>NC_132781.1:108443550-109728550 GCF_048418805.1 Vulpes vulpes | reverse complement strand
TTTCTTTGTTTTTTTGTTTTTGTTTTTGTTTTTTTGCATGTTTGCATTGTTTAAAAGCTGACCCTCCTCAGAGACAAATTGTCCTTTTATTCACGTTATCTTTTAATATCAAAAGGAAAAAAAGCTGCAAGGGTGCAAAGGGCCTATGCCAGAAGGAAAAACACACAGGGAAACTGCTTTTTTTAAAATCAAGTGTAGAGAATAGTCATTTTTACACTAAATTAGAGAATTGTGATAAAATGGCAGTCCTCAAAGGCGTAACAAGTTCATCTTTCTTTCACCATAGGGGTTATAGTTCTTTGGCTTGTGCTACTCTGGACTCATTTTACTGTTTGTTTTTATTATCTTAAGTGCTAATTAACAAGAAGAAATAAAATTTTAAAAAAACCTGTAGTTTCATTACCTTTTTGAATAATGTCATACAAAAAATGTATTTGTGTTTTTTTGTGCTGTGAGAATTGTTGTTTGTAGATTAATAATATCATTTTGTTTAGAATTACAAAATAGTTTTTAAATATTGTCTGAGAAAAGCCAAAGTTAATGCAACCTAGTGGAAACTGTAAGACCATTTGAGTATTGTTTGTTTTATTGATGCATTTGGATTTTGTTGTTTGATGGAATTTGAGCCAAAAAAAAAAATACGCAGGCTTTCCTATTTCTACAACTGATTGTACTTACGCATTTTGTACCAGTGGAACTTTTTATACTGGAGATTAAAAAAAATGGAAATTTTTGTGGCTTACTCTAGTGGCCCCCTGACAATGACTGGTTTCAAGTTTGATTTCTGGTTGATAGAAAGAAAGTTGCTTTTCTTTTGAGAATTAAAAACTTTGGCTTGATTTCTTTTTTCCCTTTGCTTATATCTAGCATTAGAATTTTGTCTTAAAATACAGCGGTAAGTTTCACTTTTTATTCTGTATTGTGCAGTTACACAATAAGGTAATTAGATTTAGAAGTACTCAGTCACTTTAAGTGGATAAATGTATTAGTTACAACTTTAGGGGTTTGCTTTTTTGCTGTTTAGATCAAAGTTTTTTCTGATTCTTCTGTCCTCATTGTGAACATAACCGTGTAGTTGAAACAGTCAAACTTATTTTTGTAACGTATGTTATTGTGTGATGCAGTTTTTTGCTTCTGTCTCCAATATTAAACCATTTTCCTAATACTTGTTTCTCTCTCTGCGTGTTGTATTGTTGGTAGTCATTCTGTGTTGGTGATACATCTACACACCTCACTGTTTCACGTATGTTTTTTTTCTATATGTTGTGTAAAAAGATACAGTCGATTCCACCTAAGTGAATATCTGATTTGGGGAAAGGGGGAAACACCAGCCACCTCTGATTTATATACAACAGCCCATTTTAAGCACTGCTTCCAAGACTGCTACTTATTTCTATCGTCACCTAAATCACTGCCTACAGAATTGGATTTGCCAAGACCTCTTCCGGTCTTCTGACCCTACTGGTACCTGTCACCTTCCCTCCTCTTTCCCTCTCATGGGTGCACGGATGCAGTTCCTAAGGCTCACTCACAACTGCTGCTGCTTTGCTGAATCATTTTGAGATGTAAAAGCAAGAGGAGCAGCAGCAGAGCAGGGGTTCCTTCTACCTCCCCACAAGTCCTCCCCACAAGTCTAAAGGCATATCATTACCAACTCTTTCTAGGAACTAACCACATTTTTTGAAAGAGGTGAGCTCTAAGGGAAGAAATGATACACTGACCTGGTGAATAGAAGATGTCAAAGGGTTAAACTTCAGTTTACACGTTCCTATCAATCACGACCTACCTAAAGAAAAGTAATTTAAATTATTTCTTTTTAAGAGCTGATTGAACCCAGGGGCAGTTAATTATTGAAAATAACAGAAAATAAAGGAACTAGTTCCAAGAGTGCTCAAGGAAGCTCCACTCAGTGAGGTGGGAGGGGAAGGAAGGAGGTAAAGGTTCTCATGTTCACATCTCTAGGATGTATCCATCATCCATTTCCAAACGAAAGCCAAGAATGCCATATGCATCCACACACTCCCTCCCAAATGAACACCTTGTCCCCCACTATCACCCCAACCCCAGTTAACCAAAAGACAACTGAAGGAACAACTAACTACTCCTTGTACGCCCTCTGAAACCTAAGCTCCAGGCCCCCCTCCCTTCTCTGCCCATCTCTTATGCTCAGGAATCTGATTGCTCTCCAAGTGCTCTTAAAAGATTCCATTGATGTTTGCTCCCTCTGTCTTCTCTCTTTCCGACTTTTCAGACACACAAACTGTCTGACTCAGGCCACCCAGCACCGGGCAGCCTTCCTCCCGCTGCCAATGAGATCTTCCCCGCAGGTGCTCAAGCCCTTCACCCTCTGGTGTTGGAGGCCCCTCTGCCCCCTAGATTGTCTTTGCTAGTTGGCTCAACAACAGAGGGACCTGGTGAGGTGGAGGAAAGGAGGCTCTTTCCCCCATAGGCCGAACACCTCAGTGAAGTGACTTCCACCAGCTCCAAACCTGCACAGATGGGAGCTGACTTCCTGCCAATACTTCTGCTTTAAATCTCATAGCCTTCATCAGATTGCCTCTGAAAACCCACTGCTTATCTTAGTGGGGAAAGATGGCTAAAGGTGTGATTTCTTTCTTCTTTTCCTTTTTTTGATGGGGTGTGTGAGGGAGGGAGAAGGGGGTAAAGAGAGAGTGATCAATTCTTTCCAAGATGCAAGTGTTTATTTTTAAAACCTGTAAGTAATACAAGTATATGTGTGTGTGTGAATATATATATATATGTGTGTGTGTGTGTATATATATATATATATATATCTCCACCATTTGGCACAAGGCAAAATACTCATGCTCAGTAAAAGGGAAAGACAAAGCCACTTTTTTGTTGTTTTTTTTAGAAGAACAACAAAACTAGTAATTCTCCAAAGAAGGGGACAAAATGCTAGTTCCCTTAAGTACTCATGACTGTAAAGTTGGTCCCTGCTTAAATTCATACTTCTCATTTTGATTCTGTAAAACAACACTGCAGTGTTAGTTAGCAAGGTGTATCTGTCTGCCACACACGGACACCTTGGGAAATTACAGGACTGTCAACATTTACCATGCTGGTGGCAGCTATGCCTGCCCAGCCCATTACACTTACCAACAGTCCACAGGCCGGGCCTCTTAGCTGGCAGGCTAGGAAACACAGTGACCATCAACGTACTGTGAATCGTTCCTGATAAGTGAATAAAACATTGTGACCAAACAATCAGCTTATTCACTTATCAGGAATCGACTGTTCTGCTAATTCGCTGTTTTTGTTTCTCATCTCTGTTGTAGCTCACTATTTTTGCTGTGTTCTGTTTTCTCCTCTCATGCTTGGGCAAAATCACTGGGAATATTATCTTCATGTGACCATAAAACGTTTATATCGAGTGAAATGATATCTTAACAAAATCTATGCACTTGCTATCAGGAACACAATACTGGATGTGTCTTATATATATTGAACTATATAGTACTCGATTTCTTAAATAAAGCTTAAGAAAGGATTCTGTTGTGTGTAAAGTTAATGTGATTATTTTTCAAGGCAGTGTTTCTAAGGGGTATTTTTGTTCTTTTAAGTCTTGAGTGATACAGGATATTTTTCATTATAATTATATCACTGGCTTTATGACTTAATATTCAATAAATTTTCTTTGGAAACAAAATGGAGTGGGGGGAAGTTCTTCCGAGTACATTTTAGCAAAAGACACCTGGAAAACCATCCCCTTACTGGTGACCAAGGCAAATCTCTACCTAGGGCACAATGGGTGGCAGAAGAAAACAATCCCTTCACTGCCAGAGACCCCTGGAAAGTATCTAGAATCTGCCCTAAACTAGAAAACCCAACTGCCTTTCTGAATGTGATCTCCTCAGGTTCAGAAGAAAGGGGACAAAAAAGAAAGGCAGATCCAAGAATAATGCTGGTTTGCGTCAATGCTTTTCCAAAGTGATGTGACACTAAAAACTATATACCCTGCTGGAGCGCAATGGCGGCTCTATTCAGGCCTGCAAAATGAGAGCGAGCAGAGAGGGTGTTTGATCATTCAGGATGAGAGGGGTAAAATTTCAAAGCGATATGTGAGGGAGACATCCTACAACAGCTGCAAAGCTTAAATGGGAGTCCTGCTGCTTGGCCCCTTGAAGAAATACTTTTGAAAATTTTCCTACAGGCCTTAAGTCTGAACAGAATGGAGCTTTCTCTTGGGTTTTTTTTTTTTTTTTTTTTTGCTTTGGGGTTTTATGTTAGATTTGTTTTTCTTGATTAATGTTTGATTCTAAGAAAAACTCCTAAACTTCGACTTGCAAAATGGCACAGACATCCTAATCCTTTATAAAACAAATCTTAGTAATCCCTGATAATGAGGGACGGAGAGAGCATGGCTAATGAAAATCCACAATCTGAAATAATTCTTCCAGTCTCTGCCTCCTCTCACCCCAAACATTCTACTCCTCAATTTGGCACAAAAACAAAACAACTTCTAATGAAAGTGAAGGATCAGAGAAATAGCCAAGAGTAGTTAAATCAAAGGGTCTAGATGTCTATGCTTGCTGGAGCCATGTACTTTGGGGTTAGGACAAAGAGGTTCTGCTTCAAAAGTAAAAATAATAATAATAATAATATTTTGAGAGCCATTGCTCTAAATGACCTGGGCTTAAGTGTTAAAAAGCCGGCTACAGGGAGGTGCCCTAGGCAGTACTTTTTTCATAGTCTTGACTTGAGCATCAGTCACATAGCTAGAAAGCATCTTCCTTTTTTTTTTTTTCTTTTTTCTTTTTTTTTTAATTTTTATTTATTTTTTTATGATAGTCACACACAGAGAGAGAGAGAGAGAGGCAGAGACACAGGCAGAGGGAGAAGCAGGCTCCATGCACCGGGAGCCCGACATGGGATTCGATCCCAGGTCTCCAGGATCGCGCCCTGGGCCAAAGGCAGGCGCTAAACCACTGCGCCACCCAGGGATCCCCAGCATCTTCCTTTTTTTAAGAGAACACATCCAAGGCAATAATGGGTAGGAGAGCTCTGAGGCTCAGTCAGGGAAGAGTGGACAACAGTATAATGCCCTCTCCATCTCAGTCCCAATTCAGTGGTTCTCCACCTTCGTTGTCCATTGCTGTTGATTCACCACCCAGGGGCTCCACACTGGGAGACCTGGCTCACAGTGAGGCTTGATGGTCAGGTGGGACCTGCTTTAAGGGAAGGCTATGTTTCTTTTTACCTTTTTCTATAGGACAGCAAAGCAGCCAGGTACCAACTTATACCTGCCTACATCAGGAGGATGTTTTTAAAAATAAACAAATACACAAATATAGAGATATTAAATATGTAAATCTAAAAGACTGGTCAACTATAGTTAAAGCTCTATTTTAAAATCCCCTGTTTTGAGACTGCATGAACTTTCCAACATGAAGCTGGTGTTAAAGCTACAAAAAACACTTAAGAGCTTTCTCTGGTGAGCCATACTGTCTCAGTTTGAGGCTGAGCTCCACCACTAATTATCCATGTAACCTCTCTGTGCCTTAATATCATCAGCAAAATAGGGGTAAAAACAGTATCTTCTACGTGGGGTTATTATGAGGATTAATTAAGCCAACACACAGAAAAGACTCAGAGCAGGGTCTAACACACTTGCAAATACTCAGCAAGGTCAACCAGTTAGTAGCAGTGGTAGTACCTACGGACACAGCTCAGCTCCTCTCTGCTGGCCTGGTATGTTACTGTCTCCTACCACGGTCGGCTCAGCGAACCCCAGAGGGCCTCGGAGCTATCCCTGGGTTCTTGGGACAAATATGGACAAGGCATAACCAGATACCACAGCTCTTCAAGTAGAGATCTCTATACTAACAAGTCCCAGAACAGGCTTTTCTCCTTGTGAGAAACTATACATTAGAAGCTTGCCCACCATACCTTATAGGCTAATGTACCCACAGTCCTACCCTAGGCCATGAGGACCAAGAATTAACTCCATTCTCAAAAGGGGCAACTGATTCCTCACTATAACCCACCCCTTCCTAACTTTAAGTATTATATATAAATTTCTCTTCCCCAAAAGAAAAGCCCAGCTATCAAGTTTGGGTATTAAGTGGGTGCCAAAATCACCTAGAGGTTTGCCTGTAAAGGCCTGTAGGTTTTATGCACTTCCAAGGCAAAGCTGTGTCCTCAGCAACAACCAGAATCCAAACAACTTTGACCACCTAGGGAAGAGCAGAGGTCAGGGCTCAGAAGTCTGGATGCAGCCAAGCAGAAATCTTTCCAGATCACCACCCCCATCTTCACCCCACCCCCAATTTAACCAAAGACATTCTGCTTTTGCTTGTTTTATTTATTGGTTGTTTCATACAGAATTTTATTTAGAAAAAAACATTTTTCTACTAAATGCACAAAAGATTTTTTAAAACACTGCTTTGGAAGAGGGTAACTCTGTACCTAAGATAAGAGGCTTATCTATGCCTAAGCCTTGTGACAATTATTAATTGCCTTTGGATTCATTCTCTTCTTTCTTCTTTCCTCACTTCTCTTCTATATTCTCATAGTTCTCTGTCCACGATGCATCATAACATTCACTATTTCTCGTGCGCTGTTTACATGTTGCTTATGTCTGTCTCCTGAACCTAGAACATGAGCTCCTAGATGGAGCAGCCTGTCTCTCATCCATCACTGTACTCCCAGTGCCTCACATAGTACTGCAAATAGTGCTCAAAAGTGCTGGGGGGATAGAAGGATAGAGAGGGAGATGGGTGGTTGGATGGATGGATCTGTGGATGAATGCATGGAAGGTGGGAAGGAAGGGAGGGAAGAGTGGAGGGAGGGTAAAAGAGTAGGTGGGTGAATAGACAGATGGATGTATCAATATAACAGGTGGCTTCAATAGGGCCAGAGAAGAACATTCCATATTAAATGGACAACTCAGGAAATAACTGTAGAGAGAGATTATGGTATGGGTTGAGGATGGTGGAAACTAGAGGCCTCTTGGCAAAAGTCAGGAGCCACTATGGGAGGTCTGGGACATAGGTAGGAGAAAGAAGAACACTTTTCTGCCTGTGGGTCCCAAATATGCAGGTTCTCTCTTGTTGCCACAGGGCTAATCAGTCCCTGGGTCCTGAATGGAAAGGACATTCCTACCATGAGATCAAGCCACCTTCGTACACTGTCATCTTTTTTTAGACTAAATTTTGCACACTCTCCAAAACATTTTATATTTAGGGACTGTTCCTAGATAGATTTTTAACATCTAAGAGACAAGAAAAGCTACAGAATGGAGAAAATCAATTTCAAAAAATTATGAATAAAAGCATAAAGCATATGATCCTAAGACATTCCTGAGTAGCAGGTCAACTCCCATTTGCACCTACTGTTCAATCTGTCAGGTTAGTACCTTGAGCAGGATGGGGCCTGGACCGGCCCACAGCCAATACAACTAAGTCATTACAACAGCCTTGAAAAGGCAAAAAGGTGATGCCGCTACTGGGATGCCACTTAGCTCCTGACATCCAGGAAATGTAACCAGTGACGTATCCCAACTTGTCAACAGCTATCACAGAAATAGTGCACAGTTAACCATTCATGTATGCAAAAGATATATATTAAGCAGCTACCATATGTGAGGCCCTCTAGGAGGGAGAGGGACTGCAAAGAGAAGTAATGGGTGATCCAGCCTCCAGGAAATTGCCATCATTTGCATATGTGCCAAGTAAGGAGAAACCCTTCAAGTGAGAAAGAATAGACAGTCCAGACAAAACACTTGTCTCTGCACAACAAGAAAGTATATCACACGGTGCCCACATGAAATTATGTACTGAAATTCTACAAAGAGATGGCAGCTCTTTCAGTTTAGTCCTTGGTAGAGCTCAGCGCTATCAGACACAGTGTCTCCCTGACTAGAGCTTAAAGGTGTGTTCTGGGGGGACAATGAAATAAAACAGGGGATTGGAGCAGAGGAGCTAGCCCTAAAGTCTTCAATAAACCAAAGTCTCTACAATGGCAGAGCTGAGTGAAATAGCTCTATGTGCCAGAGTCATGGTCCAAACTGGCCAACTATGGCACATCCTTACAAGTCTACAGAACATGTTCCATCCACTAATTTCATCTCTAAAGACTGAGACCTGGAACAAATGAGAACCTTCCCCTTAAAGAGTACAATGAGACTGGGAGGGGACTGGTAGGGGAGAGAGAGCCTTGGCCAGAATGAGGGATGGCGGCTACAGCATGAGAAGACATCCTGCGGAGCCAACAGTGCAGTCATCATCCATCTACATGTAGTTCCAGGGCACATGAGCTTGCTCTCCACCCAGCTGCTACTCTGTGCACCTTCCCATCCCACTGTGAATGTATGCTCCACCATCCAAGAGCCTCATTCAGCTCTCCTACAGGGCTAGATCTATCCCTATTCCTAGTAGCAACTTCAGCCCAGACATAGATGTTGACATGTGCCAGGCTTCCCTGGTGTCCCACCCTCTGCAGTGCAGCTTCAGAGCAAAAGGGATTTCCAATTCAACTTCCATGTTCCTGGGATGAAAGATGTGAAAGGCAGCCCCCTTGAGTTGGCTAGAACAACCAAAAAGGAAACACTGGGGACTCTGTTGTTCAAGAATAAGACAGGAATATCTCTAAGATGGCCACAAGTTGTTTAGCTTGTTCTAGACTTCACTTCCCCTCCCAAGAAGAACCACTAATAGCTATTCATAGACAAGACACCACAGAGAGAATCCTAGAACACAGAGGCAAGGATAAAGCAGCCCCCAGCATGACAGACACCAAGAGACACCATGTTGGAGAAGTATGCTGATGACACTGCCACACCCCCAGGCCAGCACAGCAGCATGCCAAGAAATCTACTCGGAGTATACGGTTCCTCCAGGGGGAAAACAGAGTCCAGGGAAAACAGATCTCAACCATACCCCTGGGCTTTCATGGGAGCCCCTACTCTGTTTTTACCCCAGGAGGTACACGGGATTCTGTAGGGACTCAATCATGGGGAATTTGATTGTGAGAGAGAAGCAGGGAAGGATGTGCAACCACTAGTTCTCAGGTCTTGGGAGATGAAGTTCCTACCTGTAAAGCCCAAGTAATATTCCCAAGCAGGGGATCTGTGCATCTGCAGAACCAAATAAGTGGCACAGTCTGACCAGGAAACTCAACAGGGTTTGGGTCTGCCTGACTCAGGTCCTCAAATAATGAGTTCTGCTGGCCCTGGAGCCTGGTCTACCTAGGCCCTGGCAGAAGAGGTGAGTCAGCCTCACACACTGTAAAGGATGCCTCCCAGCAGCCTCCCAATCAGAAAGCCTATTAGGGAAAATTTGGGAGTTGCCCTCCCAGCCCCACCCAAGCAGGAGAGCTGAATCATATGCTGCAGAGTATGGCCCCCAGCCCCATCTGACAGAAAGAGCCTACAAGAACATCTTGAAGCTACTGCATAACTCAGCAATGCTCAAGCCAGGAGCCAGGTGGGCAGAGCTAATTACCTCCAGAACAAAGCCAGTGGTCTTATCTGGCCAAGGAACCGGGGGCACAGGTCAGCTTGAGTCAAGACCACAAAGAGCCTGAGTTGCCTTGGAGCTGCTTCTCCTGGGCAGGAAAACTAATTTATTGTTCCGCTTATTGCCAAATACAGCCTTCAATCTGCCTGACAAGAGAACCTTACCAGGAAGTATGTAGCCCATCTGAAAGCCCTGGTTACAGTGGCCCTGGAGCAGAACACAGCATATGGCTTTCCCCATCTGCATAGCAAAACGAGTAGGCTTACCTAAGCAAGATATTCAGTGCACGTTCTTGGTACCCAAACAGCAAAAAGCTAATTTACAGTCCCACCTTCTGCTGAGTATAGTACCCAGTCCAGACCATCTAGTAAAACTGACCAAGGAATCTAGGCAACCAAGGAACCCATTCTACATCCTCACTTCAGCAGGAAACCAAGCCAAAAGTCCTATCCAGCTATTCTTAGCAAATGGTCCAACCCCTACGCTAACCTCAGAACTCAAACAGCTCTTTCCCCCTAAAATAGATCCTAAGAGCAGATCCCACCAGCAGACATGTCCAGAAACCCAAACTGAGCTAATGTGTGAAAACTACCTCTGCCAAAGCAAACTTGAAAACACTTAGAGGAGACCAGTTACTCAAATGTGCAGATACCAATGGAAGGAATCAAGGATCACACAAGGGAAAAAAAAAAAAAAAAAAAAAAAAAAAAAAAATATATATATATATATATATATATATATATATATATATATAAATTTGGTAAATTTGACACCACCAAAAGAAACTAGAAAAGTTCTAATAATTGACCCTAAAAAAATGGACATCTATGAACTGTCAAAAATTCAGAATAATCACCTTAAAGAAGCTTAATGAACAACAAAAACACACAGAAAACTAAATATTAGGAAAGCAATGCATGAACAAATGGGGACTCCACAAAGAAAGAGAAACCATACTATAAGAGCTAAAACTAGTACAGTAACTGCACTGAAGAATTCGTACAAAGCTTTAAAAAGAGATTTGACTATGCAGAAGAAACAATCAGTGACCTGAAAAATAGGACATTTGAAAGTATTCAGTCAAAGGAACAAAAACTTAAAAAGAATGAAAACAGTGATAAAAGCCTATGAGATTCATGGTACATAATGAAAAGAAACAATATAAGCAATAATGACTGAAAACCTCCCAAACCTGGCAGAAAAAGACCTCCAGATCCAAGGAGCCCAAAGAACTCTAAAAAGGGTGAATCACAATACAGCAAACTACTATAGGGCTACAAAGAAACACATTATGATTAAATTGTCAAAAGACAAAGAAGGAAGAAAGAATTTTTAAAACAGCAAGAGAAAAGAGAAGATACATACTGGTGAATGCCCATAAGACTATCCACATATTTCTAGATAGAAACTTTTTAGGCCAAAAGAAGTGGGATGATATATATTCAAAATATTAAAATAAAAAAAAAACTGTCAACTAAGAATGTCAAACCCAGTGAAGCTGTCCTTCAGAAATTAAGGTGGGATAAAGCCTTTCCTAAATAAACAAAAGCTGAGGAAATTCATCACCACTAGACTTGCCTTATAAGAAATGCCCAAGGAAGTTGTTCAAGTGGAAACAAAAATATGTTAGATAACATCATGAGAACATAACAAGGCAGTGTAAAACTCACTGGTAATGGTAAGTATACAGTTAGATTCTGTAATACAATGGTAGTATGCAATTCACTTTCAACTCTAGTTTAAAAATTAAATGTAGCAAAAATAACCATAAGCCCAAAAATTATGTTACACAATATAAAAAAATATGTAAAGTGTAACACCAATTATCTAAAATGTAAAAGGGAAAAGAAACAAAAGTGTAACATACAGGGATTATACGGAAGTTGAAGTTGTTGGTAGTTTAAAATAGGGTGTCAGAATTTTATGATATTTTATGTAAGCCTCATGGTAACAAGGGAAAAACCTGTAGAAATTATGCCAAAGAACATGATAGAGAAGTCAAAGCATAACCAGAAGACATCAAAACACACACAAGAAAAGGCAGGAGAGTTAGAAATAAGGAGCAATAGATGCACAAAACAATAAAAAAAAGCAATTAGCAAAGTGCTAACAGTAAGTCTTTACTTATCAATAATTACTATATGTAAATGGATTAAACTCTCCAATCAAAAGATATAGAATGGCTGAATGGATAAAAAGACAAGATCCAACAATATTCTGCCTACAAAAGACTCATTTTCACCTTAAAGACAAACACAGTCTGAGAGTGAAGGCATGGAAAAAAATATTTCAAGCAAATGGTAACCAAAAACAAAAGCAAAAACTGGGGTAGCTATACTTATATCAGATAACATAGACTTTAAAAATGGCATAAAAAGAGAAAAGAAGGTCATTATATAATGATAAAGGGATCAATACACCAAGAAACCATAACAATTTTCAATATCTATGCACCCAACATCAGTTTCTATATACATAAAGCAAAAACTAATAGAGCTAAAGGAGAAATAAACAGCACTACAATAAGACCTGGATTCTCAACAATGGATTGATAACCTAGGCAGAGAATAAATAAACTGTGAATTCAAACAATGATATAGATCAAATGGTCGTACAGACATAACAGAACATTCAATCCAACAACAGCAGAACACACATTCTTCTCAACTACACTTGGACCAATTTCTAGGATAGACCATATATTAGCTACAATACAAGTCTAAGCAAATTCAAGAAGACTGAGATCATACCAAGCATCTTCTCTGATCACAATGAGATGAACTGGAATTCAATAATTAGAGTAAAACTGGAAAATTCGCAAATACATAAAAACTAAACCACACTCTCCTGAACAAACTATGGATTAAAGAAGAAATTAAGGAGAAATAAACTATTTTGAGAAACAAAATGAACAACAGCATAACAGAAATTGTTGGATGGAGCAAAGAAGTTCAAAGCAATACAGGCATACCTTATCTTATTGTACTTCATTTTATTGTGCTTCACAGATACTGGGTATTCTACAATTTTTTTAAAAGACTTTTTATTTTATTCATGAGAGACACAGAGAGAGAGAGAGAGAGAGAGAGGCAGAGACACAGGCAGAGGGAGGAAGGCTCTATGCAGGGAGCCTGACGTGGGACTCAACCCCAGATCTCCAGGATCATGCCCGGGCTGAAGGCGATGCTAAACCACTGAGCCACTGGGGCTGCCCTGGGTATTCTACAAATTGACGGGTTATGGCAACACTGCATCAAGCAAGTCTGTCGGTGCCATTTTTCCAACATCATTTGTTCACTTCATGTCTCTGTGTCGCATTTTGGTAATTCTCACAAAGTCTCTAACTCTTTATTATTATATTTGCTGTGCTCATCAGTGATCTTTGGTGTTACTACTGTAATTGATCTGGGGCACCACAAACAACAGCCATACAAGGTGGCACACTTAATTGATACAAGTTATGTGAGTTCTGGGGTTCCACCAACAAGGCTCAACCAACCTGTTGAGTCTCAGGCCTCCCTATTCTGAGGCACAATGTTGAAACAAAGCCCACTGATAACCCTACACTACCCTCTAAGTGTTTAAGTGAAAAGAAGTATCATGTATCTCTCACTTTAAACAAAAGCTAGAAATGATTACTTGCTGAGGAAGGCATGTAAAAAGTAGAGATAAATTGAAATGTGGGTCTCTTGTGCCAGTTAACCAAGTTATAAATGCAAAGTAAAAGTTCTTGAAGAAAATTTGAAAGTGCTACTCCAATGAACACATAAATGATAAGAAAGCAAAACACTCTTATCATTGATATAAAATTTTAGTGGTCTGGATTGAAAATCAAATAAGACACAACATTCCCTCAAGACAAAGCCTCATCCAGAGCAAGGTCCAAATTCTCTTCAATTCCATGAAGTCTGAGAGAGGTCAGGAAGCTGCAGAAGAAAAGCATGAAGCTAACAGAGGCTTGTTCATTAAGTTTAAAGAAGACACCATCTCCATAACATCTAAGTGCAAGGTGAAGCAGCAAGTGCAGATGTAGAAGCTGCAGCAAGTTATCCAGGAAATCTACTTGAGATGATTAATGAAAGTGGCTGCACTAAACAATAGATTGTAAGTGTAGATGAGACAGGCTTCTATTAGAAGAAGATGCCATTAGGAGTGTCATAGCTGGAGAGGAGAAGTCAATGTCTGGCTTGAAAGCTTTAAAGGACAGGCTTGACTCTTGTTAAAGGCTAATGCAGCTGTGACTTTAAATTGAAGCCAATGGTCATTGACCATTCCAAAAACCATAGGGCTCTTATGAATTATGTTAAATCTACTCTGCCTAAATTCTATAAATGGAACAAGAAAGTCTGCATGATAGTACACCTGTTTACAATATGGTTTATTGAATATACTAAGCCCATTGTTGAGACCTACTGCTCAGGGAAAAAAAACTTTTTTTCAAAACGTGACTGCTCATTGAAAATGCACCTGGTCACCCAAGAGCTCTGATAGAGATGTTCAATGAGATTAGTGTTGTTTTCATGCCTGCTAACACAACAGCCATTCTGCAGCCTATGGATCAAAGGAGTCACTTCAACTTTCAAGTCTTATCATTTGAGAAATACATTTCATAAGGCAATATGTACTATAGTTATTCCTCTGATGGATCTAGGAGGTTGAAAACCTCCTAGAAAGGGTTCACCATTCTAGATGCCATTAAGAACATTCATGATTCATAAGAAGAGTTCAAAATATCAACATTCACAGGAATATGGAAGCAGTCGATTCTAATCCACATGGATGACTTTGAGGGGACCAAGATGTCAGTGAAGCAAGTAACCGCAGATGTGGTACAAAGAGCAGAAGAACTAAAATTAGAAGAGAAGCCTGAGGGCATGACTGAATTGCTATAATCTCATGGTAAAAATTTTAACAGATGAGGAGTGGCTTCTTATGAATGAGCAAAGAAAGTAGTTTTTTGAGATAGAATCTACTCCTGGCGCAGATGCTATGAAAATGTTGAAATGACAACAAAGAATTTAGAATATAACATAAATTTAGTTGACAAAGCAGTGGCAGGGTTTGAAAGGACTGACTCCAGTTTTGAAAGAAATTCCACTGGGGAAAACTACTATCAAACAGTAGTGCACGCTACGGAGAAATCATTTGTGAAAGGAAAAGTCCATCAATGCAGCAGACTTCATTGTTGTCTTATTTTAAGAAAACTGCCTAACTACAGAGAACAAACAGATGGTTACTGGCAGGGGGGTAGATGGTAAGATAGGTGAAATAGGTGAAATGGATTAATAGTACACTTACCTCATGAGCACTGAGTAATATATGGAATTGTACAATCACCATATTGTACACCTGAAGCTAATATAACACTGTATGTTAACTACACTGGAATTAAAAGTTTTAATAAAATTTAAAAATTAAATAAAAAAGAGATACAGGGACACCTGGGTGGTTCAGTGGTTAAGCACCTGCCTTCAGCTCAGGGCATGATCCTGGGATCTGGGATCAAGTCGCACATCAGGATCCTTGTGGGAGGCCTGCTTCTCCCTCTGCCTGTGTCTCTGCCTCTCTCTCTTTCTCTCTCTCTCTGTGTGTCTCATGAATAAAGTCTTTAAAAAAAAAAAAAGAAAGACAAAGACAACCCAACCTTTAGCAGCCACCACCCTGATCAGTCAGCAACCATCAATGTCAAGGCAAAACTCTCCAACAGCAAAAAGATTATGACTTGCTGAAAGCTGAGATGGTGGGTAGCATTGTCATCAATAAAGTATGTTTTAATTAAAATAAGATAAAATTGCATTTTTAAACATAATGCTGGTGCACACTTAATATACTATAGCATAGTGTAAACATAATTTTTATATGCTCTGGGAAAGCAAAATATGAATCTGAGTAACTTTATGGAGATACACACTTTATTGTGGTAGCCTAGGATCAAACCTGTAATATCTCCAAGGTATACCTATAAACACCTACCTCAAGAAGCAAGAATGATCCCAAATAAACAACCTAACTCTACACCAGGAAAACAAAAGAAAAGATTAACAAAAGTAAAAGTTGGTTCTTTGAAAAGATGAGCAAAATGGACAATATCTCAGGTAGACTAACCAAGAAAAAAAAAAGGACCCAAATTAACAAAACTAGAAATGAAAAAGAAGACATTACAAGTGATAACACAGAAATACAAAGAATCGTAAGAGGCTACTATGAATAACTATAGACCAACAAGCTGGACAATTTACAAGAAACTGAATATTCTGAGAAGTATCAAGACAGAATCAGGAAGAAATATGGAGCCTGAACAGATCAAGTACTAGGTAAAGAGATTGTATCAATAATCAAAAATCTGTCCCCTCCAAAAAAAAAAAAAAAAAGGAAAGTCCAGGACCAGATGATAAATTTTCCCATACACTTAAAGAATTGGTGTCAATCCTTCTCAAACTCTTCCAAAAAATAAGAGGGAACACTCCCAAACGCATATTACAAGGCCAGCATTACTCTTATACCAAAGCCAGTAAAGGACACTACCAGAAGAGAAAGCAACAGACCAATATCCCTGATAAATATAGATATAAAAATTCTCTATAAAATACTAGCAAACAGAATTCAGAAGCACACTAAAAGGATCACTCACCATGATCAACTGGGATTTTCACCTGAGATGTGAGGATGATTCAGCATATGTAAATCAACTGATGTGGTTTATCACATTAAGAAAGTGAAAGAAAAAAATTAGATGATCATTTCAATACATGCAGAAAAAGCATCTGACAAAATTCAACAGCTGTTCATGATAAAAACTGTTAACAAACTAGGTACAGAAGGAACATAATTCAACATAATAAACATCATATATAATAAGCCCACAGTTAACATCATACTCAATGGTGAAGCGGTTGAAAGCATTTCCTCTAATATAGGAACAAGAGAAGGGTGCTCATCCTATCACTCCTATTCAATATAGCATTAAAAGTCCTCACTGGGCCACCTGGGTGGACTCAGTGGCTGAGTGTCTGCCTTTGTGTCAGATCGTGATCCTGGGGTCCTGGGATTCAGTCCCACATCAGCTTCTCCCTCTGCCTACATCTCTGTTTCTCAGGAATAAATAAATAAAATCTTTAAAAATAAATAAGTAGATAGATAGACAGACAGATAAATGGTACTGGGAAAATTGAATATTTAGGTCTAAAAGAATGAAACTAGACCACTCACAAAAATTAACTCAAAATGGATTAAAGACTGAAATGTAAAACCTGAAACCATAGAATTCCTACGTAAAAACATAAGGAAAAAGCTCCCTGATATGGATCTTGGTAACATTGTGAATATGACACCCAAAATACCAGCCATAAAATAAAAAATAAACAAATGAGACTACATCAAATTCTAAATTTAGTTTCTGCACAGAAAAACAAATAACCAACAAAGTAAAAAGACAATATACAAAATAGGAAAAAATACTTGCAAAGAATGTATCTGATAAGGGTTTAATATTCAAAATATGTAACTTACACAATCCGGTAGCAAAATAATAATAATCCAATTTAAAAGAGGGCAAAAGACAAGAGAGAAGGAAGATTGCAGAATAGGAGGATCCCTGAGCTTGTCGCTCCCCAGACACACTGAGGCAAAAACTACATGCATTACCACTCACTTTGAAAACAACCTGAAGACCAGCAAAACAGATCTTCCATAGCTAAGGTCATAAAGAGAAATACACCTTGAATAGAACAGAAGTCGAAACATGGTCAGGAACCAAAACACCAGCCATGCTACCCACAAATGGAAGGGTTATCACAAGCATGGAAGAGCAAGGGGATCAAGCCCCCCTTCAGACACCCCCAACCCTGGGGAGGTACACTGAAAAGCTGAATCCCCATTTGACTTTGAAAATCAGTAGGTT
Source organism: Vulpes vulpes (assembly GCF_048418805.1). Lineage (NCBI taxonomy): Eukaryota > Metazoa > Chordata > Mammalia > Carnivora > Canidae > Vulpes > Vulpes vulpes. Next base: position 109,711,171 of record NC_132781.1, on the reverse strand, counting down.
TAAACTGCAGGAGTTTTAAAAATCAACAGGGCTTAACTCCAGGAGAGCTGGAAGGCTACAGGAAACCAAGTCTCTGCTCTTAAGGAACCAGTATATAGTCTCGCTCAGCAGGACACCCAGCACAGAAGTAGCAATTTGGAAAGTGCATAGGTTATATACATAAAGGAGATTTACTGACTAATTTTAGGACATGCCAGAGGGGAAGGGAACTGCAAGAACTTTAAGAACAAAAGTTCTGGCAGGTACCATTTTTCTTACCCTCCTTCATCCTAGATAGCTGGACATTTACAGGAGCCAGTTCTCATGCTCTCCAGGTACCTTGCTAACACCACTTGCCAGGCCCCAGCATTCCCCTGTGGACTGCCACACAATCACCCAGTCAGGTGCCCCTCCAAAGTGGTTCCCACACCACCACACACACCAGACAGCCTCAGTCAGGACTGATACCCCCCACCCAAAGCACTCTACAACACCTAGTGGGCAGACCCAGATAAATATGTTGCCTCCAAAGCCACTCTTGATTCATTCCTGCCTTGAGGAGTGGGGTAGCTCACCCACACACAAGCACACCAGCATTAGCTGCAGCCAGGACTCTCAGCCAGGTGCGCCAGAAATAAATGCTGCCCATCAGCACCCCCACTGTAGCTACAAGATCCCTCACACAACTATGCTGGGAGCAGGCACTGCCCATCAGCACACCCACAGCAATAGGGGCAGATCACTGCAGACAGCCAGGCAGAGGGGCAGCCTTGCCCACTAGCATGCCTGCAGAAAGTGTGACAGGGCTTGTAAGCTAGCCACACAGGGGGAAAAATCCTACCCACCAGTGGGCCCACAGCAGTCATAGCTCAGCCACAACGGAGGGCACACAGGGGACACCCCAGGAGCACCTGGTTTTAGTGGTTCAGGAAGACTCTGAAACCTCCCACATAAGGCCACTGCTGTCAAGACCAGAAGATGGAGGTGACCTACCTATAAATAGGAAAAAACACAGGGTCAGACAAAATGAGGAGACAGACGAATATGTTCCAAACCAAAGAACAAGACAAAAACCATGGGGTGGGGGTGGGGGGGGGGGAGGCTGAACAGAATGCAGATATGCAAAATACCTGATAAAGGGTTGAAAATAACGTTCATAAAGATACTTGAGAGAAGAGTGGATGAACTCTGTGAAAATTTCAACAAAGACATAAATAATATAAAAAAGAACCAGTCAGAGCTGAAGAATACTATTACTGAAATGAAAAACATACTAGAGAGAATCAACAGATCAGAGGAGACAGAAATAGAGATCAACAACCTGCAAGACAGCGTAGTGGAAAGCACCCAAGCTGAACAGCAAAAAGAAAAAGGAATTTTAAAGATTAGGATAGGTTAAGGGACCTCTGTGACAATATCAAGCTAATAATAATCACATTAAAAGGGTCCCAGAAGAAAAAAGAAGGGGGCAGAAAATTTATTTGAAGAAATAATACCTGAAAACTTCCCTAACCTGGAGTAGGAAATAGACGTTCATGTCCAGGAAGCACAAAAGGCTCCAAACAAGATGAACCCAAGGAGTTCCATACCAAGACACATAATTAAAATCGCAAAAGGTAATTATAAAGAGAGAATTTTAAAAGCAGCAAGAAAAAATAAAACAGTTACATATGAGGAAAACCCATAAGATTATTCGCTCATTTTTTCAGCAGAAACTTTATAAGCCAAAAGGGAATGACATGATACAAAGTGCTGAGAGAAAAAATCAAAAACAAAAAACTACAACCAAGAAAAATCTACCCAAAAAGACTATAATTGGGAATTGGAGAGACAGAGTTTTTCTAGATAAATAAAAGTTAATAAAAGTGACAAACCAGACTTACAAGACATATTTAGGAATTTTTCAAGTAGAAAAGTCATAATTAGAAGAAGATTAAGGAAGGAAAAAAATTCACAGCTGAAAGCAAACATTCTGTAAACATAGTGAATTATTTACTTATAAAACCAGTATGTAGATTAAAACACAAAACAGTAAACTCAATTTTATATATAAAAATTGGTGGAGGGATACACAAAATAAAAAGATGTAAAATATGACATCATATACATAAAATGTAGAGCAGAGAGCAAAATTTAGTGCTTTTAGAATGGATCTGAACTTAGGTGACCATCAACTTAATATAGACTGCTATATACATAGGATGTTATATATGAACTCAATGGCAACCAAAAATCAAAAACCTGCAGTAGATACACAAAAAATAAAGAGAAAGGAATCCACACATAATACTAAAGCAAGCCATCAAATGACAAGGGAAGAGAGAAAGAGAAGAACAGAGAAAAACCACATAAAGAACCAGAAAACAATTTAAAGAATGGCAAATAAGTGTATACCTATCAATAGTTACTTTAAATGTAAATGGACTAAATGCTCCAAAAAGGGTGACTGAATGGATAAAAAACAGCATCTGTATGCTGCCTACAGGAGACTCACTTCAGACCTAAAGACACATGCAGATTGAAAGTGAAAGAAAGGGAAAAAAAAAATTATTCCATGCAAATGGAAGCAGGAAAAAGCCAGGGTAGCAATACTTATATCAGACAAAATAGACTCTGATGAAAGACTAGCAAGAGACAAAAAGGAGTATTAAATAATGATTAAAGTATCAACCCAATAAGAGGATATAATAATTGTAAATATGCATCCAACATAGCATCTAAATACATAAAGCAAATATTAAAAGGCATAAAGAGAAACTGACAGTAATATAGGAATAGTAGAGGACTTAATACCCCACTTTACATCAATGGCTAGATCATTCAAACAGAAAATCAGCAAGGAGACAATGTTTTTGAACAACACATTAGACCAGCTGGTACTAGCAGATACAAACAAACATTCCATCCAAAAACAGCAGAATACATATTGTTTCCAAGTATACATAGAACATTCTCCACGGCAGATCACATGTTAGGCCACAAAACAAGTTTCAACGCAGTTAAGAAGACACCTTGGTGGCTCAGTCAGTTGAGTGTCCAACTCTTGGTTTTGGCTCAGGTCATGATTTCGGTGTAATGGGATTGAGCCTCACATCAAGCTCCACACTCAGTGCAGAGTATACTTGGGATTCTTTCTCTCCCTCTCTCTCTGCCCTTTCCTGCTGCTTGCATGTATTCTTTCTCTCTCACATAAATAAAATCTTAAAAAAAAAAAAGACTGAAACCAAATTAGGCATCTTTCTGACCACAAAGGTATGAAACGAGAAATAAATTACAAGAAAAAAATGGAAAGAAACACAAACACATCAAGGCTAAGCAACATGCTACTAACAACCAATGAGTCAACAACAACAACAAAAAAAAAATCAAGAGAAAATTTTAAAAAATACATGAAAACACCAACAATCCACAATCTTTGAGACACAGTGAAAATAGTTCTAAGAGGGAAGTTTATAGTGATACAGGCCCACCCCAGGAAACGAGAAAAATATCAAAGAATCTAACCTTACAAAGGAACTAAAAAAAGAACAAATAAGGCCCAAAGTCAGTAGAAGGAAGGAAATAATAAAGATCAGAGCAGGAATTAATGAAATAGAGACTGAGAAGACAATGGAAAAGATCAGTGAAACCAAGAGCTGCTTTCTTTGAAAAATAACTTTTTTTTTTTTTTAACCTAACCTTTACCCAGACTTACCAAGAAAAAAATGAGACAGGACTCAAATATTTCTCAAATCAGAAATGAAGGAAGATAAATAACAACTGACCACAAAAAAGCAAAGAGTTATAATGCTAAAAAAAAATAGGATATGCCAACAAATTGGACAATCTACAAGAAATGGTTAAATTCCTACTAACATACAATCTTCCAAGACTGAATCAAGAAGAAATACAAAATCTGAACAGACCAATTATTAGTTAACAACATTAAATAGGTAATCAAAAAACTCCCAACAGGGACATCTGGGTGGCTCAGCGGTTGAGCTTCTGTCTTTGGCTCAGGGCGTGATCCTAGGATCCAGGATCAAGTCCCACATGGGCTCCCGTCAAGGAGCCTGCTTCTCCCTCTGCCTGTGTCTCTGCCTCTGTGTCTCTCATGAATAAATAAATAAATCTTTAAAAAAAAGAAAAACCTTCCAACAAACCAAAGTCCAGGACCAGATAGCTTCAGAGGTGAATTCTACCAAATGTTGAAAGAAAATTAATACCTACTCTTCTCAAACTATTACCAAAAAAAATTAAATTAAATTAAAATAAAATAAATAGAAGGGAAAGGAAAACTTCCAAATTTATTCTATGAGGCCAGCATTCCTCTGAATACCAAAACCAGACAAAGACATGACAAAAAAAGAAAACCACAACCCAATATCCCTGATGAACATAGATGCACAGTGAGGTATTCAACAATGTACATTAAAAGGATCACTCACCACCAAGTGAGATTTATTCCAGGGATGCAAGGGTGGTTCAATATTTGCAAATCAATGTGATATATCACATTAACAAGAGAAAGGATAAAAATCATAGAAAAAGCATTTGGAAAACTACAACATCCATTCTTTTTTTTTTTTTTTTTACAACATCCATTCTTGATAAAAACTCTCAACAGTGGGTTTAGAGAGAACATATCTCAATGTAATAAAAGGCACTATATAAAAACCCACAGCTAGGGATCCCTGGGTGGCTCAGCAGTTTAGCACCTGCCTTCGGCCCAGGGCGTGATCCTGGAGTCCCAAGATGGAGTCCCATGTCGGGCTCCCTGCATGGAGCCTGCTTCTCCCTCTGCCTGTGTCTCTGTCTCTACCTCTCTCTCTCATGAATAATTTTTTTGAATCTTAAAAAAAAATTGCACCAATAAAATTAAATACCTAGGAATAAATTTAACCATGGAGGTGAAACACCTATACTCTGAAAACTTAAGACACTAATGAAAGAAACTGAAGATGACTCAAACAGAAAGACATACAATGTTTGTGGCTTGGAGGAATTAATATCATTAAAATGTCCATACTACCCAAAGCAATCTACAGATTCAATGCAATCCCTATCAAAATAGCAATAGCATTTTTTACAGAAGTAGGACAAATAATCCTAAAATTCACTTAGAACCACAAAAGACATTAAATAGCCAAAGCAATCTTGCGAAAGAAGAATAAAGCTGGAGACAGGACAATCCCACGTTTCAAGTTATACTACAAAGCAGCAGTAAGCCAAACAGTATAGTATTGCCATGAAAACAGGCAGATATATCAACAGAACAAAAGACCACCTTTTTGATAAATGGTGTTAAGAAAACGGGATGGCTACATGTAAAACAATGGACCACTTTCTTATACCATTCACAAAAATAAACTGAAAATGTATTAAAGACATAAACGTGAGATCTGAAAACATAAAACTTCTAAAAGAAGACACAGCCAGTCATCTCTTGGACGTCAGCCTAAGCAACATATTTATGGATATGTGTCTCCTAAGGAAAAGGTAAATGAAAGTAAAAATAAACTATTAGGACTATCACAAAATAAAAAGGTTTTGCACAGTGTAGGAAACCATAAACAAAATGAAAAGGTAGCCTACTGAATGGAAGAAGGTATTTGTAAATGATATGTCCAACAATGGGTTAATATTCAAAATATACAAAAGAACTTATACAACTCAAGGCCAAACAAACAAAAAACATCTGCAAAATGGGCAGAAGACCTGAGCAGACATTTTCCCAAAGAAAACATATAGATCGCCAGCAGATACAGGAAAAGATGCTAACATCATTCATCGTAACTGAAATGCAAATATAAAACAATGAGATACCTCCTGACACCAGTAAGAATGAGTAGGAAAGAATGAGTAGTATCAAAAAGACAAGAAATAAATTGTTGGTGGGTTTGTGGAGCAAAGAAAACCTTCGTGTATTGTTGGTGGGAATATAAACTGGTGCAATCACTATGGAAAACAGGATAGAAGTTCCTCAAAAAATTAAAAATACCACAGGATCCAATAATTCCACTTCTGTGTATTTACCCAAAGAAAATGTAAACACTAATTCGAAAAGACAGATGCACCCCTATGTTTACTGCAGCATTCTTTACAATAGCCAAGATACGGAAGGAACCCGAGTGATCATGAATAAATGAATGGATAAAGAAGATGTGGTGTATACATATGCAAAGGAATATTACCCAGCCATAAAAAAGAATGAAATCTTGCCATTTACAACAACACAGATGGATCTAGAGGGTACTGGGCTAAGTGAAGGCAGTCAGACTGGCAAATACCATATGATTTCACTTTTTTATGTGGAATCTATAAAACAAACCCCAAAAATATAGAAAGAGAGCCATAAACATACTGAACAATTTGGTGGTTACCACAGAGAAGAGGGTGGGAAGACAGGCAAAATGGACAAAGGGGATTAAGAGGTACAAACTTCCACTAATAAAATAAATATATCATGGAGATTAAAAGTATAGCGTAAGATGTAGTGTGTGTGTATATTCAATAATATAACTTCATATGGGGACAGTGGTAAGCATTTTATAATGTTTGTCATTGCTGAATCATTACGTTGTACACCTGGAACTAGTACTATATGTCAACTATCCTTCAATTACTTAAAAAGAAAAAAAAATGGGCAACAGAATAGACATTTTCCCAAAGGTGATATACAAATGGCCAAGAAGTACATTAAAAGATGCTCAACATCACCACCATTAGGGAAACGCAAATCAAAACTACGATATCACCTCACATCTGTTTGAATGTCCATCATCAAAAAGACAACAGATAATGAGGATGTGGAACAAAGGGAACTCTTGTGCAGAGCACTTGGGAGCACTTGAGTCTGAAAACTAGTACAGCCACTATAGAAAACAGCATGGAGAATCCAAAAAAAATTAAAAACCGAACTACTCTTGTTTTTTGTTTTTTTGTGGGTTTTTTTTTTTTTTCAGATTTTATACTGGCATTAGAGATTTTGTTTTGTTATGTTTTTATTTTATTTTTTATTGGAGTTCAATTTGCCAACATATAGCATATCACCCAGTGCTCATCCCATCAAGTGCCCCCCTCAGGGCCGGTCACCCCAACCCCCTGTCCACCTCCCTTTCCACTACCCCTTGTTCATTTACCAGAGCCAAACTACTCTTTGATCCAGTAATTCCACCTCAGGGAATACAGTTGCCTCTTGAAAACATGAGTCCACTTATATCTGAATTTTTTCAGTAAGTATACGTACAGTATTGTAAATATATTTTCTCTTATGATTTCCTTAACGTTTGTTCTCTAGCTTACTGTATTATAAAAATACACTATACTATACAAATAACATGCAAAATATATGTTAATCAACTGTTTCTGTTATCAGTAAGGCTTCTGGTCAGCAGGTTAGTAGTAATTAAGTCTGGGGCAGGGGGGAGACAAAACTTATACAGGCTTTTTACTGTGGTGGGGACTGACACCCCTAACTCCTGCATTGTTCAAAGGTCAATTGTAGATACAAAGAAAAGGAAAATACTAACTCAAAAAGATAGCTGTATCCTTATGTTCACAGCAGCATTATTTATAAGGGGTAAGACATGGAAATAACCTAAGCATCCATCGATAGAGGAATGGATAAGCAAGTTGTGGTATGCATATATAATTTTTTAGAAACTATGAAATCCTGCCCTTTGTGACCTTGAGGACATTATGCTAAGTGAAGTCAGTCAGTCAAATACTGCATGATCTCATTTATGTGTAGAATCAAAAAAAAAAAAAAAAACAAAACAAAAAGTGATAGAAAAAGAGACTAGATTTATGGTTAGCAGAGGTGGGAGGGTTGGGGGTAGAGACTGGGGGAATTGGGGGAAGGTGCTCAAAAGATACAAACTTCCAGTTATAAGGTAAATAAATACTAAGGCTGTAATGTACAAAATGATGACTAGAGCTAGCACTGCTGTATAATATACAGGAAACTTAAGAGAGTAAATCCTGAGTTCTCATTACAAAGAAAAGATTTTTTTTAACTTTTTATTATATATAAATGAAATGACAGATGCTAACTAAACCGACTCCAGTCATTATTTTGCAACATATAATAGGATGCTATTCACTTGTAAGTGATCTATGTCAATTAGATCTCAATAAAAACTGAGGGTGGGGGAACAGAGAATGTGATAAATATATAACACACACAGTGACCAGTTTAAAATTTGGATAATTAATTACAACGAGGTTTGAACTTGAAAACACTGATCTTAAAGCAATGTTTTCCAAATTATTTTCCACATTGACCTGCAAAATAACCTATGGGGAAAAAATAAGATTTGGTAGCCAAGAAGGTGTAAGGAATGCAGTTAACTCTATGTTCCCGTTTCCAATGCACAATGTCCATGAACATACAAAGAGCCCTTAGAAGTCTCTGTACTCTGCAGCAAAGATCCACCTATTTACCTTGGTTCAACCCAGTGTTTATTAAATTGGGCATTCATTCTTGAAACTTTATATCACATAATTCCTATTAACCTAAGAGGCACTATACCTGCAGCCTGATGGAGAAGACAATACCACCTGTGTTTGAACCCTGGACGGCTCTGCCATTTAGCAGCTAGTATTTTCTTCATCAATAAAATGGACACGGTAATAAACTATGCTTACCTACGTGCAAAGTATTTATAACACCATGAGCACTTTATAAATGTTGATTAACATCCAGCAGAGCCAATGTTCTAAGACACACTTTGGGAAACACTGGTAGAGAAACTAACCTGTCAGTGTTCTGGGGCTCCTGTCTCTCTAAGGGAAGATTACAGACTAGTCGGATGGGATGTATGTAATTATGACACAGTTAGGGGCACCTGGGTGACATAGTTGAAGACGTTCAACTCTTGGTTTCAGCTCAGGTCATGACCTCGGAGTCGTGGGATCAAGCCCCACATCGGGCTCTATGCTCAGCATGGGGTCCACTTGGGGTTCTCTCCCTCTCCCCTCCCTTCACTCAAGCACGTACCCTCCCTCACAAACAAATCAGTCCTAGAAACAAAACAAAACAAAACCACCTAGGCTCAAGGATATTGTAATAGTTTGGCTAAACAGAGAAGAAAGGAGCAGTCACACTAAAGAAAAGGAAAACGGGTTTAAAGATACTTCAAGTAGAGCAAACTATCAGGTGTGACATTTACAGAAAGTCTAGGCACTGGCAAAAAGGGGGGGAAGAAAGGACATTAGGCATGTGGGACGAGAAGGTCAAAGGCAGTAGCAGGTATCCTTGAGATACAGGAAGAGTAGAAGCACATTCTGGGAGGGGATGTGGGTAATTAAATGGGTTCGTGTCAGGTTCAAATCTCTCCTGGACTTGACCTCAGGAGGCGGGGGACAGAAACAGCTCTGGGAGATGTAATGCGTAGCCGTCAGGGTTAGTTACAGGAATGACTGGGCTCATGCTCTGAGAGCATCAACAGCAGGGAGAAGGGCCTGTACTGACAAAGATGCCGGATGGGGTTTTCTCTCTCCCCTTCCCAAGAGGAGATCCGTGTGGGGACTCCGGGAAAGCCAGGCTGTGCCACCTCGAGGCCCCATCCCGTCCAAAATCCCGTTTGCTCCTTCAGCCTTCCTCCTCTCCCCACTTGATGACAGAAGGCCTGGGATTTCCACCAGGTGGGAAGCTTTTAGTTGCTTCTCCCTCCCCGAACGCTGGCCGGAGGGTTGCCAAGCTGCACGCTCACCCGGGAAACTACGTCGGAAACGGCTACCTGCCTCAGGAAAATCCTCCACCGCTAAATTCACAAGCCTGTGCATTTGCATTCTCAGTCCTTATTATACTCAGAAATCCTCACCCTAACCCTGATGCCCTTCACATCCTTATCCCATTCCTTCTGAAGTACGCCCCTGAGCTCCACTCGGGAGTGGGGTCCAGGATGCGTTGAGGGCCAGAATGTCTGAACATGCACACTTCTTGGTAAGAAAGAACTAACTTAATTAACTTACTTACTTATTGTTTATTTATTTATTATTTTTCCTTTCTGCCCATGTCAAAGTAACTGCGGCAAAACCACCACCACCACATCTCCTACCTGGAGCGAGGATGCCTTCTATTCCCACCTGGCCCAGCTGAAGCCCCCAGGTGGTCTTACCTCCTCCAATCAAGCTGCCTGCCCTCCCATGCGGCTGAAAACCGAGCCACCCAGGTGCATCAATCACGCCCCTCCCTACGTGAAGGCTTTGTTGGCTTCCTGCGGACTTTCCACTTGCAGGCTAACTGCCCCGGCCAAGGACAGGCATCTGCTGCAGTGTGACCCCGAAAGTCCACGGGGTCACAGCGAGCGGCTGTGCGGGCCGGGCTGCCTGCTGGACACGTGCGAGCGTCGCCGATTGCCAGGACCTGGGCCCAGCCCGGGGCAGGGCGGAGCACCGGGACCTGCTCCTCCGCTGGGGCTGCGCCTGCCGGGCTGCGCCTGCCGGGCTGCACCTGCCGTCTTAAGGTCTCCGCGGCAGGCAAGGGCTCCCGGCTCCGCAGATCCCTCGCTGGCCAGCCTGACTCAGACACTGACGCCCTGCACTCGGCAGCTGGAGGGCAGGCCAAGAGGCAATGATCCCCAAGACTTAGAGCCCCCAGGGGCTTCTCACCTGGAAGCTCCAAGGGGGCCCTTCCCTGCCCGGGGAGCCTGCAGGGAGGCGGGAGGGCGGGCTGCTGCGTGCCAGGCGCTGCACTCTGCTGGCACCGTCTGTATACACGAGCTCACTGCATCCCGAGCCACCAGGGAGCGGGCGTCACTGTTTCCGTACTACAGGCGACCCAGGTGTCCGCCGGAGACCCCGCGGCCAGGAAAACTGCGCATGCGTCGTTCCGTGGCTTCCCTGACAACATCCCGGCGCGCAGGTGCGCAAGGCTGGCTCATGCCCGCGGCCACGGCGCCCACCAGGGCACAGGCAGCTGCCGAATGCAACCAACAGGCCGCGGATACACTGCGGGGCGGGAGGACAGGAAGGAGCAGAAGGACTCACCTGCCGACGCCATCCTGAAACGCGGGACAGACCTAAGGAGCCGCGAGGAACCCTGGGAAACTCCCGCGCACTGCACTCTGGGACGGGGGGGCGGAGACTGGGCGGGGCCACCACAAGCCACGCCCACACCCCTGCTCCCAGGCCAGGCTGCTCCAGGCCCCCCACTCCCACCCCTACCCCCCTCCCCCGGGCCTGCAGAGAGAACCCTGGGGAGCCCCTACACTCACCCCCTCCTCTTTCTTTTCTGGCTCCAGCCTCTGCCCCTTCCCCACGCCAGAGCTCTTTTCTTCTCATGCAAGAAAATAAAATCACTCGGCAAGTCGTCTCCCTGGCTTTTTTATTTTACGCTCAACCACAGTTTTTGAACTTAAAAGCCAAGCCTCTGTTGCTTCTGTTCTTTGATTTTACCCTCCTTTGGGGTAGGGTTGCCGGAGAAAATACGAGTCACTCAGCCACCTTTGAATTTCAGGTAAATGACAAATTTTAGTATATGGTCCCCCAAAATTGCAAATTTTTTTTTTTAAGATTTCATTTATTTATCCATGAGAGACACAGAGAGAGAGAGGCAGAGACACAGAGAGGGAGAAGCAGGCTCCATGCAGGGAGCCTGACATGGGACTCGATCCTGGGTCTCCAGGATCACACCCTGGACTGAAGGTGGCGCTAAGCCACTGAGCCACCGGGGCTGCCCTGCAGAAGATTTTTAAATGATGCTAAAAATTCTAGGTCATTTCTGTGATTCAGATTGAACCGAGCATCCTGTATATTTATTTGCAAAGTCCCAGCAGCCCTGCTCTGGGAAAGCAGAGGCCTGTTTCCCGATACCCTCAAGCAGGGTGGTGCCAAGGGTGAAACTCTGAGTGTCCTTGCAAGACGGGAGATTATGTTAATATTTCACAATATCATCTTCCCACACAAATAAAAATGTACACATTTCCTGAGTATTTTTTAAAGGAGGCATAATAGGGGCATTTTATCTGCACAATCCACGGAGTTGGATACTGTCAGGAATTTATTTGAAACAAATGAAACTGTCATATATCGTGCAAGGTAAGAAGCACACGTCACATTTCTGGGAGAACGGTTACCGCAAGCTGCTCTCCTGGAACAGTGTTTTAGCCACTGACATTCAGACCATGTAGACACAAGGGAATTCAACCAAAGAAAATTCAGCAGAGCTCCAGCGGTCCCTCGTCACACGCTGGCGCTTGTTTAAGCAAGCAGAATGGCAAAGTGCTGTGAGGTGAGGTATTCACTCTTTGTGTGAGCCTGCCCACATTACTTCGCATCTCCACACCTCGGCGAAGGATTTGGCACAAAAATAACCACCCCATGACATGAACGCTGGTAGTCACAATTGGCGGATGTGACCACTTCTAAGCAATTTAGATCCATTGTAACAGTGCTCACTTTGGCAGCACGTACACACGAGCTCCGCTGAGACAAAGGAATTGGTTACTCACCCTTCTGAGTGAGAGATGCCTGAGTGAGAGACAAAGTGACAAAGATGGAACATTTCAGACGGGTTATTCCTAAAAGCAAAAAGGCTGTGCCTGGGAATGATTGCACCTTCTCGCCTCATGTTTGTCTGTAGCCCCCACTCTGAAGGGGCCTGTGCCCCAGACCTGGGATGGATGGCTTCAGCAGAAAGCAGGGCCCCAGCAAGACAAGGGACAGCTGAAGTGCAGGACCGCTCTTCCCCAACGTGCACCAGAGCCAGCCTTACCCCACCGTCTGGGACCCCTGCCACTCCCATCCCTTCCCTTAGCAACTTCCCTCCCCTCGACCTGATTAATATTCCTTCCATTTCACACTTCTCCCTCGGGATCGAAGTTGCCATAGTCACAAGCAGCTGCCTCCTGCGTGATAATACTGTGACCACTCACGCGCTAACCTGGACCTCCAAACCCATTCTCGTCCTCTTTATCCTTTCTTTTTAAGAGTGTGTGCATGTGTGTCTGTGTGTCCGTCCAGACACCCGGGTAAAAAGAATCTGAGACGGAAGATAACTTTAGCCTTGAGAAAGAGGTTGATTTCTCTTAGAACTAATGGGCTCTTTTTTGCTGATATTGCTGACATAACCAAGGCCCATTCTAGGCTTGCATCTATTGTGCTCAAAAAAGAGATTCACACAAGAAAGGGCTTTCATTCTGCCCTGGGTTTTAGGCCTGACTCAAGGTCCCCTGGACAGTGAAGGACAACAAGAGGACATTTTTAGATCTGTCATCAACTCAGGCCTCTGTAGCTCTGATCTTCTTATACAGTCCCTAGGTGGGGGGTTCCCACGTGGTCCCCTCTGCCTACATTCTACCCTAAAAAAGAAAAAAAAAAAAAAAAACAGAACAAGATTATCTGGAGGACTGCCTTCCAAGAAGGGTCAGAAATATTCCTTTCCATTCTATTGTCTCTGGAGCCACAGATGCTCGATGATGGGTACCACTCACCAAAAGCTGTACGTTTTTAAACACTCTTCCTGCACTACCAGGATATCCTTTAGACACGTTACAATGACTCAAACAAGCAACGAATGAGGCTCCCGGGTTTCTCATGCATGTCCTACATCTTTCTAGGAATCGTAGGCTGATAAAAGGAGCAAGACAGCACCTGCCTTTGAAGAGTTTACAACCCCAGACAATCCCAAGTGGGCCTCCAAGTGGGTGAGTTATTTAGTTAGTGGGAGAGTGGGGCTTACACGATGGCAGCTTCACCATGTCAACCATCTTGTGACCAGCAGACTGTGGCCTGTGCCGGTTGGGCCAGTAAGGACCTCTGGCAGAGGAGGCTCTCAGCAGTTGAGTATTTATCTTTGGGAATAGATTAAGATGAGGGATGATCTGAGGGGACCAGCACCCCCTGATTCTCCACTTGTCATACCCATTTCCACACCACTTCTGCTAAGGCATAAATTCCTCTCGTGCTCCTTTCTTCAATTACTCTTCATCTCTCCTCCCAGAGACACAGGCCTCCTATTCAGGTAGAGGACGGGAATGGGCAAAGAAAGAAGGAAGATATACTCCAGGTCCTGCTTTGTTTCTAACCAAGACACCCGACTTAACATTGTTCTAGGGATTGGGAAGAACAGCGGAGGAATAAGCATCAGGAGTCATGATGTTGTTAGGCATCTCACCCAAACTCCCTCCTCCTTCCTGCTCAGAACTATAGGAAAGGTCAAGGTCAAAAGCAAAAACCAGGTGGGAAGGGCAAGCAGGAAAATCACCAGGCAAAAACCAGTAGCAGTTAACCCTCCTTAAGCAAATGTTAAATACACTTATTATAGCAATAAATAATAATGCAGGATGGAGTGTACATGGTGTAAACACCTTTAATACAATTCTAATTTTCTCTTTGCTTCAAGAGCCACAGATTGTTATGGCAACAAAACAGAAAAACAGATCACAGTATTAATTTCATATCTTGGCTTCATTTGTTCCACATTTGCAATACAACACATGCATAACAAACAGCTTGGGCTGAGCCAAAGCAGAGAAAACACACACACCACAGAAGGGCACCCTCTTGGCCTTGAGTTTTGTTCGGTAAGAAATAAATAATAATTTTCTACAAGATTAGAAGTTTAGTTGCCCACACAATTTGCCGTCTGATGGATAACACTTGAGCAGCACGTCATCCTGTTCTTGCCAGCCCGATGATGCAAGGGAGAATGGGAACAGGCAGCAGAGCATCTTCTGCAGAAAGTTGTCCATTACAGATTTTTTTTTGGTTTTTGGTTTTTTTGTTTTTGTTTTTTTAGCTAAGGAAACTTGGCTGACCTGGCTCTTTCTTAGTTCCCATGTGCCTGGGCTCCTGGGGCACCCCACCCCAAACCTCACCCAACTTGCTTCTTTACTTTACATCCAGAGTCCTAAAAATCGGTCTTCCCTATGGAGAAAAAGGAACTGTCAGACTGCTGGTAGGAGAAGCCAGTAGAATCCTCTGTGGATAGGAACTCAACAAGATCTAGCAAAGTTGAATATTCTCATGATCTGTGACCCAGGCATTCCCTCCTTGCAGATAGAACCTTTGCTTGTGTCTCCAATGAAATACGTCTGAGACTATTCATTCCAATATTGTATATAGCAGGAAAAAATTCGAAGAAATCTAATTTTCCATCAACAAGAGAAAAGATGGATTATGAGTAGGTAGATGCGATGCTGCAAGTATCTGACCACAATTTATTAAGGTAAATAAATTGAAAGGACAACGCAGGGATCCTTGCTGTGCTGGGACTCTTCTTCATCTGGATTTTATCAGTGTCAGTATTCTGGGTGTGTCCTTGTAGTATTATTTTGCACAACTTAGAAGAATAATCCAACAAGAAGAATAAATTGGGGAATATGGGTGAGTGGGGGTGAAGAGATCAATTGGGACAAACGGACTTTGAGCTGCCTTCCAGATTATGCATTGTCAGCTCATCGCCTGGCACTTAGTTTTCACTGAATACTTGATCCCTGTGAGGATGGCCCCATGGATTCCTGGAACCTGCAAATATGTTACATCACATGGCAAAGGGGAATTAAGGTTGCAGATGGAATTAAGTTTGATTATCAACTGATTTAAAACAAGGAGATTACCTTGGATTATCTAGGCGGGCCCAATGTAATTACAAGCGTCCTTTAACTTGGAAGAGGAAGGCAGAGGAGTCAATGGCAGTGCAGCGCAATGTGAGAATTCCTGCCATGGCTGGTTTTGAGGATGGGAGGAAGCCACATGCCAGGGAATGTGCAACTTCTAGAAATTAGAGAAGGCAAGAAAAAGATCCTCCCCTAGAGCCTTCACAAAGGAATATGACTCTGCCAACACTTTGATTTTAGCCCAGTGAGCCCTATTTTGGACTTCTTTTTTTATAAAAGATTTTATTTATTTATTCATGAGAGACACAGAGAGGCAGAGACACAGGCAGAAGGAGAAGCAGGCTCCTGATGTGAGACTTGATTCCAGGACCCCGGGATCACGACCTGAGACAAAGGCAGACACTCAACCACCGAGCCACCCAAGTGCCCCTATTTGGGACTTCTTACCTCAAAACTTCATGATGATAAATTCGTGTTGTTTAAACCACGAAATTTATGGTTATCACAGCAGCAATAGGAAACTTACAAATCCTCAATGGGGAGTAGGACCACTAGTTTGGGAAGGAGCTAGAAGTCTCTGTTAGGTCCCACATCCTTGAGCGGGGAAGGGAAGGCCAGATAGATGAGAAGTAAATTAAAGAGAACTAAAAATTGTAACTGAGTGACATATCAGAGACTAAGCCCATCCCCAGCCCCACTAACAATATCAGAGGACAGGAAGCAGTAGAAACATCCCTTCGAGGGAAAAATAGCAACTGGACACAGGAATGTTAGGCAAACTATTTTCTTTTCTGGCCTCACAGAATGAACTGCTCCACCCACGGCCCAAGACAGACAGGCCCAAGGTCCTGCATCTTTGTAGGCTACCTGAATAGGGCCTCACTTTGGGAAGAAGAGATCTGACCATCCCAAGAATTCCCTGAAAATGGAATTCCAAGCTATTTCTTTCATAACAAAAATAGCCTTGGGTATCACCATGTATTTTAGCGTTGCCTGCACAAAGTAGCATCCCGTGAACACCTGTAGGTTGGATAGATAGAGGTGTGCTTGTCTTATAGGGAGAGAATTCCGACTTCCCATCTCTTCACACCTCCTCAGGACCCCCCCCCCCCATGGTATACATCCCCTACTTATTCTAGAAATAGTTGATGGATCTAGAAATAGTTGATGTCCAGGAAAGGAGGTCAGAAGTGGGAAGCCAACATTTAGAATATGATAAATCCATAGAGCTTTGAAAAGTCTGGGCTCTCTCTCTCTCTCTCTCTCCAAGTGGTTGACTCCCAAACTAGCAGATCAGAGATCAGGGTTCTAGGTGTGGGTCAAAGAAGCTTGGGTGATTTTTTGCTCCTCCAAATGTCCTAGTTTATGACAACTGTCATAATGAATAGAACAAGAGAATAAGAACTAGGAGTGGATGAGGAAGAAGACACAAAGGCAAAGACGAATGAGTAGAGATAAAACGTCAGCAAAAATGAGATGAGAGCACAACCTTCAGTTCTACACGCTCTCAGTTACAGAGAAGCTAGCGGGGGAAAAGGGAAGCTGACTTAGACCAAGAAATAGAAGCAAGCCAGCCACTCAGTAAAAAACAATTAGAGACTATTCAAGGAGAAGATGAAGAAATTCTCCTGAGGATCCTTGCAAGAGAAGAACATTTAACGTACTGATCAATGTCCTCAAAAGCTTCCTTCTAGGACACACAGTAATAAGTTCCTTGGGACTTATTATAGGCTGGTAGCTTCACACCAACATGAAAGTCGGCTGCTCAGGAACTACAATGCTCTAGGCCTCAGACGCGCAGTTTTCAGTGGCTCTGGCTAAATGCAAAGCACTATTTTAAATTATTTAGATATATGGAAGGGCTTGTATCTTCCAGTGCTCTTTATCGAATATTGCTTCCAGCAGGCTTCAAGATACCACATCAAGACATTTCTGTCAACTTTTCTTTTTACATTCATCCCAAATAGTAAAGAAAGAAAAAAGAAACCCAGAAATATGAACTTCATCTTCAATGAAATGAAAGGACTTTTGTAACAGAATGGCACAAAGTGAAAGCAAAGGCAAAAAAAAAAAAAAAAAAGCAGATGGAAATGACCAAGCTGGGAGCAGGAAGGTCATACCTAAGAGCCCATGGTAAAGAGTTGGATTAAGAAGAAAGCAGATTTACCGTGAAGCCCAGAAAACCCCAAGGACCAGAGGCACAGGTGCAGTGAAAGGCAGGAAAAAGTGAAAAAGTGGAAGTGGGAAGTTTGTAGGAGGAGAACTTAGACTCCCAGGCCCCAAGACCACCCATTCTGGTAACCGATGCACCCCCGCCCCCCAGGAATGCTAGAACCTTGGACCAGAGAGGGGACTCGTGGTTGCCAGGTATTGAGGAGGTGATGGTGGAGGGTACCCAGACCCTATGTAAGGGAGTTGAATGAAGGTTTGCACATGACAGGTGAGAACATTCACCCTTTGCTCCTTCCTGGTTCCAGAACTCCAGGAAATAGGGCGAAATTCCAAGGCAGGGAATAGAGGCACCTTTTCTTAAGAAACTGATACACCCTTAAGAAAAGAAAGACCTACAGATAATGACACATGGGCATCTCCAAGGACAGAGCCTGCTGGCCACCCACACCCACCCAACCCCCAGGACACCCAAGGCAGGCGGCCCTACAAGCGCAATCAGAGCTCCAGTCAATTGCTTGTAGGTCACTCTTAAATACCAATGGACTGTAAAGGGTCACAAGGCATTGAAAGGATGTCTTCATCATGAAGGAGAGGTAGCAAAACAAAGAAAACAGCAGAACCTGGGGGAAATAGCAATCTAAAGGAGTAGAATGAAACCTAGGGGAAAAACTGCCTATAAATACAATTTGCAACTGGATAAGAAAAAACCTAAACAGACGACAGAATAATGCAGTTATTAACTCCAAGAAAAATAAAGGTTGAACGAGAAATAAGATATTGTCATGGTACATTACTTGACTCGGCAATGAACAATACTCACAGAGTCACCATAGAAAATATGGAATAAAGAGCTAATAAAGAATGTGATTTAACCAGAGTGGGAGGTAGGAAGAGAGACAGGTGTGAGGACGTAAAATTTTTCATCATCCACAAACCTGATGAATCACAATACAGGATACGTATATTATTTGGGAGTGTGGCATTAAATACCACAAGAAACAATAAAGAGAATGAAAAGTATTCTTTAAGGAAGAAGGTAGGATGGTAATAGGAGCCAGAGGAGTCTTTTTTTCTGATTTAAATTTTTTAATGACCATTTCACCTGTTTGACAATGTGCAGGCTATACTCAGATAAAATAAAAATTGATTTAAAAATGTGACGTGGCTCTCAGCCACACGTGAGAGGTGTTGAGCGATGGTCAATCTACAGTCGCATTTCCTAGGATTCAGCCATTTGACCAGCCAGTGCAACAGGGACGTTGTGTAATGACAATCTGCTGAGTTGGGGAATGGAAGGCTCACCTGGTAGCACTAACTGTGGACTCCATGGAGGTGGGGATCATGCCAACCACGCCCACTTAACACGATCCCCACAACTGCCACACTGAATAAGCGTAGCTAATGCTATTCTCATTTACCATTAGTGGGCCAGCCACTAATGCCAAGCATTTTATACATAGCAAGCCATTTAAGCCTGGCAACGGCCCACCGTTACCCCCCATTTCATAGCTGAGACAACCGAGGGACACAGAGGGCAATTAATTCATGCAACATTGCCACCTCCTGAGTGGTGAAGCCAGGATGTGACTCCAGTCTGACACCTCCACTCTCAATGACTGTGTGCTCAACAAACATCTGTGGAAGGATGATGGCGTGGCCAAGGGAAGAAAAATTAACAGAGAGAGAGAAAAAAAGGAAAGGAAGGCCAACTCTCCCTAGAAGATAATTTGTAATCTGATATATTGCAAAAAAAAAAAAAAAAAAAAAACCTCTCCAAAATTCCACTCCAGAGAGCAAGCGTGTAGTCATGTTAGTCGAGAAAAAAAAAGTTGGAGGTACGTCTCTCAAAAGATGCAAAGTACGGGGCCCGAGCAGGAGTGCAGCCCTCCTGCAGCTCCCAGGCAGGCCCTCCAGCAGCGATCCACAAGGAACAGGTCACGGATCACCTCGGGGGCCACCGGGGCTCCTGGTGCCCCTCAGATACCCGGTGAAACTGCTTCCCCACCTTCTCCTTGACACCCTCATCCTCTAGAATTTGGGTCCAAATCTATAAGGCCATATTTTAAAATAGATCCCACCTGTCTCCAGTTGGCAGGCCCTGACTCAAAATGGAGCTTGCGGGGCATGACTTTCTCTTCTCTGCTGATTTCTTTCCTCCTTAGTTCCTCTGGCCAACAGACCCCTGGGAAGAATCCTGGGAGAGATGGGGAAGGGGAGCAGGTTTGAGAGCAAAAACGCATAGACTCTCCTTTTGGGAAAAAGAAGACTCTTGCCCACTGAGCTGGCCAGGGGAGGGGTCAGCAGTAACTGAGCCGTGGAGGAGGGTGGGGTCACCCACACACACATGCACACACACAACAAATTCTCAAAAGCAGAACGCTTTAGGGTTTCACCTTCACTTTCTTCCACCCGAGCTGAAATACTGGAGCGACCCTGGAGCTGCAGCAGCCACTTTTCCACCAGGAGGACCAAAGCCATACATGAGGGTGGCAGGACAGGAAGACAGAAGGACATCCTTAAGCACTCCTGGGCTGCCTGCCTCAGGACTTCTCGTTACATTTAAGAAAAGGAAGGAAGAGGAACACCTGGGTGGCCCAGTCAGTTAAGCGTCTGGCTCTTGATCTCAGTCCAGGTTTTGATCTCATGGTCATGAGTTCAAGCCCCACATTGGGCTCAGCTTAGGCCTACTTAAGAAAAAAAAAAGGAGAAGGCATGAAGGATCTTGTTTAAGCCATTATAAACATATTTATATTTATATTTAATCTATTACTTGCAGGAAAATGCATTCCCGGGCACTACAGGATCACCCGCCCTATCATAAAATGGGAACAGTTGGTATGAGAGTAGTAACGCAGATTATTAGCCGGCCACACTGCGGAATACTACTAGTGGTTAACAAGGGTGGTATAAACACACACGAACGTAAGGACGTGGGAGGATCTTACAGTATATTGCCAGATAAATCAACAGAACAATATGTACCACCGATCTGTTTATGCGATTTTTAACATTTTTACATGTGCTTGTGTATTTCTATTATTTATCTCTGAATGTATAAATAAATAAGTGCACATACCAACTGCCAACAAGGATTACTCCTGAGGTTGTGAGAGAGCAGGGCTGGGCCGGGGAGTGAAAGGGGCTTTCACTCTTCACTCCATGCTCCTGGGGTAAAGTAGTTGAAAAGTAATGCTGGTTTGCTTCCTTCCCTTTGGGTGATTAAATTCTAAGTCTCCCTAAACTGAACGGAGAGTTAAATGCCTTGGGAGACCATCCTCTGGATGTCGAGGGCTCTAGAAATCCACATATCCCGGTCAGCCCCACCAGAGAGAGAGAGACAGATGGCTGCGAGGACAGGGAGCCCAGGGGACTACCATGCTGATAGCATGACCTCTGGGCTTCTGCCCTCTAGAGACCGAGAATGGAGTTCTGAAACACCCCAATCGAGGGGCGCCTTGTGGCTGAGAGGTTGAGCATCTGCCTTTGGCTCAGGGGGTGATCCCAGGGTCCTGGGATCGAGTCCTGCACCGGGCTCCCCGCAGGGAGCCTGCTTCTCCCTCTGCCTCTCTCTCTGTATCTCTCATGAATAAGTAAATAAAATCTTAAAAACTCACACACACACATACCCCAATCGGATAAGCTTTTGGGTCAAAGAGCTGATTTTCTGACACCCGAGTGCAGCCCCAGTG
Organism: Vulpes vulpes; assembly: GCF_048418805.1. NCBI lineage: Eukaryota > Metazoa > Chordata > Mammalia > Carnivora > Canidae > Vulpes > Vulpes vulpes. Next base: position 109,689,786 of record NC_132781.1, on the reverse strand, counting down.
CCCCTGCCCACTGCAGGCGGGGGCTCTCCACAGCCTGAGCGCCTGGGGCCTGGGCAGTGTGGCACCCACGAGGCTGGGAGGCCTCCCCCTGGACCCCAGCCCCACACCCTCCCTACTGGCCTGGGAGCCCGGATGGAGACGCTCAAACGCTTCTCCACAGTAGCCAGTGTCCTGGGGCTGGGCCTTGGCCCGTTCCTGACTTCCCGGGCTCTCCCAAGTGAGGGTCCCCCGAACGCCATCAGGCAGCTGAGTGGATGTGACCTGTGAATTACACAGCTGCTCAGAAGGATAATTGCTCTGTAATCTAAACCGTAATGGGCGTGATGGAGAGAATTTTCGCCCGTGGCTGGCCTGCCTGCCCGAGGACGTCCGCAGGACACAGTTCCCTGAGCTGGTCCATGGCGGGAGCCCCACGCACACCCACGCAGGGAGCCCCCCATCCCCCCGAGGCTTGGTGTCAAGTGAGCCAAATTAGTAAGAGTACAGATGAAGCGGGGGAGGGGGGCAGAGGGGTTCTCACCTAGGATCTCCAGGAGCCTGTGGGAGGGTGGGAGGGGCATATGTCACTGGTGGTGCTCCCCATGGCCTCTCCCACCCTGTCTCCTGCCTCTTAGGCCAAGTCGCACTCCAACCACTGGGCACCTGCTGGGGGCCTCCCCGAGCCCAGCAGGGGCCACCGGGCTGTCACCAGCAGGTCGGGGAACAGGGGAGGGACAACAGTGCCCCAAACAGCAATGCACACCCGCGGCTGGGGGAGCTGGGTCTGGAAGGCCGGGCAGCGGCCGCGGTGCAGGTCCGCTTGGGGAGGTTGCTCAGGGCCCTGACTGCACATCCTGGCAGCTGACGCTGAGGCTGGGTGACCGAGGTTCCCTGCTCGTGTCTGCCTCTGGGGCTTTTGCAGAGGCTGAGGGTCCTTGGGAAGCACATGATGGGGTGAGACCGAGGGGTGAGGACACTGTGAGCACCATGCATTGCACCCCTTCATGGTGGTTCCAGAGACCCCAGGAATAACCTCCCCCCCCACCTCCTTCCGACTCCTCCCCAGTCTCCCTGACCCTTCTGCACCCGGGGCCTGCCCCCCACCCTGCTCTCCTCTCCTTCTCCAGGAGGAGGGGGGCGGTGATACCACCTGTGAGGGGGCACAGACCTCCCTCACCCCAACCCTGGCCACCCCCCAACCTGCAGCCCCGGGGATGCTGAACCCCCTCAGGAGTCTCTGGTCCTGCCCATCCACCACCTGCTCCACCCACCACCCACCCATCCACCCAATTGGAGCTTTTAAAGGAATCAGCTCTGAAAGGGGGGGAAAACCCCAACCCTCGAGTAACAAAGAATCATATAATTACTTTGCAGCTACTTGTCCTTGGTAATTTGATGCTTGTGTTGCTATAATTACACACTCCGTGGAGTTAGAGAGTCACAGTGCTTGTGTGGCCCATCAGCGACATCTGTTCTCAAAGGGGGAGAAAGCCCGAGAGGGGGCCTGGCTGATGTGGGCCCCAGACCCGGGGGTGGAGTTGGGGGGTGGGATTGCAGGGCAAGAGGCTGTGGGGGCACCGAGGGGCTGGAGGAGGATACGGGGCCCCAGGTGGGCGCACGCAGCCCCATATGCACAGTGAGCAAGGCCTGTGGGCACCCCTCTCCCCTGGGGCACCTCGAGGACCCAAGGGCCCGGCTGGCCTGAGGACGGCTCTCAGCTGCTCCCCGCACCTCCCCGGCCCTCATCCAACTCCTGCCTCGCCCCATAGCCCGGGCCATCCACCCGTGCCCTGCACAACCGCCGGACAGCCTTCGAAAAAGGCCACTTTGGTGCAACTGCCCGGCCTTCGCGGGGGGGCTCTGGCCACCCACCTGCTGGGCTGGCCACACCCTGCAGCACCCAGCCTAGGAAGGCCAGGCTGCCTCGTGGGGCCTACGGGGGCTGGAAGGCGCACCCCCCCCCCCCACAGCAGGCCAGCTGCCTGGCTGAGCCCACGGCCCGGCTCTGCTCTGTGAGCACCCCACAGGCTTGGCCAGAGCCCCATGGCCACAGGGGGATGGGGAGACAGGGTCAGGCAGTGGGGGGCTCCGCACCCCCCAGGGCTCCTGGCAGCCCTGACCCTGGATCCACTGCCTCCCCCTCCACCTCACCTCTGCAGGCCATCCATCGGAGCTCAGCACTGCCCTCAAAGGACCCGCTTCTGACCCCTCTCACCCTGCGTGGCCATCACCTGTGTGGCCCTGAGCGGTCCCCTCTGCTCCGAGCTTCTGCGGCTCCCCTCACCTGGACGGACTCCTCCCTCTCTGCACCCACCTTGCTTTCCCTGCTCCCCCCACCGGGACCTTTCTCACCATCCGCACACCAGAAGGAAGCTCCACGGGCAAGGGACTCTTCACTGCTTTCTTCCTGGAACATCATGTCCCGGGGTCTCAGTAAGGAGTCGCTGAGTGACCTACTGCGAGGCCCCTGCACTGGTGCCACGCAAGGTTGGTCACGACTGTGCCCACAGTCAGGGCAACACTCCGAGACTCAGGGGTTACTTCGTTCATTGCCTCTTGCTTCTCATTGGGCCCCCGGGTCAAAGGTGGCGCTTCAGACAATGAGGCAGGAAGACAGGGTACGAGTAGGAGGGGGTGGCCCTGATGTCTCAGCCTGTAGGGACAGCAGGGCTGTAGCCCCGGGAAGCATGGCTGGGCAGGGCCAAGGAGGGCCTGTGGCGGATGAGGGCCAAGCAGCGGAGGTGGGGCGGGTGGCGGGTAGCGGGGGTGGGGGGGCAGCTGACCCTGATCCCCTGGCTATCCTGGGGCGCAGGTAGGACAGAGCACACGGTGACAGAGGTCCCAGCACACTTCGCCTGGCCCCTGGTAACTGGGGCAGTGGGATTTGACCTTCGCAGCCTCACCCTCCTAGTCTGCAGGTGCTTCTCCTGTTCCTGGGGACACTCGGGTCCAGGCTTGGTGAAGCTACCTCTGAAGATCCTCCCAGTCCCGGCTCAGGAGGGCCTGGGGTCTCTGGGAGATGTCGGCTCTGTCTACGGGATCCCCGCCTCCCATCTCCACCATGCCCCACCCCACACCCAAGGGAGCCTCCACCAATCACCTGCCAGCTTTCTGAGGGTCTCCCTCCGGGGCACCCCTGCTCCTCTCCCTAAGCAGCCTACAGACACAGTCCAGCCTTCTCTTTAAAAGGAAGAAGGTAGGGTGCCTGGGTGGCTCAGTGGTTGGGCGCCTGCCTTCAGCTCAGGATGTGACCCTGGGGTCCCGGGATCGAGTCCTGCATCGTGCTCCCTGCATGGAGCCCGCTTCTCCCTCTGCCTGTGTCTCTGCCTCTCTGTGTGTGTGTGTGTGTGTGTGTGTGTGTGTGTGTGTGTGTATGTGTCTCTCATGAATAAATAAAATCTTTAAATAAGTAAATAAAAATTTAAAAATAAAAGGAAGAAGGTCAAAGCTAACTGTACCTTATGAGGAACACACTGGATTCAGTACCCAGGGCAGCCAGAAAAACCGCCACAGGCTTAGTGGCCTAAAACAGAAGAAATTTCTCTCCCACATTCCGGAGGCCAGGGCCACGCTCCCTCTGGAGGCTCTGGAGCAGAGTCCTTTCTGGCCTCTCCCAGCATCTGGAGGCCCCTGACATTCCTTGGCTTCGGCTTCACAGGGCCTTCTCCTGTGTCCGTGTGTCCTATTCCGGCTCTTCTAAGGACACCCTCGTTGGAGTCAGGATCCACCCTGACCCAGAGTGACCTCATGTCCATTCCTACTTTAATCACATCTGCAGAGATCCAGCTTCCCAAAAAGGTCACGATTTGAGGTTCCGGGTGGACGCAAAGCTGGGGGGCCCACTGTGCAACCCACTATAGCTGCTGTGGGCCGGCATCGTGCCGGGTGGTCACCATGTTACCCGGCCGACCTCACGGGCCACGGTTCTTATTCTCACATTCAGTGAGAAACTGAGGCTGGGGGCACAGGCCGCCCCGGGGCCCCACGGGGGACCTTGCTTGTCCAGCTGTGCCGTGGGGTCCACAGGGAGGCACACGGCCGGGCCCTGCGGAGCACTCGCAGCCACGACCTTCCTGGCATCTGCTACCCAGTTGTGTTGGGGGGTGGCGGGTGGCCCCAAGTGCCGAGGATCACATGCACCCCAACAACAGAGAGGAGCCACGGCGGAGAAGCTGGCTCCCGGGGTTGGCCTCCTCTGGAGCCACGCGGCCAGGTCTGCTGGTCTGTAGGGGCCTGGAGGGAGGAGAGGGCATTCTCAAAGCTTCTCTTATTCCCATCACAGCCGTGTTCAGCCGTACACAGGCACCCTTTGCAGGCCTGGTTTCCAGGGAAAGTTTCAAGCACCTGGTCCTCCGAGCTTTAGACAGAGGTCCGTCACCTGGTTGCCACGCTGAGCACACAGGTTTAGAGATGTAGAAGACACCGACCCTGCCCCTCAAGAACCCATGCAGAGATTTGAGGGGAAGAGGCAGGGATGCTGACACGAAAGTGCACTGGGAACACCACACGGTGGCCTCTTGGCTGCAGTGACCATGCAGAAGAGTGGGACTAGGCCAGAGCTTTCCATGTGAATGACCACTGGGGACAAAAGGGAACGGTGTGGCTGGCCAGGGAAGAAAGCCATGTAGCAGGTGGCACCACTTATGAGGCACTGAGGCTCCTGGTCTCTATGTCCAGGTCCACGTCGAGGTTGAGTCGCGTGTTCTTGGAAGGACCAAAGGGCACTCGTGGCGATGCGGCCCGTGAAGGCTTCTGTGAAGGGCTCGTCTTGAGGGCAAGCTCGACGGGGGCCACGGGTCTGGGAACCCCACGAGGGAGCGAGGGAGCCCCACCGGGAGCCCCCAGCAGCCCCACGTGCTGCGCGGCACCCCCCTCGGGCTCCGGGCCTAAGCCTCTTGAGGGAGTCACACACGGCTGCTTGCGTTTCCTGAGGAACAAAGGGAGGCCCAGGGAGGGAAGGAAAGGCTTGCCCCATGTGCCCTGGGCCCGCCACCCTTGTTCCCACCGTGGCTGCTCCCTCGACGTGGCAAAGCTCGCCCCCAAGACGGCCTTCCAGCCTCGGCTCAAACGTCGCTTTCTCACCGGGGCCCCACGGCGACCCTGAACCCCAGCCCTCCCCATTCCTCACACCAGTGGCGCCCGGCAAATGCTCAACTGGCTCATTCCCACGGTGTAAATGTGCCCATCGGGGCCAGTTCCCAGCCACCCCCGAGGACGGGTGCACAGCTGGCCGGAGATGCGCACGTCAGCGGCACATGCTGCCCCAACCCCGCTCCGCCTCCCCTCCTTCTAGCAAACTGGGGAAATGCACTTGATATGTTTACTGTTTATTCTTTGTCCCGTCTCCCCCCCAGTGTACGCGTCAGGGAGGCAGGGCTTCTGTCTGGTTGGCCGGTCCCTTTCATTCCCCACCGATAAGCTCAGGCCCCTAGAGCAGGAGCCAGGCAAAGGATGGCCCAAGTGAAATCTGGCCCACGGTCTGTTCTTATAAACACAATTTTGTTGAACTTTGTTTATTGGATCCCACATTGGCTATGGCTGCTTCCCAGTTACGTGGCAAAGTGGTCAAGAGCCTATAAACACCATGTGGCCCCCACAGAGAACCCCTACTTAGGAGGGCACCTGGCACAAAGTAGCTTCTCAGCAAATGTCTGCAGGATGCCCGGTGCATGAACGTCACACACAAACGTCACCGCGGACACTTCTGCTCTCACCCTGCTTGGCCCAGCAGTCCTCCCGTTCGCTCAATCCCCACTTGACAGAGAGTACACAGAGCATCCGAAGTTCAAGCCACACCCTCAAAGTCACAGGGTGTGGCATCTGTGGCACATGGGTGGCATCTGAGTGTGTCCTGCTTCCACCAGCTCGGGACATGTTTGCCTCCACGGGGGCCGTGTGACCAAGGGCTCAATCTTCTCGGCTGGAAATAAAGGGACGGGCTCAGTGACACTCCAGGGAGACTTCAATTTCTTCACGGGGTGTCATGAATTCCTTTAAAATGCAACTGATGCCGAGTTGAAATTCATTACAACCTGAAGTAATAGCCCCAGAAGGTGCCCGCAGAACTGCGGGTGGAGGAAGTTTCTCGGTGCTGAGACAGCTGGCTTTGTAAATCTGTCCTGGCTGCACAGCTAGACGATCCACCCGGGTCTTACGGAATTCACGGAAAATTCATGAAATTCACAAAATTCACGGAAATTTTGCTGACCAGAGGATACCAGCTTTTGCCAGAAGAGGAGGCAGAGTGAGAAAGGGGAACGGGCGTCTCTGTTTTCACAGAAAGTGGGCTGGCACAGGGCCAGGATTAAAACTCGGGACATCTAGGGGCCCCTGGGTGACTCAGTTGGTTAAGCGTCCAACTCTTGATCAGCTCAGGTCCTGATCTCAGGGTCGTGAGGTCCAGCCCCCTGTCGGGCTCCATGCAGGGCCCGTCCCCTGCTCTCTCTCTCTCTCTCTCTCTCTCTTAAATAAATAAATAAATCTTTAAGAATGAATAAGTAAATAAAAATAAACGAGAGACACCCGGTTCCAAGCCCCAGCCCTCATAATACGGCTACTCCATGCCCGCTAATCCACTCCCCGCGCTGATTTTAATTCAGCTCCAGGGTAGATCATATGTTAAATCAGTCTGACTCTGGAATGATAGTAGACACTCAATACATCATAGAAACACAGCAATCGGGAGCTGGCTGAGCCCCTGGAGGCTCTGGGCCAGTGGTTCTCAGCTGTGGGCACATTTGATTCACTCACAGGCCGAGGGCGTTGGTCCGGGGTGAGCCTGAGAATAGAGACCTTCTAAAAGCTTCTGATTTCATACATGAGGACCCGACGCTAGAGATTTCAAGGGCTATTCCTCCGTTAGTGCAGAGCGTGCAGGGATGACCCAGCGACCCAGGCCGGCCTCCCCGGCCCCTGACCTTTGCTCCGTGCACGCTCCATCCTGGCCAGGCAATCCGCTGGTGCAGAAATAATCATTGCGAGGGGCTGGTATAATTGAGCATCTTTGGGATTTTCCTCCTAACATCCTTAAAGTCCTCTTGGCCTCAGACTATCCATGTGAGGGAGGGTAGAGGCCGACATCATTGCCCCATTTTACTGATCTGGGAAACTGAGTTGCTGACGTTCTAGGCTCCACGAGGCAGCGAAGCCCAAAGGTAAAGGGTGCCGTGGACACTGACAGACCTGGCTTCCCTGCTGGTTCTGTCCTCTCCAGCCGTGTGAACTTGGGAAAATCACTGAACCCCTCTGAGCCTTGGAATTGTCATGTGTTAAGTGGGAAATAATGAGTTCCGCGAGCCTGAAGGGGCTTGCTGGGCTGTTAGGACCAAGTGCTCCCCTATAGCTTTGTCATTTCCCCAACAGCCAACTAGGGCAGCGGACTATTTACAAAGGAGAGAGCTGAGACTGGAAGTCAAAGGACTTGCCTAAGATCATGCAGCTGGTGGGGGGACAGGTCTGGGCCCAGGGCGCAGTCCTAGAGGCTCCCACCTGGCCCTGGGGCTTTCCACAACTCTCCCCAGGCCCCATTCACTCTGAGTGCTGCTTCTAATGAGGCCAGAAAATCAGCTCTTTGTTAGAGCTCCTGTGGGGTGAGCACATGAGAGGGAAGGAGGATTGCACTGGTCCCACAGCCCCCACAATAAACTCGGGCCCCCGGAAGAAGTGTAATTAAAGCCATGAACCCCAGGGACAGTGGCCGCATCACACAGTCACACCATCAGGGAGTCAGGACAGGGAAGAGCTGATTGGCAGAGGAGAGCACACTGCTTAGCTTGGGATTTGCAGTCTGGGAAGAGACCGTCCATCACACTTACGGGGGATAATCACCTAGGATCACCAGCAGTCTGGGCCACCACGGGGACAGCCCCCGGGACAGCCGTGGTGACGGGACGGCCTCTGGAATCAGTGAGAACAAAAGGGACAAAGGCCATCAAGGAAATGGAAAGCAACAACAACAAAAAAGGCCTCCCATTCCCCATGGGTCTCTCTTCCAATAAGATTTGTTCGTGCTGAATTCACTTCCCCCTACAAGCAACCTCCGGAGACCGGAGACCGTGGAAAGGAGCCAGGGGGAGACTATTCCACGGAGCAGCACTTAGGAGAGTGACCTCCATGCTCCCAGCATGGCCGTGGGAGGCGCGGCCAGTAACTGGCTGGGTGATGGGGGGCATCCCCCCGGCCCCCCCCTGGGCCTACCTCCCTTACAAAGTGACTGGGTGAGACCAAGCCCTGACACTCTGTGACTCTGAGGCCCCTGGCAGGAGAGCCAGGAGCTCCAGAGCAAAGCTGTCGGCTGCTGGGGCAGGCCCTCCAAGAAGGAGCCGGGCACCCAGGGCCCCTCATCCGGCCCACAAAGGGTTTGAGCATGAGAACAGCACATCCCCCCGGGAAATTTTCCTTTGGAAGCTGGACTTATTCGGGGGCTCTTGAGTGGGTTGGTCGGTTAAGCATCTCCCTTCGGCTCGGGTCGTGATCTCAGGGTCCTGGGATCGAGCCCCACATTGGGCTCTCTGCTCAGCAGGGAGTCTGCTTCTCCCTCTCCCTCTACACTCTTTTGTGTTCGCCCCCCCACCCACTCTGCTCATGCTCTGTTTTGTGCTCTCCTGAATAAATAAATAAAATCTTTTTTGAAAACAAAAAAAAGAAAGAAACTGGGTTCATTTTGTCCTGAAAGAGTGGCAAACCACAGAGGACTTTGGATGCCGGTGTGGAGCATCTCGATCCTTCCTTACAGGGAACTGGGGGCTCTTCAGGATTTCTGAGCACACAGAAACCATCCAGCCTATGTTTAAGGATGACCATAGCAAGGGAGACCAGGGGAGAGAGAGAGCTGGGGCCTGGTGCTTTCTAAGGCGAGGCAGAGTGCCTGGGAGCCTCTTGGAGCCCCTCTGTTCAGCTGTGTGTTCCCATTATATTTGAACATTGGAGACTATCTAAGGGCATATTAATTTTTTTCTTCTTATTATTATTTAGTCTTCTGAAAAGACCTAAAGGCATGAAAAGCAAAGAAGCAGAAGAGCAAAAAATTGTGCATCCGGCCAGAGGGAGTTGTATTTGCCATCCTGAAATCTCTGCTTCTCATTAATTAGAGGAGCCAAGAAATCACCCTTCAAAAACTGGCTTTTCCACCAGGAATGCCAACTGCTCAACATCTTTGTGGGAATGTGCTGCTGGCCCCCTCTGGAGCCCAAGCCCCGATGGCAAAGTGCCCCAACCACGCGATTGAAATAGCCACTTGGTGCCACCTTTGCCCGTTAATTGTGTGTGGAGAGTGCCTTGCCTGACCTCTTTATCTGTGGGCTTCAGAAGCAGGCCCCTCTCCGGCGCTCCTCCTGCGAGCCAGGCTGGCCGGGCCGCCCTCCCTAATGCCAAGCCCTGGCTGCAGCTCCTCTTCTGCGTCTAGCACAGCTTCTGGATGTCTTGCTCCTCCACTGGCCCCGCTCCTGGCCATGCAGAGCAGAGGAACAGCTTGGGAAGCTCCCGGAGCTGCCCCCCAAACGTGGAGGCCTCCTGTCCTGCTCAGCTGCGAGGGGTGGTCTGAAGGCAGAGGGTGATCCTCAGGACTCTGGGCCTCACCACACACAACATCTGGCCCTCAGCCCCACGTGGGCAGGGAAGGGGCCACCTGGGAATGAGACTTTCCACGACGGAGGACTGTGATACAGTGATCTATAGTAAATATAAATTTGGTCTCTGTCCTCGTTCCTGGCACAGAGCTTCTAAAACCCTTGGAAATTCCTAGGTGGTGAGAGCAATCGATAAATGTGTCATTGTCATGTGAATGAGGTGACTTTCAAAAAGCATCAAGGTCACCTAAGGACCAGGGCTGGTCACCTGGAGAGCCAAGGGTGGGATTGGATGGCTGGAACTTTCAGTTCCTCCACTGACCTCAGAGCTGGGGAGACGGGCTGGAGACTGAGTCAATCACCCACTGCCAATGGTTTCATCAATCGTACCTATGTAATGAAGCCTCCATAAAAACTCAAAAGGACAGGTCCAGGGAGCTCTCAGGTTGGTGATCACATGGAGGTGCTGAGAGGTGGTGCCCCTGCCAGGGCCTGGAAGCTCAGCGCCTTTTCTCCATTCTTTGCCCTGAGCACCGCTCCCATCTGGCTGACCCATTAATATCCTTTCCTGTAAACCCGGAACCTAGTCAGGAAAATGTTTCTCTGAGTTCTGTGAGCGAGTTAATTGAGCCCAAAGCAGGGGTGGCTGGACCTCCAGTCCATAGCCAGTCAGAAGCACAGGTGACCACCAGGACTTGCAGTTGCATCTGAAATGTAGCAGGGACAGTCTTGTAGGACCCAGGCCTCCACCTGCACGATCGGAGGTGACAAGCAAGTAGACAATGTCAGGATTGAGCTAACTGTTGGGTGTACGGGAAACACACACACCCATTGACATCAGCGTCAGAGTGGTAGAAACCACCAGAGTGGTTTCACCTAGAGAAGAAAAAACAAGGGGACAGGTTGCAGGCTTCCTGTGAAAACCATCGCCACTGCAGGAGGGACCAGAGTGACTCACTACTAACCCCCGACAGGTAGATCCAGGGCCTCCATGGAAGCAACAAAAAGACAAACTTCAATTCAGTAAAGGAGAGACATGTTCATCGGAGGTGTGAGGGATGGCATGTTCCCCCAAGAAGCCGGGTCCCATGCCGGGGGCATTGGAAGGCCAGACTCCACCTCATTAGAAGTTACTGGGGCTGCCCCAGCCCAGAAAGTGTGCCCGTGTGCAAGGTGAGGGGGTGGGGAGGACACTGGCTGGAGAGTCAGGCGGGATAGCTTCCCCTCCCAGTTCTGCCACAATCTGTTGACGGCGGGATTTGGCAGGTCACTTACCTCCTCCGAGCCTCAGGCTTCTTGTCTGTAGGATGGCAGGTCTCGGAGAAGACCACCTCAAAGTCATTTCCAATCTTAAGTGTGGCAGTGCCTCCCCATCCCAAAGCTCACCCTGTCCTGTGGCCAGAGAGGGGCTGGGCATGCGACCCATCAGAGCCAAATTAATGGAAGAAGCCTTCCCAGAGGTAACCCAAAGTCAGGAAGCCCAACGGAGGTGGGGGTGGGGGTGTCAGGCAGGATGTTTTACAGCATAAGGTGTTACACTGGCACAGCGTTTCTGGATCTCACATGTGAAAGTGATGGAACTTGTGGCAGAAACCACCCCTTTCCAGTATGGGATGTATCTGATTGGCTTTAGGAACTCAAAGTAAATTAAAGGAAAAGACAGCTGTCACCAAGAGCAGACCACCATCACCCCCGCCCCCCTTGTTCCACCAAGCAGCAGAATGGATGGAGGACCTGACTCTCAGCTGTATCCATAGATGATGAAAGCTCACAAGACAGCAGAAGAGATTTGAGATTCCTCAAATTCTGCTAGAGGCTGGTGGTAGAGAGGAGAGAAGGAGAATAAACAGTCTGGGGGAAAGAGGAAAGAGTTAAAAGAGCAGAAAAATTATATGGAGAAGAAAGAAGTAGCCAATAAAGCAGAAAAGGTGGCCTAGGGGATGCCTATAAGGAGTCATCCCAAAGGTCTGAGCCAAGATGGCCTCATTCTTTGATGGTACAGGGCACAAGACTTCTAGACCAGGATGGAGGATTTAGGGGTAGGGGTAGGGGAGAGGCAGGTGGAAGGGATATATCTAACCCCTGATTTTTCTTCTATCCCCACCTCTGAAGTTTAGATTTCTCACCAAAGACCTTAAGATCTATCAGAACATGCTTGTTATCTCTCGTCCTCATGCATGTTTGCTTTAGTGGGATGGTGGCCACATGGGTCGCAGCTAAAGGCATAGAGTAAGTCCCAGCTCCAATCAACCCAAGCAAGAGACTCGTCTTGAGTGTGGGCTATGAGCCATTGTTAATGGCTGAAAAAATATCAAGACAGAGCCTTTGGGTTGTTTCTTACCCTCTCTCTACTTTATATCCTAGGAAAGAGATAGGGAGCTTGAGTGACATGAGAAAAGTGGGAGAGGCCACCATCTTGGCTCTCCAAACTTTGATGCAAGGTCCCGCTGTGTTTAGATCATACCGAGGGACCCACAGAGCCAGAGACGGGACGTGCCCTGCTGCAGAGCTGTTACAGTGGCCAGAGGTATGGGAATGGAGATTGGAAAAGCCCCCCAGAGTGAGAAGGTCCTAGAACCTTGGTTCTAAATCGACTTGGGAGGTAGGCATGAGCCTCTTCTTCTGATCCAAAATTTTCAAGCAAAGATAACTTCCGGAAAGGGGAGACACGTCTATTGGAGAAAAGAGCTCAGGGAAAACCCAAGCTAAATTTCTTACCTGCTGGCAGAAAGGGGGTGAGAGGCCCGGAGTCCGAGGTGAGACTGCGGAGGTTCCTGGACAACACAGTGAAGTGGAGGCAGAGAGTCTTAGCAGGGCCCGGCCTCCAGCGAAGTGGGCCTCCTTAGCAGGGCCCACTTCGCTGGAGACAGTCACAGTGTTAACAAAAAGCCTTGGGCTTCATGAACTGCCTGAGGGTCTTCCCAAGTCTTCATGATCAGCCTGGGCAGAGTAAGAGAGTAGAGGCCATGGGAAAAGAAAGAGAAAAGTTACAAGCTCAGGTCTTAGAGACTAAAAGAGGAGTGTCGCACATGGAAAGAGGATGGCAGCTGCTGTCCAAAACAGGGTGGGGAAGCTCCAAACCCCCCCTTAGCGAGGGAGCCAGGCCCAGCTCAGGACATCACCCTCCCACCCTGGGTTCCTACAGTGCAAATAGGGTGGTATTAAGGTGGTATATGCAGGGTGCGTACGGCCTGTGACATAGGCTTGGGTGGGGGAAAATGTGAGTCAGTCACAAAATAATTTAGGGTCACAGGTTGGACAAGCTGGACCAGGCCTCAGTGAGGCTCAACGCTTCCCCACAGCTCGTGTGCCCAGTTCCCCAGCTGGTGGGGCTGGACGGGGGGTGGCAGGTACAAATCAGACAGGGGGAGACGTGCCTGGACGTGCCAGATGTCAGGTCCCAAGCTGCCCCTCCTTTCCAGCCCTCCCGAAGCAGTGTCCTGTCCAAGGCTCCACTGGGGGACCCAGTGAAGGACACCGTGCTGAGCCAGGAATTCCAGAGGTGGCCCGAGGGTAAGAGAGATTGTGCCACACTCAGGCCTGGCAAAGCGGCCCAGGTCATTGGGACAAATCCTCGTCCCTCCCAGGTGTTAGCCATGATTTCTGAGAATAGAGCTGAATCCCTATCCAGAGACACTGTGGCTTCTGACCTTGGCTACTTGTGCGTACCTGCGGAGAGCTTGGGAGGCAGGGCTACACCGTTTCCAACTCAACCCCACTGGCGGGGAAGGCCTCTGGCAGCAGTGCCCAGGAGTGGAGACTCCCACAGTGTCCAGGAGATTGCCCTGCATGGATGGGCTGTGGGCTATGGGAGCAGGGCATCGTCTCCCCTCACTGCAAGACCCTAAAGCACTTAGAAGACCGATAATTTAAGGAACCACATGAAGAACACCCAGTTAATGGCACTGTGTGGGAAAACCCAGTTTGGCTGAAGTATAGGAGAGGTCGGAGGGACTATACTGCCACGGGCCTTGCGCACCAGGCCAACGAGCGAGAAGACTCTGAAACCAGGCTGGAGGCTGGCCGACTGGTTAGAGCACCAGTGTGTGCTGGTGGCCGCCTCTACTGCTCCAAATGGTTTCTCTTCCTTTCTCCCTTTATGGCCCAAGCTTTCCCCGGCCGGCTTTCCACACCAGTGTTTGACGCAGAGAGGGTTATTAAAAAGAATTTCCTGAATGCATCCATGGACAGTGTGATATTTATGGGAATCCAAAGGGTTGGCATCTAATGAGTGTTAAATATGACATAACATTTACAACCACCAAATAAAAAATCAATGATGAAAAAAGAAATTTTTTTCCAATTATTTCTCTTAACCAGAGAAATCTCACTGAAATGAATATTTTGGTAAGTCACTTGTGGAGAGTGACATAATTATCAGATGATTGTGTGCAACGCCTTTTATGGAAAGTGGGTCTAGTTAACTCTGCAATCCAGGAACGGGGTTTATGTGTGGGTTTCGGAGTAGAAGCTGGGGCAAGGCTGCTGAGCTCTGCATGAATGAACAGAGGGCGGCCCCCTGGGTCACATACCTCCTGAGGACAGGAGATATAAAAACACTCAAAGGGGGGCACCCAGGTGGCTTGGTGATTGAGCATCAGCCTCCGACTCAGGGAGTGACCCCGGGGTCCCGGGATCGAGTCCCGCATCGGGCTCCCCGCAGGGAGCCTGCTTCTCCCTCTGCCTGTGTCTCTGCCTCTCATGACTGAATAAATAAAATCTTTATAAAAAAAAAAACACTCAGAGAAAAGATTTAGCCCCCCACTTCCAAGTTCCTTTGGCTCCCTAGCTCCTACCCCTCTTGTTTTCCCAGGGTCTTCAACAGATCCCCCTTCCTCCCCTCCATCTTCTTCAGCTGCCATTCTGGTCTAATGTCCCCCCTCATCCCCTCCCCACACCTCCTGTGACCTATTTGCACAGCCCCTGAGCCTCTCTCTCGTCTTGTGTTGAGGGACAGGGGACCTTCTGCCCCAGGTTGCTCCTTTATCCAGCCCCATCCTTTTGAGGGGGTTGGGGGTGTAAAGGGCCTGAGGTCTTCACTTACTCAGTAAATAAAACTGTTTTTGTGAACTAAAAAAAAAAAAAAGATCCATCTAAATGGATCTTGAAGTAGCTTGCTGTGATGGAAGCGCCTCTCTCCGTCTCCCCTGCAAAAGCGTCTGTAAAGCCTGGGGAGATGCTGCAGCGAGCGCACGCAGGATGTATACTTTTCGAGTTCTGCCCCCAAGCTAGTGCAGGATAGAAATAGAGGTTGTTTCCACATGTGCTGGGGACGGAGGACCAGGGACAGCTGACGTGTGGCACCAGCAGATGGACCATGGACTCGCGCATACTGGACGTGGCCTAAAGGATCCTGGAGATGTTCCTCCGGAGGACAAGGGTGATGGGTGTGAAAGAGGGGTGGACCCTCTCGGGGGCACGGTAGAGTCCAAAGGCTCACTGACCCGGGAACCACCAATGCCAGCACTGTTTGCCTCCCCGCTGTTCCCTCCATCCAGGTGGCTGTCCTTGAGTCCCACAACCCAGCAGGGACATGGTGGGGGGAGCAGGACACCAACAGGACAAAGGCTCCAAAGGACGTTTTGTGGTGGGCAGAAATAAATAAGGGTAGGCTTTCACAGCCAGCGGCACTCTGGAAATCCACCTGTTCACCCTATATTTTAAGTGTACGTTCACTGAAAAAAGGACAACTTAACTTGATTAAAGGCATTGGAATCCTCTGGGGGGGGCAGGCCTCCCCTGCTCACACCTGACCCCCTTGGTGGCTCCCTGCAGCCCCACACTGCTCCCCGCACTGGGGGAAGGCTGCCTGGCCCACGCTGCTGCTCCAATTAAACTCCTTAAAAAAAACGCAATATTTTCAATAAAGAGAGGCCAAGCCGAGCACGCCTTGGTCATTACTGTGGTACTTTTCTTCCAGGAAGATGAGCAAATATAAAATGAGCAAATATAAAGTAGAGGGCTGAGAAATTTTGATCAAGCGACATGTTTTAAAGGTTTTTATTTCCTCCCTCTTTCATTAAAATCGCACTGCTGTGATTCTATTCTATATATAACATAGATACATTCACGCACGCTGTGGCGCTCCTACCCAACAGGGACAATAGGACCCTCCCTGGGAACTCATATCTTCTTTAGGATCTGTTGGGGAAAAGCAACGCATATAAAACTACAAATGAAAATGGCCCCAAATACGACTATATAAAAACAAGTGCTGCTTTCCATTGCTAGGCTAGCGGCTCTGAACTTGGGGGCCCAAGAGAAATATACTCATTAGCTCCAAGAAGCAGATGTAGATTTGGGGAGGCGAGTTAGGAGAGGCCAGCAAAGGGAGCCTGGAAGCCCCCCTCCAAATGGCTGAGGCTGACGGGAATAACCCCATCAGGCCAGTTCTGTCCCCAACACTTCCCCTCCCCTAGGCTCAGTGATGGGAAGGGGAGGGGGAGAGGGAGGGAGGAGCCAGGCTGATGAATATCCCACACCCCAGCACCCCCAGCTGTGTGCGGAAGCCCCACCAGCTACCTCTGCACCCCCAGGGTGAGAATCCCATCAGCCCGTGGCCCATCTCGGTCCAGCCCCAGCAAGAAAGGCTCATGCGATTGCACACGGGGGCCAGAGCCCACCTGAGAGGGGACAGACCTCAGGGAGGCGAGGGCTTCCTCAGGGACGGAGGCGGCACCTGAGAGGGCCGGTGAGCGGATGCTCCAGAAAGGGCAAATGTGCAAAATGAGAAAAGAAGACCAAAGCTACCTCTGTATCCTTCTGTTCTGGGGAACCCTGGTCCCTTTCCCATCCTCAGTTTGAAAAGACAAACTACTGCAAGGAGAAATGGGATCGAAGCAGGCATATGCCAAGGTGTGTATCATGGAGCCTCTGGAATCCCTCCCTCCACATCGGTCTCACTCAGCAGCTGCCAGACAGGAGCAGCCTATGGAACCCCTCTTTATTCCAGGGAGACCCCAGCAGAGAACGAGTCATGGGTGTTTAGCTGACTCCTAAACAAGGAGTCCAAAGGATACAGACAAGACCAAGGAATCAGGGCCCCACGCTGCCTTCCTCACACCCTGTGAGATTGGCCTGCATGGAGCAGGTGCCCTTCCGGCTTGGAGGATCCTCCTCCATCAAGACTCGAAAATCTGTCCGCTTGCTTATTCAGTCAGTCATGCAGCCAACGCTTTCTGGTACCTCTTCCAGGTACCAGATAATGAGCTAGATGCTGGATACAGCCATAGGCCCGACAAACACAAGTTTCCGCTCTTGTGGAACCCTAAGGACTTGCCAGGAACACAGCCGCTGCACAATAACTCCACACATGAGTGTCACAAAGGGAAATAGAGGGTAGGGGAAGAACCGATGATGGTGAGTCAAGGAAGGCCTCGCCCTGACCAGGTGACACTCGCACACATTTAAAGCCTATGTCGCCATCCGCTAGGGCTGCAGTAACAAAGTGCCACAGCCTGGGAGGCTTACATATTTATTTTCTTAAGGTTCTGAAGGCCAGAGGTTGGCAGGGTTGCTTCCTTTTGAGGCCCCTCTCCCGGGCTTGTAGATGACCACCTTCTCACTATGTCTTCACGGGGTCTTCCCTCTGCGTGTCTGTGTCCTAGTCTCCTCTTCTTATTTTTTTAAAGATTTTTATTTATTTATTCATGAGAGACACACACAGAGAGAGAGGCAGAGACACAGGCAGAGGGAGAAGCAGGCTCCATGCAGGGAGCCTGACGTGGGACTCGATTCCGGGTCTCCAGGATCACACCCTGGGCTGGAGGTGGAGCTAAACTGCTGAGCCACCCGGGCTGCCCTCTCCTCTTCTTATAAGAACATCCGTCACATTGCATTGGGGGCCACCTCATGACCTCATTTTAATTTAATTGCCTCTTTAAAGACCCCGTCTCCAAATACAGTCACATTCTGGAGGTTAGGCCACTCAATCCAGTCTCTACCACTTGCTAGGCAGGTACCCAATCCTGGAAAGAGTGTTCCAGAAAGAAAACACCTGCAGGAGAGCAAGCGTGATCATGAAGGACCCAGTTAGGTCAGGGTAAATCTTTTAGACCATAGCTTAAAGGTCACCTTGAGATCATAGAAGAGTTTCAAGCAGAGAAGTGGTGTGACAAAGTGGACATTAGAAAGACCATTCTAGCAAATTGAACACCAATAAAAAAATAAATTAAAAAAAGAAAGAAAGAAAGAGAAAGAAAGAAAGAAAGAAAGAAAGAAAGAAAGAAAGAAAGAAAGAAAGAAAGAAAGAAAGACCATTCTGGATTCAGGACAGGAGGAATGAGGGTGGGTGCTGCTGGTGGTCCAGGCCGCAGAGGGCAGCCCCAGGCCTGGGGAGCTGTGAGGATGTGAACGTAAATGAAACAGCAAGATGGGACAGAGCAGAGCCCCAGCAAGCACTGATACTTAGAGACTATGAAGAGAAGTTAGTAAGGGCCACCCAGAGAGGCGACAGCAACCAGAGCCAGAGGACCAGCGTGCTCCCAGAAGGGAGTGGTCAGCAGGGCAGGTTGGCCAGACCGGCAGGGACAGAGGGTGGCTGTGGGGCTTGTCTATCCTGAGGCCACGGTGCCCAGGGGGAGAGCACTGCAGGGAGTGTAGGCCTGAAAGCCCAGTCTCCACGGGAGGAGGAGGTCAGGGGACAACCCTGGCACTTTGGGCTGGGTATAGGAAGAGAGAGATGGTTGGGGATTTTTTTTTTTTAATGTAAATTGTCGGTAGTTATACCATGCAGTGCAATAGTGGTTTGTGGAGTAGAATGCAGTGCTTCACCGCTTACATGCAACACCCCATGCTCATCATAGCAAGGACCGTCCTTAATCCTTTTCACCCAAACACTTAAATAACATGGGAAAAGAACCAGCAAAGAGGTGTTGGATCCTAAGGAAGCCAGAGGGAACACAGTCCTTGGGAAAGGGAAGGTCCAACTCTCCCATTTTTAACACCAACGAAGGAGGAAAAGAAGAGCAAGCGTAACGTATGATCAAAGGTGGAATCCCAGGAAGCCCTGTAGGCACGGGGAGTGCTTGCAGCAGAGGGGTATTTGAGGTAGACCATGAATGTAAGTTGAATGCATGAATGAACGAAGGATGTCCTGATGCGTGAATACCCAACATGTTTGGTGATAGATGCAAAAATCAGGCCCACGCTTTCTTTTTTAGAAGGTTTGTCCTTAAGATTGCCACGGATACCCATGGCCATTTGGTCTCTAGACTAGCAGACAGGAACCATCCTATTACCACATGGAAGTAGGCCATCAAGCAGCCCACGGGCAAGCCAAATTTTTTCTCTGGAACATTTTGAATCAACTATAAAAGCTGGAGGAGTGTGATTAGACCCCGAAAACTGCAAACCACAGAGCACGCGGGGACTGGTGCCTGGGCCCAGATGATTCTAAGGGCCATCGTTATTCACAAAAACAGCAGGAAGTACTTCCTTTGAGCTTGGTTTCTCTCCTCCCTCCCTCCCTCCTCCTCCTCCTCCTTCCTCCCCCCTTCTCTCCTCCTTCCTCCTTTCCTCTTCCCTCTCCCTGCCTCAGGCCCCCCTCAAAACCACTGCAGGTGCGGGATCTGACTGCGACAGGACACCCCCACTCTGTGGGCTCTGGGGTCCAGAATAAAACCTACTAGAATAGCCAGACCATTGAGTTTCAAATTAAATCACCCCCACAGGCACTTCTTCTCCAGTTACCGGGCTCATTAGAGCTCAGATAATGGAACATCTCCTCCCACTAATGGCCCACGAGAAGCGAAGGAGAGAAACCAACCCCTCTACAACGTCACTAAAGAGAAGCGGGGAGTTAAAGGTGACTGACTATAGCCCCAAAGTTTTTAGTGTTTGGGAAGAACTTTCTCCTGACCATGAGAGATCTAGAGCATGAAGAATGGGTTTACCAGGATGTGGTGGTTATAAACAGAAGAGACATTCATTTGTGCAGCCCAGTGACTAAGCCAGAGTTCTGGAATTTATCATTCCAGAAGGTTCCATGGCCAATTTCACTGGTAGGCAGGGGGCATGTGAGTTCACTGGAGCCAGAAGAGGCTTTTAGAAGCTGCGGGGGCTGCTTGCCAGGAATAAGGGAAGACAGCTAGGCACAGCCTGGTTTGCGTTGATTAGTCCCACGTAAATCACAGGCTCTGCGCAAGGACCCCTTCTCCAGGGAAGGATTTGACAGGGACCAGATAGACGAAGTTGACCAAGATGCTCCGAGCATCCAACCACGTGTGCCAACCTGGCGCCTACGTGTCTACAGCTGCTAGAAAGCAGGAAGCATTGGGGTTGGAGTATTTTCTGGCCAGGACTCTACTCTTACCTCTGTCAGGGGCCATAAGAAACTGGGACGTCCCTTATTGTCCACTTGTCTCACCCTGAGCCCCCCTCCAAGTATGATTACTTTCTTAGAAATTGGCTGACTTTAAGAAAGTGCAGAAAGCAAAAGAATCCAGCCTAGGGGTTCCAGGCACAAGAAAGCTCTGAGCAGCCCCTCATGCCCGACCAGCAAGACTTCCCTTATGGGACAAGAGCCACAAACAAGAAGTGTCGTCAAGGGCCTTGCACGCGTACAGTGGACAGTTTCTAACTGGTCCCATGAACATCACTCATGCTAAAATGAATGGAAGCAAAGAGACTCTTGGTTTTGGGCCTTCCTGCCCCACTAGGCCAGGACCATCTCCCCATCTCCTGCAGGTGACTCAGGACCCCTGAGCAAATTTCCCTTGAGTCCCTGAGCAATGCTACTAGCTGGTCTGAGTTGGAGGCGCCTGTTTGGGGCATGAGCAATGCAATGACCCACCTAAGTCTCATCCCTCCCACATCCCCCCCACATGATAAAACCTGCAGAGGGGGGCATCCCATAGCCTGCCGTTTGGGGAATGAGGATGTGTGGGGTGCGGGGTTCCGAGCGGGACACGGAAGTCTCACAGCCTATGGCCTTAGC
The DNA here is from genome assembly GCF_048418805.1 of Vulpes vulpes. NCBI lineage: Eukaryota > Metazoa > Chordata > Mammalia > Carnivora > Canidae > Vulpes > Vulpes vulpes. The sequence continues at coordinate 109,669,305 of NC_132781.1, read as the reverse complement.
CCAGTTATATCCCATGTTGGGGGAGCCGGAGAGAGCCATCACCAAGGCAGCCAGACGGAACACGACTAGCATTCAGGAGGCCCCTGTGACCCCAAGAGCTCTCCTGCTGAGGCACCCCAGCAGACCTCCCACAGCCCCCCGCTCAGGGAAAGGGGAAACCCCGCAGAGATGGCCTGCCCTGTGCTCTCTCCTGCCAAGTGCACTCTCAGCGTCCCATGTGGCCTCCTGCCCCCTCCTCCTCAGGCCTGGGCCCCGTCGCTCATCGTAGAGGACACCACGGATGGGTAAGTTACACCTGAGACCACAGGAGAGGGCTAGCGTTTGCTGGGCACCATCTCTGTGCCGGGCACTCAGCTTTCCTCCACGGAGGACTTCATTTTGCGCTCCAGTAAGCCCGGCGACACAGGCACGGCTGCCATCCCATCCTACAGACGGGGAGACTGAGGCTCGGAGAAGTGAAGCAGTCCAAGCCCACTGCCAGTATGTTAAACCCCACCGGCCAGCTCCCGAGCTTTGGCTTGTGCCTCATTCATCTCACATCCCGGGAGGAGGCAACACTTAGCCTGCCACCCCAACCCCTCTGACGACCCTGCACAGGGCTCCCGGATGGGAAGAGACCGTGGGCGCCCACTCAAACCCTCCCTCACCGGGGGGCCAGGGTGCAGGGGTGCACTCCTCACCTCCCACTTCATTCTTGTGGTTTGCACATGCTCCTTTCCCAGGGCCCCGGGTACCAGGAAGTACTTGCCATTATTACCCCTTTGGGGACTGGTGCTCCCGTCTTCTTTGAGACTGAGGGGCCTTTGCACAGTGAGAATGGGGGGCAGGACCGTCAGGATGCCTTCCAGGAGGATGAACGGCATGGCCTCCTGCCCACAGGCCTCGCTGGGTCAGCAGGAGGCAGTCGTCCTACTTCCAGATGCTGACCCCACCGCCCGCCGGGAGCCAGGGACATCCTGAAGAACTGCTCCAGCTGAGCGGGCTCCTCCTGTTTTGCTATCGAGTATGCGCATTTGGATCCTGTCTTTCTCTTGCCATATGGGACACAGCCAGACGAGGCCCGAGCTCTGGCTCGGCCTGGTCTCCAGGTCCTCATGCCCACGGCTCCAGAGCCACACAAGGGGTGCCCAGCCTGAGACACCGGCACTGCCCAGGGTGACAGGCACCATTACGGCCCTGCACACAGAGTCGGAGGGGCCAGACGAGACAGAAGGGGCTGTGGCTTGCTGCAGGAGGACTGGGGGCAGGTCAGAAGGAGCTGAGGCCCTTCTGTTCCCCGCTTCTGCCCATCGCGGGGGTGCGCCCTCAAGCCTTGGCTCCCACGTGCACAGTGAGGAGGGTGAGCCTCGTCGCACCACTGTCCAGAAGGCTCCGTGAGCTGCACCAGGTGTGGGATCCAGGCCCTGAAGGGCTGGAGGGAGGGCATGCAGGAGGGGGAATGAATCAAACAGCCCCACTTGGCTCTCTGCTACACGAGGGCTTCAGGAAGGTTCTGTGGCTATGGAATGTCTGACCATTACTGGGCTGGATACTCTTGGTCCTTCTGACCCAGGGGGTCGGGGTGCTGTGCCTGCAGGAGGGCCCTGCTCTGCTCATTCTGCCCCCACTTGGATGCCACAGAGCCAAGGTAACCTGGGTGGACCAAACGGTCAGCCTGGAGGCAGGCGACCTGATTGCACAGACTAAGACAATTCCAAGACTCCAGAGTGGCTCATGTTAACATCAGGAGACGTGTCAGGGGTATATCCCATTCAGACGGCGCACCCCGCAGAGCCAGCCCCCTTGCTCTGCCCCTTTGTGAGCTGAACAGGACAAGCAGACAGGAAGCCTGCCCCGGCACCTCCTCACCCCAGCCACCAACATCCATCCCCCAGGGGGCCCACCCCTACGGTGGGCACAGGGACTGGAGCTCCTAGTAGCATGGTCCGCGGACGGCACTCTGCAAGCTGATGTGAAAAAGCAAACGCAATGACAAGAGCACCCGGTTGAGACTGCGGAGGGAGTTTAACAGGCAGAATGGGATTCCTGGGCATGGAAGGGGTCCAAGAGCTCGGTGCCCCCCGGGAGCCCACGGGGTCTCAGCAGCACTAGCAGAAGTGGTGCCCCTGGCAGCCCGGCTCCCAGAAATATGAGTGGAGACTGGGATGTGGCTCCCAGGCCTTCTCCCTCCTGCTCCCCTCCAGGGTCCTCTGGGTCAACATGAGTCCTCTCCACTCAGATTGGACCCTTAATCCTCAACTGGACCCTCTCCCCAGGACCTCCTCAACTGGACCCTCTCCCCACGTTCCCAGGGCCAGGCTGCCTGTCACAGCACCTCCTGAACTCCCAGAGCAGAGTGTGGGGCATGTGGGGCACCTGGGCCCAGAGCATGACCTGATGGTCATGGGTCATCATGATCATCATGATTCAGGGATCATTCTGGTCCTAGGCCCCCCCAACGCACTTGACTTTGAGGAGGGAATTCAGAGGCAGCTGCTCACGGGGCCACAGGAAACAGCTGAGGGTCTGGTTTCTGGCTGAGCATCTCCTGACCAATGTCAGACCCCACAAAGGGCAAGGCTGCCCCTTCTTGTCCAGCCTCCACCCTCAGCTTTCAGTTTCAGGTCAACGCCTGACTATCCTCGCCTGCCAGGGCACTGAGGGCGCCGTCCGTTTCATAACACAACCTACCAAATGCAAGTGAGCTATCATCCGGGCAAGTGTGAATGAGGAGCCAGGGAGCCCGGACAAGGGGAGGTGACCTCAGAGCTGGGAGAGCAGGAGGTCATTAGCAATTGGCAGACAGTCCTCCCAGCTGGGCTGGAAGGAGTCCTCCGCTCCTCCAAGGCAGAGGAGCTGTGTGCAGTCAGGAGCCTGGGTGGTGCCAGGCCGTGCTGCTGGGGGCACACTGATGGGAGGGAGCAGGGGGAGGGGGAGGCTTAGACATAATCACACCTCTCCCTCCCACTGGGGCTCCGGATCCAGCCCTGGTTCACCCTCCTGTCCCTTCTAAAACTGCCTCGCTCTGCACCACTTTCCCGTTGTCACTGCAGCACCAGCATCATCCACCTGAAGCACATTTTAAATATATGCCAACATAGAGAAGATAATCCCGGGCACTGCAGTCACCTAAATTCAATGATTTCCAACTCCTACCCAGCCTTGTTTCATCCATAACTCCCCCTACGTCCCCAACTTCCACCCCAGCCATCGTCCCATCTCACCTGCACATACTCCACAAGGTTTCTTGAAAAGATCAGAGGTTTTTTAAGGACAAATCCACAAAACCATTATCATTCCTTTGAGAAATGATACCACTTTCTGATTGTCGTCAAACATCCAGTCAGTGATCCCGCAGATCCAGATTGTGCCGATTGCATCCCCGACGGTGTCACTTGTTATGTTCCTCTGTCCTTCGGGTTTCCTACGAGGTCATAGGCAGATCGAGAGACCTACGCCAATTCAGGTACGCTTGTTTGTGGCAGGAAACATCCAAAGGGCTGGTGTTCTTTCCATGAAGAGGCAACCGTATCCACCTGGTTAGCTCTTGTTGTGATATTAGCAGGCATGGGGGCCTGATCCATTCATTTGTTAGACCCATTCATTCATTCATTAGCCGTATGCTCCAAAGAGGGGGAACTTCATAGGGAAAAACAGAAGGAACGCTTGAGACTTCCCCTTCTTATACACGTTTTCCAAAGAATGAGCTGCTTCCTTAGCGTCCTCCAAGAGTGGCCTTTTTTTATTAAAAAAAAAAAAAAAAAAAAAGGCGTTCGACATCTTTGATGTATTTTAATCTGATGCAGTCACCCTAATTGATGAATGGCCTGATCTTTGGCCACTAGGTACCACCTTGGCTCCCGCATCCACTTTGAGAGTTTCTTCGCTTTGTGGTGTGACAAGCTGCTTGAGGCTCATCCTGTACATTCACCTCATTCTCATCTATTTCAATAGAAAGTCCCCTGGCCCCGGCCTCCAATCTGTCTGTGTCTTCACCGCAGCTAGATGAATCCTTCCTTAAATTAACTTTAGCGCCGTTGCTCTTCTTGGGGGGCAGTGTGATGCCGGGAACAAACACGAGCTTTGGAACTGGGGAGATGTGAGTTGGGAACCGGCCACATCAGGGACAGGCTGCAGCACCCCGAGCTGGTTATACCCACTCCCTGAGCTCCAGCCGCCTCATTTGCAAAACTAAGAGTAATAACACCTTGCCTTACGGGGTTATGGCGGAGGTTTGATAAACGTGAAGCACCTGGCATCCAATCTGGTGACCAGGAAGAGCATGTCCACATCTATTCATTTTCTTCGTGTTCTTTTCAAGACACGTCAATGGCTTCTAATGTCCGCCCCACTGTGCAGACCTTCAAGATCCCTTCAGCTGACCTACTCCACCTACCCAGTCTCGTTTCCATGACTGTTCTTCCCATCCACCTGCCATTCTAATCCCACTGGCCTGCTCTCATCAGACACGCTAACACCCTCAACCTTCATTGACACCATCTCCTTTATCTTAAATGCCCCATGTCCTTCCATTTATTCAACTGTGAAGACCCAACTCGGATCGTTCTGTTTCCCCAACCCCTTCCAAGCCTCCTACTCTTCCCACCCCATGAAAGCCTGCCTGTCCCCAGGAGCCTGACTGGGGGGCTACATCTATTGTAACCATTGTTACCCACCACCTACAGACTCGGGAAGAATATACTTCGAGAAATGTTCTTTCTGAAGCCAACGTGGTCTGCACACAGATCCCTGGGCACATTATCTGTGTGTGTGACCGTGACCACAGCAAAGCCACTGAGAGTGTGCTTACACATGTGTACGTGGGCATGCGTGTGTTTGTATGCAGGCATGTGTGTGTGTGTGTGTGTGTGTGTGCGTGTGAGTAGGAAGCCAGTGTCCTGGCCTGTCCTCTCTGACTCAGAATCACTCAGAGCCCCTGAGGCTGTGCCCCGCCCTCCGACTTCAGCCAGGACGTGGGAGGACAACTGGACCCGGATCTTCACAGAAATCAGGTGATGATCTCCTTGGGGGGGGGGGTCTCAGTTTTCCAAACCAGATGTGACCCCATCTGGAACGTGGAGAAGAGCCACAAGTGACTAAGGAAAGCTTCCCTGTCCAGACCTGACGGCTGGACCCAAAACTAAAGATGATCTCAGCGCAGAACTTCTCCACAGAAGAACCATCCTACAGGGCAGTGATGAGTAAGGACGCTTCCCAAGATGGCTTTGCTCCCCAGGCAGGACCACCACCCTGCCCTTCGCCGCTGGTGACGACAAACAGCCCCAATGTGCCACAAACTCAGGGAGGCTCCTGGGACGTGATGTGCGCCTCCCTCCCTGGACCTCGGTATCGGTCTCAGGATGGTGCCCACTGGCAGATCTCAATCCCTGCTGTGTAGAGAGGCAGAAAAACCCCACCTGGGCTTTCTTGGGTCTTTAGGGTCTAAAAGTCCTGCTCCTTCCCTCCAAAGGGAAGGATCCCCTAGCTTAAGGGGATCTAACCAAAGCAGGATTCAAATCTCAGCATGGCAAGAGCCATGCAAGCAATAAAAGTGGAATTTCCTGGGGATCCCTGGGTGGCTCAGTGGTTTAGCGCCTGCCTTTGGCCCAGGGCGCGATCCTGGAGTCCCGGGATCGAGTCCCGCATTGGGCTCCCGGCATGGAGCCTGCCTCTCCCTCTCCCTGTCTCTCTCTCTCTCTCTCTCTCTCTCTCTCTATGTCTATCATGAATAAATAAATAAATCTTTTTTTAAAAAAGTGGAATTTCCCCAGATGACTGAAGAGATGGGGAGCTCTGGAATGCAGAGGGGCTGGGTGGCACCCCAATAAGGAGATGGCCTCTGCAAGGGCTGGCAGGGCCCCCTTAAATGGCCACCTGCCGACTCTGCTCTGAGTCCACCTCTTGCTGTCCCAAGCTGTCAGGAAGACCCCCAGGGTGACGTGCCCCAGGGGACCGAGGACGTGGGCAGAGTCCCTGGGCTGGTAGCTCTGTGCTCGGGGGCATCAGAAGAGCAGGCTGCAGCGTGGCCGTTGCTGGAGCAGAGTGAGAGACAGCCCCCAGTTATTCTAGAAGAAAGTGGCCTTTGGAACGAGTGGGCATGGGGTGTGCACTTTCCACAAGAGTGTCAGTAGGGTGTCAGGTGGTCTCATGGGTGTTACAGGAGTGGTGTCGCCCCCGTCCCCCCCACTTAGATAGGGTGTGTGAGGACGGCTCGGCGGCAGCAGACCGCTTGGCTAGCAGGTGTTCATCGACTAACAGAAGCCGCGCTTGCAGGGCTTTCTGGGGGCTGCGAGCAGGAGGAGGCTCCGGCGGGGGGCGCAGCGCAGCTGATCACCACGTGCCGTCACGTAATAACATGTAATAGCGGCGCACGGAGCACCAGGCTGCACTCGAACACCCAGCACCGGCTTGACATCGCGGCGTCTTTTCCTTCCCGGGCTCGCCGGGGAGCAGCATCTGGGGGCGGGGGCGTGAGGGCCAGGCCCTGCCCGGGCTGCACCTCCCCACCCCCCAGGTCCTGCACCGAGCCCTGTGCCCCGGGCACCACTCAGGGGAGGGGTCCCCCGGCTGCCACCCCCCCCAGTTCCTGCACCAAGCCCTGTGCCCCAAGCACCACTCAGGGGAGGGGTCCCCCAGCACCCACCCCCGGGGGGCCTTTCAAAGATCCCGTGACTGCTCTCTGCTCCCAACGTATAAACAGAATGCGCTTCTGTGCATCTTTCTGGAGCAGGTCGTGGGTGCAGGCCCTCTCCTCTCAGGCTCGCCCCCCTTGGCAGCTCCCCCAAGGGAGCCACTTAGGAAAGGCAGGGTGCCCGGGGCCAGGCCTCCCGGGGGCTGTGCGGGCGGGACCCAGGGTCCCTCTGCCTGCTGCAAGCAGTATGGGGCGCTCCTGCGGGGGCGCCAGGAAACTCTGTCAGCTTGCTTTGTGAGTCCAGTGGTCTCTAAATGAGCCGTTGTCAGGACCCTCCATCGCTTGCTTTGCGCTCAGCCCCCCGGACGGCGGGCTCCCGGCGCCCTCAGCCCGCTCCACCCAGGGCAGGCTCGCTCAGCCCCAGCAGGAGCCAGGCGCCCCTTGGCTCTCAGGCAGCTCTCCCTTCACCCTCACTCGGCTCCTGTCTTTAGGGCTGATCTCTGCCACGTGTTTCAGGCTCTGTTAGAGGGTCAGTTCCACGAAACCTCCCACGAGCATCACTGTCATGATGCATTTCATTTTCCTTGTGGCGGTCCCTTACCTTTTCATTCTGTGTCCACTGGGTGCGAAGCCTGGTCAGGGCCCTGGGGATCCGCACTGGGCCGAGCAGTCGGCGGGGCCTTGCCATGACCTTCGTGGGCACTTCCTCCAACAATTCAGATCGAAAATTCCATTTTAAGGCTGTGTTGGTACAAAGATGAATACATTGATAGTGTATATGACAACATTTGTTTTCAACCTAAAAGTTCTTTTGTTTCTTCTGATGTTAAAAGAAATGAAAATTAAGGGCACCTGGGTGGCTCAGTCTGTCGAGCCTCTGCCTTCGGCTCAGTCATGATCTCGAGGTCCTGGGATCGAGCCCCACACCTGGCTCCCCGCTCAGCGGATGTCTGCTTCTCTTGCTCCCTCTGCCTGTCATTCCCCATGCTTGTGCTCTCTCTCTCTCTCTGTGTCAAGTAAATGAATAAAAATCTTTTTTAAAAATACATACAACAGGGCAGCCCGGGTGGCTCAGCAGTTTAGCGCCGCCTTCAGCCCAGGGCGTGATCCTGGAGACCCGGGTACCAGTCCCGCAGGAAGCTTGCTTTTCCCTCTGCCTGGGTCTCTGCCTTTCTCTTTCTCAATCTCTCTGTGTCTCTCATGAATAAATTTTAAAAAAACCATACAACATAAAATTTGCCATTTTAACCCATTTTGAAGCTCAGTAGCATTAACTGCATTTCCATTGTTGGGTCACCATCACCACCGTCCATCTCCAGAACTGTAAGTGGTGGGATCATACAGCGCTTGTCCCTTTGTGCCCAGCTTATTTCACTCAGTGTACTGTCCCCAGCATCCATCCATGTCATAGCAGGTGACAGGGTCTCCTTCTTTAAGGCTGAATAATATTCCACCGTGTGTACAAATCACACATCGTTTCTCTGCAGGGCCTTGCCTTTGTTGTTTACTGCTATATCACAGCATCTAGAACCTTGCTGGCACATGGGGTGGGGGGTGCGAATAAGTGTTGAAAAAGAGGCTTAAACGAATTTTCCATTGAGAGCGCTTCTTTCAGGCATGTCTCAAGCCGTCTAAGAGCATGAGCCAGGGTTGCAACCAGCCACCTGCACTCTAATCTCATCTGTGTAAACACAGGGCACACAAGCGAGCGGGTCTGAATGCCACCAGGAAGCAGGTGTATTTCCTCACGGCCACCCCAGGCACACAGTCAGAGCAAGCGAGAGAGGTCACAGAGCTGAATGTCGCTGGCGCTCTTGAGCTTGGAAGTTACGGCCTGAACTTTGGCCACCTTCTACCTGAGGAGGTGCTACCTGGAACCATGCCCTGGAACCTTGGTGGCTTTTCTGGGAGTCCCTCAGGGTGGGAGCCCAGCCATCAGCGGCCCTGTGTCACTGCCCGTCTTCCTCGGGGATGCAGGACTCCTTCCATGCAGGCCCAGGCCTGCTTGAGCACCAGAGCACACGGTCAGCACTGCATAAGCAACAGCCAATGAAATGGTGGGAGGTGGTAAATGATGGTGTTGGGACCCCCCCTGTGCGAAATCTGCAGCCCACCTGGGGCTTTCAACAGGTCATTTGTCATTCCACAGAGAGCTCCCTCTCCACTTTCTCTTTGAACAGATCCAAAAAAAAAAAAAAAAAAAAAAAGAACAAATTCCAGGAGACTCAGGTTATTTGCCCTGAAAGTGGTCGGCGGGTAGCCCCGGGCCGTCTTTCTTGTCCCATTTCCGGAGCGCAGACCCAGACCCCAAGATGGTGCCATGGCCTGCCGGCCTCTGCTCCAACACAGAGGGACGCTGCCGGCTGGCGGGATCCTATTTAGGAGGCCAGCAGGAGAGCACAAGAAAGGCTGTTATGTCTTTCCACAGAAAATTCCAGAACCTTTAACCCTCCACTGGAGCCTCATGGCCCAGAGTTTGATGGGGGCTGCTCTATCTTTTCCTGTCAGATTTAGACAGCTCAGCATGGCGCCCTTTTGACATGAAGTAATAATTGTCAGAGAGGGTCAGGGCTGCAGCAGCTGAGAAAACAGCAGAGTGACCCTTGAAAGGAAAGTGGGTCCTGCCGAATCAGGACACAGCCCATTAGTGGGTCAGAGGACCTTCCCCACTGACATTTGCGCTGACGCTGCCTCATCAAGAAATTTGACATGGGGGACATCGTCTGTGCAGTCACCTTGGTGGGGGGCACGCGCGAGTGCTCCTTGCGAGTGGCACCGGCAGATGGCTGCAGATGCCACGATAGAAAACAATAGAAGGCATTGCACGGTTATTCTTGCCTTAATACAAAAGGAGCCAAAAGCCATAGGAATGGTGGAGAAAGCCACACAGATGGGTTTAATCATCCAGAATTTCACACCAAAAGGGGAGAGCTGCTGCCACTGTAGCAGAGAATCCTCCAAGATTTATCAACGCTTGTGTATTTATGTGCATGAATTACATCTGTGTAAATGCAGGCATGCATGTGTGTGCATACGTGTATCTGTGTGTGCATGTGTGTACAAGCGTGTACTTATGCATGTGTTGTATACATGTGTGTATGTCCGTGTGCATGTGTATATACACATATATACAAATGTGTGTGCATACGTGTATAGATGTGTATTGTGCATATATGTGTGTGCGTGTGTGTTGCACATGGATGTGTACATGGATGTGTTGTGTATATGGATGTTTGTGTGTCTCTTTGTAGGAGTGCGTGTGTGTCCGTGTGTGTGCATGTGTATGTACATGCATATATACAAATGTGTGTACATGTGTATAGATGTTTATATGTGTATATATGTGCGTATATGTTGCACAGCATGTTTGTGTGTGCATGTAAGTCCATTTGTGTGCATGTGTATGCATGTGTGTATATTCATGTATACAAATGTGTGTGCACGTGTATAGATGTGGGCATATGTGTTGCATATGTGTGTATGTGTGTGCATGTATGCCTGTGTGTGCATATGTATACATGCATATATACAAAAGTGTGTGCATATGTGTGTAGATGTATATTGTGCGTATATGCATGTGCATATGTGTTGCATATGTATGTGTGTATGGATATGTTGTGTATATGGATGTTTGTGTCTTTGTGTGTGTGCATGTGTGTCCGTGTGTGTGTGCACGAGTATGCATGTGTGTACACGCATATGTACAAACATGTGCACATGTGTACAGATGTGTATTGTGTATGCATACACGTGTGTGTATATGTAGTGAGATTTTCATGCGCGCTTCGTAACAGAAGTCAATCATTAGTATAAGAAAAGAGGCTATGAGATCAAATGCACTTTAACATTTAGTTTTTATTTTATTTATTTATTTTTTTAAATAATAAATTTATTTTTATTGGTGTTCATTTGACATTTAAACTTTTTAAAATGTAGACATTTTTCATATTTTTTCTGCTGCAGCATTTTCCCAACTGTGTCCTACAAAACAAACACATGAATTGAAATAAAAGCTGGGACGTGCTGCCGCCCCCAGAGAGATTCCCAGAGCACAGAGACCCTGAGAAGCAGTGGCAGGGGAGCCCGTGAAACGGGGTCTAAGCAGCGCCATCACCCACCGGCCGCCCTTTGTCACAAGAACAGCGATGCCCGCTGACCTGCGGAATCAGGAGAATCGCATCTTCTCTGGCCTTCCTGCGGCCAGCGTCCGAATCCCTTCTGGCCCTTTTGGGGTCGGAGGAGAGGCCAGTCCAGCACCACCGGGTGACTTCTGAAAGCAGAGGGACGGGGAAAGTGGCACATATTTGTTGGTTGTGATTCCACACGGGTCGGTAGTAATTTCCTTCTTCCCAGCTCTTCCTGGGTGAGAGATGAAGCAGTGGGCAGGGAAGGAATGAAAACGCTCCATCCTGGGCAGCCCTGGTGGCTCAGTGGTTTAGCGCCACCTTGGGCCCAGGGCCTGATCCTGGGGACTCGGGATCAAGTCCCACGTCGGGCTCCCCACATGGAGCCTGCTTCTCCCTCTGCCTGTGTCTCTGCCTCCACCCCCACCCCCCCACGTTTCTCATGAATAAATAAATTAAATCTTAAAAAAAAAAAAAAAACCTGCTCCATCCTTTGTATGTTAGGTGACTCTCCCTGGCCAACCTGTTTCTCACTTTCTCATTCTAAACCATAAAACAAGGAGGGTGGAAGGGGGATTGATGGGCGGTGGGAGGAAGGAGAAGAGGTCCGGGAATCTTTTTCTGTTAAGCAAAGAGCTTTGCTTCTTTTCTTTCTCTGTTTTACAAAATCAGGGTTACGTCACACTATTTGCTTTCGTAATTTGCTTTTTTCACTTCGTGTATCACGGAGATTTCTTTGAGGAATTACACAATCTTCTAAAACATGACTTTAAATTACTTCATATGATTTTATCTTGGGGATAAATACTGCAGTCTTGACCCTATGTGCCAGTTGTTGATTTATTGCCTCGCGGCTCTAGATTCACCCCTCAATACCTGCTCAGTGATAATGGGGATCATGGGCGGGATGCCAGCATTTCTCCTCCAGGGTGACCATGAGGTTAAGCGTTGCCAGTGGAGGGTGAGTGAGGGACATGGCGAGAGGTCAGCTTCTCTTCCTCATTCCCCGGTGTGAAGCTCAGGGATCACCTTGCCACAGGCACCCCCACGGGGTCCTGGATGACAACATGGGGACACGGGCCAGCTCTGAGGCTACCGGTGGCCCCCTGTAGCACCCACTGATCCCCCACCACACCCTGTTCAACGAAGGGTGAGCCCCCTTCCAAGCCTGCCCTGCTTTGGGTGCCTCCCCCTGCCCTGGGGCACCCTCGAGAGTTCTTGTTCCACCTTTACTCCATCTCTACTCTTCTATCACTGCTTCGTAATTCCTCATATTTAACTTCCCTTGTTGCAATCACTGTGGGGTTTCCATCTCCTGGTTGGACCCAGGCTGAAACGTCTGGCAAGGACCCTGCTGTAAGCACTACTTCTTCCTCGGAAGTTGGGCACAAGGAAAGGATGGCATGAAGGACGCATTTATTCAAATAGCAAATGTTTACTGAGCAGATCTACGCTGACAGCCGGGGCCCCGAGATGGGCTGTCAGAGAATAGTGACATTTGCTAACCCCACGTTATGAGAGCTAACTCATTAACTGTTGAAGCAGCCCCCTGAGCAGGCATTAGCTCCCTCCCAGGCGGCAGGGGAGCACCTCGGCACACACAGCGGCCCACAGTCGGTGGGAGGCGGTGCCCGTGGAAATCACGCCGGGCCGCACACTCTGCCCACAGCTCCCACTGCGTCTCTAAGACGGGACAAATGTAATCATTCGGACTCTTCATCCATGAGCTACTGGCCTTCCAGGGCTCCAGTTCTCTAGTATTGGAGGAAAGAGAGGATTCTGAGCAGAGAAAATGAGAATCTCAGAGAACTTAAAAACAGAGCCCAGGAGGAAGGATGAGAGGACAGTGAGTCTGGAAAGTTCTGTGGCCATGTGTGTTGATTCTACCCAGAGAAGGTGTGGTAGCTGTCCCTAAAGAGACGCAGAGAGAGAGGCCGAGGGCAGCCCAAGCTGTGCAGGACAGGGATCCTGCATGCTCAATTCCTGAAGTTGTCTCGATTTTATATTTTTTCTACCCTTTTCAGTGAATGACGTTGATATGGTTTAGTATTTGTACTTTCCTGTGACTCAGGCACAGTACGGTCCTCATTGTGGGGTTGGGAGCGACGGTCTACTGTCTCCCCAGGGGGCAGGTCCGGTTTTCTGTGACTAGGCCAGTGGCTGGCAGACAAGAGAGCAGCCCCAGCTGCGGCGGAGAAACTGAGGCTGGGCCTGCAGGAGGGACAGTATCTATTTTACCCTTTATCCTTTTAATAACAGCGTCCCTTAGTTTGGCTGGGCACATGGCATCTCAGCTAGAAGTTACAGCTCCCGGGCTCACGTGCGTGCAGGTGTGGCTGTATGGCTATATTTTGGCTGATGGACCGTGGGCAGAAATGATGTGTGCAGGTTACAGATTATTTTCATAAGGAAATTCTCTGCGCGCCCCGTCTTCCTACCCTGCCTAGCTCTGGGCTGGAACCGGACGTGATGGACTGAGTCCATGCGACCCCGCCGTCGGAGGAAGAGTGTTAGCGGCTGGGAGCAGCCAGAGAGGAAGCCACCGTGTGGGCCGGAGAGCTGCACTTGGCAAATCAGTTGCCTTCGATACCTCAGCAGGTAGGCCCGGGTCCCCACGGAGCCTGCGGTTCCAGGAAAAGTAAGTCTTCACACTCGCTGCATTCAGCAAGGCGCAAGAGACATCGTGTTGGGTACGTTTGCAAGCAAAGATGGAAGGGGACAGCTCTGCCAAGCGAAGGCCACTCTGCCTGGGGCCTGCAATCCAAAGTGACCAGAAAGGCCAGCTGCTTCCCTACCCCACAGCACGGTGCCTCAAGCAGGGTGCCGCAAGCCCAGAACCTTCCGTAAAGGCCTCTATGGAGCCTTCTCAGCCAGACCCCAGGATCCCTCTGGAAGCAACAGTCAGATGAAAGGTGCTGCTTTCCGCTCAGGCTTCTTGTTTCCGAAGGCTTCAGAGGCAGGTTAAAGGGAGCAAGAGGGGGTGTAAGCCGTGACATAAAGGAGGACCCAGGGGCGAGCTCCCAGGCTGTGTCCAAGGGAGACTTTTCAGCAGACTGTGTGCCCATGGAATGAACCAGAAGCAAAGAGACTAGAAGCCTACTTGGGGCAGTAAGTTTTGGGGGGCAATGGTGTAATTACTCATTTCCTAAAGTCGCTCAGAGATCCTCCACCTGCAGCGGCCGTGGGAGCCTCGTCAGTCTGGCTCGTGACTCCCGCTTGGGCACGTCAGCGTCTTTGACCACATCCTGGCTCTTGGGAATGATGAGATACCCGAGATCACCTTGAACACATCCCACCCCAACTTGGAAGAGCCCAGGTTCCTGCCAGCAGGAAATCACTTCAGATAGTTCGACACTCCGTTTGGGTTGTGGTGGCATCCACTGTCCCCAAGCCTCGTGATAGGACAACACCATGAAACACCTCCCTTTTTAAAGATAAAGAATGTGAATTCATGTGAAAGCTTCCAAATTCAGATTCCTTACCTTTATTTACCTCCTTACGTGTACACGCATCCTTCCTTCCTTCCATGCCAAGAGTGCGGTCCGCAGTGACACCCACTGAAGAACCTGTGTGCTCTGCTCCATGATGTGCGCACAATAGTCTCAGGATAAAAATGCCTGGCACTACCACGAGCAATAGAATCAGTGACTAGAGTTTTAAAAAATGTTTTGCACGTCTTTTGTTCTCAGAATACAGCCCAGCTAGGGATGTAGCATTAAATCACTGTGTTTTATGGTCCCTTGAAATAGTTCCTCTCCGGGCGGTAATGCCAACTGGTTCAAAACTCAGTTCAGCTCGCCTCTCTCCTTTTGCCTTCTTCTTAATAAAATTAATTTCATAAATAAAATTTCACTTCATAGTCATGTAAAATATCTGCATGGCTCCAAAGTCAGATGCACAGAGCAAGGTGAATTTAGCAGACTGCCCTTAATATTTGCGGGCCCGGGGACAAGGTAATAGATGGAGGTCCACGTCCCACAGGTATTTCGGGTTATAAATCAAGCCACCAGATTCTTACATAGAATATGTGCTCCCAACCTACCTAGACAAGAGCTTCTTCCCACGGACGCCGAGACCAATTTCCCATTCAGAATCCTTGGCTCCTCAGAGTTCTGCGCTGGAGCAGGGTGGCCTGGGGAGAGCCTGCCCCGTGTTTCCGCCTTGCACACACATGCTCGCAGGTGTGCCAGCCCCTGGGCAGCCCTCAGGGTGTGCATTTCCCAGTTGTTGTTTGCCCATAGGGACCAGGGTCCTGGGATGGGCCCTCGAAGCGGGTGGATATTTGAGTCCTGTGACCTAGAAGGGAGGGTGCTAGCTCCACTGCACCTGGCCCTGCGGACCCCTCGCCTGGGGGTGGGGGTGGGGCAGGTGGCTGGGGGCAGGCCAGAGCAGGACACTCTCATCCAGACCCCTCCCTCCCCACCGGGCAACCCTGATGGAGCAACCCGGCTTCTCTCCCTGTCCCCTGCTCCTCTGCAGTTTGCAGTTGATGGTGAATTTTTTAATAAATATAAGCAAATCCCACACACACACATACTTCCACATCTGTCCACAGATAGGCACCCAGGTACGTACTTCCGCACACACACCCGCGTGCAGACTTCCTGCCCGGTGCGGCAGGCAACAGGGAGCACAGTTACCTAAGCAGCCTCCTGCGGCTGAGCTGTGCGGAGGCCCCAGCCCTGAACCCACCGGCAGACGGGGACCCCGGGGAGCCAGCGATCCGGGGTCGCCCCGTCGGAGGAAGCATATGTGCCTTGGTTCACATCAACCGGTAGGAAATACCGCCTTCTGGGTGTACCCAAAAGATGTACAGAATTGGACGTAGCAGAAAAAGATCCAATTAGGTCCCTGAAACAACAGCACCCCGACCCAGAGCTGACCTGCTGGTAGGACCAGGACCCGCTTCTGTCGACTTCACAAATGCCTAAATGTGGGTTTTGCCCCTGGGCCTTGCAGGGAGCGGGAAGTTAGCCCCCCACCCGCCCCAGCTGGGGGGACCTGACTCCTTAACCCCCTGGCTATTTTATAGACCGCTGCCTGCAGCTCCGGGGGTTCCTAGGGTTTTTCCTGGGGATGTGCTCCGCCTTCCTGAGCCCCAGTGCCCTGGCTCCCCAGCCCCCCAGCCGAGAAAGGACCCTGCTTCATCGGCTACGAGTTGCCAGTTCCCTACTGCGGGACCCTCTCTGCGGCTGCCAGGGGACGGAGGCCGCAGCCTCCCCGCAATAATCACGAGGCTGCGAGTCGGCATCTGGTCGAGTTAGGAGGGCGACGTCAGAAAACAAAACTCAGAATCCTAGGGGTCAGTCATCTCGGGGTGCCTCCCGTAGCACTAAGTGACACATTTCACAGAGCCACCCCCGGGGGCAAAGCAGCTCCGTGGACCCTAGAGGGCCCAGAGAAAGCCCCCTGCCTCCAGGGAGGCTGAGAGGTTCGAAAGCCTGCGAGCCGGCGAAAAGGTCCTTTAGACTACCGTCGGTTTTATTTCTTTTTTTTTTTTTCCAAAGCCCTCAAGATTTTTTTTTTTCTAGGCTTCAGCCTTTTTTTTTTTTTAAAAAAACATTTTTTTTTAATCTTTATTTATTTATGATAGTCACAGAGAGAGAGAAAGAGGCAGAGACACAGGCAGAGGGAGAAGCAGGCTCCATGCACCGGGAGCCCGATGTGGGATTCGATCCCGGGTCTCCAGGATCGCGCCCTGGGCCAAAGGCAGGCGCCAAACCGCTGCGCCACCCAGGGATCCCAGCCCTCAAGATTTTACTTAAGCATCAGGTGATACAGTCTTTACCTTAGTCTTTGGTTCATTCGCAGGGCATAGCACGACATCTGAAGCATAGTTGATGATTAATAATTATTGGCTTAATGAAGAAAAGTTCAACCTGAATTATCGACAAATGTAGACTTTCCTAGTTGTATCACCTTTCACATTTTCAGTGTCTTTTTTTTTAAATTTTTATAAATTTATTTTTTATTGGTGTTCAATTTGCCAACATACAGAATAACACCCAGTGCTCATCCCATCAAGTGCCCCCCTCAGTGCCCGTCACCCATTCACCCCCACCCCTGCCCTCCTCCCCTTCCACCACCCCTAGTTCGTTTCCCAGAGTGAGGAGTCTCCCATGCTCTGTCTCCCTCTCTGATATTTCCCACACATTTTCTCTCCTTTCCCCTTTATTCCCTTTCACTATTTTTTATATTCCCCGTATGAACGAGACCATATAATATTTGTCCTCCAATTAATAAAAACTCTACCTCTCATAAGCCGCCACCTAATACCATCTTGGGTGGAAAAATCTTTCCGTATTTTTTTTTTTTTTAAGAATTAGAAATAGCAGCAGCAGTGGCTAGTTCTAGATTGTGCTCCAGGGGCCTCCAGGGGAGGAAGCTGCCCTCACCTTCCTGAGAAACACTCCACAGAACTTAGCTGGAGGCTCCCGCTGGCACCAGCCCCCCTGCAATGCACTCTTGCCTCTTTTTTTTTTTAAGATTTTATTTATTTATTCATGATAGAGAGAGAGAGAGAGAGAGAGAGAGAGAGAGAGGCAGAGACACAGGCAGAGGGAGAAGCAGGCCCCATGCCAGGAGCCTGACGTGGGACTCGATCCCAGGACTCCAGGGTTGTGCCCTGGGCCAAAGGCTGGCGCCAAACCGTTGAGCCACCCGGGGGTCCCCTCTCGCCTCTCTCCTTTGCTTGCTCCCCCGTGTCATTAAGGAAGACGTCCCCGCGGAGGCCTGGCACCCTGTCCGGCCACCGCCGCCCGGCGGGAAGGGAGCGCACCTGCGCACCGCGGGCAGCCGCCTGCTCTCTAACCGACGCCAGGCTGGGATGGAAAAGATTTCCTCTGTTCAGGAAGGACTTTCCTCCTTCGGACCTTCAGCTTCCTCCCCGAGCCTCAGGCTGATCTGTTTTATTTCCTTTCGAAATACTCACACATTTTGAGCGGAACAGCTGGTAAATACAGAGGATTCAGCACTTTGCTCTAAACCCGCAAGCGGAGGTCAGATCGCCGGGCGGCCCAGCCGGGGTGTTAATAATGTCACTTGTAGAAACGACTCCGTCTACATGAGACAGCTGGTGTGAAGATGGCATTGTAAACGCGTCTCACTCTGAATACTCGGCGTGGAGAGGTGGCTCCCCAAAATAAGCTCAGACAAAGCCCCCTGCCGGTGGCAGACGCCAACTCTCTTTCTCTGTATCCACCGTGGCATGTGCCCAGCACAGACAATAAATCATGACAATCCCGGTCCTCGATTCACCAGCTTCTCTTGCAACTAGAGTGGCCTCTGACCCTGTTGTAGCCAGTGAGGTTGAGAACATGTCTGGGAAAACTTTTACTTTTCCTGTTAAAGGGACAAACATGACTAGTTCTACTTTTTACCTCCCCTCTTTCTGCTTTGAACACAGACATGATGTCCGGGGTTGCAGCATCCATCTTGCAACCATGAGGCAAAGAAAGACCTTGGGCAAGCACCGCGGATTAGTAGAACCGGTGGCAGCCAATGCCTATCTCTGAGCCTCTGGTTATGAGATAGGCATTGGCCCATAAACCCATGTGTGTTGAAGCCTCTTAAGTTGGCTTTTTGGAGCATCGCAGGGGGCTCAGTGGTTTAGTGCTGCCTTCATCCCAGGGTGTGATCCTGGAGACCTGGGATCGAGTCCCACGTCAGGCTCCCTGTGTGGATCCTGCTTTTCCCTCTGCCTGTGTCTCTGCCTCTCTCTCTCTCTCTCTCTCTCTCTCTCTCTGCCTTTCATGAATAAATAAATCTTTTTAAAAATCTTTTAATTAAAAAAGTTGGCTTTCTGTTATTTACAGCTTAATGTGTTCTAAAGGAGACACATCATGCTTGGCATTTTTCCATTAATCCTGCCCTCTGAAGGAATCTAAAGCAGAAGGAGTGGAATCTGCACTCTCCTCCACTCTCCACCACCTCCCTTTGTAGGACAAACTCATAAAAACTCAAGCTGGGTAGAGGAGATTGTGCAATGTTCTAATCTGATCCAGGGATTTGGGTCCTTGATGGGTTAAATGGGTGACAACTAAAACCCAAAGAAAGTCTTTAGACTTTATGTCAAAGAAGATGCCTAAGGACTGGCTCATTCAAGGCCGGGACATTTGCATCCTGGGTGGGAGCCATCTGCTTAGGATCCAGAAATGGGATCATCCCCCTGGCAGTGCCACACGTCAGAAGATGCTCTGTGTAAGCAGAATACATTTGAATAGGGCCAAAGTGGATTGTTTTGATGAAATCCTCACTATCATCTCATCCCAGCAGGTATCAGAGAAAGACATCAGTCACATAGGATTAGGACCCACCCTAATAACTGAATTTAACCTTAATTACCTCTGTAAAGTCCCTATTTCCAAATACAGTCACATTCTGCAGTCCAAGGGGGTTAGACTTCAACATATGAATTTGGGGAGGACACAATGTAGCCCAAATGGGATTCGCGTCATTGCATTGGCCCCACCCAAATAACCCAGAATAATCTCCCTACCTTATGGTCTATAACCTTAATTATACCTGCAAAGTCTCTCTTGCCACATAACATAATGCAGTTACAGCTTCCCAGGGCTGTAGGACATGGACATCTTTGTTGAGGAGAGTCTTCTCCTTCCACACTGTACCAAGGGCTTGACATTTATTTTCTCGTTTGTATGTGGGTAAGTTATCCCATTGTCCCCAATTCCTAGCTGCAGAAACTGAGACATGAAGCAATTACGAATGACCCAAAGCTGCAGAGCTGGTAAACGGTGGAGCGTGTGGCTCGCCCACCCACCGCCCCAGTACAGGGCCTGCCCGTTCTGACTGCCACCCGATGGTGCCCGCACCAGTAGGGCAGCTTGGGTCCTGGCATCTGAGGGCCGTCTCCCCCTGGCACAGAAATGGGGTGGGTGGCCAGGCTCCTCTCTTACCCGCCAGCTCTCCCCAAGTCTGTGGGATCTGAACCCCTCTCCTAAACAGCACAGCCGCCTCGGTACCCCACTCCCTGCGGCTCTGCTTCTCCGCCCACCACAGTGTAGCCAGAGCCAGGGTTGAAAGCACAGACCTGACTTCGTCACTTGTACACTCAAAGTCCTTTAATGTCCCTGTGGCTGTGATTGCCATGGTCTGAGTGTATATCTGAAATCCTAATGCCCAGTGCGGTGGAATGATGAGTTGAGATCTTTGGGAGGGGATCCGTGTCCTTATAAAAGAGATACCAGACAGCCCCCTATTCCCTTCTGTCAGGGAGAACACAGCAAGAAGCTGTGACCCAGAAGAGGGCCCCTCCCCACCCTAACCATGCCAGCACCTTGACCTCTGACTCCCAGTCTCTGCAACCGGGAGAAACACATTCCTGTAGTTTGAAAGCCACCCAGTCTAGGGGATTTTGTTTTAGGATCCCAAACAGACTAATTTACAGATTAAGGCCAAAGACTGATACGTTGTTTTTGTTGTTGTTGTTTGGGTTTTTTGGGGGTTTTTTTGTTTGTTTTTTCGTGTTTTGTTTTTTGTTTTTTGTTTTTTTGTCAAGACTTGATTTAAACTTATGAAAACCCAATTTCACCATGGAAAACAGTTTGGTGATTCCTCAAAAACTTAAACATGGAGATTCCATATGACCCAAGAATTCTGCTCCTGGGCATATATCCCAGAGAATTAAAATAAAAACACGAGTTCAAGTAAATACACGTGTACAGATGTTCACGGCAGCGCTATTCACAATCGCCAAATGGTAGAAACAACCCAACTGTCTGTCCAAGTGTGAGACATCCAGAAAAGCGGATCTTATTCAGCCACAGAAAAGAAAAAAGAAGTATTGATACAATGGAGGTAAGCCCTGAACACATCAACTTTTGAAGTGAAAAGCATCAAGAGACTCAAAAGATTGTGTGCTGTACGGTTCCACTCGCACGAGGTACCCAGAACTGGCGAATCCACAGACATGGGAGGTGGGCTGGTGGTTGTGAGGGGCTGGGGCCAGGGGAGAATGAGCGACTGCTCTGTGGGTGTGAGGTTTCCTTTTGAGGAGACAAAAGGTCCAGAACATTCTGGAATGGCAATACTCAATACTCAATGTTGTGCTGGTCCAACACTGTGAATGTACTAAGTGCCCTGGGTTGTTCACTAAAATCGCTAATTTTATGTTCTGTGTATTTCATCCCAAAAACTGAAAGAAGAGGAAGGAAGGAAGGAAGGAAGGAAGGAAGGAAGGAAGGAAGGAAGGAAGGAAGGAAGGAAAGGAGGGAGGGAGGGAGGGAGGGAGGGAGGGATGAAGGAAGGAAGGAAGGAAGGAAGGAAGGAAGGAAGGAAAGAAGGAAGGGGAGGAGGAAGGAACTTACTGGCTCCCGTAACTAACGGTGAAGTTGAAGAGCTGGGCCCAGCCGAGTGACTGCGATGTCTGTGATGGCCACACTCTGCCTCAGCCTCCACCAGACCGGCGGGGAGGCTGGCCTTCACCCCGACCCACGAGGGGTCCGGGCTCAGAGCCCAGCCTGCGGCGCTGTCCGTTCTGCCTCCACCTGAGATCACGACCTGAGCCACCCGATGTCCCAACAGAAAGATCCGTCAGCGGAAAGCAGGGAAAGGCCGGACGAGGACCAGAAGGGTCCAGAAGGAGGCAGAAGCAGGAGCGGGACTATGTCGTGGCAGAGGGAGAACATCCAGGAGGGAACGTGGACCGGGCCCGAGGCCCCCCATCTCGAGGCTGGGACCCTGACCTGGTCAGAGACACGGGGCCGGCAGGGAATCCGGGCTGTGGGATGGAGGAGCTGCTGGGGGGGGGGGGGCAGCAACACCCCAGCCTGTGGAGGAGAAACACTCACAGGGCTTAGCTCCGGGCTCCAGGCTGAGCCAAGAAGGACAGATTTGGGGCTGATGAAAATGGGAGGGTTTCTGCTGTTTGGGGCACCGTGTCTGGCGATGCCACCAAGGGACGATGGTGTCCCTCTGGTAAGGCTGGTTCCGCACGCAGCCCAGCATGGGACGGGGGGCCCGACGTGAAGTGTGTCCGTGGCTAGGGTTAATGTCCCCTCTGACCTGTTTCAGGGGACCAGAGCTGGCCGTTCTCACTGCTCTCGTTCTGGAAGGCCAGAGGGATTGCAGGGGCATGAGGAGGAGACAGGGCTGCCCTCTGCACCCCCTGCTGGGGAGAAGGGACAGGAATTCATGCCGGCCTCACGCAGCCCCAGACCGGGCCTGGCTCTGCTGGTGGCTGGGGTCACCGGTCACGTGCGCCCAGGCACCCCTCTGTCAGACTCTGGTGGGGCAGGGCTGATGGCCCGGCCCAGCCGCTGTGCCCTTTCCTCCTCCTTGCTGATATACTTTGGTCTCCTGCCTGAGGCCCCAGGGGAGAAGGTGATAAAATGCTACTTTCCAAGACAGTGGGTGTGGGTTCCTGCAGAATCCACCCAGCTTTGTGACCCATACTCACTCCCGCTGCTGCTGAAGAGCTACCTGCGTCCCCATTCGCTCCCGCTCCCTGTGACTGCGGCTCCTGGAGACGGGCCAGGACGGAGCCACACATTCCTGGGCTCCCCGCCGCTAAGAACACTCATGACAGTCACCCTGATTCCTCACCACTGCTACTCAAGTCCACCTGCTGTCAAAGGACTCGATCTTGGGGCATCCAGGTGGCTCAGCGGTTGCACATCTACCTTTGGCTCAGGGCGTGATCCTGGGGTCCCGGAATCGAGTCCCACGTCGGGCTCCCTGCACGGAGCCTGCTTCTCCCTCTGTCTCTGTCTCTGTCTCTGTCTCTGTCTCTCTGTGTCTCTCATGAATAAATAAATAAAATCTTTAAAAAAAAAAAAAAAAAGACCCGACGTGGAGTCCAACCCTTCTTTGAGAAGGCCCGGCTACAGACTGTCTCATCCCTCAAGCAGAGCGCATGTATTTGCATCCACACTGTGTCGGGGCTTCTGGGGCTCTCTGAGGGATTCCGACCCACTGGATTCAGGGAGATAAATCGCACGACTGTGGCACATGCCTCGCAGGGAATTTGGCAGAGAGCAGAGCCTGCAGGAGAGCCAGCGGCACCAAGGCACGAGCTAGGAATATCCCAGAGGGCTGGTGGCATTGGGCAGCACCTGTCCAGGCTGTATTAGAGCTAAATAAAACAGGAGAAGTGAACCTTTCATCCGTCATCCAGTCAGAAGGCAAAGTGATCATTTCCCCAAACAGCACTTCTCTTCAACAAACAGTGGCCATAAAAGCAGAGCCTCGGCAACTTGAAGAGGCCGTAAAGCCTCTGGCCGCGGCGCAGGGCTCTGAGAACACACGTGCGAAAGTCAACCCCGGAGCTGCCGCGCAGATCAGCAGGTCCTCGGAGGGGAGACTCGCAGGCCGCTCCGGCCCACGGCACCGCACGCGAGCCCCAGCCCCTGCGCGGCCTCCCTCCCTCGGGGCGGGGGGGAGGGGGTGACAGGTGCACACACTGCAACGCAAAACCACTGCCGTCTGTCGGCCAGCCCCATAACCAGGTCGCCGAGGCCCACAGGCACTGTCCTCTGAGGAGGGGGAGAGGGGACATGGTCGGAACTACCAAGTTCCCGCTCTCCCGCTCAGGCCCCAAATAGCGTGCTTCGGGGCACAGGGGCCACCTGCCGGGGCTCTGCGTTCAGGGGCATCCCCACGTGGGCTGACACTGAACGCTGGATCCCTCCCCCGAGAGCCAGCTACAAAGGCCCCGAAGCCACTTGCACCGAGGTTTTGTCCTCGATTTAAAAACATCCTTTTCCCCCCGAGGGCCTCTGAGCAGGATGGTAAAGAATTGCAACGAGGCCCTTGAAGTCGGATGGAATTCATATGACTCACTCCCCCGGCTGGGTCTCGATAGATAGGGACGCTTGAAACCCCGCTTGAAACCTCGAGCGCATCCACTTAGCTCTTTCCCAGGACTGCACGTCAAGGCTGCGAACTTGGTGAAGCTTCAGGGGCGATTTGCAATTGAGTTAGAGTTGGGGTTTGGGGTGTGTGTGTGTGTGTGTGTAAGGCGGTGGGGTTCCTTTCAGCTGCAAGCACACCTTTCCGATCACATGCCCAGATACACACTTAATCAGGGCTGCAACAGTGCGTGGAAAGCAGGGCTTGGACATGGCCGGATGGAGAGAGGTGACATTAAAGCCCCAGGAAGGAGGCCGAGTTTGGCACATTAGGAACCCGTGCCTTGGTCTCAGTGGCATTGGGTGGCGGACGGAGGTGACAAAAGAGAAGATCATTCAGGAAATGAACCTATCACAGTCACTGCAGGCTTCCGGAGCATTTATTACGTGCCTGCGCCACGTGGGCCACACAGACATAAGCAATTCGGGGCCAAGGGATAGAACACTCAGAGGCCACTGGAAGGCCATTTCGCCCTGGGAAGGATGGACCATCATCCTCAGAGGGCCCGGCTTGAAGACAGATCCAGTCCTCCACCTTTCAGGCAAAGAAACCAAGACACAGGGAGAACAAGTTAAATGTAGCCTTTACAAAAAAAAAAAAAATTTTAATAATAATAATAATAATTAATTAATTAATTAATTAAAAAGAAGTCTGTGACTGCTTCTAAGTCACAAGAATATCATGTCAGGAAATCTCTGATTTTATCTGAGCCACGTGGACTGTCTTAGTCTGTTGGGGCTGCTGTAACAAAATACCACAGGCTGGGGAGGGGGCTGGCAGTTAAACAAAAACATTCAGTCCTCGCAGGTCTGGGACCTGGAAGTTCAAGACAGTGGCACAGGCAGATTCTCTGTCTGGTCAGGGCCCGCTTCCTGGCTCCAGCCTTCATGCTTGTCCTCGCGTGACCGGAGGGGCCAGGGGGCTCTCTGGGGTCTCTTTACACGGGCACAAACCCCATCGTGACTCCCAAAAGCCCACCTCCTATCGCCCCCCGCCTTGGGATAGTGACATCAACGTGTGAACTGGGGGAGGACACAGCACTGGGAGTAAACCACGAAGCCAGCAAGGACATGACCTGCAGACCACCTGATACTACACAGGAGGGACCCCCATCGCTCTTCAGCGGGAAGGCACAGAAGTTCATGCTCCTGCAATATCTTTTTCTATATTGAGCTGAGACAAGCTAATTTTTTTCACATTCATAAACCCCATTTGTTCCCAAATAAAAATCTCTTTTCTTATTCCTAAGTGAAGAAACACATTTTTTAACATCTTTAATTTGCCCCACACAGCACCAAATGCCTGACATTTAACCCTTACAACACTCCTAAGAGGTTGGCATCCCATTTGGCGGACAAGATCGTGGAGGCTCAGAGAGGTTGTCACCCGCCCAAAGTCACATAGCTAGCTGTGGTCTGGCTGACTCCAAGGCCCACGTATGCCTCTTCGAATATTAGCAACACACACACACACACACACGAGTGGGCTGTCGTGCCTCCTCCCACAGGGGGCAGGAGCAGAGGGCCTGAATGAGCACCCTGTCGGCCCTTGTCTGGTTGACACTGCGCTCAGGGACAGGGACAGAGAGCAGGTGCTGCTCCCTGCCTCCGACAGGGTGGGCAGGAAGGTGTTCCTAGCAAGGGCCATGATGGGCAGCACCTGGGCCCTCTGGCTGCCACACATGAAGGTGGCTCGGGCCCCACTGGTGGGACTCCAAGGGGCCATGTGATGGAGCGGAGGGATGGTGGCTGTGGTGGCAGCAGCCATTGCATTTTGGGTGTCACCCATTCCTTACAAATGCCTGGACTCGTGTTCTGATGGCAACAGAGACAGGACACCTGGCTTGACCCCTGTGTGCCTCTCCGAGGATACACCTGGTCAACAGATGGGTCTAGTAAGTCACTGGCGTTAAGCTGAACGTCCCCATCGTAAGCACCTGCGGAGGACAGCAGTGTGCCTTTACACCTGTCTAGCTGAGCCCCCCCCCCCCCACTCCACCTGGTGTTTCCATCACGGGACCTGGGGCGCTGACTTAGAGAAACCCATCCACCCACTCATCAAATGCGGAGGTGCCCCTTAGACAGCATGCTGTTTGATGTGATAGAAATGTCACAGGTGTGTGCGAGAAAGACTTGTTTTCAAATCTTGGCTCTGCCATAAGCCGTGACCTTGAGATAATTACATGACCTTTCTGTATTCTCATCAGCAAACCTGCTTTGGACGGCTGTGAAGCAATGAAATGGAATCGTACCTGGAGTGGTACGCGGCACAGGCCGGGCTCTAAATGACAGTGTGACATGTGCGCTGGCGAGAATGCTCCTGCACCCGCCCTGGTCAGGGACCCCCACCTCCCCCACGTCAGACAGGGACCCGCCGTGGCTTCAGTGCTCAGCCGAAAGTTTCAGAGCTGTGATCTCTGGGTAAGACAGGAAGACTAAAGTGTATCTGACCAGCGAATCACACCCCACCCCATGATGGAGCGGGGGAGAGAGAGGAGGAGGAAGAGGAGGAACAGGAGGAGGAGGAGGAGAAGAAGAAGGAGAGGAAGAAATAATAAAAAGAAGGGGTTGGAGGGGAAGGAGGTTACAGGGAGCACATGGGAGCAGGTTTTCCAAGAAGGACCCCTCATCTCTTGGTACAGAAGTTCCAGATAAGCTGGCTGAGCAGGACGGTCCACAGCACTATTCTCTGCTTGTCCCGTCGTTGTCTGTTGTTGAGTGTGGGAAGGGGCTGATGGCTTGTGTCTCTAGTTCACACATTTCAGATTGAAGAGAACTGGATTTGAGGGCTCAAAGAGCCTTGTCAGTATGGACCGGTTTGGGACAAATGATGCTCTACTGGGATGAGACTCTGGGAGCCTTGGGAGAGCCTGAGTACATGGTGCATGTGGGAAGGCCATGAACCGCTGCAGGACAAGGTGATGGTGGCAGCCAGCCTCCAAGACGGCCCCCAGTGATCCCTCCCTCTGCTATTCTCAGGCTGGTGGCGTCCTTCCCTTGGAAACAACAGCATGCTTCAGAACAGAAGCACGCAACTTCCAAGGAAATGCTAACACTGTGGCTTCCCCCTTATTCTCTCTGGGGTCACTTGCCCTGGGAGAAGCCAGTGGTCATGTCATGACGACATGCGAGCAGACCCCTGCTGAGGCCTGCCTGGTGAGAAACTGAAGCCTCCGCCCACAGCGAGTGTGGACTTGCCAACCGTGCATGTGAGCTATCCCGGTGATCAGATCCCCTGGCCTCCCTCGGTGGCCGCAGCCCTGGCCAGCTTTTATATTGCAGCCTTGGGAGAGAACCCAGGTCCCATGACTCTACCAGAATGCTCAGTTTTTACTATGTAAAAAAATAATAAATGTTTATTATTGGTTTAAGCTGCTATGGTGTGGGATAATTTGTTACCCAGCAACAGATAACTATTACAGGATTGGAAATGTCGAATATTTCATTCCATTCATTAATTGATGATGAAAATAGTAATATAGTTCTCAGAGCATTTGAGGAACTTGATACTCATGGGCAAGTGAATGACGTGCTGTTAGAATCTGAGTGCTAGGTTAATTCGGCAGGGTATGAAACTGGTTCCTGTGTTACGGAGTTATGAACCGCCACCTTTGGGTTATCTTTTCTACCAAACAGAAATTTTTTACGTCCCCGTCAGTCAAATATCTAAAGTTCAATCAGAACTCTTGAGACCTTTAATCAACAGAAACCAGGGAGTGGAGTGATTCTTTGTTGTCAGAGGCCGCTTTGCACCCTGTGGAGCGTTCAGCAGGATCCGGGTCTTCCTCTGCTCCTTCTCACTACCACTCCCACACCACCCCCACCCTAATCATGACAACCGAACCTGTCTCTAGATACTGCCAGTGTCCCCCGAGGGACCCAGGGTTGAGAACCACTGTCTCACACAATGGAATGATCCTTGGGTGGATCTACCCAATGATGCTCATTTTGACACTGAAGTGACATGCCATCCACTTTTGGGCCTCATTTCCAAGTTTGAAATACTTCTTTTTAACAAAGTTCTGTGAGCCAGGACCTGAGAAAGGAAGTTCCCTCCCACTTAACTGATGGCTTCCAAGGAAAGGGGGTTCGGGCCCCCTGCTGCTGCCCCGGTGAAATCTGGACGTGCAATGCAGTCTCCTTCTCCTCCGCCCACAGGGGACAGGAATGAATGACAGGAATGACCGAGTGAGGAGGGCAAATACAGTCGGAGGGGGACCTGGGGTCCGAGAGTTCCCGCGGGTAAGCCCTGTGGCGCCACGTAGAGACTTGTCTCAAAGCAGCTCTGGCAGGAAGATCAGTTGTTAGCTGATAGAAACGTAAGGAAGGAAGAGGATGCCCAAAGAGAACCCCAGGCCCTAACTAAGGTTTTTGGGGTTTTGTTTGCTACCTCCAAGCATCATTTACCTAATAAAAACCAGAAATTTGCATTCAGCTTTGAGGCAGATTGGTTCTTTGTTTTGAAAGGAACCATTAAGTGAATTCCTTCAATGAATTCCCCCTTAAACTGATAAGGGATAGAGCAGAAAAAAGTTCACCCTTAGCCAGAAGGCTGACCTATACCCTGCATAGTTCCGATAAGGATCACATATGTGCTGGTTGCTATGTTCTTAAAGGGTCTCATGACTGCTTGTAAATCTCACCGACAGTTAACGTCCAGCTGAATGATAAGCACCAGAGAAATCTTGCAAAAGCAATTTTATGAGTAGAAATTTGAAGAAGATATTTATGATGATCTAACACTCCCTGCGTGTCCCCTCCCCCTGGAGCACCAAGTGTGTAACCACCAGCTTCACACAGCAAAAGTACTGCCCTATCTGCCCACGGGCCCTGTCCCTGTGCTATTTAAATAAACTTACTAAATGGCACCTTACAAAACATCAAGAATTCTTTCTTGACTGTTGCATTCCACAATGCCCCACAATCCCACAAAAAACCATTATTTTGATTACTCAATATAAAGCAAATATGCACCATGCTTGTTGAGTCTATTGGCCTCAACATGGATGTCTGAGGCTAAGAAGCTCCATATCCTGAGGAGAGTCAATGGCAGAACCAGAATATCACTTGAAAAGAAAAAATTAATTGGTCGGCAAGGGATTGAAGAATCGGTTTGCAGGCACTGCACCTGCAGCCTGTGGGGTGATGTGTCTGCAGGAGGCCAGACTGGGCTGGAGAACTCCCCCCACATGGGAACGAAGAAAGTCCATGGCAGGGAACCTGTCACTTATCTTCCCAAAATGTGGACAAGGGGCAAAGAAAGGACATGGAAACATAAATGAATGAGAACCACAGAATGCAAATCACTTGCTTCTGCTCAGTCACAATCCAGAAGGAGCTGCAGATGCCGGGTTCAAAGCGCCCCAGGCTTCCTCTGCTCTAGGTATGTGTGATGGATACAGAAATTTCACCCACCACCAACCAGGGGGTCACAGCGTAGCATGAAATAGAAGTCTGAGAGCCCAAGGGTTGGCCCGTTGTCACAGGAAAGGAGGTAAGCAGAGGAAGTTGTCCAGATGGAACCCAAGGTAAGGCTGGTCCTTGTGGGTGTCGCCCTGAGCTCCCCGACCCCACAGCCATGGGGTTCCTTCAGGAAGGCTCTGCTGCCTTTCATCAACCTCCTACAGAAAGGGAAGGTTATGATACTTTGCCTACTTCCCTAGGGGATGTCAAGCAGCTCAAACAACCTTCTAAAGAATGTGGCTATTTGGGGATAAAGGACCCTACGCAGGGCCACCTAATGTCACTTAATAACGACACAAGGCCCCCAGGAACATGACAGCCAAACGGATTGTGCCAAAGGTTTTTGTGATGAAATGGAGCCCAGTGGGGCGGTGAGAGTTCTAATCCTCCATGAAAGGCCAAACTGGGGAGCCCAGTCATATACAGGGTGTGTGTTTTCCTACACACAAAGCTGATTATCTACTGCTACCTGGAAACAAGTAAAAATTACTTGTAATTATTCTAGACTAAAAAATGGCGAGTTCTGGAAGTTTTCTGACTCCCCTCCTACCAGGCCCATTA
Source organism: Vulpes vulpes (assembly GCF_048418805.1). Classification (NCBI taxonomy): domain Eukaryota; kingdom Metazoa; phylum Chordata; class Mammalia; order Carnivora; family Canidae; genus Vulpes; species Vulpes vulpes. The sequence continues at coordinate 109,639,681 of NC_132781.1, read as the reverse complement.
ATAGCTATAAAGAGGAAATAATACCATGTTGATTTGGAGTGACGCAATGGGTGACAGCATGCTTCACGTCTTAAGAGGAGGTGGGCGACAAGGATCTACCTTTAAAGAACTCCAATTAAAGTAATTACCATTGTTACCAAAATTACTGTTTTTAAAAGACTGAAGTCCTCTATTGGAGAACACTTCAGAAGGCTGTGGAAAAAAACCCACATGACCAGCACGATTAGTGAGAACAAAAGCCAAGCATTGTTCGAAGCGAGCTGCTTAAATCCTCCTATGCCTCCGTTCCGTGGTGGGAAGTCACCATTCCTGAAAGCCTGTCATACTTTCTTAAGTTTTCAAAGAGCTGTCAGCATTATTCCCAGGGTGGGAGGGCGACAGGCACGTGAGCGGAGCTGCACGCGGCAGGTCGTGCAGGGTGACATCTGTCTCCTGTCTCCTCCTGAACTCTGCGGACAAGGCCCAGCCTGTGGCTCCCCGTTCTGGGCCACGGGGTGGAGGGATCCCTCCGGGCACCAGCCACTGAGGCTCTGCGCTCTGACTCCAAGGTTGGGGGCGGGGGCGTGAAGAAACGACACCGGGCAGGCACGGCCACCCTTCGGGGTGAAGGATGCTACAAGGTAGTCCAGAGTCCACCTGGGATAACCTTCATGCTCTTGACGCGGTGCTAGAAAGATTGACGTGTTGGTGGGGATGCCCTCAGATTAGGGGGGGAACGACTGTTTTTTCAAATTTTCAAAGTGTTGCAGGTGGGTATTTTCTCCAAAGTACCCTGAAAATTAACTACTAGGGACATAAATTTAATAAAACAAAGAAATACAAAATATAAGCCCCAAAGCATTGTTATCAGGCTCAACAGCAAATACAAATTACCCCGCACGATGGCTACGAAAGTTTCGAAAAGCCTACTCCCAACCTCTGTCCTTAGCCCGCTGCAGACCACCAGGCCAGGGGCCACCCTTCAAGCAGCTCTGGTGTAGGACAGCGTGTCCCAAAGTCTAAGTCACCCAAGGTGGTCACAGGCCGGTGGTTCCACTGGTCAAATAAGGTTTGGAAAATGCCGCACCTCCTGGTGGACAGTCACAATGCCCAGTGGCATGTTAAAGGCTCTGACAGGTCCTGTTTCAAAAGCAGCAAAAAAACTACCTTCATCCAACCCATGTTTCCAAATGTATTTGCTGCCTTGCTCCTTCTCTCTCCTATTTTATTTGTTTACTGATTAACTTCTTTTTGCGTAACACTTGCAGGATTTGCCCAACCACCTCCCACCAATCGCACGCTGAGAAATGCTTGCCTGGGGTCTGGCCTCATGGGCCTCAGCCCGGCCTCAGACAAGTCGGTGTCATGCTGGACCCCAAAGTGGGAAGTCCTCAGGGTCAGCGGGTCTTCGCCAGCCCACATCGATCCCACAGAGGTGATGTCTGGACCCATTTGCGGACTATGCCAAACGGCCCAAGGAATTGCTCCTGGGGAAAGTCAGGTTCCTCTCGCACCGCTCGGCAGCAGCAGGTAAGAACTCCGGCTGTTAGCGTGTTAGCGCCACTACACTGTGGCAATGGCCTGGCATCTTGGGACACGGTGGCCTTTAGCAAAAGTCCATGCATGACGTAAACTTGATGGGGTGTCAGGAGACTGCAGAGCGCTGACGCCCCAGCTCTAGCGACACTGTTCATCCTTCCCTGGGCTCACTCAAGCTAGACCCAGGATGGCTTTTCCTAATTAGCTGGCATCGGGCAAACATCGCACGGTGCCACCAGTGTCCTTACAGGATGCTCCCCAATACTGCTTGGAAATAGATTTGAACACGCTAAGCCTCCCAACTCCCCTCTAACACAACAATTATCTACGGTCCAATTTTCACACACGGAACCCCAAGTGCCATCCATACTGGGGTCGGTAGAATGAGGGTCTGGGGGTGCTGAGAACTCGACTGCCAATGGTTTTAACAGTCACGGAGACAGGCGGCAGCTGCAGGGGACCTAGGATACCACTGTCCTCCAAGGACAGGACTTCTCCTCCACTGTCATATCACAAAGCAAAGACATGCCAAAGTCACGGCCCCTCTCTAGTCTCCTCTCAATCTCTTCACACTTCCCTGCTTCCCTAACACTATCTTGTACCCCTGTGGGATCACTACTTCGCGATCTACTGTGATATAAGCCATCCCAAGTCACAGAAAACAGTGTTTCTAGGCCTCGACTTTCCCTGGTACTCACCGAGGCATAGTGTTTAGTACCAGAAAATTGAGCTACTTCCGCGTGTCACATCATCCCTCCACACCTCTGATGTGAATCACCAGCCACTGAGGGCACAAGGAGACTTTCCAACGACACAGGCATCATTAGGAGGACCCCAGGCCACGTCACAGAGAGAGGAGCTCCCACACGAAGGAACCCCTAGGCACCCTGGGGCTCACAGACTTCTTGAGCTGCCCCCTTCCACACCCCTATTGCTCACGCTTTGCTTCATGCTACTTGCCTCCCTGGTGCCGACTCCTACTTCCTATTTGAGACGCTTCTAGTTAGGAAGCCCAGCTGGTCGCTCGGTTGCTAACTTTGCCAGCTCTCTGTTCTCTTGAGTTGCCAAGCTTAGCTCTCTCATGCACCTCCCATGCACCTGGTGAGCTGGGCTTCCCCGCGCACAAGTGAGGAGCACCGTCAGGCCCCGGCACGGCTGGCGGGTGCCTACAACTTCCACACCCTTCCTTGCTCACTCCCTGTAGTGCCTCTAGTGTTCATGGAGCATCCACAAGCCTCCACGAGCTGAACAAAGCTGACCATTTCTCACTGTTCAGTAGAAGCAAGGAAAGAGAACTTTGATTTTCACTAACGGGGGACAAGCGATTACCAACCAGGAAGTTGTGCAGTTGGGACAGAAAATTTGAGGAGAAAATATCTTTTTGTTCTTGTAGTTGCATGAGGTCTTGTAAGGCTGTGTAGGGGCAGGACAACCAGTTGTCTCGTCTCTAAAATAGAGATGGTAACAGTGCTGTCGCAAGGATTACACTGGACTGGTTACGTGAGATGCTTCGGCCTGCGCCTGACATGCGGAAGAGCTCAGTAAACAGAGGCTTTTCTTACTCTTGTTATATATTATCAAGTTTAATATGCCCCGTACTGAGCTCTTCGCATTCCCTCCACACCTCCCACACTTTCCCCATCCCAGTAAATGGCATGTTATCCTTCCACTTACTCAGCCAAAAAAAACCCTCAAACACCTGGAGTTATGCTGTCTCCTTTCCTTCTCTCACATTCCACATGCAGCCAAATGGCAGTGGGTTTTGATTCTACCTTTGAAATAGATTCAGAACTGACCACTTCTCCTCACTGTCTGCTCTTACCTCGTCCAAGCTCTCATCACCTCCCCCTAGCTCATGGTCGGGATGTGCGGACTCCCCTGCCCACTGCCATCTCCCCTCGGCTCCGCCCTGACCGGCTTTTTGACCAGCTGCCAGGAGAACTATGTTGAAGCAGAAGTCACATCAAGTGTTGTCTCAAAATCTAACCATTCTCAGATGAAAAGCTCAGTCCTGGGATACCTGGGTGGCTCAGAGGTTGAGCGTCTGCCTTTGGCTCAGGGCGTGATCCCAGGGTCCTGAGATTGAGTCCCGCATCGGGCTCCCCGCAGGGAGCCTGCTTCTCCGCCTCTCTGTGTCTCTCATGAATAAATAAATAAAATCTTAAAAAAAAAAAAAAAAAAAAAAAAGGAAAGAAAAGCTCAGTCTGTCCTCAGGATCTAATGATCTGGCCCCTATTCCAAACTACTCTCTCCCATCTTTCTCTCACCCCCAAACCCTGGCACGTTGTTGGATTCAGCCTCACTGGCCTTCCTTTGGCTCCTCAAGGACACCAGGCCTGCTCCTGCTTCAGAACATCTGCACTTATTATCCCTTCTGCCCGAAAGAATTTTAACAAATATCTAAATGGTCTTCCTCAGCTTCTTCCAGTCGACTTCTCTGGGAGGTCTTTGCCAACAGCCTAATTACAATTGCCACCCCTTGCCACCCTGTCTATCCCTCCCTACGTCTTCCTGTTTGCCACGGTCCTCCTCACTGCCTACCGTACTATGTATTGACCTTGGCTTGTTTCCCCTCCTGGGATGGGACGTAAGCTCCAGGAGGGTGTGGGGTCTGTTGTTCACTGCTGCATCCCCACTACCTAGAAACACTGCCTAATACAGGGCACGTGCTCAAAAACCCACATTAATCAGGCGTGGATCCTTGCTTGGTTCCTAAACCAAAATGCAGAAAATGTTTGTACTTCTTCAGTAGGGAAGGGAAAGACGGGGGCCCCTTGGGTACCTTTCCCTTCATTTTTCACTTGGTGCAGATACAGTGGAGTCATCGTTAGTGATGTGGCTCCCCCTTCTGCTGGTCTTAGGCATCATCCTCATTCGCCTATGGGGACAGAGTTAACTCTTTGGATAAAGATGCTCACCCAAGGTGAAGAATAGAGCAGCTAGGGGTCAAGTCTTACTTCTGGGATGCGAGTTCTTAGGGAGGCCCTTTGACACAGCCAGTGGCAGGTGTCTGGGTTAAGGGACTACTACTATTCGCTCACAGCGCAGTCAACATTTCCTGGATGTGTCGACAGCCTGAGAAATAGGAAACTGTGTTGAGCCGGGGGGCGGAGTAGGGGGTTGCAGTTTATGAGTTTTGGTCCCGTGAACTCTGACATGGACCAGATCCACAAGGAGACCCCCCTCCAGCTGAGGAACCTGCCATGACCCTGTGAACTGAGCTGTTATTCACCTTCTCGGGGGGGGGGGGGGGGTGACATCACAGATGTCTCAGAGGCCCCCAGCTGCATAAGACAAGACACACATGTAACTGGTGGGAAAACAGAAGAACAAATAAGGCATCTGGTGATGACAACCCTGCTTCTCATACAACAGCTTTTTTCTTCTTGGTTTCCTTATTGTCACTCATTTGTTCTTTCAACAAATGCCTATTAACATCCACCTAGTAACGGAAGCGTGCAATGGAACTTACCTTCAGAGGACCTTCATTTTCTGTGTCCTTGTCTCCATTTTCTCTTTCAGAGCTGTATACTCCATGCCTCTCTCTGGGGTGAAGCTCAGGGCCTCTATGCCAAGAAAGGTGATTGGTTCCTTGCCAGATGGTCAACAGAGAGGTTGCAGAAGTTATAGCCCTCAAAGGCCCAGCTGAAATCTGCTGGCAGAGGTTGATATCCTATAATCCCATATGCGTGACAAATGGGGTTGGGGAACCTATCTGCATGTGAACTTCAAAAAAACACTTTAGGAAAAAAAAAAGCAACGGGGGAAGGCAGGAGAGCAATGAGTAAAGATTTACTGGAAACAAATGTGTCAGGAGCTCTGGGTTTGCAGGGATGGGTTTGTCAGAGTTGGCATCTACCACGTGGCACGGGGCCCAGGCATAGCAGGTGGCACAGACATAGCTTTAATTGATCGCTTAATTAAGGAATTAGGTAGGTTAGAACTTCCAACTACAGCTTGGTTCAGCTAAATTTCATCATCTTCCTTTTCCATAGAAACACAGATAGAAGTAAATGAGGGCTGGGTGTCAAACACCCAGGAACTGTTGCTCACATGGTTTGGCCTGTCTGTGGGTATGAAAGGGAGAAAAATTATGTGATAGGGAGGAAATGTCAACAGGTGCTTCCTCCACTTGCCAGAAGCTGCTCCATGTGCCCCCAAAGGGCAATGGTTTATCCTTTCTCCTCAAGAACTTGCAGAGTTGCTTCTAGAGATGAGAAGCTCCATCTCCGACAGCCAGCCTAGACCTCCCAAGGGCGCAGGCCTGTGAAATGAGTGAAGTCTGTGGAGACACAGAGAAGACATCAGCCATCTCACTGCTGTCCGCGAGCTCTGCAGAGGCCAACTACTGTGCGCCTACGAGCCGCACACGCCAGCCACCCCCGGCTCCAGGAAAACACTTGGCCCTCTGGTGGGGTTGGGACCAGGCTCTTCCTCACTAGTCACAGTGTGGTCCCCTGCCTAGCTGCCTCCCCATCACCTGGGGCTCATAAGGGCTAGAGAACCTCAGAGCTAACTGCATTTTAGCAAGATCCCTAAGTGATTTCTATGCACATTAAAATTAAAAATTTAAGCCACCTGGGTGGCTCAGTCGGTTGAGCATCTGACGTCAGCTTGGGTCATGATTTTTGGGTCCTGGGATGGAGCCACCGCATCCGGCTGCCCACTCAGTGGGGGAGTCTGCTTCTCCCTCTGCCTCTCCCCTCACGTGTGCTCTCTCTCAAAGAAATAAAATCTTAAAAAAAAAAAAAAAAAGAATCAGAGACTTAGACAATAGATTATACAGTCCAGGTTTCCAACTTAAAAGTGACTCTTTCCTAAAGCTTCTAACATGAATCTGTAAGAAAAGCGAGGTCTCCAAAAAAATCTAAGCCACTAGATAGATACCCATAACTGAGACTTGACACCCTTGTTCGAATATAATATATGTTAAAGTTTGCAAGAGAAGTGATGCCACGAGTGGTGAGAATCTCAGATATGGGAGGGGGTGCAAAGCTTCACAGACTAGCCAGGAAGGTGTGAGGGACACTAACAGCTACTGGCCAAATTACAGAGCCTGGTGGGTGATGTACCTCATGGGCACCGTGGGAGGCGGTCTTCCCACACTGGGGGGTGCTGTGGAGTTTGGAGCACTGACCAAGATATTGAAACCAGCAACCCACGAGGCTAAGAGTCCAGCCCTCTGCTGATTTCTTAGGCCAGCGAAGCCCCTTACTTCTCACACAAACACCCAACTTTGCTACTCCCAAACCCACCACTGTCTGAGTCATTTCCTGGGGTGGGGGGGTTGCTGGGGTTCCAGACGGTACAGACAGGAAAGCCCTGCTGAAAGGAAGCTGACGGCATGTCATGGACCACCTCAGAAGCCAGGGTGAGTGAGGACATTCGATTTGCTGGTCTTAGGAGAGTTTCTGAAGGTTTGTAAAGCTGAAGGACATAATCCAAGGGGGCTTTAAAGGTACAATTAGAGATCGTGTGGTTGAGCAGAAAGTCATTGCAATAATACAGTCAAGTGTATTCAAGACATCAAACAGGGTTTTTTTTTTTTTTTAATTGGGAGTGTAGTAAACGAAATGTCACTTTATTCTGATGGACACTCATTTATTCTGAGGGACGCATAGCAGACATTCAATAATGCTGTGCTGAATGGATGCATGTAGAGTGACTTAGGGACGTCATTACCCAGACCAATCTACACAGTGATGCAGTTAGACCTTAAATGACATTAAGTTCTTTTCACCCATATTACCTGGGCCAAAATACCGTTTCTTGACTATTTGTGCCTAGCTTTGCTGGTTGGTTGGTTGGTTGGTTGGTTGTTTGGTTCTCCACGTGACGGGGTTTCTGTCCTCGTCTCCACCAGGCTGAGGGCTCCCGGCTGCAGGCAGGGCATGCCCGTCTACCTTCCACCTTGGAATGTGCGGTCTTCCATCTGCCGCGGAACGGAGCCACAGCGGGGAAAGGTGAGTTCTGGTGCTTTGCCCAAGGTCAAGTCCCTGGGCAGTTCTGGGCTCGTGTCTTCGTCTGTAAACTGCTCATCACAGAACAGGGAGAGCTTTAGGGGTGGAGCCCGCTGGAGACAAGCAGGCCTCCTGGGCTTGGGTGTGGTCCGTCATCCCGAGAGATGCCCCGACAGGTGCAGGGTGACAGGTGCAGGGTTTCAGCTCTGCCGCTCGAAACGGGGGACATAGGCTTGCTTAGGCCAGGTTCCTTTCAGCCTCTTGTGTTCAGGTGAAGCTGCCAGGTGACCCGATTCCAGATAGGTACACTGTTCCTGCTTCTCACCAACATACAACACTGTAAAAGAACACCTGCTTTTCTTTGCACGAGTTATAATTTCCTGTGTCAGCCTCAGTTAGGTTCTACTTTCTAGGCTTCTCTCAGCATATCTCAGATTTAACTCATTGATCACAGTGGATTTTTAAAACACATTGCACAGATCCCTTCGCGGGACTCTGATTAAACTTGCACACTCCATCTGGTGTTCCAAAAGCTGTTTCAAGCCTGGATTCCTTCGCTGCGGTTATTCGCCAACAACCTATCCATAAATTAATAGTTATGGTATGTTTATTAGTTTCCGGGACTTCTAATAGCATATTGATTCTGGGCAGAAGCTTAGCATCTGGTTTGGCTAAAGAATTTAATTTTCTACAAACCACACAATCTAATCATATCATCTGGGATTGAAATGAACAGTAATTCAGTGGCCTTTAAATGCTGATGTGTGCACCAGAGCTGAGCCACACAGTTTTCACCCACCTGCAATGAGGTGTTAAAAAAAAAAGTCAATACATTAAAAGGGTAACTATATTTGAAGTAAAGAACTATTTTTTTTCTGAGCTTATGCTTCCTTTGCATGCTACAATATTCTTTAATATATTTTTAATAGACCTATTTGAAAAATAAAAATGGGCAGCTCTATGACAGTGTCTCAAATCTTGGGGAATATTTTACTGATTCATGAAATTCAAAGGAATGGGCTACCTTGGTCTAATGGAGCATCCAGTGATATTTAAAATATGGGACAAGCCTGAGTCTTAAATCCTCCTCCACCCCTTTCTGGTATCAACAAACACCTGCCGTGGTTTCTCATCAGGGCTGGCCAGGGATGGAAAGATTCACTTCCCAGGCGGGCTTTTAATCAGAAGCCTTTAAATCCAGCATTGACTCGTGCAGCAGGAAGACTGTGTGAGGCACCTGACTCCCCCTCCCCATATTTCCAGGTCTTCATATTTCTGAGATTCCTGCTTTTTGAAAAATTTATTATTATTGCTTTTCTAATGTTCACCCACTGGGCTTCATTGACCTTCAGCTCTAGGGGTGGGACCGAGAGTGCCCTTTGGTCCCCAGGCCATCCCGGCCTCGGGAGTCAGGACACGGCTCCAGTCTCAGGGCTCCTGGCCAGTGACCACTTGCTGCCCGCCAGGGCTGCCCCCAGGAACCGCTCAGATTTTCTTGATCCTCTTTCTTCCCCCAACTGAAAGACCAGCTGTAAAGGACACAGTTCAAGGGGGAAAGAATAGCCATCCGAGCGCCTTTCCAATAAGGACCAGCATTTCCACCGAAGCCCAGCCTAAATGTTGTTCTGCTTTGCTCCGGCCTCCTGCCCCTGCCTACCTGGGACAAGTCCCTCCCCACCTCCCTGTTTTGCTTTGACTGATTCTTACAGCCCAGCTTCTAAACCCTTCTTCCCTGCCTGTCCTCAAAGGTTCCAAAGCCTTCGTGTAACCCGAACTTCCGTGGCCCTCCCGGACAGCCCACAGTTCCTAAAACAATAGTGAGCAGCCCCCATGGCCTTCACCACCACAAGGCTGGTCGGAGGTGAAGCCAGAAGCTGGAAAGCCAACCAAGGGCTACGTGAATACTGGTGGTAGCTTTCTTCACCGAGCAATACGTCAGAGATCTCTCTCCGTATCAGTACATATTTTTAAAGGGTGAAGAGTAGTTTTTCATATGGCTATACCATAATTTAACCTATCCTTTATTGATGGACATTCAAGTTCTTTCCAGTTTTTCTCAATTACAAATACTGGTGCAAGAAATATCCTTTGACACATGTTTTTTCCACCTGAATTTTTGTTCACAGAAGCAGAAACTGCTGGACCAAAGGATACAACATATATAAATGTGGGTACTGGAAAGCGGTACAATTTTAGGATGCAATTTTCCTCTCACTAGCAGGACATGGGCATCTTTTTTTCTACCTTTGCCAATCACTGTTTCAATTTCAATTTCCTTAATTAATGAGGACATAGAATAGCTTTGAACTTCTTTACCTGGACATGTTCTTTTCATATGCTTTGTTCATATTCCATTTGGGGGTACTTTACAAGTCTAAAAGGAAAAAAAATAGTTCTTAAAAAAGCAGCATCAGCCCTTTCCCTGTACAAACACATTCATCACTGAACACTCAGAAAGCATCTATGTTCCAGGCACTGTGTGCCATGTGTATTATCTGAATTAATCTTCAGAACAACCTTGTAGGGAACGCCTCATTTTTCCTATTTTGTTCATGAGACAGGTCCAGCAAGGCTAGTGAAAATGCTGAGACGTCTCCAAGTTTGTTTTGAACCCCAGGTGTTTGTTTTGTTTTGTTTCCATCACACCTCTCAAAAGCTCTAAATAAAAATGCCTTAATATGATTTTCAAGTAGTCTCCTCATAGTAGTAGAATGATATGGGATAAAGAAATATCGGGTGGAGAGAGTGGCATCTCCTTTTTTTGCTCTGTGGTCCACACTTCACGTTTTGTTGCGGTGTAGCCTACACAACTGCGTTGTTGAGCTATAGGTGCTCAACCCTAATTCCTGGGCCCTACCCTGGGAGGTTGAGACTTAACTGATCAGGGGTGGGTGGGCCTGGGCATGAATATTTTTGGCAGCTCCCAGGGGATTCTCACTTTCAGTCATGGGATCCACCGTCCTAGAGCACCTCCACCAACGTTTCTAGCGCTAATGCCCAAGCCGTACAGCTCAAGAAAGTGAGGCCCAGAAGGGGAACAGGACTTGCCCAAGAGGACACTGCTGCTAAGTGGCAAACTCAGACCAGCTGTGCAGATTTGAGGAACTTTAGTTCTCTCTACCGGACTGCGAGTGTACAGGGCCATGGCTGTCCTTCCTTCACAAAGCTAACTCCGCTAAGGGTATTATTCATGGGCGCAGACATGGCTGGCAACTTCAAAGCGTCTGCACGTTAGTAACTGGTCTTCACGTTAGGAGCTGTTGGTGTATTTGTTACTCTGCTTTCCTTACTCCCAGGGTGTGCTGGGAGGCCTGTGGCATTGTCCAGGGCAGTGTGCCAGCGTCCTCTGCCCATCGTTGGGGCTGCCTCCCCACGTGTCCATCTGGGGCCACATGGCTCCTCAAGTACATCATCTTTGTGCTTGCCACAATCACGGGAGTTTGTGCGCTGGCTACTCCTCCTCCCTGGTCCTTGCCACGCGTGCGGGTGGTCAGTTGTGTTGGTGACCGCATAGTTCATGGGGGCCTCCCTCCCCACCAGGCTATCTGACCCATGAGGTCCCTGCTTTCCTAGCACTTGACATGGTATCCATGTCAAGCAGACAAACAGGCCTCAGGAGCGCTCCCCTTAGTGTTCAGGGCAGAACCCTTTGCAAACTCCCATTCCCCACCTCCAGAGTTCACAGAGCAGAGAACGGAGTCCCAGAGGGCCCCGTGATCTGCCCAAAGTCACACCATGAATTTGTGGCAGAGCGCATTAACCCATTCAAGAGATTTAGCTTCTTGGTGAGCCACACTCACTGCAGATTCATATTTAGCTTACAGAGAAGCAAACCTCTCCACCTTTTGCACATTTGCTACTTCGGCATAACATCTCTTATGAGGACACAGCAGAATATAAATAAGTGCTCTACAATGTCACGGATATTCATGGGCAGCACTTAGGGGCTCTCTTGATACAGCCTGCTTTATACTGACTGTGTTGATTTTCTTCCAAATTAAAGCGAAAACTCTGAATTACAGAGAGTTTAATAATTGGTATATTAATACTCATGAATACATAAAGTATCAAACTGGAATAAAACCAAGGGCTGCCTTGTAGAAGTACCTGAGTGTGTTTGAACGGTCAAAACTCATCTCCAACTAGCATGATTTTTTCCCTGTAAATAAATCCCTCCCCACCCCCACCCCAGCCCTACCTTTACCCATCAGTCCCTCCAGCTCCTATCCAGCAGCTGCCCTTCCCTTGTCATGGACACCTCTGGGGAGAGCCGCATGGCCTCCCACTTGTGCCTGCGAACACTGCAATCTGAGGCTCGAGGAATGACAGCAGGTGTCAGATCCAAATTCTCTTCAGCCCCGGTCACCGGGCCATCCTCCTGCCTTGTGAGCAGGTGCTGATCGTCTCCTTCTGGGCACTCTTGCTCCTCCAGCCACGACCGTCTTCACCTGGGTCACGTCTACCTCTGTGTTCCTCACTAGACTCTCCGCTCCAGGACCTCAAAGCCCATGCTCTCTCGTCACTAAACCTTGCAAGGTGGTGGTACAGGATCAAAGACGACATTCGAAATTATTACTGTATGATGATGCTGTGCTGAGCACTTTACACAAAGCAACTCATCCAACTCGCAGCTCCATGAAATAAAACCCAGTCTTCATTTACAGATGAGGAAATGAACCAGGACACCAGCTCCAGGGGGACAGGGGTTTTGTTGCATCACAATTTCACCACTGATGCCAAGTTCAAACCCGAGCCAGTCTGGCTCCAAAGCTCAGCTCAGCGGTCAGTCCCCAGGCAATCGCCTATTTCAGAGCCAGCCCGGGACCGCTCCCTCCGAGTCTTTCACACACTCCCTTCTCTCTGGCACCTCTTACATGTCAGCGACACCCCACCTCCCCGTCTCCCCATCCTTAGCTTTCTCATCTTCTCCCTAGACAAGTACTCTATCACAGCTTTACCTCCTACGCGCTGGCAAGTAAGTCCCAAATCTCTCTGGAATGGTCAGCTGTCTGTCAGACAACACCATCTGTCAATGCCCTATTCCTCAAATTCTTCCTATCAAAACATGTCATTTTCTCACTAAAACTAAGCCTGCTCCATCTTCTGAGTTCTGCCTATCAGATGGTGGCCCCACAATCTACTCCACCATCCAGCCTGGGCACAGCTGAACTAACCTTCTCACTTGCTCTCCCATCAGTAGGAGAGAACGACAGTGAAGCACGCAGGCCCTGAAGCAAACAATCTATTCATAAGAGCAAGAAAAATAAAACACTGAGGATTAACTTTAACAAAAGAAGTGCAAGACATACTAAAGATACAAAATATTGCTGAGAGCAATTAAAGAAGGTTAAAATAAATGTAGAGATAACCTATGTTTATGGATTGGAAGAGTCAACACTGATAAGATGCCATTTCTTCCCAAATGGATCCATGGATTCAAAGTAACAGCTATGAAAAATCCCAGTTCTTTTCTTTTTCTTCTTCCTTTTTCTTTTCCCAATGACCAGTTGATCTTATGTAGAGAAAAGCAAAGGGCCCAGGATAGCCAAAGCCATTTGAAAACAGAACAAAGTTGAAGGATGTACATTTTCTGATTTCAAAACTTAAACACTTATATATATGGTCAACTGAGTTTTGACAGAAGTACCAACCAAGGTCCCCAATTCAACTGGAGAATGCATAGTCTTTTTGTAACACACGATATCCACATGAATTTAAGTCCTTACCTCACACTGTACACAAAAATTAATTCAAAATGGCTCAGGAACCCATATGTGAGAGTTAAAACTATAAAACTTCTTAGAAGAATAAAACATAGAAGAAAATCCTTTGTGGCATGGGGTTAGACATACAGATACAATACTAAAAGCATGATTCATAAAGGAAGAAAACTGAAAAAAAACCTAAACTTCATTAAAATTAAAAACATTTATACCATAAGACTGGGAGAAAATATTTGCAAATCATGTCATATAAAGGACTTGTATCCACAACATATTAAGACCTCTTACTATTCAATACTGAGAAAATAACCCAGTTTAAAAGTGAGCAAAGGATCTGAACAGACATTTCACCAAACAAGATGCACAAATGGCCCATAAGTACATGAAGAGGTGTTCACCATCACTGGCCATTAGAGAAATGCAAATGAAAGCCCAAGAATGGCTACAATAAAAAATACAAAGTAACAAATGTGGGTAAGGATGTGGAGACATTCAAACCCTCATACAAGACTGATCTAAAATGGTGCACTTTGGAAAAGGAGTCTGGAACTTTCTTAAAAAGTCAAACTTACCATAAAAGTCAGCAGCAATAGCCCCAGGGAAATGAAAACGTGTCCACACAAAGACTTGTACACAAATGGTCCTAGCGGCATGTGAACACGATCCAAATGTCTACAACTGGTGAGTGAATGAACAAACTGTGATATATCATGCAATGAATACTACCAACAGTAAGAAGGAATTACTAACACATGCTACAACACGGAGGGACCTCAAAATCATGATGCTAAGTGTGAAAGAAGTCAGATGCAAAAAGCCAAGGACTGATTCCATTTATATGAAATGCCCAGAAAAGGCAAACCAGAGAAAGTAGATTCGTGGTTGCCTGAGGCTGGGGCAGGAATGATGGCTGATTGCAAATGGATACGAGAGATCTTTTGGAGGTGATGGAAAAGTTCTACAACTGGTTTGCTGTAATGGTTGCACAACTGTGTAAACTTACTAAAAAGTCCTTGACATGTTCACTAATAGGGGTGAATTTTATGGCAGGTGAGTTATAGCTTCTTAAAACCGTTGGGCTGGGGGGAAGCACAGGCTCTGATTCAGACTGCATGGATTCAGGTCCCGGCTCTGTGACTTGGGCTGGCTGTGTCGTTTGGGGTATAAGTTACCTCAGCCACCCGTTTCCCCGTGTGTACAGGGACTTAGAGAGTATACCCTTCACAGAGTTATGGTGAGAATTAAGTGAGTTAATGCAGGTTAAATGTTTCAGCACAGGGCCAGACACACAGCAAGCACTCAGTAATGTCCACTATTTGTATTATGATTATTATGATTATAGTCAAACAATTATCTAGTCGGGCCAACTTTTCTTAGTTATTAGTTCTCAAATTAATCACCCCTTTTCTGAAACTGCTTCCCTGGCCTTACACTCTGTACCACCTTTTAGGTAGAACATTTGCTGTAGTCTAACTTCCTCCTAGGCTGGCTCCTCCCAAGTAGCCTCTAGAGACCACATAGGAAATGGGAATATACCCCTTGGGAAAACCAGCTTCTGGGATCTTCTTCAATGGCATAGAAGGTCTCCATCATCTGATCTCTCTGTGGAACACTCCAACCTATCCCCACCCCCACACACATCACAGTGGCAAATGTCCGCATAGGTACCGCACAGGTGTTCACACCATATCCCCCCTACAGCAGTGTCCCTCACCTTCCCTTCAACTGTCTACTCCAGTCCCCAGACTCAGCAATGGAGTCTCCCCCACCAGCCTCCACTGACCCTCCTGAACATGACCTTTCTATGCCTGTAATAATCACCTGTGCCATGTCCCCAGTATTGGATTGAGGCACACAGCTTAAAAACTATGTCTCCCACCTTCAAGCATGGGCCTAGCACAGTCCCTAGGACAACCAGTATAATTTAGGTGCTCAACAAAATGTTGACCGGCCAAGTGAATAACCAGATGATGCACATTTTCTCTGCTCCTCACATAGGAAAAATGCACTTAGGTTTGCAAATAGCTTAGGACTATTTTTAGCATGTCACTTAACGAAAATGACAGAGGTTGTCCAGGAAAATGGAAACCTATTCTGAGGCACTACTCTAAGCAGTAATGAGAGAAGGTACAGGGTCATGCCACCTTCCATTTGAAGCCATTTGTACCTTCCACAACTGTCAGTTGGTTCATCAAAATTTACAGAGACGGCTGGTAATATTAATCCTTCCAGTGGAATTTTTCCTAACTCACCTGAAATCAGAGTTTCTAAACTCTGAAACTGATCTGTTAAGAATTTTTGAGACAGTTCACAGTGGGATATATAAGACAAATAAAACTCAAATTTAGAAGGTTTTTTGTTGTTGTTTTTTTTAAGAGTTTTGCTGACTGAATGGGGGAAAAAATACAATTACCTGATGCCTGGGTTTCACCCCAGAGATTCTGATTTAAGTAGCCTAAGGCAGAAATCAAGGAGAACAATTTTTTGTTAAGTTCCTCCAATAATTCTAAAGAGTAGTAAAGGTCAAGATACACCCCCATGGAATCTAAAATTTGTTCCTTTATGCCTCAGTGTTCTTATGTATAAAACGGTGGCAATTATGCTTAGATTTATGGATAATTGACAATCCTCCTGAAAGTACAAGTCATAACTGTTAAGTGGAGTCCTTTCTTTTCATTCTCACTACCTTGGGTCACTGAAAAAATAAAGTCTGGCTTATTAAAACCACCTGATCGATAAGTCTTAATATCCCTTATTACAGAGGGACATTTAAAATCCATTATAGGACAGTTAAACAAAAAAAGATCCCCAAACCGTATCTTAATTAACCCACAATCAAAGGCATACTAAAAATAAAGGTGTGAGTCTGAAAGATAACTGAGAGTAATAATATTTCCAGAAGATTGAGCTGTAGGTCCTCTGTGAATAAATCCCTATTTGTGGGCACAGCATGTTTTTCTCTAATCATGAAAAGAGATCTCAGCAAAGTGTTGAAGAGGTACTGTTTCTGTGCTTGCATTTCAATGGGTCCTAAGGGAGAGATCTGAAATGACAAATATGAAACTTCACTGAAAAATTACACTGAGCATGACATAAAATTTAGTATTAGAATCTCCTTAAAATGAAAAAAGTTAAAGCAATCACACCACATCCTGTAAACATCTATTTTTCTTCTCTAGAAATGTCCTATTCAATCTTTTTTTCAATTCTTTCAGGAAACATTCTATCGTTGCCACTGAGGGGGATCAGGGCACGCCACCCCAAAATATACCACTTTGGCATAAGAACGATTTTGAGCCAGAGGCATCTGAGTTCCTGATATTGCTTATCTGCCTGAAAGCAGAGCTTCCCCCCCCCAAAAAAACTGTCACAAATCCCCTCCCCAGGCAACTCCACTTTTTCCAGGCACCACACCCAGACACTGCCACACACCATGACACCGTCCATCACTTCTCCTAAGGCCCTGCTTATCTTTCCAAATAGTCCCTTGTCCATAAGTGCCTTTCTCCTCCTCCTTCTCCCTGCTAAGTTAGGTGCATGGACCCCAAATCTTTTTATTTATTTATTTATTTGTTTATTTATTTTTTGGGGACCCTAAATCTAATCCTCCTTTGAGTTGCTCAGGACTGGGTACCATGTGAATGTAGGATGCACCTGTTAATAAACTTCTGCTTTTTTCTTGTTGACCTACTTTTGTCAGACCAGTTTACAGGGCCTGGCTGGAAAATTCAGCAGGGTGGAAGGAAAAATAATTTTTTTCTACAGTACTTTGGTATCTGACTTTATATTTATGTATATACATCTCTCTCAGCTTTCAAAAGCGTTTTTGTTTTTTTTTAAATTCGATTAAAAAAAAAATCTCCCTTGGAGACCCTGGGTGTAGTCTCTTTAACATTTCAAACTAAATATTAAAACAACAAAAACCACACCAAAGAGCTTATTGCATGAAGCAGGACTGCTATAAAGAAGAGAGTGAATACTATTTACAGCATGCACAGCTGTGTAGTAGGATCACATCAGCCTCTGCTCCACGAGATTCCTCACCAAATACAGTTTTGCGATTATATTTAACTCACTTTACTAATATTATTTCATCTTTTATCATCATTCCATTATTTATCTTTTATTAAAAGACAAATTTAAAAGCCTAAAAATTGTATGGTGGCAAAATAAGTTCAAATTAAATTTTCCTACTTGCAAAACTAACAGAGGGAGCAACGTTTATAGTGGGGGAGACTGGAAATACCTTATTGCTATTAATAATGGCAGAGAAAATAAAATAAAGGAAAGGTGATGTAGTTCTAAATACAGTACTCCTGGAAATTAATAAAGCATTTAACATACAACTGTGATAAAATGTACAGTCATGTGGGCAAACACTGAGCAGTATCTCCTCAATTAGAAGAAAATTAGCTTTAGAAGCATCAGAGATGCAGCGCTTTTGCCATATAAAAAAGGCACATGAAAGACACAAAACAAAATATACTTATTACTTTTAGCATGTTAAAAACAATCACATCAAAAAAAGTATACAGATAAAAATGTCATAGATGACATAAGAAAATAGTGTGTGTTTATATATATTTTGCATATATATATGTATATATATATATATATATATATATAAATCTACAGTATTTACCACTGTTGACATAGATATTTTGGGGCAGCTCAGATGCCGCTATCATAACCTAAATTGTACAGCTTGGTTTATTACAAGTCACAGAATCATGGTTTAAAAATTGAAATTAATATCCTCAGCTACATTTTTTATATACATTTCTCTCTAAGCCTCCACATGATCTGAATCAAGAGCCCAGGGGGAGCAGGATTTTGCCTGCGTTTCAGCGTAGTGCTTAGCTGCTAACACACTGCCATTTGTTTTGCTGTTTAATAACATCATTACCAAGTTGATTAAAATTACATTAGACTCATTATATACATAAAAAATATTGTCACATTCACTAGCTAAACAAATGTTACTCTCATTTGAAAGGACATACTTCAGTACCTTGAAAGTTTAAAGCGCCAACTTGCAACAAGCGGAGCCCTTGAAGTTAGGTTTTCTACTCTAGTCCTTATTCAAACACGAGGAAAATATGTGGAAAACGAGCTCTCCAATTAAACACAAAGCCATACTTTCTGGGAGTGCCCTAAACTTTCCCAGTGTTTTGGTAATTGTAGTGTAATAGACTATTTTAAAAGACATTCATTGCTAATCTCTTAACCATGAATCTGAATTTTTTTTAACTGTAAAAAGGGGGAAAAAAGGAGATTTTTGAAAGTATGAAAGTCACACTATTTTTTAAAAAAAGATTAAAATCTTAGACTCCTATTAATAATTAGGATCATTTTTTACAAGTTTACACAATGATAATTTAATGGCCTAAGTGCAGCAATATCCATGGACTACCACCTTGAAAGAAAGAGTGCCAGAAAAAGACCATGACAGTAAATGACACCCTGGACTGTGCAGGAATCGAAAGGGCAGAAGTAAGGAGTAACCATATTGTTAATCCTGCTTTCAAATGGATTTCAAAGGAGTTTGTTCTGATGCCCCGTGTGAGTGCTTGAGGATCAGTAACTCGCAACCTCTCCTGCTGGCATCCACTGGAGAGCAGGATGGCAGCACTTCCTCTGCATCTGGCAAGGAACATTTTGCTCTGAGCTTTGCAAGAGTCAGACCAGAAACAAGGGCACAAATGCACTTCAAACTGCTCTAAAACTGATCTTGGGGTACCAGCAGCGCCATGCCTCTGGCCATAACCTTACTTTGAGTGCCCCAGTGTTTAAGCACCATTAGGTGGTCAGCCTTTCTCTCCAGTGTCTTTAATTTTCAGAAGGAAAGAAAATGGCCACAATTGCAGAGAAGTCAGGGCAAACACCCGACGGCATGTTAGGACCTGGGTGAAAAATATAAGGGGGTGGGGACAAAAACCTGGCTGAAAGGTAAGTTAAGGAAAGGAAGAATAGTAAATTAATCTATGGATGTGGATTACAATTAGTTTTTTTTTTTTTAATGTTTCTTTAGTTCTGTGTTCAAATATGTGTGCATAGAGGCATTTTGGTATCTATTCAAAGACACGCTCTACACATAGCCTTAAAAAGGTCTATTCTACACAGTTTTTCTGTGCTCTGTAATATTACTCAAAACAGAATGGGCTAATGGTACAAAAATGCTCAGATTTTGGAGAAAGACATAAATGAAACAGAGTAATGAATTATTATTATGTGTGCCTCCCTAAATGCTATTGCTATGTTTCCACCACGTTAAATTCTTTTTTAACAGGTTCAGAGATGATGCAATTTAAAAATGCTCATTGTAAGCAGCATCTACTTGGGGATAAAACATTTCTATATATTCTTATTACTAGCAGACACTGGAATTGTGTGAGATGTTTACAATAATATAAAATACTGCTTTGGCAATTATAAACATAGCAATGTAGGTTTCAAATGGTTTCTATTCTCTTGTCTTTACCAAGTATAGATAAATTCTCACAGCAATACTGATTCTTGAATAGAAAGTCCATCCCGATTTCTGTAGTGATATACTGGAGGTGAGGGCCCTGAATATTGATACCCAGAGGAACTGGCATCTTCTAAACCTGGTGAAGTTCTGTATCGCACTGGACTATCTACTGAGACTGCCGGGAGGCTATGGTCCTGAAAGGAAACATGTTGAAAGGCGGAATATTTTGGTAAATTGCTCAAGTGGCCACGGTTAGCATCTTGAGTCCACAACTGTCCATGAGTCTCAGGTCTGTACGTGTAAATAACTTCTGACAGGTAATCCACTGGAGGAATGATGAATTTGCCGTTCTTTGGTGACTCCGAATTGCCCGAATATCCCCCGGCGCCAGGATCAACAGGAAGAACTTCTATTCGGCTGGATGGTAGTACAAGAGGAAGCGGGCGGCCATAGGACTTCTCGGGAGAAACATCGACCGAAAGCGTAGAACCATAAGGTCTCCGGGAAGGATTCCTTTGAGCCCCGTGAGTAAACTGTGGAGATGCGCAGCTGCTGTTAGCACTAGGGATGTGTTTGGGAGAATTTCCATGGTAAACAGGGGGGTTACTGTAGGATGGCGGATGTACTGTCCTGCGATCTTCCCCATCTAGTGGGGATGGATATTTTGGGTAACCTGCAGGCTGCACTTTAAAGGTAAACTTGGTTGGTACTCTTGATGGACTAGAACCCGGCTCCATATGCTTCCTTGGGCTGTGAGAGGAAACCATGTTCCTTGGACTTTGGGAGTAAGCTCTTTCTAGTGCCTCTTCAATAGATGCACTGTTGTCATTTTCAGGTACGTTATCGTACTGGGATGCGTTAGAGCCCCGTTTCCCTTCATCAGCATCTAAAACCTTCATCTTTTGCCTTACATTTGATATTCGAGTATCAGCAGAACTTGGGATGGTGACTGCAAGTGTGGGCTGCACCGACCTACTTTTGCCTTCGATGGCATATTTGGCAGTTTTCTCAATAGCTGAAATGTCTGATGGTTTATTCCACTTGGGCACAAATTCCTTCCTGGTATTTGAAGTGGCGTTGCTATTTTGGTTAGCAGCTGCATGATTATACTGCTTGGAACTGTCTTGTGGCCCTGATGGAAGTTTTCTTTGAAAATCTGCTTCTTCTTTAAGCTTTCTACTGTCCTCATCATCTGATTTCCGTCTTTGCTCTGGTGTACCAATTCTACTTTGATGGTGAGGGGAAGGCTCATGTTTTTTGTGAGGTGATGAGCCACTTTCTCTTCTGCTGCTCATGTGGGGACTTGACTTGCCAACACTTCTTCGTCCGTTGCTCAGGTGACTGATGCTGGCAGGTTCAGGTGGAAGCTGCCCCAAAGGTTTCTTTGGATATTCGTCCTCTTTACCTGAAGGGAAAGACAGATTTGTAAGTAACATGAACACAGGAGTAAATAGTATTACGTACATTAGTAGCCACATTTTGAACAACTACATGCTTTTCATACGTGCACTCATACATATATGCCACAGAATTTTAGAGGTTTAGAAGCAGCATTTTTAAGAGAGACTGATACTAAAACATAGCAAAAGTCAAAATCTTATTAGACAGCATGCAAGTAGCAATACTTTATAAACTTATGAGTAAGGTTTATATAATTATATAATGTGATTCTTATGTTTTCTTAAGATATATTATTACATGCGTTTTTAAGAATGCAAAACTGATATGCTCATATTTATTACTAAAACAACCATGCAGGTCAGTAGCTCAATGCCTTACCATTATGCTACTTTGGCTTTAGTCTAAAGTAATCTAGTAAATCTCAGTAAAAGGTCTATCAACTTTAAGCAGGTCTGCCAAATTGAAAAGGCAGATGATAAAAAAAAAAAAAAAGAAAAGAAAAGAAAAGAAAAAAAAGAAAAGGCAGATGATGACCAACTGTGGTCTCAAGGTTGTCCCAAGATAGCTTATAATTATTACTATTATTATCTCAAGTACCTGCCACAGTGTAACTTCACTATAAAAAGAGATAGTACTCTCTCAAAGCTAATAGCTCTAAAAGGATCTTATTTCAAATGCAAAAAGGAAAAAAAAGAATTAAAAAAGAAAATCATACTGGATACTTTTAGTTTTATATTTACATAACTAACATCAGAAAATTAATGAAGAATTAAAGGAAGGTGCAGGGGCACCTGGGTGGCTCAGTCAGTTAAGTGGCTGCCTTTGGCTCAGGACATGATCCCAGGATCCTAGACCGAGCCCCACATCTGGCTCACTGCTCAGTGTGGAGTCTGCTTCTCCCTCTACCTTGCCTCTCCCCCTCTTCATGCTCTCTCTCTCTCTCTCAAATAAATAAATCTTTTTTAAAAATAAGAGAAAAGAAAGTATAATGAATTAGCCATTCAGTAAACAGTTCTAAGATGTCCACTCTCATGATTTTTATTCAACATAGGATTGAAGTCTTAGCCACAGAAATCAGACAAGAAAAAGGAATAAAAGGCATCTAAATTGGCAAGGAAGAATAAAACTTTCACTATTTGCAGATGACATGATTCTATAAATAGAAAACTTGAAAGACTCCCACCAAAAAGCTACTAGAATTGATAAATTAACTCAGTAAAAAGTCACAGGATACAAAATCAATGTATAGAAATCGCTTCATTTCTATATACTACTAATGAAGCAGCAGAAATAAAAATTAAGAAAACAATACCATTGACAACTGCACCAAAAAGAATAAAATACCTAGGAATAAACTTAACCAAAGAGGTGAAAGGTCTGTACTCTGAAAACTGTAAAACACTCATGAAAGAAACTGAAAATGACACAAAAAAATGGAAAGATATTCCATGCTCATGGGCTAGAAGAACAAATGTTGTAAGAATGTCTATACTAACCAAAGCAAACTACAAATTTAATGCAATCCCTATCAAAACACCAGTGGCACTTTTCACAGAACTAGAACAAACAGTCCTAAAATTTGTATGGAACCACAAAAGACCCCCCAAAGCCAAAACAATCTTGAAAAAGAAAAACAAAACTCAAGGTATCACAATTCCAGGCTTCAAGTTCTATTACAAAGCTATAGTGATTAAGACAGTACGGTACTGGCACAAAAACAAACACACAAACAAATGGAATAGAGAGCTCACAATTATGCAGTCAATCAGTCTTTGACAAAGCAGGAAAGTATGTGCAATGGGAAAAAGATAATCTCTTCAACAAACAGTGTTGGGAAAACCGGACAACTATATACAAAAGAATGAAACTGGACCACTTTCTTACACCATACACAAAATGAACTCAAAATGGATTAAATACCTAAATGTAAGACATGAGATCATAAAAGTCCTAGAAGAGAACATAAGAAGTAATATCTCTGACATTTGACTATAGCAACATTTTTCTAGATATGTGTGCTCAAGCAGACCCAGGAAACAAAACTATCAGGACTACATCAAAATAAGAAGCTTCTGCATGGAGAAGGAAATAATCAACAAAACTAAAAGGCAACCCACAAAACAGGAGAAGATATTTGCAAGTGACATATCAGATAAAGAGTTAGTATCCAAAATCTATAAAGAATTTAGTCAACTCAATACTCAAAAAACAAATAATCCAATTTAAAAGTGGGCAGCAGGCATGAGCAGACATTTCTCCAAAGAAGACATACAGATGGCCAAGAGACACATGAAAAGATGCTCAACATCACTAAGCATCAGAGAAATGCAAATCAAAACTACAATGAGATGTCACCTCACACCTGTCAGAATGGCTGAAATGAAACACAACAAAGAGTAAGTGTTGGTGAGGATGTGGGGATAAAAGGAACCCTCACACACTGTTGGTGGGAATGCAAACTGGTGCGGCCACTGTGGAAAACAGTACCGAGGTTCCCCAAAAAGTAAAAAGTAGAACTACCCTAAGATCCAGCAATTGTACTACTGGGTATTTACCCAAAAAACACAAAACCACTAATTCAAAGGGATATGTGTATCCATGCTTACTGTAGCATTATTTATAATAGCGAAGATATGGAAGTAGCCCAAATGTCCATTGATAGATGAATAAAGAAGATGTAGTAAAATATATACATTCATATGTGTATTACACACACACACACACACACACACAAACACACAGGAATATTACTCAGCCATAAAAAATGAAGTCTTGCCATTTGTAACAACATGGACGGAGCTAGAGAGTATGAGGCTAAGTGAAGTAAGTCAGTGAAAGACAAATACCATAGGATCTCACTAATATGTGGAGTTTAAGGGGAAAAAAAAGGAGAGATAAACCAAAACAGACTCTTCACTAGGGAGAAGAAACTGATGGTTACCAGAAGGGAGGGGAGGCGTGGGTATGGGTGAAGGGGATTAAGGACACCCACATGATGAGCCCTGAGTAACAGAACTGTTGAGTCACTATATTGTATACTTGAAGCTAATATAACACTGTATGTTAACTCTACTGGAATTAAAATACAAAACTTAAATTTTTTTAAAATTAAAAAATGAAAATGATCTATTATAATGTAGATATCCAATAAATATCACCTTGACAGAAAACAACAGACTTTACTTATAAACATTTGAAGGTTTACAATGTTTTTCACATATTACAAAATAACAAAGTCTCACTGAAAAATGTTACTCTCTTCATATATCTACCCATCCATCCATCTACAATACTTACTGAGTGAGCTCGGTTTTAGGCACTGTGCTAAGCAATGCATACAAGAGAGGTAAGCACACAGATACTGTCTTACAATTTTGTTATTTACCCACATATCATAATTTTAAGATACTTAAAAAAATTATTAGGTGATCTGTTCTTTGGGAAGGGAGGAGCAGAGAATGAAGAAGCAACATCCTTTAAAGAATTAAGCTACTGGGATCAGGATTACTAAGGTAAAAATTATCTTTGTGCTCTTTTCTTCTTTCTTTTTTTTTTTTTAAGTAGGCTCCACACCCAGTGTGGCGCCCCAGTGTGAGGCTTGATCCCATGACCCTGAGATCAAGACCTGAACTGAGATCAGCAGTCAGATGCTCAACCAACTGAGCCACCCTGGCACTCCAAACCTTTGTGGTCTTCTAGTCCAGTAGTTTTAAAACTTTTTAAAAGCAGACTTTTAAACTAAATTTCATACAAAACCCCAATATATAAATAAAATAGAAACATAGCTGTTCTCATGAAAGTGGAAAGTCACCCCTTTTACTCTTCCCTCAGCTGGGCAGCTGCTCAGAGCCCAAGGGTTTGAGATCTAGTGCTGCCTGTATTTTAGAAGCGGGAAGCCGAGTCTCTGAACAGCCAAGTGATCTTTCATGGCAGACACTGACTGAGAACCGGTACCTGGTATTTTCACTCCAGTTCTGCTGTTTATGCCACACTCATTAAATTCCAGAGATACTTTTGATGGTTTTAACTGAATCTCAGTTTACTTTGACAATATTTGTGCAAGCTCTTTATTTTGCACATCTGAAAGCACACACAGTGTTAGAATTGGCGATTATAGTTTGTTTTGTTCATTTACCCATTCCACAAATACTTTTGTATCACACAAATACTATGTACCAGGCACTGGTACAGGGTGCTGGCAAACTGGAGAGGACACGAAGGATGAAGTCTCTGTCTTCATGGAGCGTATATGCTGGGTGTGCAGAGCTAGGAAGACAGCACCAGGAGAAGCAATTCAAGTGATTTGAGGTGGGGCAGGATGGAGCAGAGCAGAGTTCTAGCAAGAGCCAAGGCACCTTGTGCTTGAGCAGAAGACAGAGAACAGCCAGGGACGAGGCTGGAGGAACCAAAGATTCACATCACACAGGGTCTTGAAGACTATGGTGAGGACTGTGAATTTCTTTCTGAGTTAACTGCAAACCATGAAGGCCTTTTCAGCAGGAGGGTAACATCATCTGATACCTAGCTTACCAAGTTCATCCGGGGGGGGAGGGGGACTGGACTTCAGTTATGTAATAATTAATGATGATAAAAGTAACAGTAATAGCAACTATCCTATCCATTACACACTTACCATGCGTCACCCCCACTCAAAAACTGTACATACGGCATTTAGCAATAGGCGTGTAACTTAGGTCACCACTGTGATCTCATTCTATAGAGGAGGAAACCGAGGCAGAAATAAAAATGCACAGGGGCTTCCCGCTGGTAAATAGCAATCACCGTTCAAATAAGAGCTGATTCCAGAGCCCTCTGCACGGAAGTAATGAGAAGGGGCTGCATCTGGCACATCCTCCACAGTTAACGGTTAGGTCCACACAGCTGCTCATGCGCTGGGTGCAGGCCGTGAGGGAGGAGCAGAGCTAAGGGGGCCTCTGGGCTAGAACACAGCACCAGAGACTGCTCAGCAACAGAGGGTGTAACCTATATTGTTCTCATCTCTTTTTATAAAAAAAGATTACCATGTATGCAGACATGGTAATTTAAGTGATAACCCAAACTTTAAAATGCTTGGCAATGAGAAGAGTTGTCCATGTTGATAACGTTGCTTGTGAAGTAGTCTCAGGCAATTCCAGTTCAGCATCTGGCTGGTCTCATAGGAAACAGCTAAACTCAAGGTAAGAAAGGGGACTTGAATGCAGCCTGAGTCAAGAATATTCACAAGTAGTTATGCAGTCTATTGGGTTAAAAACAATAAAAATAAAATTAAAATCTGTGTCCCCCAAAAAGCTTTTACCAGCTCTACAAATAATTATCCATTTAGTCCCAGATAAATACAGGAACTCCTTCTTCCCTGTAGGCAGATAACACCAACAAATTATCAAGAAGATATAAAGACCCATATAAAAGAAAAACTGAACTTATGAATTTTCTTTTAGTTCCCACTCTGACAATGTGCTAAGGGCACAACACAGTAACCTGAGCGGCTAATTCAATGGCTGGTTGGTATTCCATCAGACAAAAATATCAGCCAATCATCACAGTGCCCTTTCCAGGTGGGTGAGTAGGAACCTGATGAAAACCATAACCATTAAAAAGAAAAAGAAAGCAGGGGCACCCAGAGAGTGGTTAATTCCTGCCTGCGAGATGTGCTGTTACAGGGACAAAATTGGATTAGTTGTAGAGACTCTCCCGCTGAGCCCTTTAAGCTGCTCCACTACTCCACCACTTCAGTGGCTTTCGGCAGCCTGCAGACAGAGCCACCGACATTTCGGTTCATGTGAAATAATTGAAAATGTTTAACAAATTCTCCATAGCAGTATTAAACAACAGCACCCCAACACCAGACTTCAAAGTGAACTCCTGCTACAACTTGAATGTGCGGGTCCTCCCTGGAACGTTCATCTATGGGTGAAAGCATCCAATGTTTCTCTTAGTCTGGATCATGGAGGCTCACACCCTGTTTTCAATGTTTCCATCTGTGTTGTTTCACAATCCATGAGAACCAAACTTTCTTGTAATTAGGTGCTTTCAAAGGTTAGCTATCTGCTATGGGCCGAATGTTTATGTCTCCCCCAAAAATTCATACAGTGGAATTCCCCTACCTAATATGGTATTTGGAGATGAGGTTTGTGGGGATAATTAGGTCACGAGGGTAGAGACCTCATGATGGGACTAGGGCCCTCACCTCTCTTCATATGGAGCAGTGGATGGGGCCACAAAGAGATGGGTGATCCGCCCTGGTTTTACCGCCCCCTCTGCAGAGTCTTCTAAAAAAATAGCCACGCTGCACCACAAGGACTGAAGCCCGTGGGTTCCTCTCAGTTGTGGTCACCAGTGAAGCAGGGAATGGCCCCTGGCGGAGCAGGGAGGAACATCCCACTGGGGGAATAGTGATTAGACAGGGAACTCTGGACCAGGTTGGGGGCAGCCCTTCACCTTCTGTCATCACACCTCCCCAAATATACTAAGACAGCTGACACGTAGAGGGAGGGAGAGTCTGAGCCTGATTCACACGTGTGAAGCACTGGCAATGCCTGCCTGGGATGCGTTCACCCTGGTGGAGAGCTGCACACTCTAGGGCCTCTGAGGAGGACTGGGCACTAGAGCAGGGTTTAATTCACTAGAGGACATATTTGTGTTTTTTCTCTTCTTCAGCAAAATCTGTGCCTAAAAACTACCTTATTGTATGGGCTGACCTGTGTCGTCCCTGAGAACTCATATGTTGAAGCTTGAACCCCCAATCCCTCAGATGTGACAAGATTTGGAGATAAAGCCTTTACAATGGTAATTAAGGTTCTCTGAGGTCACTGGCCTCTTATCCAATATGACCCACATCCTCCTAAGAAGAGGGGTATCACAGACGGGTATAGACGGAAGACCAGGTAGGAAGACGCCCAGCTAAAGCCAACGAGGGAAGAAACCAACCTTGGCAACACTTTGATCTTGGACCTCCCAGCCTCCAGAATTACGAGAAAATATTTCTCTGTTGTTAGAGCCGCTCAATCTGTGGTATTTCCATCATAGCAGCCCGAACTAAGATACTATCCTCAAGTCTACATCCTCAATCTCAAAACTGATATGCTATACTAAACACAAATTTTATGGATTGCCTTTTTCTGCTAGTTAAAAATCACATATTTCGTTATTTATAATCATTTGCTTTTATGGTCCTAGTGTACTTTCAAATGTCAACCATGTAATGAAAGCAACTATAGTAATTAAAATTTACTTTATGTAACCACATCAAAAAGATAACTGAACAAAGCAAATGTGGACGTAGACACAGGCAGTAACAGATCCTGCAGGTAATGAGAGTTCCATTACTTCACAGATTCCCATCTGCCATTTTGTGTCGTGGCCACCACGGTATTGCTAGGGATGGTCAATCTAGGGTTGGCTTCCACAGCATTTCCCACAGACATTAAGCTAGACTGACTTACTGACAATGATGGACATGGAAGGGCACCTTGGTTAACTGTGTACCCCAGAATTTAAGCAAAATTCCAGGTTTGGACTGAGCCAGAGTGGAAAGGGGTTAATCAGGGCACAAGCCAGTGGAAAGATGAAAACAACAACAACAAAAACCCAAAAACAAAACAAAAACCTTGGGAGAGGTGGAAGGAAGAAAGTGGGGAGGAAAGAGGACTAAGAGAGAAAATGGAACATCTGTGGGGAAAATGAGGCCGTATCACACACTGTTCCTATATCCCAGTACCTGCAGACTTTCATTCTGAAATTCTTTAGTTACATAAACAGCACATATTGGTAAAGACTAACAGGACAGAGTAAAAGTGTAGGATTACAGGTACAAGGCATTATTT
Organism: Vulpes vulpes; assembly: GCF_048418805.1. Lineage (NCBI taxonomy): Eukaryota > Metazoa > Chordata > Mammalia > Carnivora > Canidae > Vulpes > Vulpes vulpes. Next base: position 109,610,784 of record NC_132781.1, on the reverse strand, counting down.
CTCAGGAGAAGGAATAAGATGGTTGAGAAATCGGTAAAGGAGAGACCAAGGTGGTAATTCATGCATGAAACAAGATGGAAAGGTATGTGTCATACACACATACATGGGAGATTTAATTGTTCAACATAAAGGGTAAGGAAAGCATTCACCTTACATTTAACATCACTTTATATTCAAGTCAATACAGAAAGTTTTCTAAGGAAGAGACATTAATATTCTATGCATCTACACATCATAGTAGAATTAAAAGAAAACTTCAACATGTTCCATTTACTGAATGGGCAAGAGACCCAAACCCACACTGGGGAAAACATTCTGTGACTGTTCTAAAATATCAAAAAAGTAGCATTTCCACGTTCTTTCATGGTAGCCCAAAACACATCTCCCTTTCCCCAAGCAGACAATAACCTAAAGTGACTTCTCCCCCTTTCCTACCCCTATACCTCTAGTATCTAAGATAGTAACAGAATTACAAGTAAGGTGGTGATAAAGTGTCCATTCATTCACATGTAATTAATATGAATTAGAGTAATGACACACTAATCATATAAATGGTACAGAAACGTAACGGTTATAAATATCCAAGATCTACCAGCTAAGAAACTAGATGTAGCAGGGTTTCGAGGGGGAAAAAAATGCAGTCCAGACAAAATGACACTGCATTTAATTAATTCCTAGATGGTAATCTCCCATTAGGTACTAGGGCCCTGTAGCAGGTAGAGGCTGAATATCTTAAGTGGAGAAAGACATTTAGAGTACATGGCCCTGTCCCCAGAGAGATTTTCAATAAGAATGGAAAAAGGTAAAGCAATTTGAAAGACGTAGTAAGAGCCTTCCAAAATGGAGGGGCTTAAAAATCTGTGACCTGAGGCATCCTACAAACTAACGGGTGTAACCAATACATGGCTCAGGACCCCGACCAGCATCCTCCTTCCACAAACACCCGCTGAATGATGACACGGTGGGGCTAGGCCATGTTCAAGTTGTTCCCGGGACTGACCAGACACCTCTGACTGGGGGGAGAATCATCAATGACCCAACAATGATCAAATGTCCACATGCTGCCTGCATCTCAGTGCAGGTCCTCGGCCTGGGGGCAGCATCCGCTGTGCAGGAGGGCTGTCTCTCTCAAGAGGAGGGGGATGCAAGGGGGCAGAAAGAAGTGACCTGAGAAGAAAAGAGGGAGATGGAGAGAGAAAGCAGAGGGGAGGGGAGCTGCATGACGGAAAGGATCGGAAGGGGAGCCAAGGGCAGAAAGCGGAGGCAGCCATAGGGAACCCAGGAGCAGAGAGTGTCTCCCTTCCTGGAGATGCTCGTGTCTGGGCAGGAACTTGCTCACATTTCACAGAGACTGCACAGGGCACAGGCCTCTCCATTCCAACACTAATACCCAAACCCGAGGACTCTGTGCCCAGGCAATCCGACCTCGGTAATTGCAAAATCTGGAAAGAAACTCTACTCTGAATTTGTTATTCAGGTGATTCTTTCCTGAAAGCGAATTATTCAACTTTCACTGAGCTGAAGATAGACCATGTCCCCTTAAAAAGGACAAATGCCGTCATCAATGATATTTTCATATGCTAATAAATAGTTGGGCTTTTCCCCACAAAATAGATCCAGATAAGCATGAAACATTCTTGAACAATCTCTCCTTAAGGGAGACCCCCCCCCCAACACACACACACACACACACACACACACACACATACAAGAACACTGCTCTATTCGGCTTTGCTTAGTTTACCCATCCCCTTTCATCCCTAAGTGATCAAGGGTAACTATAAGATTCAAACATAACTGATGTCAAAACAGATGGATACCAACTGATAGATGGCAATACATATTGATATTTACCATCCACACTTTCACTCTGAACTCTTCAGTAGCCACAATACTGTCTGTGCTCACCCCACAATAAAATCCATGCTTATAATTTAATTCTCTTTTTCCCCTTGAAAACATAGGTGTCTAAAAGAATTACTGCCTGACTCTTAAAGGTAGGTAAGCAACACAATTCCTCTCATATATAGCAGGGACACCTTTGTGAAAATAGCACATTAATGATATTTTTTACCAGGGTTCCATCGAAAGTGGAATTTTTATGCCAATGCCAACTTGATATATTTTAATAAAGGCAAAGAAGTTTATTATTTGGGTTTTTTGAACATTTTTTCTTTAAAAAAAAAGGAAATAAAAAAGAATACTCTAGGCATCCCTTAAAAAAAAATCAGAAAACCAGGAGACTCCCTCAAATCCCCTCATATTTGTGCATCTTTGCTCTTACTAAGGTCTCTGCCGCCACCCAGTGGACACTACACCAAATGACAGCCTTCTTGATCAATGGTCTCAGAAGGCATTACCACAGGCATTACCACCAGCTTTAGGCACCAAGAGACACAGAATTACAGCTAAGGGCTCTAAGTGCTCTCCTCTCCCTTGTGAGCAACATCTTCTTTTAAATTTCAACAACAGAATATATGTACTCTGTTCTAAAAGTTTTCAGTAAAAAATGGTAGGGGCTGTTGTCAGGAAAATTATTCTGGGACTCATCTTACTTATCTCCAGATCAAATATGAAGTCCAATTGAGTTTGAAAATATTGTCACAAAATCAGTGATCTCAAATTTATATCTGAAAAATCAAATGGCTTTCTTTCTAATGTACCATTAGCCAGAAAAATATGCGATTCAAGCATTAGTAGAGTCTTCAATAATATCTCCTTTCTTTAATGAAATAATGTGCTATATTTACAGCTACGACAGTAAAAAATTTTTGTTTAATTATTGTAGTTTGCTCATAGGCTTGACCTTTTTTCTCATCAGACAAAACTTGAAAGACAGGGTAAGCAGAAAGGAGAAAATTATTTAAACACATTTAACATTAGCAGGAGGCAGGGAGGGGAAGAGGGAGAGAAAATCTCAAGCAGATCCCCCCCTTGAGGGCAAAGCCCCATGCGTCTCAATTCCAGGACCCTGAGATCATGACCTGAGCCAAAACCAAGAGTTGGACATTCAACCGATTATGGCACCCAGGCACCCCTGAAATAATTTTTAAAATCTGCACTTTATAGGGTGCCTGGGTGGCTCAGTTGGTTAAATGTCTGCCTTTGGCTTAGGTCATGATCCCAAGGTCCTGGGATTGAGTCCTGCACTGGGTTCCCTGCTCAGTGGGGAGTCTGCTTGTTCCCTCTCCCTCTGTCTGTTGTGCTCTCTTTGTTAAATAAATAAAATCTTTAAAAAATCAAATCAAATCAAATCAAATCTGCACTTTGTGTTTCCTAGTGTTTCAATTCACATATGTATGTAAGAAACTGTTGAGCATGTGTAAATATCAGTTTCCTCCATACAAACAAAAGTGAAAACCCACCTAAATAAACCCTCAAAAAGTGGGACAGTTTTAATTTTTTTTTTAATTGACAAACACGGTTGACTCTTTTGTCAAAGAGACTCTTTGACTCTTCCTTCCTCAAGGAGAAGGAAGACTTTTGTGGGTATGTTTGTAATCAGGATACAAAATGGTTCCATTACCTCAAAAAACAGCCTCATGCTAGCTAACCTTTTATAGACGGTAGCCTTTTATTATCTAAAAAAATAGATTAAGGGACGCCTGGGTGGCTCAGTGGTTGAGCGTCTGCCTTTGGTTCAAGTCATGATCCCGGGGTCCTGAGATCAAGTCCCACATCGGGCTCCCCACAGGGAGCCTACTTCTCCCCCTGCCTATGTCTCTGCCTCTCTCTGTGTCTCTCATGAATAAATAAAATCTAAAAAATAAACAAATAAATAACATAAAAATAGATTAAAACCTCATTTGTTCATTAGAAAATATAGATGGAATGCCTATTATACACCAGGCACTGAAGGAGGTGCTGGTGACACAAAGACATGGTCACTGTCCTCAACAACTCACTGTCTAACGCAGACATCACATGAACATGAGCAGCAAAGCACTGTAAGCAAGTGCTGGGTGCACATCAGGCACACAATCCTGTGATGGAGTTCTGTGGTTTGGGTTTGGGAGTCTGCGACTGGCTGACAAGGCTTCAGAAGGAGGAGATGATGCTTAAGCCAAGTCATGAAAGCTAAAACAGAATGGACGAGGGCTGAGCCACCTGGAGAAGTGTTCAGGGCGTCCTTGGGGGAGAGGCATATTCAAGGCAAAGAAATGGAAGCGCAAGACACAGCAGGGGGACCCTCCATGGCGGCAGCCCATTTGCAGTGACATATGGCGCTGGCTCATATGGCACTGGCTCGGCAATCAGGCCTTGGGCAGTATTAACCTCGAAGCCCGAGTCCCTCAATCTACAGGCTACTACTATTGGTACTGATGGCAGAACGGGCATGAAAGCTATTCAAAATTAATTTGATGCTGCTTAATGTAAGATTTATGGTCCTTCCAGATAAAAAAGGAACACAGGATTCTATCACGTTCAGAGATATTTAAAGGTAAAAGGTGAAAACAAAAGACAAAAAAAAAAAAAAAAAAAAGCAAAGTCCAAGCCTCCTGGGTGGAAACTACAGACTTCCTCAAGGAGAAGGAAGACTTAGGCAGCATGCAGGTGGGGTCCACAGTGTCTGGACTACGTGGCTAGGCCACTGAGGGGCCTGGACCCAGTAATAATAAAAAGTGGTTCAGCCTGGGAATTTGGTCACTGAGGAAAATTCACTTGGAGTCCTGGCTCATAATATTTCAACTGATGAACAAAGTACCCTCTAAATTTACTTGAAATTCATTTTTTTTTTCATTCATAAAGATCTAGAACTAAGTACAGAAAAACTTAAGAGAATTAAACATGGGACTAATTCTTTTGCATTAAGGAATCTGCCCATATTTAGTATTTTATATACTTAACATTAAGAGAATCTGGCCAAGTTGCTTTTTCAATTATAAAATTGAAACCTGTTGAACTTCTGATTTGAAATTTATAAATAGTGGTGTAACAAAAATTTTTTAAAGATTTTATTTATTTATGCATGAGAGACACTGAGAGAAGGCAGAGACACAGGCAGAGGGAGAAACAGGCTCCTCACAGGGAGCCCTGTTGTGGGACTTGATCCTGAAACCCCCAGGACCACGCCTTGAGTCAAAGTCTGACGCTCAACCACTGAGCCACCCAGGCGTCCCAGTGTAACAAATTTTTAAGGGACTCAAGGTTCAGCAAATTTGTAAACTTATCACATTAGAAGTTATTTAAGAACTAGGGAATGTTTTGTTTTTATTTTTTAAAATATATATTTATTTTTAAAGATTTAAAAAATTTATTCATGAGAGACACACAGAGAGAAGCAGAGACATAGGCAGAGGGAGAAGCAGGCTCCCCACAGGGAGCCTGATGCAGGACTTGATCCCTGGACCAAGTTCATGCCCTGAGCCAAAGACAGATGCCCAACTGCTGAGCCACCCAGGCATCCCAGTTTTTGTTTTTAAATTTAAAAGTTGATATGTATGGGGCACCTGGTGGCTCAGTCAGTGAAGCATCTGCCGTCAGCTCAAGTCACGATCCCGGGGTCCTGGAACCCAGCCCCAAGTTGGGCTCCCTGCTCAGTGGGGAGTCTACTGTTCCCTTTCTCCCTGCTTATGCTTGCTCTATCTCTGCCAAATAAATAAGTATATAAATAAAGTCTCTTAAAAAAAATAAAAGTTGGTATGTTTAAGGAACTGCAGATATTAAATTTATAAATGCAATTTAAGGCATTTGGAGGAGTTCATCTATAAGTGGGACTAAACATTAAAGAACATTAACATTAACCAAACATTAACATTTCCTTTAAAAGAGAATGATAAATTTTCCCAGATTTAAAAGCAGTCTACTGACTTTTGTAAGTGGAATTAAACTAAAGAAGAACTAGGTTTGTGGATTTGTAACTTTAAAAAATCAAATATTCATTTTAGAAACAAAAACTCTCTTCAAGGACATTAACAGATTTGAGGCAACAAATGCCTTATTCCAAAGGGCTGTTGAAACAAACTAAGCGCCACATATATGTAAGGAAAGCATTCTGCGAGGAGTCTATCACAGAAGATGCTAAGGTTTGCCCTTATTGTCACTATGCTACAAGTGTCTGAGGAGGAGGGACCAGTGGAAATAGGAAAGCAAGCAGATGGCAGACGGGAGAGCATCTCAGATCCAACTCAGGGGCGTGGATCTTCTCCCTGAAGCATGAAGTGGCCCTTCAAGGACTGGCCATTTCACAAGATCACTCCGCGAGGCACGGAGGTGAGCAACACCGGAGCCAGGGCTTCCAGCGCGCCCTGGGGAGGCAAGAGGAGGGAGACGTAGAGACAGGGCCTCGAAAGAAACACAGAGCTCAGTGTCTGAACGGACTGTCACTGGATGGAGTGCGAGTAAGCAGGGGCAACGGGGACAAGATTTTGGAAGACTCGGAAGATGGGATAAAGTTGAACATTTTACAAGAGGAAATATGCAGGAAAAATGGGGAAATGAACATTTTCTTCCTACATCCTAGTCAAAACTACTGGTCACCATTAAAAACCATACAAAAGAGAAAAGGCAACCCTGAAACTGGCAAAGTTTTGCTCTAAATAGACAAAAAAGGATGAAAAAGGACATGTACCACAGCTAAAAGCAACAAAATGCTTTCCTTTCTTAACAAGGTTCAAGTTTCCTGTTTTCTGATGTCTAAAATAAAAGATAAAAATTAAGATGGTTCTCTCAGTTATTCTAAGAAAAATCTGCTCTTGTTTCTTCCAGGTCATACAGTCATTAGCTATAGCTGAGCCGAACGGGCAGTCAGAGTGGATCAACATGGGCTTTCTACCCAGAGCGGCTTCCCTAACTGACCAAGCCTCTGCCAGACAGCCTCCTGTGAACAGAAGGTGGCTGAGGAGAATCAAGGGACAGTTCGAGATCTCGAGCCAAGGGGGCATGCAGGAAACAAGGTGAGTCATTTTAATACTTTACATGGCAACTAAACGTACATATATTTAAACTGGGGTCTTCAGAGTTGACTCACATCGAGAGATTGAGAGCTGAAACTTTCTTACTACTTTACCCATGTAAAGCAGTGGTCAAAAAGAAAGGCGGGACGGAATCAGTAAGTCAGAAACAACGTAAGACAGGACACAGATGGAAATCAGATGAGCGACATCAAGGAATGGCTTGATATACTCCTAATAAACAGACTAACAACACAAACAAGGACATAAAGATAAACAGTGTCAGCACATTAGGAAAGGAAGGAAACATTTGTTGATAAAAGACAGCTATGAAAAAGCTGTGTATGTTTATGTAAATTTATGTGCTTTAAACACAAGTTCATATGTAAAAGCAAAAGAAAAGGACTAAAAAAATCTTCCCCAAACTGAAGTGATGGAAAGCCATCATACTTCACTCAACACGCTGCAAAGATTATCTAGAATTCTTATGAGAATATACTCATAAATTGTTTGTGTAATAAACCTGAGGAATAGCGGATCTTTAGGGTAAGCCAGAAATATCTTGTTGCACATAAAAGCAAGGACATATTCAAAGACTAATCAGTGTTGTGTCAGAGGAACACAGAAATCAGTCTAAGGAGGATGCCCCTAAAAAAAAAAAAAAAAAAAAAAAAAAAAGATGATGCAATGTGAGCATTAAAACAATAATAACTATATCTGATTGAAACATTAAGAATATATCAAATTCCATGGATTCACGGTGAGAAACCCAAAATAAAAGCTCACTTTCTGCCACTGGAGATAATCAAGAACATCAACTCCGAACTCTGAAAAATGGCAAAAGAAGACAATTAATAAGCATTTATTATGCCTTTTCAGTAGGAAATACATCTTAGGGTAACTAAGAAGCCCCTGTTGATGAAAGAGAGAGAACTCTTTGTTGCAGAAGAAAATCTGCTGATAAATGTAAAAGAAATAATGGAATTTGAAAATAACTAGTTTACAACCTGTAATGAAATACTTGTTTTTGGCAAGGATTCTTCATGGAAGCTGAAAACCATTAGGGGAAAGGTTCAAAGGAAAATTGATACCTGTAGAGTGTTAAAAACATTATGCCACAGATCACTTGCTAGTTGATAAGTTCTTGCAAAAAAAAAAAAAGAAAGAAAGAAAGAAATCTTATTTTTAAAAGAAAGAGCTCTGGTTCTCACTACCTTTTAGCCAGATCAGGCAGTGCCACGGATAATAATGAAATTAGTCATTACATGCCTCCTAATTAATCTGAATCCAATCAGACCTCTACATCTAACTTCTAGCTCATAGAAAATACAGAGGCTACAGGAGCCAGTTAAATGACTACTGTAGGGATCCCTGGGTGGCGCAGCGGTTTGGCGCCTGCCTTTAGCCCAGGGCGCGATCCTGGAGACTCGGGATTGAGTCCCACGTCGGGCTCCCTGTGCATGGAGCCTGCTTCTCCCTCTGCCTGTGTCTCTGCGCCTCTCTCTCTCTCACTGTGTGCCTATCATAAATAAATTAAATTAAATTAAAAAAAAAAAAAAAAGATACCAACTGGTATCTATTAAAAAAAAAAAAAATGACTACTGTAAAGGAAATTTAGACTACTCCAAAACAGGAGACATTCATTCTACAAGGCAATGGGAAATGTAATCACAACGGAATAAAATAGAAGGTAAGGGTGGGAAGCAAGGAAGAGGAAAATGCTGGTGCAAAGTAAGAGATCTATCAGGCATGTCAAAAAAGATGGGTCCCTGGCTAAAACCTGGTGGAGAAAACAGCTATGACAGTTTGGGGCTTAAGTGAAAAACTTTTAATGTGGAATTGGTGTTAGATCATAGTTGAGAATAACAGTCTTAATTTTATGAGGTTTGACAATGACACTGTGGTTAGCCAGGAGAAAGTCCTTGTTTCTTAGACATAGAGACTAAAGTTTTTAGGGTTAAAATATCATGAGATCTTTATTTTCACTTAAAAATTATTCAATAATAATTGGATATACATAAATACATGGGGGGGGGCTTTAACGCTCTTTCTTTTGTGTATGTTTGAAAAGCTTTCCATAAAACTTTATACAAATAAATTTAGAAACTGAAGTGAACAACTTTCTAAGAAAAAAATAAATGATTCACCCTGACCTCAGAAAACAAGTAAAACAATAACCAATAACCAGGAAAGCATAAAGTTATCAAAGAATGATTCCCCACAAACAAGCATATCAGACTAAAACAGCTTCATAAGTGTATTTTTTAAAGAGAATCTTCTTTTTTTTAAAGATTTTATTTATTTAGTTATTTATTTATTTATTTATTTATTCATTCATTCATTCACTCATTCATTCATTCATCCATTCAAGACAGAGAGAGAGAGAGAGAGAGAAAGAGAGACAGAGAGAGAGGCAATGACATAGACAGAGGGAGCAGCAGGCTCCACGCATGGAGCTGATGTGGGACTCAATCCCAGGACCCCAAGATCACACCCTGGGCCAAAGGCAGGCGCTAAACTGCTGAGCCACCCAGGCGTCCCTTCATAAGTATATTTTATTTTTTTATATATTTTTAAAGATTGTATTTATTTATTCATGGGGGAGAGAGAGAGAGAGAGAGAGAGAGAGAGAGAGAGAGAGAGAGGCAGAGACACAGGCAGAGGGAGAAGCAGGCTCCATGCAGGGAGCCTGACGTGGGACTCGATCCCAGGTCTCCAGGATCACGCCCTGGGCCGAAGGCGGCGCTAAACCACTGAGCCACTGGGGCTGCCCCATAAGTGTATTTTAAACTGCTAAGGAACAATTTAAATGCCACATAAAATTTTCCAGAACAGAGAGGAAGCAGGAAACTCCAAACTATGATGCCATCATAACCTAATAATACATAGGAGTGTTGGTTAACTAATGCAACCACACATAGGAATAACAACAAAAAAATTAAGTAAAATATTAGCAAGTATAAATCATCAGTACTTTAACAGAATAATTGATCACAACTAAGTGAAATTTATCCAAGAAGCCTAATGATGATTAACAATTAGAAAATACATTAATAAAACTCACCATACTAAAAGGTTTTTATAAAAGAAAAATAAAAAGATTGGTTCATTTGTGCCTAAAAAGCACCTTTAAAAAACCTTCAACATCTACCTTTTTTTTTAATTTGGAAAAACAGTAACAGTTTGATACTGTCTTAAGATGAAAAAGAAATAAAAAGTGTAAGTATTTAAAATAAAGAAAAAACACTATTATTTGTTGATAACTGTATATTTAGAATCTTGGAAAATGTGAGGGAATCGATCTTGCTATGTAACATTAGAAATAAGGCAAAAGAGAGAGGGTTCTGGGAAGATGGCAGACTAAGAAGCCCCAGGAATATGTCTCCCCACCTAGATAGCAACTGCACTAGCAGACTCTGTCTCTATAACTATTTTGGAACTCATTTATGTTGAAATCTTGCAACAGCCAGGAGAAGGCTTGAATGGGAAACCACAGTTAATACTGGCCAATTTCAGCTCTCAGCACTGTAGAAACTGCCCATGACTTCTCCCCTGCCACTGGTCATAGGGCAGGCAGCTTTACTTTGTTCCTAGAGCAGTTTGTATGCAGCCTGGAGAGCCAGGATGGGCAAAATAAATGTGTCCTCCAGATAATGGAGATCTGTGCTCTGACTGCTGATAGCTGCTTCTATCAGAGAGGTGCAGACTAAGAGGCAGAGGCCATTTTTGTTGCACCTCCTCCCACGCTTGCAAGCCCCTCTGGGCAACTTTCAGGGACTTTCAAGGGACAGTACCCTTTTTCTCCTCCACTTTATCTTTTCCCTTTCTTTTCCCCTCTTCTGGGGGGAGGGGGGCAAATGTTACAGACTAGAACATTCAAAAACTATATGCTATGTAATATATGTAATATAATAATATAATATATATATAAACTACCTGTACGAAGAAAATTAGAAAAATAGAAGAAAATTAGAAAGTGATTATACATGTTCAGGGAAAGGTTCTGAAAAGGTGCTGAGAAGAATTTAAGTTTACACTTTAGGTGTATCCTTGGCACAGACACAACCTATAACACTAAAACAAATAAACAATACAACAAAAAACAGGAAGCCTAGGGAAAATGGAGAAAGCTCCAGAGTTACCACATTGTTAGATTAAAAATTGCTCAGTTCTCAACAACAAAAAATCAAACGAGGTACAAAGAAAAAGGAAAGCCTGGCTCACTCAAAAGAAAAAAATAAATCAACAGAAACTGTCCCTGAAAAAGACCAATGGCAGATAAACTAGACAAAGACTTTAAAGTGTCTTAAAGAAGCTCAAAGAACTAAAGGAAGATGTGGAGAAAGTCAAGAGAATCATGTATGAACAAAATAGAAGTATGAATAAAGAGAACACTTAAAAAGAGACCAGAAAGAAATTCTGGAGCTGAAAAGTACAATAAATGAAATTAAATAATCACTAGCAGCATCCAAAGGCAGATTTAAGCAGGTAGAAGAAAGAACCAGCCAATTTGAAGACAGGACAATGGAAATTATCAAGTCTGAGGAACAGAAAAAAGAAAGATTGAAGAAAAGTGAACAGGGCCTGAGGGATGGTAGAAACCATCAAGCAAACAAACATATGCATTATGAGGAGTCCCAGAAGGAGAGGGAGACAGGACAGAAAAAAATATCTGACAAAATTATGGCTGAAAACTTCCCAAATTTGATTTAAGGACATGAATATAAACATACAGGAAGTTCAAAGAACTTCAAGTAAAATGAACTCAAAGAAACTCACATGGAGACACATTACAAACTTTCAAAAGACAAAGGGAATCATGAAAGCAGTAAGAGAGAAGCAATTTGACACATACAAGGTATCCTCATAAGGTTATAAGTAGATTTCTCATCAGAAATTTTGGAGGTCAGAAGGCAGTTGGCTAATATATTCAGAGCATTAAAAAGAAAAAAAAAAACTATCAACCAAGAATCCTGTATCTGGTAAAACTGTCCTTCAAAAGTGAGGGAAAATTTAAGACATTCCCAGATAAACAAAAGTGGAGGGAGGAGCACCTGGGTGACTCAGTGGTTGAGTGTCTGCCTTTGCCTCAGGTTGTGATCCTGCTTTGTTCTGGGCTCCCCACAGGGAGCCTGCTTCTCCCTCTGCCTATGTCTCTGCCTCTCTCTGTGTGTCTCTCATGAATAAATAAATAAAATCTTAAAAAACAAAAAAAGTCGAGGGAGTCTGTTAACCACTAGATCTGCTCTGAAAGAAATGCTCAAAGATGCAGGGTGAAATGAAAGGATATTACACAGAAACTCAAAAGTGTAAAAAGAAATAAGGATCACAAGACAGGTAAATACATGGGGAATTATAAAAGCTAATATCACTGTTAACAATGATTTGTTTTTTTTTTTAATTTTTTTTTTTAATTTTTATTTACTTATGATAGTCACAGAGAGAGAGAGAGAGAGGCAGAGACACAGGCAGAGGGAGAAGCAGGCTCCATGCACCGGGAGCCCGATGTGGGATTCGATCCCGGGTCTCCAGGATCGCGCCCTGGGCCAAAGGAAAGCGTCAAACCGCTGCGCCACCCAGGGATCCCCAACAATGATTTGTTTTTGTATTTAACTTCACTTCTGTTTTTCTATATCAGTTAAGAGAATAATAGGTTTTTTTTTAAATTATTTGTCTAAAAACATGTATTATTGTACCTTTGGTTTGTAACTCCACATTTTGTTTTCTCCATAATTTAAGAGACTAATGCATTTAAAAGAATTTTTACTTTATGTTTTTGGGCACAGACTGTATAAAGATGTCATTTGGGGACATTAACTGAAAGGGCTGGGGATGGAGCTGAGCTGTAAAGGAGCAGAGCTTTCATATGTTATTGAAGTTCATCCAAATCCAAATTAGAGACTTATAACTTTAGGATGTTAAACATAATGCTTTAACCACACACACACACACACACACACACACACACACACACACACACACAGGTATAGAATATACACAGAAGAAAAGAAGTAATTTAAACGTTTCACAATAAAAAACTTAACCAAATGGAAAGTAAGATAGTAATCTAGGAAATAAAGGACAAAATTCTATAAAGTATAAAAAAAAAAAGACAAATAGTAAAATGACAGAAGTCCTTCCTTATCTGTAATTACTTTAAAAGTAAATGGTTTAAACTTTCAAATCAAAAGACAGAGATTGGCAGAATGGGTAAAAAGACACATAATCCAACTGTATGTTACCTTCAGGAGACTCACTTTACATCAAAAGATGACAGCATCACCACCACCACCAGCAACAACAACAATAAAAGACACCCGATGGAAAGTGAAGGGATGGAAAAAGACATTCCAAGCAAACAGTAACAAAAGGGAGTTGGGGCAGCTATACTAAATCAGACGAAACAGACTATAAATCTAAAAAAGGCTGTGAGACAAAAAAGGGGGCATTATACATTAATAAAAGGTTCAATACAGCAAGCAGATATAACAACAGCAAACATGTATGAACCTAATAATAGACCATCAAAATATGTGTTAGACAAATGGACAGAATTGAAGGGAGAAATAGTTCCACAATAATAGCTGGAAACTTCAATACCTGTCCCACAGTAAAGGACAGAACCAGGCAGAAGATGAGGACACAGAGGACATAAACCACACAATAAACCAACTGGATCCAACAGAATTTATAGGACTCTCTACCCAACAACAGCACACGCATTCTTCTCAAGTGCATGTGTAACATTTTCTAGGATACACCATATATTAGGTCACAAATTGAGTCTCAACAGATTTTAAAAGATAGATGTTCTACAAAGTATTTTCTCTGACCACAAAAGGGGGAAGTTAGAAGTCAATCAACAGAAGTAAAATTGGAAAATTCACAAATTTGTGGAAATTAAAAACACATCCTTAAAACTCTTCCCTTAAACCAAAAGGAATTCTAGATGGGCAAAAGATTTAAGCACAAAAAAAGCCAACATAAAAGTTGCAGGAGAAAAATATAGGTAACCAAAAACTTTTTCAGTCAGCAGGTAGAAAATTCTTTACCCAAGACAGAGAAGTGAGATGCCATAAAGACTGATTAATTTTTTAAGATTTTATTTATTTATTTATTTTTTTTGGTTTTTTGTTTGTTTATTTATTTATTTATGAGACACAGAGAGAGAGGCAGAGACAGATAAAGGGAGAGGTAGGCTCCTCGCAGGGAACCTGATGTGGGACCCGATCCCAGACCCAGGATCATGCCCTGATCCAAAGGCAGATGCTCAATCACTGAACCACCCAGGCATCCCAAGACTAAAATAAAAAAAAAAAAAAAATCTATATTAAAAGTATCTACAACACATATAATAAAGTGGCCAATTTCTTTACTTAGGAACAATGTATGTACATGAATACAGCAATAGAAAAATGGGCAGCAGATGAACAGGGAAAGTTTACTGAAAAAGAAACTAAAATGCCCAATAAAAATAAAAGAAAGACACTCAATCAAAATTAAAGAAATGTGAATCAAAACAATGGAAGACTATAAGCAACCAGAAAAAAAATTAGCAATTTAAAATACCATGCGTTGTGTGGGGGACTGGGAAAACATACTGCAAACTAGGGCAGCTCATAAGGAGCCACAAAGAAATAACATACTCATGTGTGTTTTTAAGATGATAGATAGGATGTTAAAACTTCTTGCTACGGTGACAATTTAATTATCTTAATTACCTTAACGTTCCATATACAGCTTGCAATAATTTAAAGAGGATAACACAGGGCAGGCTGTAGAGCACAAAGCCCAGAAAGTAAATGTTTAACAGTAGAAACACAGATGAAAGGCAGATTATTGTCCTACAAATTACAGAGCCACCTCACCACTTTCCACTAACTCTCAGTCTGATTAAAGCAAACTTTAGCCAATGTGCCTGGTATTATTTATCTTTCCCTCTCCTTTATCCACGCCTCCCCCCCGATCCCATTCTACTATTTCCAAGTAAGAAGATCTTACAAACTACTATTACTAAGTTTATTCAAAGTAAAAGGAGGGTGAGTACTTTTTCAGAGCTAGTTTTAGGGATTAAATGAGATAATGCATATAGCCTGTGGCCCATCCTAAGCATTCTATAATAGCTGCTATTAGACCCTAAGTCATCCTATTATGCAATATTTTATTCTCATGTTTAAATAGTTCTACTATATATATTTTCTCTATATAGGTCTTTTATTACAACTTGTTTTGACTCTTTTTTAAAAAAAGCAAGATACTCTGAAATAAATGCTAAAATGGTAAGAATACACTTAGCCACTATTGTCCTGCGGGTGTTCCCTGCTATAGTAAAGAACCAACAGGGAATGGACACTGAACACAAAAGGGGTGTCCTCACTTTGCAAAGGTGATGGCTTTACAAGGCTTCTGACCACAATCCATCATTGCTGTGACAGTTTGTTTTCTTTTTTTTTTTTTTTAAGATTTTATTCATTTATTCATGAGAAACAGAGGGAGAGAAAGAAAGACAGACAGAGAGAGAGAGAGAGAGAGAGGCAGAGACACAGGCAGAGGGAGAAGCAGGCTCCATGCAAGGAGCCCAACATGGGACTCGATCCCGGGACTTCAGGATCACACCCTGGGCGGAAGGCAGGCGCCGAACCGCTGAGCTACTCAGGGATCCCAACAGTTTGTTTTCTAGTGAATCTTGATGATCCAGAACAAACTCAAGAGAAACATTGACTAGACCCCTCAAAACGAAGTAACTAAAAGCATAGCATCTTGGTTTTTACCAAAGGGAAAAAGATGTGCTTTCCATGAACGTATGTCTGCTTGTTCTGTACGGACACATCCAAGAAGACATCCAAACATGTGCCACACTGATGGGGAAATGTTACCTCAACTCTACCTGAGGGCCTAACAGGTAATGTTACTTTTCACCTCTCAAACATGCTCTTCCACTTCCCTATTGCCTTACCACACCCAGCCACTGGAAAAAACACAAGAAAGGAAACAGGCAGATAATGACTTTTTCTCTGGAAACCATTCATTGTCAAATCATATCTGGTCAAAACTCTTGAGTTATTCCTGCTGTGATTTTCCACATTTTCTTTTTTCTTCCCTCTCATTCTACCCTTCCTTTGATCCTTCTCCAATTTATCCTATTTATTGACAGTTCATTTGTTATCAGTTATATAAATTCTGTCTGGCCTGTGGGCACCTTAAGACAAGAAGCATGCCCTTCTCTTCAGTTGCCCAATCTCCCACACAGGGCCTCACAGAAAATCTACACGGAGGTGCTAGGAAAGGTTTTGAAATAAGCAAACAAAATATATTATCCACACTGCAACGAGCCCCGGAGAGCAGTCAGAAAGCCTGGACTCCAGTGTCAAGAGAACACCCTCAGCTGGTTCTATAGCTTCAGACAGAAGCATTTCAGCACGCGTGTCCTCCTCTTCTACAAAATGGATCTCTTACTTTCTCTGCTATGGTTTTACAAATGAGATGATGAAAGTAAAGGTCATTGTTTAATGCTCATTTAAAGCGCCACGATTACTTCTCCTGATCAGTGTTATTTGTCATCCAACCTTCTAAATTTAAGTAGAGATAGGATATTCTATTAGGTAGGAGAAGCAGATTTCATTAATGCATTTATTTGCTTTTTCTTAAAATAAGCACAAAGCCATAGCAGCTTGCCTGATATCACGAGTACACCATAATGCTTATGTTCTGAAATAGAAATGGCCCGTGTTCTGTGCGCCATTTCCCAGCGTTAATTATGACTTAGATAGAAAGTGTCTGAATATTTCTTACCAGGTTCTGGAAGGTCTAATTTTGCACGCTTTAGTTCTACCATAGAAATCTGAAGTTGCTCTATTACAAAGTCATCTTCGAAGAAAAAATCCTTTGCCAGAGTCTCCTGAAGAAATTCTACAAGTTCTTCCATAGACAATTTCATTAGATGTTCTAAGAAAAAAATGAGAAAAATACAGATGCTGAGTCAAAAGTCACTTCAGGGTGAGAAGGTAATGTATTCTATTCTGGTGCAGTATTTTTTAAAATGGGCATGGCATTCAACTTACACATAGCACTGTGAATATCACTGACACTCAGTAAGATAAAAGTATTTTCTGATATCCAAGCAGTCACGTCTACTCTTTGGGAAGACAGGGAGAAGTAAATTACTGCTAAATACCATTTCATCAGTTCATTTAAGAATATCACACCTTAGACATTAATATGAACCCAAAGCAAGCACTTGACCTGAGGGCTTTTGTTTTACTGTCATGGTGTTTTACCTCTCATAGGCAAACGCATTTCAAATCTATTTTTACAGTTACAGAATTTCCAAAAAAATCTGGATTACTAACTTGATTTTTATTTCTACTTACAAAATTAGTTTTATTTAAAACAATTCAGATTACAAAGCAGAAAGCAAAAGTCAGCTATGATCCTACTAGCCAGCCACTGCCCTACAAGTAGATGTGTGTACACAAGTATCAATTCAAAAAACTATACTTTGAGTCCATCGGATATACTATAATGTACTGTAATCCACCTAAATTAGTCTTCTAATACTGGACATTTAAGTTATTACTAATTTTTTTTTTAAATTTAAAACCGTGTGTGATAATTCTCCCATAATAAATGTCTCTAAATATTGTTAAGGCAACCAGGAAAAAACAAGAACAAAATCTTAGGAGCTTTAGCTAACTACTGGTTAAGGTGCCCAGACAACAGTTTTTGAAGCTTCATATAGTGGTGAAGAAACTTCATACAAGACCTTGAGCTTTGTCTTCCTAACAGAAAAAAAAAAAAAAACAAATAGCAGCAGACACATTTTTTCCAACAGCTATTTAGTCTGGTGATATGACAGGATATAAAGTAGGTATTATGCTTTAAAGTTTATTTGCAAAGGTGAAGAAACTTTTCACCTGCCAAGGTTAATCAAGATTCATATAAATAAAACATAATTTAAGACTGAGAACAGAGCTATGGAGAAATAAAACATCGTATTTCCACTTTTTCACTGTTTTGTGAACATTAAACCAATACATACATATTTTAATAAAAAAGTATACTTTTGTTCCACATCTTGGTCAGTTCGTAATCCAGAAAGAAAAGATGCGGGGAAGATAGGAGGGTCAGGGGAGGGAAAGAGAAGAGGAGGAGGTGGGCCTTCGGAAGCAGTTCTCTAGGTGCTGTGGTTTGTGTGCTGGAGGTGTGAGGATTGGGTGTAAGGGAAATGAATCACAGCATCTCTGATTCCTTATCTTTCAGGATAAACAATACAAATCTGATTTTACAGGGAGTTTTCATTTCTCTCTAAAGTTTGGATAATCCAAAGTCATGCTTTTCAAGTAAGCAATCAAATAACTAAAAATACCTAAAATGCACTTAGAACAACGCCAAGCACAGCAGGGAAAAAAACCTCACAAAACATGACCCCAAATACTCAATTAGCTTATAATTTAGTTGGGAAGTTGAACAGATGAGTCATGCAAGAATAACCTAAGAAAGGAGAATGATCAATGAATGTGAACCTATGTTGTAAGACCTAGACTGGAAGTGCTCTGTGAAGTTCTCAAGCTCTCAATGATTCTCCTCTCTGCAGAGTTACAAGAAGAGTTACTAGGAGTTGTTGTAATTTTAAAGGCTGAACTGAGGCTTTAAGATAAATAAGGTTCTTCATATTCAAGAAGAAAACTCTCATTTCTTGATTTTAAAGTAAGGCACTGCATGCCAAGTTTATAGAACCCTTGTAATACTGCAACTGAAGACTCTTTTAAAGCCTTGTTGCATTTAAACAATCATAGACAGTGACTGTACTTGCCCCAGAGGCCACGATGCAAGTCAAGCAGAGAGATGAGCAGAAGGTTCCCCATCTCTGGTCTACAGCTTGGAGCTGAGTGGTTTTTTTTCCTGGATGGAGGAAACAGTGATGGAAAATATAACTGGACTTTTTAACTAAGGGCCTGGTTTCTTTGATTTCTCTCTTCTCTGATTACAAACCAGAGATTCATAATGATGAAAAGCAATATTAGGAATGTGGGAATAGTAAGAATAATATCATTAGTGAAACCAACTTTTGTATTCTACTACTTAAGTGGGAAAATGAAACTGAAATTGGAAAAAAAAAAAAAAAAAACAAAAAAAAAAAACAAAAAAAAAAAACACCCCTGCAATGTAATTGGCTTCTAGACATGAGGAAGAACCAATGGAAGCCAATTACCAACTGAACATGATTGACTTTTAAGAGTTTTTTAAATCTATCCCTAAAAGAAAATGAATCTGAAGTTAGGTGAAGAATAAGAAATCAGAGTTAAATCAAGCCTTGATCTCTGTGAAATCTTAATACTTAAACATTTCCTTACTTTTGTGTAATTTTAAGATTGTGTAAGACATGGCGGTAAGAACTCGTTCTCCTTCAAAGATGTAGATATCCCATATTCTGAGGTTTAGTGTAAAGGGAGTCTGTAATTAAAAATAAAACAGAGATAAGATTAACAGTTCACCCTCACCTGGCATTTATAATTTTATGATGGGGTTTTGTAAATAAATACTCACACGATCAAGGAAACATTGAAAAAACCATTTCATTGTGTAAAAACTTGTATAGATTTCTTGAGAATCCTGAAAAATACAAAGACTTCAAATTTCTGGATTGCAGCAAACAAAATATGACAATCTAATACTCAAAGTTAGGAAAGCTGTTGGAGGTAGCTGTCAAAGCTAAACATAAAACTGTTTCATTCCAAATCTTTTTGCATGCTGGAGTATTTCTAGGTTTTTCTCCTCACCCTAGCTTTCTCCTTCAATCTCACTTTTGGAAATCACCTTAGGAATAAATCCTTCTTCTATAGGATTGTAATACAACATTTTGATTCTCCACAATGTATTTTACAGGCAAGTACTAACTCTGTTTACTAAATTATCGTGCTTTATAGTACAGCATGTATATGGTTCACTAAGGACGAGTTTGTATGACCCTTAAAGTTCTTTTGGTGCAATAAAACAGCCTCCAAAATAACTAAGAAATTATATATCTTTAAAAACTGTACTATTTGTATATATCCTCTGCAAAGAAGTGGTTTGATCCTATGAGTTAGGGCTGTGATGGTTCATCAGTACTAAATTTCACAAATCTCATGCTCTTGAAACACCTAGGAATTATAACTGTATAGTAAATGAAATGGGCAACTCAGCACATCAATAAAGCAATTGGGACCAAAGGCTGCACTCAATTCTTCCAGCTTTATTCTTGGTGTAAGTGGGCATAAGTCAATGTTACATCTACCTACCAAGTGTTGCTTAAGCTTGGATAGAAACTTATTCAGTATTTTTTCATGATGTTCTTGAAACCTCAAGAGTTTAGGAAAACCTTGAACAAAAAAGCCTAGAATACAAACATAAAAACAGTATTTCATAAACAATAGCAACAAAAACCCCTCTTTTAAAATATAACGCATTTCTTTCATTTTTAACTGTCTGCAACAACAAAACTCCAATAGTTACTAACATACTTGTCCTCCCCATCAAGGAAATAATTGAGTGTGAGCTCCGGGTAAAAAAACTTGCAGTTTTGTACTTGTTTGCTAAAGAGCTCCTGTAACTTTGTAAAAATACAAAGGAGGGCAGAATATTTCTGAATTAGAGAAAAACTTAGAAACTAAAAAAAAATGAAAACAGAAGCCATTTGTCAGGATTGTCTATTCTCTTAAAGATCTTAAAGCATATCTTAAATGTGCAAATGTTTTATGAGCTATTCTAAAATCTTGAGGACTTTTGTTTTACTATCATTATGCTACATAACCAACATTTTATTGCTTTTTTCAGGGTTACTCTAGCTTCATTAATATTGTCCTTCCAAAGTTTTTATCACTTTTTAGTCCCTTCTGTGATATTTGACATCAGCTAAGACATACTGGCACAGTATGATCAATGTTAAATCAGAAACTGTAATTTATCCCATCTCATTATACAACATAGTCTGTAAGATTTCTAGGAAGTAAGTAATTATAAATAGTAATTGAGTAGTGATTTTGTGCATCTAATTCGTGGAACTTTACATTTATTCTTATTTACAAGTTTCCTTTCAGATATTCTTCTTTTTATTTCTTCCAATAAAAAGGATATATACTCAACAGATTTTTATCATTTCTCCTTCCAACCTGGGATTTATGTAACTTAATTAATAGATATCTTATGTTTTTTAAAAAGAATCCAGAGGAAGTACTGTGTGCTCCACAAACCCTTCTGGCACGTTCATAATGATATGGGCTTCTCAATGTTTCTAACATGTTTTACAAACTAAAACTTTGTTTAACTCACTCTGTCAGATTTACTTGATCTTAGAGTCTCATTTGTTCCCCCACAGAACATCTGCTTCCAAAAAGTGAAACTGTGTTCCTCCAAGAACCCAAGGAACATACTTATGTGTGTGAATATTTCCAGAGATAGAGATTCTATTCCTCCCATAGTAACATTTTCCAGGAAAATGACGTCATAAAAAGTATATCTCTCTATCTGTGCCATTCTCCTGGTCAACTGTGATAGGAACGACAATTAGAAGAACTTCAAGAAAAAGTCTCATTTTGAAAAAGGTAATGCCCCTCAGTAATAAACACTCACTCGAGGATGCTAGGATAACTAACATTACTTCACTTCTTAGTGATATCCCAGACTTGATATTTTAAAATCTCATTTTCTTCAGCCCTCATTTTATTTTGTACATTTATAAATGATGTCAGTATCATGTAGGGGGTGCAAAGAACTGAGGCAACTTTCAGTGATAAAATTCCATAGGCAGATCTACAAATATCTCTAAATACAAACTTAACCAAAATAATGACCTAAACTGCACAGTAAATGCAAATATAAGGATAGTAAAATTAATATTTCTTTATAGATTAGACTGGTGACAATTGCTGAAAGTAAGCTATCAGGTATGTTCAAAAGAAATGACTTTCTTAGAGTTGGGCAGTCTTCCACGGAATTACATACTACTGAAACTGTAACATCACTTTGTACTTCAACACAGATCAGCAACACCATTCTCTGGTGAAGCAAAATAGGGATGGATGAGGGAAAGTAATTTTTTTTCAAGATGTCTTTTCAAATGATACTGCGTGTTGGATGGCAGTTTGATATACTGCGTCTTACTTTTGGAGGCTCTTGATGGGATCCAAAGTGTCCAGAAACAGTTATCATTAGTAATAGTATTCATTTAAAAAATATTCACAAGGAAAAGTAAGGGAGATGGTCCAATCTGTGCACGTCCACATGGGCGCATTGCACAAACACACACACACACACAAAATACCACCACAAAAACTACATGGTAAGAATGTGTAAATTAATAGACTATAATCATAATTCTGAAAATGTTAAAATATCACTTTAAACATGAGGCGGGGGCAGCCCCGGTGACACAGCAGTTTAGTGCCACCTGCAGCCCAGGGTATGATCCCCGAGACCCAAGATTGAGTCCTACATCGGGCTCCCTGCATGGAGCCTGCTTCTCTCTCAGCCTGAGTCTCTGCCTCTCTCTCTCTCCCTCTCTCTCTCTCTCCCTCTCTCTGTGTCTCTCATGAATAAATAAAATCTTTAAAAAAATAAAAAATAAAAATAAACGTGAGGTGGGTTCCTCACCACATAAAACTTATTCACAAACAGAACTTAGATGATCTATTCTTAGAGTGACTTGTGTTAAAAATTTGTTTTTAATTTGGTATTATTACATGGGTGGCACTGGGAAGATAATTTTGCACGAAATGGGCAAATGCCACTTTTATTACCAAGATGCAAACCAAACTCTATAAAGTTTCTTGTATATGCTTGGCAGATACAAAGGAAAGGTTATTAAAAACAATCTTCTAATTTGAAAACCAAAAACTCATGCAAGTTTTGAGATAATGAAGTAACTACAACATGTTATCAGCAGCCTTTTATCATAAAATGGAATCCATTTTAGCTAAAAGAACCAAAACACCATTTCACTGAAATGATAACTATATGATAGTCTAAGGTTTTGGTCAAAGGCATCCTATATTTCTCCCAGTAATACAGCGTTTCCTAAATTGCTCCAAACCTAAATTAGTTTCTTCTGACCAGGGGCAAGTAAGGAAGAAATTTCAAAATGCCAATAGTATACCCTGAGGTAAAAATAAAGGCATATAAATGTGAACAGAAAAGCTTAGCAATGTTCAATAAAGAAGGAGGACATAAGAAATGACTCACAAACACTAACTGACCGAACAAGCCCTCAGACATTGTTTCTATACTTAACACTACCAAGCATCTTCCAAAGTTTGACTTTGCTTTAATTTACCTTTTTTTCCCCTTCCTTGTTTTTATTGTTTTTGGTAAACTATAGGGTTTTCTTACCATGCATGGCATGTTTGGGGCCTGAGAATAGTTTGACCAGGGCCCAGAAGGCATCTTCTTCATTCATATACATAAGGAGCAAAGCTGTGATCTGGCTCATCCCCTGACAGTATCCAACCTCCTGAAGATAAATGAGAACAAAGAAACCGGGTATTTTAAGATCCAATTATATGCATATGCACATACAAAAACCTGCCCTACAAAATAATCAGAAAATGCCTAAATACATTAAATAATGGGCAATTCTACAAAGATTGCATTTTTTATGATATTAAGCTATATACTATAAAAATAAATTGGTATTCAAGAATAAATGTAGAAGTGAGGACAAAGTATAAAGCTGTATGTATTTTTACTGTGCCCTATTCAATACCACTATACTTTCTGTAAAGAGAACTAATAGTTTATTTTTCCTTTGTATGTTATTCTCAGTTCAATATTCCTCCTCTTTGTTCAAATGCTGGCAAATTTCTCTCTTCCTACAGTTCCCTTCCCAAGTTGCTGTCTTGTCTCCTGTAGATTTCCCGGCCTGAGAGAGACACATTTTAGGATACCCAGGCAGTCTATGTCCCTTCTCTGAGAACTGCCTACTCTCCCCAAATTCCCTGCTTGTGCCATATGAACTGGACCTGATGGAGGAGAAGAGGTCACTTGACCCCAAGGTTACAGTTAATCGGCTGCACGGACTAATCACATACTCGCCCCAAGATATTTGTAATCAGACGGTGAGATGCATTAAAACAGAATGGTCATATTAAGTCTGTGCGGGCAATTTTAGCCAATGGGAAAACTGAAAAGTAGGCAGAGAAAGCAATATGAAGAGAGAAACAGTGGAACGAACAGTTTACAGAGATAATCAGTTACCATGTGGCCCCAGAGTAGAAGAGCTAGAAAGTGTAGCTCTTTCTCAGTGAAGGCTTCTCACTTTCCAGCTCCAATTTCCATGAAACCCAACTATTGCTTCATTTCTATGAAAAGGCCTTTAATAAACTCTTTTTTTAACTTGCCCTAGTTTGAAATTTCTCGAAACTTAAAGGTTTTAATAGAAATTACACACCCAAGGTTCAAGGTTGTCCTCCCTAGAACCTAGTCAACAAGCATTTAACATCATTAGGTCTAACATTAAGTGATCTTTCCCCAAATTACCACCTCTCACTGAGTGATAGGTACATTAAGAACAACATGTTCCATTACCAAAAAGTTTACTTTCAGCCTACTCCTAGGTTTAGCAAGTAGGTACACATGATCTCCTATTTGGACCTCACCGAGTGAAAATGTGACCCCAAAACACAACCTCCCAGAGGTATTGAAGGGTGAGCAAGGGTTGAGCAAAAATTAATCTGCCCACCAACTTCCTAAACTTCTAGCACTACTCATTCTTAGAGCTATTATGTAAAATAAAAACAAGAAAAACACCATAACAAAACAATTCAGAAGAGGGTGAAAAACGAGTCACTGGCATACAGTGGTTTTTCCCATTTCTGAATTGGTTCTAAGATCCCAGGGTCACCAGAGGAGTCTTGAAAAGCTCTACAGCAGGAGGGGGTGCCCAAAGAGTTCCTCCAGTTTCTCAGAAAACAACTCAAAGAGCCATGGTTAGGTATGCTCTGACTTACCGTGTTATAAATAGAATATGCAGCAAGAACGTGGAATAGGGACTGTTGCCTAGAGAAAAGAAAGTTTATAATGAATATATTTGTTATTTCATATATTTTTAAAAATTATAAACTTAAAAAAATGTTTGCCTGAAAATAGATAATCCAAACAAAAGTACTAGTGTAATAAAAAAGATCCCAAGCTCAAATGTAAGCAATACTCTATACTGTCTATATTTAAGGTTAGATTACATTCTTTTTTTTTTTTTTTAACGGCTGGAGGAGCAGAGGGAGAGAGAGAATCTCAAGCAGGTACCACACCCAGCACAGAGTGCTATGAGGGGCTCGATCTCACAACCTTGAGCCAAAATCAAGTCAGACACTCAACTGACTGAGCCACCCAGATGCCCCTGACATTCATACTGATAGAATTTATAGCAAAAATCACAAAGGGCTTCACAATCTCTTAAATTTGTTGCCCTCCTTCACTGAACTATTCTCAATATAAAATCATCCCCATAGGAGCAGCCAGCTTGGCAGAACTATGGAGGTCTTGTAAAGCCTCAGTTATATGGCAGAAAGGTAAAATGTTGCCGGGCGGGGGCAACATCATCTGGGAGGCTGTATATGCTCACACTCTGCCTCCGATATCTTCTGCTCTCTCTCCCAAAGCCAAATCTGGGGTCCAAGATTCAAGAGCCACAAATGGGGATGACTCTACCCACTATTATCTCTAGTAGTCCACTAGCAAAATGTTTGCTTCCCATCCTATCAGCCTTAAGTTCTACTGGTCTAGGAGTCCCTTGTTCCAAAGGGAGAAATGTTTCCACCAGGAGACATGATGATTCCACTGAACTAGAAATTGAGATTTCTACCCAATCACATTGGGCTCCTCGTGCCTCTGAATCAATAAGCAAAGAAGGAGGTGACCGTATGGGTTGAAGCAACTGATCCTGATTACTAAGGAGAAACTGAGTTGCTACTAAATAATAAGAGTAAGAAAAAGTGGGCCTAGAAGGCAGGAAAATACTTAGGGTTCCTCTTGTATAGCTAAGCCTTGTGATTAAAGTCAATGGAAAACTACAGCAATCTGATTCAGGCAAGACTGCTAATGGTCCAGAATTAAATTCAGGTCACCCCACCAGGTAGAGAACCATGACCAACTGAGGTGCCTGTGGAGGGCAAAGGGAATACGAAATAGGTAGTGGAAATCAGTAACTATGTGCCCAGCCACAGAAATGATGATTATAATTGTAATGAGCATTTCTTCCTTATTTTGGTATGACTATGTTCATATATATGTATTTAAAAATATTTTGATTTTCTTCCTTCCTTTCCCTTTTCATCTAACATATTAGCTATATTAAATTATTAATGGTTAATTTTTATCTTGTAGTATTTTGGTTTTAGAATATCAAAGCAAAGAGTTTTATCTTGCAGTATTTTGGTTTTAGAATATCAAAGCAAAGAGTAAACATCACCAAGGACTTTGCATCCTCTTGTGGGGAAAGGGTTAGCCTAGTTTCAGTCCTAGGCAAAAGAGTTGTCTCATGTCAGGCAAAAGTATGCCCTTCTATTATCCGTATCTGGAAACTGAGTGGACAAGGATATACTGTAATGATCAGTACTCCACGGGTGTCATCTTGGCTAGGCTACAACCCCCACATATCTAAAAGCTAATCCATACATTGCTGTAAAAAAAAAAAAAAAAAAAAGAAAGAAAGAAAAGAGAAAGGCATTCTGTAGGCGTGATTAAGATCCATGAGCACTTGACTTTAAGTAGAAGAGGTTATCCTCAACAATCTTGGTGGGTCTGATTCAATCACAGGAAAGGATGTAAGAGCAGATGTGAGGCCTCCCTGGGGAGGCTCTTCCTGTGCTCAGGAGTTCCAGACTGTCCTTCCTGTTGGCCTGTCCTCCAGATATGGGACTTGCCTAGTCAGCCCCCACTACCAAGTTGATTCCTCCCAATAAATCTCTGAAAACACAAGTCGTACTGGTTTCTGTTTCTCCTGTTGAACTTAGCCAATACAGATGTCAAAAAAACTATACCTCTCATTCATAAACCGTAATTCTCATTTCATTCATTCATTCTTCTTTTTTTTTTTTTTTTTTTTTTTTTTTGTAGTTCCAGCTATGCACTGGGGTCAAGTTTCTAGGGATCATGGCTCTCAAAAACTAACACAATCTCCAATTTCTTTACTAGGATTTTGATAAAAGTAGCCACTACATTTTTAAGAATTCCCAGATCATAAAATGACTCTTTATCAACTGTATAGCATCCACTATTTCAAAGGTTAAAAATTTAAGTTAACCTAGATCCTAGGTTTCATACAACATGGACCAAATGATCTGCAAAAGCTTAAACCTTTAGGACCTGCATCAAAATTATAGTTTATGTAAGACATTCTACTTACTCATGTTTTAAGTTAACAAAGACTTTAGTAGACACTATTTACAAATGCTATTTATATTTCATAACTTAAAGTTTACTTACTTAACGCCGTATCTGTCTCTAAACATAATATGGTCCCGAAATGTACGGTTGACATCAAGGTCTATTTGTCTGATATCAGGTGAACAACCCCGTGCTCTGTGTTTTAATTTCTGAAGAGGAAACAAAGAGAGGAATAAAGTATATTTTTTTGGAAATCAGCTGTTGAAAATAATTCTTATTAAAATAATGAATCATAACATTAAAAACCTGTTTCAGTTTAGAAAAATCACACCCGTGGTTCACCAATGAATGTGAAGAGGCAGACAATAAACAGCTCTCCCCCACCCATCCCTTCCCTCTTCCCACGCCTTTTCCCTCTCCTCTTAACATACAGTTAAGATTTTAATTTTGAATGAAGAACTTTCGGAGTTTGCATTGCTAAGTCTATGTAAAAGTTCTTCATGGCTGAGCCACAGAGTCTGCTAGAATTTCCTTTTTCTTTCCAGCACAGTATTTTTGTTTTCCTTCGAACTAATCATTGCCTTGTTTCTTGATTTGCTTCATTTTCTACAAGCTTGTTGCTAATCCAATCCCAAACTCACTTTAAACTCCATCAATCTCCTCTGGCGTTGTTGCAATGGAAAAGGTACTCTCCGATTTCAAATTCGTGCAGACACCTCTCCAGAGCCTCTGGCCCCGCCCTGGGCTTGGGCTCCTGGACCTCTGGACCTGCTGCACAGCTGGGATCTTGGGGTCCCCCTTCACCCTCTGCTAGGCCTTCCTTCGCTTGGATCCCATTTTCTGGATCTCACATCTTTTTCTTTCTTGGTTTATTCCCTTGTTCTAGGGGAGCACATCCTCTAGAAGCTCCTGTGGAAGGGTGTATGGAAGACAAATTTTTTTGAAACTTTGAAGTCTGATAATTCTAACCTCCTTCTCATTTAACTGTTCAGCTGTTTTAGAATTCTAAATTGGGAAATATCTTTGCTCAAAAGGCGCTGCCTTTACTGTCTTCTAGTTTCCAGTGTTGCCACTCTAATTCTGGTTTCTTTATGTGAAATCTTTTTCTCTAGAAGCTTGTAGGCACTTTCCTCTCCACATCCTGAAACTTTACATCTCTGTGCTTGATTTGTATCTACTTTTATCCACAGGGTGGGCACCTGATGGATCTTTTCAATCTTATAAACTCAGACTCATATCTCAGTTCTGAGAAACTTCTTAAGTAATTCCTTTGTCAATTTCCTCATCCCTCCCGCCCACTTTCCCACCTCCTCTTTCTGGAACTCTTACTATTACAGTGTGGGACCTATTGGGCTGTCATTCAACTTTCTTACATTTTTCTCTATTACTTTCTATTTCTTTGAATTTACCATCTATTTCCTGGGAAATTCCTTCAATTGTTACTCTCAAACTTTCTCTAAAACCTTTCAGTTCTAGTATAATTTTGTATGATTTAATAGGTTCTTTTAAAGGTTCTCAAAGGTTCCTTTTTTATAGGCTTCTATATTTGCTTCACGAATGTAGTATCTATCTTGATCCCTCAGAAGGTACTTGCGATCGTTTTTCTAAGTTTTCTTCTTGCTCTATAGTCTGTTTCTTACAAGTTTCTTTCTTCCAGTTGTTCTTGTTTCTCTTTCGTGTTAGTGCCTTCCCTCAAGTGAAGAGTGGTATGTTGTCATCTGCTTACATTTAAAAGTAGAACACTAAAATGCTGATGGCAAGCTCTGTGTGCAGAGGTGGGGATTCACGATCGTGTCTCAACTGCAGAGTGATCTGGCTGGGTAGTTTCAGTGGGGTTCCCCTGAAGTCAGTATCTCTGGCTTTATTTTCTCAGGCTTGGCAGATTCCCCAGAGAAGTCTCTTCTGGTCTCCTGTCAGGAAGATGAGCATCTGGTCGCCAATGTTCTGGGTGTAGCGTGAGCAAGGAGGCTGAGATGTCCCCAGCTCAGGATATGTAGTTCCTCCGTGCACCCCCATCAACACAGGAGCCCCACCTCAGCACTGTCTGGGTCCTCTCCGGTCCAGAGGCCCTCTGGTTCATTCTTTCCAAATGGTACACCTCAATCCTGAGCTGGGGTAGCAGAGGGACCTCGGGGCTCTCACTGCTTCTGTAACGGATTCTGGACGACTTCCACTGTTCCGAGCTCCCCCCACCCCTCTCAGAGGTACCTGCAGTTGACAATTCCCAAGCATTTTGGAGATTCTGAGATATAAATCCTCCAGCCAAGGATTCCATTTTCTCAGGTTTGCTAAGCTTACAAGTGTCTGTCTGGATTCTCATTTCCAGACACTGGCAGCCATCCTCTCTCCTGTTTTCTTATTCCTTGCGGGCTCACCTTTACAAAAACTCCCTGCTGTCAATTTCATGGCATTTTGAAGAGAGGGAGTGAAGTGAGACTATTTAATCTCCCAAGTTTAACGAGGTAAGAGATTAACGAGGTAAGATATTAATCTATACTTAACCATGCTGACGTATAATCATGCATCTATATGCATATGTTATACTGACTCGTTTACCATGTCCTGGTGATACAGATCTCTGCCTTAATCAACTCCAATAAATATATATGAAAACATAACTGCTAAAACCTGACTTCAGCTAAAAATAGAAGGAAGTAGGCTACCTGGAAGACGTGTGTATGTGTTGTTTTGTGACTATGTGTACTCCTGTGTTTTGAGGGGGGGAGCTCAAACAAGGGCAGCTTGTGTAGCTTTTAAAATCATGAAGAATAACCACAGTATACTTTTGAGTTCTAAACACACAGGAAGATATTTATAGTATTGTATTAGAATCACATGACTACTAAAACATTATCATATGCTATCACTAATACAGGCTGGTCCAGAAGATATTACCAAAATTTAGTTTATAAATGATAATCTACAGCACCTGGGTGGCTCAGCTAGTTAAACATCTACCTTTAGTAATGATTCTGGGTTCTTAGATGGAGTCCCACATCGGGCTCCCTGCTCAGTGAGGAGTCTGCTTTTCCCTCTCCTCCCCAGCTTGTGTTCTCTGCCACTATCTCTGTCTCCCTTTCAAATAAACAGAAGAAATCTTTTTTAAAAATCTATTAAGATGCCTATTCATGTTTGTTCTTTTTTTTTTTTTAGGTAATGGGCAAGGAAAGAGGTTTCAATTATTGTTCTACAGGCCTGCTGGTAAAAGAAAATAAGATGTCAAAACATAGAAAGAAAATGCCTGACAGGACATGATGAAGTGTGCTTTAAAATAAAATTTAGTTCAAAGGCAGAAAAACACCCACATACTTCTATATAGTATCCGTTTCTCTAGAGGACAAGAAAATCCAACATAAAAAGGCCTTAAGATAGAAACAAATTCCAGTTAAGTAGGTAAAAAATAGGTCAGAAAGATGATGTTCTAGAATATTTACCAACGAATCTACACAATACAGGAAGTCAAGCATATTTCTTATCTTAGTGCAAGGAGGTAAAGCAGCTTCTACAGTTATCTCTGAAATTGGGTGGGTTGAGACCCATGAGTGGCACAATAATACAAGAATAATATACACTTTATTTAAGAGCAGTAAGATCTAATGAACCTATAAACCCGAGGGTGGAAATATAGTGGAGAGTATTTACATGAAAGATCAGAGATACTGCTGTGTGTTTGGCCAACAGCAAGGCTGCAGGAGAGGCCGTTGACCAGGATGGGCTGAACTTCTGCCATCTGTGAGATATATCACTACACACAGGACACAAATGACACTAAGGTACAACTAAAAGAACAGGAGGAAGTAGTAGATGAGAGCACCAGCTCGGGAGCCAGGGACTGTCTCACCCACCCAAGAAAAATTTTTGTAGTTCTATTCCTCCTGAAGTTCCAACTTGGAGAGCAACTCATGTTATCTTTGGAGAAAGAGTAAAAAAGAGTGGGAAGGGAAGATCATCAAATAATAATGCCAGGAAAACCAAAGAGAAAAAAAATATATATATATGATAGTATTGGAAAGAATACCTTGAAAGTACTGGCAGGCAAGTTCTTTTTTGTTGTTGTTGTTATTCTATGACTGGCATTTACCAAATGGATCTCTCATGTTAACCAGTGCCAAGATCATTCTATTCTATGTAGAAAAAGTCTAGAAGATCATCGAAAGCACAGTTCTGCCATTAGGGTGTATGCTGGGTTGAACAGTGCCCCTTCCCCAAATTCACGTCTACACAGAGCCTATGAGCTGCCCTGATTTGGAAATAGGGTCTTAACAGCTGTAATCGAGTGAAGATGACATTACCCTGGATTGGGGTGGACCCCAAATCCAATAACTGGAATCCTTATCAGGTGAGACACACAGATATGCACAGAGAGAAGGCTGAGGGAAGAGGGAGGAAGACAGCAGGCTGACTTAGCTTTGAGCCCAGAAACACCAGGGAGCGTCAGCAGTCCCTGAGGCCAAGAATAGGCAAGGACGGATCCTGCCCCGAGCCCTGCGATGTGTCCTGCTGGCACCCTGGCACACTCAGGCGTCAGACCTCTAGTCTCCAGAGAGAAGACACTGCTGCTATTTGGAGCCACTCGGTTTTGGTACTTTGTGGCAGCCCGAGGAAACAAATACAGCATACTAAAGAAAAGGAACTGTCTTCTCTCACTAATTAAACAAGAATTTAATGAGCACCTACCAAACACCAGGGACACTCTGCTAGGTGTTGGGGTTAGATTTTATGTTTTCTCAGATACTATTTTCAATACTCACTCTAAAACTATGATGCTAAAAAGAAATACCTAATCAACAGACTAAAATAATTTGACACTCTAAAAACCCTAAGACATAAACTCATAGTCCGTGAAGGGCCCAAATAGCCAAGAACAGAAAAGATCAAGAGTCTTTCAAAGCTCCTTTTATAACTGGTGTTGGGTTTAAATTACAAATAATTTTTCTTTTATCCATTTTATTCTATTTATATACATTTTTTGAGGAACATACATCAAAATGATTTTTAGATAATCATTCCCTTCAAAGCTTAATATAAAATTTAGATTTGGGGGCAGCCTGGGTGGCTCAGGGATTTAGTGCCACCTTCGGCCCAGGGCGTGATCCTGGAGTCCCAGGATCAGGTTCCACGTCGGGCTCCCTGCATGGAGCCTGCTTCTCCCTCTGCCTGTGTCTTTGCCTCTTTCTCTGGGTCTCTCATGAATAAATAGATAAAATCTTTAAAACAAAAATTTTGGATTCAGGAAGAGTATAGATGAGATGACAGGAGGGAAATGTAATGCATTAGCTAATCTAAGGAAAGTATTACTGATCACGGAGTCAAAAGTTTGATTTCGGTTAATAAATAACAAAACCTAGAGATACCTACTAGTCTTGAAGGAAAATACTTTTTTTTTTTTTTTTCACACCCAGAGGAAAACAGTCAAGCACACACAGGCAGCTGTTGGGTAAACTGAATCCCACTGCAGTTTTCCCACGAAGTGTACAAGGGACACTGTAGATCTCTCTATTAACACTACAATGCAAATGGGCAGCTATGACCACGTATTAGTCAATATTTTCCTCACGAATATGCCCCAATGTTGATCGTTTCAAGTAGTTGAAAAACACTGGATACTTACTGACTGGTATAGAAAATAACATTTCACTTGAAGTATTTATTCGAAAGTTAGGAAGTAGATCACACCAAACAATGAAGAAAATTATAGGCTTAAAAAACTATCTGTAGCATCATTTTAATATAACTTCAAATGATATGTATATCTTAACATCACCTTGAAAGTGAAAATGGGTTTTATTTTCCAATTTCAAAAAAACAAGTTAGCTTTAGATACTCACACTATAGAGGTCTCTTGTCTCTTCTTTCATTTTAGGGATCTCCAAAAGGAGAGCCCAGACTTCACCCCTGAGCTGGAGTGGGATTCCTTTGTAAATTCTCCTATGAAACTTATTGGAAGAAACATAAATTAAAGGTTATAAAATGACCAAAAAATCTTAGATTGATTCCTCAAATCAAACTAATGTTGTTAAGTCCCTTACTTTCAAAGTATCCATGATAACTGATACATTTTGACAGAGCACACTTGGATCCTATCATTTCTACTTTTCAATTCTAACAGAGAGACAGAATAACAGAAAGGCAGACTAGACAAAAAAAGGTTAAGGATGCCTAGGACATCAGTATTTTCATAGCGTTATGAAGGGGCTCCTCAGGCAGCATGAAAGCATAATCAGGGCTCATTTTTAAGGTGGGAACATCTGGTTTTACACATTCCCTGTTGATATCATTAACTAGCTTTGTACTTTCTTCCTTTTCCCCCATATATCATCTAAAAGGCTCCAAACAGTAAAAAGGTTGCCTTATCCCAAAAATGTCTTCGTGGAGTGTAGAGAATCCTGTAAAGCCCTAATATCTTTTCTTGCAGCGTCTTCTCTCTGGAGCTTTCCAGAATATATCAATATAACATATCCCATCTAGCTCCTAACTCAGCGAATGCCACTGGCAATCTTCAGTTCTCTCCCCCACCCACTGTCCTTGCCTGTCTCCTCCCCTCCACACCACCATCCCACTCTCCCCTTTCCCTCTTCTCTTTTCAATGTTGGCAGTTCTTCAGGAATACCCTGAGATCACTTTTGAATGAAATGTGGAATAAATCATTGGTTTTGTCAACTCTGAGGATTCTCGTACACTGTCACTCTATGAATCTTGAGACTCCATATACTTCTCCATCTTCCCATAACTGTATCTTTTTTTCCTCAAAGCTAATAATCTAAAATAACATACAAAATCTATTTTGGTCATTACAAAGCTGTGCATAATACAATTTTGAAATTTAAAAGAAAATGTCCAAACAAGGAAATGATTAAACAAATAATGGCAGAAACCTTAAGGAATGAGGTAAGAATAGGTACATAATTACCTTTATGATCAAAATAACATATTTTAATAGTATGGCTAAGAAATAGGATGTAAGCTCTAATTATTGAAATGCTGACAAGCTATGAACTAAAAAGCAGAGTTTCAACTACTACTATATACTACCTCACTTTTTAAAACTAAAGCTTTAGTAACGAAGTCACGATATTGCTTTATAGAACTGATGATGTTTTTTAGAATGAGTAACAATGTAGAACCCTTACTGTGAGATAGTGGATACTGTGAAGGTGATCCAATTAGATAATTCCATATGGAGTTTCAGCTTTGTTCTTTTGGTATAAATATACTACGTCTCAAATTTGAAATTTCAGTAGACAGTGACTAGAATCCTCAAAGTTTTAACTCACACAGTAGCTCTCACTGGAAGAATATATACAGAAAGGTTCTGTGTATACCAGACTCTGCTACTTGCAACATTTCCCACATACTAAACATTTATCACCTTTAATTGCAAATTGATGTGGTTTTCAAAAAAATGAATTTAAGATTTATCTTCTTAAAGAAAGTTTGTCACCAATATTCAATCCAAAGTTGTAATATTTACCATTATACTTTTTAAAGGAGTATCATCCACTAAAAGCACTTTCAAATTATCTCCTAAACTTCTAAAGTAAAGATGCTATTCTGTAAGCATCTAGTATGAATACTGGAAGGTGTGGAAACTACTACAAATGTGAAAAGTGAAATTTTAATAGTCAAGTAGAATATGATGACAGGTAAGCAGATTAACTTCGATGGATGTGAATCTCCATTAGGCTGATAGTTTCAATGAGTAAGAGTTCTGACATGTATTTCTCAAACTATATTACTTGAAAAGACTTCAGACATTATTATTATTATTACGTATTATTTATTGCTTTCATCCAATTCTGTATTCAATAAATAAAAATAAATGTCCATTTTTTATCTTAAAGTAAATTTTTTAAAAAATCAAATGATTAGGATTATATTCAGAAGAAATAATAGGGGTGCCTGAGTGGCTCAGTCAGTTAAGCATTTGCCTTCAGCTCAGGTCATGACCTCAGAATCCTGGGATCAAGCCCCGAGTCAGGCTCCCTGCTCAGTGGGGAGCCTGCTTCTCCTTCTCCCTCTCCCTCTCCCTCTGCCCCTCCCTATGCTTGTGTCCTCTCTCTCTCTGTCAAATAAATAAATAAAATCTTTAAAAAAAAAAAGAAAGAATAGAGAAATTTCAGGTAGAAAGCAAAATTAACGGTTCCACTGCTACCCCAGGCATAAAACAAAAAATGAGGCATAACTTTTACTGAGCATTTACTGTGCACAGGAAACTATTTTAAACTATATATATAGGGGATCCCTGGGTGGCTCAGCAGTTTAGCGCCTGCCTTTGGCCCAGGGCGCAATCCTGGAGTCCTGGGATCGAGTCCCACGTCGGGCTCCTGGCATAGAGCCTGCTTCTCCCTCTGCCTGTGTCTCTGCCTCTCTCCCTCTCTTTCTCTATCATGAATAAATAAATAAATCTTTAAAAAAATAAACTATATATAGATGTTTCTCTCATTTAATTACATCAACAATTCTATGAGATTTTAGTATCCCAATTTTAGTATCCCAATCTTACACATGGTGAAAGTGAATCATAAAAAAAAATTAATGTGCCCAAAGCATACACACAAGATGTCACCATCTTTTAACAAAAGATACTGATTTTATATTTTATAAAAAACAATGACCATCTTCCCAAGACCATTTTGCATGTAGTTAGTACCCACTGTTCTGCTCAACTGAACTTACTAAAATACACAGGTCAGAAAATATTAAGGGAATTCAAGAGCAGAGAGCATTGAAATAATACTAAAACTATTTAAGAGGTAAGCATAACATACAAAGTTGCCAAACTGACAAAGTGATATCTCATATTTTCTATGATAATCTGTAATGTAGGCAGAGTGAGTGCTACTCCATTTTAAATGCTGGGAGACCATGACCCAGAGAAGTGGCTTGCCTAGGTCAAAGAATTTCATCTTCCTACTCCTCTTTCAGGTCACTGTGCCAAATCCCACTGCCTCTTAAGAGATTACAGCTTTAAATTAAGTAGACTTGAGCAGTAGCCAGTGACAGCAGTTCATTCCAACTCATAAAACTGATACTCCCTTATTGTAAAATACTACTTGCTACAGAGCTGAGCATCATACCCTGATGGGAGAAGCCATGCTATAGGCAGACTCCTCAGAAGGGGGCCAGAGTGGTAAAAGGAGAATGGTAAGCACTACACCATCTAGATATGCAGAAGTGATCAGCCCTCTATGTCACAGGACACAAGAGACTGGAAGGGAAAACCAACAAAGTTTGGGAATGGAAATGCTGGGTGAGGGCAGTGAATGTGCTGTGGTGGTTACTTCTTATTGGTCCCACACAGCGGTTCTCAACTTGAGGCTGTAGGAGAGATACTGTAACAGCAGAAGGGGAGATTAATTCTATGTGACAGGGTAAGGGAGGCCAACACTGTGGGACACACAGGGATTTGCCAGGAAGGGGAACTGATGGTGGAAATGACGATAAGGAAAATAATGAATCAAATAATAATGACTGTAATAATAAAAGTTACACTAACATTTTCTGGTTATTTATTAGGAGCTGGTATATGTGTTCTATACCAGTTTATCCCTGAAAAAGCAACATACTATTGCTACCATCCCCATTTTATAGGTGAGAAAATGAAGATACATTTGGAAAAGTAACTCCAAATCATACAACTAATAAACTGTAGGAGAACTGAAATACAGTTAAGTCCGACTTCAGAGGGACACCCAGGTGGTTCAGCAGTTGAGCATCTGCCTTTGGCTCAGGTCATGATCCCGGGGTCCTGGGATCAAGTCCCACATCCTGCTTCTCCCTCTGCCTGTGTCTCTGCCTCTCTCTCTCTCATAAATAAAATCTTTAAAAAAAAAAAAAAAAAGTCCTACTTCAGAGACCATGTTTGTGCTTGTTTTTAAGATTTATTTATTTATCTTAGAGAGAAAGAGAAAGAGGGAGTATGGGCGGGAGGGGTAAGAGGAAGAGAGAGTCTTATTAAGCAGACTCCATGCTGAGGGTGGAGCCTGACATGGGGGCTCCATTTACAACCCTGAGATCACCACTTGACCTGAAATCAAGAGTTGGGCTCTTTTTATTTTCTAAGACTTGGACTCTTAACTGACTCTGCCACCCAGACACTCCCAGAGACCACAGTTTTATTTTTTTTATTTTTTTTAATTTTTATTTATTTATGATAGTCACACAGAGAGAGAGAGAGAGGCAGAGACATAGGCAGAGGGAGAAGCAGGCTCCATGCACCGGGAGCCTGACGTGGGATTCAATCCCGGGTCTCCAGGATCATGCCCTGGGCCAAAGGCAGGCGCCAAACCGCTGCGCCACCCAGGGATCCCAAGAGCACAGTTGTAAAACAACCATGATTATTTTATGGCTATGATACAGAAAATCTTTAAGAAAAAAATAAATTAAGGTTCCCTGAAATCTACCTTTTGCTTTCAGTATCTTTGTTCCCTTGCCAACAGAATCAAGTAGTCTATTTCAGTCACACAGATATATTTAAATATCCATCAGCTAAAAAGCAATTCTACTGACTGACCTAACATGTTCAGAACCTCTTTTTTAACCTCAGTGATTTCAAAATAGTGCTGAATGTGCCAGTCCACATCATGACGTTGGCCAGTGAGTCAGCTTTGCAGCCCACCTGGTAGGGCTCAATTTGGGAGCCCTGCACGATGGCAAGTATGTACCATGAAATAAGAGTTCATGCTGAGCTGATCTGTTTACCGCCTTTCCATTTTCTTTCAGCATCCCTGCTTCATTAACTCCTTCATCTCTGCCTCCATATAGGCATGAGTCCCTCAAGTCTGGGTCTAAAAAGTTTTAAACCATACCCAAGGCCCTATTGGCTCTTATAACTAAATTCTATTTCCCTCTGTCTATTGACAAACACCAAAAGAGAAAGGGAACATGGAAGATGGTACAGTAAACGAGCCCTCAAGCCTGGAAATGGGGATCTTTTGCTTGCGACTAACAAGCTGTATGACCTTGAGAAATTTCTTTTTCAACTTTGTGCTTCCATTTTCCCATCAGTACAATAAAATGCTAACTAATACAAGGTCCATCCAGTTACCTGACTTAAAACAAAAAGGAAAGTATATCTATTGTAGGTATGCTGTGACATAGCTCAGACACACAATTACATCATGACTAATTAAATCATAATGTCTCCACTTAACAGAGATGTCTTCATTTAATAGACTATATTGCTAAAACACAGTACTACTGAACACAGGTGCCGTGAGGACCGTCAGACACACAGGCCACACAAACAACCTTAATGGAAATTGTCTTTCATTAAAACTTGGGTTCTAAAAATCTATGTATTCTCTATAACAGCTGTATTTTTATTTCAAGATACTTTTAGAAATTTCTTTGTATTACCATTATGTAAGTAAGGAATCTGTGAAGAGAAAACTTACACTTCCTCTTGGAAGAGAAGAAAACCACATGCTACTTTTTTTTTTTTGCCTTGGTGCAATTTAAAACTAGGTACAAATTGAAAGCAGCAATTCTTTTAGAAGGCACATTCGGTTGCACGCCAAATTGGACATATATATCATCAAATAATTCTAGCATTATAGTTATGGAAAAGTGCTTTAAAATTATACATCAAAGAAACAGTTCTGTTAAAATCTCTCTTACTGGGAACTACATTAGGCAGAGTTGCTGTCAGAATAATGGCCTGCAAGAATTGCTCATTTTTACACAGGCTTACATACTTTCATAGATGTATGTATCCTTGAGAAGAACATAAAGCCATATAATTCTACAACTACCTTATTAGACTGAATGTTGAGATGAAAGCATGGGTGCCGCACATCGACATTTACCCTGTGATTACCACGTGAGCAATCTTTCCACAAAGACATGAGGTAAAGCAGGTGCCAACCTGAGGCCAGCCTGGGAGACAGCGTGATAATGAACAAGGGCACAGATGCTGTCACTAACATTCTATCTGGAACTGATTCCTCTCAAAGAAACTCCTGAGTTCCAATCTAATGCTAAAACACACCATTAATAAAATTGACAACCCCAACGCAAGCTTACTCCTGATGAAAATAAAATAGTAACAGTTCAACAGACTTTAAATGAGGGTATTTAGGATGCTCAAAAGAAAAGGGACATTAGCCCAGTGAGATGCCCTACGACAAAAAGATTTTCACAGTAGAATACATTTCACTCAGTTAAAGGTCCCTCTTGAAGGTGGGGTCCCCCTACCACGTGTTAAAGACTCTGAGGAGTCCTGAAGTAAAGGACTTAACTTTGCTTCACTTAGGCTAGCTCTGACACTCCCAACTTTATTTCTCCAGAGAGCTCTTTTCTCTTTCAAAAAACATCTACCACCATGAACCTCACAGCTTCCCAATGTTTAAAGACTTCTGTGATGAGACTGCTGGTGACAGAAATAGGTACGTGTGTTATGTTTTCATTGGTTTAAAACTTAGCACCAACTCTGCAGGGCTAAAAGATTTAAGGGGAGGTTTGCTAGAAACTTTTGGAAAGGAGATGGCTTCTGCCTCAGGGAAAGCTTTCAGAGGCCAGCCCTCTTCCTGAGCAGTGTGACCTATGTGCGTATGAAGCCTGGAACTGCTGCAAGGATTGTGATCCCAGAGGAAAGGCAACTTCAAGGTAAGAATCTTATCAGATGGCAGAGAAGAGAGACGGAATGAAACTAAGTCACAGGCAATGTGATGGAGGGTCTGTAGCAAATCACTTCCGTAACCATCCTACCTCTGGACTACCTGGTATATCCTCTAAATTGCTGAAACCTTTCTGAATCGGATATTCTGTTACAACATAAAGATTCCTAATTTGAGGCATTCCGCTGAATTAAATTATACTGAAATTTTTGAAAAGAATAAGAGCGTCAATACTTCTATAAGAGAAACTTTTATCAGGAAAATCCACATTGAATTTGTACAATTTCAGATAGAAGTAACATTATTTTAATTACCTTTTCAGTGTTCTTGTATTTTTCCCATCCTTTCAGCATTTTCAACCACTTAGTAGTTCTTTCAATTTCCAGTTGCTTTTGCTAATAAAATAAAATTGAAATCTATTGTTACTGTTTGAGACTTCCATACTTACAAATTGCCAAAAAAAAGTCAAAGAAAATCCTGTTAAAAAAAAGAAAACTACTAAAAAATTAAGCTCTTAGATAGCAAATATACTACTCTAACTTAAAAAAGTTAGATAAGTGATTATAGTTGTAGCAATAGTATTCCATAGCTGGAGTTAAGATACAGGGGAGACGTTCCAATGGGACAGGTAGAAGGAGAGGAATCGTTTAAATTTTCCAATGCTTTTACACTAATTCCTGAAAACTCTATGTGGTCTACAAAATTAAACCAAAAGGAAACTCTAAAATATTTTGCAATGTTTTTTATGCAGCAATAAAAAAACAACTTCAAAATTCCATTCTCTTCTTTTACATTTTACTGAATTGTATCATCTTAATGTTTTCAGTGACTGAGATGATTCTTTAAAGGAGAACTGGTATGTATTTGTGGAAATATGAATATCTAACTAGCAGTATGTTAGTGAAAAATGTATCCAAAAGTAAGTATAAGTTGCTGCCCTAAAGAAAGTTCAGGGAAACTCAGGGCAACTGTCCTGGACACAGATGGTACTGTGACAGGTATGACAACATAAGGTCAGAAAAAGATGACAATAAGATCACAATGGAAGAAGCAGTCAAATCCACCTAGGGATGTTAAAGAAGGTAAGCCATAAATGAAGAATTGAAAGATTATTAGGATTTTATCAAGTGCAGTGTGGGACTGCATATTCTAGGAAGCATGGACAAATGCAGTTCTGAAACAGTTCAGCACCGTGGGAGGCTGACAAGTAGTTCTAAAAGGCTAAAAAGAGGAAGCATCAGGAGATGAGGCTGGAAACGTAGGCAGGGGTCTTGGATGTCACACCAAATTGGAAATAGAGCAAAGTCAGGGAATGAAGAAGGTGATACAGAAAATGCTTCTTCCTCCCTTCTTTGGTTACCAGGAGAAGGGGTGTTTTTTCCTAATTATTTTGGCCTGCTGTCCAATCTCTTATTCACTCCTAAAGTGGTAAAGTGACTTAATTAGTAAATTTAGAAAAGGATCTGGGCATGGACAGCTCCTTTGTCCCTTTGCTGTGGAAGCCTGAACCCTCAGAAGGCACACTTGTAATCCATCCTTTCAGAGAGGGAAAAACACCCTCTTCCTCATCCAAGATGACAGTGACCTGTCTGTGACCAGATGGTCAGGAGTGTCTCCTCCTGGGCTTCTGAGCTAGGGAGCCCACAAATGCTGCATAACTGATGTGCTTTTTCTCCAGCCTCCGGAAGTGTGCTGACATAGAGCAGGCACCTAACTAACGATTTCATTTTCATGAAAAGAACCCAAAGTGATTGTTTCTTATGAGTGAGCTGAGACTCCACTATTTTGTGAATTCCCAGTGCCCACATTTTCTCTTCTGGAGACCTCTGTAAGTGTAAAAGGTCTATGAATCAAAAGCAAAGGAAATGAAAGACTAGACAGCAAAGAAAACAGTTCTGAAGATCTACTTTATGCTCAAAACGGTGTGCTCATTACAACCCTGTGAGGTACATATAATCATACCTATTTTATAAATAAGGAAACAGAGGCACAAGGTCACTAAAGGACTTTCAGATTCCCATATCCAGTAAATTCAAGTGTGAGGAGAGGTTTGCGGCCAGGAGCTTGGCTTCAGGACCTACACTCTGAGTCACCACAGCTAGGTCTCCTGCTTCCCTCATGTCCTCCACTCAGCTCAGGTGATTGCAGTTTCAGATGAAAGCAATGGCTCCATATTGATGGTCTTCAATCCAGCCTCACACAAGCAGATGGCAAAAACCCATCATCAATATTTTTAGATGTAAAAGAAGCATAAAATCCCAAAGGAAATCCTGATTTTAGGAAAAGATCCTCATTTTCCAAAAATGAAAATATTTTTAGAGAATTTTTATTTTTAGGCATATTTTATAACTCTTTAATTCTTAACTCTTTCTAAAAATTGTGATAGGTTTTTCATAATAAAAGATCACAAGTGAGCAAAACATACTGTTATAATTCCCATTTTTCAAAAGACTAAGCATATTCTTCATTATATTATTAGTGATAAAATGTTGCAGATGGTTCCAAAAATATGTTTAATTTTAAAGCTCAGTGGGGCACTGAAATCTAATTAATGTTTCTGCTAAATGTGACTTTAGAGAAGGCCAAGCTGTGAAAAATTAAGATTGATCTAAGCTTAGTATTTTTTTGTTCTCTTGCACTTCCTCCCCTGACTTCTTCAAAGCACAGTCCCCTTCTGCACCAACAGAAAAATACCAAATAATTCAAGCCAACCCAAGAGTATAATAACATACACTTTGCCAGAACAACCCTGCTGAGACCTAGCAGGTCTCTTGCTATCTTTCATTTTTATGACTATGAATTATCAATGAATCACTTTAAGAACTAGTTACTCTTTTTTTTAAAGGCATACTGTATTCTAATTCTTATCATATACATTGATTATTTTAAATGCTATATACACTTGCATGCAAGGACAAAACACACACACACACAATTTTAAAAAATATTAATAAGTATTCTTTTCTTTCCCCTACAAGGAAGATTAAAAAAGATATATGTTGGGAAAAACTCCTGGCTGCAGGATTTAAAAATTATGTATCAGTAGTTCCATCAGGTTTAAATGTTAACTCCATAATGCCATCAATTCAGCCACACCTGACTTGATCCAAGTGACTGTTCTCCTCCACTCATGAATCTGTAACTCGTGCATAAAATATATTTTATCACCAAGCATGCCACAACTAACTATTCCACAACTTATTCTGAAGTAAGAAGTAACTGAAACCACAGGTGACAAATGTAAACTTGAATGCTCTAGAAAGACAGGCTAAGGAACTCCATCTTGTCATGGACTTGGTAATACCAAGACAAACTAGAATATAAGAGCAAGTGAGAATCTTGACGTACAGGCTCAGCACATACTCAGTCTCAACATATCTAAAACTATTTCCCTGACCATGCTGCTATCACCCTGTTCTTCTCAAACATAAATTAATAGCATCACTACCTACTCCTGCTGGTCCTGTCCATGTGTCTTGCATCCATCATGTCCCCTGCCCCAGTTCAGCAATCCTTACCCCTAGATGAAGGCACTGAGTCCTTACTGGGAGCCCGGATGGTCTTCAGTCCCACCTCCACCACGACCACAACTTTTTAAATGCATCACAGTGAAAAACCCTTCCATGGCTACCCACTATCGGCAAATAAAGTTCAAACTTCTCCATGGATGACCCTTTATAACATGGCCCCATTCACCTTCCAGTTTCACATCTTACTACTTGTATAATCTGGTCACTCTGAAATATTTGTCATCCCCGGTACATGGTGTATCTTCATGCCTCTTTAACCAAAGTTTGCTACTGTCTGCCTGTGATGCTCTTCCCCACCATTGTTTGGTAAAATGCATCCTCTCAAGACCCAAATGTCAAAGGTCTGGAACTTTTCTCAAATGCCTCCATGCTCCAAGCAAAATTAACTGTTTCCTCAGCATTTCACGGCATGGACTAAGGACCCAGCTGGCCTAGATTCAAATCTGAATGGGGCAAGTTACCTAGTTTCTCTGTATCTTAGTTTGTCTGGTCTACAAAATAATAATTATTATGATTATTGTCATAACACCTAAGAGCTGCCCTAAATATTAGCTGCCTTAAATACCCAAACCTTATCATAATTATTATTCAAGTATAGACTCCTTGAGAACAAGAACCATATCATATATTCCTATTTTAATTTCATCACCTAAAATAGTAGTAGTCATATTTAAAAACTCAAATAAGTATTTTAAAATTAAACACAATTTGTATAAGGAAAGAGAAGTAAACAGCACTATGAAACCATTAACAGCATTCTGTGATCCCAGAGGTAGAGGGGTAAGAAGAGGAAAGAGTATGAATGGGTGGACCAAGATCATAAATACTTTTGACATTTTTGTGCACTTTTCTTCCCATGAGCTGTTTTCAGAAAAGGACTAAACTTCCATTTGAAGTCTGCAGTCTGACACCTGATTGTCCTACGATGACGCTCCCTCTGAGTCGGATGGGCCCCTCCTACTTGGGCAAGCAAGGTGTAAGGATTAAAACTGGCTGGGACCAATGTCTTCGTTGCTGCTTCTCAGTCTCGAGTGATCTCAGACTATATTTTTAACCCTACGCAGGACCAGCTGAACAGTAAGTACTTGACAACTGTGGAACTGTCCAGATGGTACTAACTTATCTCCTGTCTAGTCCCAGGTTCTTCCCATTGTTAATCTGATTAAGAACCCTAATAATAATGGCTACACATACACACAACGCATTTAGGATATTGAATGGCCTTCTCTTCTAGAATAAGAAATTTTGGAACTCTACTAAAGTTCAAGTCTTCAGATGCTTTTCTGTCTCTCCTATTTGAGTATCAGGATGAGTGACAGGACAGGGGACTGGAGTGGATTGGAGTTCCACACATCTAGACCTCGCCAGCAGAGGTCAGGAGAGGACAAGAAGTATAGGAAGGAAAGTGTCCTGTTTTGATAGAATAATGACACTGAAAAGTCTTTTGGTCATGTCTTTTGAGTAAGATTTCACGCCACATAAAAGATACTGATTCTAAAGATATGAATAGACTCCAATGTTCCATAAGCTATGCAAAATACTGCATTACATAAAGGAATAGCTGAATTCATGAAAATTCACAGCCTTACATACCCTTT
Organism: Vulpes vulpes; assembly: GCF_048418805.1. NCBI lineage: Eukaryota > Metazoa > Chordata > Mammalia > Carnivora > Canidae > Vulpes > Vulpes vulpes. The sequence continues at coordinate 109,565,788 of NC_132781.1, read as the reverse complement.
CCTCCTTATTAAAAACATCAATAAGCTCAAAGAAACAATATAATCCATTATTAATATTGCTCTCTGCTGAGTAAATATAATAAGTGTGATTGTTTATTTGTTCAAATGCCTGTTTGGGGGAATCCAAAGCACTCTGCAAATATCAACACTAATCCTCTTATGAGGGACTGCCTATTGCTACCCCTATTTTAAACAGAGAATTGCCTTCTGTAAAATAACACATGTCAAAGTTGGAACTAAAACCCTGATTACTTGACCATGCATTAGTGTACAAGCCTTTCCAAATGGCAATAAGTGCATGCTTCAAGTGTATGCTTTGTAAAGATTAATAAACACGTGTAGAATTCAGCAAGGTACTGTTTCCATTGATGTTATTCAATGTAGTAATACATGCAGAATTTATTAGTTTCCTGGAAACTGCAGGTTTGGCCATTAAGACTACGCAGTGGCTGAAGAACAAATGAACTAAAACCAGAAAAACTGGGGGGCGAGGGGGGGCGCAGATTCTGATAAACTAAAAAGTTTACAGTCTTACGCTGCTTTGAGTGTGCCTAAAGTTCTTATTCCACTTTAAAGAGACCAAAAGTATACAGGGCAGGTAGTGCAATAGGAAAGCAGTTTTATACAAAATTTATACAAAAGGCATAAATGGAATAGCCCCTTTCTTAGTAAAAGATTGGCAAATGAATATAAAATTATGTCTTATGTTAAATTATTAAAGTATGCATAGACTTTTTTTTTAGTGACTTCCTATTAAATTCTTTAAAGTAAATAACCAATTCATTACAAGCATAATTGCACTGGGTAGGTCTTTTCTTCTACAGGCAAGTCTCTTAAAAAACAAAAATCTAAAAACAACCTCCCTCAAGCATGCATCTTCCACTAGTTTTTGTCTTCTATCTCTTTTTCCTTCACTGTCACCTTTCTTGAATCATCCATATCACCAGTTCCCAGACTTCTGGACTTTCTGCACCAGAAAATTATATGAAAGAGAAAGAGAAGCAGGGCACTAAAGGCAGAAACCTATACGGGGTTGCTAGATTTTATTTTGCCAAATATGGATTTTTTTGTTAAAAGACACCTTTTAATTCTTCTCTCCCTAATCTCTCAAATAAAGGCCACTGTAACATTCAAAAGTGTTTAAGTCACTATATTTAGTGTCATAAAGCAGCCATTACATTCCCTGTATTTTCCATTTAGCCACCATTTACTGAGCATACACCCTCTGCAAGGCTCTGTGTTCTGGGGCTACAGGAGTAAAAAGAAGAGGTGACCAACCCCCATAAAGATTATATCCTAGTGAGCAAAGTAAAGAAGTGAGTAACTACTTAGAATGTGAAATAGTGTTAAATGCTAAAGAGAAAACCAGAGGAAGGAGGGGGATAATTAGCATGTGTGAGGGGAGGGAGTTCCCAATTTCAGATATGATGGCCAGGGAGAAGGGTCTTATTCTGAAGGTGACCTGAGTAAGTAACAAAGAAAATGGAATGTGTCTCATAGTTATTGCAGGGGCAAAGGGAGGAAGCACCCCAGGAAAGGAAAAAACCAAAGAAGGAATATGGCTGGCATGCTCTGGAACCCTATGGAACCAGCGAGTAAGGAAAAGAAGGCAGAGCCTTCATAGAAAGCAGGTCATACAAGATTTTGAAGGTCTCTCTAAGGACTGTTTTACTGTGGATATGGCTGAGCGTCAACACAATGTTCCAATGTTCCAATCAGTGGGTCATGATCTTATTTTAACAGGCTTATTCTATCTCTTTCAGTGAACAGAAAGATTGTGGGGAAGAGAGAGGGACAAGAGCAGAAGCAGGAAGATGGAAAGCTCCAGAAGAGAGGTTTAGTGGACAAGGTGACAGAAGTAGTGATGTAAGTCATCAAATTCTTAATACATTTGAAGGCAGACCTCACAGGAATGCTGACTGATGAAATGCAGAGTATGAAAGAAGGAAAGTCAAAGATATCTTAGAAGTTTTAGACTGAACAACCAGAAGAGCAGAGCTCCCATTTACTGACACAGGACTTCTATTAACATAATGGATTTAAAGAGAATAAGAGAAACTCCTGTTTGGACATTTGTTAGATATCTAAGTGCACAGAGTAAGTCACATATTTAAGTGCAGACATTTAAATGTATATACAAGGATAGAAGTATGAGATTCGGGGAGCCAAGTCATCAATATACGGCTGGCATTTTAAGCCAAAAGATGAGATGAAATCAATAAGGAAAAAATACAAACAAGAAAGAGAAGTCTAAGACCTGGGCCCTGGGGCACCTCAAAGTCCAGAAATGGAGGAGATGAGAAGGAACGAGCAGAGGAAAGTGAAAACATGTGGCCAGTGAGGAAAGAACACATGGAGCATGTGAGGGCCTGAAGGTCAGGAAGAAAGAATGTGTGAGAATGAGACTGTAGCCAGCATGTCAAAAGCCACTGGTAGGTCAAGAGGAAGACAGAAAACTGCCTACTGGATGTCATAGTATAAAGGTAACTAGAGACTCTAAGACAGGCCAGGAGGGGATGGGAATAAAGGTGGGGAGTTAAAAAATGGATGCAAGAAGGAAATGGTGGGGAATAAAGGCGGGGAGTTAAAAAATGGATGCAAGAAGGAAATGCAGGAAAGAAATGGGAAAGAGAGTCCAGACACCTCTTTCAAGGAGTTTTACAGGAATCACAGTTCTGAGGAGGAAATGGGACAAAAGCAAATTGGTAGTATTGTTGCTTTACCGGAGAAATAATAAACTTTACTCTGATGGGAACAATCAAGCAGCATGAGAAAGAATTCAGGAGAGGAAGGGAAGAATAGCTCGAGGGATGGCCCTGAACAAGCAACACACTCAGTGATTAGAGCCTATAAGTACAAATAAAGACAGGTGGGTAGGTGTAGTTGTGGAAGTTCTCCAATTGCTTCTTTTTTCTTATAAGAAATATGAAGAACGTGAGCTGAGAGGACAGAGGAGGTGCTGAAGTTTACGGAGGAAAGAACATGCTTTCTAGGCAGCATTAATGTCCTGTTGAAGTTTGTCATCATGAATTTAAAGTGAGGCCAGCCCAGGTGGCTCAGCGGTTTAGCGCCACCTTCAGCCCAGGGCGTGATCCTGCAGACCCGGCCGGGATCAAGTCCCAGGTCGGGCTCCCTGCATGGAGCCTGCTTCTCCCTCTGCCTGTGTCTCTGCCTCTCTCTCTTTGTCTCTCTCTCTCTCTCTCTCTCTCTCTCTCTCATGAATAAATAAATAAAATTAAAAAAAATAATAATAAAGTGAAAGCAGTCAGCACGGTTGTGTCTTTTCCCTGTTACATTTAGCTGTGTAGGAGCAGGCACCTGCAGGGGCAGAGAATTGGCCTGAATTAGGGCTGGACTTCAGTCCAGAGGAAGAAAAAGAGGTGAGGGATTTAAAGGTGTCTGCGAGTGATTATACTGGCTGACCTACAGGAGAATTTCAGCTGGGAAGAGAGAGGAATGAAGATATGAGTGTGATGAGAGATAATGTAACTGTTCTTATATCAGTGAGGTCCAAGGATCAGTGAAGAAGGACACTAGACAAGAGAGAGAGAATGGGCAGAGTGGGAACAGATCCTCAGACTTCCATTTCAAAGTAGACTGACAGAAGCCACCAATAATCTCTCAGCTAGCGTCTCACTTGACCTTCTAGTCAGTGAACAGTGAGTGTCTTGAAGGCAGAAATTACCTCTTCTTTGACCCTCATATTCCAGGCAGTACCTACCAGTGCCTGATACACAGCTGTTACTCAATAGTTTATCTATTGTAAGAAACTCATTTGCCAAAACATCAAGGTTAGGATACTGGGAGGCAGTCTAAGAGAATTCAACTGCAGGAAGTACCTATAAGGATCTTTATATATTTAAAATGGCAATTCCATCTACATCTTAAAGGTATGCTTCATTCTCTTATTTTTCAAAACTTTTGATTTTAGGAAGATTTTCTAAAGTATTTTTCAAATTTTCATTCCAATTCTTTACCTCCATTGTCTGAAACCCAGCTTCTTTCCCACATTAAACATCAACAAACTCAAGATAATCTCAACCAGTGGCCTGTCTTTCATTCCGCAATTCATTTTCTGGTACAGGAAAAAAAGAGAGAGAGAGAGAGAGAGAGAGAGAGAGAGAAACGAGGAGGGAGATTCTGACCCATCTTAAAACATTCAATCCCTAGTTCTCATGTACATGCAGCTATGGAACCAGCCAAGTGCTGTGAACAAGGGACACACTGACTTTAAAAAAAAAAAAAAAATTACAGGTTTTCTATCCTGAGGTTTCTTGAAGTCCTTAGAAGCCAATAGACTTATTTGACTAAAGCAAACTTCTATTGTTGTGGTTGTTGTTGCTGTTTGTAGGAAATTTGGTTACAACCTCATGGAATAGTTCTATTTCACAAAGCCACTGGTCTAGAATCCTGCTTTGTTAGCTACAGAGTGCATGAGACTCGCTAGTAAAGCTTTCTGCAAATGACCTACCTGGGTTCCTGCCCAGAGTCTGACCTAACAGACTGAGGAAGGCCCCGAGCACCTGTGCTCTTCAAAGGCTCTACATTCAAAGCACTCCTAGACTGAGAACTTTCTAGAATACAAGTCTCTAGTAACTGCTACCTTTCTTTTTTTTTCAGATATTTATCAGAAGTTCCAAAAATCTCCTAAAATTGTTTCACCGTTAATTACTTTCTTACAGTGATATACTTTGGGTTAAATTAGGATGCCTGCACCATTTACATATAGCATGGCAATCACAAAGGTGGAGATTTTATTCCTCTGATAAATAGGATTCACCAGTAATGATAAACACATGCAGAGCCAGACTCACCCGTTCCATAGCTGCATTATGATACGGGAGTTCCTCCTCACTGCAAAGGAAATATAGAATATGTGAAATAGCTGAAATCATAGTGAGATTTTTAAAGAATTATGTATCTATAAGTACATAGGATATATAACCATTTATCATCATCACAAGGATGGATCACATTACATAAGCTTCCATTCTACCAAATTCAACAGAAAACAATTAGCGATTCTAAACCCACAAGGTCCCCTATCTTCAAATCTCTAGACATATACTCTCCAAGACAATCATCTCCAGCCACATGTGGCTATTTCTTAAATCTTAAATATTAGGCTCAAATTAAATAAAATGAACAGTTCAGTTTTTCAGTCTCACCCTAGCCCCAGCTCAAGTGTATGACAGTCATGCAGATAAAGGCTATCATTTTCAACAGTGTGTATATAGAAAGACTATCTCCACCACTGCAGGAAAGTCCTACTGGACAACACTACTGTAGATCAGCAGTCAGCAACCTTTTTCTGCAAAGGCAAATATTTAAACAGTAAATACATTTAAGCTTTGCAGACCATACAGTTTTTTTCATAATTATTCAACTATGATGTATTGCACAGGCAGACACAGATAATAAAACCACTGAATGTGGTTTTATTCCCACAAAACGTTTACAGAAACAGGTGGTGGACTGAATGTGACTGTAGACCATAGTTTGGCAACCTCTACTCTACATCATCATCTCCTCTCTCTGGCTCTAACTATGGCCTATAACAAATAATTGTTTTAAAAAATGTTATAAGGAAACAAAAAAGCCTCCAGTGGATTTATGAGTTAAAAAGGAAAATCTAATTCTCTAAATCAGGAAAACTTCACTTGTCAAAACTTAAATGGCTTGAGATTTTTAAATGTACAAAAGATCAAATTCATTTCTCTGATACAGTAATACCGTGGTATCAGCTCTAACTGAAAACGTGCTAAGACTGCTGTATGAACCACCAGTAACAACGAGCTATCCATACCAAAGATCTATGCTTTGAATTGCCACCTCAGTAGTACTCCTATTTTGGCAATCACACAGATTATTGTCTTAGCCTCTCTTGAACCACATAATACCACTTTTAAGAGTACAACACATTAGTATTCAAGAGGCCAGTATGTTTAAAGGCACTCTTTGGCTACTCTGAAGAGGCCTTGGGTGAACCACAAACCAATGTATAGCAATGGAACTGACAAAGTTTAACAGCCAGAAGAGATCTTGGAGAGTCCAAACCCCTCACTTCAAAGATAAGAAAGCTAACATTTCTCTTAGTCACAGTCATTTAGCCAAGGCAGAGATGCTCAATTCCCCCTCCCCAGTCCTGTGGGTTCAAATGAAGATGAACAAGATCTACAGGTTGTACAGCAGTATATGAAGAAAAGGCTGAGAAACCAATTCTCAAGAAGGAAAAAACACAACAAAACAAAACAAAACAAAAAAACCTTTGAGGATTTAATACATCTTTTGTTTTTTAATGTAAAGTGTCCACTCACCTTTATTGAAGGTGACACCTTGGTTTTTTTATATCTTTCATTATGCTCATAGTCTACACTTCCCTGCTAATCTGTAATCCTAATTTACTAGAGCCAATGATGTATGAATGGCACATGATGTAACTTCCAATTTAAAAGTGCATCTATCCATTCTTCCATACTGGCAGAAAAGAGCTTATCGACACCCCTGGAAATAATTTCTTAGGTGCATAGGGTCAGCAGGGACACCCTGAAAGAACAAGAACACCTGACACCCTTTGTGCACACCAAGAATGTATTTCTGGGGTGAGTGGGCTGCCCCAGGCAAGAGTAACTTTTAGTACAGCAGATGTGAGAAGATCCTGATAACCGTTTCTTTGAACTTTCCTAACGGCAAATGAAGTGCCAACTCTAGCTGCTTACCAAAGGAAGGTGCTGGGTACATTTCTTTGGTGTCCCCCTATTGACTAAACAAGACTAACAAACTGCACTATGCCTATTCCCAACACTGAATCAGAACGAAGTTTTGCACTTGTCTATGGAATGGAGCTGATCACCCATCTGCTCAGGCTATGTGGCCTGTGTCAGTCAGGTCCTACAGAAGGCACCTGTGAAATTCAAGATGAAACAGGACTGCTCTCAGCATCCCACCCCACCTTAACATTGAACCATCCTACTAAAAAAAACTCTGGAAAGAGAGATGCAGGAATATACACACAACCAAAGTCAGCCTTAGGCACTACGCAAAAGTAGAGAGACTTGGTGTTGGATTTCCCTCCACCTTGATATTTTACATTATTTCCTTTTGGCCTGTCACAACTCTACCAGGATCTGCTTGCCTGTGCAGGAATGCCATCGTACCCCCAAACAGTTACTAAATTCCTACTAACCAAGTCTTTTTTCATACGCATTTTTTTAATTTTTTGCCTGACATATAACATTGTGTTAGTTTTAGGTATACAACATAATGATTTGATATACGTATATATCACAAATTGATTATTACTACATTGTTTAATTAACATCCATCACTACACATGGCTACATATTTTTCTATTTTTTTTCCCTTGTGCTGAAAACTTTTAAGAGCTACCCCCTTAGTAACTTTCAAATTATACAGTAGAGTATTATTAACTTTAGTCATCATGCTGTATACTTCATTCCCAGGACTGACTTACCTTATAACTAGAAATTCATACCTTTTGACTATCTTCACTCATTTTGCTTACCTCCCACTACCGCCACTTCCATTCTACCTCTGGCAACCAGCAACCTGTTCTCTGTATCTGTGAGTTCATTTTTTTGTTTTAGACTCCACATATAAATGATAGCATACAGTATTTGTCTTTATCTGATTTATTTCACTTAGCATAATGTCCTCAAGGTCCATCCACGTTATCATAAATGGTAAAATTTCATTCTTTTTGTGGCTAAATAAGATGCCTCTATGCCTCTGTGTGTGTGTTTTTTCCTAATCCATTCACCCATCAATGGACAGCTTATGTTGTTTCCATGTTTTGGCTATTGTAAATAATATTGTCAATATTGCAATGAACAAGGGGGTATAAAATCTTGTTGACATAGTAAATTCCCTTTGGATAAATACCCAGAAGTAGAAGTGCTGCATCATATGTAGTTCTGTTTTAATCTTTTGAGGAACCTCCATAAGGTCTTCCATTGTAGTTGTACCATTTTACATTCCTACCAGCAGGGCATGAGGGTTCCCTTTTCTCCACATCCTTGCCAAATCTTGTTATTTCTTGTCTTTTTGATAATAGCTACTCTAACAGGTATGAGGTGATATCTCATTGTGATTTTGGTTTGCATTTCCCTGATGACTGATGACGTTAAACATCTTTTCATGTGTCTGGTAGCCATTTATATGTCTTCTTTGGGAACATGTCTATTTAGGTTCTTTGCCCATTATTTAATTGGACGGTTTTTTACTACTTAATTGTATGAGTTCTTTACATATTTTGAATATTAACCCCTTATCAGATATCTAATTTGAAAATACTTTCTCGCATTTGGTAAGTTGCCCTTTTAATGCTGTACAAAAGCATTTTGGTTTGATGTGGTCCCACTTGTTTATTTTTGCTTTTGTTGCCTCTGCTACTGGTACCAGATCCAAAAAAATCATCGCCAAGACTGATTTCGAGGAGCTTACTGCCTATATTTTCTTCTAGGAATTTTATGGCCCCAGGTCTTACCTCCAAGCACTTTAATCCACTCATTCTTTTGCATGTGGCTACCCAGTTTTCCCACCACCACTTACTGAAGAAACTGTCCTTTCCCCATTTTATATTCTTGGCTGCTTTGCCATAAATTAATTGCCCATACACCCATAGGTTTATTTCTGGACTCTCAATTCAATGCATAGGTCTCTGCATCAACCTATGTCTCTACTTTTATGCCAATACCATAATGTTTTGACAACCAGAGCTTTGTAATATAGTTTGAAATCATGAAGTGTGATGCCTCTAGCTTTGTTCTTGTTTCTCAAGATTGCTTTAGCTATTTTGGTCTTTGTGTGGTTCCATATCAATTTTAGGACTGTACACGTTCTATTCTGTGAAACATGCCATTGGCATTTTGATAGGTATTACATTGAATCTGTAGATAGCTCTGGGTAGTATGGACATTTTAACAAAATTAACTCTTCCAATCCATGAGTATGGAACTTCTTTCTATTTATTTGTATAAGCTTACATTTCTTTCATCAACGTCTTGTAGTTTGCAGAGTATAAGTCTTTTTGTCCTTGGTTAAATTGATTCCTAGCTATTTTATTCTCTTTGATGCAGCTATAAACAGGATTATTGTCTTAATTTCTTTTTGATAGTTTTTACTATGTATAAAAATGCAATCGATTTTTGTATATTGATTTTGTATGCTGCAATCTTACAGAATTCATTTATCAGTTCTATAGTTTTTTGGTGGAGTCTTTAGGGTTTTCCATATATAAGAACATTTCATTTGTAAATAGAGACAATTTTACTTCTTCTAGTACTATGTAAATAAGAGACAAGAGTGGGCATCTTTGTCCTGTTCCTGATCTTGGAGGAAAAGCTTTAGCTTCTCACCACTGGATCTGATGTTAGCTGTGAGTCTGTCTTATGTGGCCTTATCCATGATGAGGTCCATTCCCTCCCTATTCGATGGATGCTGAATTGTGAAAACAGTCTTGAGATGCCTTAGATGATCAAAGAGCAAGAATGTGGCCAGGTTTTCCTATATGGATTTTCTTGCATTATTATTGCTCCATACCCAAAATCCTTTATACAAAATCTGCTGTGTGCACAACACTGATTGCCACAGAACTTTTCCTCCTCAAATTTCTGTGATGGCTTGCTTAATTTTTACAGCCTTCTAGGGAGAAAGCAGGGGATTGTTGCTTTACCAAAAGCTACACACAATGTCTAAAACACACAATGTAAAAGCACTGCACCAGCCTCAAGCACCATGGCCGGCAGGCTGAAGGAGAGTACTAAACATTGCTGAATGGATGTATGAAAGAAGGGTGAACACATGCCTGCATACATATATGCATCTTCATCTTGTCTCTTAATGTTCTCCAAGTAGAAGAAAGGAAAGACCAAAGTCTGGATGAGTGCAGAGTATTCCTTTAGGTCAGCAAACTTAAGCCCTGTGGATCAAATCTGGCCCACTGCCTGTTTTTGTAAATAAAGTTTCAATGGAACACCACCATACTCATTAATGTATTGTCTGTGGTTGTTTTCATGCCACAACAGTAGAGTTGAATCATTATGACAAAGATTATATGATCCACAAAACCAAAAATATTGCCTATATGGCTCCTCACAGAATATGTCTGCCTACCCCCACTTTAAAAAACAAAGGTCTGTCCTCTAAAGGAAAGAGGTACATAGAAGTTGCTAAAAGAAAATGCCAAGCTGGCAGCAAGAAGCTATGCCTCGTAGAAACACAGTTAAGAAAAACAACAACACAGTCATTCCTGGAAAGAAAGGGGCCTTTACTCAAACTGTTTTCATCTGGTATAAACTAAAAAGAATTATTAACTAGAGTCTATGTACCTGTAATTTTCAATATGTCAGGTGACATATTTCTGTGAGATAAACTTTCACTTGGAAACTAAAACTGAACTTATTAAAATCAGTAAGTCGAATATATAGACTAAATTTTGTTTTTGTAGTAAACTGTGTCTAAGTTTAGATTTACTGTAATCAAAAGGATTAGATGAGTAGGAAGTTCTCAAGCTATTGTCATTAAACAGAGGTTCTTTAAAAACAAAAACACCTTTATCTTGGCTTTCAAATATTTATATAGTCCTAGTATATTACAGACAATCTGCTAACTTTTATAAATATATATGTGTTGATTAACTGAAAACCTGAAGGTTGGTCTTAATTTTATCTTTTTTTTGACACAATTCCCTTCTACTTCTATTAATAACTTCTGACCTAAATGCTGTATCTATCATTATCCAAATTCCAAGCATTCCAAGCAGAACAGACTGTGCCTATTTTTGATAAAAATGTTGAAAGTTCAAATTTCGAAATTTCTCTCTTAAATAAGCTTGATTTCTCCATTTTCCAGATGTAACTCTGTCACAGGCATTTGGACCAGGGATAACTCCCCATTTCTGAATCCTAAACAAAGACTTTCCTGTTGCAGCATCAAGCCAAGCTGTTTTGGCAACAGTTTTTATATTTATTGTGAAATCTTTTATAAAGCCCAGTTAGCCCTATACCTCACTTGTGAAGTGAATACTGTCACATATCATAAACAAGTAATTTAAGTTACTAAAACTATAATTAGATATGAAGTCAGCAGTCTTCAGAGAAGATTACAAAGTTACTTTTGGCCATTGTATTGTATTGACATTGACAATTAAAACCCAATTTCACCATAGAACCAATCAAAAACTGCAAAGAACTAAAGTAGCAGAAATAAATGCTCTTTGATCAAGGTGTAACAGAAAGCAATATCTAAATGCCTATGCCAAGTGACTTTATTAAATAGTGCAAAAAAAACTTCAGGCTACAATGACAAGCAATGGAAGGCACCAGCAGCAACATCTGAAGAAAGTGTTTTACTCAAATTAGGCACTGTAACAAAAATCAATGACTTTGGTGCAAATCAACAAAGCCTAACATTACACTAAAATCCATTTCTATGCTTCATTATTTTCATTTGTGCTGGATGCTTCAGGACTGCACCACAGTATAAATTTAAAAATCAGTGTGATAGTAGGGGAACTGGTACCAACTGGCTTCATTTTCAAAGTGGTGAGCTTAGCTAGCTGACTATACCTTCATACAAGTGATCACCTTTAAATTTCTTCCTAGGCATCTGAAAGCACTTTTGTGTTTCTCTTAGTTAAAATACAGTAGAGTAGTTAAAGGGAGTAAATGCAGAAGTTCAGCCCTGCTGTAAGACTGCCACAGTCTACATCCCACATCTGACACTGTCAACACAACTTGGACCAGCTGGGTGGCCTCTTTCTGCTCCAATTTCATCTAAAGAGAGAGAAAAAAGAGTACCTATCCCAAGAGTTTTTGAGAAGAATGAATGAGTCATCTATGCAAAGGGCTTAGAACAGTGCCTGGCTCATAGTAAGTGCTCAATAAATACTAACTAATATTATGAAGATGAATAATGGACTGACTAAACAGGTTTCAAGCAAAGAGAAAAGAGACTGGAGGCAATCACTAGATCCCTTTGAAAAGGACAGGTTTTTCACATGTAGTCTGTACTCTATTGGGTCATTTCATGATATAAACAAGACTTTTGATGCCTCGTTTGCAATATACAGTCACTTGAGGAGGTCAAAATGAGCTGAGTTGTACGGCACTTTCTGAATCAAAATCTGGGATAGAACCTAAAAATGTTTTAATTTCCCAGCTCATTCTAGGGTGCAGGCCAAGTTTGGAACCCACTCAGGCTGACAGTGCTAAAAGCTCAAATTGTCCTTTAAAACTTCATTCACATACCTTAGATCTGCACAGTAACCCACACAAATATGTAATCATTTCCTGTCACATTTGTGGCCAAGTCTGATTTATTTAAAAAAAAAAAAAGTGGAAGTGGGGGTTTAATTTAAGAACAGTGTTTCCTCATAGTTAAATACTCTGTTCTGTTCAAGTTCAAAATCTTCTAATTATAACTACTCAGGAGAACACTCTGGTTATGTTAATGTCATTAGGTATAATAATAACACCTTATATTTGTCCAGACCTTTCTACAGTTTTCTATCATTTTACTTCTTCAAAGCTTCTACTACACTCTAAAGTATGTAGAGGAGTTAATGATTCTCTCTTACAGATGAGGTATAAAAGGGTTAACTGGGACCAGTGAAGCCACAAGGACACACATTCTCTAACCCACAGAACTGCTTCTCTTATGTTGTTTGCTTGTTTACCCCATGTGATACCAAAAAATACTTTCTAAATGCAAGAAAATCAACAGAAATAGAAAACACAGCCTAAGTGCTACAAGTTTCTGCTATGAACTATCAAGAAATTACATTTTTTTCCTTCAAAATGTAATCATGTATCAAAATAAAAAAAAACTCTGGCTTTTTCCTATTTATAATAAATGAGACTGGAAAACAGTAATGAATGAGGAATTAGCGACTAAACTGGCAGACCCAAACAAACTATAGCCTGAAGGGATCTGCCCAAACAACACAGAACTAGAACAGGCAAACTGGCATCATTAGCAGGATGTTTCCAAGAATCAAAATTACTTTAGCCACTTTACTTTACAGTAGTCTAGACCTCTCTCAACTCTTTATATAACATAGTAAGGATAAATGGAATTAATTTTGAGAAGCAGTAACACGAAGGCATTTATAACTATGGGAAAGATCAACAGTATTTCCTTTCATTGTTCATTTTTAGGCTGCATAACACTGAAGTTCTAATGGCTAATTATTTTTAAAATGCATTTACATAAAATGAAATGTTTTGTAATTATTTTTGAAATATAAATTGTTATTCATTTCCATTTAATTCTGCTAAATTATTAATACAACTCATTTTTTGCACTTTATGTTCTTACTAAAATACAACAAATATTAAAGACTGTATTCTTAACTATAGTTCAATGTTAATCATAGAGGTTAAAAATGCCAGGAACTGAAAAACAAAAAGCACACTGCAGGACCCGTCCTGGAATCTTATTCACAGGTATGGTATTAAAAATAAAGAAAATCAATATAATAGGTCACCATAGAAACATTATAATAAATAAGTTTGCTTTCAGTCAATGCAACTTACTGTAAAAAGCCAAATCTGTCTGTAACTTTGTAAACAAGGTAATCCGCATCCTCCCAAGGTTCAATCTCTGCACCTTCTCGTCCCTGTAATGGAGATAAAGAAGGGTATTATTGGGAATTGATAAAACTGAATATGCAAAACAGACCACAAAACAGTACTTTTTATGAATTAATAATAAGAGTTAAAAATGAGGCATTATCACCCTAAATTAACTTCAAAAAAACCAAACTACTTTTGGCAATAGAATCAGTATTTCCCAATACAAGCTTCAGAAGATCCTGTATGACAGAACAATGACATGCAGTGGAGTCCTGATCAGACTTGGGTTCGTGTGAGAAACCAACTGGGTAAGACAGAGCAAGAAAGGTAAGAAAGTGACTCAAGAAAAAAACTGCCAAACTTCAACATGTTTGACTAAACATGTCTTAGAAAAGAACTACTCCTTGCCTTTTCCTCCAAACTCCTCAGTACAGTAAGCTATTCACCTTTCTTTCTCCTTCTTTACTTCACAGCTACTGTGACACTATTCTTGCCAGGGTCAAAAATGAGCTGTCATTGTCCAATCCAGTGGACACTGTTCAGTTCTTACCTAGCAGATTCTTTTCAGTGCGTTTGTCAAGTGTTGCTCACTCCCCATTCCTCAACCTCTCTCCCATCAGCCTCTCTTGCTTCTCCTCATACCATCCAACTCTTCTAATGGGTCTTTATAGGTCCCTCTTAACTACCAGTGCTCTGCCCTCAACCCGCTACTCTTCTCTCTATACTGCTGAGGCCGTTAACTAGTTTTGATTAGAGGAGGAACCTCAGATGTCTACAGCAATCCATCAAGTTTTAAACTCAATGCCTACCTGTCTTGTGGACCCCTCTATCTACATATATTTGATCAATGACTGCATGAGGGCTAGCCTAGTCACTAAGTGTTGACTACATGGAAAAAAACACATGCAAGCATAATTGAATGACAGTTCTATTGGTTTTATATTAGTTAAGCAGTTAAATAAGTTAATTAGGTTTTTCACAGACTACCCTAAAACCTATTCACAATAATGGGAAATTGTGATGCTCCAAATAATCAGTTTAAAAACAAACTCTAGGAAGGTAACTATTAAGTGAAGCACTGCCTGCCTGTATGCCTCCTTGGGAGCAGGGTACTGTCCAGATGGCTTTCTATAATTTCATGCTCCTGTTATTCTCTCAAATAATCAAAAATAACAGATATTAAATTACATGCAACTGATACAAATATAAAACATGACATTTATAAATCACCACCTACAACCCATTACAGACCTCAGGAGGTAAAGTAATAATGAGGAGACATGTAAATTGTCAACAACTGTGATATTCTAGGGCATCAAAAACCAGATTCCATAACTAACATAGAGATAAAATACTAAGGGAGATTATACATAATGCATAAGTTCAAATTTTCAGATCTGTGTTAAAATTTTAATAGCATATATAAATTATAAATAAAATGGGTCTTTAATTCTATATACTGACATATTCAAATATTTACTGAATACCTAGCATGAGTCAGGAACTATTCCAGGTATTTTGGATACAAGAGTAAATCAGACAAAAGAAATCCTTACCCTCACAGTTTAGATACTAGGAGAGTAGACAAAAAAAAAAAGTATAATACAAAGTATGCTGACAGAGTAAGTGTTATAGTGCAAAATAAAGAGAACAGGGATCCAGAGTGCTGGGGATGGGGGGTCAGAGAAGATGTCACTAAGAGGGCAGCATCTGGGTAAAGATCTAAGAAAGGTGAGGCAATGAGGCATGAGAATATCCAGAATACAAGGGTTCTAGTCAGAAGAAATAGCCAGTGCAAAGGCCCAGAGACAGGAGCAAGCCTGGTGTGGTGGAAGAACCACAAGAGACCAGAGTGGCTGGAGCAGAGGGAAAGAGGTAGAGAAAATCTGGAGATGAGTCAGAGAAAAAAGATGACTTCCATTGTCACATGAAATAAACAAACTGCTTCTACAATTTAAGCTCTTAAAAAATCCTTTTCTATTTATATGCTTTTTCTAATAAAACTTACTCAAAGTATAAATACTTACTCTGTCATATTTAGCAACTATTTCAGCTCGCTCCTGGGCAAGTTTGAGTGCTACATCCTGGTCCGAATCTGTGGAGAGATCAAATTTAGATGAACCATTATTTAAAGAACCATAAAGTTAATTAATTATAAAACTAAGAGAAAACAAAAATAAAACAATAAATTGGTACTGCCTAAAGAGACAAACTAGCAAAATCAAACTTAAAAGGCCAAGTTAGGGATCCCTGGGTGGCGCAGTGGTTTGGCGCTTGCCTTTGGCCCAGGGCGCGATCCTGGAGACCCGGGATCGAATCCCACATCAGGCTCCCGGTGCATGGAGCCTGCTTCTCCCTCTGCCTGTGTCTCTGCCTCTCTCTCTCTCTCTCTCTCTCTCTGTGTGACTATCATAAATAAATAAAAATTAAAAAAAATATTAGCATGTATAAAATTATTAAAAAAAAAAATAAAAAATAAAAAAATAAAAGGCCAAGTTACATATCTGTAACTACAACTTTGAGATATCAATGTATCTATCATTTCAATAGTATATATGATATTCAAAAAAAAGCAGACTTGTTAACATGTCATTAACTTAGGGGAGATGATAAATCTTCCCTCAAGAATCAATTTTGGATCTAATTTCAGAGAAGTAAGTATTAAAGTAGAAACAAAAAAAAAAAAGTAGAAACAAACTAAAAGCTCTAAGTTTTCAGATGAAACCCCTCTGGGTATGTGATGAGAAGAACATTCAAGAAGGCTTTTATAAATTGAGGTAATTTGTCCACAAAACAAACCAATGTAAGATATACTTAAGGAGTTAAAAAAAATTATTTCTCCTACATGATGAAAATAATTACTTCTTCATTTAGCCTCTGAGGTCCCCCTCATCAATTGTCTCAACTACTATGATAATCTCCAATTTTATTGCACACACACATATCCTTCTGTCTTACTACCACCAGGTATCTTTGAGAAACACAAATCTGAGAACAGCAGCAGCAGCAGAGATCGTAACATTTAATAGTATGCATATGATTACACATCTCAAGTACTGTAAAGAAAAACAAAAGACCAATAACAGACTACATTAAAAGCACCTCTTATCAAGAAGAAAAAGACAAACATTCCACTGGAAATTTGGGCAAAGGCCATGAGCAAGAAATTCCCAAGAGTAACAACTGCAGCCGCAAGCCTATCGGTATCCTAACTTCCAGGCAGATAGTAAGGTATCACCAGGCAGCAGATACCGTGAAAACCACTTTACAAGCCTTATCACATTTATTTCTCACAATGACACCCTAAAATAGATATCATATGAATTCTATCACACAGACGAAAAAACGAGGCCTAGAGATTTCAGCCAACCTGTCTAAGGTCAAAAAGCAAGAAAAGGGCAAAACTCAAATTCATAGAGTCTTGACTCCACAGCCCATAATTTTAAGGATTACTTTATAAAAATGATTACTAAAGACCCAAGAAAAGACTTCTGGGGAAAGATGACAGGTGGAACATATATTTTATATCCATTCTTCTTGAAACTCACTAATACAGGGATTCTTTCAATCCCCTTCCTCAAAGGCCCAGCAAATGGTAGCTCCTGAGGAGAGGGAAGGGTGGGGTTAAACAGAAAGCTGAGGAAAGGAGTTAATCCCCTGAAGGAATAGAAGGGATTTGCACGTGTAGAAGAGGCTGGGTGTAGGGAAGGTAACCACATCTTCGCCCTCCACCCTCCACAGCAGGAGACCATGAAGGAGCAATACAGGCCTGCCATCTAGCACCAGGGACGAAAACAAAAACTGAATCAGCCTGGGGAATGGAAGGTGGTTACTTCTGTGGGGTGGGCTGTGAGAAGGGAGGAGTATGGCAGTCAGCTATTTTTCAAAATAAGTTGCACAAGACTGCTGACTCTTAAAACCAAGTATAGCTCTGATAAAAATAAAATCTAAATTTAAAATTTAAAAATAAAATCTAAACTGCATTGATGTTACTCAATGTTGACAACAGCGTGGGTAGCTTACTCTAAGGTGAGAGTTAACCAGTTATAAAAATCTTTGTGAAAAGCAATTTGGTAATATGTCTGCAGAATCTCAAAAACAGGCATATCTCAACAATTCCACCTCTAGGGATTTAGGCCAATGAGATCATCAATATAACAGTAAAAATTGGGAAAAATAGGAATTTGTAAATTTTTAAAAAGTTTATCTGGGGAAAAAATGTTTATGTCACTGCTTTTCTCAGACTACAAAGTATCAATATACTATCCTTTGGGGCAAAAGTGAATAAATAATATAGTGGTTCAATAAAATAACAAAAATGCAGACTCATTTAGATTTTCATAGTGAACTAATACAGTCAGGAGTCTGGGATAATCAATTCAATTATATATTCATTACCCTACTCTAGAATTATGGACCGAGTCCTTTACCCTCTTCTTTTTCTTTTCTTTTTTTTTAAGATTTTTAAAAATTTATTTATTCATTAAAAACAAAGAGAGAGAGAGAGGCAGAGACACAAGCAGAGGGAGAAGTAAGCTCCATGCAGGGAGCCTAATATGGGACTCGATCCTGGGACCCCGGGATCACTCCCTGAGCCAAAGGCAGATGCTTAACCACTTAGCCACCCAGGCGTCCCCCTTTTCCCTCTCTGTTGCCCAGCTTCACAACATAAACTCCACTTTTACAAAAGGGTAGCAAAAGCAAATTAATAGAAATTAAACTTCAACTAGGAAAGCTATGTACTAAATTCCATTTCCATTATCAGAACAACTAAGTGTGAATATCTACGGTGATCAGACCAAATTCAATGCATGAGTACATTCTTTGAATGTATTCTATACCAGACCTTCATTGCTGCTATCAGTCCTAGGAGCCTCCACCCTATTTCCTACTTAACAATGAAAAAATGTGAAAGTATAAAGGCAAGAACTGGAAACAGTGTGGAATTGAGAAGATGCAACATATCCCAAGAAAGCACCATTGTGGTGAACTATAAGATAGAAAGCTTTCTACAGATCCTCTCCAGTCTACAGATTTCCAGAAAGGAAAACCTAACTACATAAAAGAAGTTGTACTGGAACTGAATGAAACTGTATCTTAATTTTATGAGAGAAAGATCATGTACTTTAACATGATTAGAGTAGCTGACATGGCTCTAAATCAAACAAAATAAGTTCTGGATCTTTACATTCCTTTAGAAATTTCTTATTGCTACATTTCCCCGTGGAGAAAATTCTGTAATGTTGACAAATGGGTTCTTTAAAAAAAAAGCACTAATTTTATAAAATACAGCCAAACGTGCTTCCTTGAAGAGACTAAATGTAAATGCCAATTCTTCCCAACATGGACTGTAGAGACATGACTTAGTAATCTACATTGTGAGGCAACCATCTTTGGAGTAAGAAGTAATATCCCTATGCGGAATTCACTCTAGTTATATATTTCATACTGTCTGGTCTATGGTTGGGAAGTTTATTAAGAATTACACTAGAATCCTCCCTTTGGCTTCATTCTGAGTGCTTATTTAGAAATTCCACTGCAAGAACAGAGAGTCTGCCCTAAAACACTGACCACAAAGGGGTATTAACAGCTGTTTAGTGTCTGTGCACAAGTGTGCACTAAGTTCCAGGCACCTATTAAACAATGACAGTTGTGTTACTCAGTACTTACATCACAAGTCATTATTAAATTTTAAAAATCTCTATTACATTACTCAAGCCAAATTAAATCAAATTATTTTTACTGACTTCACATCTAATACAACAACATTCCAAAGGAAAAGAGGCATATTTTAAGCAGTAAAAAATCAAAAGACATTGTATTAAATACTCCAAGTATACAGGAAAACATATCTGAGCACAAATAAATGGAAGGTAACAACAGCCATCGCATCTTATGAAGCGTTTTAAAAACTGACAAGTATAACATTTTAAGAAGGCCTCCAATCCCCTTTAAACACAAGAACTGGGCAGCCTGGGTGGCTCAGCAGTTTAGCGCCACCTTCGGCCCGGGGAGTGATCCTGGAGACCTGGGATCGAGTCCCACGTCAGGCTCCCTGCATGGAGCCTGCTTCTCCCTCTGCCTGTATCTCTGCCTCTCTCTCTCTCTCTCTCTCACATGAATAAATAAAATACTTTTAAAAAATTAAACACAACAACTTTTAGGAATCAAGCATCCTCCTGAACGACATTTTTTTTTAAAGCAGGCACTGTAGTTTAGTATCACTCAATCCCAAATTGTAATGAGCAAGTCAAAGTTATTAAATTTCAAATTCAATCCATTAAATCAAAATTGACAACAGACATTTTGCCTAGTGTACATTCTGACAGCTAATTTTATATATAAATCTACTATTCCAATGTAAGAAGTACTTTACCCTTTGTTAGACAGTTAGTCCGGCCTTGGGAATTAACGGCAGCTTCAGTCCTCATAGAGCAAACTTATCTACTCCAAGATTTCATTATTTTACAGTTCTTAAGCACACCAGGGGTGTTAGATGGTGCCTCAAACATTCTTAGAACAAACTGAAACTCAAAAGTAGAAGGCAGCTCTACTTTAAACTATTTGTGAAACAAGCATAAGAAAGAAAACGTTTCTAGGGGAGAAGAAAAGACCTTTCTGTGGTTACACGGACTACAGATAGTCCAACAAAGATGATGTTTGTTGAGGGTAAAAACATGTCTTTCAGTCCCAAGTATGAACCACACCAGCCTACACCCAGCATTCCATCTGACAACAAACAGGGGCTTGAAACAAGCAGCTTTACAACACGCCTTCGTCTTGTACTGCAAAATTAGCCACACGCTTACTACTTTTAATGAAATCTGTCATGAAGCAACAAAGAAAAATTTTATAGAAAACACCAAACTAAAGCTAAGTAGGAACGTTCTCCTCAAATATGTTGTACATCTTAACATAATTTTTAATATGAATACTTCAGCTTCTGTTTCAGACACTAAGTGAATACATGTTAAATTCTGGAAGGATTTGGAAAGTTTTAACACATCACACATATACACGTCAAACAAATGTTTTGTGAAACAAATGCTTCGTGAAACAGTGAGTGCAACTACTGTAGTGTGGTACTGTGAAATTTTCTATTCTATTCTATTTATTCTTTCTCAGTTCCCTTCAGTGATCTTTATTTCAAATGGACAAGGGCCTACAATTTGGGAACCACTTTGTAATTGTAACAGCCATGTTAGAGGCATGCTTGTGAACACTGATTACACTTAACTGGACACTAATGCATTGTTTACACTCAGCTTAAGACACTTGTAATATTTAATATAAGCAAAAGATCTCAGAAGCTTAGAGAAAGGGGAAACTTTCAAGTCATATACTGAGGAATGAGAATCAGACTAGTACCAAACTTCTTAGCAGCTAAAAGATAATAAAACTCTATTTCCAAAGTTCTGAGAAAAAGAAATCATCGCCAACTTAGACTTCTATACCAAGCCAAACTATCAATGACATATGAAGAAAAACATAAAAACATTTCTAGACACTATGAGTTGTGCTAAGCTCAAGAAGGACCCTCCCACAAACACCCAGAAGATGTCCACATCCTAATCTCTGGTACCTGTGAATGTACCTTATATGGCAAAAGGGATTTGCAGACACAGTTAAGTAAGGCTCTTGAGATGGGGAGATTAACCTGGATCATGTAGATGGGGCCAACGTAATCCTAAAGCACCCTATAAAATTAAGACAAGTGTGATGATGGAAGTAAGAGGTTGGAGTGCTGTGAGGAAGGAAGGGGTCACAGCCAAAGAAAGCAGGTGGTCTCCAGAACTTAGAACAGGCTAGACTCCAGAAGGAATCAGCCAGGCTGACACCTGTGACTTTGGTCCAGTGAAACGGATTTCAGACTGTGGCTTCCAGAACTGTTAACAGAATAAATCTTTGTTGTTCTAAGCCATCAGGTTTGTGGTCATTTGTAAGAGCAGGGATAGGAAACCAATACAATGATTCAAAGTTCACTACCTACGAAATGTTTCTTCTTTAAAAAATCTGAGAATAAAAAAAAAAAAAAATCTGAGAATACACTACAGAAAAACAAGACAACAACAGAAAGAACTGACAGTGACTCTCTCCTTTTCCAAACTTCAGTCACACACTCCTAACCTTCTTCCTGACGAGGCCTCACCCTGTCTCTGGCCTGGCTCGCCTTGTTCCCCACACTCTGACAGCTGGTCGCCCTGACTTTACCCAGAACCCTCTTCAGTCAGTGTAACAAAGACCTCCATAACCCTGATGTCACTCTACCTACTGAATCTTTTACTCTGTTGGCTATGAACCCCACTTGTCCTTATTGCATTTGGAGGGGAGCCTGATCTCCCTTTCCTGTTGTCGACAGTCCCCACACTAACTGCAATCATCCTGAACAGAGTCTTCTTTACTTTTTAACGAGTGCCAGAATATTTTTTTTTTTAAACAGAATCAAAAAGAGGGGCAGACACAGGATCCATGAAATCTTAGGACACTATAATTAGACATTTCCAGATGCCAACTATGTAGTTGCCAAGAGAGTAGCCAGCCTACATAATAGGGAAACTAGGTGTCTTCAGGAAGAGAGTGAATATTATTAGTGATACAGTAAAAGCGTATACATAAAAGACCCCAAAAAGAGGGTGAAAGGACTGGTAGAAATCTCAGAACAGGCAAAACAGAAAGTGATAAAAGTCACAGTCAAACAAACGTACATTTAGGGCATTTGTACATTTGAACTGGGTGGCATATAGGAGAAATGAATTCATGTGACCTCGACACTTTCAACAGTAGGATTTTTACTTCCTTCCTACACACATCATAATATTTGAGACTGAGGTAAATGATACCAACATTATTTTATATCGATATTATTCTGACTATGTAAGGACTTTACTGGCTTTTACTGATCACAATCAACTATAGACAAAGTGTCCAAAACTGAACTCTGATGTGCACACATAGACCTCACTCCAAACTTAAGCCTCTTTCCTAAAAGCAGCTACCTGACATACAAAAAACATTCTCCACACGATACAGGAACCTCCATGTACGCATGTGCACACACACAGTGGTCAACTTCCCTTTTCTAGCCCAAAACTAGAAGCGTTCTATAAATAATGCCACACCTTACTCTTTTTCATTTAACAGTACATCCTGGAGATTGTGCATATCGACACCTGTAGATCTACCCAGTGATGCGCCAATAAAGGCTCAGTGGCTACCTCTTGGAGGGAAGGAGCAGGAGCTCCATGACCTGGTCTGCAGCATCCCCACCTTCCTATGGCCCCCACCACCCCTGTGGTGCCGAATGACCAAGAACAGTGCTGTCACAGGACGCAGAGTTCAGCTGGCTCCAGTACTTCAACAAATCTACCTCCGCCTTTTCCACAGCTGTCAAGCCTCTCAATGCGTCCATGTAATTGATTCAGCCAGTCTTCTAGAAGGGATGGGAACCAGGATCAAATAAGAGTCTGTTTTTAATGGGATTTAAAGATGAAACGTGGTGAGGTAAAGAGCTTCCCAGGCATTGGTGACCAAAGGCAGCAGAAAAACGGGAAGCAGAAACTACCAGAAAGCTGAGAAAAAGCAGCTGTTGCAGAAAGGAAAACAGTACCTGGCGTGCAGAGCACAGACAATCTCCAACACAGAGACATTTCAGTCTAAAAAAAGAGACAGAAGGACCTCTCCCTGAAGCTTCTTCATGCTTCAGCTCCCAGCGGCTTTCACTTCCTGCTCAATTCAGATAATGCTGTTTTCTTGAAATAATTTGAGTAAGTTACTGTCCTCTGTGATCTGAGTTCCTTCATTCCACCGCATCTTTCAACCAAAAGAGGCCCTCAGCACCAAGGGTGCCTATGCAATGGTTTCAGTTATTTGTGATCACTTTCTTTCTTTTTTTTAAGATTTTATTTATTTATTCATGACAGAGAGAGAGAGAGAGAGAGAGAGAGGCAGAGACACAGGCAGAGGGAGAAGCAGGCTCCATGCAGAGAGCTCAACGTGGGACTCAATCCCGGGTCTCCAGGATCACACCCCGGGCTGAAGGCGACACTAAACCACTGGGCCACTGGGGCTGCCCTGAACACTTTCTTAGCATGCCATGGACTAAGACATATCAAAAATAAGGATTCCTTTAATGGTAAAGTCTTAATAGGCACCACTGCTAAAAACTTCAGCATTTATTTTGTCAAGCTCTAGATCCAAGGCTGGAAGGAAAGCTCAAAGGAGGAGTAAGCAGAGTTAAGCAGGTAACTAAAATGTAACTAAAAACAAACAAATAAAATAAAGGAAGGTGTACCAGTCCCAAGAGAACTTGAAATATCACTTATTGTAACTGGTCATTCTGTGTGAGAGAATGGGGGCACCTACAAGTTCCACATACCCGCCCTCCCCCTGGAGAAAGCTTATTCTAAAACAACATGCCAGGATACTCTGGGAGCCAAAGCCAAAAGCACCACCTGCCGGTCCGTGTGAGACGGAACTAACCCAGTGTCTCCTCATGTTCACTCTACTTCCTTCACTGGGAGGTCATCTATAATCCAAACATTCCTTTGCACTCCAGCCCAGTCCCACTTCAATCTCTCATAACTCACTTAATTCCACATTAATGTCTTATAAATAACTGCACAACCCCAAAAACCTACTTCTCTCTTTCTTCCTCCCTCCACTAGAGTTAATCATCTTAGAAGTCATTGGCTTCCTTCTCTCTACCTTGTGTTCACTGGGAATAAGACAACATTCAGATCATAGCTGCAATTATAAAACTATTATAAATAATCATGATCAAGTAAGGGACAGCCAAAGGCTAGAAGTTCAATATATGAAAGAACCAATGCCATAACCCAAAATCCTCAGAAATGTCCAGATCTGGTCTCAAAACAGCCGCACAAGTATCCATACAATAGCTTCATATTTCTCTGGCTTAATATGCATTGTCTGATACCATAAAAACATTCAAAATAATAACTTTAAATGCTCTTCAATTTTAGATTTTAATTATCAGTATAAATATGATTTGTATCTTTCTACTCAAAATATTTCTATTATGTCACTATCAGCATGGTATTAATATTTTCTTTCTACTATATGCTTTCAATGAGTAGTTTTAAATTTTTTCAATAAATTTGCAGAACACATTCCTTCAAATTCTTATACAGAAGCCAAATTGCCCAGCAAGGCAGGAAGGTGAGGCTGAGGAGAGAGGGAGCAAAGTTGTCCTGGTTTGATCTCTTTCCCTTTTTCCTCCACAAGATCCAGGGGACCTGTACAGAACTACAGTGCTATACAGGCCAAAGCAAGCTGTAACCACCAGCCTTTTTTTATGTGTGCCTTTGTAAAGCTACTGCTTTTATGCAGCTTTGTAAAGCTACTGCTTTTTTGAGTAACCTTTGTAAAGCTATTGCTCAAGTGATTCTCTTCCAATTGGTTTCCCAACTGCCATCTCAAGCACCCCTTTCACAGTCTCTCCCACAGTTCTCTAGGTTTGGGTCTCCCTTTTGGGTTGACCTGAACCCTAAAATGTTCAGATCAACATTTTATAATTGGTAGGTTGGCTATTTTATTTTGTTTGTAAGCATATACTTTTAAGATCTTTCAAAACAGGACACAGCTCTAATATTTTAAACACAGAGTACCCAGTATCAGCAAGGTATTTAATATTTCCATAACTAAGAAGATACTTAAAAATATAGTATTAACAATAATTTCTGGGCAAGCTTCTATTACTTGCTTCCTAATTTTTAGAAAGATGAGAAGCAAAATAATTTTAAAGTCCTAAAAACAATTACTGACAAAGATTTACTATAATTGAGAAGATAATGTTTTTCTCAAATTTAATCAAGAATTATAGCCTGCTTCTAGCCCACTGTCATAAGGGAAAACTGCTTCTTTTGTTCTAGTGTACTTCCAAACTCATACACATAATATTGAATATATTTATTGACATGTCTATTTAATTGTAAGTTCCGTGAACAGAAGACAATTTATCTTATTCATTGTAGTATCTCTAGTTATCTACCATAGTGCCTAATACATAGTAGACGCTCACCATATAGTTCTTAAAAATATAAAAATAACTCCTCAAAATTCACTACTATTGTGAACTATTCAACCAGCTAAACATTTAATATATCAATTTATTTTTAACAATTAGATTTTTCTTTTATTTACTTATGAGAGAGAGAGAGAGCAAGCATGAGCCAGGGGAGGCGCTGAAGGGGAGGGAGACGGAGAGAGAGAGAGAGAAAGAGAGAGAGAATCTCTTAAGCAGACTCCACCTTGAGCATAGAGCCTAAAGTGGAGCTTGATCCCATGACCCTGATTATGACCTCAGCCAAAAGAGTCAGACCCTCAAGGGACTCAACCCAGGTGTTCCAACAGATTTTAAGCTATTTTCCAGATATACTTTCACTGCAAAAAGTATACCATTACTAAAGATTCTCAGCTATGTTTTTTTATTCTATTTCAAGGTAGCATCAAAAATTTCATTAAGACTCTAAAATTCAGATATGAGAAGTCACAATCTATTTCTGATTAGCACTTTTGATTACTTACAAGTCCTTCATATCCATCAAGGAAGGAAAGAAGGAAGGAATGAAGGAAGGAAGGAACGAAGGAAGGAGATATGGAGAGAGAGAAAAGAGAGAAAGGAGGAGCCTCTTGAAAAATGAAAGAAATCAGAGACTTGTATGGGATGTTTGTGTTCCAGTCCACTCTCCTCACATCTTCCTTACCTAACTCCCCAATCTATTCATAGAACCTTGCAGCCTCACTTTCTTGACAGGAAGGTCCTGTTCACATGGCTAAATGTGCTACCATCACGCTTCAAGTCCATGTGGAGACACTTTAGCTAAAATGACACTCCAGGGCAGCCCCGGTGACTCAGTGGTTTAGTGCCGCCTTCAGCCCAGGGCGTGATCCTGGAGTCCCAGGACAGAGTCCCACATCGGGTTCTCTTCATGCAGCCTCCTTCTCCCTCTGCCTGTGTCTCTGCCCCGCCCCCCCTCTGTCTCTCATGAATAAATAAAATATTTTTAAAAAAATTTTTTTTAAAATATAAGAACACTCTAGAACTCTCCCAGAACTCTTCTGTCTCATGCGGGCAGAAGGACTTCTGAGGTTGCTAGGTTGAGCTCCTTGCTCTCTTTCTCTCAGCCACCCTGGGTGCATATCCTCTGGTCTACTCTCCATGCATGAAGGCACATGTCCTGAGGGGAGGCCTGCAGTGTGGCTCAGCTGTGCTAGTCATCCAGGGGGTATGTCTCAGTCAAGTCAGGCTAATAAGCCCTTTCACTTCAGATCGAATGTCATGTCCTCAGATCAGCCAATGGAGAGGATATTTTGATCTTCATCCATGGGTCTCTTGTGTCTCACTTCTCAAGGAGAAGAAACAGTATCACTACTGGTTCCCTAGAACTCCCCAGATCAGACTAGAAACTCCTACGTTTATGTGTAAGGTGATTCATAAAGAAAAAGGATATGGAGTGATGTAACAATATTTAAATACCATTACTACCGATGAGAAGCATAATTACTAGTTGTTGAATATGAGTGCAACTCCCACATTCGGGGGCAGGGTTGAATGAGAAAATTGCCAACAACAGATACTTAGAACCAAGACAAGCTCATGAGTCATTTTACTCATTTAAATCCGCCTACAGTTGCTGGCAAACTCAGGATTATACCTTAGCTGCTTTTCCAGCAGTGTAATTGTTTCAGAGGATGACACAAGACTCACTGGTAACAACTCCCTGTTTGTGGATACTTTATAACCTGTCTAGTGAGAGTTTCCTATGTGTCAGACACTGTGTTTGAGCATTAACTCACATAATCTCACACATAATCCTCACACAGCCTACTCGGATAGTTGTATGTCTACCCCCAGTTTATGCGGAGCCTGAGGTACAGAGAGGTTAAGGCATTCTGGTTCTGTGGGAAGTAAGCAGCAGAGCAGGACTTAAAAGTCAAGACTGTCTGACTTCAAAGCCTTCTTTCTAACCACCAAGCTATACTGCTGAAGTACAAATGGATAATCTTTTTCTATTCTTCTCATCTCTGCTAGTCCTTACATTTCTTAGAAACAAATCTATCAAAAAAAAAAAAAAAAAAAGAAACAAACAAACAAATCTATCTGTGATTCCTACGGATTCGTAACTGGTGCTTTCTGCTTTCCAGTAGCCTTCTAAACTTACCACACTAGCTTGTCTACTATTTGTCCAAAATGGACTCCAATAACGTAGAAAGTCCAAGAACTATTTATATGAAATATTCTTTGTGATCCTAAGCAACTGTACCTCCCATATTACATTTTAAATTGTATGCTTCAGGATAATAATAGGAAATGTTCAAGAAACATGCAGTGCTTGCTTCAGCAACACACATACTAAAAATTGGAATGATACAGAGAGGATTAGTATGGCCCTTGCACAAAGACAACAGGCAAATCCATGAAGCAGTCCCAAAAATCATACAAATAAAACCAAAAAACCTGCAAAACTATTTGACAGACAAATCACTATATGGATACTAAAGTTAACTCTGCTAAAACACTTTATGCATTTAGTAGATACTAACTTACATGCCCTCACAATTAATTTCTATGATTATGGAAAGAATTCTGTTGAATCTACTTCACTTAATTGACTTTCACAACTCTTTCAGCTCATTCAGAACTGTAAGAATGTACAGTTATATTCACTACAAGTTCATGTTGAATCCAGCCCAATGGGTACTTACAAGAAATGATGCAACTATACCAGATTCTTGTAGACCACTTGGAAGACAAAGAGGATGGAAGAGAATTCATAGAATGTCCACCCTAGTAGCACATAACTAATTCCACAGATAATTTGGCAAACCCTATTCTCAACCCAATGGTAACTTTTCCACTTCTTAAATCAAAAATAATATGCAAATAACAAACTGTGCCTAAAATGGCATACAACAACAAGAATTCAGTATCACTTAGGACACAGTAGCACACAGAAAGAACCACATTAACACATTTTTTAAAAAGTATGAGCCATGCAAGTATGCTCTGGTCCCTGAATGGCCCTTAGGTTCAAATTGGAATATAGGCCATCGAGGAGTTTCTGGGTGGCTCAGTCACTGAAGTGTCAGATTCTTAAGCTCAGCTCAGGTCTTGATCTCAGGGTTGTGAGTTCAAGCCTTGCACTGAGCTCTACAATGGGCATGGGGCCTACTGAAAAGAAAGGAAAGAAAAAAAGGAAAGAAAGGAAGGAAAGGAAGGAAAGGAAAGGAAAGGAAAGGAAGGAAGGAAGGAAGGAAGGAAGGAAGGAAGGAAGGAAGGAAGAAAGAAAGAAAGAAAGAAAGAAAGAAAGAAAGAAAGAAAGAAAGAAAGAAAGAAAAAAGAATATAAGGTCATTGAATGCCAGCAACTTGGGAAATAATAAATATAGGTGTTCATATCACACTAAAGCTGTTATTCATTCAAATAATTTTTTTAAAAGGTGCCCTAAGCTCCAAGCACAGCACCACATAATTCTCATAAAATAGAGTTGCATTCACCAACATGCCTAACAAATCCCAAGAATATTATATATGCATATCTCACATTTGTATGTGTGTTTAATATAACATGTATTCTTTACATTGTTACTGTGACAGTAATTTTGTGTTAGGGTGTCTTGTATAAGTGAGATTTATTTTACATAACAAACACCGAAAGTGCTATACACATATGAAAGTCACTGATCAGGAGACCAGATAAAATAAATAACCAACTAAGTCTGGTTCATAACACCTAGCATTCATTCTGCACAATCTAAACATCTTATGTATGTTATTTCATGTAATGACCTCACATCCAAGCTTTGAGGTAGGTATCATTATTGTTCATTTAACAGATAAGAAAATTGTTGGGTTAATTAACTTGCAAAGATCACACAGCTTTGAAGTTGTAGAAGTGGCACTCAGACAAAGGCAATAAGGCCTCAGAGTGCTCTTAATCACTCCACGTAATCTTTGAATAAATGAAACGGCAAGCATATGAACAAAGGTTGGTCAAGAGAATCTGTCCATAAGGGATCCTCAAAGTAGCATTAAATCAGGGCAAGAGGCTGAGGGAATGCCATCCCATCAATAGGAAGCCAAGGAGGTATTTTTCAAGAGAACATTGGCCAGAAGCTGTAGTGAAAATGAAGGCTGCTCAGAAGGAAGAATGTGCTTATTAATAGCTCACGTTATTGAGCTTTTATTACCCAGCAGGCACTGTGCTAGGTACATACAATATCTCACTGAATACTCAAACAGTCCTATTATCATTTACATTGTACAGATGAGAAAATGAAACTTAAGAGGCCAATGAAACTTAAGAGGCCAACTTGTCCAAAGCTACCTAAGTGTCAAAGCCTTAACTCAAGCTCCTATCTGGAAGGCCACAAAGCCCTGTATTCTTGCCCATTATGCTACAAAAGTTAAGAGAAAAAGAGAATATGCCTGCATATCTGCAAATTAATAAGATAGAAGCTACCAAGAAATGTACCAGGAAGTGGGTTAGCTGAGTCAGTGTTAGCTCAAACCTATACATGCTGGTTGTGTTTCTGCAAGTGAATATCCTCCTCCGATAAAAAAAAAATCTTCCCAGATCTGAAAATGATGACTTCCCAAAATTACTTATTCCTGTGTACTTTCAGATACTCAAGTGCCCAAAGTTCCCCTCCACTGATAACAGAAAGCTACCATAGCGTTTTATGCACATAAAATGCATTTTCCTAGTTTCTGATTACAAACAAGGAAGCAAAAGTTTCGAAATGTTAAATTAGAGCAGCTCAATATTGATACAACTCTCTTTCTCTCTCTCTCTCTCTCTCTCTCTCTCTCTCTCTCTCTCTCTTTTTAATCCTTTACTAGCTCCCAATCACCAGACCCCAGGCAGGGAGCAGGGAAACATGGGCTCCCTGCCAATGGTTTTTAGTGATCTTTGATTTATACCCTCTATTCAATATAACCTAGTCCTATATTTATTTTTTTTAACCCCTTTTGACTATATCTTTTATTTCCCTAAGTACAACACATAGGTTCTTCAGTATAAAGATTCATTAATTCTATATCATATCAAACTTTAAAAAAACATTTCCAACATACCTATTACTGGCAATTTGTTGCATATAAATACTGTACAAAACACTCCAACTCTCATCACTGGCATTTGAAAAATGCTAATGTTTCATCATTTCAAAGCTCCTGAAGGTCATCACTTGTAACAATTGCTAATTTTCCTTAGGCATGAAACTGAATCATGGACTGTGTATATGAAAGCAGGTCACCTGGTCGTCAAGTGAGCCTAGATGCCTAGCTCATGCCTATCAAAGTAGCTTTGTTTTTCTCTCATTTCACAAACAGCAAATCCCATGGTGGGAGTAAAATAAAACCAAAGCAAAATACAAAATTTAGTGGCCTCAAAAAGAAAGTAAATAATATTTTGGAAGTATTTCTAATTTGCTACAGCAAGGTTCACAATAGTGCATATAACATCCTGTTGGTGGTTAGGGATACACATAAATACCCAAAATTAACAGTGGCTGTCCTGGGGAGATTAAAGCTACAAAAAGGACACATATTTTTCAATGGATAACCTTTGGTACACCTTGAGTTGTTTACCATGTATATGTACCGCCTTATCAAAATATAAAATTAAAAATGTTAACAACTGTAAAGATAATTAATGTGAGGAGAAAGTTCCCTCCCCTCAACAAAAGGTTGAAGATTTCATACTACTCCAGTGTAGCTCCCTCTACTCAAGCAAATGTTCCCTTCTCTACCACACCCTTCTTCTAGCCTGCAGGGACCTGAAACATGAAGGGTGCTAGTACAGTGCCACCTCAGCTTTTATGATAGAATGCCTTCATCTTCCAATTTTCCTTACTGTTCTAAAGGAAGGAAAGGAAGAATGTAAATTCAAAGTGATAAAAAACTATACCAAGTGCATAACTAATTCCTTCCCATAACCCTAAGAAAGCCAATTAGCAATTTCTCTTCTAACAAGCCATTCAGGCAGAGGTGCTGTGACAATGCAGAAAGAGGAAAATTAAGAATCTATATCTTACCTTCTGGAAATATGAATAGAAAGCCAGGCCCTGCAAAACATGTCTTTATCCAACACAATGATTTGAAAGAGTATTTTACTAAAAATGGCAAAAATTAAAGATACAAATGTTAAAGTTTTTAAATTTTAGGCTATTATGGGCTAGTTCAAACATTTTACAAGTAAATATACAAGCCTGGGGGCCTCTGGCTGCCCCAGGTGGTATAGCACGTGACTCTTGACTTCAGGGTCCAATTGAAGTCCCACGTTAGGCATTGAGCTTACTTTAAAAAAAAAAAAAAAAGCACAAGCCAAATAACAAAATTTATGGAAAAACCTTCCTCAGCAAATCACACTACAACTTTCCTAACCAATTCACTTATATTCAATGGGATTTTTATTGCTGACAAATCTAGGTTGTTTCTGAAATGGATGTCTCCTAGAACTTTCATTTATAGTGTTCTTGAAATGCCTTTAAAAGCCTTTTAGAGGGTATTTTTTTTCCCTTAAACTCTTTTTTTCCATATAACACTGATCTTGTCAAATGCAGTTTTGCCAACAGCAGTTCTTTTCAAGAACATAACTTTAATAAACTTGCTGACAAATGGATTACATTACCATCATTGTGAATGGCAAGCTACTTTGACCATTTTTAATACAGACAATCTAATGAGTTGCTTGGTTTCCAATGAAACCATCAATGCTTTGACAATTTCACAAATTCACTGTGGACCAAGGCTCTTTGCAGGTACTGAGAAACACAGATTATTAAGACATACTATCTGCCTTCAAGATGTTTGTTTACAACCTTGTAAATGAATAAAAGAATCATTACCATAAGAGATGCGTTCCCTACAGGACCTTACCAGCAAGGAGAGAAAGGCAAAAGTCACAATCTTTCTTAAAGCATATCACACAATCTGCAGGGGACAACTATGTTACCACACTAATGCAAACTGTTCTTAATTCTTAACACAACTGGAATAGTGCAGAGCATCTAAAGAATTAATTATTAGGACTGATTATCTAAAGGTAGAACAGAATTTTAGTGAGTTCATTTTTGTTTATCTCAACACTATGGATTTATCTTCTAGGAGATGCCTTCAGTTTGACTTACATGCCTCTAGAAATTTAATGACACATCTAGAAACCAGAAGCTCAAATTGCTTGGCAAGTATACTGGAATGCCAACACAAACCAAAGTTAATTGCCTACTTTCTTCTAAATGCTATCAAGCACCATAAATCTTTTGGAAAGTAGGATTATCTTTATTTACAACATGCTTTAAAACAAAGTGTTTTCCTACTGAATTATGCCTGGAATGTGTGTATATATGTAAACATATGCAAAACAAAGCTTTCCCCAAAATCTATAGAATAGTTTCACAACAGTCTGATGGATTCATTTAACAAATTAAAATGAAACTAATACTATTATACAAATTAATACAAAATTAGTCCACATACAAATAATTTCACTCCAGTTCTCATTTTGTTTTTGTTCAATTCAACAGAAATCTTATAACTGCTCTACCATTTATTACTGATGTAAACCTGGGCAAGTTACAACCTGCAATGAAGCACTGGTCTCTTCACCTGTAAAAGAGAAATAAGGATAACAAGAGCACCAACTAACATTAACTAAATGTCTGCTACCTGTCAGATACTACTCTAAGCATATCACATCCTATGATGCATATATTCTCAAGCACGTGATCAAAAACTCAAACAACCTTATGGTGTAGACACTATAGAGAAAGAATAATATATCACCGCACTCCAGATGAGGAAAGAGACACACATGTTTCCAAAGGTCTCACAGCAGGTGCCAGAGTCCATTTGGCTGGGGATCCAAAAGTCACAGTCTCAATCACTAAGATACAGCTGCTTAAAAACTGTAAAACATCTCCTGCCCAACTTGTAGAATCATTGTGAACATCACATTTAATTTGGCTCATAGAAGTATTTTATAACTTTCAGTGCCATATAAGATAGGATACTTAATAAAGTTTTGAGGATAAGATTGATAAAAATTGACTGTGGAAGAATCAAAGCAAAAATTTAAGTTAAAAAAACAGTTAAAGGAGTTGTAAAGAGCCTTCAAATGTATCTAGCTCAACGTCCCACAAATGTTAACATCCCCTCAATAACATGCTTAGTAAGTTGTCACAGAATTTCTCTTTTAATGCCTACAGAGATGAAAATTTCCCAAACACACAAGTCAGCCCATTCCATCTTGAAATGTTCAAATTATTATTAGAAATGTCATCCTTTCAGCTCTAAACAAAATTAGGCTTTTCCACATGATAAGCCTATAAATACAAATCACTAAGATATTCACACTGTTCAACACAAGACATTTTATTAAAGTCTCCCTTTGAACTGTGACACCCAAATTCAGCATAATATCCCAGAAGAGGCCTGATGTGAGGAAAACAACAGCCTATTACCTTCTTGATCTGCATCTAAATCATTCACTTTTCTTTCCTGGCTGGTAGTCAATTTAATGAGCTTGTATTTAGCATACACTTAATTGAAATCTCTCAGTCCTCTCTCAGGGGCTATCTCAATCACAGTGTAGAACATGACATTTAATCATTTTTAATCTTGTTTTCACCTTGGTCTATTATTCTAGCCTGAAAAGATCTTGGCAAATCTTAATTTCATAACCTTACTTTATCAACACTGTACCCTCTCTCTTCCTTTGCAAACCCAATGATTACAATGGAATTTTTATCCTAGCCACTAAAAAAATGCTAAATAAGTTAAGATCCTAAGACACATTACCAAAGACCTTGACCCTGACAAGAATTAATTTATATATATGATCCATTGATCAAATATAAAATCCTTAAAAGACCTATTACTTCTTGTAGTCTGTGATGGCATCACAGAAGCCTTTTCAAATATGTTTCTAACACCCAAATAAAACCTATCTCTTGGTGGGTTGGGCTCAAGAGAGTAAGATCCTAAACTCACTCCTTCCTACGGATACAATAAATACACAATTACATATGGAACAATTTCCCCTTCTATGAATAACTAAACAAAATCTTTTTTTAAAAAAAAAAAGGAATAATTTCCTCTGAGAAATACCAGAAAAGTAGATGAACAGAGCCTCCACAACAAAGGATAACATTAAAGATAGGAAAGGCAAAGACAGCATGAAAGAGAGGGGAGAGAAAGAGGGAATGGAGGTAGAGAAGGAAAGAGGGGAGGGAAAGGAAGGGAGAAGAAGGAAAGGGGGAGGAAGGAAGGGAGGAAGAAAGAGGCAAGCAAAACAAATAAAAAACACACCCTGGGCACAATCAGGAGGGATCTCAAAAACAAGTAAGTTTTCCCTCACAAGTAAGAAGTTTTCCCTCATTTTGTGCTCTGTATCAGGCATCCAACACTGAGATCCTGAATGAGAGAAGAGCCCTCTAAACTTTGAAAACCAACAAGGATCATATCTGGGAAAGCCATAAAACATAAAAGCCATCTGGGAATGGAGAACCCACTCTTAAAGGAGTTCTCATAGAGCTCACTCATCCCAGGACCCAGAGCAAACACACCAGTCGGAAAAGTGCCTAGATCATATGGAGAGATCCACTTATTAATGTTAAAACACCTGCCTGACAGGCAGGAAACCAGGGAGACTTTCTCAGGGAATGGAGACACTAGTAGGTCATGCCATTTTTACAAACTCATTCTACCTTGCTAATGTCAGTCAGCACCAGCAGGCTCCATTTTGGAACTCTCTAACCTGCTAGAGATAGTGGGGCGCTAAAAACCCACCCATGCCCACAGCACAGACAGCAAGTCATTGCTGGGCCAGATGCCAGCTTTCCCCCTGCCCCCAGGCCATATGAAATGAGCCCATGCAGCCCACAGAGGGAACACCACTTGGGTGTCCAGCTCTGCTAGTGAGATAGGATTACACTTCTGGGCTTCACATGAAATCATTCACATAAGGCCACTCCTTCAAGACTGAAAAAGGCAGCTGATTTCTCTAATACATAAAAACAAACACAAAGAGGCAAAATGAAGAGACAGAGGAATGTGTTCCAAAGAAAGAACAAGGGAAAAAAAACATCAGGCAAAGACATTAATGAAATGGAGATAAGCAATCTACCTAATAAAGAGTTCAAAGTAATAGTCATAAAGATGCTTACCATACTTAGGAAAAGAATGAACACAGTGAGATCCTCAACAAAGAGAAAACATAAATTCAAAACAAAAGCTACAGAGCTGAAAAATCTGCTAACTGAACTGAAAAATACTACAGTTCAACAGCAAATTGGATGGAGCAAAGAGCAAATAGGTGAGCTAGAAAACAAAGCAACAGAATTCACCAAGACAGAGCAGCAAGAGGAAAACAGAATTTTTAAAAAACAAAGATAATGTAAGGGACCTTTGGGACAACATGAAATACAGTAACAATCAAGTATGTTATAGGGGTTCTAGAAGGTGAGAAGAGAAAGGGCCAGAAAACTTATTTGAAGAAATAATAGCTGAAAGCTTTCCTAATGTGAAGAATGAAATGGACACACTTGTTCAAGAAGCCCAGAAAGTTCCAAAAAAGATGAACCCAAAGTGATCATATTAAGATACATTATAATTAAAATGGTAAAAATTAAAAGATAAAGAGAGAATCTTAATTACATGTAAGGGAAATCCCATAACGTTACAGCAGATTTTTCAGCAGAAACTATGGAGGCCAGAAGAGAGTGGCATGACATATTCAAAATGCTAAAATGGAAAAACTTTGAACCAAGAATTCTCTACCTGGTAAGATTATCATTCAGAAATGAAGGATTAAGCATTTTCCAGATAAACAAAGAAGTTCATCACCACTACCACTAAAGGGGCCTTACAAGAAATGTTAAAGAAAACATCCAAAAGTAAACACCTTACTAGAATATAGGTAAATACCTACTAAAGGCAGTAGTAGGTAAATCACTTATAAGGGTTAAAATAAAAAAAATAAAAAATAATTAAAACTATAGTAATTAGTTAAGAGAGGCATAAAAAGGTCTTAAATCTGACAAAAAATATAAAATGTGGGAAGCATGGAGAAAAATATGTAGTTTTGGAATATACTCAAATTTAAGCTGTTATCAATGAAAACCAGACTAATATATACACAAGAAGCTATATGTGAACCTCACATTAACCATAAAGCAAAACTCATAACAAATGCACACAAAAAAATAGCAAAGAAATCTAAATATAATACTAAAGAAAGCCATCAAACCACAGAGGAAGAGAGAAAGAGAAAAGAAAGGAACAGAGAAGAGCTGTGAAAACAGCCAGAAAATAGCAAACGAAAAGGCAATAAGTACATCTCTATCAATCATTACTTTAAATGTAAATGGATTAAACTCTTCAATCAAAAGACATGGAATAGCTGAATGGATTAAAAAACAAGACCCACCTATATGCTGCCCGCAAGAGACTCACATGAGAAGAACACATGCAGACTGAAAGTGAAGGGATAGAGAAAGATAATCCATATAAAAGGAAATGAAAAGAAAGCTGGAGTAGCTATACCCACAGCAGACACAATAGTCTTTAAAACAAAGACTATAACAGTAGATAAAGAAGGCTATTACATAAGGATAAAGTAATCAATTCAACAGGAAAACATAATATTTATAATGCATGCAACATATCTGCATTGACACCAGTCTGACAAAGTAGCAGACTAACACCTTATTTACATTAATGGATAGATCCAATGAATTAAAAAAAAGAAACATCAGCCTTAAATGACATATTAGACCAGATGGACTTATTAATAGATATATATAGAACATTTAGTCCCAAAGCAATAGAATACACATTCTTCTCAAGTGCCCATGGAATATTCTCCAAAACAGATCACAGACTAGGCTACAAAACAAGTCTCAGTAAATTCAAGAAGACTTAAATCATATCTAGCGTCTTCTCCAAACACAATGGTATAAAACTAGAAATCAATTATAAAAAGAAAACTGGAAAAACCACCAAAAATGTGGGAATTAAATATGCTGTGAACCAATGGGTCATCAAAGAAATAAAAACTACACCTAGAGACATATTAAAACAGAAATATGACATACCAAAATCTTTGGAATTCAGCAAAAAAAAAAAATGGTTCTAAAAGGGTATATTGTAAGAATACAGGCCTATCTCAAGTAACGAGAAAAATTTCATATAACCAACCCAACTTAACATCTAAAGGAGCTAGTGAGGGAGAAAAAAAAAAAAAAAAAAAAAAAAGAGCTAGTGAGGGAGAAAAAAAAGCCCAAAGTCAATAAAAGGAATAAAATGATAAGGATTAGAGCAGAAATAAATAATATACTGAAAAAGAAATCAATGAAACTAAAAGTTGGTTCTTTGAAAAAATAAACAAAATTGACAAATGTTTAGCAAGATTAACCAAGAAAAAAAAGAAGGCTCTAACAAACAAAATCAAAAATGAAAGAGGAGAACTTACAACTGACACCACAAAAACTCAAAGGATCCATAAGAGAATACTGGAACAATTATACATCAACAAGTTAGACAACGTAAAAGAAATGTATAAATTCCTAGAAACATGTAATTTTCTAAGACTGAATACTGAAGAAACAGAAAACCTAAATAGACTGATTACTAGTAAGTAGATTGAATCAGTCATCAAAAATCTCCCAACATACAGAAGTCCAGGACCAGACAGCTTCACTGGTAAATATTATCAAACAGTTAAAGAAGATTTAATACTTACCCTTCTCAAACTCTTTCAAAAATTGAAGAGGAGGGAATACTTCCTTCCAACCTCATTTTATGAGACAAACATTACCCATATACCAAAACTAGAAAAGGATACAAAAGAAAATTACAGGCCAATAACACTGGTGAAAATTGATGTGAAAATCCACAACAAAATGAGCAAATCGAATTCAACAATACATTAAAAGGGTCATACACCATGGTCAAGTGGAATTTATCCCAAGAAAGCAAGGATGGTTCTACATCCACAAGCCAATCAGCATGATACACAATGTTAACAAAATGAAGGATAAGTATGACCTCTAATAGATACAGAAAATGATTCACAAAATTCAATATCCATTTACAATTAAAAACTCTCAGCAAAGTGGATATAGAGGGAATGGATCTCAACATAATAAAGGTATATATGACAAACCCAATCATACTCAATGGTAAGAAGCTGAAAGCTTTTCCTTTAAGATCAGGAACAAGACAATGAAGCCCACTCTCATCACTTTTATTCAAAATAGTATTAGAAGTACTAGCCACAACAATTAGGCAAGAAAAAGAAATAAAAACATCCAAGTAGGAAAGGAAGAAGTAAAACTGTCACTAATAGCAGATGACCTGATACTCCATATAGAAAACACTAAAGATGCCATCGTAAAAATCTTGGAATTAGGGTACTCGGGTGGCTCAGTCAGTTAAGTGGCCGACTCTTGATTTCAACTCAGGTCATGATCTCAGGTTCAGAGATCGAGCCCTGAGTGGGGCTCCATACCCAACAGAGAGTCTGTTTAAGACTCTCACTCTCTCTCAGTCTCTCTCTCTCTCTCTCTCCCTCCCTCCCTCTGCCCCTCCTCCTGCTAAGACATGCTGTCTCTTTAAAATAAATAAATCTTTAAAATATATTCTTTTAATTGATAAATTCAGTAAAGTAGCAGGGTACAAAATAAACACACAGAAATCTGTGGCATTTCTATATACTAATAATAAATTATCAGAAAGTGATATTAAGAAAGCAGTCCCATTTACAACTGCATCAAAAAGAAAAAAATAGCTATGAATAAATTTAACCAAGAAGGTGAAATTTAACCTATACATTGAAAACTGAACACTGATGAAAGAAAGTAAAGAAGATAAAAATAAATGGAAAGATATTCATGGATTAGAAGAATATTGTAAAAATGTCCATAGTACCCCAAGATTCAATGCAACACCTCTCAAAATTCCAATGGCATTTTTCATAGAACTAGAACAAACAATCCTAAATTTGTATATAACCACCTGAAGACAAATGACCTTGACATAGAAAAACAAAACTGAGGTATGCTCCCTGATTTTTAACTATACTACAAAGTTACAATAATCAAGCCAGTATGGTAGGGACACCTGGGTGGCTCAGTGGTTGAGCATCTGCCTTTGGCTCTGGTTGTGATCCTGGGGTCCTGGGATCAAGTCCCACATCAGGCTCACCACAG
Source organism: Vulpes vulpes (assembly GCF_048418805.1). NCBI lineage: Eukaryota > Metazoa > Chordata > Mammalia > Carnivora > Canidae > Vulpes > Vulpes vulpes. Next base: position 109,525,959 of record NC_132781.1, on the reverse strand, counting down.
GGAGCCTGGGTCTCTGCTTATGTCTCTGCCTCTCTGTCTCTCTCATGAATAAATAAATAAAATCCTTAAAAAAACACACACACACACACAACAGTATGGTGTTGTTATAAAAACAGACACACAGATCAATGGAACATAATTCAGAGCACAGAATTAAAACCATACATATATGGACAATTAATTTATAACAAAGGACCCAAGAACATATACTGGCTAAGGACAGTCTCATCAATAAGTGGTGCTGGGAATACTGGACAACCATATGCAAAGAATGAACTAGACCACTATCTTACACCACACAGAAAAATTCACTCAAAATGGATTCACTCAAAAATTCACTCAAAGTTACACTCACTTGAATGCAAGACCTAAAACCATAAAATTCCTAGAAAAAAACAGACAGTAGGTTCCTTGACACTGGTCTTAGTGATATTTTTGTGGATGTGACTCCAAAGGCAAGGGAAACAAAAATAAACAAATGGAATTACTTCAAACTAAAAAGCTTCTGTACAATAAAAGAAACCATCATCAAAATGAAAAGCAACCTAGTCAATGGGAGAAAATTTTGGCAAATCATGTATCTAATAAGGGATTAATATCCAAAATATATAAAGAACTCATAACTAAATAGCACAAAAACAAATAATCCAATTTAAAAACAGACAAAGGGTATGAACAGACACATTTATCCAAAGAAAACATATAAATGGTCAATAGGCATCTATTGATGTTCAACATTGCTCATCATCAGGAAAATGCACATCAAAACCTCAATGAGATATTAGCTTACACTGGTTAGAAAGGCTAGTATTAAAAAGGCAAGAAATAACAAGTGATGGGGAAGATGTGGAAAAAGGGGAACTCTCATGCACTGTTAATGGCAACGTAGGAAATGGTGCAGCCACTGTGGAAAACAGCAGAAAGGCTCCTCAAAAAATTAAGAATAGAACTACTATATGATCCAGTTATTCCACTTCTGGGTATTTATGTGAAGGATACAAAAACGTTGATTCAAAAAGATATATCCACCCCCGTTTTCACTGCAGCATTATTTACAATAGCTGAGAAATGAGAACAACCTAAGTGTCTACCAGTAGACAAAGAAAACAGACTACTACAAAGGCATTAGAAAGAATGAAATCTTGCCAACGGCAACAGCATAGATGAATCCTGAAGGTATTATGCTAAGTGAAATAAATCAGAGAAAGAAAAATGCACATAATTTCACTCATATGTGGAATCTAAAAACAAAACAAAACACATACACACACTCTCATAGATCTAGTGAACAGACTGGTTGCTACTAGAGAAGGAAAGTGGAGAGGTGGGTAAGATGAAAGGGGTCACTTGTATGGTGAGAGATGGTAACTAGACTTTTAGTGGTGATCATAATGGTGATTATATTTTACACCTAAAAGTTACATAATGTTAAAAAATTATATAACATTATATACCAATTTTGCCCCCAACAATAATTTTTTAAAAGAAGAAATGTGAAGAAACAAAACAAAACAAACCTATCTCCAACATTTGAGATATCTATTCAGTGACAGCAAAAAAAGTAATTTTTTTGTACAAGTAGCTCTAATTATACCCAGAAAAGCTCCTAAATCATTTCCTTCTAAATACATTCATGAGGCATAATTAATAAAAATCAAGCTACAATTCTGATTACAATGACCATGAAATACAATCGTTTCTAGTCACTAGAATCTACCCTTGCTCTTCCTCTTTCAAGTCCAGTCTTCAAGTATCTGCTCTGTATTTTATTACTCTTAAAAGACTATTTACAGTTATTCCAAAATAGCCTAAGTCTGTAACTCATTTACCCCTAAACACCTGAAATGAAAGGGCGTTATTATCCCTGACCTTCCCTGGTTTTCAATTATCTCTCATTTCTGTCTCTTCTCTTTTCTGTTTGATGAGAATTCTGCTTTAACAAAACAACAAACAAACAAACAAAACCAAAACCAAAACAAGCAGATGGAAGTAAAAGAGTCTGGGATATATTCTTTCTCATGTTTACATTACCTGGCCTGCTCTGAATAGCAGGCCTAAATGGGCATTACAGATTTCCAGGAAGCAAACTATGCTTTTTAAGGTGTTTTTATCATATTCCACACTTCACAGATGTCAATTCATTTGCACTTGATTCTTCCTGACACTATTTTTTAAAGTACTTATTAGTCTTTTTCATTCATTAGAGGGGACAAGTCTTTTTTTCTACCTTTCATTCAAGTCCTTAAACTCAGAGGACATTTTAAAACAGCTTTTATGTATATTTTTATTTATTCAGTGTAAGTTCCTTTTTCTTTTCTTTTTTTTCCCCTTTGTTGTTTTTTTTAATTGATCCAGGACTCCTTTGAGTGTGCAAAACGTAAGAAAGACCGCCTTTACTATTTTTCTAATTCACTTTCCTAAAGATAATCATATATCACTAACGTGGTACAGAATTTCACTCCTTAGAACTTTACAAATTCTCTGAAGTTAACAGCACTTGAACCTTACCAGTAAGGACTTTCTTATTAAACTTGAATTAGTCCTGAAAAGCAGTTCCTTTCATTATTCCCACAACCTCCTAAAATATATACTTATCAGTAAGGTTATAAAATGGATTTGTTTATATTTGAATAAGCTCTATTGTCAGGCTTAAATTCTTGATGAAAGAAATGGTTACAAATGAAAGCAAGATCTCATAGTTTCAAGGTTTCAAAATAATTCATGGAGAAAAAGTCTTTTCAATAAGTGATAGTGGAATAACTAGGTATCTGTACAGGAAAAAAAACAAACTTTGGCTCTTACCTCACACAGTACATAAAAATTAACTTGAAATAAATCCTTGTTGTTGGGTAAAATGGGGAGACCCTGGGCCTTGGGGCCTGAAACCTTGATTCGGCCCATCCCAAAGGAGTCACCAAAGGTTAGTGGTCTTGTCACGAGAAACAATTCAAGGACAGCCATACAACACAGTGGACAGGCGACACGAGTGGGAAAATTTATTAAAGTGAAAAGCAAACTCTCAAGATGTGACAGTGGGTGAATTCAAGAGAGCTGGATACCCTGGGGGTTTCTATATAGCTGCTAACCAGGAAGTAGAATATTCATCAATGGGGTAGAGATTTCTTGGAAGCAAGAGTTTCTTGCCTTTTCTTCCATATATGGTCAGGGGTTTCCTATCATGTGGCATCCACAATCTTGGGCCTGTCTGGATTGATCTGGTTTCCTGTGGAATGCTGCCAGGACAGGCCTCTGACTTTCCCTAGAGCTGGTCAAGACTTCCTCTATGCTGGCCTCCAGGTATCCCGTTAGAAACTAACAGCCTAGTCTAACAAGAGATTTATATGTACGAACAAAAACTACTGATCTTCTACAAGAAAACACAGGAGAAATTTTGGATTACATTGGGTACCCAAAATGAAAACATATTCATAAAGATGTTTATGTGAATGTTAATATAAACATTATTCACAATAGAGAAGAAAGAACACAAATGTCCATAAACTGGCCAACAGATTAACATATTATGGTTAATCTCTACTTGGAATACCACTTAACAAAGCAAAGGAATAAATCTACTAATATATGCAGCAACATATATAAAACACAAAAGCCTCAAAATATATAACTCCATTTATATTAAAGTCTAGAAAACACAAAATCATAGTGACAGAAAATAGATTAGGAGTTGTCTGAATGAGGCTGGTGATGGGGCAAAGAGACATAAGAAAACAAGAATTTTTAGGATTCTTGATGGAACTTTTCTATATCAAGATGTGGTGGTGATGATTTGACTATAAAATTATCAAAAGTCATCAAGCTCCATGCTTCAAATGAGTAAATTCCATTGTATGCAAATTTTTTTTAAAAAAGAGTTTATTTACTTATTCATGACAGACACACAGAGAGAGAGAGAGAGGCAGAGACACGGGCAGAAGGAGAAGCAAGCTCCATGCAGGGAGCCCGACATGGGACTCAACCCCAGGTTCCCAGGATCACACCCCTGGCTGAAGACGGCACCAAACAGCTGGGCCATCGGGGCTGCCCTAGTGTATGCAAATTATACCTCAATAAATCTTTCTTTAAAAAGATTTCATAATCTCACATTTTTAACAATCACTACACTTTGAGTTTTATTTTTATTACTGAAACGTTTTGCTGTTTTTGGAGAATCTCTAAATTTACGCCCCATTTGGACTTCAAGGCTGTTATAGCATCAAATAACCAAACTTACATCAACAATATGAAAAATAATCACCAACAGGCTGGCTCTGTGTGAGGGGCTAATAGTCTTTCAAAACAGCAAACACAAGTTTCAATGCACTGACTTTGTTGCACCTACTTTGGAAACCATTTGTTTCCTTCAAGCTTTTTTTTTTTTCCTTAAGATTTTGTTTATTTGAGAGAGAGAGAGAGAGAGAGAAGGAGCAAGAGCAGAGGGAAAGGGAGAGGGAGAAGCAGACTCCCCGCTGAGCACAGAGCCCAACGGGGAGAACTTGATCCCAGGACCCAGAGATCATGGCCTGAGCCAAAGGCAGATATTTAACCTACTGAGCCATCCAGGGGCCCCTGCTTCTTTCAAGTTTTTAAGTGACCTCTAAATAAAGTAAAAAATGATTGTAACTGTAACAATGATAGCAACTAACATTAATCAAGGACTATGGCTAGGCCCCATACAGATCACCTACAGCTATTTATCCCACATTCATCATTTGCAAACAATACACAGGCCTTATTTTAGTTCTAAGTAGCAAGCACAGCATCCCCCTTTTTCATTATGCTTCAGGGCCATCCCACATTCTTCTATTCCAGTTGTTTGGAATTCTCTCCAACTCTCTATACAGCTTACTCCTATTGCTCTTCCCATCACAACCTAAGAGCTACCCCTTCAGGGAGATCTTCCTTCAGTTGTTCTCTTTCATGGCACCTTGATACCTTCTTTAAAGAAAATACCATAATTTGTATGATTTCCTTTGTTTACTTGTTTGTTTTCTGCCTTCTCCATTGAACCCAAGATCGGTCCACCTCATTTTATTTAACACTCTAAATCAATGCCTCAGTACCGACACATAACTGAGGTTCAATAAACTTCCTGAATGACTGAATGAACAAGAATTTTCTAATTTAATCCCAATCACAACTCTAGTGACACTGGTACCATTGTAGAGATGAGAAAACTAAGACTTGGAGAGGTCAGTAATGGGCAATGATTAGATAGCCATTAAGCAGTGATACCACAAATAGGCCTCCTCCAAATCTTGTGCAAGTAACCAAGTGCTAATGTCTACATGCAGCGTAGCAAAACTCACTGAATTTCTACAACGGATTGTTTGGTTCTGTTCACCGAATCTGAAGTTATTGGTTGGATCCTATCATAAAACTCTAAGGACTATTCAGATTATTTGCCTAGAATTTTGTTTGATCAACTATTCTTTCAAACAATTGGGCCAGCTCAATTATGATGCCTGATGACACTTCCTGGAATAGGCTTTAACTAGGTACAACTAAATTTATAGTATATTCCCAAACAAAAGACGCATATATTTGCTAACATAAATTATGTAGTATTTATACATTCATTCTATTAACAAGTGAGCTTGTCGTCTCACTATTCTCACGCACTATTAGTTCTCACTATACTGTACTTCCTGCCAAGACTGAACAGCAAAATGCCAGCCATCACAAGTAAAAGCTTTGAATATGCCTAGAGGCGTGGCATATACGCACCAATTAAGAAAAAACAAAGGTTATATTCAGCAATGTGAGACTTACTACAATAATTCTATTCACTGGGGGAAAAAGTAAAGCCAGAAAAAGAAAAGCAGAATGAAAGAGCTTTTGAATGACAGTGAACTTAAACAAGTGAGTCAGGATAGTGAGTCATTCTTAAGTGCATACCTCAAAAATGTGAACAGATACTACCATAAGTCCTAAGATGCCATTATAATCTTTGTCAAAATAAGGAAATAGTGCTGTTTTAGGCTGAATGCCTGTTTTCAAGGGAGTCATAGTTCTGCCACATACATTCGAATGAAAATGGTTTTAAAACTAGTTCCTGAAATACTATCTATGGATAGAAGCAGCTTTGCGATGTGTAAGGGAACAGCTGCAACCCGGGGTTAGGTAAAGTCCTGCAATATCCTTAGGGTGGGAATAGGAAAGAAAATTCTTTCATGTTGGTATAATATAATCCACATTATGCAAAGAATTCATATATACCAAGAAGAAGAACTATTTCTTAAATTAAACATGCTCTTATTTTTAAGTCATGAAATATTTATTTCCTTGCAAGGAACCCTTCCCTAATTTGCCTATTTCTGTACCAATAGCATGACTATGCCAGATTTTAAATTCAGAAGCTTATTTAGCATCATCTTTAACATTTTTTTTCTTTGATCCCTCTACATGTAATTTGTCACTAATTTCTGAATTTTTTTTAATCATCCCTTACTTTTTTTCATTTCCCCCACGACCACATTAGTCTACAGCCATATTTTGTCCGTGAAATTTTATTTGTTGAATGAAAGGAAAATACCATTTCTCAACACAGTGTACTGTAATCCCCCTGTATGGTCTACTGGGATAATGTGGTAGGTGTGTCATCAGTAACTTGCCAATAATAATAACAACACTTGAATTTGTCAAGTCTTTCTCTATAGGAAGATGCCTCTCACTAACTTGAATTTTCGTGTTTGCTTCTGTAGAAATTAAAGTGATAGCATTTGGGCAAATATATCAGAGGACCTGTCCACAAGACTATTCAGTCAGGTGTATGTCATTTGCTGTGGATGTCACAACTAAACAAAAGGCTGAAAGTAATGACTCTTAGTACGCTATGTGAATATACACTTATACTGATTCCAGGAACCCTCACTTTATGAATTGGCATTAGATTCATCTGGGTATAACATAAACCTAAAATAGCAAGGCTAAAACAACAGAAGATGTTGATTTCTTTCCTGATGTCTAAGAAATCTAGAACTAAGTCATCTAGGTCTGATAAGAGGACTCTATATACAGAGTCAACGGGAATTCAGGTTCCTCAACCCTCTCTTTCTTCTCCTCATCCTCTTTAAGGCTTACATCCTCAAGGTTACCGCATGGTACAAAGAGGGTTGCCAGATCCCCATCCATCATATCTGCATTACAGACTTATTACATCTGTATTAAGAATGAAGGAAGATGGGTGGCTGGGTGTGGGGAGGGGGGACAGTTTGCACCACAGAAAAGGAGTAAAAATACTGTCCTTAGATAAAAACTGCTAAGAGGCAGAAAATCAGTATTTCTCAGTCTCACACTAGAACTCAGGATAGCCAGGACAGCCAGGGCCTGAGGGCCAAGATCCCACAGAGAAAGAAAACAAAGAGATGCCAACCTACAACTTCGGCTGCCTAACTCCTCAATTCATTTGCCCATTCATAAGCATCACAGACTGCCAAGTAGACAGTACCAAAAGCAGTTTATTTTTTTTTTTAAGATTTTATTTATTCATAGAGATGCAGAGAGAGAGAGAGAGGCAGAGACACAGGCAGAGGGAGAAACAGGCTCCACACAGGGAGCCCGACGTGGGACTCGATCCAGGGTCTCCAGATCACGCCCTGGGCTGCAGGCGGCGCTAAACCGCTGCGCCACCGGGGCTGCCCCCAAAAGCAGTTTAAAAACTAACCAGAGTTGTTGTCAGTCTCCAAGTCCTAAGAAGACAAAAAACTGGAGTTCGGGACCGCCATCAATGAGGCAGGAACCTGGTAGGCACCCCGTATGTCCAGCTGAGGTCCCTGAATGACAATACCCTAGGATTCATGGAGAACTAGAAATAAATATAAGTCCTAAAATTCAGACTTGCAACAGCTCAAATATGATGGACTAAGTTGCTCTGCCTCATCTCTTATAAGATGAGAAGGCCTTGTAAGTCCTAAAATTCAGACTTGCAACAGCTCAAATATGATGGACTAAGTTGCTCTGCCTCATCTCTAGCTGCCTGCCAGGAGCTGTGAGTTTATCCAAAATCTCCACAAATTTTTCATATACAGTAGCTACCATTTAACAAAGACTTTGCAGACCTATGAAGAAATAACACCCAAAGGGGGGGGGGGGGGCCTACAAGGTAAGACAGATACTGCAGTATCAGACAGATTTTTTTAAAGTTTGTAATTAATATGTTCAGGAAAAGTGGTAACAAGATGGAGATTTTCACCAAAGATCTGGCATCTTTTCTTTTTTTAAAGAATCATATGAATATTCTATAACTGGAAAATACAACCACTGAAATTAAAAATTCAACAGACAGGCTTATCAGTAGATTAGATACAGCTAACAAGAGGATTAATAATCCAGAAGACAAATCAGTAGAAAATATATAAATGGAAACAAGAAGAGAAAAAAGGGATGGAATAGCACTAATTTATTATATAATCTAAGAAGTCAAGGATGAATAATGCAATCTAGAGTAACTCCAAAGAGTAGCAAAAGAACTTATAACCAACAAACTAATAGGTGTGAGAATGGATAATAAAAATTATTTGAATAATGTAAAAGATGGTAAGAAATGACAGAAAAAGAATTTAAAATAGGTGAGAATATAGAAAGATTTAGACCCAAACATGACTGCAATATATGTAAACAGACTGAGCCATTCCAATTAAAAGATTAAAATAATCAGTTTTTTAAAAACCATATAGATATATATGCTACTTAGAAAAGCCCCATCATAAGGCACCTGGGTGGCTCAGTCGGTTAAGCAGCTGCCTTCAGCTCAAGTCATGGTCTCAGGGTCCTGGGATTGAGCCCTGCATCAAGCTCCCTGCCCAATGTGGAGTCTGCTTCTCCCTATGGCCCTGCCCTCTGCTCTCACTCACTCTCTCTCAAATAAATTAATTAATTAAATATTGAAAAAAAGAAGAAGAAGAAGGAGAGAGACCTATCTTAAGGACAGAAAGTTTGAAAGTAACATGAACGGGGAGAGAGATATAATGCAAACATGAATTTAAAGAAAGTTGTTATCATTGTAAGGATACTAGACAAAGCAGACTGAGGCAAGAATCATTACCAGAGATAAAAAAAGAACATTTCACAGCAACAAAAGAATCAATCCAGGAAGAAGACCTAAGTGTGAACCTAATAACATAAGTTCAAAATATATAAAGCAAAAATTGGCAGAATTAAAAGGAAAAACAGGCCAATTCACAGATTAGAAGATTTTTAATATTCGAAAGGGTCTGGAAGAGTCAGACCTCTCTAAATCTCTTCTTAACAATAAATCAATTTATACTCAATACTCTTGAGTCAATTAACCTTGCTCTCAACTTCAGGGTACCACCAACTGAGGGACAGGATTTTTTTTCTTTTTCTTTTTTTTTCTTTTTTTTTTTGGAACTGGATTTTTAATATTCCTTTTGTAAAAGGAAAAAGCCCATGGACTATTTCCTTGGGGTCATAACCAGAGGATTTTAAGACAATTCTAAAACAACTCCATATCCTCAAAAAATTTTTAACAGATTACTAAAAGCTAAACCATACAACTCTTTAACAATTATGGATGTAATTAATTATACATCAGATTAACGTCGCTGAATATTTTGTTTTCTTTCTGTATTAACCGCCCCCCACCCCCCTACATGCTAATTATTTTCATGCTCATTCAGCTCAGTTATTCATTCACAATTTCATTCAAAATAATAGAGGGAAATCTGAAACCATCTGCTTGGTCAAAGCTAGACAACTTCTTAGTAGCAGAAAGGATTAAGGAACAGTCACAAAAAGAGACATATGGGGCCTAATATTACAAAGCCAACAAGTGTGGTACCCAATGTGATAGAACAGCAATTAAAATTTGTTTCCATTTTAATTTCCTCTTTATGATACAACCATAGCAACTATAGAAGAATGGTAAAATCTACACATTTCCCTAAATATATGATACTGAACACAGGAATTTAAAGTGGTATGAATAACATATTCTAATTCAAATAAGACTTACGATTTTAAAAGCAAATTTTAAATTGGATTGCCACCAATGTTAAATTGGAGTCATGGGGCTGAAAGTCTGGCTGAAGTGGATTTAAAAGAAAATGGAAGAGGAGACCGTGAAAAGTGAGTACCGACAACTCCTTGGAGGAGCTCTACTGCAAAGGGAGACAAAGAAATGGAATGGCTACTGGCAAAGGAGGTAAAGTCAGATGAAGTAAGTTTTCATCTGCTGAGAGAAATAAAAATACATGGTGGAATGATGGGAACGACCCATTAGGGGAGAGGCACTGGGGACACAGAGAAAGAATGGGGAGCTGAGTGAGTTACGTGCAGGAGTGGGTGAGAGAACAGAGGGGAGTGCACAAGGAGCAGGGCTGCATTACACAGGAGCAGAGATGTCCTCTACAGCAGGAATGGGCACAGTACATGGGTTCAGCTGATGTCACCTTGGGAACTCTGCAAGTGTTAGCCTGGTAGTCCACTGAGGCAATCAGCTTCATGTTTCTCAGTAAAGAAGGACGACAACCAGCTGAGAACTGGGTGTGGGGCAAAGATGGTGAAGGTTTGAGAAAAGTGGGGAATGGAGATCATCACTGATATGAGGGCAGCAGGATGATACAGGATGACTGTGAGGCAGCATGAAAAGCCCACCTCAAGCTGATGATAATGATTTTAAAGTACAACTAGTCTGCATGTTGTGACGGATTCTCCAGCCACATCCAGCTGCACAGACACAAAATGGATGTAAAGTTGGCAAGAGCCCTATCGGAGAGCAACCAAAAAGCCTCTGAAGGCCTGCCCTCTTCTTCCCCACTTCCCCTGCCCCCGAATAAACTCCACTTGTACCAGAATGTGCACTAATGTCCTTGTAAAAGAGAATATTATCATCTGTGGGGTCTGTCTCCCTTCCTACCATGGTTTCCTTTCCTTCGGTTCTTTCTTCTTGTCTTCTCTCCCGAGTGACTACATACACTCCTGAAATGATGCCTCCTACATCTACATCCCTCCACATTATACCACCTGAATGCTAACTTCATATCCTTTTGCTTTCTGGATGTCTATATCTGAATATCTATAGGATAAATCTCAGTGTGTCAAAAATAATCCTTGAAAGTCTGATCCCCTTTCGTGGTTGTGGAATTCCCAACAATCCATCCACAGACCTCATAACCAGGACACACTATACTTCTTGCCCAAATACAGTCAGCTCTTCAAAACCTCACACCTCTACAGATTATCACATCTAATTCACTACATTAACTTTATATAAACGACACCCACTTAATCCTAATCATACTGAAAGTCACATCAAACTGAAGTTTCTAAAGAACTGAAACAGATCCAATTCTCCTCTGCTAAAAATATAGAAGAAATCCAGTAACTTTTTTCCCGGAGTTTTTGTGATAGTATCTAAGTTTGACATACAATTTCTACAACTAACCATAGCTTATTTTGCTTAACATTAGTTCATGTTTTGTAACTGTCTAGATTTCAAATAACTACATTAGTTAAAAACAAAACAAAAGAAGCACCTGGGTGGCTCAGTTGGTTAACCATCTGCCTTAGTCTCAGGTCATGATCCCAGGATCTGGGGATCAAACCCCACACTGGGCTTCCCCTGCTCAGCAGGGAATCTGCTTCTCCCTCTCCCTCTGCTCCTCTTCCTCCCTCTACTTGTGCTCTTGCTCTCTCAAATAAAAAAAAATAAAAATAAAAAAACAAAGAACCCTACTTCTGAACAAAAAAAAATCATTATAAAAGCAATGCAAGCTATTAAGTCAAGCTAGGTTATAGACTTCTATAATGATGACGTTACAGTCTCCAAAATACTGGCAATCACAAATAGCTGAATTCTCTGAGCTAAAGGCCCACGTGTAGTCCTCGTGAGGAAGAGATTTGTGTGCGTGCATGCGCGTGCACCTAAAGTACTTTGCAGACAGAATATACAATACAACATACAAACTAGGAGGGTTTCTGAATATTAGAAATAAGTGCACAAATGCTTTAGGTCGTTTAAATTAAAGGCAATATTCACTGGCCCAAATAACAATTACTTCTTACCTTGACACATGGAAAGGAAAATTAGATTCAGAAATACCATAAAAATAAGAATGTAACTTGCTTAATCATTTTTTGAGTACAATAAAACATCAAAACTTTAAAATCATTTCCCAAACCATTCACTAATTCAACGTCTAAAATGTATACATAGTGCATTCCAAGCACCACAGTGATAACACTTTCTAGAGCTTAGAGAGTTATAATCACTTCAAGGTAGTAAAAAGTCTCATTTTTATCTCCATTATTACTAATTTAACATTTATGGAGCTCCAAACATGCATATCATCTAAGTAACGTTATACTACAATAATATATGGGAAAACAATATATTAAGCCCAAAGCTTCTTCGCTTTCTTGAGCAATCACAAAGTACAACCTAAACATCTTATAAACACAAAATGCCATAAACTTATCACTGGGAGAGAGAACTGCCTTCAGCTAGATGGGAGGGGAGTCCTGTGTTGCTCCAGTAACACATTAGTCTTGATTATGAACACAAGCTCTAACACTTGTCAGCAACCTGATCTTAATCCCTCTCAGCCTCATTTCCCTTATTTGTAAAACTGATGTACCACCATACCATGCAAGGTTTTAAGAAGTCAGGATCTAGCCTACAAAGCAAGCAGTAGTTGTAAATGGAAAAAAGGCTGGAATGGCTGACAATAAAATATTAACAAAGATTTTCCTGAGTAAGGAAATTAAAGGATCTCCAAAAAATAATTTCCCAGTGTGCTCTATGTTGTCCAAGTTTTCTGCACTTAAGGATAATAATTCTCTAAAAATATAATGAATAAAATAAAGTCTTGTTTTATTCTGAAAAAGCACAATACATATGCAAATCTCAAATTTCATATTATCCCATACAAGAATAGTCACTATTTGAGTTCTCACTGTGTGCCAGATATAACCCATAAACTATCTCCACATAACATTCACAGCAATCTCTGAGTGTATCATCTAGGCAATTACAAAATACACACTAATATTAAGTAAAATAGGCTTTTAAATGCAAGAAAACTGAGGATCAGAAAAGTCACTCAGCTAGTACATGACAGTGCCAGGATTCAAACCCCAGTCTGATTTACAGACTCCAGATACATTACAAGGTTATCATGAACTTGGCAACAAAGGGAAGAATCATCTTATCATTAAGAAACAAAAACAAAATGCAAATATTTGAAGATTCAGGGTTTGGGGTTTTTGTTTTTTTTTTCTTGCCCTAAAACATCCTATGCCCTTTCCTTACTACTATAATTAATACGTTTCTCTAAAGAGAATGGACATCTGATCGTAAGAGATCCCTAGAGATGTAGCAACCTTCATATATCAAGCCCCCACACATAACTAAAATATAGCTAACCAAAGAAGAAAACGAGGCCTCTAAAAAGTAGGTGTTCGAATAACAAATAAACATTCTTAGACGAGTCCTCAAAACTTTCATTCAGAACTATTTTATTCTGTTTTTATTCTGAACTATTATTAGACATAGTTAAAACCAGATTGATTAAATCAGAAAATTAAACTAGGGTGGACTATTAAAGGCTGATCCACTGGTAATGTACAACTGCCTGCATAAGGAATCAGAAAGTTAAAAAATTTACAAGGAAGATTTAAAAAGCATTTAATATAAATCTATTTGGAGTATATTCAGCAGCCCTAAATATCTCATTTAGGCCCTGAGTTACTAAAAAAAAAATATTTAGTATACTCTATGGCATAAAATGGCAAAATAAAATTTTAAGTAGTTTCATCCAGAAAGTTAAAGTATAAAAGTTTGTGTTTCAAGCATCCAAAAACATTACATTATAGAATGCTTCATTTCCTAACTGAACAGTTATTATATACTTATAAAATATTCAGACAATACAGATGGGTTTTGTTTTGCTTTTTTTTAAGATTTTATTTATTTATTCATGACAGACAGAGAGAGAGAGAGGCAGAGACACAGGCAGAGGGAGAAGCAGACTCCATGCAGGGAGCCCGACACGGGACTCAATCCCGGGTCTCCAGGATTGCGCCCTGGGCCAAAGGCAGGCGCCAAACTGCTGAGCCACCCAGGGATCTCCAATACAGATGGGTTTAAAGAAAATGAAAACTCTTTCCCCCATACTGCCTTCCCAAACTCACTTCCCAGTGTTAACTGTTTTTGTTGTGTTTCCATAAAATCTTTTTCTTCTGCATATTCCAAAACAGATATAATCATACCACACACACACACACACACACACACACACACATATTCATGCAGAAAAACACATACATAAACACATGTATACATACTAGAGGGCACGCAACAGAATCATACCATAAACAGTGTTCTGTTGTTTTTCTCTACCTACTATATTTCATGGCTATTTTCCAGGTGTGTTTATACAAAACAAGCTTATTATTTTTTTAAAAAAGGTTTACTTATTTATTTGAGAGAGAAAGATGAGCAGGGGGAGAGGCAGAGGCAGAGAGAGAATCTCAGGCAGACTCCCCACTAAGTGTGGAGCCCAACACGAGGCTCGATCTCATGACCCTGAGATCATGAACTGAACCTAAGCCAAGAGTTGGTTGTTTAGCAACCGGGTCTCCCAGGCACCCCACAAGCTTATTATTTTTAATGGCTGGCTGTACTGTACTCCACTGAATGGATATATCATTATGTATAAATCTTTCTCCTGATAGTTATTCAGATAATTTCAGGTGGTTTCATATTACATAAACAATGCCCCAGTGAAGATCTTTATGTACATATGCAGGAATGGTGTGTTCTACAAAACAGAATCACAGATTCGAAATGATGAACCAGATAAAATACAATTTCTAATTTTGATAAAGAATACCAAAATTGCCCACCAAAAAGTATACCAACCAATATGTTAGTACCTCTTTCATCACACTGAACATTATTCATATTTTTTAATTTTAGCCAGTTTTAGGCACACTTGATATTTCATTGCTCTTTAAATCTGCATTATCTAATGAACATTTCTAGTTGCCTATCCAATATTCCTACATCTCCTTTACCAAAAGAACCCCAAATCTTTTCAGCAAGTGTTTCAAGTCACAAAATACTTGCTACTTAGGCCACCATGTAGCCACGTGATACAGTTCTGGCTCGTGATTTAAGTTTATACTCTCTTTATACAAGGGACACCCATTCTAGATTTCCCCTTTTCCTTTTTCTTCTGGTCTGGCTTTTGGATCTAAGGATGGAGATGCAGCAGCTATCTTGCAAACATCAGGACAATGACTGAATGTGACTGAAGAGAAAAATGAAAAGAGCCAAGTCACTGAAGGCATCACTATACCATGGTAACTACCTACAGAGTGCATCCTCCCTGGACTTTCAGCCATTCTGCATGATCTTAAGCATAGTGGTTACAAGAATCTATCCATGTGATAACTGCATAAACTACAAACACACACACACACACACACACACACACAACGCATGTAGAACTGGTGAAATCCGAATAAAATCTGTTAAGTTACAACAATGTCAATATCCTGGTTTTCAAATGTAACTATGGGGCGTGGGAGACTGTGTAAAGGGTATTGCGGGACCTCTCAGTATAATGTTTTGCTACTTGCGGTAACTGTAATTATTTTAATTGTAGTATATACCAAATCGAGCACTTTATTTCAAAATTTAAAAAATACTTGGTCCTATTTTTGGAAACCCCATAATCAGTATACCCTCTCTCACTCTTCGACTTTCTTCCAGTAGTGTCTGGATGAATTTTTCTTTCCTTTCAGCTCCACTCCAAACCCCACATTTCTAGTTAAGGTTTCAGAGGATAAACAGAACGCATGAGAAAGTCACTGCTTCCCCCGACCCAATTCTGCACAGACAATTCCTAGAATTGCACATTCAGCCCCACAGGATGCCAGGATTATCAAGTATAACCATTCCAAAAGTTTTTCAATGACATTGTTGATGGTTCATTTTACAGAAAGAAAAGTGCTTTCCCACAATTATTTAAAATTTAAAAGAATATTAAAATGTTCTTTCATAGTAATGTAGATTAACCCAAGTCAGATTTCCAAAGTACAGCATCTACACTGTGTTGGATGTTATTGGTAACCACAATGATGAAACCAGCAGATGTTCAGGTAACAGTCATTAAAAGCTCGCCATGACTAAGTAGCATAATGACCTTTATTAATTACTGCATCTGGTGTCTGCCAAATGGAAGAGAAACAATACTCAAGCAACCCATTTTTAAAAGGGTAACAAGTTATCTGAATGAAGACACTGCAGTACTTTTAAATTACATTTAGATTTTATCAAGATAGTGGTACAAATAAACATTTAATTCCAAATAGCATTCAAAATAAAATAACTCACTGCAAACCTAATTGTTCTCTAGAGAATGTTTATAGTATCTAGTGGGCAGTGTGTTTCAGTAATAGAATAATAAAAAGTAGGAATCAAATCCTCTCAGTCATTAGGTAACTGATTAAATATTCCAATTATCTATTATCCATATGTGCATTTGTCACTTTGCTAATAAGCTATAGAGAAACAAATCCTAAGCAAGTTCATGAACACTACATTCTTCAGAATTAACTTTTTTCCAAAAGTATGAAAGAAGTGTGTCTTTACCCTCACAAAGCTCACAGTTTAATAAAGGCACAGCACTTTAAAAAATAACCCTAAGTACATATATAATAGTAGAATGATCAAAGATACACACAAAAGGTTACCCTAAATCATTGTCAGGTAGAACACTGTACCAGTTCCCAGCCATAACCCCATGTCATCTCTAAAAAACCTAAGAGAGTATCAGAGGATATTGAACCAATGTCTTAGAGAAAATGTCTGAGAATTTCCAATCGCACTGCAAGACCATAGATAAATCTGACTCACATCACTGGTTTTATAATAATCGTTCTTTTTATAAAAAGCCTGCACGACATGTATTAGTGACAGTACACATTATCCAAAATGCACCTATCCATAGGTAATCACAGACTTGCCACTGCTATTCTTTTTACATTAAGCAACTTGTAGTAACACACAGAGATTCTGCACAATCTTCTATCAGAGCCATACTTCTACAGAAGTTTATGTTCAATTTTTTACACTTTTTTCCTCTTGTGGAGATAACCTGTTTAAAGTGAAAAACCACCTAAATTATACCTAGATATCATTATTATTTTAAAAAAATAAGTTTTACTGTTATATGAAATGGTATTTTTTTCCTTTTGATTTAAGGTAACAGTCATTAAAAGCTCGCCATGACTAAGTAGCATAATGTTTGTTATATCCCTGTCCCAAATGTATAAGCACTTGAGCATAATCAGGAAAAACACAGAAAGAAGCCACATACAGCAGATCAAAGAACATGGAAGATCTTTAAGTTTCCTGAAAGAAGTGAGGAAACCAATATAAAATCAGCATCCTTTAAGAATGTATCATCAGAAAATCATTAACTGTGTCACTGAAGGGTGCTCTACATGCCACCATAATGTAAGGTAGTGACCTATAGTGACAAGAACTATTATGCAGTCTCCCCACTGAGACAAATATAGACAGTGGTAGAGCTTTACACGATGGAGCACATTTCTGGTACTGACATCACAGATGGTAGAATGGGTTTTAAATTCCCTTTACTTCAGAAATTACTTGAACAAATGTGTTTTGATATTAATAGAAATACTGATTGCATTTCAAAATCTGAAGATTCTTTTATTCAACAAGCATACCCTGAGCATTTACTAAATGCACAGATCCTAATACTACCCATTCTGGGAGAGCTTATATACCATTTCAAGAGTGAAACCATCACCATCAAATATTTTTAACTAAAGCAGCGATTAACTTAAAAAAATAGAACGAAGGGTTAGAATTAATGGTAGTGAAAAATGAGTTGGGACAGGCAGGATGGAACTCTCAAAATGTCTCAAAATGCCTAACAAAGGAGACTATGCTTCACCCTGAGAGCAATGAACACTCACATGAATTTTTAAGGTAAAATGCATGACAGAAACATTATTCGAAATGGTGGTCCAATATAAAAATGAAAAATGCACCCAAACAGGTTGATATATACAAATTTTTTTCTCAAACGGGCAATGAAAAAATACATTAAGGACAAAAAATATAATCACTACACATTACTAATAACAAAGGGTAATAAATCTAAACACACTATGCACACTTGTTTATTTAACAAACATAGTTACTATGCGCCAAAGGCTGTTCTAAGCACTTCACAAATGTTGATTCATTTAATCCCCATTAACAACCTTGTAAGAACTTTGACTGCTGTTATTAACCCACGTTTACATATAAGGAGACTGAAGCACAGAGAAATTACATAACTTGCCCAAGGTCACAGGACTAGAAGGTTGTGGATTCAAGATAGAAGCCCAGGCAGTCTGGCTATACAATCTATCCAGTGGTGCCCAACAGACCTCTCTACAATGTGGCTACTGGGCACTTATGATGTGGCTAGCATGAATGAGGAACTCAATTTTTTATTTTCCTTAATTTTAATTATTTAGGTTATTAAGTTGTTGACATTTAAACAACCATGCATTAGAGGCTAGTGTACCATGTTGGACAGAGTTCAGATGATGCTCTTTTTTTTTTTTTTTTTTAATTTTTATTTATTTATTATAGTCACAGAGAGAGAGAGAGAGGCAGAGACACAGGCAGAGGGAGAAGCAGGCTCCATGCACCGGGAGCCCGACGTGGGATTCGATCCCGGGTCTCCAGGATCGCGCCCGGGCCAAAGGCAGGCACCAAACCGCTGTGCCACCCAGGGATCCCTCAGATGATGCTCTTAATTACTACAGAGTACAACCCTACTGGCATGCAAGAAAGGAACATTACTCAGGATGTCTACTGCTTGCAATTCTTATTTTAACAATCTGAAGAAAACTTTACAAATAATTTAGTCTCAACCAATGAGTGACTGCAAAATTCACTGCATTACTTCCAAAATTCTTTACCAGTTAAGACAATGACACACTGGACCAATGAACAATAAAATGGACCCATTTTTCTTTAAAATAGTATTTTTAAAACAGGTAAAATCTGTAAGTAGAAATATACTTCCCTAACACAGTTTTGATAAAACTTATCAAATTAACTTTGCCCAGGCATGCACACACACAATTTTGACTTCAAATATTATATTTCTAAATTTAAAGACTAAATGCACTGGTTAATTTTCCAAGTATAAATGAAATGAAACTGTTGTAAAGATTAAACATCACTATACTGAGTCTGACCACTGTGCATAGAGAATCCCGTGTTCTGTCCTGGACAGAAACACCTATAAGCAAGTTAGCAGCCTAATAACATATCAGGAGGGTAGTATTAATCGCAGTATGAATGCCAATAAAAATAAGGGAACCAACAAAAACATTAACAGCGGCTTACATTTTAGCTCTTACCACATACCAGCCACAATGCAGGTCCTTTATATTAATCCTCATCTCAATCCTCACAACACTCTGATGAAGTGCATCCTATTATCATCCCTACCTCAGATAAAGAATCTGATGCACAGCGATGTTAAGTAAGTTGCCAAAAGTCACACAGCTAATAAGTGCAAAGCAAATGCAGGGTTGACACCCCAATCAACCTGAATATAGTCCATGATCTCAATTAGCCTCTTCTGTGCTGCCTTTCTCTTCATTAAATCACTCAAATTACTATGTATCAACACAGCAGTAAATTGTGAAAAATCCCAGAAGGCTTTTTATACATAAGCCAATTACACAACTTTCTAAGACTTCTACAACCCCATTTACTATCTATGTATATGTGTTGAAAGAGTGAAGATAGCCAGGTAGACATTATGCATCTGCTATTTTAATCTAAGCATTTACCATGCCCGGGGCGGGTGTGGGGGTGGGGTGGGAATGGCTTAAGAAAAGTAACAGAATATGAAATTCAGTGCTCTCTGAGATCTTAGAGAACATCTCATCACAGAATAGATAGAAAAAAACCATGACACAGACACATTCACTTATTTGCCTAAAGTCACATGATGGTAGAGCTAACTCATAGGCCTTCTGATTCCCCCTCATCCTATTATAAGAGGTACATCTGTGTTTTAATTTAGGATAAATGCTACTCGTGATTAAGACTACCCAAGCCCAACAAAAAAATAAAATACATTATAACAGGGCTTGAGTTTACATGCTAAGAGATTCTGCTATTTAAAAGATTGACTTTGCCTATTTTTTATCAGGTAGGATATATACTAGTAGGGATTGCTTTAACTACAAGTAATAAACCAAAAGTCTAGAGGTAAGTCAGGGTTGTGCAAAGGCTCACTGGTTCCACTGGTTTCACCAAACACCAGACTCCGATATTTCTCTTCCACCATATTGTTCTTGTCCTCATGCTCACATTATAGCTGCTACAACTCCAGGAATTACACTCATGTTCCAGGTAGAAAAAATATATATAACAAGGAAGCAGAGATAACTATCTCAGAAAGCAAAACTTTCCCAGAAATCTCCAGCAGTCTTTAACTTCCACCTCAGAAAATACAGTCTGATTGGTTTGCTTTTTTAACTGAGCAAAATATCACTCCAAACAAAATCAAAATCCCATCATTAGTAAAGATTTGAGGGAGAAGGGATACTGAGTGGGCAATGAACAGTGTTTGCCACAAGCAGTCATTTCTCAAGTTCTCATGAAGTTATTCTTTGTTGGCCAAGAGCTTGAAATTCTTTATAAATTATAACTCCAAACAAACAACTAAATCAAGAATACTAGATGTTTGGGGCACCTGGATGGCTTAATTAAGTGGCCAACTCTTGATTTTGGCTCCAGTCATGATCTCAGGGTCCTGAGATAGAATCTGGCATCAGCCTCTGGGCTCAGCAGGGACTGCTTCAGATTCTCTCTCTCCCTCTTCCTTTGCCCCTCCCCCGCAACTTGCCCTTGGTGTGTTCTTTTTCTCTAAAATAACTAAATAAAATCTTTAAAACAAAAAAGAATACTAGATGTGGTGACTTCAGTTTCTCAAGTTTGGCCAACATGTGCAGCAAAAAACATGTATTTTAAATATAAGCTAAAAACCATTATCTATCAGATATTACAAAATATCTCAAAAGGAGTCACACCTTTCTCTACCCATTTGTTATATTATTAGCTATAATATTTCATTTATCTAGAGATCAGTTTCTGACAATCTTAACTCTTTTCTAGAACACAGCTAAAAGAATGGAAGCAAAAACTCTCAGACAAAACATTTACAGTTGACCCTCGGACAACATGGTTTTGAGTTGTACAGTCCTACACAGACTTTTTTCAATAAACATACTGGACAACTTTTTGGAGATTTGAGACAATCTAAAAAAACTCACAGAGGAACAGCATACCCTAGAAATAGAGACAAAAATCACAAAAAAGGTGCACCATGAATGTATAAAATATATGTAGATACTAGTCTATTTTATTGTTTACTACCATAAAATATACATAAATCTATTATAAAAAGTTAAAATTTATCAAAAAGTATGCACACATTTACAGAGCCTACATGGCACGATTCACAATCAAATGTAAACAAATGTAAAGTTGCAATATTAAATCATAAGTGCATAAAACTAACTGTAGTATACACTGTACCACTGTAATAATTTCATAGCCACCTCCTGCTGCTATGGTGGTGAGTTCAAGTGTTGCAACTATCTACTTAAAATGCCAACCACGTGATGCTAATCACTTCCACACAAGGAGTCTGTTTCTCCAATAAACTGCATATGGCAGTAAAAAGTAATCTCTGGTGGTTCCCACATATTTTTCATCATGTTTAGTACTATACCGTAAACTTTGAATAACATCATGAGGCCTAAATGAAGTGCCACTAGTAATGCTGGAAGCGCTCCCAACAAGCAGGGAGAAGTCATGACATTACAAGGAAAAGTAGCCTCAGATGTACCATAGATTGAGGCCTGAAACCGCAGCTGCCCACCATTTCAAGATAAATGAATCCAGCATAAGGACCATTGTACGAAAAAAAAAAGAAAAAAAAAGGAAAATCTTGCACTTTTTTATGAAACATCTCTTATCTCATATTGAAAATGCAGCATTTGGGATCTCTGGGTGGTGCAGCGGTTTGGCGCCTGCCTTTGGCCCGGGGCGCGATCCTGGAGACCCGGGATCGAATCCCACGTCGGGCTCCCGGTGCATGGAGCCTGCTTCTCCCTCTGCCTGTGTCTCTGCCTCTCTCTCTCTCTCTGTGACTATCATAAGTAAATAATAAAAAAAAAATGCAGCATTTATGTGGGTGCAGAATTGCTAGAAGAAAGGCATACCTACAGAGAGTCTAATATGATTAGAGAAAAAGCAAAGTCATTACGTGAAAACTTAAAGCAAAAAGAAGACGAAGGGTCTAAAGCCAGATGTTTTAATGCCAGCAAAGGATGGTTTGATAATTTTAGAAAAAGGTTTGGCTTATTAATTAATAAGTGTCAAGATAAAAGGGAAGCAGCTTCTGCCATCCAAGAGGCAGCAGACAAGTCTGCAGAACGATTAAGAAAATCAGAAGCCTGAACAGGTTTTTAATGCACTTTTTTTTTTTCTTACCAAAAAAAAGAAAAAAGAAAAAGAAAAAAAAATACCACAAAAGGCATTTATTAGTAAGGAAAAGAAAGGAGCATCAGGATTTAAGGCAGGAAGGGACAGGCTAACTCTACTGTTTATTGTGCAAATGGAGTCGGGTTTATGATCAGACTGTCCTTATATATAAAGCCTGAGCCTTGAAGGGAAAAGAAAGGAGCATCAGGATTTAAGGCAGGAAGGGACAGGCTAACTCTACTGTTTATTGTGCAAATGGAGTCGGGTTTATGATCAGACTGTCCTTATATATAAAGCCTGAGCCTTGAAGGGAAAAGATAAACATCAGCTGTCAATCTTTTGGTTGGACAAGAAGGCCTGGACAACAAGAACCCTCTTCCTGGATTGGTTCCACCAATGCTTTGTCTCTGAAGTCAGGAAGTACCTTGCCAGAAACAGACTGACTTTTAAAGTTCTTCTAATATTGGACAATGTCCCTGGCCACCCAGAACCCCATGAGTTCAACACTGAAGGTGTCAAAGTGGGTTACTTGCCCCCAAACACAACGTCTCTAATTCAGCCTCTAGCCTGGGGCTCATGAGGACCTTTAAGACTCATTGCACAGCACTCTAAAGAAAGGATTGTTATCACTATGGAAGAGAGAGACAGAGAGAAGAACATTTGGACAGTCTGGAAATCTTACAGTATTGAAGATGCCATGGTCGTTATAGAAAAAAGCCATCAAGGCAAAAACAATAAATTCTTGCTGGAGAAAACTGTGTCCAGATGTTATGCATGACTTCACAGGATTTACAACAGAGCCAATCAAGGAAACCATGAAAGAGATTGTGGATATGGCAAAAAAGATGGGGGTGGGGGGTGAAGGGTTTCAAGACACAGAACTCTGAAGAATTCAAGAGCTAATAGATACCACACCAGAGGAATTAAGAGATGACCTGATAGAGATGAAGGCTTCCGAACCAGGGCTGAACAATGAGGAAGACGACACAGTCACAGCAGAGCCAGAAAACAAACTGAAATCAGATACTCTGGCTAGAAGGGGTCCAATTATTCATAACTGCTTTTGACTTCTTTTACAACACGGACCCTCCTAATGGTACAAGCACTGAAACTAAAGCAGTGGTGGAAGAACAGTTGGTACAGTAGAGAAACATTTTTAGAAAAATGGAAAAGCAAAAAAGTCAGACATAAATTATGATGTGTTTCCATAGAGTTTCACCAATTGTGCCGGCTTCCCCTGCTTTCCCCGCCCCCCATCTCTGCTATACCTGAGATAGGAAGATCAAACTCTGCTCTCTCCTCCTCCTCAGCCTACTCAGTGTGAAGACAACAAGGATGAAGCCCTCTATGATGACCCACTTCCACTTAATAAACAGTAAATAATCATCATGCCATATAGTTAATAAACTTACCTGTTATGTGTGTGTGTCTTTGTGTGAACATCTAGTAATTATAGGCAAGAACTGTATGAGATGCTTTTGGTCACCATCATCACCTAAGTATTCGTCATGTAGAACATTGTATACAAGACTCAAAGGGAAGTGGATAGCCTATCCTTAGATAAGCATAAGGTGAGTGATATTTAATATAAAATCAATAATGTGTTTGTTTTTTTAGGTTTATGATTTTGCTTTCAAAGAACTACATTAACCATATAGAATGCTTGGAGGAACTGCATATCAGCCTACCATCACAAGTAAGTGCTTTTTCTTAAAAAATCTAATAATGTTTCCTATACTGTATTATGAATATGACGGTAAACTGTATGCCATAAAAATTATATATGATTTATTCATTAGCATACATGGTAGGCTCCCATGAAGGAACTGTATTGATTACAGCAGGTTACCATAAAGCAATCTTACTGCTGCTTTCTCATTACCAATGCATGAATCATTACACCTGATATGAATTCTTTTCACGTTTTTTCATTTTTTATGTCTATTGTTAGTAAGACATATGACAGCTACAATGTTTTGTATCATATAAGACAATCCTGATGTAGGTATGGACAGGATTCATCTTGTAAACAGATAATGTACACTTACAGTATCAACACAGAACAGTACGGGAGCACCTGGGTGGCTCACTCGGTTGAGGGTCTGCCTTCAGCTCAGGTCTTGATCCCAGGGTCCTGGGATCGAGTCCTGCATCAGGCTCCCTGCTCAGTGGGGAGTCTGTTTCTCCCTTTTCCTCTGTTCATTCTCTCTCTCACAAATAAATAAATGGATGGATAAAAAATAAAGAACAGTACTATAAATGTATTTTCCTTATGATTTTAATAACATTTTTTCTCTAGCATACTTTATTGTAAGAATATAGTATATTATATACATATATATATACACACATACATATATGTATATATATTTAACAACACACAAAATACACGTTAATCAATAGTTTGTTATTGGTAAGGCTTCTGGTCAACAGTAGGCTGTTAGTAAAGTTTTGGGGAGTCAAAAGTTATATATGGATTTTCCTTTTTTTTTAAAGGTTTTATTTATTTATTCATGAGAGACACACAGAGAGAGGCAGAGACATAGGCAGAGGGAGAAGCAGGCTTCCTGCAAGGAGCCTGATATGGGACTCCATTCCAGGACCCCAGGATCACACTCTGAGCCAAAGGCAGACACTCATCCACTGAGTCACCCAGGTGCCCCTATATGTGGATTTTCAACTGTGCAGGGGTTGGCACCCCTAACCCCCACACTTTTCAAGGGCCAACTATTTCAGTTAACATTTATTGATCAATTTAACAAATATAACAAATATAATCAACATGTACAGAATGTTAAAGGTATAATAACAGGCAGGAGTAAAATGCTAAGAGAATACAAAGGAATGATTAGTTCTGACCTAGAAAGGTTAGGGGAGAAAGTTAGGGAATGCTTTCTGGAGGGGTGGCATTTAGCCTTGTAAGCTGACCTGATAAAGAATTTAACTGTTAGAGGAGGGAAAGAACCTGCCATCCTAACGGAGAAGCATGTCTGAGAAACAGCAAGCATTCTGCTGAGCTGGCACAGAGGGTGCAGTGAAAGACCCAGAAACAGCTAGAAATACAGGTTAAGTCCAAATTCCAATTCCATGACAAACTGTTTCAGAAAACTATCTCAGATGGCAACAGAAGGATGGAATACAGAGTTGAATGACCAAGTATCACTGACCAGGCTTCTTCTCACCTTCTCCCACCATCATCTAAAAGTTTCCAACTTCTTCACATCCCATATAAGTCTCCTCATGTTTTGGCACCTGAGCTCCTCTCTATTATTTATTTTGCTTAGGATGCTTGTACACACTCTCCCCCCCCCCCCACCCCCTGCCCCAAGTTAGCTAGCTTTTTATGCATATTCTGATACTTAGCCCAAATGAGAGCACTGTCAACTCAACAAATAGTTTAATTCCTTTGCTCTCCTAGTTACCAAACTAGGGCCAGTTCCCCATGGGGCTCCCATGACACTATGTCTACCATAACATCGATCATATTATTGTATTATTGACTTTTGTCTCTTGCCACTTGTACATGAATTCCTTGAGGATACTGTACCCTTGCATCTAAGAAGTCATAAATGATCAGTGAATGTTTATAAAATAAAATGAGTGAGGAGGCTAGTTTAATAATCTAGAGGAGAGGTGTTAAAGTATGAAAGTGGGAATATAAAGATTAGGATAGATACCAAAGCTCCTATGTTTTAAATAACAGGAGGGATCTTCAGGTTCTCACTCTAAATATATTCTTCCTTTAAGAGTAATTTTTAAAAACATGGTCATCAGGCTTTGCAACCTACAAAAAAAATATTTTAATAAAGAACTTGTATCAAATTTATATTTAGCAGACTTCTCTTACAAAATAGGAAAACATGTACTATTTTTTAAATATTTTTATCCAAATAGACATGAAGCTTTTAAAGGAAAAAACCAGGCTCCTCACTAATACATAGCCACAATGATTGTATGTGTGCCTTACATACATTTGAACAGATTGTACAGTTTTACTTGTGCCCACTCGATGGTGTTCAGGCTTCTCAAACAACTTGAGCATGGCCTTGAAGATGAAGCCTCACCAGGAAATTCAAGAGGAAAACCGCGACAGTTGGTGTTGCCGCTTAGCATCAATTACTCATTCCATCTCTTTTCTTAGTCTACAAGATCACACTGCTTTAATTCTCAGACAAGTTTATCTTAAATGTATATTCTTCCACTCATTGATTCTTTCATTCACTGTATCTGCTGAGTGTCTCCTATGCCCCAGGCATAGGCAGGGATCATATCTTTTTTTGCATCCCCAGTGACTAACACAGTGACCTGCAAGTAATGGACACCTGATAAGGGCTTTATGAATAAATACATGAGAGAATGAAGAATGGATAAACCAGTGAGCATATACATGTATATGTGACCCTCTCTCCCAGAAGACAGATATATATATATATATATTTTTTTTTTTTTTCTTTTAAGGATATTTTTCCAAAGACCACTTATCCTTTGCCTAGTCTTCCTTTATTTTGCCCAAGGTCAGATTACAAAACATCTATACCTATCCATTTCAACCATCTTCCAAATGTCAATCATTTCCATTAGCTCCTCACTGCATTATTAGAATAAAGAATGTAGACCACTAAAACTATCCTTCAAATACCATTATTAGTTCTCTCCCTTTCTTATAATGCTAACTGGGGCAAAATTCTAAGCTCCCTAGAGAGCACTAACACAAACTCTCAACAATGTATTTCACTAAGTGGTGGGTAGGCTGTGATACTCAATTGATACTTCAACTAAATGACAAAGCAGTGATTTGGCAGATATTTTGAAAACTTTAAAGAAAATAATCATGAATATTGCATAATTTTCCTCCTTCCTCAAGATAAGCCTTCACCATACCCTTCAGTACTACTTACAAAAAAAATATTGAGTTTGTTTACTATCTCATACCAAGAAAAACTAATTTGTGAAAAAATTTTCAAACCATTTACAACATAATGATTTCATTCCCAACTTTGATACTTTTTTTCACAAATCAATTTTTCTATACTACTCACTCATATTAATGTGATCAAAAACTTTGAAATGTTGCTCTCTCTACATTCATCCATTTAAAGAACTGAGTTTAAAGACTCTCTTCTAATATGTCATTGTTTTATATTTGTCTAAAGAACTTTATTTTTTCCTAGTTTACAAATATTAAAAATTGGTAAAATGTAACAATATTTCACAAAAGGGTAAAACTAATAGTAAATATATTATCTAAATGATTAAAAACACTATTAGAATAGGTTTGAAAAAAATAAGGGTCTATGAAAAAAATCTACATAAAATGCCTCTGTTTTTCCTGGTCATGGAAAATTCTGCCTGAAAAAATAAGAAAAAGGATCTAACAACAAATGCTGTTCTACTACTTTAGTGTATAGCACCATTTAGTACTAGTTTTTCTATATTCATACAGCATTTCCTGTCAAATATGATTATGTTATGTACATATATGCATTTTGAAAAACAAGAAGTATGTTATTACCTTTTTCCCTGGGCGTATTCCAAGTAATTATGATTATGACTGAAAACATATAAACTAGAAGAAACATTCCAATAAAAAAAATTCCATCTGTAAAGGTTAAACTGTATGAATCTGACATTTTCAAACAGATTGCAATTAAATTAACTAATTTACATTCTCCTGAAATAGTAAAAGCAGTAAGCTTTTTTTTAATGCCTAATTGTTAGAATCCTGCTATTCAGAGATAAGAATGCAGTCCTTAATATTAGAGAAGAAAAAGAAGGAGAAATAAAGGTAGCAAACAGATAAAGTATCTTAAACATTATACTTTCAAAGGTAAATGATAATAGTTTCTCTGAATTTTGACATGCATTTTTGCCAGTGAATACGATTTATTCACTGGCAATAAATACCATGTTTTTCCACAAAATGAGAATAGACAAGATGGTCTAAGGTTTCTTTCAGCCATAATATTCTATATGTGACTGATAATACTATATGTCACAATATTATTTCATACCATCATCCCTAATCACGTTGCACAAGACTTAAGGAATCTCATAAGCTTTACTTTAAACACAGGTCACATCAATTTTTTTTTAATTCAAAATAATATATATTTTAGGGGAACCCTGGGTGGCTCAGCAGTTTAGCACCTGCCTTTTGGCCCAGGGTGTGATCCTGGAGTCCTGGGATCGAGTCCCGCATCAGGCTCCCTGCATGGAGCTTGCTTCTCCCTCTGCCTGTCTCTGCCTCCCTCTCTCTCTCTCTCTGTCTCATGAATAAATAAATAAAATCTTTTTTAAAAAAATAATGTATGTTTTATATTATTTGAGGTACATTTATGCTATTTAAATCATATAAAGACAGAATGCTGTATCTTACTTGTGAAAAAGCTGATAGAGAAATTTATCAACTGACTGATTTTAAACCATAAATTGAATTCATGAAATTGACAGCATTATAAACTAAGCTTGTGAACTTATATTTTTTAAATCAATTCCTTATTGTCATTTTGGAGATTTACTATTTCAAGTGTTTAAAAAAGCAAAAACCACAAGTATTTCTTCAAAGGTGTATCTGCATTAGTTCATTTTAAGATCTGTGAGTCAGACATGCAATTTAGAAAGATTCTGAAAATGTATTTCAACATATCCCAAACTGACATAGGCTATACAGAAATATTTTAAATATAAACAGCATTGATTACGCATATAATCATAAACAAAAAGATAGTATTCACTGAAAAAGGCAAAAAAAAAAAACCCTACCATTTAGTGTCTGAATTCATATTCATAACTATTATTTCATCAGCAGGCCACACAAATAAGAACCATCTAGTTCTTTTGCCCTGCTACAGGCAGAATTCTTGCTTGTTCCTTTCTGATCTCTGCCATGAACACTTGTACTTTAAAATTAAAAGAGGATTATATAAATTATTCTTCTACCTCCAAAAACACATAATACAAGAGGATTTTTCCAGTGTGAAAAATACTATTGCAGTAGATATGTCATAACCTCTCCTCAGTATTCGTATCTTTTCATAAGAAGATATGCTTCTAATTTGTCATTTAAAAGTAGGAATAATAAGGTGTGTTTACAATTATGCCATTACCTGATCCTTTTCAGTTACCATTATATAAGAAGAGCAAAAGCATACACAATAACTCTAAACTCCTTTTTCATAGCTGTTCTCTAGATCGATATTTGTAAAAAGCTCTGAGTGCTCCGACTGTTCATTCTGACGATGTTCCTACCTTCCTTCACTCTGGCTGCTTTTTGCCTCGATGGTGTCACCAGCTCCTTTACAATCTGCAAGACTTGAATCATTGCTAGTTAACAAGCCAAAGACTCCGCGGCTTCCTCCAGAAATCCAACAGGTTTCATCACCAAGAGCTCACTGCTGTCTCTGCGTTCGGGAAGCTCAGGCACGAACACAGTTCAACTTCAGAGAAATTCATGCTTTGCTTAGCTATCCAGGAAGGCTCTGAAGCAGTTAATAAGAAACCACGAAAGGACAGGCGACATCGTCTTGAAATGGATTCGAAGCGACTTCGGCACATGTGAAAACCACCATCCTCAAAGTCCCAATGTATCACTTTACAAAGCATTAACCAGTTATAAACAAAAGAAAACAAAATGTGGGTAATCTGCTGCAAATCACTAAGCACAGTGAAAACATTTTCTCACAAAAGTCATGACAGGAGAACTAAAGTGCTATGCTATAAATTCTCATATAGCGGATCACAGATGCTATGTGCAAGTTTTTAAAAACACTCAGAAGTACTCAACCAAAATACCCTGCACTGCAAAGCCTTAATACTTTTTTCCAATTTCTCAAAAATTGCTTATGTGAAACACAGAAAGTAAAATGTGGATAAAAATAAAACTCTATCTTGCTAACTCCAAGCTCCCAGGTCTGCCTAACAGAATACTTCAAAAACTATCCTATAAATTCCTTCCCCGCCTCCTCACACAGACACCTCTGACTGACATCCCAGTACGTGAAGAGAAGTCTACATTACATTCATGCTTCCCACTAGAAATCCCTAACGGGTTTGTGAATTCACTGGCCTCACCAGCAGAAGCATGGGCCAGAGA
Organism: Vulpes vulpes; assembly: GCF_048418805.1. Lineage (NCBI taxonomy): Eukaryota > Metazoa > Chordata > Mammalia > Carnivora > Canidae > Vulpes > Vulpes vulpes. Next base: position 109,495,303 of record NC_132781.1, on the reverse strand, counting down.
TTTTTCAAACCAAGCATAACCGCCATCTTTGCCACCCAGTTTTCAACAGCCATGCGGCGACAAGGCCCCATTAATACTGAATACCTTGGTTACATATTCTATTTATCACACAGCAGCCCCTCTCAAAGTAAACCTACGGGGTTAACTAAAAGAGAGAACTGACATTCGAGTTAATATGGTTAACTGTTGTTTTTATCACAGTGATTCTCCACCAGCAACTTGTGCCCCTTTCGGTCGGTCCTGCCAACCGTCCTCCTGATTCTCCTTCTTTCCCATTTATCACGGTGACAGCCTCAATGAATCATTACAAAATGGATCCTAGAGCAAATCAAAGGCAGTTGCTTTGCCTTCACACTTAAAGGCTTATAATGGTTACTTTCCCAGTGTTCAACTGGACAAGTGAGATACACAGTCCATCCACCAAGGTTGGAAGTAAAACGCAGAATCCAAAACTCAAAGGCTTCTGATTTCTCTGACATCACGCCTTTCCTGTAAAAATGTATAGTTTTAAAATTCAGGGTGAAGTTTTCAGATCTTCAAAAAAGAGGTGCTATAACATGTGCATATATATCCACCCATAATGTATTCTCCATATGGGTGGTAATTTAAGACATCAGTGTTACAAATCCATGGCAGTGACAAACTCTGCAAATGGAGGACAAAACAGGGCATTTATCCTAACTATCCATTATCTTTAAACAGAATATCTATACTTACAAACTAAGTCGGAAAGTTTGGATGAGTCAAAGACCAAATTTTAAACCTCAAATCAAAACTGTGCTCTTTAGTGATTCCCTCTGAAGACTTGATACAGATAATCAAGATCTAAATCAAACTCCTCAAATTAGGTTCCCCCAGTTCTTTCCATCCCTTGCCCCATCTCCTAAGGCAGTTCAGAACATGAAATAGGTATATACTGACTTCATTCCAGTTCTTTGCATTCCCACATTTCCGGCTCCTGAGAAATCACTTCCACCCTTCTGGAAAAACATGATGCTTTTGAAAGATACTTTCTCTTAGCTTTACTCTTTGCCAGCATTTTTCTTTCCATTCAAGGAAAGGGATCTACAGGGCATTATCTTCAGTCAACCGTCTCCTCCACACCTGATCAGTGCAAAGAAGACTATCTATATTCATGGTTCCATAAATTTCAATTATCATACCCCCATCTCCCTGATAACAGTATTGGTTTTGAAAATGAAAATTGCATGTGATCAGTTTGACTCACTACTGTCAGCCCTTAACTTCTTCTGCTAAGCAACCAATAGATTTTTCCGGTTTCTCTCATTCTCTTCTCATTTTTTATATCATGTGCTGCACAGTAAATGTATCTCACTACATATTCTAATATAGTAGATATAACCAAGCTGTACTCTAAAATGTCAAGATTATGAAAGACAAAGACAGAGGAACTATTACAGATCAGAGGAGAGTCAAGAGTCAGGTTAACAAAAAAATAATAAAAAATAAAATAAAATAAATAAAATTAAATTAAATAAATAAATATATATATATATGTATATATATATATAAATAAATAAAATAAAGAAAAAAAAAAGAGTCAGGTTAACAAGACATAACCCATGATGCCAGGTTAGATAATGGACCAGAAAGGCACAAGAGGAAATATATGACATGTGGGGACAACTAGTGAAGTGTGAACACCATCAACAGGTTATCAGCGTTAACTTCCTGACTATGACCATTACACTTGCAGTTACATAACAGAACATCCTGGATTTTAGGACTATGCCCTAAAATATCCAGGGGTAAATACTTCAATTACCCTCTACTGGTCCAGGAAAAAATAATAATAATAATAATAATAATAATAATAATACAGAATGAGAAAATAAATGTGGTAAAATCTTAGCATTGGAGAAATCCAGGTAAAAGAACAGGAGAACTGGGTTATTCTTTTTTTCTTTTTGAAAACTGTGTTATTCTTGCAACATTTTCCTAAGTCTGAAATTATTTCAAAATAAACTTAAATTCTGACTATCTGGCCCTATATATGTGTGTGTGTATATATATATAGTTTATAAAGGATATTTACGTGTTCATATTCATGTATGTTTAAATCATACAAAGCAAAGGATTCTAAAGGCCCCAATAAATAATATAGAAAAGAATTCCATATTTGTGAGTATGCTGTGTTCCAATTCAGTCTCTGCAGGTATATACATATACACACATATATGTGTTCTCATATTTGCTTCCTTTGCCTCAAAAGATCATTCTGAATCTTCCTGAAATGCAAATTTTGAAAATATACATACCTCTGGGCTTAGTCTGGCACGGGCACTCCTAAAAGAATTAATTTCCAGGTCATTCACTTGTACATGTACTTGTCACTACACCTGAGCTGCTTGAGAAGACACAGGCAGCAAGGGCCCTTCATTTCCATCTCCCTTTGACACAATCACCTTTGACCCACTTCACAAGAAATAGGCCAACCCTCACCCACCTCTATGCCACACAGTGCTCCAAGAGATAAAAACAGGAGATGGGGGACAAAAACAATACAACAATTCCTTTAATCAAGGTAGGATAAGTAACATCAACCTACTCCATTCATAAGAGTTTCTTTTTTTTTTTTTATTTATTTATTTATGATAGGCACACAGTGAGAGAGAGAGAGAGGCAGAGACACAGGCAGAGGGAGAAGCAGGCTCCATGCACCGGGAGCCCGATGTGGGATTCGATCCCGGGTGTCCAGGATCGCGCCCTGGGCCAAAGGCAGGCGCCAAACCGCTGCGCCACCCTCATAAGAGTTTCTAATAAAATATTCATTTAAAGTGAATAATCATTCACCAAAATTCATCATATATTTGTTGTTTTGACAAAGTGCATTAGGAAAAATCTCTGTGAGTAAAGTGGAATGGATATAGAATTCCAGGGGAAAAAAGAATATAAAACCTCTAGCTACTAAAGAAAAGCTTGTTCGTTTTCCTTTTTTTTTTTTTTTTTTTTGAAGGAGAGACAGAGAGAAAGGGGGTGGGGGGGCGTGTGCATTGGAGTTGGGAGGGAGGGGCAGGTAGAAGGAAAGAGAGAATCTTAAGCAGACTCCAGGCCCAACACCTGACATGGGGCTTGATCTCACAACCCTGGAATCATGACTAGAGCTAAAGTCAAGAGTAGACACTTAACCAACTGAGCCCCTCAGGCGCCCCTACCTTGTTCATTTTTCAAATGGATGGCACTGGGTATCAAACCACTGTGATAATTAAACCTCACTACACACACTTATAAGAAGGATGTAAGAGTTTGGCTTATTTAGTATTCTTCCTTACTGGTCCTCTGGCACAAAGAATTGGTTTAATCACAGTCCTTGGTTCTTAACATTGGTTCATGCATGGCCCAGTTTTATTTATACGCTGAATTATTTACTTTTAATAATAAACATCACAAAGCAACCACCCAAAACAAAAAACTAGGAAGTTAACAATAATCTGCATTTAACCTACATCCCCCCAACCACCAACCCATCCCCCTGCTTCAACCCAAAGTATCAAACACCGTGAACTCAGTAATTATCACTCCCTTGATTTCCTTTATATCTATCTAACATTATCTCCCCCCCTTTACTCTCTCACACACACACTCCCATGTGCTGCTGTTAGTTGCTCCGAAGGGTATCACATTTCATGTTATCTTTGAGGAATTATATTTTTTCTTAAATATTGAGACCAATGGTTCTCTATCTTCACTACACATTGAAATGACCAGAGGGTTTTAAAAAGTATGATGCCTGGGTCCCTCTACAGGGATTTGCACTTCACTGTCTCAGGGTGCAGCCCAAGCATCACAAATTTTAAAGGTTCGCTCAAATGACCATCACATTCAGCCAAGGACCACTGTTCTAGAAGAATGACATAGGAAAAGTCAATGTGTACAAGCAAACATGAAAGGTACAAAAATTATGATCCCACTATTACAGAATTATACACATGTGGAGAGAGAAACATGTGTGCACAAAGAAAAAAATATCAAAATGTTATCAACAATTTTTCCTCTGGGGACGCCTGGGTGGCTCAGCAGCCAAGCATCTGCCTTCAGCTCAGGGCATGATCCTGGAGTCCCGGGATGGAGTCCCACATCTGGCTCTCTGCATGAAGTTTGCTTCTCCTTCTGCCTATGTCTCTGTCTCTCTCTCTCTCTGTGTCTCTTATGAATAAATAAATAAAATCTTTTAAAAATATTTATTTTCTCTGAATAGTGGCATTATATACGAATTGTTACTGTCTTATTTTTGCTATATTTTTCTACACATTTTACTATTAAAAAATGAATATTTTGGTTTTTAAATATTCCATTTCATCTCACCAAAAAGGATACACAGATGGCAAGTTAGAGTATGAAAAGAGGTTCAATATCACATCATTAGGAAACTTCAAATTAAGACAACAATGAGATACCCCTACACATCTATCAGAATTACAAAAATGCAAAATGCTGAAACACAAATTCTGTCAAAGATAAATAGCAACAGGAATTCTCACTAACTGCTGATGGGAATGCAAAATGGTACAGCCACTTTGGAAAACAGTTTGGTGGTTTCTTAAACTCTTATCATTTTGTGCAACAACTGTATTCTTTGTTATTTATCCAAATGAGTTAAAAACATCCACACAAAAACCTGTTTATGAATGTTTATAACAGTTTAATTTGTAATTGCCAGAACCCGGGAGCAATCACTTGTTCTTCAGTGAGTGAACAGATAGACAAACTGCTACATCCAAGCTACAGAATATTGTTCAGCAATAAGAGGAAATGAGCTATCGAGCCACAAAAATAAACAAAAACAAACAAAAAAAAAACATGGAAGGACTTTAAATGTCAAGTAAAGGAAGCCAATCTGAAAAGGCTGCATAGTGTATGATTCCAATTATTCTGGAAAAGGCAAACCTGTGGAGACAGTAAAATAATCAGCAGTTGCCAGGGATTTGAGAAGAGGAAGAGAAGGATGAATAGGTGGGAGCGCAGGGAGTTTCTACAGCAGTGAAACTAATCTGTATGCTACTATAATGGTAGACACATTCATTAGACATTTGTCAAAAACCCATAAAATGCACAACACAAACAGTGACCTTTAATGTAAACTATGGACTTTGGCTCATCAATTGCAGTAAATGAATCATATAAATCCAAGATGTTAGTAACAGGGGAAACTGGGAAGTCCTGGGGGGTATAGGAGAACTCCCAGTACTCTCCCCTCAATCTTTCTGTAACCTACAATTGCTCCAAAATACAGTCTCTTAAAATGACAAAAGAAAATCTATATTTAATATGTACTTAATCTATATCCTACTCTTCAGACTTTATCTGAAATAACACACAGATAAATCCAAAAAAGTACAGAGTTTAACTGGAGTGCTTAAAACAAAAACAGTAACTGCCTATACACAAGAGCTCCAAAGTGGCTCCGTAGATAAGAAATGGAACAGGTGCCCTTGCAATGGACCTCCTGCAACCAGCTATGAGCTAGTTCTTTTTTTTAACAGAAAAATTCTTACTTCAATCTTGTTTCCTACCTTTGTATTTTTGTTACACATGGCCACCCCCAAAACCACAATCTCCTGGCCAACCTCTGAGAGCACAGTTTTCCTTTTCCTCCCCATCACTTCCCAATTCAGCACTCCCAGAGTGGGGCACAAGGAGGAACATAACGCCATGGAAAGCACAGAATGAGCCAAGTGCACAGAGAGAAGGGCCACAGGCAGTACACCAGGAGCACGTCATGCACATCTACCGGGACACTCCCGGTCATGCCACTTTGCTTTCTCCAAATGAAGATACAAGGCAAAAGCCAATTTCCTTCCACTCAAAAGGGATCAGTAACAGGAACTGTATGTCAAGTGGTATAAAGAAAAAAACAGCTAGGCAGAGGAAAGAAATTTTTTCCCACCATTCCTCACTCACCAAAAAAACAAAACAAAACACCAGGAAGAGGGAAAAAACAAGATTGAATTTGATCTCATTTGTATTTTTTCCCTCCTTCATTTAATAAAACCATGAACAAATTCACTGAACCATCTTTCTTGGCCCCCACACGAAAAGAACTATGGAGAATCAGTGTTTTCTTAAAGCAAAATTATACTACTAATCCTCATTAATAATGTTGTAGAAAATTCAGACCAACTCCCTAGAATCCTAAAGAACTGATTTAAAAGGTCTTGATTTCCTTCTTTTTGTCACTATACATCTCTAATAATTATTCTTATTACAAAAATAATGCATGTTCACTGCAGAAAATAAGTATATGAGAAAACAAGTCCAAAGAAAATAAAATCTCTCTTAGGCCTATCATACAGAGATAAGCACTGCTAAACTTAACCCTGTACTTTTTTGTTGATTTTACAAAAATGAGGTAGTACTATACATTACTGTTTGGGAATCGATATGTTTTCACACTTAAAAATACTTCATCAACATCTTTTTTATAAAATAAACACAGACATGGATATTTGCACTGTGCTTTGTCCAAAAATATTTTGATCATATGAATAACAACCCAGCATCTTTTCATTCTTGGCAATGATTTAGGATTTTTTCTATGCACTTTTCGGAAAACTGTTTTGGCTTTCCTGGAAATATATTTTAGAATGAAACTACTGTCAGTTTTCTCAGAACATGTAGATAAATGAGAAAAAAAAAATATGAGTGGCCACACTTGTTGTGACAAAAACAATCTGTAAATATGCAAGATGTCAACTGGCCAGCAAATAGAAAAAGGCTTTTGAATATTAAATGATAAACCCACTCTGACTGGTCTCCTTTTGGATTAATAAATCAGTTTAATATACTTCATTTCTTTGTCATTCTACTTAGATTTTACAGGTGGGATATAAACATTATGTTCTACAATTTTGAAAATCTATAAACTCATCAATAAAGAATAAAATGTATACTGATTACAAATATAAGAGTTGACTTTTGTCCATACACCTTCTTCATTTTTATTTTTTAAAGATTTTATTTATTTATTTAACAGAGAGCAAGAGTGCACAAGTAGGGGAAGTGGCAAAGGTAGAGAGAAGGAACTCCCTGCTGAGCAGGGAGCCCCATGTGGGACTCAGTCCCAGGACCCTGAGATCATTACCTGGGGTGAAGGCAGGTGCTTTAACCAACTGAGCCACTCAGGCACTCCTCCATATACCTTTACCAAATATCTGTTACATTTTCTGTCCAAATAGAGCTCAAGTACTCTTACAATAATTCCTAATAATTCATATGGGGTATGTAAAGAATAACACTGTCAAAGCTAATCAACTACCTGCAGATTTTTTTTTCCACAGAAAAAAAAGGCAAAATAAAATATGGGAAAGTAAAATGTCCAAAAGTTGCAGGATGTGGAAAGAGCCACAGAATATGCGTTATGGATGACATTACCCTTCTTTCACATAATCTCTAAGCATATTAAATGGCAGTAATTGTTTATGAACAAAAGTACCTGTATTGATGTAATTAAGTTAGCAGTTCTTTCAAAACCAGTTTTTAAAGATATTTTATAAAAAGGCAATTCACTTTGCTTATAACAAGCAGCCAAGAAACCACTGTAGCTTGGTTGAAGCTTCTGTACTTTCTGTGGCTCAAAAGAAACTGTCATAAACATGCACATGCAAAGTACAATTCACAAAAATGGAGAATTAAAACATATTATCCCAATTTATCTTTACAACACCTAGAAATTCTTAATGTACTGACATATCGTAAGTTCATTTTAAAGGCAATAAAATTTTGCTCATCCATACAAAAACTATTAAGCTCTAAATACAATGCTAGCTCCTTGTATTACAAGCGTGATCAATCTCCTCCCACTCTACCAAAAGAAACTGACACTAAACACATAATTACACAATTAATTATTGAATTACAATTGAAATAACTTCTGCAGGTAAGTACAGGATGACAGAAGACTGTCTTCAAGTGGAAAAATAGTAGGAATTAAAGGATACACACAGCACATTATAACTGAACATATTCTAATTTATCAATTACCACATTTTGAATTTTTAAAGAAAGCTTTCCTTTATGCACAAATAAGTCTTCTGACTTTCCAAAGCCACATGAAGATGGACACATAAATACAGAAGGTAAAGAGACCTCCTAGTCATAATAAGGAAATTTAAATACGACTTTCTTTCCAAAATCAAGAACTCAAAGAAAACACAGCATCCAAGCAATCTGACCTACTCCAGATTCTAACAAAGCTGTCAAATAACATTATTAGTTTAAAAATTCATTACTATTTTAAAACTCACATATTAAAAAGTAGTTAAGTCTTGGAATTGAATCTAGATGAATGGTAATTCAATATAACATCACATTTAAGATCAAATGTCCATATGCACCAAATACATGTATATGAAAAATATACAGACATAGGTATTTCCATAGAACTCACAAAACTGCTTGTGTATATAAATACAGAAACACTGTGCATTATCTTTCTGTTAACCATCACAAAATGACCCATGTCCCCCAAAGAACATATAAAGCCCTAATACACATATTAAAAAACTACACTGCTTCATAACAAATTTTTGGAGATGTATCATCCAGAGTTAAAGTCTGTGATTTTTCAGTAAGTCTTTTGGGAGAAAGGACTATTTTAAAAGGATATGATACAAGAAAAATGTAACTAGTGAACACATAAAAAAGTTATCCTAAGAATGAGATAGCACCTCAACACCCATTCGGATGGCTGCTGTCAAAAAAAAAAAAAAAAAAAAAAAAAAAAAAAAAAAAAACAAGAGTTGGCCAGAATAGGAGAAGATATTTGCAAATGACTTATCAGATAAAGGGCTAGTATCCAAGATCTATAAAGAACTGATTCAACTCAACACTCAAGAAACAAAAAATCCAATCATGAAATGGGCAGAAGACATAAACAGAAATTTCACCAAAGAGGACACACACATGGCAAACAAGCACATGAGAAAATGTTCCACATGGCCTGCCATCAGGGAAACACAAATCAAAACCACAATGAGATCCCACCTCATACCAGTGAGAATGGCGAAAATTAACAAGACAGAAAACAACAAATGTTGGAGAGGATGTGGAAAAACGGGAACCCTCTTGCACTGTTGGTGGGAATGCAAGCTGGTGCAGCCACTCTGGAACACAGTGTAGAGGTTCTTCAAAGAGTTAAAAATAGAGCTACCCTACGACCCAGCAATGGCACTACTGGGAATTTACCACAAAGACAGAGATGTAGTGAAATGCCGGGACACCTGCACTCCAATGTTTATAGCAGCAATGTCCACAATAGCCAAGCTGTGGAAGGAGCCTCAATGTCCTTCGACAGATGAATGGATAAAGAAGAGGTAATATATGTACACTATGGAATATTACTCAGCCATCAAAAAGGACGAATACCTACCATTTGCTTCAATGTGGATGGAACTGGAGGGTATTATGCTGAGTGAAGTGAGTCAATCGGAGAAGGGCAATCATCATATGGTCTCACTCATACGGGGCATATAAGAAATAGTGAAAGGGAATATAAAGGAAAGAAGGGGAACTAAGTGGGAAAAATTAGAGAGGGAGACAAACCATTAGAGACTCCTAACTCTGGGAAACGAACAAAGGGTTGTGGAAGGGGAGGTGGGCAGGAGGTTGGGGTGATGGGCACTGAGGAGGGCACTTGATGGGATCAGCACTGGGTGCTATACTATATGTTGGTAAATCGAACTTCAAATAAAAACAAATTAAAAAAAGAAAAAGAGTTGGCCAGGATGTAGAGAAACTGGAGCCCTTGTGCAATGAGAAATGGTACAGCCGCTATGGAAAACTGCATGCAGTTCCCCCAAAAATTAAACACAGAATTACCATATCATCCAGCAATTCTGCTTCTGGGTATATACTCAAAAGAACTGAAAGGTGAGTCTCAAAAAGATATTTGCACACCTATGTTCACAGGAGCATTGCTGACAAGAGCCAAAAGGCAGAAGTGAACCAACTTGCCCATTGCCAAACTGTGGTGATCCAAACAATGAAATAGCTATTCAGTTTTCTAAAGGAAGGAAATTCTGGCACCTGCTACAACATGGGTGAACTATGAGGACATTGCTGCTAAGTGACATGAGCCAGTCACAAAAAAGACAAATACTTAGGATCCCATTTACATGAGGTATGGAGAGTCATCAAATTCATGAAGACAGAAGGTGAGACAAATGGTGGGCGCCAGGTGCTGGAGGAAGGGAAATGGGAAGCTGCTTAATGAGTATGCTGTGTCAGTCTTTCAAGATAAAGAGTTCTGGAAACTGGCTGCACAGCAGCGTAAACAGACCTAATGCTACTGAATTGTACACTTACAAATGGTTAAGACGGTGAATTTTATGTTCTATGTATTTTACCACAATTTAGACAAAAAAGTTATCCTGTCTAAAAATCAAATATATGCAACTAAAAGCAACTTTTAATGCCATGTTGAGCCTACTAAACTAGTCATGGTGAAATGTATCCCTGTATACCAATTACCAGAGTAACTAAATTAGTACAGTCTTTTAAGAAAGATGGGAGACATATACAAAAACATTTCAATACTATAAATCTAGCCTAAGGAATTCACTCTAGGTGGTTTTATTAAAGTAAAGGAGCTAATTCACCAGTGACATTCATTCTGCAAACATTTTTAAAAATTGAAAAATCCTAAATAACCAAACAAGAGGGAAATAGTTATATAAGTTACTATGCATCATTACCTTTAGGAATTTGAAAATTTTGAATTTTAGTTATGAAAAACAATTACAGAAATATGATAACTGTCTAAATACGACTCAGTGTTAGAAATCCAAATATAAAATTGCATATACATTATGAATCCAATTATATAAAAATATACAGTATCTGGTATGCCTGGGTGGCTCAGTCAGTTGAGCATGTGACTCTTAATTTCAGCTCAGGTCATGATTTCGGGGTCATGAGATGGAGCCCCAACCACATCAGGCTCTGCTCAGCAGGGCGTCAACTTGAAGATTCTTTCTCTCTGCCCCTCTTCCCACTCTCTCTCTCTCAAATAAACAAAAAAATCTTAAATACACACACACACACACACACACACACACACACACACACACACACACGTATCCGGACAAGACCACAGGGTCACATGCAAAAAAACAAATGGCTGCTTTAATGTAATGGAGTTACGATGACTTTTTCTCCCCATCTCCAAAATGTATTTCGGTGTTATGATTATACTTTAAAAACAACAGGAAAAAAAAAAACAACAACAGGAAAAGGAGACTGTAAAGAAAAAGAAAACAGATTAGTTTTAGTGACATTAGGTGAAATAAAATAGAAAATGGAGGCTACAACATGGTGTTTTATCTAAACTAAAATTACAAACTTAATCTCCTCCCACCACTTACTTATACCAGTGCTAAATTTCCTTCATTTCTTAATTTCAACCTCTCAACTCCAGGTCTTCATATGTTGTTCCCTCCATTAAGAACCTTCTCCCAGGGTGCCTGGGTGGCTCAGTGGGTTAAGCTCTGACTCCTGATTTTTCGCTCAGGTCATGATCTCATAGATCCTAAGACTGAGCTCCAGATCGAGCCCCACATGGGCCTCTGTGCTCAGTGGGGAGTCTGCTTGAAAGAGTCTCTCCCTCTGTCCCATCCTCCACCCCCACAAGCACATGCGGTCTCTCTCAAAGAAATCTTAAACAAAAAACCTCTCCTTCCTCCTCTTCACTTAGCCAGACATCAGCTGGAATATGATTTCCTAGCAGTGGTCTTCCTGCCCTCCCTACGGATAGGTTCCCTTGCTCCTGCAGACTCCTACATTCCCCTTTTTGTATTAATAATACCATGCTACTTGTGCAGTAGCTGTCTTCCCAACCAGTTCTGTGCTCTAAGAAGCTACTGGCTGTCGGTCTTGTTCTTGTCTATCTCGCCAAAGATCAACCCAGCAGCAGAATACTTAGAGGCACTCATTAGTATCTGTTAATACTAAAAGACACAATTATTATGTATTCAAAAATAATATATTTCCTTCCTTAAAATTTGTTTTAAAATCAGATTCAAACACCATAACTCTTAAAATATTTTAAGAAATCAATTTACAGCATCATTGTGTTTCAAAGTTGTCAAGAAAGATTTAAATCTTTTATACCTTGCAATATTCCAAATTAATTTTCTAGCTTTCACTACACCTTGCAATTATTAAACTTTTAAGACTCATGACTATAGATGGTAAGTATCTGGACATTTCACATTAAAATCTAATATAACCCATAAATCTCTAAAACCTAATGAGAAGCAGTCCTGATGCATTCATTTATTCTATTTTTAGGCAGGAAACTTTATTAGGACAAAGACAAAGAGGCACTAGATTATAAGAAAAGCTAACAGTGAAGCAATTTCAAGTGATACATAAAGAGCTACAGCTGTTTATTGCTACTAAACAAATTCAATTGTGCTATATCTAATACCTTCAAAATATTTGTTCAATAGCATCTTGAGATTCTGTCAACATAATTCAAAATAGGAATTGTGCAGAAAGAAATTTCTCTTGACAAAAGCTGAATGTTGTCTCCTTCCCAGGTCATCTCATATTCTAGAAAATCTCTCTGCCATTTTTCTCAAGCCTTTGTGATAAAAGCAAAACCAAGCAGTAAAGCAGAGCAATAAATTCCTTTCTTATGCAAGAGATGTGAATCCTATTTCGATTAAGGGAGAAATGGGAAATTTTTCCATTAAAGAACTAAATGGATAAAAGTGGAAAGATCACCACGCAGTCTTCCTTTCTCTTCTAGACAAGCCTCCGGAGGGAATGGTGCAAGCTGTCACGCATGTTCATGCAGACCCCATTCATGACAGGAACCCACAGCCAACCCTCATGTGAGGGCTACTCTACAGAACAACTGGGCTGCACCCTTCAAAATCACCAGTATGGTGAAAGATCAAGAACCCTGAGGGACTGTCCCAGGTTCACGGGGAGACAGGGAACTGACAGCCGGACAGGCCCTGCGCCAGGAGCAAATGGGCTCTGCAGGACATTGCTGGGAAACCCAACAACCCAAGCATAGAACATCAGATAAATGTAATTCACCTAGTTAGTAATTTTACTGTGGTTATGGAAGAGAATGTCCTTGTTCTTGAGAACTACACACTGAAGGACAAATGGGAAGAGGAGTGTGATATATGCAACCTACTCTCAAACAGTTCCAAAATAAATAAGTTAATATGTGGGGTTGTTTAAATATGTTTTCAGAAACAAAAACAAAAAAGGTTGATCCTATTTTAAAAATTAAGTTGCAAGGATTGGGAAGGGAGAGAATTTTACCTGCTGAGAAGAGATACTCACTAATCAAAGGAAGAAATAAGAAGGAAAACTTTGCGGATCTCAACACTATCATTTTCCACCAGAATGCAGCTCAGCACTGAGTTAGAATAGCACATCTCTTCATTTAGACCAGAACTTCGGATGGCTTACAATTTTTACATCACATTTTAGGAGAAAATACAATAATGACCACCTCTGTAATACAAGTCAAACATTTTAAAGTAGGTTGTTTTTGTTTTTAACTACAGCATTACTTCTGCTAAGTAATCATTTGAGATCCAAGTTCCTCTTAACAAAGTCAGTTTGGGTGTCTAGAAAGGTGAGTGAGGTGATTCTCCTGTCCTGGGCAAAGTTCCCCGTACATATCAGTACATACACCTATAAGTACATACAAGTACAAAGTTCCTGTAAAAGGTCTAAGTCTGATTTGGGCAAGAAAAAGAAAATCACACCCTACTGACTCCGTATGGGACAACCTGGACCAAGACCATGGCAAGATGCTAAGGAAACATCTTTCCTTAAGAGACTCTAGTAACAAGGAAGACTTCCCCTTAGTTAGCAGTAAAGAAACCCTCTTTTAAATAGCTTCTAGGTTACTTACACCACCAGAAACAGTATTTTTGATAATAGAACATGCCAATGAAATACATCTTAGTCATCGTTTCTGCGTATGAATCAATCATATGGCATATAAAGTTTGTTGATACAGTTAAAACAACAAATTCAAGCTGGTTTGAAAATCAAACTCAATTCTGTGGTACCATAATTGTCATGAGTAAGCAAGTTTGCAATTTTCTTCCAACACTGGTAAAACCTGGCCTCTCCTTTCCTAATCTAGAACACTTCACACTTCATCTACATCTACACAGCACATAAAGAAAATAACAAAAAGCTATTGCCTAAAGAAAATACACAAGACCAGTTACTATGAATTTATATAAAAACTTACAGTATGTGTACATGTGTACATGTCCACATTCTCAAATTTCTTTTAAGTTAGAATCAGTCAATATATTCTACCTCACTTTGCATTAGAATATAACAAAGTTAATCAGTGAAGACATTAAACACAGTACTTTACTGGAGATTGTCAAAACTCATGCTAACACATCCTGAAACTTCTATTTCTATCCCATTCTTCTAGAATCTGAAACAGGCAACTACATTTTTTTAAAAGTCATGGTGACCCTAAATGTTCCACAATGTAAAACAAATGTAGATGAGTGCACATTACTGTCTTACTGAAATCTGTCCAGTTCCACTGTTGAAAGTTTAACGCCCGAATACTCCAAATGTGTCAGTGGGAAAGAAAACTAGTTCGACTCCACAGTACCTAGGTAATGCCAGCAGAAGTCAGCTTCTGAATTCAGGACAAAAAAACAGCACTCGACAACCAATTGCCTGCACATGACCACTATCTTTGAACATGAAGTTAATAAACTAACCTATGACTCAGTCCTTGAATTAGGAGAGGGTGACTGGGCAGGGGAAGAATTGGGAAGATGTTTTCATTCTATTCTGACCCTTTCTAACCAACAGCTTTAAAGAGAGCCTAAAAAGAATTAACTTCCATGGTCACCTTGTCCATTTCCAAAAAAGAAAAAGAGAATATAGTATCAAAACACAATCTTAGAACAATTTTGAGAGAGAAACATAGAGGTTTCGAAATTTTTAACATCAATTTCACACTTCTGGGAAATGAGGAGACAGCTATATAATGACATCCATCATATAAATTGACAGGCTCAAATTCCCTTAATAGAAAATGTCTATTTGTGTTTAAGGCAAAAACTGGTAATATATAGCTGTCCAGACACTATAAAAAAACCAATGTTAATATATGTAGATTTAATAGCCAGGCCATTTAATAAATATCACTTATTTATGTTAATTACAGTTGAAGTAAGATAATTTGCCAAGTTTCTTCTGTATTGAATTCACCTATTTCTCAAAATTTTTAAATTCATACTTCAGCCTTTGCACTCAGGAGGGTTTTGCACCAGCATGAGCTCTTGTACTCTACAGATCTAATTTATATAGTGAGTCAAAAAGTAGAATAAATGATCTAACACAGCCTTTCTTTTCCTTTTTCCTCTCCTTTGAAGTGAGTTGAGTTCCCATTTAAGGTTTGTAACATAGCTGTTTCCTAGTTGTAAAGTTAAGCCTTCCTAAGTGCCACTGTTGTAAAGTGTTGTTTCCCTAGATCTTCCAAAGATCTCGTTTTACCTTTGTTGAAATTGTATAAACAACTGCACCAAAGGAAAAAAAAAAATCAGTTACTAAGTTGTGCTTTCCAATATATGCCTTTTGATAAATGAAGAATACCAGAAGTCATATATGTAATATTTTCATACAGAAATTCATTTTCAGAGAAGCTAATGTAAAAGAGATATAGAATATTTTAAACCAGTGTATCAGTTCTAATTACATGGATTCAAGTATAAACTATAAATCAAACTATCTTCTGAAATTATGAAAGAGATAACAAGATGACTATTTAAGACTATTAATTTGAAATATACATTCCCCTCCATCACTCCTTGCCTAGAGGAGAAGCACAATGAACAGAGAACATGTGCCTACATTTGGAACAAAGGTACCTCCGAAAGCAACCAGGACACAAATTCCAGTGAGGAGCAACATACATAGGCCCCAAAGCCCTGAAAACTACACGTGTAAGTTTTCTTAATTTAGCTTAATAGAGATATTTCTCGTTTCATTCAATAGCTGTGTTCCTATAAGGCAAAATTGGAAATGAAAAGTTTCTCAGTGATATATAATCATGAATTTTAGAGCTAGAAGGTTTCCAGACAATGTAGTCTGGTCCCCACATTTAAAACAAGGAAATGAGTAGGGGTGCAGTAGGAGGGGGTAGTGGGTAGTGGGGTGGCATTAAAGAGGTCAAGTCATTGGCCATACATAACACGGCTAGTTTTTGTTTTGTTTTGCTTTTTGTTCTGTTTTTTTGTTTGTTTTTAACACGGCTAGTTAATAGCAAAGCCAACCCAGGTCTCTGAGACTCTTAAAGACTGCCACTGGAAAACTTACTCTGTCAAAATGGCATTTTAAAGAATTTCCCTTAAGAAGGGAGTATCTTAAAACTATTATAAAGAGACGCTGGTTTGTTATACTAAAGAATTTTAATTAACGTTCATTTATATACCAAGTCAATCTACATAATGCAATATACTGTGGGTCTAAAATAAAAATGTTAATGTTATGCCTACAAAACCTATGTAAACAATGTCATTTTTAAATGGTAATAGCGTAACAACAGTAGGTAAATGTTTTGAAACTTTAAGATTTAACTAGGAAAAGTAATTTAGAAACCTTACTAAGATTATATTGTAATAGTACAGTAAGCAACATTTATGCTACAAATTTAAATGATTTAGTAAAGGGAAACTATATTTTCACAGAAAATATTTTACCTACAAATCAATTTTGTTTAGGTATATATAGATATAGATATGTGTATGTGTGACAAAGAGGGAAAACAAGAAAGAAATCAAATGGACAAAATGTAAACAACTGGTAAATTGGAAAGGCATACGAAGAATTTGGGTTCTGTTTTTACAACTTATCCTGTTACAAGTTTGAAAAACTATCAAAACAAGAGGATACAAAATACTGCAAATCATCTCCTAACAAAAACTCAATTCTATACTTATTTTTGAATACCATAATTGACTATACTGCATAAGAAATACATTAAATTCATATTAAATTTCCCATAGCATCAAACTAAGAATTACTCACTTTTCTGCAGCAAATGGTCAAAAAGATGACAAATTAGCTAAAAGTAAAGTATATTCCATTTGCAATGGTCAGTATTAATACAATAAACTAAGAAATCACCTTAAACTAAAAAATTGATCTAATAAATTATCTGAGAAGCAATTTTTGCTGGCATTCTTCATCACCCATCACCTACCTTACCTACAGTGTACTGCTGCCATGGTTCTGATAGCTTATACCCACAGTGTTTCTCAACAGGGACTACTGTATACTGTACCTGGCCCCTGCCCACTGCCAGTAGGTCTCCCCAGTAATTACGACAACCAAAAAGTCTCCAGACATTTCCAAATTCTTCCTTCTTCCAATTAATATTCTGATTATACGGTTGACCCTTGAACAAGGCAGGAGTTAAGGGCACCAGACCCTGACATAGTTGAAAATCTGCCTATCACTTCTGACTCCCTAAAAACTTTACTAATAGTGTACTCTTGAGTAGAAGCCTTACAGATAAAGAGCTGATTAACATATATCTTGCCATTTGTACTATATGCTGTATTTCTACAATAAAGTAAGATAGATAAATGAAAATGTTACTTTGGAAATCATGAGGAAAATACATTTAGAGTACTACACTGCATTTTTTCTAAGTATAGTTGACACACAATATTACATTAGTTTCAAGTATACAATAGAGATCAGACAACTCTGTGACTCTATACAGCACGTTATGCTCACCACAAGGTACCTACCATCTGTCATCATATAGTACTATATTGTATTTATCAAAAAATTCCATATTATAAGTGGATTCACACTGTCAGAACCCATGTTGTTCAAGGCTCAAGGGTATATTCATTTTAAGAATAGTTAACTATTAAAACTTTATCTTCCAAAATCCAAACTTATCAAACATAAATGAGCCTAAATAAACAAATAGATACTTATACTTTACAAAGGGATTTCTTTCAAGATTCCATTAAATGCATGATTCCTCAGTATTCAAAATACAATTCAATGGAAGTTTTTTCTTTAACCTCTACCCAACTTCTAAGGTATACAGCTATCCCATAAAACAAGATATATATATATCTACATAATTATCCTAGAAAGAAATTTAGCCAAAACTTAGGGAAAGCCTTATATTATTTGTTGCATGATTTTTCTATTTAATAAGACTCAGAAGAATTCTTATGCCACCATTGAGTGGCTTAGTAATCTACTCATTTATAACATTAACTGTTTTAACAGGGGCAGCCCCGGTGGCGCAGCAGTTTAGTGCTGCCTGCAGCCCAGGGTGCAATCCTGGAGACCCAGGATGGAGTCCCATGTCGGGCTCCCTGCATGGAGCCTGCTCCTCCCTCTGCCTGTGTCTCTGCCTCCCTCCCTCTCTCTCTGTGTGTCTTTCATGAATAAATAAATAAAATCTTAAAAAAAAAAAAAAACTTTTACCAAACATTAAATTGTTTTCATTTCAGCATGAACTTTTAGTCTACTGCTCCACAGAATGAAGATATTTGCTCCTACTCTATTAGAAAGCCATAAATATATTACATCCCAAAATATTCACTGCCATTACTCTTTCCTCAGTTAAATGAGAAATGTTTCATATCCAGAAGTGACCTCAAAAAACTCACTCCTTTATTTAGGACAAAGGGCAGGATTAAGCATACTAATGCAAGAGATTCACTCCTGGATTGTCAAATCAGAAGAAAATTAACACAGAAATCCTCTCTTAGAAAATATGTCATATAATTAGTTACAGGGCGAAAGTTTCCTGAAGAAAGTGAAATAAAATATAAGATAAAATTTAAAAATAGAGTATATAAGCTTTATTTTTTCAAGTTAAAAGATGGGAAAATAAAATTAAGTAGTACCCTAAACAATCATTTTGGGGGTTTGGTCGTTTTTCTAGTTTGTTTTTGTTTAACACATTCCCCCCAAAAAAATCATCTAGAAATTGTTTACTAATGCTTTTTACAAGAACTATGCCTGTTGTGACAATCTCCATTAAAGATCTAAAGAACCATTTCAAATTATAGCCAAAGTTTAAACATAACAACTTTCATACATGTATTTCATCTTTGGCACCATTTGATAAAACAAAATTTTGAAAAAAAAATCTTGGTAAATGTTTATCATATGCAAAAACAAAACCATTTAAGTGCTGAAAATCAAAAGGCTTTTTTGTGGATTGTAATAACGTCAACAATCCACAATGAAACACACAACTCATAGCAGCATCATATAATACATTTTCCACAAGATAAATATCTAGCCTCAAAATTGAACAGAATAAAGATCTAGAATAAAAACTGAAAATTATCCTAAAACATTTTACCAATTCTCTAAGTTTTATGGCTGGGGTACCCCAATCGGTGTGCCAGAACATGCAAAGAAACAGACCCCCCCTCCACTTTCAGGACAGTTGGGCACAAGTAGCAGCCTGGTCTAAGGTGTCAGAGCCAGTTGCCTCCAAGCCCCAAACAGCTCCTCAGTTTACCCCAAATGCTGTATAACTTCCACCACATCCTACGTGGCTCATGACATGGGAAGGGTTAAGAAATGCTTCAGAGATAAACACATCCAGACATAACAAGTATCAACCTTTCTTTTAATTTTCTAAAGAAATACTGGAAAAAAAAAAATTTAGTTACCCATCATTCTCACCCAATCTAGGTTTGGAAATTCTATCTAGACTTTAATGACATATCTTCCCTTTTTTTTTTTTCTTAAAGATTTTATTTATTCATGAGAGACATAGAGAAAGAGACAGAGACACAGGCAGAGGGAGAAGCAGGCTCCCTGCAGAGAGCCCGATGTGGGGCTCAATCCCCAGACCCATGATCCAGGATCATGCCCTGAGCTAACGGCAGATGCTCAGCCATTGAGCCACCCAGGTGCCCCTCTTCCAATTTTTTAACCTGTACCATGATTCTTCACTATTTTTTTCAAAAACAGAAACTCTGGTATACTCAGTTCTTATCTTTTTTTTTTTTTAATTTTTATTTATTTATGATAGTCACAGAGAGAGAGAGAGGCAGAGACACAGGCAGAGGGAGAAGCAGGCTCCATGCACCGGGAGCCTGATGTGGGATTCGATCCCGGGTCTCCAGGATCGCGCCCTGGGCCAAAGGCAAGCGCCAAACCACTGCGCCACCCAGGGACCCCAGTTCTTATCTTTTTGAAAACGTACAACCCCCTAGAAACTGGATCATAACATAGACACTGTAACATTTCCCTAACCTACGGTTGCAGTGATCTACTCATAAATGACCTCTACCGATAGAGAAAAGCCAGCAAGTTGGCAAGAATAAGAAACATAACCCAGTCTATTTCAAAGGAAGCCTAAAATGGGCTGAAAACAAAAACTCAATTCTATACTTATATTTGAATACCATAAGAAACATAACCTATACTGCATAATCATAATCACTAAAATGACCTACCTACATCCCCAAACATGTTAAATACCGCTTAATCAGAAATCTCACAGGAACACCAAGTGTGAGCCAACCTAAAGCCACCAGGTCTGGGGGCTGTGGGCCCCAAAGTAGGAAAAGGCAGCAGGAAGTAAATCCCACAGGGTAACTGCACACCAAAGAGTTCTGTGTGACGCAGGGTCATTAGCCAGGCTCCTTGCTTAGAACCGGGGGGCAGGGGTGGCACTAGTCCTGGATTAGGAAACTAGACTGAAAAAGGCTTTTGCTAACCGTGCTGGAGCTACCACCGAGGAGGCTGTTGACCTAAGGCCAGCTGACTTAGGCCAGTGACAGAATCTGTGATATCACCAACATCACCATGGGGCTGGTGCTCCAATCCACTAGCACAAGACCCGATTCTGATCTGGGAACTCCAAAGGCAGGCAGAGACAACGGCACATCTACCAGACCAGCAGGGAAAATCACAAAGACACAGACGTAAGAGAAAGAGAAAGAGTTTTCGTCAGAATGAGCCTGCAAAACTGCAGAATACCGCGTAAACACCAACAATATCAACTACCACAATATAAATTCACTAAGACAAAATTAAAATGCTAATAATGTGACCTGAAAAAGACTTCAAAATAAGCACATAAAAGATCCACAAAGAGATAAAAGAATAATTTTTAAAAATGTTTAAAAACAAGCAGAAACAAGAAAAAAAACTATTGAATATAAAAAAAAACAACTAAAAATCTTACAAGTGCAATACAGCCATTATAATTCACAAATCACAAGCTGTATGTGGTTCAGGTGATTTATTATTAGTCGCCTAACAAGCTATCCCACGCCTCTGCCTTTGGCCACACAGGGCTCTAGATTTTTCGGGGCAGCAGTACACAGGACACTGTTATACACTAAGATTCAAAACTGAAAGACACAGGGTACCTGTCCTTAAACAACTCTGTAACCGTTTTGCTAAGAGAACACTAAGATTACAAAGTAAAACAAAATGTAAATTTTCCAAAATGTAATAAGCATTTTTAAGTTAAAATGCCTGGCATTTCTTAGTTTTCATAAATTCCTATTACCATCTTTACTAGAGCCGGCACTTTTAGACAAACATTCTCACAAAACTCATAAGAATGAATCTGAAATATCAAAAGCCGCTTCTTCTTTAATCAGTATTTGAACTCGGCTAGCAACTATCCTGGTTTATTCAAAATACACCACTGAAAAAGTAGCCCACTGAGAAGTCTTGAAAATCAAAGCACGCTTCTTACAATATCACCCTTAGTGAAAAGCACTCAAAGACTTCACATCAACAACAGCTTTGTTTTCATTTATCAACTGCCTTATTATTTCAGTCGATGATAAGAATAACTACCCATATTAAGATAATCATTATGAATTACATGTGAAAAATTTTAAACTCTCTAACATTATATTTCAGTAGGAAACGCTCACTCTATTCCAAAGTTCCCCTAATCAAAAACTCTGTACTTTTTAAAAAGTACATCAAAACTGTCATATGATCACAGGTTAAAACTCTTAATTCTTTCCTCACTCTCTAAAAGTGAACAGTTAGTACAAAATAGTAAAATCTAGCTATCCTATTCACAGGAAGAAGTGGATTGGAATGGCAGACAATATTACATATTGTAATAATTCATATACACAATCACACAATCCCCTTACAACTGAGATGATGCCATGTCAAATTTGTAAGTCTTACAAGATAGACTTGGTTCTCATTCCACCAAAGACATTAACAAAGAGACATTTTTTTTTTTTTTTGCTTAAATGTAATATTAACCTATGTTATCTAATGATTGAACTTCACAAAATTAAACCCCTGCTAATTATGGTCAATTTAAATTTTCCCTCTTCATATTTCTTTTTTTTTTTTAAGATTTTATTCATTTATTCATGAGAGGCACAGAGAGAGAGAGAGAGAGAGGCAGAGACACAGGCAGAGGGAGAAGCAGGCTCCATGCAGGGAGCCCGACGTGGGACTCGATCCCGGGTCTCCAGGATCAGGCCCTGGGCCAAAGGCAGCGCTAAACCGCTGAGCCACCAGGGCTGCCCCCTTTTCATAATTCTTTTTTTCTCCCACTCACCCCCCTCTGGCAACCACTAGTTTATCCTCTATATTTATGAGTCTATTTCCCTCTTCATATTTCTAACAAGTCACCTTCCAATAACTAGTCAACAGAATATTCTGGGTAACAAAAGAACATAACTAAATCAGCCAAGAAACTAATGACACAAATTTTTTCTCAGCACATCTAACTTCTCAGAATAAATCAAACATCAGAAAGTATCTATATCTCCTTGTTTCAGTAGAGACAGGTGTACAATTGGGCTGAACCAGATTATCCAATCTCTGATGAAGTGACATAATTCCAGTTTGTCCAATAACAAACTCTAAGTACTCTGCAAATGCTCCTGAGGCCCCTGAAACGAAACAAAGATGGAGACACTTACTCATGACTGGAAATGTCTCTGTAGGCTGTCCCAATCAGAGAGTAAACCAAAATCTGCTTCCCAAGGCTTCTCAGAAGAATACATGTCCTGGTCAGAAAACAAAGAGAAAAAAATCATCTTTTCTAAAGGTCAGCATTTTAAATAAAATTTTCTAAAAGGAAATGAAAATAATTTAGTTTCCACAATTTCCTATTTGCAGAAGAACGCTCTAGTGTAATCTAAATATTAAAAATTACCAATCTTTAAAACATTCTTATCTTCCCTTGTCTGTAAGAAGTCATCTCAAAAGCAAATAATACGTATGAAGTAATTATCACACAGAAACTTATTAACAGGTGACCTCGGTCTTCACTTACTAAAATCTTATTCCCTCTCTCTATCCCAAATAAGTACTAGAAAGGAAACACTCCATCTAAGGTAGATACAGCACATCACACATGCTAAATTTATTTTGATTACATATAAATAATTCATATACACTATCAAAGATCACCAATGTTATTGCTATAAACTTCCTCTAATAATGGACATTTTCCTCATTATAAATACAGTTTCATTGTTCTAAAAAATTGGAGGGATGCCTGGGTGGCTCAGGTGGTTAAGAGTCTGCCTTCAGCTCAGGGCGTGATCCTGGAGACCGGGGATCAAGTCCCGCATCAGGCTCCCTGCATGGAGCCTGCTTCTCCCTCTGCCCGTGTCTCTGCCTCTCTCTCTCTCCCTCTCTCTCTCTCTCTCTCTCTGTGTCTCTCATGAATGAATGAATGAATAAATGAATGAATAAATAAATAAATAACCTTTAAAATAAATTGGAAACAGTGACAAGATAGAAAAAAAATTCTCTCTCCACACAGAGCCACTACATCTACCCAATTATGTGGGGCACGTTTCCTTTCCAGGAATTTTTTGTAAGCATTTTTAAAATACACTTTATAAGTACTACAAAAAAATGTTTTATTGGGTCCTTTTCACTTGAGTATAACACAAAGCATCACCATGTATTAGTATAAATATGAACTAAATCTTCCTTACTTAATATATGCAAGAAAATAAGGCATAAGATAATACTGTTATATTTAAACATATGCATGAATCCACAGTGCTTCCCCAAATCTAATACATAAAATTCCACAGGTAACTTTAGATTTGATACAAAATTTACACTGTGCTTCCTCACATACAGCTTTCTTCACTAACTGGAGAACTACTTTTTGCAATTATAAGAACTGACAATTACTTTATTTTTTATATCAATTAAGAAAACAGCATAATACTAAGGAATTCTGATTCTGAAATAGATTAAAGTTAGGGTAACATTTTTTGAAGAAATAATGCTTGTCCCATCTATATACGTTACTCATGTCATGTAATATACATGAAAATACAAATTTACAAAATGAAAATCTGTATGCACAGCATGATTCATAGACTGTAATTACCAATGGCATATAATCATAGTGCTGCCACGTAATCACCTGACCCACATCCCACACGCTTTCTTCTTTATCTATGCAGTAAATACTATGATTTTCATTTCTCGATAACCCAATTATCCCAAAGGAAATGAGAAGTTGTATGGAAATCTAAAACAACCTATAATCTACATGTTAATTTTAGAATACACGATGAAAGTTTCTCCCTATAAATACACTTTCTTGATGATGCTTCACTGAGTCTATCAGACCTGTCTTCCCTGCCAGGGAACTATAAGGTCAAGATGCTGACCCCTGGAGCATGCTGAATGATAAGGACATGGGAAGGCAAACCCACATCACAGATACACAAAGTAGTTCACAGATGATCCAGGAGTTTACTTACTCTTGTAGAGTCCAGTCTCTTTGGCCTAGAGACTTTTTGTTCATGTTTATATCTAAGATTTTTATTTTAAATTTAAAATTCCTAAATGGCAACATCAAAGCACTCTGTACTAAGTAGTATGCCCCTCCTACCCATAGACATAAAATACTGAAGAAATATGTATCCGATGACTGAAGTTCCTAAGATATCAAGAATTTTCTTAGCACTATAAATAGTAACCTCAAAAATGCCAGGATAATAAAACTATAAATAGTGGAGTTCTAACCTTATCATCTAAAGTGATAAAAAATACTTTAGAAATATGCAACAATGCATGTATTGGAATTACTGTAAAATGTCATGGAGTAGCTCTCAGAAACATACTTTGAAATTACTTATAACTGAAGTCACTGGTTCAAGATTCCTTACCCTAACCACAGCTCTAAAATGTCTATCTTCCTATCTACTCTCAAAGTATGAACTCTTTAAGCAACAAGGTGGTTCAGAAGCACCTAAGGTAAAATTTGCACATTCTCTCTCTCCTTCTCTAAGTGATCTCTCCTCCCACTGGACATACAAAAAAGAGGAAATAAATTATCTAACTTTGTTTTTCACACTATCCAAGAGGGAAAAAAGTAATTTGTCTTAATTCCCAGTTTCTCATAAAAAGTATACTGGAGAATTTCCATAAAATCTGGGCTTTGTACACTACCCTCAGCATGAGAATTTATACTAGTGCTAACCTAATACAGGTTCTTTCAAGTGACTCCTCTAACTTTTGATATACTTGAATAGTGAGCCAGCCTAAGGATAATCCATCCTGACAGGGAATTCAGGGTCTACTTGAAAGTCAAGCGGACTCCCCCAAGTCCTTTTCTTTATTGCAGGCACTACTCGGCCTAAAAATAATTTCTGACACTTTTAGAGAATTAAAACTTCTCAAAGGATCTGAAAGGATTTCTGGTTTTTATAACACCAGATAATCTATTCTAGAACTAGCTCAGCAGTCCCAATTTTGATTATTTTAAAGCTCAAATTTAACAGAATTAGAAACCACACCACACAGTATCACATTCTATTGTTTCTAATAACATTCTTTCAGGAGACTAAATTAACAGTAACTTATTTTATTGTTTACTAACTTCTCCTACTGAAAGAATTACACAAGAATGCCAATCCCCACTACAAGCCTATGGGATCTCCGTCCTTTTACTCTCATCACAAATCGTAATTTAAGAAAACCAAATTTAATCTTGAGAACAATTATGCTAGGTGAAATAAGCCAGTCATATATAAGACAAACATCCTATGATTCCACTTATATGACGTACCTAGAAAAGTCAAATTCAGGAACAGAAAGTAGAATGGTGAGCGCCAGAAGCTGAGGGTGGAGTAATGGAGAGTCAGTGTTTAATGGTGACAGTGTCAGTTTGGGAAGATGAGAAAAGTTCTAGAGACAGATGATAATGGTTGTACATCAAAGTAAATGTACTTACTGCTACTGAACTGGATACTTTAAAAAGGTTAAAATGTTAAATCTTATGTATATTTTACCACAATACAAAAATATAAATAAAAAAAGAACCAAATGTACCTATAGCTCCAAAAGAGCAAGCAAATCCTAAAGTAACAAATTCATTACAAAGAATCTAGGTGTTTGTTATTATTAAACATCAAAACCAACCACATAGTTTTAAAATATTTGGCTCTACAGGAAAAAGTGGCTACCTGAGAAATAGCTAGGACTCACTATTTAGGTTTTTTAAATCCCCTCAATTAAACAACACAGGCCCTATTAAAACCAGAAGTGAAACAAACACTTTCAGCATTTAATGAACATCAAAGTCCCTTCCTACCCCTTCACCACCACCATTCCCTATGATCTCTCACATTCATTTGGCTTTTTCTGTCCATCTGTAAAATAATTCTCTCTAAATATACACACCTTTTCATTCAAGTGTTCTTGGGTAGGTAAAATACTTACACCAAGAAGGTGAAGATGATGTGTAAGACTTTAAAAATTTTAGCCACGGCTCCATTTTTATCTTTCAGCATCCTTAAATTTTTTGTAGGAAAATGAGGATGGCAAAGAAAGTACTTAAGTTATTTTTCCTCATAATTTTTAGCTTCATGGTCAGTTTCCATTTAAAGAATTTCCACGGTTCTGCTGTGAACTTTCCAATTTTTATCATTCAAGATAAGTACTTCCCCAACTAAAAGTACAGCTGTCAGGTATCTGTTTCTGAGATTCTCGTGTCCAAATGGATTGTGAACCCTCTTGCTACATGACATCAAACATATTTGATAAAGGACAAGAATTATCCTTTCAGATGCATAGCAAAGCTCACAAGCAATAAAGAGAAATCCTTAGAAACCATAAAAAATGAACAAAAGCTCAGAGAGAGAGAGTGATCAGTGGGCAAAGAATCCAGCAATGGGCTAAAGGGCATCTCACAATCTCCCATGACCAAGCTGCACTGTCCAATACTGTGGCCACTAGCCAGCCATATGTAGCTTTTTAATTTAAATTAAATAAGACCACGTACAATTTAAAATTCCATTCCTCTGTCATACTACAGACATTTCTAAAGTGGCTATTGGTTACTGTGTTAGCAGAGATGTGCAACATCTCCATTATCATAGAAAATTCTATGAGACAAAGCTGAAGGGCTTTCAGTGTTACGAGTTATACATGGGACAAAGTCAAAGCTTCACACTATACAACAAGGGAAGTCAGACTACAGTTAAGCACATAGAGCCTGGCCCCTGAAGCACTACACCTTCAATAAAAAGATAAGCTATGGAAAAAAAAAAAATCTGCCCCAAAGAAGAATGAAGGAAAATTCTCTCCAGAGTCAAGGTTTATCAGTGTTGGGGGAAGGAGAAGGGAGTTTTCATAGAAATCATCCTGAACCAAAACCAACCTTCACACAGGTTTCAAGGTCAAATCCATACATTTATATGTTATAAAACTCTCAAGCCTAGAAATCAAGTCACCCTAGTGTGACAGTGTCCTCAACTGCGAATTCCCTCCAGGAGAAAGTACTCTTAAGCCAGGTCTCACATCCATTTCCACAGACACCATTACAATAAAAATTAGCTCGGGGATCCCTGGGTGGCGCAGCGGTTTGGCGCCTGCCTTTGGCCCAGGGCGCGATCCTGGAGACCCAGGATCGAATCCCACGTCGGGCTCCCGGTGCATGGAGCCTGCTTCTCCCTCTGCCTGTGTCTCTGCCTCTCTCTCTCTCTCTCTCCAACATGAATAAATAAATAAAATCTTAAAAAAAAAAAACAATAAAAATTAGCTCAAACTTCAAAAACTATGCATAAGCAAGATTCAACAGAAATAAGTAAACTAATCACAAAGACGTTACAAAGGAAAGAACAGTAATGTTTCAAAATACAATAGGAAATGGAAAATATGAGCAAAACAGAAGGCAACAGATTTGGAAAAGAATCAGGTGAAAAATAGGATAACTAAAATTAAACCTCAATAGACAAGTTCAGCAAAGCAGCAAATTCTAAAGAAAGAATTAATGAGCCAGATGATACATCTGATAACTTTTTTTTAAGTTTATTTTTTTTTTTTGTAATCTCTACATCTAATGTGGGGCTCGAACCCACAACATGGAGATCAAGAGTCACATGCCCTCCCAACTGAGCCAGCCAGGTGTCACTGGAACCATATGACAGGATCTGAAGTTTTCCAGAATGCACAAAGAAAGATAAAAACTATATAAAAGACGATTAAGAGGGATCCCTGGGTGGCGCAGCGGTTTAGCGCCTGCCTTTGGCCCAGGGCGCGATCCTGGAGACCCGGGATCGAATCCCACATGGGGCTCCGGTGCATGGAGCCTGCTTCTCCCTCTGCCTGTGTCTCTGCCTCTCTCTCTCTCTCTCTGTGACTATCATAAATAAATAAATAAAGATTAAAAAAAATAAAGAAAAAAATAAAATAAAAGACGATTAAGAGACACAAAAACTATATTAAAACATCTAATATGTTTATCTAATTGGCGTTTTAAAAAGAAAACATTAAGAATGAGGGAGAGACAATCTGCAGAGAAAAGAGCTAAGAATTTTCCTGATTTGATGAAAGATACTAATGTACAGACTCAAGTTCAGCAAATTCCAAAAAGTATAAATAAAATGGAAACTGACACCTAGAGATACCATAGTGAAACTGTGAAACATCAAAGACAAAGAGTTCTTAAAAGCAACTAAAAATAAAAATAAAAGCAGGTCACTTACAAAGCAGCAATTAGACTTTTCACACTTGATTTATCAACTGCAACAACAGAGGTCAGAAAACACTAGAATAATACCTTCCAAGTTCTAAGAGGGAGAAACTGGTAACTATATAACTATATGCTCAACTCAGCTAAACTATCTTTTCAAGAAAAATGACAAAATAATGAAAATTACAAACTGAGGGAATATACAGTTAACAGATCCTCACTCAGGAAGCTTCCATGGGCAGGCCCGGGTGGCTCAGCAGTTTAGCGCTGCCTTCAGCCCAGGGTGTGATCCTGGGGACCCGGGATCAAGTCCCACGTCAGGCTCCCTACATGGCACCTGCTTCTCCCTCTGCCTGTGTCTCTGCCTCTCTGTGTGTCTCTCATGAATAAATAAATAAAGCCTTTTAAAAAAAAAAAAAAAAAAAAAAAGGAAGCTTCCAAAACTGTAGTCACAAAGTAGGAAAATGATGCCAAAGAGAAGGTCTGAAATACAGGAAAGAATGGTGAGGAAAAAAAAAAAAAACTGAGTAAATGCAAACAAATATTAGAGTATGGTTTCTAAATCAGGAAACGCGGGGGGGGGGGGGGGGAGCTAAAGTACTGGCACCTAGCACATAACTGAGCCCAACCTACAGCTTATGGACAAACCCACCCAAACCCATCAGAGACTGCCAAACTCATGAGCTAGAAATAAATATATGTCATTTTACACCACTAAAATTTTGCAGTGGTTTGTTACATGGCATTATTACTGCAAGAGATGGCTAATACAGAGAATAAGAACATTAACTTTATTTTTTTTAAATATTTTATTTATTTATTCCTGAGAGACAGAGGGAGAGAGAGAGAGAGGCAGAGACACAGGCAGAGGGAGTAGCAGGCTCCACGGAGTGAGCCCGACGTGGGACTCGATCCTGGGTCTCCAGGATCAGGCCCTGGGCTAAAGGCAGCACTAAACCACTGAGCCACCAGGGCTGCCCAGAACATTAACTTTTAATGGGAATTAAGTTTGTGAGTTTTAGTTTTACTAAAAAACTTCACTCACTAAATCTGTGAACATACACACATACTGAGATCATTTACAGAAATTTCCAAAATACATAAAATTAATAATAGGTTTTTTAGGGACACACACACATATAATGTAACTATACAGAAAAGTAAAAGAATGGTAGACCTTAAAGTTGAGGCTGCTGAATTCCTAGGGACAAGCAGTGGAATAGAGGAGAAGCAGGAAGATGTGATCCAAGGGAGTACTGATAATGTTCTATTGCTTAAATTGAAGGAGGCAATAGGATGGACACTATTACATTAGACCTTAGGCAACACACATCACACACAGCTTTTGGTATTAATGTAATATTTTATGATATTTTAATATGAAAAAGCAAAAATGTTCCAATAAAATCAGAAGTATAATAATTATAAATAAAAGTAACATGTGTACCCACCTATATAAAGGAGTTAAATGCACTTATAATCTTTAAGCTATAATTAAGAGGCAGAAAGAGTTGTAGTGACTCATTCATTCTTTAAAAGTAAAAGACAATACCAAGTGATAGGCAGCTCCACTACAAATTACGAGAGCTTTCCATGTGCAAAGACTGATGATTATACATTACCCACACTAAAAGCAGCAAAGAGTTGTTACTTGTTACTGTCTGAACTCAGCCTTCTGATCACTAAAGCTTCTCATCTCACTCTCCGAGTTGTACAATCCAAATTCATTTTCTAGTAGAAATTCCTAGATCTTGTTCTGCAACACTGCTATGTGTTGAACTGCCATCCCAAGAAAGAGCTTAAGAAAATTTCCTTCAGTGAAGCATTATTTGTAACAGAAAAAAATATATAAACAACTTAAATGTCCAATAATAAGGGATGGACTGAGGCACCTGGGTGGCGCAGTCGATTGTCTGCCTTCCACTCAGGTCATCATCCCAGGTGGAATTGAGCCCTGCATAAGTTCAGAAGGGAGTCTGCTTTTCCCCCTCCCTCTGCTGCTCCCCCTGCTTGTGCTTTCTCACAGTGTCTTTAAAAAATAATAGTAATAATAATGATGATGATGATGGATGGACTAAATGAACTGTTACTAACGTACATGTAATGGACTCTCATATATCCATTTTTAAATGTCTCAAGAAAATTTAATGACAGGGAGTGAATGAGTGTTCCACAATGTACTTTATGCAACTGTCCCACAGTCAGCAAAAATTGTCAGAAAAGATACCTCAATCAATTTAAATTTATTTCCCAAAGGGTTATAAACCAAACTTTAAATGACTAATGTTAGGTTTTTAAGTTTAAAACAGATAAACAATACACAAATTTACTTTGCATTCAATAAATATTTACTGAGCAGCTCTTATGAGCCAGGCAGTGTTTTAGGCTCTTGGAGACACAGCCAAGAACAAAGCAAAGATCCTCTCCCTGTGGAACTTAAATCACAGTAATTCTCGTATCTTTTTTTTTTAATTCAGACTCATAATTCATTAGTTCAAATATATACATATGTCGAGGCACATTCCTAGGTAATATCTTCTCATTCAGATAAAAAACTTCAAGTTAATATTAAAGTCATTATTCACTGATGCAGAAAAGTCTCTCCACTGTACTTTCCCAATTCTTGGGCATTCTACAAAAAATGCTCTTTCTGCAATGTATATCCCCTGAAACACAATGTTAAATTTGAAAAGGTTTAAATATTTTCCCAGCTCAAGAGAAATAAGGCAGATTTTCTATCATTGCTAGAATGAAAGGAGGTTTGTTTATCCTGTTCACTAAATCAACAACATACTTCCTGCTAATAGGATCAGAGAATGAGATGGGTAAAATGTGAAATCATTTGATTTCTTCGTTTTGTTTACACGTGTATGTTAACGAAGCATCAGATAAGAATGAGGTCTAATTTCCTCTTCTGCAGGTAGAATTTGAGTTAGGTTTCCAGAAGGACTTATCAAATTCTAGTAGCCATACACCGGTAAACAGGTCAACCTCTAGGTATTTAGAAAAACAAATGTACTTTCCCAAACTTCTTAGTTACAGAGCCTTTCAAAGGCAGCTCATAATTTGTTCACATGTTGTATTTGCCTAATGCACTTGATACATACTATCATAACTGCACATAATGCCTGAGCTCTACAGATAAAAGCTAAAATGAAGGATACAATATATCTGATTTTCAGAGGCCTAGTATCATTTAAAAAGTCAGCTAACAATTCCAGACTATCTCTAGTTAGATTCTAAACACAAGAATCCATCCATCCATTCAATAAATATTCAGCTAGACAATATGCAAAACCATACCAAGGGGGTTGAGATTAAAAAAAAAAAAATCAAGATAAATCTGCCATCTTGCCACTAACAAAATATATCCAGGACAAAAAGTACTATAAGGGAAATGGGAGTGAAGAGCTTCAGCTTATGCAAAGACCCTGTACTGAATGAAAATGTGTAAATTTATGGGCCATAAAATGTAAATACATAGCGTTGAAGAGAGGAAAATTAATGTAGTCCATAAAATTGGAATTCAGTAGATTGTGAGCCTTGCAAGAAAATCACTCACCATACAAGTCCTAGAAGCAAGAGGTACAGCTCTCCCATTAACCAGCTCTAGGACTTTAGATCAAGTCATTTCATTGCTCTGAGATTCTGTTTCTTCATCTGTAAAACGAGAGTTAAAATTTCTAAGCTACCTACCACTCATGATTGTCAAGGGATTATGCATGAAAAAATGCTTTACTAAACTAAATATCTCATATATACTAGTACTGGTTCAGCTTTTTGTTGGGTCTTATTTTTAAATAAATAAGTTAAAATGATATTTTTTAAGATTGCATTTATTTGGGAGAGTGTGCACAGACTAGCAAACTGGGTGGTGGGGGAGGAATAGAGGGAAGAGACTTGAGCAGACTCCACGCTAAGCATACAGCTTGACACAGGGCTTGATCTCACAACCCTGAGAGCACAACCCCAGCCAAAATTAAGAGTCGGACGCTTAACCACCTAAGCCACTCAGGCACCCCAAGTTGAAAAGACTTTTAAGTTCTCTTTTTAGCACTGTAAGATTTACAACCTAAAAACTAATCTTAACTCAATGAGTAACTAAGAGATTTCTAACTTCCTAAGCATTATTATTAGTAGCATCAATCAATAAATTACCACAGA
This sequence comes from Vulpes vulpes, assembly GCF_048418805.1. NCBI lineage: Eukaryota > Metazoa > Chordata > Mammalia > Carnivora > Canidae > Vulpes > Vulpes vulpes. The sequence continues at coordinate 109,462,164 of NC_132781.1, read as the reverse complement.
AAACGAGGTATGAGCTAAAACAAACTGTTCTAAAATATTGGTTAAAAAAGGAAGGGGGATGAGACTCAAAGGACACATGGAAGAAAGTTAAAATGACTATTAATAGTGAAGGAATCAAAAGTAACCCTGAGTCTGAGGGGAGAACGGAGATGACATTCTTCTGGCAATCCTTCACGACGGCAAACTATCAACTTTATAGGAAAAAGTTATTTCAATTGAAAAAGATTTCCCAAGCAAGTCTGGTGAATGAGCTTAAAATTCAAATTCATGATACAGCACTGATTCAAAAGCAAAATGTGCCAGAAATTGAGGGACAGGGCTCAGTATTTCCGAAAAGCGAGTTGTAAAAGGAAATTTCAGAAATCTGACTTCAGCAATTAATGCAGATGGTCTGCTAATGGTAACTCTATTTAGCACTCACTTTAATACATATTCTAAAATACTTCTTTAAAAATTACTACTACTACTACTACTACTACTGGCGATGGGTGGCTCAGTGGTTGAGTCTGCCTTTGGCTTGACTTCAGGGTCCTGGGGTCCTGGGATCGAGTCCCACATCAGACCCCCAATGGGGAGCCTGCTTCTCTCTGTGTGTGTGTCTCTCATGAATAAATAAATAAATCTTTAAAAAGAAATTACTACTACTGTTACTTCACAATCAGACTATTCTACCTCATCTCTATTTTCCAATAATTAAGCATCTGGCTGGGAAAGCAAAACACAGTTAGTTACACAAAAGATAAGACAAAGGACCTACATTTCCAACAAAGCTAGACTGCATATTACACACCAACCCTCTTGCTTGAAAGACAATTAAAAAGTTAGACAAATCTATATTTTTTTTAATTCTTAAAAATATCAGAGGATATAAACTGGTGCAACCGCTTTGAAAAACTGATAGTTAACTACTGAAGCTAAATTATATCTACCAACAGCGCCGTACCCAGGAATACCTCCAAAAGAAGGAAGTGCATATCCGACAAAATACACATGGAAGAATGTTTGTAGCAGATTTATTATAGTAGTCCAAAATTGGAAATGATGCAAATGCCATTAAAAGTAGAATGGATAACCAAACTGTGATAGATCTGTATATGAGGCTACTACTACAGCACACTGTATTTTCCAATAATGGTGCCTACAATATTTCTGGTCTCACAAGCTCTTCCAGAACCTCAACTCCCCCCATCAAGAGGTAGAGTCCATTTCCCCTCTCTTTAAACCTCGGCAGGCTCATAACTGCTTCAAAGAGCAGAACACAATGGAAGGAAAATTGCATTAAGTTTCAAAGCCAAGTCATAAGAGGCAATCTAGTGTCTGTCTGGCCCATGGGCTCTCCACCTCACTCCACTCCCCACTGCCTGTGGGTGCAGGACACTAGCCCTTGGAACACTGCCACCGTACTATTAAGCATAGTCAGGCCACATTTAGGTGTTCCGTCATCAACCAGCAGACATGTGAGTAAACCTTCAAACACTTTTAGGCCCAGCCTTCAAACAGCCCTACTTGAAACCAAATGAAGCTAAGACAAGCATTGCACAAATTACAGTGTTGTGCAGAAAATATATGTTGTCACTGTTTAAGTCACTGAGTTGCTAGGCAATTTTTTAGGTGCTACAGTAACAAGTACAGTAACTACAAGAAACACTACTGCTACGTGCAACAACACAGCTGAATTTCACTGATATTATACAATGTTGAACAAAACAAGCCAGATCAGACACACGGGAGTAAAACATACTGTATGATACTATTTTGAAAAGAAAACTAAAAACTGCAACACTGTTGACAGAAAACCAAGTAATTGCAACCTGCATCAGGAAAGGATATAGATGGGGAAGGGGTGTGACAAGGTCTTCTGAGGTGGCAAAAATGTTCTACATCTTGAACTGGATATGATTACATATTTAGTTACATTCATAAAAATTCTTCAGGTTATACATTTAAGATTGGTGCACATTATTATATGTATATTATACCTTAATGAAAACACAGGAAAGGGTAGTAATCAAAGAGCTAATAAGGAAATAAGGAACTACTAGGCACAGTAGTCCAAGAGGACAGAGAGGAGCACAGCACCCTGGGGTCTCTTGCCCCCTGGAAATGTTTGCCTAATCAAAAAACTGCATGTAGGCAGGCTAGGAAAGTAGGAAGACAAAATGTCAGAGTACAAAATCCACCAAAGGAGCCATCCCTTGCTTTAGAATAAGACCCCAAAAAGCTGAATCCTGGAAGAGAGAACACAGAAGGAAACTAAACCAGTCATTGCATAGATAGATTCAAAAAAACAACAACAACAACAACAAAAAAAAACCCTCAGTTTGAATAAAGGTGGAAAATACAGGAGACAAGCGAAATAAACAGAGGAGTTCCTTGACACCATGGAACTAAAGCCCCAGAAAGAGGAAGCAAGAAAATGGGGAAGAAGCAATACTTGATGAAATGATGGCTGAGAACTATTCAAAACTGATGAAAGACATCCAGACACAGCATCAAAAGGTATATACCCCAAGCAAGAAAAGGCGGAAGATTATCTGAAATCCAAAGACCAAAAATCTCAAAAATAGCCTGAGAAAGAACAACTTACCAATAAAGAAATGATAAACTATAACTGACTGGCCAATAGAAACAAAGCCAAATGCTAGAGAATAATCTCTTCTCCAAAGGACTAGTATCTAATTATATGTATATATGTATCTATCCCTAGAATTCTATGCCTAGCAAAATGTATCTTTCCAGAATGCAGGTGAAATAAAAACATTCTCAAAAAGTTTGAAAATGTGTCAATAATATCTACTCTAAAGAAAATACTAAAGGATATTCTTCAGATGGAAGGAAAATTATTCCAGTTGTTAGGTCAGTAACACAAGAAGGAACAAAGGAAAAGAAAATGCACTAAGTCTAGTTGAATAATAACAGAAACAACAGAAATCTATCTTTGGAGTTTAAAACATTTATGCATTTTAAAACATGGTAACAATGAAGTAAGTTACAAAAAGAAGAAGGAGTGCCTGGGTAGCTCAGTAAATTAAGCATCTGCCTTCAGCTCAGACCATGATCCTGGGGTCCTAGAATCAAGCCCGGCATGGGGCTTTCAGCTCAGGGGGAGCCTGCTCCTCTCTCTGCCTTTCCCCCCTGGCTTGTGCACACGTGCTCTCTTGCTCCCTCTCTTTCTCTTTCTCTCTCTCTCTCTCTAATGAATAAATAAAATCTTTGAAAAAAAATAAGAAAGAAAATGAAATGTTTTTAAATGTTTTCAAAAAGTTTCATTCTCTTGAAAAAAGGACTGGAAGTCTCCGTTAATATAACACTCTGATAAGCTGAGAAAACATATTAGAATTTCTTAGGCCAACACCAAAGGAACGGCAAAGGAATACATAGACCACACTAATTTAAAAAAAAAAAAAAAAAAAAGAGGTAAATGAGATAACCATTTTTAAAAAGACAATCCAGGGGTACCTGTGTGGCTCAGTCGGCTAAGCATCTGACTCTTGATTTCAGCTCAGGTCACGATCTCAGGTCATGATCAACCCCCACATGTGGTTCCACAATGAGTGTGCAATCTGCTTGGGATATTCTGTCCCTCTCCCTCTGCCCCACCCTCCCACTTGTGCATGTACATTCTCTCAACCCTCCCTCCTCTAAATGAGTAAGTAAATAAGACAATCTAAAACAAAGCTACGAGAAAAAAGAAACATGAAAAACAGGTAAGACAGATTTTTTTACATTTTTAATCACTAGGTGGATCCTTACATGGCTCCCCAGTTTAGCGCCTGCCTTTGTCCCAGGGCGTGATCCTGGGGTCCTGGGATCCAGTCCCACATCAGGCTGCCTGCATGGAGCCTGCTTCTCCCTCTGCCTGTGTCTCTGCCTCTCTCTCTCTCTCTCTGTGTGTCTCATGAATAAATAAATAAAATCTTTTAATACATAAATTTTAAACACTAATATTATTGTATGCCAGTTCATTTTTATAAGTCATAAGCAAAATACGTAGATCTAGCAAATGCACACATACCTAACTTTTATAAATTTTAACATCTATTCAGTTTTTTTCCCCATTGTGACGGACTCTTCAAAATCTTATTTCACCTTCTCTTTGCGTATTTTACCACAGGTCTGCTAACAAGCATTAAAATGTCCAAAACCAAATAAAAATAAGCAGGAACAAAAAGCCCAGAGAGCCAACTAGCTTATGAATACTGCAATAATTCCATAATAAAGTATTAATTTGCCACTACCGACTTACATAAATTTACTGAAATATATTAAGAAACTTAAGAATATTCTTTCACTTAATTCTCAAAAAAACATTAATACTTAAAATTTAATTCACTTGTTAATTTAGTCAAAGGAAGATTCCAGGATAAAATTACAATTTTTTCTACACTCAAACCAGTATCAGCAAGACACAGGTGCAACACGCCCCTCTATCAGAGAATCATTAAATATCTATGTAGAACCAAAAACACCTAAGCAAACAAGATATGAAACTCCAGCCTCGGGCTGCCCGGGTGGCTCAGCAGTTTAGCGCCACCTTCGGCCCAGGGGGTGATCCTGGAGACCTCGGATCGAGTCCGCATCGGGCTCCCTGCATGGAGCCTGCCTCTCTCTGTATCTCTCATGAATAAATAAATAAAATCTTAAAAAAAAAAAAAAAAAAAAAGGAACTCCAGAGTCACTCCTATTCTTCCTATAGGCAAATGAAACTACCTGCCACTTAAATCAGTATTTGTTATTTTGGGGAGAAGCTGATATTTTAAGTAAGATGGCCTAGGCTCTTCCAAAGACACAAAGCTATCGACATTAAATCAAAACGCTATGTTCGTGTCATACAGTACTTCTGTAAAGAAATTTTAAAAAAAAAATCTAATTCAACATTTAATTCCAGTCTTTTAGAGATTCACAAGTGAACGGTGCCAGAGTTACAAAACTAGACACCGAAGCGTGGAGTCATTTCCAGGTCTACTGGGGCTAGAGGCAACTAACCTGACTCCCTCTCTCCATTAAGGCTGTGGAACAAGCTGAGCCCTTCGTTCAGGTGACTGGAGCATGGTGCCAGAAGCCTGCTATCTACACAGTGAACAGTGGCTGCTGACAAGTCGTGTAGGGAACTAAGTCATACACAAGCATCCTTATCCAGCCTCCAGGAGACTCTTCAGGCCCTGCGTGCAGGCTCTTCTCTTACCCTCACGGTGTCCCACCCCCTCCCCTCCTCACCTACCATCTCCTCCTCATCCTTCAGGTCTTACGAGTCCCTTCCTCAGGAAAGCCTGTCCCACCACCCCCAGGTCGGGTTAGGTTCCCTAGTCATCGTTTTTATAGCTCCCTATACTCTACTTCAAAGGACTTATCCCCCCTGTTGTTGAAAACAAGGTACCTAGCATGAGGTCAGGAGGTACACAGAAGGCACTCCAGAAAGACTTGCTGAATGAACAAAATCTGAATTTATGATGTCCCCACCCTCTGCTCAATTTTACAAAGAAACAAGGCTTTAAAAAATGAAGTTATTTACATGATGTGATATAGCCTGGAAATGGCATAGACCAGTTAAGAATCCAAGTGTTTTCAACTCTAAATCCCGTGTTCTGAACCCCCATGTACTATAATGAAATGTGGTAGAAGACAAATTTCATTCAAATTAATATTGTGTTTACACTGAGTTCCACTGTAAAAATGAGATGCTTTATTTTTTTAAGACTTTATTTATTGATTCATGAAAGAGAGAGAGAGAGAGAGGCAGAGACACAGGCAGAGGGAGAAGCAGGTTCCCTGCGGGGAGCCCGATGTGGGGCTTGATCCCAGGACCCCGGGATCACACCCAGCCAAAGGCAGATGCTCAACCACTGAGCCACCCAGGTATCCCTGAGATACTTTCTTAATGGGGGAAAAAAAAAAAGAGAGACTCTAAATACAAGTGAATCGCATCTAAAGGCAATATGCCTTTCAAAAATCACCCTGAAGGGACAAACTACAACTTTCTGGTAATAAATGGTCAGCATATTGTCGATAATAACATTGCACTAAAACAAAACAAGAATGGTTAAAAGTGAAATTGCAAACATAACCCAAAAATGTCATCACCGGCCTCTTTCTAACTGAAGTTGCAACTCCCAAACTTTCAGGACAGTGGCAAAGTCTTCTTCTCCCAGCTCCAGACTGCCTTAACACACCTAGCACATTTTCACCAAAGTTGATTTTGTTTTCAGCTTGCCACTAACTTTAATTTACTGGCCTCTTTTTTTCAACCACCTTCACAGGCTACAGAAATAACAGGAACTTGAGACAGATGTACCCACAGTGGCCACGCTGGACCAGTGCAATCTCTGCTTGACACTGGAGGCCCAGATTGAATCCGCCACGCCAGGAATTGTCTTGGGTCCCCAAAACACTGAGGATGACCAGCCAATTGACTAATGGTGGCAAAGCTGACACTTCCACTTACTGGCTTGCATAACCAGTGGCAGGACATATCTCATGTCAACAGATGGTTATAACTGGTAATGGGCCTTTTCAGAAACAAGTACACCAGGGAGTATGACAGGTAACAACAGTAAGTAGGCACCAACGCCGAGATGCAGGCCCCAAATTCTTAATGTTTGGCGAATGATGCTTCTTCAAACGCCTTTGTGACGCCTCACTAATTCTTTACATAATCAAAAAGGAATTTCTGTTATTAACTCAGGCTACCTGTTTTCTTTTAAAGATTAATTCATACCTTCATTGGCACAATTTTTTTCCTTCTGTGTTTTGACATATTTCAACGGCCTGTGGAGACTACAATACAGGATTCAGCATCCATTTTAAGTAAATACAAAGTCTGTTTGCCAACTTTACCATCCAAAAAGCCAAACTCAAATCTTTTTGACTTTAGGGCCTGACAGAGTGAGAAAAGCAAATAAAGCACTGTTCGCTTGATGCTGGCTCACTTAATTCTGATTAAAATGACTCCACAGGGCAGCCCTGGGTGGCCCAGTGGTTTGGCGCCTGCCTTTAGCCGGGGGTGTGACCCAGGTCCCAGGATGGAGTCCCCCCTCGGGCTCCCTGCATGGAGCCTGCCTCTCCCTCTGCCTGTGTCTCTGCCTCTCTCTCTCTCTCTCTGTGTGTGTGTGTGACGAATAAATAAATAAAACCTTTAAAAAAATAAATAACTTCACCAAAGAAAAAAGTATCCCGACTTCCTCCTAATAGAAATTCCAAGAGATGCGACAACACCTGAGGGACTGGCCACGATGATCTCTGAGGTTCCGCCCAACCTTCCTGAGCTACGAAATAATACGTTTGTAGCCCAGAGACTTAATTCCATTTACAGATGGATTAATGTGGGATTAAAATCGCCTTCTTCCAAGCAAGCAAAATATTTAAGATCCTGTCCCCACTTTTTGTTGTTGTGTTGTTGTTGTTTTTCCCCCTTCCCCATTTGGGTCATATTATTCCCCACGACTGGGGAATAAATAATGCCTCAATTCAAACATCCTTCCCCAGGCCCAGGAGGGAGACACATTTCACTCCTATTAAAGTCTACCAACTAAAAAGTAACTGTGGATTAAAATGCGGGGGAAAGGGTGTGTGTGTGTGTGTGTGTGTGTGTGTGTGGCGGGGAGGATGTCATCCCCGACTTCTAGAAGTGGCTTCCAAACGTCTAGAAATGTGGATTCAGGGCAGCCCGGGTGGCTCAGCGGTTCAGCGCCGCCTTCATCCCGGGGCGTGACCCTGGAGACCCGGGATCCAGTCCCGCGTCGGGCTCCCTGCATGGAGCCTGCTTCTCCCTCTGCCTGTGTCTCTGCCTCTGTGTGTGTGTCTCTCATGAATAAATAAATATTAATTAATTAATTAATAAAATGTGGATTCACAGACTCCTCCAATTCCGCGGCTTGGAGCACCTGCGCGCAGCCAGCCCCGCCCCCACCCTCCCGGCCCCGGCCCCGGCCCCGGCCCCCCCGGCCGCCCCGCCGCGCGGGCTGTCCGCTGCCGACTACTTTGCAAACTTCGCGGCGGCGCGCCGGCTCTCCAGCTCCCGGGTCCCTCCTCCACCCCGTCCCCCTCCCTCCAAGCCCGGTCGAAACCAAGTTTCCCCCCCACCCCCACCCCGCCGGGCACCGAAGGGCAATGATGTTAATTAAAGGGACGGAGGCGGCCTGAGTCCTGCCCCGCTTGGGGGCTGCGCAGGACGCGAGGGAAACTTGCAGAGGAAGACGCGTCCCCCGGGAGGGGGCGGGGCGTGTGAGGGGCGGGGCGTGTGAGGGGGCGGGGCGTGGAGGGGCGGGGCGTTGAGGGGCGGGGCGTGGAGGGGAGGGCGCCCCTCCCCCCGGCCCCGGCGACCCCGCAAGCCCGCAGCCCCCCGCCCCCGCCCCCGCCCGGCGCCCGCAGCCCGCAGCCCGCCAATCACTCCCGCGGAGCCCCGCGGCCCGGGCTCGGGGGGGCGGAGGGGGGGCCCGGACGGCCCCGCACGCGGCCCCCGAGCCCGCTCCGTCCCCCTCCCCCGGGGCCGGGAATGGCGGCGTCCGGCTCCGCGGGGCCAAGCCGAGCGGCTGCCCGCGGGGAACCCCGCAGCCCGGCGGCGGCGGCGGCCCCCTGCGCGGGGAGGAGAAAAACGAAGTTACCTCGGGACGGTCCCGGCGGCGGCGGCGGCGGCGGCGGCGGCGGCGGGAGGGGGCCGAGCGCGGGGTCGGGGCAGCCGAGCGGGTCCCGGCGCGGCGGCGGCGGCGGCTACCGCAGTGCCCTCCGCCCCATTGTTTCCCTTCCAAGAGGATCCCGGCGCAGCCGAGCCCGGGAACCAGGAAGTTCCCCGGCGCGACACCTCCTGCCGCCGCTATGGAAACGGCCCCCGCCTCCCAGGGCGGCTCGCCCGGGACCCCGCCTCCGCGCCGCCGGCCCCGCCCGCCTCACGGGCCGCCGCCAACCGTCGGCGATGCGGCCGCGGCCGCCGCCATCTTGGCGCGGCCCCCGCGGCCCCTTCCCGGCGGCACGTGCGCGCCGGCGCCGCGTTCCCGCCTCCGCGAGGACCCCGGCGGCCGCCGCTGGAAGACGCCCGCCCGCGCGCGCCCGGCCGGCCCTGCCGCCCGCGAACCAGCAGCCCGGCTTGCGGGCGCCGCGCGGGGCCCGCCCGCTCCGGCCGCCGCGGGGGGTGAGGTCAGCGGAGCCGCGGCCCCGGCGCCACCTCTGCAGCCACCTCTCCGCAGGTTTCATTCCGGGCGCATCTCCCTGGCTGCCGGGGCTTGGACCTTCTCACCCCCCCAGCGCCCCCGCCGCGTGACTCAGTTTCCTCACCTGTAAGGAGTCCTGATAGTAGTAGTACCTGCCTCCTAAGGGTCGTCACCCGCCGCAAGCAAGGGCTGGGTCGTTTAACAGGTGCAAAATGATCATCCGCTCCTAAGAGAATTCACATTTCTGAAAATCTTTCAGGGACTTCCAAGTGTTCAAATCAGCACGACTTTAAATAGGCTACTGTTTCAGATCCCAACTGCCGCCTAAAATTCCCCCAAATGTTCGTCTTTTTTGTCCCATCTTTCTCTAGGTCAGCTTTCTTTTTTTATATCATGGAAACTGTCAAGAGTTTCAGTCTCCAGAGTCTTCTATTAAGAGGTGCCATTAAAAAAAAAAAAAAAAAAGAAAGATGAATGATGTAAACTTTCCGACACTGTAATTAGCTGACAGTTAAATGATTTATTCAATAGGAGCTAGAAGACTTAGGGTGTGCAAATAACAAAGGCTTCCTGTCCTTGATTCCAGGAACTAGAGTTAGTAAAGTTGGCAACTGCGCTGTTGTTATTTTCTTTTTTTTTTTTTTCCAGCTGGTGAAAACGGACACCAAAAAACTGGGTTGCTGCGTGCAATATGGAGGCAGAGAGATGGACAGAGGAAGTGGGACCACAGTCTCTGCTGGAGGATGCAGACTTCGCTAACTGTGCCTAACACTTGGTCTTAGATGGATCTCCAAGGCTCCTTGTAGCTCACAGCCGGTCTTATTTGCACATACACCCTTTAAAATAATACTTCCCTTTGCTTATCCATTTAAACCAGATTTGCAAAGGCTAGTGTTTAATAAGCCCAATCCAAAACGGATATATGAATTGGAGTGAAAAACAGATCAAGAGTTGGCAGGACATGGGAAACTTTCCCAACACCCAAACACTTCTCCAGAACTTCTGGAATGCCCCAATTAGCAATTACCCAGATTGAGATATCTGTATTTCTTTTTTCTTTTTTTTTTCTTTTTTTTTTTTTGAGATTTTATTTATTCATGAGAGACACAGAGAGGCAGAGACATAGGCAGAGGGAGAAGCAGGCTCCCCACGGGGAGCCCTATAGTAGACTCGATTCCAGGACCCCGGGGTCACGGCCTGAGCCAAAGGCAGATGCTCAACCACTGAGCCACCCAGGTGCCCCGAGATATTTGAATATCTGAAAGGCAAGAGCCCCCACTCCTACAGCTGTATAGCCCAGCTGGACCAGCAGTTTGCTTTGCACATAGTAGGCCCTCAACATTTATTGAATTAAATGGCCATGTTTGTGGCTGAGTGCTCAACATTTAAGAAGTCGTTGGGAACCACAGATGATGTTACTCAAGGGACATCACTGCAAACATCTTTAACAGGAACCCCCAAGTCACTAGTTAAGGAGTTAATGGGATTTTGGAATGAACAACCCTGGCCACAGGCTTATTTGGCAAAATAAAGTGGAAATTTCAGATACATTTTTTCCATAACTTATATGGGTAATCTTTTAAAACTTTATTTTGGACCTAATGATGAGTAACACTGATTCAATTTTATGCTTCAGTGATAGTCCTCTGACTCTATAGTACAGTTAAAGCTCCAAAGTCCCCACATTTTCCCCCAAATCCAAGTGTCACCAGTGAGTTATGTCACTTCAGTATAAAACCAGTATTTGTTCGTAGGTATAACTTTAGGGGCTTGCCATAATTTTTGTATTTTTAAGCATCTTGGAGGTATTGTTAAATGGCAAACACAGATTTCTGTCTATATCCCCAGTGTAGGGCTTCACTCTGGGGTAGGCATGCAAATTCACTTATCTGCAGCATACGGTAAACATAGAACTTGTGTCAGTGATTATCATGGAAATAAAGATAGAATCATTTTTCCTCTAAATTGGGGATGGACAAACTTTTTCTTAAAGAGGAAACATAATAAACATGAAGGCAACTGTAGACAATATATAACAGGATGAATGTGCCTTAATTCCACTAAAAACTTACTTATGGCAATAAATGGGTTTGAACCACAAGGCACTATTTTGCTGATTGATCCCTCAGTAATTGTATTTATATTAAATTCATTCCATTTTTATATTCACTCCAATGTGAATTGCCAGATATTAAAATACAAAGGGTAAAAGCTTGATATCAATAAAGCACCAAAAAGTCAAAAGTCCTACAGAGTAAGTTTGTGTTACCAATAAAATGTTTCACGTATACCAAAGGTTTAGAACTACATCTCATATACTATAATGGAATAAGGTAGGTGGACATTTGTATGTCATTTTTGCAAAAGCTATGAGCTGTGGTAATGGAAATACTTAAAATGTTGACAAAGAGTGCATGTTTAAACCTCTCCCCGCTACCCATAGGATGCTATAATTATTAAAGCCAGAAGTACAATTTGAGGTGAGAATATAAGAACATAGAGAAAAAAATAATCCTCCAAATCATCCATCCTTCACTGTCATCTAGAGAAGGTGGATCAAAGTGTAGGTCCTCTGAGTGTCCTGTAAATTGAGAATTCGAAATGTGAATCCATGGCTATTTGATCCATTCCATTTTTTTCATAGGGGTAAGCAGATAGCTCCTGGGGAAGATGCAGCAGAGAGGAGAGCAAAGACGGTGGTAATAAAGCTGTGGAAAGTTCTGTGCACGTTTTCATCCTCAATAGCAGCAGTACTTTCGGAAATTTCGTAAGGAACCAATCCTCTTCGTTGGTTAGGAAAGTCACTTCCAATGACACTACATATAATTGTTCTTCCCTGTTGGGAAGAAAGACACACTAATCAATATCTGTGCACGTGGTATAAGTGAAAAAGCAATGGATAACCAACAAGGACGTCCACACTGCTTATATGAAAAAGTTTTCCTTTGATTAAAAAGAGAAGTTACTGATGCAATTAGGAAATTTTGTATAAGAAATGGGAGCCACATAAAACTTTATGAAAGGTGTGATCACAGTTCATTACTTAAAACTATCTGGAGTTATCTTGCTTATTTATTGGCATACTTGGTTTGTTTGTTTGTTTTTTAAGATTTTATTTATTTTAGAGAGCACAAGTGGGAGGGGCAGAAAGGGAGAGACTCTCAGGCAGAGTCTGCACTGAGTGCAGAGCCTGATGCAGGGCTTGATCCCATGACCTGAGCCAAAACCAGATGCTTAACCAGCTGTCCCACCCAGGCACCCCCACCCCCGGTGGGGAGAGGGGAGGGGGGGTTCTATCTTGAAAATGTTCATGTCATGAGATTGGGGAACTTATCTGTCTTCTTCCCTATTCTATCCCTTGGTCCAGATCAGTGCCTGGTACAGCTCTCTGTAAATATTTGTAGAAGAATAAAGGAAGAGTAGGAGGGAGGAACAAAGGTAACAACTAGCCATTTTCCTACATTTCTGAGCAAAAATTTCCTAAATTTCTGTCATATACTCCAAAGGGTCTCTGACTGAAAATAACAAAAACCAAGTAAGAATGACTGGTTTTCAACTACAAAGGCTGCCTCTCATTATCTCCTCTGCCCTTTTGCTCACCAGCTACCCTGCTCTCATAACAAAATGGTTATCATGGTTTGCCCAAAATCTACAATGATGCCATATCATTTGGAAAGTGTCTCATTATGTTTTTATAGCTTTAGAGAATTGCTTCTGCCCGCTTAAAGTTGCCATACTTAAAGTCTCCATTGGACTGCCTCCTAGACACCAATGCCCTTTATTTTTTGTTTAAGATTTTATTTATTTCAGAGAGAGTGAGCATGAGTGGGGGCATGGGGAGCAGAGAGAGAGGGAAAAGAAGGCTCCCCAATGAGCAAGGAGACCGATGTGGGGCTCAATCCCAGAACCCTGGGATCCTGACCTGAGCCAGAGGCAGTTGATTAACCCACTGAGCCACCCAGGTGCCCCCCCCCTTATTTTTTTTAAATCTCCTCCAACAATTGTATTAAAAAGTGCTATATGATATTGAAATAAATGTGAAGTACAATTTCAAGGCATTCTTGTCCCTGTCTTAAGGTGATAAAACTTGCCTCTGTGTATATGATTTTTTAATTAACTTTAAACCCTTGTGTACCTAAATCTATATAAGTTGTGTGCTAATTTTCAAAGCTAGTCCCCCAGTGACCCATGCTTCCAACGTTCACGTCTTTGCATACTGTCCTCCTCTTGAATCTGGGCCGCCCCTGTGACTCACTTTTTGAGCAAAAGAAGAGGGCAGAAGTGATGCTGAATATTTTCTAAGACCAGATGATAAGACATCTTACAGCTTTTGCCTGGGACTCTGAAATACTTACCCTTAGTGGACTCCCTCCTCGAACTCAGATTCCATGTTAAGGCCACATATTGGTGACAAGCTTTGCTTAGACCTCCAACCAATAGCATCAACTGCTAGGCCTGTGGGGGAGCCGTCCTGGACATCCAGCACAGTTGAGCCTTCAGATGCCTTGAGCATCTGTGACCCAATAAGAAACCCAACTAAGGGCACCTCAGATGAGCCTAGTCAACCCATGGAACAATGAGAGCACAAATTAATTGTTTGTTAAGCCATTGAGTATAGGGTGGTTTGCTACCCACGTATATTGATAACTGGGATAAATTGATTAAAAATACAGTGCTAAGGCTATATTTAGAGACATTTAAGCTAAAACCTTATAAATAACCTTGTCAAAATTAACAGAAATGCTGTATAAAAAGGTCGAGTTATAGAAGAACAAGGTAAACCGTAAAAGATCCTTAGGCATTCCGGGGCATGTTTCTGCTGATTCTATCTGACTCTTTCCTTTGAGGTGGTTCTTTTCCTTTGAGGCTCTTTCCTTTGACACTCGGCCAACGTGAAAAAACGTGACAACCTTAACCTTCTGGTGTCTGCAAAGTAAATATACTTGCGATTAAATGTGACTTAGACATGAAAATAAGTCCCTGTCCACACACTTTGGCTAAAAAAAAAAAAAAAAAAAAAAAAAAAGGAAAGGAGTGGTCACAAGTAGCCAGACTAAAGACTTAATTAAAATGACACAATAGATGGGAAAAAAAATTTTTTTAATCTACTCAACTTCTCTTTTCTATTTGTTAACACTTCATGAAGATTGGGTCCAGAATGCCTAATCAGCAGTTTTGAAATCTTAAAAAGCTCTGAAAACCAAGTGTTTTCCCCCCTAAATTTGGCACCTAAATTCATCTGCTAGCAACTGGATTTTCCTTTGGCTATTTATGGACTTTATTTTATTTAATCTGAATGTTCCTCCCGTTGTTGAACCATCAGTGTTTGATTGCGGGGTCCTAGCCCAGATCCCACTAACACTGCCCCTTAAGTAACATGCAGTATACGTGCTGTGTCACCCTCCTAAAAATCGAAACTTCTGAATCCCAAAACAGTTTTGGTTTCAGACCTGAAGTAGACTTTACTGGAGACCTCAAGTAGCATTTTGTGGTGCAGGGGTGAGACAATATGTTGTGGAGTCATTGAACATTTGATTCAGACAGCCTGAGTTCAAATCCCTACTCTGCTGTTTGCCACCTCTGAGACCTAGGTCAGGGAGGAACCCTCTGCCTCAGTTTCCCCCTCTGCAAAATGAAGATAAAGATAGTGATAGACATTACCACATAGGGTTCTTAAAAGAACTAAATGAGATCATGCATGTAAAGGGCTTACCGAAATGACTAGTAGTAAACACTCAACAAATGTTAACTCTTACTGTATTGTTATTATATAGAAGCTTCCTTAAAAAGTCAATAAAATTAATATCTCCACTACAGTTCAGGAAACTACTCAAAGGTATTACCAGCAGGAAAATATTCAATACAGCGGATCCGATGTACAAACTCTTTGGAAGGAGCCAACGGGGGAAGGTGAACAACACAACTCCTGGGTTATTCCACAGCAGTTGATGTCAGGAAGCTGCTGCATCCAGAGTCAGAAATCACAGGGAATGACATGAAATCACTGCCAATGTCACAGCTGCCTCACAGCTTAGAAGCTGGTAACTGTCAGGGGCATACTTTGTAGTCTAGCTTCACTGCAAAAATGTTTGTCTACCAAAGCCTCGTGTCAGCCACTACTGTCAGAGGAAATATGGCACGTTCCTTATGCCATTCAAATCCCAAGAGTGCATGTCACTGGCAAAAGGACACCTTATCAGAACTGAGCTGGCAAGGGACTCTGGGAAATGCAGCCCTTGCAAAACAGGTGATGCCCAACACAAATAATCTAATAATAATGATTTACATGTGTAAATTACTTGCCATAAAAGTTCTGTGGGGTGGGCAGGAACTGAGAAAGCAGAGGGGCTTCGTGGCCTCTCCAGTTGGCTGCACAGTGAGACACGCAGGTGCTCATATTCCAGATCTAATGTGTGTTTCCTTATGCCAGCGCTCATCTGAGTCCTACTTTTCCCCCTGAGTCCTCATGCCATTTATATTATTATTTACTTACTGTTTTTCCTTCAGTTGACTCACAATTTCTACTTGAACTACATTGGAAATTTTGCATCACTATCTGAAGTATAATGCAAATCACTAACGGTGGGAAACAGGTGTCACATAACATAAGTGGAAGATAAAAGCAAAAATAGAAAACAACAATGCTATTAAGACCACTTAATATCTTTAAAAAAAAAAAAAAAACGCCTGGGTGGCTCAGTGGCTCACCCTGCCTTTGATGAAGGGTGTGATCTCCGGGTCCTGGGATCGAGTCCCACATCGGGCTCCCCGCAGAGAGCCTGCTTCTCCCTCTGCCTGTGTCTCTGTCTCTCTCTGTGTGTCTCATGAATAAATAAATATAATCTTAAAAAAAAAAAAGGACCACTTAGATAGCATTGCCCACAGAAGGCAGGGAGCCTGAAGCCCACTCTCTCTTTGTTGAAAATGAGGATTAGCAAGTGTTGCAGTTGTTAGACAAACAGCAAACATCCTAACACCAAACTGAGACTCTCTCATTGATACATTCACAGGACTAAACCGCTAAGATCCTTGAAATTAAATTTCTCACTACACAAGGCAAGGTTATTTAAAGCCCATCTTACCTTCCAAATACATCCCACACTTCAGGTAATGCTGATTCCTGCCAATTGTGAAAGTTGAGCTCAGAATCAGAGTATTTATTCATTCAATTTTGGTTTGGTTTGGTTTTTTAGTTTCTTAAAGATTTTATTTGTTTATTTGAGGGAGAGAAAGAGCTTGAGAGAGTGTGTGCAAGCAGGGAGGAGAGGCCAAGGGAGAGGGAGAAGCAAACTCCTTGCTGAGCAGGGAACCCAACGTGGGGCTCTATCTCAGGACGCTGGGATCATGACCTGAACTGAAGGCAGATGCTTAACTTACTGAGCCACCCAGGAGCCCTATTCCATTTGAAAAAGTACTTGGTAGCTGAGTATTAAACACATGTCAGCATGTTTTGCTCCTACTGACTTGTTCGTAGAAGAGAGGTAAAATTCCCATCGCATAAACCATTTCAAAGTGAACAGTTCAGTAGCATTTAATACACTCACGATGTTGTACAATCACCACCTCTATGTTGTTCCCAAACATATTAATCACCCCAAAAAAGACTATATCCAGTAACCAGTTACTCTCCCTTTTCTCTTTCCCTAGGCCCTAAAAACTACTAACCAGCTTCCAGTCTCTATGGGTTTACCCTGAATGTTTCACATAAATGGAATTATATAATATGTGACCTTCTGTGTCCATCTCCTTTCACTTAGCATAATGTTTTTGCATTCCCCACACATTGTAGCAGGTACTAGTGCTTCATTCCCTGTTATGGCTGAATAATACCACATTGAATGGATATACCACATTTGTTCACTGATTCATCCACTGACAAACATTTGGGTTGTCTCCAACTTTGGGCTATTGTGAATAGTGCTGCAATGAGCATGTGTGTACATGAGTTTCATAACTGTTTCTCAGTTATTTGGGGTGTACACTTAGGATTGGAGTTGTGGGATCATATGGTGATCCTATGTTTAACTTTTGGAGGAACTACCAAACTGTTTTCCATTGTGGCTGAACCATTTTACATTCCCACCAGCAGTGACAAGGGCTGCAATTTCTCCAAATCCTTGCCAACACTATTTATTTTCTGCTTTTGTGATTATAGCCATCCTAATGAGTGTGAAGTGATGTCTTATGGTTTTGATTTACATTTCACTGATGACTAATGATGCTGAGAATCTTTTCACATGTTTATTGGCCACTTGTATCTAAATCTTCTTTGGAGAAATGTCTATTCGAGTCCTTTGCCCATTTTAAAAATTGGGTTGTTTGTCTTCTCACTGTGGAATTATAAGAGTTCTTTGTTTATTCTGACCCTTCTTGGATAGGAGATTTGCAAATACTTTCTCCCATTCTGTAGGTTTCCTTTTTACTTTATTTTGTTTTTAAATATTTTATTTACTAATTCATGAGAGACACACAGAGAGAGGCAGAGACACAGGCAGAGGGAGAAGCAGGCTCCCTGCAGGGAGCCCAATGTGGAACTTGATCCCGGGTCTCCAGGATCATGCCCTGGGCTGAAGGCAGATGCTCAACTGCTGAGCCACACAGGCATCCCATCTTTTTACTTTATTGGTAATGTTCGCTCGTGGGCAGAAGTTTTCAATTTTGATGAAGTCCAATTTATCTGGTTTTTTTTTTTTTTGTCTTGTTTTGCTTTTACTGTCATATCTATGAGTCAGTTGCCAAATCCAATGCCATGGGTTTTTATCTTATGTTCTAAGAGTTTTATGTTTTAGCTTTTATATTTACATATGATTTTTAAACCATACTATAAAATTTTCATGCAAGTAAGGTAAATTCACTGACCTAGATTAATTCTATTACCGTTAAAATTTACTCACCCTTGAAAGACTCATTTGTTTCTTTAATAAATGGGTTTGTTTAGCCATGACTATGAGCAAGTCACTATACTAGATTATATATATATCTGTAGACTACACACACAAACAAATGTATATTTATTAGTACATATACTATTTATTAGTATAGAATATTACTCTATATACTAACAGGAAGGTTATAGAAGTGCTGAGAAGAAAGACTGGATTACCAGTTTATGAGAGAGTAGCAGTAGGTTGCAAATTCGAAAAAGAAAAGCAAAACCAACTCAAACCAGCTTGTATATACAATAATGCAGTTAAGTTATTGGCTCATGTCACTGAAAGCCAACTAGAAAATGGGCTTTGTGGGATTCAATGATATTGTCAAGGACCAGCTTCTTTCTCTACCTCCCATCATGTCAGCTCCATCCAACCTAGATGATTGCCAACAATTTCCAGAGCTGCATGCATCATCATCTCAATCAGGAAGTGAGCAGCCCTCAGCCAACACTCTTCTCTGCCTCTGGCTCTGGTATGACCTGAATCACATACCCATTCCTGAGTATCCATAAATGTTGATTTATGGCCAGAGAGAGTGTATGATTATGTTAATTGCTTTCACTGCTGTTTAGCACCAGTAATGGAGTTGGGCTTCTTCCCACATGGGAAAGATATGGTTCTCAACTAGAAATTGGGCAAGTGACAAAGAAAACAGGAACGTATATTGGGGGGAGGGGAGGAACATCACAATGTTCACCACAGGTAATCTCAGAGAAGTCTTAACAGAAGAGAAGAGATTTGACCTGGTTAGAGGGAAACAAATAGAATAGTGAGTGTGAAGGCTCAGTTTTAAAAATAGGGAATAAGCATCTATATTTTAGCTCGACCGCTGGTGTCAGGTGAAAGTTAATAATCCTAGTAGGGTAACTTGGGGACATATCATAATGGAGGACTTCAAATACTTGACTGAGGAGTTTAGACTTAATTCACCAAGCAACAACAACAACAAAAAGAAAAAGGAAAATGACCTTATTCTTAGAAAAAAAAATGTTTTCTCTAAAACTGTATGGAGATGAAAGAATTTTAGAAGAATTTATTTTAATGCTAGGTTGTGGTATTTGAATAAGCTATATTCACCAGTAGAAATTCACTCACTCAAGTGACAAATATTGATTGGGGATATATGATGTGTGTCCAGTACTGTTCTGGCAATAGCTGGGTTGTTCAATGGTGAAATATAGTAATGTTACTGCCTTTGTGAAGGTTACAGGCCTGTGGAGATCCTATCATCTATGTCATCGTGGTGTCAGATTCTAATGTCTCCTCTGCCTTTGGAAGGCATTATACCCTGGGTCAAAACAGTTCACTCACAGTCAATGGAAAATAAATTAAGAAAGCATTCAAACTATAGTTAACAAACCTGCACATAATCTCCATGTGCCTTGCCAAGTTAATCCATCCTTCTTCTAAATCCTCCAAGTCCAGTTGATACTTCACTACAGAGAGGTCACTCTTCAGCCCTAGTTGGATGAAGGGATGTGAACTTCACCCAGAGATTTTACTTAACCTCAAACTCAACATACTCATCTTCAAAATGGATCTCTTTGCTTTACCTCAATTGTAGACCTAAATATTGTCAAGTTAAAATCAAAGCAGAGACTAGACAATTAAGTTAAATCACCCATAATACACTTGGAAGTCCCTTCTTTCCTCTCCCTGCACCTCCCCCACCCTCATCCCCTTTCTTTTAGCAAACCTCTACTGTGTACTTTCAAAGGCGCAGGACTGGAGAAGAACAGCTATACAGCCCCTTACCTGCCCAACTCCCTAACTTTTGTTATGAGTTACTCCTTTATTCCCTGTATGACCTGAGCTCAGAAGGATGCATTTGAGAAGAAAACAATTCTCTTCCCCCAACCCAGAAAATGTAGCTTTGCATTGGTCTGAGAAGCGAAACAGCCTAACTTAAAGCTGGTAATAAGGCAAGTTTATTCTAAAGGAAAACTTCTTCAGAAACAAACAAAAAGAAACAATGAAAAACCACATACCATACGATTTCAGCTCTATGACATTCTGGAAAAGGCAAAACTATAGAGACAGTCAAGGATCACAGGTTACCAGAGGTTGGGTTTTTTTTACTATAGTGTAGATACTTGTCATTACACATTTGTTCAAACACATGGAAGTTATAACACCAAAAGTGAACCCTAATGTAAACTACAGACTTTGGATGATGATGATGATGATGATGGATGATGATGATGATGGTGGTGGTGGTGGTGGTGGTGGTGGTGGCCACCACAGGTTCATCAGCTGTGAACCTGGTGAGGTTCTGGTGGGGATGTTGATAATGAAGGAGGTTGGGGGCGGGTAGGGATAGATGGGAAATCTCTGTATCGTCCACTTGGTTTTGCTGTGGACCAAAACCTGCCCTATATAAAGTCTGTTTAAAAAAAAATGAGAAAAGGAGAATTTATCAGTCCAACCAATACTTACTAAGCCCCTGGATATGCCAAGCACTACTGTATGACACACTGTAGTATCAAGGGCAAACAAGACATGCGTGGATCCTGCCCTCACAGAACTTCCATTAATGTTGTAATCAGATAAAGTCATTGTGCTTACTGAGTTGCCCTTTCCAGATAGCATACTATAATTCTCTACTCCAACTGAGAGCCCCGGCTTCCTCCAGCAGGTAACTAGTGGGTAATTCCAACTGGCTTAAAGGGGCCAAGCCTTGCAGCCCCCGAGAGAAGATACCCCCAAGTCCAGTAATTCTCACCTGAAGCTTTTGAAAAATTCTGTTTCTGGGGTATCATCTTCAGAGACTCCAACTCAGTAGGATTAAGGTTTGGCCAGATACTACACTTTGCCAAGCACCCCAAGTGGTTCTGATACAAGAGATTTGAAAACCAGTCATTCAGCAGTGGATTTCACTCTAAATAACAGTAATCACTCTTGTCCTGTTTTGCATACTGAATCTTTTTTTTATATTTATTTATTTGGGTGGAGGGGGGAGCATAAGAGAGGTAGGGGTAGAGGGAGAGGGAGAGTCTTAAGCAGACTCCATGCTGAGTGTGAGCCCCAACACAGGGCTCAATCTCAGGATCTGAGATTATGACCTGGGCCCGAACCAAGAGTTTGATGCATAACCAACAGCACCACCCAGGCACCATTGGTGGAGTTTTTAAAATACCTAGAACATGTCAAAAATATGATGATATAGGCACTCCTGTAAATTGCTTGCAGGAGTGCAAATTGGTAGAATTTAAGTGAAGGGCATTTTGACAATAAATATTAGATTTTATAGTATAAATAGTTTGACCAAGTAATTTACCTTCTAGGAGTATTTCCAAAGGAAATAACTTACACACATATACACAAATAAAACCCACAGAGATCTATGTATAGGGCCATTCAGCATAGCCTTGTTTACAATATTAAAAATTTGGAAGCCACCTACCTGTCAGTGAAGGATTGATTAAAAGAGTAAGCCATCTAACAAAGTGCAATCCATTAAAAATCATGTCATCTATATCTATTAATAACAGAAATAAACCTTTAACTGACTTTTTAAAAACTACATTAAAAAAACTACATGTATAGTATAATCTTGTTTTTAAATAAAATAATAAATGTTAGGCACATTGTGGGAAAGAAATCACTGAAAATGTTAAGAGTGATGATTTTGGGTAATTATAGTAGAGATTTTTATTTATACATTGTTACATTTCCTGAATGATTTCTACAGCAAGCATATGTTACTTTTAAAATCTCCTCCTCCCTAAAACCCTTTATATTTAAGTTTTATATTTGCAAGGGGATTTTCATTGAAGGACTAGCCTCTAAGGCAGTTTGTATATTACTCTATGAGGGGTGGGGAAGGGAAAGGAGGTGATGGAGGGGTCTGGAAGAAAGAGGAAGAGGGTAATTGGAGTCCACCCTACAGCCCAGGGCCCCAGACTAGGTCTGAACCTAATGGCAGGACAGACTACAAACAAGGATGAAGAGATCTTCTCCCAGGGGACACTGTGAGACAGAGAGGCATAAACAATGTCACTACAGTGTTCAGCCAGGGTGTACGGCAGATGACACAGAGTAGGACTAGGACAAAGCGTTATTCTCAATTCAGAGCAGCAGGAAGGAGCAGCAAGGGCCTATGGGAATGCTGAACCATCTTGGCATTTCGAGGCCAGAATACTTTTTATGCTCCTCAGATGTAGCAGCATAGAATGAAAGCTCTGCTGCCTCAGCCAGAGCCAGCTGGGTGCAGCAGCCAGGCCAGGTTGGAGACGGATGGATGCTGAAAAGTAATGCAGGGGATGAGGGGTACAGGGAGGATTTCTAAGGCAAGCAGTATGAGAGCATGTTTCAGTGCTGAGAGAAGCATCTAGCAGTGGGACAGAGGAGGGAGAACTAGCTCTTCTCATTCCACCCATAGTCTTGATCTGATCTCATCAGCATCATGGTTTTAACTACCACTCTAATGGAATTGGCACATTTTATGCCCAGGGTGCAGGCACACAATAAAAATATACTAAACAGATGAAGCTTTCTGCTGGCTTCTGGATCTAAATCATTAACTCATCATCTCTCAGCAATTCCACTGCTACTAACTTAATATCACACACACACGCACGCGCGCACACACACACACACCATTCTTCCTTTGGTGTTCATTCTCAATGAATGGCAACACCATGCACCTAGTTGTCAAGCTAACTATCTGAGATCCTCCTTAGTGCTCCTTCTCATCTCTCCCCATAGCCAACAAGTCAACAAGTGTAGATCCTCCCTTTGGAGAGCTCTTGAATCTATTCTCTCCTGTTATTCCCACCACTGTTTTCAATCTCTCATCATTTTGTGTTTGGGTTACTCCAACTCTTATTTTCAGCCTATTCCTCACTCTGTTGTACACAGCTATGCTGCACACTGTTAACAGTACCGTTTTCCGAAAATTTAAACCTGATCATGGCATTCACTTACCATTCTGAGCTTCAAAATAAAATGCAAGGTAAATATTCAATAAGTGACTGACTTGCCAAAGAAAGGGAGGATTCACCTTGGAAAAAGATTGCCAGCCCTTCCCAATCTGTGATAACTTTGGGCTAGTCATCTTTTATTATAATAATCTAGTGCCAGTTGGTCTCAAGGCAAAAACTCAAAACAGGTGTTTCTAGGTTTGGTTACTTGCTCAATATTTTCACTGTCCCACAGGAAGAAGGTCAAGGGGAGCATTGATATAGAGTACAAGGTGACAACAATTTTTTTGTGGCTATAACAGAGAACCCATCATGCCAAGAATTGGGAAAAGGCATCTTTAAAGTGGAAAAATAAAAGATCACTTTGGCAATTACATATCATGCATTTAGCCTTGCTACCTAGAAGATACTAAAATAAGCTGTGAAATAGTAAATTTCCAAATAAAAGGAGGAGGGACTAAGAAGCAGCTAGCAGAGCTTAGAAAAGTGCAAGCCATGTAACAATAATTTCATTTCTTTCCAGGATGAAGTAGCAGGCTATGCTGATAAGGAGGAAGCAATAGCTATAATCTATATAATCTACTCCCTGCAATAAAGATTCCGATGTGATGTTATCTCCAAGAACCTGGGACGATGCAGTTCAGTTGAAGATGGCTAAATTGCAGATTCGTATGTGATGCCAACACCACAGCATTTCTCAAAGAATAGCAAATATACTCTTTTTGACAAAGAAAATGTTAAGATCCACCTTTTCCAGTATTGCAAAATCTAGAACAAAAAAAGAAAACCATATGGGAACCCTCTCTCATTTTCACTGTAACAAAAGACTGAACTATAACAAAATCTGCACTTAGTAGACAGGCTCGACATGGTGGCCGATGTTATAGATAACGGCTAGTGATAACGCTGCTGCATCATGTACTTACCTGGGCAATGAATAACCTGTGAGTGTCACTGAGTAAATAGGGCATACACAAATAAAACTATAAGTAAGACACAACTAGGTTGAGGTTAAAAGGGATGTCATCATTTCTTCCAGCAGTACTGATGCCTGTGGAACTTTGGAGTAATCGATATCCTTCCTCAAAATACTATTAACTAAAAATCAGCCAAAAATGCATTTTAAGCCAAGCACTTAGAATACAGTTTTTTAAATAAGCAGGATATACTTTTTTTAAGGTTTATTTGTTTATTTTAGAGAGAAGAGAGCACACACCAGCATGGGGAAGGGAAGAGGGGCAGAGAGGAGGAGGGAGAGTCCCAAGCAGACTCCATGCTGAGCCCATAGCCCTACTCAGGGCTCAATTCCACCGCCCCAAGGTCACAACCTGAGCCAAAGCCAAGAGTCTGATTCTAACCAACTCTCCCACCCAGGCACCTGTACTTTTTTTTTTTTTTAAGTAAGGTCTATACCCAATGTGGGGCTTGAACTCAACACTAGAAGAATCACACGCTCTACTGACTGAGCCAGCCACGCAATCCCAGGACATATATTGCTGTCTCCCTTGTCTCAGAGAGAAGAGGTTCTCTGTGAGGACAAGATGATAGCAGTGAAGAACTTGCCCCTGTTACCTGAGTTTCATTTCCCTTTGGAGTTTTCTCAGTGGGTATGATAGTCATTAATGCTGTTCAACAAATATTTCTTAACATAAGAGTAGGACTGCTTCCTGGCCCTGCTGGGTTGGGTACAGTCATCCGGGCTAATGAATTGTGGACAGAATGTAGCATATGTAATTCCCATGCAGAACACTTAATTGCTGGTGCAGAACACTTAATTGCAAGACCCTCCGGAGCACTCTTTGCCTCTGCTGCAGCAGCCAGCAATGCTCCAGATGGTGGCTGCTCCATTAGCCTGGATTACAAAACAATGCAGAGTGGAAACCCCTAGTTGTCCTGCCATAGAGATATAACCAAATGAACCAAAATGAGATCTTATTTTTGGCCAGTGAAATTTTGGAGTTGTTAGTGCAGCAAAGTCTGAGCTATCCTGACTAACACTGTAAGATTATTACTATCACTAATACTCTGATCCTCATTATAAACTTTTCCTTAACCTTGAGATCCTGATTCCTTAACCTTGAGATCCTGACATTGACAAAAACTTTTTCTTAGGTTCCTATTGACTTCATCGGTAAAACTGGAACTTTCGAAATGGCAGTAATAAAGACAATGGGAGAAAATAGGTGGCAAATGAGAGTGAGCTAGGAGACAGATGGACTGGGTTCCACTGCATCTATGCTGCACAGCCTTGAGCTAGCTACATCATCTCCCCAAACCCCAGTTTCCTCAACAATGAAACAAAAGATGATAGCAAGAGAACCTATATCACTGAATTGTTTTAGATGCTCGATAAATTCCCATCTAAGAAGGTATCTTCTCAATGGGTCCTTCCCTGCTACCATCTTAGCTTAGATTCCCCCAAAAAACAGAGCCTGAGAAAGATGCTTATGTGTACTTTATGGGAGATTGTGATTTCGGGGGTCAGAAGAGAGAGGAAAAGGGGCAAAGCAGGGCAGATGGACCTACAGAAGGATGCAAAGTAGCAATACAAAGTTGGTGACTGGTCACTTGATCCTATAGGACCAATGGAGAACTCAATAGGTCCCTTAGGACCCTCCATTTACGGGGGTGGGTGGAGAAGAAAGGAGGAAGCATGTATCTATCAGTTCCTCTCCCACATTGGTCAAAGGTTAGCCCCAGGGGGTGTTGAAAGTAATCTAGAGGACTCGACTGCTGGTTGAACTTCAAGCTGGACCTGGGCAATCAGAGGTCCTCATCCCCAACCCAGTCCTTAAAAAGTACACTCTGCCTCTGGTTCTCAGAGTGGAAGCTGTTCCAAAGACACAGGCTTGAGAGGATAAGGTGTTGTTGAGACCATCTGGATGGTTTGTGTGACTGAACCCAGTTAAGGCCGCTATAGGCTTTTAAAATTGGGCAGGCAGGTGTGGAGACCTACGCATTTTGCCTCCATCCAAGACAGCCACATATGTAAGTTCCCTTATTTAACCTGCCATCTACCAATCTGGAATAACCTGCTTCTTTTCTTTGGTCTCTTTTTGCCCTGCAAATATGGGGGCGAGTTTGCAAACCAAGAAGGGGCGTTAAGTAACCTGCACCTCTGGGTCAGGCATGAACAAGTCTGAGCACTGAGAGATGTGTCATACACCTTGTCATCAATAGGGCAGCCCTAGGATGGGAGACAAGAGGCAGGTGGTGCTACCAGGTTGCACCTGCATCAGGCTGACATCAGAGTCTGTATTCAAGAGACTTGAAGACAAAACAGGTGTCTAACCCACCATCTATTTAAAATTGCAAATACCCCACTCTGGAATTTCTTATCCTTCTACCTTGCTTATTTGTCTTCATTTTACTTATCACCATCCAATATACAACATTATTTGCTTTTTTAGTTCATTCTGTCTCCCCGATTAGGATGTCAACTACCTGATGGCAAGAAGTTTTCTTTTGTAACCTGCTGTATCTCAATAATTAGAACAATGTCTGGCATAGCATAGGTCCTCTATAAAAATTATTTTTTAACTATTTGTTTTGATATATCAAATGTATAGAAAATTTGCAAAGAAAAAAATAGTACAGAGAACATCCACATATACTTTAGTCAAATTTACCATTATTAACATTTTACATTTGTGCTCACACTCGCTCACTCTCTCTGACACACACACAGACACACACATATTCTGAACCATTTGAGAATAATATGTAAACATCACATTCATTTACTTTCAAATACTTAAAACATGTACTTTCCAAGAATAAGGACATGCTATAACATAAAAGGACAATGATCAAAAACAAGAAACTTAACATGCTGATGAATATACATTTCATATACAAATCTTGTCAATGATCCCAATAATGTATTTTATAGCAAAATTTTTTCCTAATTGGAGATTCAGTCCATCACCACACACTGTGCTTAGTAGAAATGTCTCCTAAGTCTTTTAAATTTTAGAATAGTTGCTTAGCCTTCCTTTGCCTTTTCTAACGGTGACATTTTTGAAGACCATAGGCTTGCTTTTTAAATTTATTTATTTATTTATGAGAGACACACAGAGAGAGAGGCAGAGACATAGGCAGAGGGAGAAGCAGGCTTCCTGTGAGGAGCCACCCAGGTGCCATTTATTTAACTATGCTTGTTATTTTGTAGAAAGATCCCTCAATTTAGATTTGCTTGATGCTTTGTCATTAGATGTCTGATGATAAAGAATACATGAGGGTGCCTGGGTGGCTCAGTCAGTTAAGCATCTGCCTTTGGCCCAGGTCATGACCCCCGGGTCCTGGGATCAAGTCCCTCATCAGGCTCCCCGCTCAGCAGGGAGTCTGCTTGTCCCTCTCTTTCTGTCTCTCCCCCCTGTTCATTCTTTCTTCCTCACACACTGTCTCTCAAAAGGATAAATAAAATCTTTTTTTTAAAAAATACATGAATAAATTATTACTATCAAACATGATTGTTTTCAAAACATCTTATCCATTCCCACCAATCTGATATTTTAGTCATACTAAATTATGAATTCAGTTGCTGTAACATCTCACATTCTTAACTTACTTTTTCAGATTCTTATCTTACCTTACAAAAAAGAACGAAATAGAAGTTCTAGAATTGAAAGTGCAATAACAGAAATAAAACAATTCACTAGGAAGAGGTTCAATAGAAGTTTTAATCATATGGAAGAAAGAATCAACAAACTTGAAGACAGATCAATTGATAATATCAAGTCTGAAGGAAAAAAAGAATAAAGAAAATTGAATCTATTTACAATTTCAGAGACCTGTAGACACCATCAAGCATACCAACATATAATGACAGTCACAGAAAAAGAACAAAAAGGACAAGAAAGAATATTTAAAGAAATAATGACCCCCAACTTCCCCAAATGTGAAGAAAAACACTAATCTACACATCCAAGAAGTCCAAGTGGGGTAAATTCAAAGAGATCCATATCAACAGAACATAATCAAGCAGTTGAAAATATAAAGACAAAGAGAGAATCTTGAAAGCAGCAAGAGAGAAGTAACTCATCACATACAAGTGATCCTCAATAAGATTAAGAGCTGAATTTCATCAGAACCATGGAGGCCAGAAGGTAATAGGGTTATATATTCAAAGTTGTTGAAACAGAAAACTACCAACCAAGAATTCTACAGCCAGAAAATTATTTATCAAAAGTGAACGAGAAATTAAGACATTACTAAATAAATAAAAATTGAGGGATCCCTGGGTGGCGCAGCGGTTTGGCGCCTGCCTTTGGCCCAGGGCGTGATCCTGGAGACCTGGGATCGAATCCCACATCGGGCTCCCAGTGCATGGAGCCTGCTTCTCCCTCTGCCTGTGTCTCTGCCTCTCTCTATCTCTCTGTGACTATCATAAATAAATAAAAATTAAAAAAAATATAAATAAATAAATAAATAAAAATTGAGGAAATTTGTTACTAGCAGACCTGAAATATAAGAAATTCTTAAAAAATAAAAAATTAAAATTAAAAACATTTTAGAGTAAAAAAAATTTTTAAGTAAAAAAAATTAAAATTAAAATAAACAAAAAGAAATTCTAAAGTTAGGCTAAAATGGAAGGACACAAGGTAGTAACTTATATCCTCATGAAGAAAGAGCATTAACAAAAATCACTAAATGAGTGGTAGATACAGCATAAATGTATATTTTGTTTGTGACTTTTTTCCTCCCACCTGATCTAAAAGGCAACTACATAAACTAATAATTCTAAATATGTATTGATGGGAATGTAAAACATAAAGATATAATTTGTATGAAAATAATAGCACAAAGGAGGGGGTAAGAGAGGTACATTAGGTTTTATATATACTATTGAAATTAATTTGGTATTAATTTGAACTTAGTTTGTTATAAACTAAAATCTAATTAAATCCACTGGTCAAGCATTAAGAAGATAACAAAAATATAATAAATGACAAGGGAATTTAAATTCTACACTAGAAAATGTCTTTAAAAGGAAGGCAGTAATATAGGAATTGAGGAACACAAGAGGCAAAAGACATAGAGAAAGCAAATAGCAGAATGGCAGATGTCTTACCTTATCAATAATTACATTAAACATAAATGGATTAAGCATTATAATTAAAAGATGGCATTGACTGGGAGGTTGCATAAAAACACATGATCCAACTATATGCTGTCTGCAAGAGACACACCTTGTAGCTACAAAGATACAAATAGATTTCAAGTAAAAGAATGGAAAACATACCATGCAAATAGTAACTAAAAGAAAGTTGTAGCAGCTATACTAATATCTGACAAAATAGATTTTAAGTAAAAAAATGTCACTTGCAGCAAAAGAGGAGGTTTTAGAATGATAAAAGTGTCAATCCATTAAGAAGATATAATAATCATGAATATATATGCACCTTACCATGGAGCCCTAAAATAAATGAAACAAAAGCTGTCAGAAATCAGAGAAGAAACAGATAATTCAATGATAATAGTTGGAGACTTCAGTACTTTATTTTTAATAGTGACAACTACACAGAGGATGAACAAGGAAATAGAAAATATTATTTTAAAATATAATGAACTCTTTTTTAAAAAAATATTTTATTTATTTATTTGAGGGAGAAAGAGAGTGAGCACAAGTAGGGGACAAGGGGAGAGAGAGAGAGACAGACAGACACAGACAGAAGCAGGCTCCCCACTAAGCAGAGACCCTGACATGGGGCTCGATCCCAGGACCCTGAGATCATGACCTGAGCCAAAGGCACATGACTGAGCCACCCAGGCACCTCTAAATAAAGAACTCTTAAAACCACAATTTAAAAAAATTTTAAGGACAATTAAAATAAAAATTTTAATAACAAATGTTGGTAAGGTTGTGGAGAAACTGGAACCTTTGTGCACAGCTGGTGGTTGCAGCTTTTTTGGGAAACATTCTGAAAATTTCTCAAAAAGTTAAACCCAGATTTATCATATAACCCAGTAATTCTACTCCTAGATATATACCCAAGAGAGTTGAGAATGAATGTTCACCTAAAATTTGTTCATGAATGTTCATAGCAGTATAATTCATAACAGCCTAAAAGTCAAAACAACCCAAATGTCCATCAACTGATGAATCGATAATACAAATGTGGTCTATCCATATAACAGAATATTGTCCAGCCACAAAAGGAGTGAAGTAAGGATACATTACAACGTAGATAAACCTAAGACGTTATGCTAAATGAAAGAAACCAAATGCAAAAGGCCACCTATTATATGATTCCATTTATATGAAATATACAGTATAGGCAAATCCAAAAAGACAGAAGTGAATAGTTGTCAGTGCCTAGGGGCAGGGGAATGAAGAGTAAGGGCTAACTGAATGTGGTTTCTTTTTGAAGTGATGAAAATATTCTGGAATTAGACAGTGGCAATGGTTGCACAGCCTTGTGAATATACTAAAAAAACTCTAAGCTGTTCGCTTTAAAAGGGGATTTTATATTTTGTGAGTTATGGCTCAATAAAAAAAGTTCAAAAGAAAATTTCAAAATGAGATTAGCTATCTGGAGATATTAATAACTTAACCAAAGTATTACTATAAAATTTAGAGTATGTCCTAAATCTCAATTTGATTAAGCAAAATGAATCCAAAGTTAACTAACTTAACACCAAATAGAAAACAAGTCCTCAAAATATAAAGGTAGACACCTAGGGACACTTGGGTGGCTCAGTCTATTAAGCATCTGACCCTTGATCTCAGAGTCATGAGTTCAAGCCCTGCATTGGGAGCCTACTTAAAAAGATATATATATATATAATATATATATTACATATATGTATATGTATGTATATGTATGTATGTATATGAGTTCAAGCCCCTAGCATGGAGCCTACTTAAAAAGATATATATATATATATATAATATATATTACATATATGTATATATTTTTTATGTTATTTTTAACATATATATTATGTTATATATTATTATATATGTAATATAACATATTACATATATACATATTATTTGTACGTATGTATATATTTAAAGGTAGATTGATATATATTTATATATATATATAAAGGTAGACATCTATATGAATTCTTGAAAAACAAAAAGAATCAAATGGCAAAAATTTGTCATTGTTCAACCTTCCCCATCATGGGGAAATGCTGCACCTATGGGAATATATCTGTAAGAAAAAGGTATACCACATAGTCTTATGGAGATGATTTTCCAAATCCTATCATGGACCAGATGAACCATCATTGAAGCCCTTAATCTCTCTTTACTCATGTTCTGTGTTCTTCAGACAACTTTCTCATTGCTATTAGGCTCCTCAGGTATAACCTTACCAAAACACACACACACACACACACACACACACACACACACACACACAAAGCATATTGAATCAAAGACAAAAGAGTTTGAACCATTAAAATTTTATATTTTCATCTTAAATTAATACCAACATTAACAAGATGATTCATCATTAGGCCAACCTGATACAATAGTGTACAAGAGTCAACTATCAAAGAATCGAAGAGTGTCTGGAGTCAGGCCAAACCCAATGGTCCACATTGAGAAGACTGCTGGTCATGAGGGGCAGCACTTACAGGAGAGGATGGGCGGTGAGTAATTCTGCAGCTATGCATGACCAGCGACCTCTGGTTTACACACAATACCTTTATTGAATTCCATTTGCCCTCCCTTTGAATTTAGCTAAGTCTTTTTGAAAATGCCATCTTGTCCTAGCCGTGTGAGGATGGGTCTTGTTTATGCTGGGGGTAGGATGCTCAGGGAGAAAGTCCCTGTGGCCATGGTGCTGACAATGGTCATAGCAGAGAACCCCAAGGAAAAAATGAAATGCCCATGTTTCATGGGAGATTGTTTGGTCCTGCTGCCTATCACATCCCAATTCCCACAAGCCTTTCCCTTTGATACTTCCCACACTAAGAATTTAGGGGTTTTGTGACTTGACTTACAGAAAGAGAGGATTCCCTTACAAGATCTCTACAGGAAACTCTGAGGGGCACCTGGGTGATTCAGTCGGTTAAGTGTCTGACTCTTGATTCCAGCTCACATCATGAGTTCTGGGATGGAGTCCAAGTCAAGCTCCACACTCAGTGAAGAGTCTGCTTGTCCCTCTCCCTATATCTCTCCCCCCACTTGTGCTCTCTCTCTCTCTCTCTCTCTCTCTCTCTCTCAAATCAATCGATCTTTAAAAAAAGAAAAAGAGAAAGAGAAACTCTGAGATGTGAATGTATCAGACTGGAAACTAGGTTGGGACCGGGACAGGTTGGGACTAGAGCAGCACCCTAGTCAAGACACCAGTCCAAATTGAGGGCAACGTCTTAAGAGGCTCAGATGTGGGCTAAGTAAGATCACCTGGGTGGAATGAGCTTGGGCCCCTGCATCTCTGTTGGAGAATGTGACCATGCAATAGGAAGACTCAATTCGGTTTTACCTTCATGAGAAATAAAACTTTATTATGTTAAGCATCTGCGATGTGGGGGTTCCTCTATGGCAGCAGCTCCCTTTACCTTACAGTCACTTTTATAAATGCCGTGAAACAAAAGTTGCCCTGAGAAGCTGAACAAGAAGGCGTGTAAGAACACTGCTTGCCGTGGCCTCACAGCTGAGTCTTCTACTCGGCATCCTCCCCAAGCTTCCACCCGTTCACTTACCTTCTATTCATAGCCGACTTTCTTGGAATAGCAGTCTACATGTGTTTTCTCCATGTCCTCACCTCCCACTCGTTCCTCATTTTATACAATGTAGATCTTCCCTCCCCCCCATTTGTCTGGAATCACACCTCTGACCTCCTTGCTGTTAAATCCAACCCAACACAATTCAGTCCTTATGGAGTGACTTTCAATATGCAACAACACGCAGACTTCAAGAAGTGTGATATTTATGTTTCTGACTCTAAAAATTAATATTTCTAAGCTTTCCTTTTCCACTGGGAAGGAAATCCAATCGTAGCCATGATTAGGGTTCTCAGGTCTTGGGTCATGCAAGAATCAGAAGGGTTTTAGACAGCCTAGAATGCTGGGGATGGGGTATTTGGTTCATACAAGTCCTAGGTGACATGATTCTTGTCCAGCCAAGTCCACTTCCCTTGGGGATGAGTGTCACCCCTCATCTGTTTGTAGCTGGGCACACCAGGTGCTGTCTAGACTAAAAGATGAGTTACTCCTTAAGTAGACACTATGCCTGGCACCTGCCCCAGGGGTCCTAAGTGAAAAGGCCTTTGACTCCACTTCTCTCAGGATCCCTGGGCCTGGGTTCATTCCCCTACCCTTTAGAACATTCTTGCTGACTGAGGCCCCCCAGTCACGTCCAATTCTGCAATCTCCTTGGAGCCCCTCCTCTGCAAACAGTTCAACTTTCTCTGAGCCCCTAGAGAGGCTAAGGAATGCTTGATCTCCCAACTCAAAATCCCTGCTTGGACAATCGAAAGGCAAAAATATCTCCCACTGACACACACTCATGAGTCAAAGCCTCAGTAGGTGATGCTGTGACACCTGCTTGCTTGAGCCTCGAAAGTCTCTCCTCTTTTGAGTCCTGTGCACATTCTCTCGGAGTTTCCTTTCTTTCCCTGTGGTTATTCTTTCTCAGTCCTCTTTTATTCTTTTATAATTTTATTCTTAAAAGTACCTTGAGGGGCACCTGGGTTGCTCAGTCAGTTAAGCATCTGGATCTTGGTTTCGGCTCAGGTCATAATCCCAGGGTCCTGTTGGGACTTGTCTGCTTGTCTCCCTCTTGTCTGCCCCTCCCTCACTCACACACACTCTCTCTCAAATAAATAAATCTTTTAAAAATTTAAGATAAAAGTACCTCAAAAGATTATGTACTGTCCCTGTACATTTTTAAGTTTATATCTTAAAAATGTTATCCTAAGTCTAAAGAGTTGCAAAGAATGGATTTTCCAGTACATTGTAAATCTCATTACTTTGAAATGACCCTGTTGTATCATTCTTTTAAATAAATCTAATGGAGTCTATGAAACATGGTGTTTGGTTATAATCTAGTATCATCCAGATTTTATTTATTTTTTTTAAATTTTTCTTTATTTATGATAGTCACACAGAGAGAGAGAGAGAGGCAGAGTCATAGGCAGAGGGAGAAGCAGGCTCCATGCACCGGGAGCCCGACGTGGGATTCGATCCCAGGTCTCCAGGATCGCGCCCTGGGCCAAAGGCAGGCGCCAAACCGCTGCGCCACCCAGGGATCCCTCATCCAGATTTTAAATATTTGAGCAACCTCAAATATTTTTTTAACCTTTGACATCTTATATGGTTTTTTTT
Organism: Vulpes vulpes; assembly: GCF_048418805.1. Lineage (NCBI taxonomy): Eukaryota > Metazoa > Chordata > Mammalia > Carnivora > Canidae > Vulpes > Vulpes vulpes. The sequence goes on along the minus strand of NC_132781.1, from coordinate 109,427,880 downwards.
CTCCCTTTGATATCATCTTTCCCTTCCCACAGAATTTAATCTTAATATATTTTATACTTTACAGCCTTTTATTGATCACTCTTTTCTCTGGGAAAAAAAATTAAAATTTGCTGTGATTCCCATAGCCACAAGTCTCTAAATGTTAAAAGTGTCTTCAGTGTTGAGTTGCCATTACAGTGATTACTGGTACATAATTGTTCAAAACAACAAATACTATACATTTGATAAAGATTAAACAGAAAACTTTTTCCCTAACTTTATTGAGGTATCATTTACATCCAAAAAAAAAAATTCACCCATTTTAGATAGACATATTGATAACCTAGGACAATTGTGTTCACTTATATAACTGACACCACAATCAAAATTAAGATATAAAACATTTCTTTTACTCCAAAACTTCCCTCTTGCCTCTTTACAGACAGTCCTCAACTCTTATTCCTGACTCTAGGCAACCACTGATTTGCCTCTGTCACTACAGTGTTGCCCTAAATAAGTTTTTATTGGGAATTGTTGTGGCCTGAATGTCTGTGTCTCCCCCAAATTCACATGTGGAAATCCTAACTTCCCTATGTGATGGTATCAGGAGGGGGGTGCCTTTGGGGGTGATTAGTCTGTAAGGGGATTTGTGGCTTTATAAAGAGACATGGCAGAGTTCCCCTGCCCTTTCCACAGGTGAAGACCCAGGGAAACGATGCCATCTATGAAACCAAGAAGCAGGCTCTTACCCTACCAGAATCTGCCAGCATCTTGATCTTGGATTTCCTAATGCCCAGAACAGCAAGAAATAAAAATTCTGCTATTTGTAAGCCTTTCAGTATGGTATTTTGTTATAGCAGCCTGAATTGACTAAGACAGAAATGCATCTCTTAATTTCTGGGACTGGAGATATATATATATTCCCCACCACCACCACCAAGTTTAGTCATCTGTTAGTAAATATTCCTGGTCTCTAGAATAAGACAAGGTGTACCATCAATTCTACTCCTATTTTTCATTTTTATAGATGTACACTTTGAGAAACCTTACTCACAAATAAATGGATGGAAAAGGAAGAAGGTTTAGAGCAGTGGCTCTAAACTCTGAGCTCCTTTAGAATTATGCCCCAAATAGATTGCCCAGAGCAAACCCTAATCACAAACTCCTTGTGATGGCTTACCAGGGGACAGGTCAATAAGATCTGATTTCAATCCTGTCGCAGGCAGAGCTGGAGACCACCAGCTGGCAGAGGATCTGCTACTTGGCCACCAGAGTCATGGGCTTTCTCAGAGCCAGCACCAATATTTCCAGTTGCCCCTTTGTTTGCTTCCCCAGAGGTTCTTCCTCTCTAGGGTAATGCAACCTGTTGCTATGATGGGTGTGCCTCTCTTTTGGAAATGAGAAGAAAGGCAAGCATGAAAGGATGGGAGAGGAGACACTGAACTCCCTCCTCCATTCCATCACAGGTCAGCTCAGAAACAGAGCAAATGAGGAAAGATTAGAAATTGAAGCTGAGGGATCCCTGGGTGGCGCAGCGGTTTGGCGCCTGCCTTTGGCCCAGGGTGCGATCCTGGAGACCCGGGATCGAATCCCACATCAGGCTCCCGATGCATGGAGCCTGCTTCTTACTCCGCCTGTGTCTCTGCCTTTCTCTCTCTCTGTGACTATCATAAATAAATAAAAAAAAAAAATTAAAAAAAAAAAAAAAAAGAAATTGAAGCTGAGAATCTAGAAATGGACTCCCTTAAAACATCTATGTACACGTTACCCTCTTTGAAAGTCTTCACAAGGAGTGCTTTATCCCCGTTAAAGACCTCTGCCTTAAACAGCTAGTATTACCTTGGGTTCAGTCCCTGGTCTTTGGTGATTCTTACCTCTTTGGGTTCTATACACTCTGCTCCTTATGGGACCCAAGGTGCACCTTTAACTCCCCCCACCACAGACAGGGGGGTTACTGCCCAGCTTAGAACTCTGGCCTGAGTCTAAGAGCCACATATCCAACTGGCTGTTTGTACTTTCCACTCTCCTAACTCAGGTTTGACATGCTTTCTTATATGCACAAACTTATACTGTCCTAGACTTAGGGAGAAAAAAATATTCAACTCTCATAAAATGAATTGGAAAACAAAGTAGTTAGCATTTTCCTATCACTTTACTATTCACAAGAACTTTCATCTCTATACATGTGTACGTAGTATCGAGTCTATAAAGTATACATGTGACTTTTACAGTAAATGCTTATATTTTACAGATGAGGAAGCTAAGACTCTGACAGGTAGTGAGCAGTCAACTACATTCAGAAAAACATGCAAGAAATAGGATTTATTCTCTGCTGTGACTGAGTTGAAGAGTAGTTACTTAAATAAAGATCAAAAATCAACACAACCCTGTGCATACTAGGAGACAAACTACTGTTCATGTAGATGATACAAAGGATATTTCCCCCCCTGGTTTTAATAAAAAGTAGACTAGATTACAACCTATATACAGACACTGTATCTCGTTTCCTTATGGAAATGTGAAAAAGTTAAAATTTGTTGACTGGGCAATAAATTAATTAACCCACAATACCTAAGACCCAAAACGATTTGATGAACAACCACTGCTGGTTTAAGGACTGTTCAGCCAGAAACAGGAGGTGAAATGTGTCACTTCCTTGGCTTCCTTCCAACAATTTAATTCCATACAAAAGAAAAAAGAAGTAAAGTTTACCCATTTTCTTATGAATTGTGTTTTTGACATAGCCCTTCACTGAATGTACATTTCCTGTCCTGAGTGAGGTGTTTGTGGATTGTGAGGGGGAAAAAAACAATGTCTTACGCTCTTGAACAAGTGTTATTTGTAACAAACTCCAGGCAAAAGGGCATCTTGGGAATTCGGGTTCTCAAACAACCCAAACTACACAATTTTACATTCTTTTAAGATGATGGTCAAGAGGCAATCAACCAAATCTTTAAAAATGTTCTTTCCTCATCTTTTTTTTCTCCTTGATTGTCTCCATCTCTCTTATCTTCAGGTCTTATTTATCATTTGTGCTGTTTATTTGTGTTGTCTTATCTTCATACATACATCAAAACTTTCAGTTTTGCCTCGTCACATTCATTACTCTTTATCTTCATGGCTTGTACATTTTTGGACTTTAGAGACATAATTCCAAGCTTTTGTTGGTTGATAATGAACGAGGCCTCCTCTGTTACCATGTGTTTGCATCTGGCAAAGACCTGCAAAGGTAAAAAATGTGGCTGGGCCAATGCACAAGGGTCTGCTGTGCTTTGAGCAAAGGAATGGATACAATCACACATTTCAAACCCAGAGGGAGATCGTGCCAGTGTGAGGAAAGGCCTAAGTTCCACACTGGGGTGTATTTGAGTCCTTTCAGATGGCTACAATAAAAATACCATGAACTGTGTGACTAAAATGATAAACATCTCTTTCTTGCAGTTCTGGAGTCTGGGAAGTCTAAGAGGAAGGCAGTGGCACATGCAGGGGCCCGTAAAGGCCCACTTCCTGGTTCATGGACAGCTGTCTTCTTGCTGTGCCCTCATATGGCAGAAGGGGCGAGGGAGCTCCCTGGGCTCCCATTCCTGATGGTTCCCCCCACCTTCATGACCCAATCACTTCACAAAGTCCTCACCTCCAAATCCCATCACCTTGAGGATTAGGTTTCAACGTATGAATTTTGTGGAGGACACAAACATTCAATCTACGAGAAGGTAGGACAAGTCTTCGCTGAGCAGGACTGTTCCACAGACTGCAGACATCTAGCAGCCTTGACTCCGCTTCAAAGAAGCCAACAGCATCCCGTATTAGTTGCCTATTGCTGTACACTTTAAACTTTAGAGTCTTAAAACAATGACCTTTTGTCCCCTCGGTTTCTGTAGGTCAGGGATCGGGGAGCAGCTTAGCTGGGTGGTTCAGGCTCAAGGTCTTCATAAGCCTGCACTCCAGGTGTCAGCTGGGGCTGCAGTCATCAGACTTGATTGGGTATGGAGAGCCTGCTTCCGAGGTCACTCACGTGGCTGGTTTGCAGCAGGCATTTCCACAGGGCTGCTCACAATGAGGCTTTTGACAGAGCAAGTGGTGAGAGAGCCCAAGAGGGGAGCTGCAGCACCTTTTCTAAGCTTATCTTGGAAGTGGCTGACCTTCATTTCTGTGGCATCCTATTGGTCACAAAGACCAACCTTGCTGCACCATGGGAGGTACCACAAAGCAGTGTGACTACTGGAAGCAGAGATCACACAGGCCATCTTGGAAGATGGCTACCATATACAGAACATGTCCAATGGCTCCCAGTGACAGCCTATTCCCAACCACCCTCCCTGCCCTAACTAAGGATAATCACCTCATTCGATGCTGAGGAAACAGAAGCAAGGTGGAGGCAGTGACTTACTTAGAATGTATGGCTCCTTAGCGACTCTCCTGCACCCTACTGCCTCTTAGGAAATGTGTTTGTGGATAATCCGTAAGAATCATTAGTGTTTTAGCTGTATTCCTCAGAAGAAGGAAATTCTGGTAATAATCACATATTTAGATTAATGGCAGATTTTTTTTCCCCTTGCCTAGGAATTCTACTATCTCTTCATCTTGCACAAAGTAAGCTTACAATCTCTGGGGGCTCATGGGTGCTCCCTAGGTTAATCATCTGCCTTCGGCCCAGGACGTGATGTTTAGATCCTGAGGTCAAGGCCTACATCAGACTCCCTGCTCAGCAGGGAGCCTGCCTCTCCCTCTCCCCTGACCCCACTCATGCTCTCTTTCTGTCAACTAACTAACTAACTAAATAAATAAATAAATAAATATTTTAATAAAAAATTAAATTAAATTAAACTCCTCTCTGATTTTCTTAAATGTGCTAAGACTCAGCCTGGTACTATAGTTTTTGATATTTTCCCGACATGAATGAAATATTTGGGAGGGGGGGTACCTGGTTGGCTCAGTTAGTAGCTTGTGTGACTCTTGATCTTAGAGTTGTTTGAACCCCACATTGGGTATTGAGATTACTTACAAATGTTATATATATAAAATTTTCTGTTTATAAAATATAAATATATATATATATCTCAAAGAACTGCTTATCTTGCAAAGAGCTCTTTAATTGGGACGCGAGGATTGGGAAGATGTAAATAATAGTACTGAGATCACTGATACAGCTGATCATGAGCCCAGAGCTTTCGAGACATCATATCATTTAATCCTCATACCATTCCAGAGGAGGTGGGCATTATTATTCCTAATCTGCCAGGTTAGGAAATCAGTGCTCAAAAAGATCAAACAATAGCTAAGCAACGGCCAGGATGGAAGCCGGGTCTGCTTGAACTGAACCTTTGCTACTACATGATTAGGACTGAATTCTCTAACAACAACAATAAAGAATAGAAATTAGCCTTTTTAAGAAGAACTAAAAAGAGAAGCTCCAAAGAGAACCAAAAGTATTAAAATCCTCAAAGACAAAAGAAATACTCATTTTAACTGAAGGAATGGACTATGTACCAAAGATTTTCCCAAACTAATAATAAACTTATCAAAAAAACTGTGATTAATGCTGGGTTTTTGGACGGTTTGGAACAAGTGCAACTATCCTGATACAAATATAGCGGGACGTTACATTGCAGGGCAAACATCAGAATGGGCAATAATCTGGATATGTAAAGTCTGTGTAGCCCTAGCTGCCAACACCCACTCTTTGCTTAGTTGGTCTGATTCGACGCAACCCTCTCTATGGTCAAACCCATCCTACCTCTGAGCCTTACTTACCTAATCTGTCACCATTTTGATTTCCACATTTATTCTAGTGCGGCTCAATGTCTAAAACTAATAATAATTACTATTAGTGAACACCAACTGTGTAGCAAGCAAAACTTTAGGTATTTCAGCTGCAAGACCTCATTTGTTTATTTTTATTTTTAAAGATTTATTGATTTATTTTAGAGAGAATGAGAGTGTGTGCACTTCAGCAGGGGGGAAGGGCACAAGAAGAGGGAGAGGGAATCTCAAGCAGACTCTGAGCTAAGACTGGAACCCGACGCAGGACTCAATCCCATGACCCCCAAGGTCATGACCCAAGCTGAAACCAAAGTCAGTTGTTTAACCGACTGAGCCACTCAGGCGTCCCTACGAGATCTCTTTTGATCATTGTAATGCTACTCTACAGTTGAGAAAACCAAGTAATTAAATAATTTCCCAGCATCAAAGTTAGTGAGATCATCAATCAAAGTCAGAGTTGTCTCACTCCCAAACCATATGCCCCTTGCACCACATCACCCTGCCTCCCAAAAAGCCTTTGACATGGAAAAATTGGCATATGCATCCCTTTGACAGTATGGACACCTTTTCTGAGCAATGGTGAATTAGTAGATCTCTCCTTTCTTCCCCTTTCTGTGCTTCCTTCCACCCCCAATTTTTGTTGACTATATATACCTTTGGTTCTTCTTTATATGATTATTTGCAGGCCATTTGAAGCCAGGCTATCAAGATGAAGTATTGTAGAAGTTTGATGGGAGAAAAATGGTGGGAGAACTGAGTCATCAAAATACACATGATGGCAGGCACCTGGGTAGCTCAGTGATTGAGCGTCTGCCTTTGGCTCAGGTTGTGATCCTGGGGTCCTGGGATCAAGTCCTGCATCAGGCTCCCTGCAGGGAGCCTGCTTCTCCCTCTGCCTGTGTCTCTGCCTCTCTCTCTGTGTCTCTCGTGAATAAATAAATAAATCTTTAAAAAAAATACTTATGATGGCATAAGCACAGAGAACTCACAAGTATGCATCCCAGAATCCAGGTCCATATTCACACTGTGAGCCATGCAGGGTAAGGATCTCATGATGAGAACACACACTTACCACACATCATTAATGTGTGTGGTGAACAACCAATGAAAAAACTTTGTCAGGGCAGCCCGGGTGGTTCAGCGGTTTAGCGCCGCCTTCAGTCCAGGTCATGATCCCGGAGACCCAGGATCAAGTCCCATGTCGGGCTCCCTGCATGGAGCCTGCTTCTTCCTCTGCCTGTGTCTCTGCCTCTCTCTCTCTCTGTCTCTCTCTGTCTCTCATGAATAAATAAATAAAATCTTTAAAAAAAAATAAAGAAGAAGGGACAGTCTAATAGTGTCTCTCAAATGTGATGACAAAAGTATCATTTGACAAAGTTTTTTCTTTTTCTTTTTTTTAAAGATTTTATTTATTTATTCATGAGAGACACAGGATCCAGGATCATGCCCTAGGCTGAAGGCAGGCGCCTAACCACTGAGCCACCCAGGGAGCCCCTAGACTGTCTCTTCTGAATAAGGGATGTAAAATAAACTTTGCTAAAGAGAAAATAAATAAATTTTAAAAAGAGAATAAAGAGCAACACAAATCATGACAATTATTCAAATGATGGGCAGTATACTCAAAATCAAAATAACCAAATCAACCAATAATCAACTTGGCTGTGCTCATCCTCACAGCCCTCTTATCCTGGCTGCAATCAGCATTTTGGCCCAAGACTTTGGCCCGAGCAGTCCCCTCGCCTATACCTCACGACAGAATACACACATCATCCACCATTCTGCTCCTGGTTCACATCTCTTCTCCTACACATCTTCTTTAGGTGGGAGCTCATCCACTCACAGCCACGATGATTGTGAAAAGACTCCATCACTTCTACGTTGCCATCCATCATTTCTTCAAACTCACATTTTTGACTGCCCAACAGATGCCTCTACCTCCTATTTAATGTAACAAACACTGATAAACTCTGTCTGTCTCTTGCTCTTCCCTTTCCCTTTTTAAAGTAAGATATTTTAACTATAATTGGTTAATAGCATTGTCTCTTTCCTCTTGGATTTTCTCTCCATCGTACTTCTCCCTCTTCCTCTGCCCCGCCCACTGCTCATGCTCTCTCTCTCTTTCTCTTTAACAAATTAAATCTTTAAGAAAAAAAAAAGGAGAAGTTAAGTCAGGGATGCCAAAGCTTGGTGGGATAGATCTACACGATTCACAATCAGTTGGGTGTATGGTTATTGCTAGCCATCCTGGTGTGGGAGCAGCTTCCAGGGTATCCCTGCTGCCCATTAGGCTGATTCACCCAGAAGTCATGTCACGATATGAATGTGTCCTACAATACTTATCCCTGAAATGACACAGGGAGTGAAGAGGAAAAACAAGTTTGAAATACATAGTTGGAAGCCCACTCAGAATAGAAATCCTCTCCTGTCAGAAGTACTCATAATAATGCAGCAGGGATGATTTTACCATTTTAGATGCATTGCTTTTTTTTTCTTTTTTGATAGTAATTGTGTGAAATAGGATGATCATGAATTCTGTATTTATAGGACACAGATTATAACAAGACTACGAAAAAGCAAGAACATCCATAAGAGCTCATATGCATTTAAAAAATCTATATTTCCAGAATTTAAAACCATAAAATATAGTGAGATAATCTACAAAATAAATCTATGGAATAAGAATGTTTCTGTCTCAGACATTAACTTATTCAATGTCTGTTGCATAAGTAGAACAGGCGTATTTTCTCCAATTTTGAAATAAGACCCCAAAAAACTTGCCCAAGCCTCCACTGGCTCCTGAACACAGAAGGATCCTCAGCCCCCGGCTAGCTGGTCTACCAATGGTAGCCTTGGTTCTTCTCATTAGTCCACACTGGGGACGGGTGCCCCCCTTACACTGCTGTCTATCAGCTCTGCTCTGCACACCATGACTGACTGTGCCGGGCACACAGATCAGCCACACACAAGAATTATGTTGATGGGCCTGGTGGCGTGTCTGCCCCCAGGGGTCCTGCCAATCAACCTAGGGAGCCTTTCTGCCCTTGATGTGCTAGGAGCTGTGTTCTTCCTTGATAGTGACTTTAGCTAGGAAAACTTTTCTCCTTAGTTTATTTTTTAAAATGTCTGTCCTAGGGGCACCTGAGTGGCTCAGTTTGTAAAGCCTCTGCCTTCAGCTCTGGTGATGATCCCTGGGTCCTGGGATCAAGCCCTGCGCCAGGTTCCCTGCTCTGTGAGGAGTCTGCTTCTCCCTTTGCCCTTTTTCCCTGCTCATGATCTCTCTCTCTCTCTCTCATAAACAAATAAAATCTTTTTTTTAAATGTCTGTCCTAGGGACACCTGGGCAGCTCAGCAGTTGAGCATCTGCCTTCAGCTCAGGGCAAGCTCCCAGAGTTTTGGGATGGAGTCCCCCATCGGGCTCCCTGCAGGGAGCCTGCTTCTCCTCCCTCTGCCTATGTCTCTGGGTCTCTCTCTCTCTCTCTCATGAATAAATAAACAAAATCTTTAAAAAATAAAACAATGTCTGTCCTATAGAAAAGTGAAAAAAAATAGTACAATAGCTATATACTCTTGGCCCACATTCAAACAATTGTTAACTTTTTGCTACATTTGTCCTCTGTCCCTCTCCCCATCTCCTTCTCTCTCTCTCTCTCTCTCTCTCTCAATCTCTCCCTCTCTTCTTCTTCTCTCTCTCTCTCCTCCCTTCCCCCTCTCCCTTTCATTTGAAACTAAATTGCAGCTGTCAGGATATTTCACTCTAAAGTTATTGGCATGTATCTTCAAAAAACAAAGACATTCTCCTACATGATCATGACACCCAAGAAATTTAACACTGATGCATAGTGTTATCTGCAGTCCAAAATCCCAGTTTCCTGAGTCATTCCCCAAAAGTCTTCCATAGCTCCTTTTCCATCTAGGTCATCAAAAGTCATGCAATTCACTTAGTTCTCATGTTTCGTTATCTTCCTCTTATCCAGAATAGCTCTGGGGGTGGGGGGGTGCTGCTGCTGCTGCTTCTTTTCTTCTTCTTCTTCTTCTTCTTCTTCTTCTTCTTCTTCTTTTCTTCTTCTTCTTCTTTTTTATTTCATTTTGTAAGGGTTCAGGCCAGTTACTTGTTTGATTAATTGTTTCCTTACAATCAGATTCATATTCAATGTCTTGGGCAAAATATAACACAGTATACTTTTCACAGCTTCATGTCAGGAGGCACATGATAACATATTGTCTCATTGTCAGCCACACAAAGTTGGTCACTTAGTGAAGGTGGTTTCTACCAGTCTCTCTATTGTGAAAACATCTTTCCCCTTTTGTAATTAATGAGTAACATCTAGGAAAATAAAGGAAGACATCAACTGTGTGCATATCCTTTTCCTCAACAATCTTTAATCCAATGGTTTCAGCATCATTATTACATTGGTGACTGCAAAAAAATGGAAATTTCCTTAATTCTATCATTCTGTCTACATTTATTAGCAGCCATTATTCATAAAATGTTCCCTCCCTTGCATGTACATCTTTTTAGTGTCATTATAAACTCATGGCTTCTTTTCCTGATTTCATGTTTTACAACCCACTGCCATTATTATTGGGTTGTTGTTGTTGTTGTTGTGTTTTTTTGTTTTTTTTTTTTTTTTTTGGTGTTCAAATTGCCCCAAAATTAACCAACAGGAGCCCCTTCAAGCTGGTTCCTCTGAACTTTTTAACACATCTTCCATTATCAGGGTCAGCATCACAGGTGTGTGACCTGGGTAGTTGCACAAGACCTTGCTCTTAGGAAAGCCACCTGTGAGCTTCACTGCTCCACTATTGCTAGTCTGACATTCCTGATAATTTTTCAGCAAGGGTCCTACATTTTCATTTTGCACCAGGCCCTGCAAATTACATAGCTGGTCCCACTCACTGGTCTTTGAGACTCTTTGGCTTTCTGGACAAGCTGTTCCAAACACATAGTACTTTTCCTGTCTATAATCCGAAATCAATTTAGCCAAGGAGACATGTTCCTTCTAAAGGGAATGGTGTTTAGAAACCACAATCTGAGGACTCACGTGCCCTTTGGTCTGGGAGTGACACTGCTTCCAGTCACTTTCAATGGTAGGAACTGAACATAACAACCTCATCCAAACCTCTACACCAAGAGACATTCAGCTCCAGCATGGCTTCAAGTAGAATAAGACTATGTCCTAGGAGGATCCCAACCCCCACCCTCATAAGCCTGCCTGGAAAGTTCAACACCACCAGAATTCTGTTCATTCCAGCTAACACCCAAGATTAGGGCATTCATGAAAAAGGGCTTATCATTATGAATCCCTCCCCTGACCCTTTGAGATGTACATGCACCTCCTACAACTCAGGAATGCCTTTCTTGGGGCCCTGAAAGTCAGGCTTTTGGAAGGCAGTCAGCAGAAAGGATAGGGCCTCTGTCTCCCAGTCTCTGCAGGAGAAAGAATCCTGAGTTTTATCACTGTCAGCCGGCAGGCACAGCTGGCCTGAGTCACACTGACACTGACCAATCCTTTGTAATTCCTCACTGAGTATCCCTCTGTCCCCTCCCAACTGCTGCATTCTCACTTTAAAACACCAGTTCCTCTGTGCAAATCAGAACGGAACTCAGATCTTGTCTCTAAGGCAGTAGTTCTTGAATAAAATCTGCTTTCACAGCTTTAACTGATGTCTTGCTTTATCTCTGACAATGGATAGAGCTGGGAAATCATGAACTCACACTGATCCCCCCAGTTCTAAATCAGGAGCATAGCATTTCTCCATTCCATGTCACCGCTCTCCTCTGACCTCGAGAGCCTGAGGTCGCCCCACACTCATTTGCTGTGCCTTACAACATGACATACAGAGTTTCAGCATGATGACATTAATATTACTGTTCACTATAACCCATATGCATAGGCCTCCTGCAAGCTTTTTTTCCCTTACACCATATCCCATTAGCCAGAGTATAGGGATCAAAACCTACCGACAATCCTCAGCTCTGTGTTGTTATGCCATCAGTCTCCTAACCACTTGGATTCCTTTGTTTCTGTGTATCTTCGACTTTTTTTTTCTTAATTCTCTTTAATTTTTTAAGGATTTAAAATAGTTCCATGGTTCAGCTCCTTTTTGGCCTGAACTGCCCTCTTCCAGTAATTTGCCAAATTGACCAACACAAAAGGAAAGGGGAAAGATACCCGCTCTATGGTCTCTAGGCCTTTTAGAAAATATGGGGTTGTTCCTTTGGCCATGTAGGGGTGAATCTACAAGAAAGGTGATATTGTGGATATCAAGGGAAAAGGAACACCCCACAAATGTTAATAGGGCAAAATCAGAAGAGTCTACAGTTTTACTCATCATGCTGTTGGCATTGTCATAAAAAAAAAAAAAGTTAAAGGCAAGAGTCTTGCCAAGAGAATTAGTGTACATATTGAGCATATGGAGCTCTCAAAGAGCAGAGACAGCTTCATTAAGTGGGTGAAGGAAAGTGATTGGAAAAAGAAGGAAGCCAAAGAGAAAGGTAGGCGGGTTTCCCTGCAGTGTCGCCTGCCGTACCCAGAGAAGCACTCTGTGAGAGCCCATGGAAAGGAGCCTCAGGTGCCAGAACCCATTCCTTGTGAATGCATGGCATATAAATGCAAATAAATAAATAAATAAATAAATAAAATACCTCAAAGGCTGTAAAAACATTTCTATTAGTTGAGTAAAAGCGTGGTGTCCTCTCCCCCGAAGAAATATGTAAAGCAAACTGTGTACTAAAAATAAAATAAAATAATAAAATAAAATAAAATAAAACATTGATATGGCTCAAAATTCAGAACTGCATAAAAAGATTCTCAGAGAAGTTCACCGTCCCTCTCATCCTTCTTCCTTCCATGCTGTTCACCCTTACGCCCTCCAGGTAGTCATTTGCCTTTGTTTCTGGTATATCTTTCCTGTGATTCTAGTGAAAACAGCAACATGTGCTTGCACACACACACACACACACACACACACACACAATTCTTACCCCCACCTTTTTTGTACACAAATGTAACATGCTTAATGTATTCTTTTCCACATTATTTTCTTCACTTAACAATATAGGTTGGACATCCTTTCCTGTCAGTTCAGAGTCTTCCAGTCTTTTTTATGGCTGCGTGATACTCCAGCCTGTGGCTGCTCTATGACTGATTCAACCAGTCTCTCAGGGGCAGGAGCTTTGATTGTGTTTTCAGAATTTGCTATTATAACAACATCCCACAATCATTAACTTTTTTTCTGTATGTTGTTTTGCATCCAGTGGGTTATCACTTCGGAATAAAATGAGCTAAGCTGGATTGCTTGACCAGAGAGAATGCAGCCCTTCCAGCACCTTAATTCTAGCCCAGTAAGATCCATCTGATTTTGGTTTATTAAATATTGCTAAATTCTCATCAGTTGGTTAACTGCTCTGTACACTTGCCAGCAGTGCCAACCCTCTTTCAGCTCTGGAAATGCTGATGTAGCAAAGCATAGCTGTTTCAGGTACCCGAGATTGAAGGGTTTACTCTGTGGGTATTGTCTATTGCCAGAGAGCCAATCTCTTAATCCTCTCCACCATGAGTTTGCTATATTTGTATGTCCAACAGATTGATGTGAGAGTTCATGCAGGCAAAAAAGAGGCCCCCCAAAACCAGCAAAACCTTTGCATGATGGATTGGACATTAAGCTGCCCATAGGGAGAGCTCTAAAAACAGAGCACAGAGCTTAGAAGTGGGCCACAGCCCTGGTCTCTCAAAGGAGACAGATGAAGATGCAAAATGAAAACCACATTGATTGGGGCACCTGGGTGGCTCAGTCAGTTAAGCATCTGCCTTCGGCTCAGGTCATGATCCCAGGGTCCTGGGATTCAGTCCCACGTTGGGCTCCTGCTCAGTGGGGAGCCTGCTTCTCCTTCTCCCTATGTCTACCACTTCCCCTGCTTATGCTTGCACTCTCTCTCTCCCTCTCTCTTGAGTAAATAAATAAGTAAATCTTAAAAAAAATAAAAGAGAGAGAGAGAAAAGTAAACCATGCTGATCAAGGAGTCAGGATTAGAGCAGCTACTAAGAACATTGTGCCTCCTGAAGCCCTGGAAACAGTGGAGAGGCCTGGCTCTGCTTGAGCTGGAGTGTTTCTTAGCCAGTGCAAGGGAATCTAGTATTTAATCAAAACTTCATCAGTCAACTTTACCAGTTTAGCTATAAATACAGTATCTACGGTAATTGTAAACGGCTCCAATTTTTTTTCCAAAATTTAGCTAACTTTGCTCCAAACTCATAAAATCCAAGTGTATTTAGTCTCTATGGCTGCTGTAACAAGTTACAACATGTTTAGTGGCTTAAACAGCACAAATATGTTATCTTACAATTCCAGAGGTTGAAAGTCTGCACAATCTGAGGTCTCACTGGGCTAAACTCAGGGTGTCCTGAGGGCTTTTCCAACTCCCAGATGCCTCCCTGGCTTGCGGCCTGCTTCCGTCTCATAAACCAGCAAGGGCCGGTGGAGTCATTCTCACATCACAGGGCTGTGACGCTGACTCTTTGGCCACTCTCTTCCCCAGTAACAATCCTCGTCCTCACAGCAGACCAACCCACATAACCAGGATAAGCTTCCTACTTCAGGGTCAGCTGACCAGCAACTTCAATCGCATCTGCAAACTTAACTCCCCATTTCCACATAAGCTGACCTATTCACAGGTTCTAGGATTGGGATGTGGACGTGGGTGGGACAGTCTACTGTCAAGTAACATTGGACTATCTTGTGCCTAGGTGTGCTCTGACACGGCATCACATTCTCACATTCACAATTCTACAAAAGCCTTGACAAGAAAGGGTATCTTTACCAAGGATCCATTGAGGACGCTGAGAAGGAAGTTTTAGATAGTCATGCAGTAAGTCCTCTTTAGATATCTCTTCTTCCTGAAGTTTCTACTGAGTATTCCTCATGGGAACTGTCAACTCCACTTTCTCTTTATTCTCCCCATCTCCTCTCTCCCTCCAGACCTATTTTCCTTCTGAGTATCTGAGTATCTTCTACCCTTTCTCTGTTTGAGGAACCCAGCCCACTTCTGTTCTCAGCTTCCCTGTCTTGCATCCCTGTTCAACCCACAGTCAACCCCTTGCAGGAAGTAGGTATGCTGGATATACCATTTGCTCCTTCAGATCCCATCTCCGTCCTTTGGACCCTGCCTGTGCCTGGGAAGGCCACTCTTGCCTTCTGGCTCCTGGTTGGGTTAGGTACCACACAAAGCATGGTGGGTGAAGAAGGGAGGTGAGGGTCTCTGCTCCCCTCTCCCTAAGGCTTCAGCTCCTGTCTGGTGGCTTTATCTCCAACTACAATTCTCCCCACAGGTTCTGGTAATCATCACCTCCCCTGCCTCCTCCAGGCCTTGGAGTGGTAACAGTTCCTCTACTGTTGCTCATTCTGAGGGGCTTGACCACCCCCTGTTGGCTTCCTTAAACTCACACCCTTATAAATGACTCATGAAATTCTGTTCAACATCCATGGGACTATCTAAAACCATGTATTTCCTGCAGGGACCCTGGCAAGAGTGGGGGAAGAGGCCTCTTAAATACTTAGAACACACACACACACAAATTTGTGACATTTGCTACAACATACGAATCTTGAAGGCATCATGTGAAGTGAACTAAAATCAGACATAAAATCTGTTATGATCCACTTATATGAGGCACCTAGAATAGTCAAATATTAAGTAAAATGATATTGCCAGAGGCTGAGGGGAGGGGGACAGAGTTTCTGTTTGGAAAGATGGAAAAGGTCTGGAGATGGATGGTGTTGATGGCTGCACAACGAGGTGAACGTACTTAATTCTGTGCCCTTAGAAACAGTTAAGATGGTAACTTTTATGTTATATATTTTTTGCCACAAAAAAAAAAAAAAGAGAGAGAGAGAGAACTTTTTAAATACCTGTCACACACACAACAGGGATCTCAGCTTGAGTCCTGACTATGATTGTGTCCTACGATGGGATATACCTGGGCAGGTCTGGAAAAAATAGTGGGGTAGCCTGAGACAACTTTATGTGCAAGGGGGCTGAGAACTTAAATGCAGAAAGATCCAGGGACCAGGCTCCTGACCCAGAAACGGAGTTGAACTCATCAGGGGGCAAGAGCAAATTTCCAATTCAGGTAGGGTCCCTGCAACACAGGCTCACCATTACGCTTCATAGCATTTCCTGCAGTTGCCTCCAAGCACGTTTAACGCCTCTCTGTGATGCACTGACGGCCCCGTGAGCAGGCCCTCTCTGTTCGTCCAGGCTTCTGTGACAGAACCACAGGAGGGGTGGCTTATGGACAATAAACATTTCCTTCTCATTCTGGAGGCTAGAAGTCCAAGACCAAGGCACCCACAGATCCAGTGTCTGGTGAAGACCCCCCTCCTGGTTCACAGATGCCATCTTCTCGCTGTGTCCTTATGTGGGGACAAGGTGAGGGAGTTCTCTGCTATTTTTCCATGAAGGCACTAATCCCATTTACAGTGCTTCCCTCTCATGACCTAGTCACTCTCAGAGTCCTGACCTCCAAATATCATCACATTAGGGATTAGGACTTCAACACAGGTGTGTGTGTAGGGGGCATACATTCAGTCTAGCCAGGGCAAAGAGTGCTTTATGCATGGCTTTGTCCCTAGCACCCAGTTTAATTACTCAGGTGGGAATACTTGCCCATTTGGCATTTGAGTAAACGAATGATTTCTGAATACGGCATGGTGGCTGTTAGCATAATCTGTTCCTTCTCAGCTCTGCGGATGCTTGTCTGGGTCCTGGAGTTAAAGCAGATTGGAAGTGAAGTAGCTGTTGCCCAAGCCCTGTAATACTCCAGGAGCATAAGCAACACCACATGGGACCTTCAGGGAGCATGACTGGCAGAGAAGAGCCAGCCAGGATGAGCCTGAGCCCCAGATTTTCAGATTTCAACAGCAGCGGACCATCTGACAGCGAGGCCGGGTAAATCATACTTCCTTCTTTCTCTCCAACCCAGACTCAAAATATTGGAGATTTCAGCCATCCCAGAGCTTTAAAATGGCCTTTTTCTCCTTTTCTCTATTAGTGTTTTGGAACCACATTAATCAAGTTAGTTATATTCAACTTTAATGGATTTTGTAGCCATTAATATAATTTTTGAGATCCTTTGGCAAGAGGGGAACTTTCCCATCCTACTCCGATGGCCCTTTCTTAGCTTATGGTGCTGATTAGCACCAATGGCTCATCATTCTTAACTTTCAACATGTCAGCTCTTCGGAGTCCTACCCTGGAGGCCCTGGGAAGGTTTGTGACCTTGGCCAGGGGAAACAAGGGAAATCCAAGACACCGTTTCCTGGATTCCCTCACCACACATACCTACCCAAGTTCACTCCCAGGTGTCAGCTGGCTGTCACTGTCGGGTTCAACACCATTTGGTCTCCCAGCCCTCTCCATTCAATGTCTTGACTCGAGTCTTTTTAAAACTTTCAGTCTAGCTATGCTTCCTCATTTGGGCCCTTTCAAATTCCCAATAAGGAAATCGTTTCCCTCCTTCTCGACCAAGACCAGAACGGAAACACCCGGACATGGGCCCAACCTCACGGGCATGTCGTTCCCAGCAGTCTGTGGCTGCTCCTTCCACAGAAAGAGTAGAGGGAAGAAGAGGGATAGGGACAAGAGGAGGGTGTTGGGAGCACTGAGATTTGCATGGAAGGAATGTTCTGAACTGAGCCCTTCCTCCATTCTGAAGATGTTGTCATACTTTCCACCAGGACATATTTAATGGTCCTCAATATGCTACAGGATAATATTTGTAAGCACTTTTGGCAAAGGTTCCACATTGTATTTCAATGATCTATCACTCTGCATTCTTTTCCACGTGATGCATGCTCCTTTTCACTGCACCTGACTCTTGGCCCTACTCTCATCCACACCACCTGGACACAGGATGTCTCTGGGCACTGACAGTAAAAACAAGGTCCTGATGCATGCTACAGCTTGGTAAGTGAAAGAAGCCAGTCACAACAGACGAATGCTACATGATGATTCCATTTATGTGAAATGTTAGAGTACCCAAGTCCAGAGACACAGAAAACAGAGCAGCAGTCTCCAGGGGCCTGGGGTGTGTGTGTGTGTGTGTGTGTGTGTGTGTGTGTTGGGGGGGGGGGCAGTTGGCGACTATCCCTGCGGGCAGGACTTCTTTTTTGGGGGTGATGAAAATGATTTCAAATTGCTTGTGGTGATGGATATGCAACTCTGTGATCATACCAAAAGCCACTGAATTGTATACTTTAAATAGATGGATTGTATGGCATGTGAATTATATCACAATAAAGCCATAACCAAAAAAAAAGCAACTCACAGTGAGGGTAAGGGGGTAAAGGAGGAAGTCGACCTAGGAGGAAATGAACAATGAGACTTTAAAAACCAGCAGGAGATAAAAAGAGGGCTTTTTTTTTTTTTTAAGAGAAAGGGAAAAATATGCTCTTATAAAAAATAGAGCTTTTCAAAATAAATAAATAAATAAATAAAGCTTTTCACCCAATGCCTGAGAAGAGTGCTGTCTGTAAAGTATGTTCTGGAAACTGCAGGAACCAGCAGGAAGGGCGGGGGGGGGGGGGGGGGTGGAAAGCCTGGATCAATGCAGCATAAGTGGAAAACAGACAAAGGGCCAAGCTAACGAGGGAATCAGGCACACCGAAGCGAACAGTCACATCAGGAAGTGGAGTGAAAGAGACAGCTGGGAACAAGGCACCAGGAAGACTGTTGAAAGAATTTTGAATTTTGAACTAAAAATTAAGTTAAATGAGACAGGAGAACCCATTTGCTTTCTCCTGGCCTCTTTTTTTTTTACACCATGCTCCCCCCCGCCGCCCCCCCCCCCACCGTGCCTTCCCAGGGAGCCTGCCTCACTCTGCTGGGCCAGCCCAGGACACATGTGACTGGGGACACACCAAGGACCTGCGCGGTCTCCCCCAACCCAGCTCCTGAGTGCCAGCGTCCCTCCACCCTCCGACCCCAGTTCCCACCCCAAGGTGGTTCACAGAACCAGAAGGAACCATCTTCAGAGTGGCCAGGGGAAGTCCCTTGGTGGCAGGCTGGTCAGCAGCTGGTGGGAGCATATGCTTTCTCTGAGCAGGTTCCCTCTACTTCCTGTCCTACAAAACATCTGGCCCTGGGCACTAGACCATGAGTCAGGAAGTCCCAGGCCCCCCCCCTTTTTAATTAAAGCTCAACTACATCCTCTGGGGGCAAACCCTTTAAAGACAGGCTCACTGGGGCGCCTCAGCGGCTCAGTCGGTTAAGCGTCTGCCTTGGGCCCAGGTCATGATCTTGGGGATCCTGCCCTACACTGGGCTCCCTGCTTAGCTGGTATTTTGCTACCCCTCTGCCCCTCCCTGATGCTCTCTCTCTTTCTTATCTATTTATTTATTTGACAGAGAGAGAGCACAAGCTGGAGGAACAGCAGCAGAAGAAGAGAGAGAAGCAGGCAACCAGTAGAACAGGGACCCCGATGTGGGGCTGGATCCCAGGACCCCGGGATCATGACTTAAGCCGAAGGCAGACGCTTAACTGACTGAGCCCCCAGGTGCCCCAAGAAGGGTTAAGTTTCATAAATGAAAACAATCAAAACCAAAAACCCATAGCTTTTCCCGATTCCAAATACTATATACCTCCTCTAAAACATTTAGTCTTCAAATAAAATAAATGTATGCCTACATCTCTCTCCAAAAAAGTCATACTTTTCAAAAAATTTCTTAAATTATGTAAACTTTAAAAAGTCCTTAAATTGTAAACGTTTACTGTTAAAAAGAAGAATCTGACCAAACACGAGGTCCCCTCACCATGGAAAACTTTCTTGAGAGCGTCTGGGAGGCTCAAGGGATGAGGAAAGATGCCTTCCCCTGCCTATTTTGTTCCATTTGGGATGACAGGTCTCCAAAGCAGAACTGCAGTGACTCGACGCCAAGGATGGGATGCCCTCATTCATATGTGTGTTCAGATCCCTACATGGCAGCTCCTTCTGGAACCAAATGCAACCTGGCTTTGCAAATACGATTTACATTTCCAGAGCTATGCATGAAATCAGACCCTCTACGGAATATATGAAAATTAGACTTTCAACGCCTGGAAAAAAGTTTTCAAAAAAAATTACCACCATTCTACCTCTACTCCTCCCACCTTCCATCCAGTCAAGAGGTAAGTCAAAGAAAGTCCAAGAATGACATAATGAAAGAAACAATTTCCTGTACTATTATTCCCCACCAGGAAGCATTACCTAAGTCCCTAATTGCTTACAGTTTGGGGCTAAGCACTGTATAAAGAGAATTGTATTGAACCAGTCTATCTCCTTTTCAAAGACTTTATCGTGGAAAGGTAGTTAGCACTCACATGGACCAACATGTCCAGGAGACAACAGCGCAAGGGGAAATGGAAAGCATACCAGTGACTGGACATTGAAGCATCAGCTTGGTCAATGTCGGTGCATTTTCAGGGAGCCAGGAAAGAGAGCATCCAGGGGTGAGCAGCTGTTGGGTGTCTAGGGATCCGTAGGTCCAATTGCAGATGCTGCCCCCACCTCTTAGAAGATACCATGTCTGTCTCCTGGTGGGCAGGGAAGGCCACAGGACTGGGTTGCAGGCAGGCGGGAGGAAGTTGGGGTACCCAACTGGGCTGAAATAGGAGGGCAGAGGGCACCAGCAAGGGGTGCCTAGCAGAGACACCCAGTGGAAGGGCCACGGGCAGCCCCACCCACACCTCCAGGCCTGGGGATTTCTCCAGCCTTCCACTCTGCTCAAGACCCAAGGTGGATTCTAGAACTCATTTGGTGGAAATGGGGAAAAGGAAGGTCTAGGTCAAGCTTAAACTGTGTGATTGGAAGTCAAGGAGGGAAGGGTATGAAAACATTCCTGCTCAGAAGAAATGCTGATAAATGACAGGATCAACCGTAGCCAGGAGAACAACATCCTTAGATCTGCTCCTGTGGATGAGAAGCCCCCAGCAGAGGCCCAGGTGTTTCTGCAGGTGAATGAAAACCACACAGCAGGGGCTGAACGGGAGCTAGAAGGGGTCGGTTGACCAGCTGACCAGAGTGAGAATCAGGCCCTGTAAGAGGGACATGGTAAGTGGCAAAACCTAACTCGGCATCAACAGCCTCCAAGTAGGAGAGAATTCTCTCATTAAAAGCCATCATGTTTGGGGCACCTGGGTGGCTCAGTGGTTGAGTGTCTGCCTTGGGCTCAGGGCACGATCCCAGGGTCCTGGGATCGAGTCCCACATCAGGGTCCCCACAGGAGCCTACTTCTCCTTTTGCCTGTGTCTCTGTGTCTCTCATGAATAAATAAATTAAATATTAAAAGAAAAAGCCATCATGTTTACTAACTAGTAACTGTAAGCCTTCAAAACTATTTTAGGTCAACGGCAGGACCCTGGTCCCACCACAGTCCAGACCCCAAACACAAGTACCATACCCAGCGAAAGTGGCCAGGTCCAAGAGGACCGAATCTCCATTTCAGCCCCTTCAGATCACACACATCTCTCTGTAACTATGCACACACATATTTGTGGAAAGAAACATCTAAGTCATCTCAGTGAGAAAAAAAAAAGATGAAAAATGGTTGGGGATGTGGATAACAAGTTTGCTCAAAACCCCTGCCCCGATTCTCATGGAAATACAAATCGTGATAGACAGTGAGATACTGCGTTTTGGCAAAACAGAGTGGTCAACATGCAAGATGATCCACAGCGGAGGTGGAGAAATAGATCCTCTCTCATACACCGGTGCACACTGGTAAGACTTTTGGGAGGTGGCAATTTGGCGGTGTCCATCTTTATGAAATGGCCATGCCTTTCGACCATCAATTCATTTCTGGGTGTCTCTCAGTCTCCAGCTGTTCTAGAGCCTCGGTCAAGTGTATGGAAGAAACAAAGAATGTTTATTATAGCAGTGTTTACAATTTTTTTAAAAAGGAAACAAACCTAAGTAGCCATCACTGGGGAGATTAGTTACAGTCTGGCACATCCATGGAATATAGTAGTGATAAGAAAAGAATGACGTAAATTTACATGGAAAAGACCACATAAATGATCTCACGGAAAGACCCCAAAGACATACTGTTCACTGAAGCTGCAAGTTGCAGAATGCTGCAGAAAGCATGACGTTAGTTATGTAAATGCATACAGAAGGGTATACATTTGTCTATGCAAATACAGTCATGCAAATGCAAGCAAGAAAATCTGGGCAGATTTATACCAAACTGATAATAGTGATTACTTCTGATGGAGGAAGAAGGTTAGGGACTGGGGAATTAAGAGGGTTTTTTGGTCTGTCTAGAAGTCTCCTTTACAAGGAGAATGTATTTGTGTGCTACTTGTGCAAGTAAAAATGAATTTTATTTTTTGACCTTTTTAAAAAAGATTTTATTCATTTATTCGTGAGAGACACACAGAGAGAGGCAGATACAGGCAGAGGGAGAAGCAGGCTCCATGCAGGGAGCCCAATGCGGGACTCGATCCCAGGACCCCAAGATCACACTCTGAGCCAAAGGCAGACGCTCAACAGCTGAGCCACCCAAGCGTCCCTCAACTGTAGTTTTAAAACAGAGAGGCCAAAAATAAATAAAATAAAATAATAATAAAATAAAATAAAATAATAAAACAGAGAGGCTGAAACAGTTTGCATGTATGGAATTGGCATTTTAATAGGTTGTGCCCATCTCTCTGGCCTAAGAACTGATAGACATAGAAAGTAACGCCGGGTCAGGCTGCAAACAAACAAACAAGCAGCAATAAAAGCAACCTAAAACTGGGCACTGGGGAAAGGAAGAAACGTGGAAATAAAAGAATATTGCAGACAGTCCCTGACCTAACGACGGTCCAACTTATGATTTTTCATCCTTATGATGGTGCAAAAAAGTGATATAGATTCAGTAGAAACCATACTTAGAATTTTGAAGTTGGATCTTGTCCTGGGTTAGTGGGGTCAGGCCTGTCTCAATGCCGGGCAGTGAGCCGCAGCTCCCAGGCCGCCAGCGATCACGAGCATGACCACCCATCCTGACACCCATCCTGCACCCATCCCACCGCTCTGGTCTTCACTTTCAGGACAGTCCTCAATACACGCCGTGTGACAGTCAACCCCTGATTATCAAATAGGCTCGTGTGAGGTGATTTTGCCCACCTGTCAGCTGATGGGAGTGTTTGGGGCACGTTTAAGGCAGGCCAGGCTAAGGAAGCTATGATGCTTGGCAGGTCAGGTGTATTAAATGCATCTTCCACTGACACTGTTTTTTGACTTCTGATGGGTTTGTTGGGACACAGTCCCATCCTAAGTCAAGGAAGACCAGCACATGGCAGGCCAATAAGTGTGTTTTCCTCAATAATTTCACCTTCATATACTTCACTCTTACCCCCCCAACACACACACGCACACACACACACACACACACACACACACACGAGAGGTTAATGGTGAAGCATGAATGAACTCTTTGTCCTCAGAGAATGTTTGGCATAAAATCTTAACCACACGAGCTTTTGTTTCCTTTAGAGGAGAACAAAACAATATTTTTCATCTCGACCCAGCTAACGTGAACGTTTAAAAAATATTTTGCTGGCAGAGATTATAATCACAGATGCAGTAGAGCCAAACAGCATCACATTGCCTTCCTTGCTAAATTAATGAAATGTGACTTCACATGGCGGTTGGTTCATCTTCAAGGACTAAGTATATTAAAAATGGCAGTAAAGTCTTGACTGTTAAAATCATAATGAGAAAATATGATCACATGTTGATTCTGGGGTCCTACTATAACAATGTTATAATATTCCTCTCTATATATAATGTATTTACCGTAACCCACCATTTGTGGGGTCTTGGCAAGCGATATAAGACCTAATTAAAATTCTATTGTTGAATCAAGGCTGTGTGTGTGTGTCTGCATGTACGTGTATAGTGATAAACTCTTACATATTTCTGTATGTTTGAAACTTTTCATAATGAAAATTTAGAAAATTTTTCTGTTGTTTTTTCAACAGATTTTTTCAAAATCCCTTTCAGATCACCCTGGATTAGTAGCACCTTGCTCAGACCTTCACTCGCTTGTGGGTGACACCTGTACAGCTTCTTTCTTGGACTTTCTCTGGCCCCACTTTGCAGGCCAGCCTCTGTAGAGTGACCACATGACTCTTCTCGAACAAGCTTTCATCCACCTCGTCTCTCTTTGAGGCTCACCATAAAATGCCAAACTCCTCTGCCCGGCTTTCCCGGTTCTTAGCATCCACCCTCTGCACCCCCGCAACCCTGGGATGGGCTGATCTCTCCAGCACTGTGTGTTTCCCTCTGCGCCTCTGCCCGGTGCCTGCTGCCTGGACTGTGCTCCCCTGGCCCTCCTTCAGCTAAACCTGACCTAGACCAGTCCCATCCTTGGCCTTCCTCCTCAATCCTCCCCTGTCTTTAGCACTTGAAATCTGAACTGGAAACATCCAGAGAGAGTATACACCTGCCACTTGGATGCAAATTTAGCATTTCCATTAGCAATAAAATTACCCCACCTCAGTGATTACCTCTCAGCCACTTAAAAGCAGGAAACAAAAGAAGCAAGCACCAACTAACAGATGTTGGTGGGTAAATTATTTATCAATCTCAACATAACGATGCTTTGAAAGGTAAACAAAAATAGGGGCACCTGGGTAGCTCAGAAGGTTAAGCCTCTCTTTTTTTTTTTGTAAGATTTTATTTATTTATTCATGAGAGACCCACAGAGAGAAGCAGAGACATAGGCAGAGGGAGAACCAGGGTCCTCGCAGGGAGCCCGATGCAGGACTCGATCCTAGGACCCTGGGATCCTGCCCTGAGTGGAAAACAGATGCTCAACCACTGAGCCACCCAGGCGTCCCAAGCCTCTGACTCTTGATTTCGGCTCAGGTCATGATCCCAGCGTGGTGAGATCGAGCCCCACGTTGAGCCCCATGTCATCTCCGAGCTCAGCGCAAATCTGCTTGGGATTCTCTCTCACTCTCTGCCTCCTCCCCCACCCTCTCTCTAAAATCAATAAACGAATCTTCCTAAAAAAGTAAACAGAAGTAAATTTCCTGAAATTATGTGACCATATGTGTGTGTTCAACACATATTCAGCAAGCATTTACCATACGCAGGCACTTTTGTAGGCACTTAGGATACACCAACGGAAAAACAGATGAGCCGTCGTAGAGCATATGTTCTAGGAGCAAACACAACTAATGTACAGAATAAATAAGTGTGTTAGTATATGTTAGTATACAGGAAGATAACAAATGCTATAAAAAGAAAAAGCTGGAGAAGTTAAAGGGGATTGGAGGGTACAGAGCAGGGAATGTTCCAGAGGGGGCAAGGTGTTAGACTTTTAGATGACATTAATAGTATGGTGAGTGTCTTAGTCTGCTTGAGCTGCTATAACAGAATAGAAAATAGAAATTTGTTTCTCACGGGTCTTGAGACTGGCACGTCCAGATCAAGTCACTGGCAGGTTCAGTGTCTGGTGAGAGCACACTTCCATGTTCCCGGATGGCTGTCTTCTGTCTGCAGGGGAGCTCTCTGGGGTCTCTCTTCTAAGGGCACTAATCCCGTTCCTAAGGGCTTCCCCCTCATGACCTAATCACTTCCCAAAGGCGCCACCTCCACATACCATTATAGGGCTCCAACACAGGGATTCTGGGGAGACACAAAACGCAGAATGTAGCAGGCAAAGGAGGCTTCATTGACAAAACGACATTTGCAGAAAGGCTAGAAGAAGGCGAGGCAGCTGGCCGGGGAGGTATCTGGGCAAACAGCATTCCAGGCAGGTTGCAGAAGGAGCCTGCACAGGAATGAGTCTCGTGAGGCCCATCCCTCGGCATGGGCACGGTACCCCGCACCAGACAACACCAACCTCCCTTCCCGACTCCCTTCTTTCCTTTCTTTTCTCTGTAGTGCTGGCTGTCTGGCTCCAACACCACCTTCTGCACTGCTTCTGAGAAATTTCCAATACATATTAAGTAGGGAACAAATAGATCATTTAAACTCTCTAACTCCCAATCATTTACGATAGTGCATCTGTTGACCGATCATGAGTCAATGGCCTCCTACATCACCAATGTCCTCACTACCATTTTGAAATCCTCTTCTTCAGTTGACTTCATGTTGTTTTCTTTGGAGAACCGTCAATAGAAAGTAGCACATGATAAAGGAATAAAAGGAAGAGGCTGCTCCAAACCTCTGATGGAAACAGGCCAAGTCAGCGTGTGAGAGGATGCAGAAAGGCAGGAGGAAGAAGTGATGGAAGAAGGAGAAAAAGTGTGGGAACTTTCTGAGCTGTGATGTGGCCCGCCCTCCGGAACCCAGTGCCAATGAGCTCGGCCTCACTCACCCTGGTGCCCAGGGAGGCAACAGTACTCAAGGACAACCGGGCTTAACAGGAAGTCTCTGCTAAAAGAGAGGAATGAGGCCTACCCGAGAGCTACAACCTATACATTTTCACTCAAAAGCACAAGTTATGAATCGTGTTTATCCCCACATGGAAGTCATTATGGAAAGTGGGAGATGGATAAAGTGAAGACATGAAAATTAGGATTTCATCCGTCCCCACTCCTAGTCATTTAGTATCATCCAGCTAGACACACACTTAAAACACACACACACAAGAAAAGCTACCCAACTGGAAAACATCTCATTGCCTCAATTCAATTGAGTTTTATCTTAGCCATGACAGAGAAGTAGTGATTTTTCTAACTAGCAGGAAAAAAAAAAGAGACTTCTTGACACAGACTAAAGCAGGCAGGTGATGTATTTCTTCACCCTGCCCTTACACTTCTGTTGTCTTCTGCAGAACATAATCCCTTCCAGCATAGCGCCAGCCATGGTGCAGGTGTCCGCACAATGATTCGCCCACCCGTGCACGGCCCTATGCCACGTGCTGGGACTACAGTGCTGAAAAGACAGCCGTGGTCCTGCCCTCAGGAAGCATATCGTCCTGGAAGGGACAGAGATATTACATAAGTAAATAAGAAAATTCACAAAGAAACATTTAAAGTACAGTTATAGTAAATACTTGGAAAAACTTTAGAGGGACTTAGTCTGGATAGTGGGGGTGGGGGGTGCAGTGGGGTCAGGTTTTTCTTAAAGGCGTGATGCTTGAGCTGAGACCTGAGGCAGAACAGGCTTTAGCCAGGACATGAGGGAGGGGTAGAGGGTCCCCACAGGGGGAAGGGACTTAGTGCTTTCAACGAACTGAAAGGTGAAGGCTGCTGCAGAGAATTTGAATGGGGAGTGATTGCATTAGTCATGGTTCTCTCATGTGCTTGTTGGCCATGAGCACTGGGTGTTAATGCTATATGTTGGCAAATTGAACTCCAATAAAAAAAAATTTAAAAAGTCATGGTTCTCCAGAGAAACAGCCAGTAGGATGTATGCACATAGAGATTTCTTAGAAGAAATAGGTTCATGTGCTTCCCAAGATCTGCAGGTGGGTTGGCAAACTGGAGACCCAGGAGAGACGATGGTGTATCCCAGTCTCACCTCTAGCAGATTCGAGACCCAGGAAGAGTTGATGTCATAGTTTGAGTCCAAAGACAGGAGGAAAGCCACTGTCCCAGTCCAAAGGCTGTCAGGCAGGAGGAAGTCTCCTTGCTCCGGGGAGGTCAGCCTGTTGTTCAGGCTTTGAACTGATTAGGTGAGGCCCACCACACTGGGAGGGTGGGCGATCTGCCTTACTGAACTACCAGTTCAAGTGTTAATCTCATCCGAAAACATCCTCACCGAAACACCATATATCTGGGCACCCAGTGGCCCAGTCAAGTTGACGCATAAAATCACCCCTCCCAGGGATGGTGAGGAAAAGGGGCTGTAATGTTAGATGAAGAGCAGATGCGCGGCAGATGTACGGGGTCCTTGTCAACAATGCCAAGAGTTTGGTCTTTGTTAAACATGACCGTCTACAGCCACCAGCACTTCACAAAAGGCCAGACACGGTCATTCCACAAAATATAAAAGCCGTCACCTCAGAATAAAGGGCGCTCCTTTAAATTGAATAGATTTGGGCTTATGGAAACCTCCCCCATTCATCCTTCTTTCTGTTTGGTGGCAAACCTAAGAAACTTGCGTCACAGTCCATATGGTCTGCGTTTGCCCAGCCTGAGACACCAGGGGAGTCAAAACCACAGATTTGATGAGAATGCCTTGGAAGAGCATTCAGAACGCCTACCAGAGAAGGTAAAACAGGAGAGGAAGAAACCTTAGTGGAGGTGAGCAGAGAGGCAGAGCACCGAGGGAAACAAAAAAACAAAAACAAAAACAAAAAACAGAAAATGAGGATAAAAGAATAGAGGGGCACCTGGGTAGTTCAGTTGGTTGAGTGTCTGACTCTTGGTCTTGGCTCAGGTCATGATCTCAGGGTGGTGAGATGGAGCCGCACATCAGGCTCTGCACTCAGCATGCAGTCTGCTTGAGACCCTCTCCCTCTGCACCCTAAAATAAATAAATAAATCTTAAAAAAAAAAAAGAAACAAAGACAATGATCCTTCCACCTTTCCGATGCAATCCGATAGCAACTTTCACTGTCATCCTTGTGTCTGTAGAGAAGGGATCTTCGCCAACATGGAAGGAGGAATTCATGAACCATTGGGACCAGAGGGAAGATGAGCATGACGGCCACAACCAGAGTGGGGTTAACAAACTATGGCCCATGGGCCAAATCTGTCCTGCTCACTGCCTGTTTTTTGTACAACCCATGGCCCCCTTATATTTCTTATTTCATTTAAATGTTTTTTCTTTTTTAATCGAAAGAAGTCTACTATTTTGTGACATGGAAAGATTACTTGTAAGTAGTTCTGTTGGGTCACGGTCACCCTTAATCCTTCACATGTTGCCTGTGGCTGCTTCCAGGTGACCTGACAAAGCTGAATAGTCGTAAAAGAGGCTGTGTGTTCCACGAGGCCTAATGTATTTACCCTCCGGCCTGCAATGGTCTGAATGTTTGTGTTCCTCCAAAATCCATATGTTGAAACCTATGGCCAAGGAGATGATATAGGGAGGCAGGACCTTTGGGAGGTGCTGAGGTCGTGAAGGTGGAGCCTTCATGAATGGGGTTCATGTCCTTATAAAAGAGGCCTCCCTGAGCTCCCTTCCCTGTCTCTGCCATGTGAGGGTATATCTAGAAGGTACTGTCTAGGAATTGGGTCCCCACCAAACACTGGATCTGCCGTGCCTTGATCTTGGACTTCCCAGTGACCTGTAAGAAATAAATGTCACAGGGTGCCTGGGTGGTTCAGTTGGTTGAATGTCCAACTCTTAATTTTGGCTCAGATCATGATCTCATGGACACGGAGACTGAGGCCTGTGTCAGGCTCTGCGCTGAGCAAGGAGTCGGCTTGAGATCCTCTCTCTCTCCCTCTCCTGCTCCCGCTGCTTGCACTCTCTCTTTCTCTCTAAAAACAAATAAATACATCTTTAAAAAAGAAAGGAGGGATGCTTAGGTAGCTCAGTGGTTGGACATCTGCCTTTGGCTCAGCATGATCCCAGAGTCTGGGATGGAGTCCCACATCGGGCTCCCTGCATGGAGCCTACTTCTGCCTCTGCCTGTGTCTCTGCCTCTGTGTGTGTGTGTGTCTCTCATGAATAAATAAATAAAATCTTTTGAAAAAAAAAAGAAAGAAGGAAGGAAGGAAGGAAGGAAGGAAGGAAGGAAGATCTGTTGTTTATTAGCCACTCAGTCTGCGGTAGTTTGTTAGAGCAGCTTGAACAGGTGAAACATAGCACTTTACCAAAAAAAAAAAAAAAGTGCCAGCCCTTGACCTGGAAGCCAGAGGAAAGGGAATAGGCGGAGTGGGACCCAAGATAGGAACAAGCAGGGAGAGGCGTAGGAGTGAGGTCATACCTGGGACCTCTCGGGCTCGGATGGAGCTCGGGGCCATGGATGGCTTGGGTCGTTAGAGCCCCACAGAGCGGGTGAAGCCGACGGGGACACCCCGCAGAGCATGTCAGCACGTCACTTACAGACCCGCACTCAGCTTCTTCTTGTTCTCTTTTCAACTTGTGTGTTTTCATATTAACTTTGAAAATTGTTCCTTTAAGTGAAAACAGACTCTGCTTTCCGAGCTCGACTTCCCTCCCCGGCCCCAGGTAGCGGCTGCCGGGGCAGAGTGACATTTTCCTACAACGTGGCTCATTATTTTGCTGCTGGAATCGCAAGGCTCAAATGGCAGGGTCTGAATACATCAAGGAGAGGAGGGGATCCCACCAGAGATGCCCTGAAACAAAGGAAGCAAATAACTTCAAAACCACATCAAGCAATCTGGACCTGTTACAGGGCAGATGGAACTCTGAATTGTTTGATTCTATCAGCAGAACAGAGGAAGGAAATGTTTTAAAATGAGATTATGTTATTTTTCCCCAGTTCTTATTATGAAACCTTCCTGCACTGAACTTTAAATATCAGCAGCCCCTTTCATGGGGATGAATGGGATCCAGCCGGCAGGAGCATTGCAGGGAAGTGGCTCCATTATGAAAAATGTGGCGAGGCAGAGGCTGAGATGAATAGTGGATCCCTACGGAGGCCTTTGGCTCGGGGAAAAGTCAGGCTGTAAAACACAGCTGCGTGTCTCAGGAAGGGACGGGCGTCTTTGAAAAAGCTACGTGCCCCGTATAAACATTAATTACGGGGTCCTTTGCAAAAGCCATCCATTGTAATGAATAAAAAGTCTTCTGCGTTCTTTGCCCTCAACAGGCAAATGATTGACAACTGGTTATTGTAAAAAGAAGACAAAAAAAAAAAAATCCTGGAAGTTAGGGAAATCTCCTGCAAACAAAATCATGCAGTAATTCTTCCTAATGTGAGGCTCTCTACGCAGAATTTTCCAAAGGAGGTGGTCTGTATCATCCAGCCCCAAACTCTGCTTAATTATTAGTTATTTTTTTAAAAGACTTATTTATTTATTTATTTATGAGAGAGAGAGAGGCAGAGACACAGGAGAGGAGGAGGGAGAAGCAGGCTCCATGCCGGGAGCCCGACACGGGACTCGATCCCTGGACTCCAGGATCGCGCCCTGGGCCAAAGGCAGGCACTAAACCACTGAGCCACCCAGGGATCCCCAATTATTAGTTATATGTTAAAAGGTGTTTTTCTCTTGTTCTGTAGTCAGTGACTGTCCAGGAAGGATGATGTGGATGAACCGGAGATCTCGTGCAAGGCTGTCACCCCACATGCATCTCTAACTGTTGGGGTTCCCCAAGACCCGCTGAGCACCAGAGCCCACATCCAACTGCTAACCTGCCCCTGCCCCTGAGAAGTCTGGGGACATCTGAGATATAATTACCTTTCCCTCCCCCTGCCAGCCTTCACAGCTCTGTGAATGGCACCCACATCCATCCACTGGGATGGATGGGATATGGCACCCACATCCATCCACTCACCCAGACTTTATGACCTCATTGCCCAGCCCCCAGACCTTTCTTTACAGAGTTAGAAAGGATAGCATCATGAAGCCTAAGGAAGACCCTATCCCTGCCCTCCTTAAATCCTCCAATGACTTCCAACTGCCCTCAGAATAAAATTCAAACCCTGCTCCTTAGCCTAGGAGGCCTGCATGAGAAATCTGGCGATTTCTCGAGCCTTTTCTCCATCATTCCTTTCTCGGGCACAATGTTTCAGCAACTACGGTGTTTTTCAGTCTTGAACACTTGTGCTTCTTTCCACCCTGAGCTCCTGCGTTTTCTTGTGCCCGTGCCCTTCCACCCTCCCACTTCAGGGACTGCCACTCTAGATATAGGACACACTCCCAATCTCCTTTCTCCTCTTAATTATCAGGGCTTGGGGCTGTGCTGCCTGCCACTGGTGGGGTTCAACGTGGCCCCAAAATAGCACCCTTCCCTTCTGTCCAAGTTCTGAGCCCTGGAGAAATCAAAGAAGCCAGGCAGATGGAGAGAAAAATAGCACATTTATTATTGACAAAATCCATCTTGGAGAACAGCGTGGCTTGTAATATCTGCAAACAAGCGGCTTCCTCATACCAACCCTGGGGTCAAGTTCACTACCCCCCTCCACCACCAGTCACGGGCTGGGCTGTGTGGGGGCAGGCCTCCCCCGTGGGGGTCCTGGCCAGGAATACTCATGGCGGGGACAGACTGTGCCGTCTGCAGGCAGGCTGGCTCCCCGAGAAGAGTCTCCCTTTCCAAGTGTAAGTAATCCCACTTCCTCTAGGAACAGAAATGGCAGAAGGAGACCAGAAGCGTTAGGCTGGCGAAGCTCCCTCTCCGTGGAAGGAAACGCCAGGAGTTAAGAAACGGTCCCCACTGTGCCCCCCCATCCTCCTCCCCTAAAATGCCCTAACTTCCCTCCTGTGGGCTGGGCGAGGGGACCTGGCCTGGCTCTCCTGGTGCCCTCCATTGCCCTGCATCCCCCTGCATCCCCCTGCATCCCCTTGCATCTCCCTGCATCCCCCTGCATCCTCCTGCATCCACCTGCATCCCCCTGCATCCACCTGCATTCACCTGCATCCCCCTGCACCCACCTGCCCTTTGCCTGGTCATGATCTATGTACATACCGGTCATCCCCATCCATCTGTGACCTTCCCCTAGGGCGGAATAAAGAACAGAGGGGAGAAATGCGACTGTGTACTACTTGGAGGTGTTTCCCCTGCCATATTCCAAAGATTAAGGGACAACGCATGGTGGGGACAGCACCGCGGCTAGGGTGGGACTTTCGGCGAAACGGAGAGCCAGCAACGGAGGACCAGGGCAGGCTGGCCCCGGGCATGGGAGACCGTTTCCAGAGAGATCTGTCTGTCTGTCTCAGGCCTCAGCTAGCAGGTATAAAAGGAAGGGAAGTTCTGTGCTCTTCGCCTGGGGCTTTGTGAGACGATTTCTATTTTTAACATTCTGAAGACAGAAAAATGATCCATCAGACACCGACTGCCCACGACCCTGAGGCTAAGTGGTTCAATCCGTGTCACAAGGGCTTTGGCTTCCTGCCGACAGAACAGACCCTCTGACGCTCCCTTGATCTTGCTGATCAGCTGCATTTGAAGCGTCTCCCTTCTGAGGAGACTTAAAGCAGAGCCCAGACACAGGGCTGGTCACCAAGCTGGCGGGACGGCGAAGGCAGAGAAGTCGCCGCTGATAATCAACCATCTGTGTCACTGTCCCACCCTGGCGATCGCACGCCTCGCGGAGGGTAGTAACGGGCCCTTAACACCGCGGAGCACGAGGAAGACGGCGGCCCGGGCGACCAGCAGCCCGCAGGTGAGGTCCAACCTGCCGGCTCGGGGACAGCGAGGAATGGGGTGGTCAATACGTAAGTCAGAGCCTGGATGGTGTAAGCACTGCTCCCAGGACAGGGTAGAGCGCAGCCCTGCGCCAGCTCCCACTCGAGGGGACCCGGGGGGTCGGGGACCTCATGAGGCCGGCTGTGCTATCCATGGCTCCTGGGAAAGCCCCAGAGTCCCACGGAGCGAGGTCTACACGTGCAGGTGCACGCACAGATCTATGCCTGAACATTTGCACAATAAATCCTTAAAGACCGGGGAATCCCTGGGTGGCTCAGTGGTTTAGTGCCTGCCTTGGGGTGTGATCCTGGAGACCCGGGATCAAGGCCCACGTCAGGCTCCCTGCATGGAGCCTGCTTCTCCCTCTGCCTGTGTCTCTGCCTCTCTCTCTCTCTCTCTCTGTCTATCATGAATAAATAAATAAAATTTTTAAAAAATCCTTAAAGAGTCCCCCACCCCCACTATATTCCACGTCCGACTCCCAGTCATGCGGTGTCCTTAAGAGGCTTCTTCCTCCTGAAGAAGCCTTGGTGTTTCTGTTGACCTCTTCCGGGGATGCAGAACTGTACAGCTGAGGAGGGGATGGATGCCCAGTGGGGTTCACCTGAGCCCCCGCCCATCACAGGCATGACTGCCTCAAAAAAAAGTATTAGAATAGTGTGTTCATCTCACCTGCAGAGAGACCACTGGCAAGGCCGTTCTCTTGCTCATTTACCAGACATTTCTGAGCTCCTATTCTGGTGCCCACAAAAAGGAGGCTTTCTGGAGGAGCGAATCCTGCAGCTGAGTTTTACAGGAGGACTCAGAGCAGCGAAACATGAGAGGCATGGGTTTTGGGGGGTGGTGGGTGCATGGGGCTCGCGGGGGGCAGCTGAGAAGCCACAGAAGGAGTGAAACTATGAGTGCCTGCGGTGTAGACCACAAGGGGGGGAGGCACAGTTGGGCCTCGTGCCAGAGCTCAGCTTGTACCCCGCAGGCAGTGGCAAGTGACAGGGTCAGCCAGATTAGTCTGGGGACAATGAGAAAGAGGTATGTGCAGGAACGGGGACAGGTGGTAGAGAGGTGGGAAGGAGGGCCATCGCTCCAGCCCAGGCTCCAGGGAAGCCTCATAAAGTGGGTTTAGGCTGATCCGTGAATGTTCCAGTGGCCTAAGGAAATGAGAAGTCCCCTTGGGGGTGAGTGAGGATGCACAAAGGAACGGGGGCCAGCTGGGCCGATGGCCTCTTCAGGGCCAGGTGAGCTGCCAGGGGAGTATCACAGACAACAGCTGGCAGGCGGCTCCTTCCCTTGTGACGGTGAATGTTCTTGAAAGTCAAATTTGCTAAAGGTGTTTCAAAAGAGAAAGGTCCCACTGCTGGGCATATACGCAAAGGCACTGGCAGAGGGGATTTGGGCAGATGGTTATTTGTGCACCCACGTCCATAGCAGCGTTATTCACGACCCAAAGGGTGGAAACGACCCAAGAGTCCATCGAGGGATCCGCGGCCAAACAGAGTGTGATATATACATAAAATGGAATAGGACACAGCCTTATCAAGGAAGGAAATTCTAACACATGCTGGAACATGGATGAGCCTTGAGTACATCGTACTAAGTGAAATAAGCCAGTCGCAAGAGGGCAGAGATTGTATCCACTGACATGAGGCATCTAGAGTACCAAAAGCCTAGAAAGTAGAATGAAGGCTGCCAGGGGCTGAGAGGTAGGAAATGGGGAGTTATTGCTTAATGGGTACAGAGTTCCAGTCTAGGAAGATTCTGGAGAAGGATGGTGGTGACGGTTGTAAATCAGCGTGAACACACTTAAGGCCAGTGAACTATACTCTTTAAAATGGCTAAAATGGTAAGTTTCATGCTATAATATATTTTAACACATTTTAAAAATTTTTTTAAAAATCAAATTTCAAAAAATTTTTAGATTTTATTTATTTGAGAAAGAAAGAGAGAGAGGGAGACTACAGAGACGGGAGGGGGGTAGAGAGAAGCAGACTCCCCCATGAGCAGAGAGCCCCATGTGGGGCTCCATCCCAGAACCCTAAGATCATGACCTGAGCCCAAAAGCAGATGCTTAACTAACTGAACCACCCAGGTTTTTTTTAAAAAAAGAGAAAGCTTCTCCCTCTCCCTCTGCCCCTCCTCCTGCTCAAATGTGTGCTCTCTCTCTCAAATAAATAATATATTTAAAAAATAA
Organism: Vulpes vulpes; assembly: GCF_048418805.1. Taxonomy (NCBI): domain Eukaryota; kingdom Metazoa; phylum Chordata; class Mammalia; order Carnivora; family Canidae; genus Vulpes; species Vulpes vulpes. The sequence continues at coordinate 109,392,711 of NC_132781.1, read as the reverse complement.
AAAGAAATGAAACGTGATTTAACATTCACTGAGCACCTAATATACATCAGCACTGCCCTACGTGCTAAAAAGGCTTCAGTGTATTTAATCCCAAACAGAATCCCCAGGCTTCAACTCAAGGTGACCAGCAGCCACACCTGGTCACATGTCCAGAGGACACCCCCCACCCCCGTGCTGGACTTGAGGCCTGGCTTTCTCTGGGAAGAGTGAGCACAGCATTATCTAAGCTCCTGTCCCCAGGCAACGATCAAATCAACTGTCCCAACCTGCCAGCATTTCTCGAGAGGAGGCCCCGCGTCTGGCTGCTGGCCCAGCCTTCCAGGTTCTGGCCTCTCCTGCCTCCCAGCCCAGATGAGGCTGTGTTCTTAGAGAAAGGGGTCCTGAGAGCCGCAGAAGGAGAGCTCTTGTGACCCAGGTCACATGTGTGGCGGGAGGAGAAAAGATGAACACAGCCTCCTGGTGAGCTGGGCAGCCCACTGAGGCCCTCCAGGTGAAACCTGATAGTTCAGATAGAGACTCAGAACCCTTCTCAACACAGCGTCCTGGGGGCTATTGACACACATGGTGACAGCACTCGGTCATCCCTTGGCTTTTGTTTTAGCTTCTCCCAAAAAGGCAGCCTGGGCTCCATACCCCATCCCTTGTCCTATGGGATTCAGACACTACACCCGGCCTGCTTCCCAGGGAGGGGACTGAGCAAACACATCTCCACGATGTCCTAAGAAGGCACAAACCTGCAACATTAACTCTGCCTCATCCCATCTCCATCTCCGGAGCCTGCTCCCCCACCCCCACCCCCGTGTGCATCTCTGCTTCATCTCTGCCCAGCCACACGCAGCCAAGTAGAACAGACCTCTACACCTGTTCCTTTTAGAATCTCTGCCTCCCGTCACAGAGGCCCCACACGAGTGTGCATGCTTGGCCATGGAGATGAGCCCCCCCTTGCTGGCCACCAGCCTCAGGCCAGAACCCAGGCCCCTTGGGCCTGCTGGGCAGCAGGAGGGCTGGGCTGAGAGTGGCGGGGGCGGCCCTGCCCCGGCAGCTTGCACAAGCAGTCTCTAAACCAGATCTGCAGGCCAAGTGTCCTTTGTTCTTTTTGGCACCTGCGGCCCCTGTTAAACCAGGGGAGATTGCTCCCCTTGGAGAGGACAGAAGATGACTACACTTCATTTAAATGAGCCAGCCGCCTCACACAGGAAAATCAGAACTAATCCTGTGAGTCACTGCTTCTTCTCCATCAGGTCATTCCAGACCCTGGTTCTCGAGGCCCTCAGGTCCTGATAGGATCTAGAATCCACAGAACCCCAAGCCTGGGAAGAGCCTGGAACCAAGTGTGAAGACTCTGCTCTGTGCACCTGCCTCTCGGCAGTGGGGGCTTACTTTCAAGGCCAAGTTTTACTTTTTTATTTTTTTATTTTTTTTTTCAAGGCAAAGTTTTAGAGAGGTGTTGGGATGTAGTTTCCACCAGCCCCATGGGATGGGGCTGGGGACAGGAGGCGTTTCGTTTGTCGTGGGCTGAAAACAAAGGGGCAGCCCGACCTGTTCTCACTGCACCAGTGGCTTTGACAAGCACTTCCTCCTGTAATCACCTTTTGCCAGTTGGACCAGTCGAGGAAACGGATGACTTCCCCTAGAGCTGTGGGGAATGCCAGCCTGGGTTCTTGAGATTGTCCCTGGACGTCTCGGTGTGGCTTCTAATGCACTTGATTTTTTTATGTGCGTCACAGTCCAACTCAAATAAAAGTGGTTGAGGCAAAAAGAGGGAGAGAGAAGTCAGAACTATGTAGGGAGCACAATGCAAAGAAGCATTTATGTTCATGGCCCAACCATGAAAAATGCAACCCCAATCTCGATTTACAACAGGTCAGTTGTCTGGTATAGAGGCAATTACACTCATTACAGAATGTGATTATTTCATTTTACCACCAGCAGCAACAACAGAAAAAGCAACCACGTTTCCCTTTGGTCCCTTCTCTAGCAAATTTCAAATATTACTAAATTGTCAGAAATCCAATTTATGTACATACATTTTCTGGACCCCTCTGTCATATAAAGCAAGGTATTCTTAGAGTCTGGAGCCAGCTGCCCACGCTTGGAAAACACCAAATGCTTTTGTAATTCTAGATAATAATAAGTACTCACTTGGCATGAAAGAACACGAAATATAAACACCAGCTCATCAAAGGACTTCAAACGGCTTAAAAATACAATCCAGGAGCCAAACGTGATAACAAACCCAAGTCATAGGATTGGTCTTCAGAGACTAAGCAGGGTTTGTGGGGCAGGAAGCCATGGTGGCAATGCTCCTAGTTCTCCCTCCTTTGTCACTGGATGGGTTGGAGAGGTGGGGTTGGCTTCCTGACAGCCCCCAGAACTCACCGTGGCTCCCCATCGCAGCAGTATTATATGTAAAGCAAGACTGAGGTGTGGTGCGGGCCCAAGAAGAGGTGCATGGGTAGGGTTCTTACACGCTCCTCTTCCTGCTGGTCCTCTTTCCCACATCCGGCCCAAAGCTAGACCTTCCCCAGAGCCAAAGTACAAAGGAGGTAAAATGAATCCTTAGCTTCCTCACCCTGACCACCTGAGTGTCTTTCACTCCTCCCCTTCTCCAGCTGATCCCAGCCCGAGCCCGTCCTCTCCTACAGCTTAGGCTTTAAGCAGAATCCGATGGCCATTCATCAGAAGTGGCTGATCTTCGGCAGCTGTGACTCTCGGAGCAGCATCCGTATTCTTGAGAAAACCTGGAGGAAAAGTGTGATGGCTCACTTTATGTATCCACTTGGCTGGGCCAAGGGATGCCCAGATAGCTGGTAAAACATTATTTCTGGGAGGGTGTTTCCAAAAGAGATTAGCATTTGAATCTGTAGACTGAGTAAAGAAGACTGCCCTCCCCAGTGTGGGTGGGTGTCACCCCCTCCTCGAGAGCCTGAGTAGAATAAAAAGGCAGAGCAAAGGTGCTTGAGCTGGGGTGTCCATGCTCTTTTACCCCTGGACATCGACACTCCCTGGTTCTCAGTTCCTTGGATGGGGACGTACATCCTGCACCCTCTGGTTCTTGGGCCTCTCGACTTGGACTGAGACTTTCACCATTGGCCCTCCCGGTTCTCAGACCTTTGGGTTTGTACTAGAACGACACCACCCGCTTTCCTGGGCCTTCAGCTCAAAGACAGCAGCTTGTGAGACTTCTCAGCCTCCATCATTGCTAACAAACCTCCTTGTCTGTCTGTCTGTCTATCTCTTATTGATTCTGTTTCTCTGGAGGAACCTAATATGAAATGGAATAGGGTCTAACTGGGATTTCAGATGTCAGGACGAAAAAGAGGCACCAACAAGTATGAGGCACAGAGAGGAGTGCTGCCGAGAAACCCCCGAGGCTCACGAGGAGGTGTCACCCATGGGAGTCACACACACAAGAGCAGGCCAGGTAGTGTGGGGTAGACCAGTTGTCCAGGAGAAACCCCTGTACGGTACGGCACACATTTCTCCTTAACCACCTTTGATTATGTCCTTAGCCAGGGAACAAGGGTGACCCAACTGCCACTGACTGTGGCTGGTGTGGCCCCCGTAGTGCTCTGTGATGGGGGACGGGGGCTCTGACTCCCAGAAGAGAAGACCTTCCCTACAGAAGGGCTTCACACACAGAGCTGAAGGAAGTATCTGGAAACAGAAGACAGCACGACCAAGCGTCAGACCGGCCCCAGGAGTGTCCCCTACTCATCACCCCAGGAGAAATGCATGCAGATATTCTGGGCTTGTGCCACTTAAACACACAGGAAGGATGGCTTGCTGGTGACCTCATTACTGTTGCTGCCCAGAGAACCAGTTACACCTGCTCAGCACCTCACCACCCACAGCCTGCTGACACTGGGCTCAGACGCCAGGCCCAAGAAAGCCTCCATGAGACCTGGTGCCCGAGCAGAAATGCCTCCCTTCACAGCCACACCGAGGGCTTGGAAATACTTCTCCTTGGGCGGAGGCATGATGGGGAAAGAATAAGGCGCTCTGTATCCATCGAAAAATAGATGACCCATGACTCCCAACGGGTATGAACAGTCTCTTTCATATGTCCCTCGAGCATTGCCCAACAAAGTCGTTCACAAAGCTGTGGGCCCCACAGATCAGCACTCCTGAGCCTGAGCCCCACGGTGGCAAGGGGCCAGCCCTTTGTCGTCAGCAGCCAACACGGCTGTCGGAGGAGGTCTGCAGGTCACCTGTGTCTAGCCAGCACAAAACATTAGGGGAATCCGAGTTTACCTCTGTTCCTTTGATTCATTTTTTTTCCAGACAGGCTTCTTCATCCCTCACCGGTACCCACGTTTCTACGTTCCCTTGTTTTTTCCTTATTTTTGCGTGTTTGCTGGTGCAGCCCTCTGTTTGTCTCTCTTAGAGTGTGGCTGCCCTCCCCAGGACCTGCGATCCTTATCCGATCGCTTTTATGTGTCGCCTTCTGAGCTGTAGTTTGGTGTGACGGGGGTGGGGGGATGTTTCCAGCCACAGCCCCTTTTCAGCGCCTGGTGACTTGGCAGCAGCAACACAAGAGGGAGTTTCTGTGGGGTTCTGCACAGACTTTGTTGGCAAAGCTACATCCTGCCTTCTCTTTTGAGATTGTGTGAAATGTCCTGCTCCAGTTTTTATTCTACTTCATGAAGAGTGTTTGTAGGGCCGCCTGGGTGGCTCAGTGGGCTAAGCATCTGCCTTCAGCTCAGGTCATGATCCTAGGGTCCTGGGATGGAGCCCCATGTGGGGTTCCCTGCTCAGGAGGGAGTCTGCTTCTCCCTCTCCCTCTGCCCCTCCGTCTACCTGTGCACACTCTCTCTCTCTCAAATAAATAAATAAAATCTTAATTTAAAAAAAAAAGAGTGTTTCTAACTACTGTATGGATCCTTTAGGTCTTTAGGTCATTCCTCCAAATTTTGTGGAGCTCTGGAAAAGAGCTAACCTCCTGAGAGTCTAGGAGGATGAACCTCATACCACGTCCCTCATGCCACGTACTCATGCCATGCCCCTATCAGTGTTATTTAGGCTGCTTCATTTGCTCAAGAATGTTCCTGAGACTTCTCGGGATCTTACTGATAAACCTTCCTTTTTACATCCTATCTTAGGGTTACGGGGGAGGGACAGGGCAGCAGGAGGAGTTAGGAGCGACTCCAGGTGTCATGCTTCTTTCCCTGGCGCCCACTTTTCAAAGCTTCTAATGTGGGACTGTATTCTTTTCAACAGTGGGTTTCTGGTTTTGTTTCGTTTTGTTTTGTTTTTGCTGGCATGGCCATGTTCTCTCGATTTCACTGGGCTCTGGGGAGAGAAAGAGGGTTGTGGTCTGACTTGACTTATTCTTGGGAAAATGCAGGTTCATGGAGTTAGAAGCCAGCGGTCCACCAAGCAGGGTGTGGGCAGCAAAGAAAAGAACAGGATGCCAGGCTGTGGGGTCACCTTGTGGTTCTCAACAGTAGCCCCAGCATCATCCAGACAACACCTCTGCCAGCCTTTAGCCCTGGAGATGAACTTCCTCTTGGCCTCGGCCAGAGCCAAGGAAACAGAGACCTGCTTTCAACTCAACTGACATCTGAGAAAAAGAAATGCTTTCATTTCTGTTGGAAGCCTCCACCCTCAAAACTCATCTGTCTCCTCACACCCAGCCCACAAGGATGACTTCACTGGCCGTCACCCCAGCAAGACCTCTGGGTCCTCCGCCTGTTCCTTCAACAGGTGTGCAGGACTCTTATCTTCCCCCACGAAAGAATCTTCCCAAGGCAGTAACCAGCAACTTGGGGATTTGGGGCTAGGAATATGAAAAGTGTCCTTTTCAAAATGAAAAGTGAGGGGAGAGTGGCCCCCACGTAGGCAAAGCCCCCTCGGTGCACCCTGATGTCCGTGGCCGCTGACACAACGGACACTGGGGTCACCTTGCACCCCAGCCAGACAGCTGCCCCCGTGGGGGGAGGGGAAGGGGAGAAGCATGCTAGAGCATTTTTCCTCAGGAATTAGCAGCTTACAACTTTGTCATTTTATTTTTTTTAAGATTTTATTTTATTCAGTCTTTTTATTTTTTCTTTAAGATTTTATTTTATTTATTCACGAGAGACACAAAGAGAGAGGCAGAGACACAGGCAGAGGGAGATGCAGGCTCCATGCAGGGAGCCCGATGGGGGACTCGATCCCAGGACCGCGGGGTCACGCCCTGAGCCAAAGGCAGATGCTCAATGACTGAGCCACCCAGGCGTCCCTTTGTACAGTCTTTTAAAACCATTTAATCAGGGACCCCTGGGTAGCTAAGTCAGTTAAGAGTCTGACTTGATTGCAGCTCAGGTCGTGATCTCAGGGTCATCAGATCCAGCCCCTCAATGGGCTCCACGCTGGGCATGGAGTCTGCTTGGGATTCTCTCCCTCTTGCCCTCTCCCCACTCTCCTGCTCCCACCTGCGCCTGCATGCTCTCTCTCTCTCTTAAAAATCAAAACCCATTATTTCAAACATCCATACCGTCTATAATTTGGTGTTCTGTAGCAAAGCATGAGCTCCCTGTCCTGATTTGGGCTTCACATCATCCAAGAAGTGTTCCTGATGGACAATGTGCCCTTGGGTCGGTTCCAGCCTCTCCAGGCACCAGGGTCCCCATCCTGGGATGTTATCGTGTATTCCCTCAACTTACATTCATGCAGGGCACGATGTGGGCACGAGCACAGAGAAAACTCAGGAAGAATTTGTCAAACGGAGCGAGAGATCAGGGCACCCCGAGCCAAGCGCTGCCGTAATCTTGGAGCAGGAGAAGGAATGTGGCAAGAAGCAGAGACAGAGTTGGCAGGCCCACCCCCACGTCTGCCAGGGATGTTCGGAATTCCTCACCTGATCCCTGGCCACAGACTCCTGACACAACAGTACCTCCTCCACCTGCAGCACCAGGAGGCACCTGGCTCTGCAACTGTGGTGTGCAGGGCCCAGGGTTTTGGGTTTTTTTTTTAAGATTGATTGATTGATTGATTGATTGACTGATTTATGAGAGACACAGAGAGAGGGGCAGAGACACAGGCAGAGGGAGAAGCAGGCTCCACGCAGGGAGCCCGACGTGGGACTCGATCCTGGGTCTCCAGGGTCACGCCCTGGGCTGAAGGTGGTGCTAAACCGCTGCCCAGGGCCCAGGGTTTGACACGGAAGGAGCCGGGGGTGCGTGTCGGCTTGGGTTGGCATCAGGACGCCTGTGTCGTGAGAATGTTTAGAGAGGCGGTCACAGGCATAGAGACGCACAGAGTCTCTCCACTTTCAGAAGCAGCTCCCGCTACAGACCCACCGAGCAGGTCCAGCCCCGCATGAGCAGCGCAAAGTGCCGCCATCTGGGCGTACCTATGGTCCCCCCACCATCAACAACCCATTTGAAACTGTGAATTCCTAACCCTAATTCACAGGAAGTCCATTTATCTGCCCCCACGGGGCTCTCCTTTTCCCTCTTCACCCCAAGAAGTCCACACCATCTGAGCAGAGAAAAACCCCGAGGTCTAAAAAGTCTTTGCTTCCAGGGGGCCCCTGGGTGGCTCTGGGGTTGAGCATCTGCCTTTGGCTCAGGTCGTGATCCCTGCGGGGAGCCTGCTTCTCCCTCTGCCTCTCTCTGTGTGTCTCTCATGAATAAATAAATTAAAAATCTTTTAAAAATAAAAAGAAAGAAAAGTCTCTGCTTCTGGCTGCCACACAGCATGACTGCTGGAGATGGGTGCTCCCCGGTTGCACCCAGCCAGAGCCGGCCCGAGTTGCTGGTGCTCCGGGGCGGGGGAGGTGAGCCTCTGCCCGGGGACTCGGTGTCACCCGCAGTACCCCAAGCATGTGTTCTCAGGGCTGCTGTTTCCTAGGGCTGCCCCTACAAGCAACCACAAACTGGGTCACCGAAAGCAATAGGAATGTATTCCTGCGCAGTTTAGGAGGGCAGGGGTGTGCCAGCGAGGGGGGCAGGGCCAGTGTCCCTGGGCGCCCTGAGGGAGAATGCCCCCCCCCCCCACAGCCCGTGCTGCCTGCCAGGGATCCTTGCCGCCCCCGGGTGGTGGCTGGCCCGTTCCCATCTCTGCCTCCTTCTTCACACGGCCTTCTGTGCTTCTTCCCTTCTCTGTCTCCTAAGGACACGGGTCGTTGGATTTAGGTCCAACCCGGTCATTCCAGAATGTTCTCACCTTGAGATCCGTAACTTAATTACATCTGCAAAGACACTTTTTCCAAATAAGGTAATATTCTCAGGTGTGGCGGACGCATCTTTCGGGGAGTGCCATCTGAGCCAGCTGTCATAGCTCAGGTGCCACAACGAGCTACCAAAGACCGGGGGCTGCAAAGACATTTATTTCTCACATTCTGGGGGTTGGAAGCCTGAGATCAACGTGTTGGCAGGTTTTCTTTCTTTCTTTCTTTCTTTCTTTCTTTCTTTCTTTCTTTCTTTCTTCTTCCTTTCTCTTTCTTTTTCTTTCTTCTGAAGGTAGATGACAGTCTTCTCGATATGGCCTTTCTCTGTCTGCGCATCCCTGGTGTCTCTCTGTGTCCAGGATTCCTCTTCTTAAAAGGACACCAGTCAGGTTAGGGGTGTCTTGGTGGCTCAGTCAGTTAAGCATCTGCATTTGGCTCAGGTCATGATCCCGGGGTCCTCGGATTGAGCCCAGCATCGGGCTCCCTGCTCAGCAAGGAGTCTGCTTCTCCCTCTCCCTCTCCCTCTGCTCCTCCCCCTGCTCCTGTGCGCTCTCTCTCTCTAATAAATAAATAAGATCTTAAAAAAAAAAAAAAAAAAAAAAGAGGACAGCAGTCAGGTTCGATTAGGCTCCACTCTAACAACCTCGTTTTAATTTTTAATTTCACCACCTCTTTAGAGACCCAATCTCCAGATTCACTCACATTCTGAGGAACAGGGGTTAGAGCTTCAAACTATGAGTTTTGGAAGGACACCAATAGGCCTGAACCCCAGGTAAGCATCTTTCAGATCCCACTCAGCCCTCGGCCATGGAGCTCAGCAAGCTCAGGAGGCCTGAGCCACTTGGGTCAAGTTCCTGTTCACTCCAGAACCTGGAGCTGAGCCCAGGAGTGAGACAGCTTTTCCTTTCAAATCCCCTGAAACAAAGCATCTAATCATACTCCCTCTTCCTGTACGAGCTCAGCTGAGAAATGCTACCTTGTCTCCTCCAGAAGGAAGCACCTCTGGGGACTCCGAGGAGCCCACATCTGCCCGTCCGGGGGCACCTTCATTGACACCAACATGCCTGCCCTTGCTTCTAAGGCGGCTGCTACCACTGAGATCTGCTCGGGGGGCCTGTGCAGTGCCCTCCATCCAAAGTGGCTCCCTTAACCTCCCATCACATCATCCTGTCTTATCATCATAGGGCCCAATACTCCCCGACATCTCCCTTACTCGTGTTCTAAAGTCACTTTATTGACTCCCTCTTTCCAAATGAGAGCATGAACTTGCCCTGGATATGGAGAAAGTGTTCAATAAATATTTGTTGAATGATTAAATAAGTGCATTAGTTTGGAGGGCTGCTATTAAAAAAACAAAACAACAACAACAACAAAAAACCCCCATAGCACAGACCGAGGAGCTTAAACAACAGAAATTTATCTTCTCACAATTCTGGAGGCCAAAGGTTCAAGACCAAAGTGTTGGCAGCTTTGGTTTTCTGGCTTTAGAAGCTGACTTCCCCCTGAGTCTGCACATGGTCTGCCTTGTGTGTCATCTGTGTCCTACGGCCTCTTCTTACAAGGACACAAGACAGATCGGAGTGAGACACCACCCCCCATTTCATTTACACGTCATTCATTTAACATTAATTACCTCTGAAAAGAAGCTCTCTCTAAATTTAGCACTGCCTTCTCAGTTACTGGGGGAGTAAGGGTGGCCACACATGAATCCTGGGGCGACACAATTCAGCCCATAACAGTGAAGTCGTTTTTAGACACAGACTTTGCTGAAGAAGAGGAAAAAAAAACCCAAATCTGTCCTCTGGGGAATTATCTGCTGTTCTGAGGCCCAGGGCACCTCAGAGGACGCAGAGCGCACAGCTCCTCGCTCGGGCTACCATGTGCCAAGCACGACCCAGCGCTTCAACGTGTGAATCAGGCTCAGACTCTACCTCCAAGTGTCACCTGTCTGGTGTCATTACACTGGGGGAGGTGTAATGACAGAAGGTGAAGGGCTGTCCCCGACCTGGTCCAGAGTTCTCTGTCTAATCATTCCTCCCCCAGTGGGTTGTTCCTCCCTGCTCAGCCAGGGGCCACTCCTCATTCCACTGGGAGGAACCCATGGGCTTCAGTCCTTGTGGTGCAGTATGGCTACTTTTTAGAAGACTTTGCAGGGGTGGGGTGGGAGTAAAAACCAGGGCAGATCACACCTCTCTTTGTGACCCCATCCACCACTCTACTCCGTAAAATCACCAGGTTGTTAAACAAGCTCTATCTGTTGGGGACGCTTTCAATGGCAAGTAAGAGCAAACCTAACTCAAAGTGGCATCAACCATAAGGCGAACCTCTTGGCTTACATAAACAAGAAGCCCAAAGATGGATGGAGCTTCAGGCAAGGATTGATCCAGCCGTTCACAATGCCACCAGAAACCCATCTTTCTTTCCATTTCTTGCCCCTGTGTGTTTTTCCCGATATTGGTTCCATCCAAGGCCCCTTTCCTCTTTGGTTACAAGACGGCCACAGGGTAGGAAGAAAATATCCTTCCCCCAAGTGGATCGCAAGTCCTGAGCATCCCATCTTTAGTCACATGTCCATCTCTGAACCAGTCAGTGTGCTTGGGGGTCGGGCAACCACCCTGAACCGCTTAGAAAAAACAAGGACCCACTCCCGGAGCTGGAGGGTGGTAGCAAAACACCCACCCCACCCAAGCCAGGGCAGGCCAGGGAGTTGAGAAAAGAAACACGATTTCAAGTCAGCTCTGACCAAGAAAGAAACACAGAAACGCAAATGGAAGTCACCGAAAATAACTTCCACCTATTTTGAAATTGGATTACATTATATTATTTAAAAATAACAGCAGCGAACCCTTTACTGAGCTTCCCAAGCTCATATTACATCCACACGCACACGCACACGTTGCATATGTATCACTTAGCGTAAAAATAGCAAACATTTATGTAGAGCTCGTCATGTGCCAGGCGAAGCAGCTCACATTTATTCGCAAAGACGTTGAGACAAAGCATTGAGTGCAAATGCTGCAGCTCCCCCACCCCTACCTGCATGGTACAGAACCGGGGGCGGGATGGGGGGGCCTTAACCCCTGCAATCTAGGCCTCCCTCTAGAACCACAGCAGTAACCGCAGATCGGATGAGGGAGCAGAAGGCCAACTGAGGACAAAGCACAGCTGACACATGTGACATCCTGGCTGCCCTAAAGCTAAGGGAAGGAAAAGCAAATGGTTGGTTTCTAGAGATCACCATCGAGCAAGACCTGTGCCTCACTCAGTCTACAAATATCTCGGGGATTTACAAGACAAAAAGGATTCTTATCCATACCCTAACTTCCATACCCTAACTCCCAACTGTCTTAATGTTAATGCTTTGCTAGAGGGAAAACAACCTCAACCTGACCGAGTCTACCTAATCAGCCACCCCTCACAAGCCCGGGGCAGCAGCTCGTCCTCCCCACTGGTCCTGTCCCCCTGCTTTAATAAAAACTGCCATTTTGCACCAAAGACATCTCGAGAATTCTTTCTTGGCCGTCGGCTCTGGACCTCACCCCAGCAAACCTCACCTACATCCCCAAACTGCACCAAATCGAAAATCCAAGGCTGAGGGCCGGGCAGCAGTATTTTTAGTCTTTAAGCTTCTGAAGTGAATCTTGATATGCAGCCAGGCTTTCATACAGACATCCCCCAGGGACGAACACCAATCCTAGGGAAGAGTATAGTAGAAACACACGGTGAGGAAAGGTTGTAGGGGCCGCTTCCAGGCAACAGGCTTGAGCAGTGGACACTTGGCTGAGGCCCAAGGGCCACGGCGACGCTGGGCTGAGTACAGGCAGGCCCTTCAGGTGACCCACCCAGAATATCCACAGGCCCTCCCTGACCCATGGCTACTGACAACCGGGCACAGGTGCCAAAAAGGAGAGAACTTGGGGATCCCTGGGTGGCTCAGCGGTTTGGCACCTGCCTTAGGCCCAGGGTGTGATCCTGGAGACCCGGGATCGAGTCCCGCGTCGGGCTCCCTGCATGGAGCCTGCTTCTCCCTCTGCCTGTGTCTCTGCCTCTCTCTCTCTCTCTCTCTCTCTATAATAAATAAATAAATAAATAAATAAATAAATAAATAAATAAATCTTAAAAAAAAAAAAGGAGAGAACTCTCTATGTCCCCATACTCCCTCACTTTCTCCCTTCAAATGCAGCCTCCACCCCCTGCCTCCTGGCACCCAGCCTCTCCTCTGCGGTCCTGCCTGCTGCCCCCCTGAGACACATTCAGTCAACTTCCGGCTCCTTTGTTCTGCCCCAGGCGCATCCTTTCACCCCCTGCCCATACCACAGGCCCCTTCCCCGAATGGGTCGCCCCACATTTGGGGGTCCCCCCCGCCTATGACGGAGAGACACCACAAAAGTGACATTTCCTCTTGTCCTCCCAGTTGGGAATCCTGCCTCTTTCACAAGGCAGTGAGGCTTCCAGAGCCCTAGAGTCCCCTCCTCTCCTCCCCGCTTCAGTCAGGCTCCTTGCGCCTGCCAGCGATAAAGCACAGGCTGCGTGGTCCTGGGCTCATGGCAGCAAGAGTGGAAATGCCTGGAAAGGACTTCCTGCAAGGGTCAGATCAGCTTGCCAGTCAATGACCGCCTACCGTCCTGGCCTCTGTCTGTAAGGGGGTCTGTAGGGAGGGAGTTTTGCTCTTCCACCATTTAATTCAATCCTTAAAATAACTCTACAGGGGCGCCCAGGTGGCTCAGCAGTTGAGCATCTGCCTTTGGCCCAGGGCGTGATCCCAGGGTCCTGGGATCGAGTCCCACATTGGGCTCCCTGCGTGGAGCTGCTTCTCCCTCTGCCTGTGTCTCTGCCTCTCTCTCTCTCTCTCTCTCTCTCTGTGTGTGTGTGTGTGTCTCTCATGAATGAATAAATGAAAGTTTTTTTAAAAATAATATAAATAAATACATCCGACAACTGCACAAAGCAGGTGCTTTCCTCCCCATTGGCCGCAGGCAGCAGAAGCTGGGAGAGGGGCATTCAGCAGGGTCCCGAGCTGGGAAGTCCCGGGGGAAGCTCACTCAGCCTGGCAGTTCCAGAGCTTGCTCTCGGCACGGGGCCTGGGCCTGGGCCCTGGGCCCCTGGGTGTAGCAGGAGACAAGAGGGGGCTGAGTTCCCGGGATAAACCTTCCTAGTAGCCAGGAGCAGGCTGAACCGTGGGACTTAATCCCTGTTAAACAAACAAACAAACAAAAAACAAAACAAAAAAACTGGCCTCTGGGTCAAAATGACACCACTCAGGGTGAGTCCCCAAACCACAGTTTGAGACCTAATCTAGTTGCAGTTTCAACCTTCCCCAGAAATGTGGCCTTAACCGGTCAGTCCAGAATGTTGGGATGAGCACTAGTGAAGTAATCTGCCCCAGGGCCTTCTCTTCCCCTAGAGGAAGAGGAGATGAGGTGATCTGCATGATAAGACTCCCAGCTCCTCCCACCAGGGGTTAGCCACCCACCTAGAACAATTCTTTTCTCTTGCTAATAACGTCCTTGCCCCACCCTCCTTCCTATAAAAACCTGCCATTTGTCCTCAGAGCTCCCCTCTACTGGCTGCCCCCATCCATGAGTTGTTTAATCAGCCCAAGGAGGGCTTCAAAGGACCTCGGTTGAGTTTGGGTTTGTGCCGTTCCCCACATCCTAGAGCCCTTGGCTGGTGGATAAGTCCAGGCCCCGCCCGGCGGGCACCCCGAGCCGAGCGGGGGACGCAGGAGTTCGTCTCTCAACCCAAGCTGCAGGGAGTGACAACCCGAAGTGGCCAGAAACCACGTGGATACAAACAAGGACAGGATCGAAGAGTGAGGGGCTGCTGTGCTGTGTGGTGTGTCGTCGCCCCCTGCCCAGACTCCCCCTGGCCCCCAGGGCCTCAGACTGTGACTGTATTTGGAGACAGGGCCTTTAAAGGGGTGGTTAAGCTAGAATGAGGCCATGGGGTAGGGGGGGGGGCCTAAGCCAGTCGGACTGGTAGCCTTACAAGAGGAGGGAATCTGAACACACAAAGAGACACGGGATGCATGCGGAAAGAGGAAAAGGTTGTGAGGACACAGCTCACGTGCAAGCGGAGAGAGGCCTCAGGAGAAACCAAACCTGCCCACACCTCGATCCTTGACATCCAGCCTCCTGAACTGTGAGGAATGAATGTCACTGTTTCAGCCCCGCAGCATTTTGTGCGGGCCACCTGAGCCGACTAGGCCAGATAATGAGCTGGCTGTGCCCGAGCCTGTGTCTTCAGACAAGGTGGCGTGATGCGTGGGCCGGCCCACCAGCTGTAAAGGCCGGGAGGGTGGGGGTGGGAGGTTGGGGGGGTTAGTCTAGAGGAAATGGAGAGGTCTGGGGCTGCTTCCCAAGAAGAATAGTCTTTTCTGCTGCGGGACTGACAGGAGACACAAGGCAGGTGTCCCCTTCCCAAGGCGGAGGCCCTGCATTTGGGGCTCTGTCTCCTTCCCTGTCAACTGCAGACATAGGCCGGTGCTCCAAAGCGCACAGAGCTGTGCTAACGGCCGGCTCTGGGGTCCTGCAGCCCCAGGCTGCCCGAGTTTCGGGGGGCTGCAGAAAGGTGAGCGCCATCGACAAGGCCAAGGACTCCATCGTGCTCTGCGTGACTTGCGCTGCTTCCACCCAGCCCAGTGACTGCTGCAATGTCCAACCCAGAAGCAGGCCCTTTCAGGGCCCCACCACCATGTTTATTCCTCTTTCATTTCTTGGGGAACTGCCCCTTCTTAGGAGCTTGTACCACTCAAGGTGAGACGTGTCCTTTGCTTCCTGTTCCTCTTGGTCACTGGAAGAATTAAGCCCAATTTGGTCCACTCAGTGGTTGTCACCTCTTACAGCTTTCAGTTTAAACTGTTCCCTTCTCCAGGAGCCTGGGTGGCTCAGTCGGTTGAGTGTCTGACTCTTGGTTTGGGCTCAGGTCATGATCTCGGGGCCCTGAGATCGAGTCCCATGTGGGGCTCCTCACTCAGCAGGGAGTCAG
The DNA here is from genome assembly GCF_048418805.1 of Vulpes vulpes. Lineage (NCBI taxonomy): Eukaryota > Metazoa > Chordata > Mammalia > Carnivora > Canidae > Vulpes > Vulpes vulpes. Next base: position 109,377,569 of record NC_132781.1, on the reverse strand, counting down.
CTTGAGATTCTCTCTCTCCCTCTCCCTCTGCCCCTCCCTCCCATCCCCACACTCTCTTGCTCTCTCAAACAATAAACAACTCTTTAAACTATCCCCTTCTCAACCCCTGACTCCCCCTCCACTTTTCATATGTGCTATTGGTAAATAACACCCTGCCCTACACTCCTGGTTCAGGTTTCCAACCACAGTTTGAAATTCTTTGGTTCCTTAGAGATCCCTACTCTCCTCCTAGACCAGAGAAGGTCTAGAAAGCTCTCAGTTTCCCCTCTCCATCACAAGTAAAGGTTCTGGTCACCAATTCCAGTGTCCGTGTGGGGACGAGTTTCCCCACACCACCAAGCAATTCTCGGACACCAACTGTGTATTCTCCAATTCAAATCCATTCTGACACTATCTCCCCAGGGATGGCACTAGATCATGCAGGTTAAGGGCTCCATCCTATAGAACTGACCCCACACACACATGCAAACACTTCAGATGTCATCACAAGTCCACGCTGTCACCTATGCATCCGACCAACAGGCTATAGATGGAAAGTTCCAATGACCCTCTACTTGGGTTCACTTCATTTGCTAGAGCAGCTCACAGAACTCAGAGAAACATTTCACTTACTAGATCACCAGTTCATAAAAAGGTAGGACTCAGGTACGGCCAGATGGAAGAGATGCGTAGGGCAAGGTATGGGGAAGGGTGTGGAGCTTCCATGCTCTCTGAGGGCGCCACGCTCCCCAAATCCCTGCAGGTTCACCAACCCGGAAGCTCCCTGAAGCCTGTCTTTTAGGGTTTTTAATAGAGGCTTTATTACATATACATGATTGATTAAATCATTGACCATTGATGATCGATTCAACCTCCAGTCCTCCTCTCCTTGGAGGTCAGGGGGTTGGGATTAGAAATTCTTCTGTTCTGATCGCAAGGTGGGTTCTCCTGGCAACTGCCCCCAATCTTAGGTGTGGTCCAGAAAGCCCATTAACATAAGAAAAGGCACCTTTGTCACTCTCAAAGCTTGGGAAGTTGCAGGGGTTTTAGAAGCTCTATGCCAGAAATGATGAGGAAGACCAAAAATTATATTTGTTATTATACCATGAAGTAGGTAATTGTGCTAGGTGAGGTTCCCCAAAGAAACAGAACCAAGAGGATATACAGGTGGCCCTTGAACAACAGGGGGTTGAACTGTACAGGTCTACTTACATGTGAATTTTTTTATAGCACAGTACTATACATGTAGTTTTTCTTCTTTATGATTTTCCTAATAACATCTTGTTTTCTCTAGCTTACTTTATTGAAAGATTTCAGTATATAAAGCATATAACATACAAAATACGTGTTCACGATAAGTCACATTTTCGATAAAGCTTCTGGTCAACAGTAGGCTGTTATTAAGGTTTTTGGAAAGTCAACAATTACACTTGGATTTTTGACTACACAGGTGGGTAGGGGGGCACCAGTGGCCCTAACCCCCAGGTGTTCAAGAGTCAACTCTATATAGATATATAGAAAGAGATTTATTATGAGGAATTAGCTCACAGGATTATGGAGGCTGAGAAGTCCCCCAGCTAGGGTCCACAGGTCAGAGGTCCAAGAAAGCCAGGGGTGTAGTTCCCGGAGGCCTGAGTACTAGGTGGCCAATGGTGAAAGTCTTGGTCTGAGCCCCAAGGCCCAAGAACCAGGACCACCAATGTCTGGGGGCAGGAAAAGATTGATGTGTCAACTCAACAAAGAATAAATTCGCCCTTCCTCGGCCTATTTGTTCTGTTTAGGCCCTCCACGGATTGGACGAGGTCCACCCACATTGGAGGGGAGGGTCACATCTTTACAGAGTCTACTGATTCAATTGTTAATCTCTTTGAGAAACACCCTCACACACACACACCCAGAAATAATATTTTACCAGCTATCCGGGTACCCCTTGACCCAGTCAGGTTGACACATCAAATTAACCATCACAGCACTTTTACTTTACTGTTTACAAATGAAGAAAACCTAGGCACAGAGAAGTTAAGTGACTGTGAAAGGTGGCACAGCCAGAAGGTGACACTCAAAAACCAGCCAAGTGGCTCCAGGCCCTGCACTGTCACCATTACAACAACCCTGAGGGAGAAATACGCCTTCAGCAAGACACTCATTTCCTTATTTTGCCAGTAGAGTGGGCGGGCTTCCTTAAGGGGAGAAGTCATCAGCCAGAGGACATGCAGCTCAGGTTTGCAGAGTGAGCCCTTGCGGACCTCACTTGCCAACTTTGAGGACGCTGCATTCAGAGGTGAGGCTCCCTTCTCATTTTCAAAGCAGCCCCTGAGGCCTTTGTGACAATTTCCCCTTGGTGTGCTTCTGGAAGCTTCGCTAGCAGGAATTAATTACATCTGGTTTTGCCCTCTAACGTCAGTGTAGGGTAACGGTAAAACTCATTCTAACTCTGCTCCCCATGCGCCAGGTGCTGGGCCATGAGCCTTATGGCATGTTGTTCAGTCCTTCTGGTAGCTTCTGAGGCAGACAGAGAAGCTTCTCTGGGCAGAACTGCATAGCCTCAGCTGCTGAGAGGCCCAGCCCCCTGCCCAAGGTCAACCAGCCAGGAGGCAGCCAGCTGAGCTCCAGACTCCAAAGTGTGAGCTGTCACATCACCCACCTCCAGATGGGATTGGGTCCTGATAGGAAAATTAGAGGGTATGTGGCAGCTTCTGAGCAGGCCCTGGCTCTGCAGAGGGGAGGGACCAAGGAAAAGCTACACACAAGTGATCATCGTTTCTTTGCAGCACAAGGTGGTGGGCGCTGGAGCTGAAGGTCATAGGCCTTCAGCAAGCAAAGTGATAGGTCCTCGGTGTGAAGTCGGGGGAGGAGCTTCTGGGGGGCACACCACACTTATGCCAGGGTGCTTAAAGAAACAGATCTATCAAATTAGAATCTGTGGGGTATCACTGGTACCTCCATTTTTTAAAAATTTACTTATTTGTTTTATTGAGAGAGAGACAGGGTGCAGGGGGAGGGGCAGAGGGAGAAGGAGAGAGAAACTCAAGCAGACTCCCCACCGAGCCCAGAGCCCAATACAGGGCTTGATCTCAACAACCCCAAGGTCAATCCCGAGCCAAAACCAAGAGTCAGACACCCAATCAACTGTGCTACCTGGGTGCCCCTGGTGCCTCCATTTTCAACAACCCCCCAGGTAGGCTGTAGGTATGATGAAGTTTAAGACTTACTGGCTATTACAGGTTGAATCGTAACTCCCCAAAATTCATATGTTGAGGTCCCGAGTCCCAGGGATAGCATGTCCTCCAAGCACAGAGAGCATCACCCACAAAGTTCTTCGAGTGAAGTAATCTGAGAGCAACAGGAAAACCAGGGTTTGTTTTCTGGGGCGGGCACGGAGAGATGGAACAAAAGGATCTGGCCCGAGGAGCCAAAAATAGTGGACAGGAGACAGTAAGATTAAAATTTGAAAAAGTGAGAAATAGGGATCCTGAGATAGAATGGGTTTCGTTTGTTATTTGTTCTTAACTTGTAGGCTGATGCTGTAGGGCATCTTCTTTTCTCCACCTGCAGGAGTTTAAACACTGGGCTCTGTTGGCCTCCTGAGCAAGCTTGCTACTCTATAAATAAATGCTCCCCTGAAGGTCTCCTGGGTGGGAGTGAGCACCCACAGGGTTCTCCAGGATCCTGGCTTGAATTCTGCTCTAGGGTCTCTGCACGGGAAGGTGGGGGTATGGGCTGGCAGCCCTCTGGCCTCCTAGTATCCATCAGAGTCTCTTGTCCCTGACAGTTATTCAGGTTTCATGCCTCCCTGGAAATCTCTCCCTTGAAAGAAGAGAGGGGCACCTAAGTGGCTCAGTTGGTTAAGCATCTGACTCTTGATTTTTAGCTCATGTCATGACCTCAGGGTTGTGAGATTGAGCCCCATATTGGGCTCCATGCTCAGTGTGGCGTCTGCTTGAGATTCTCTCCCTCTTCCCCTCTCTCTAAAAATAAATAAATCTTAAAAGAAAAATTATCCTCTCTGTCTCCCTCTCCCCCCTCTCCCCCAAAGAAAAGAAAAAAAGAAAGAAGAGAGCACATGGGCTTCTTAAGAACCATCATATCTGTCCTTAACTTTATTGATAAGAAATACAAGGCTCAAAGAAGTTAGGGACATCGTGTCTTGGACACGATCCTGCTTCTCCCTGTGTCTCTGCCTCTGTGTGTGTGTGTGTGTGTGTGTGTGTGTCTGATGAATAAATAAATAAAATCTTTTTTAAAAAAAAGATCTTGGTTGGAGAACATTCCTGTTGGGGCTTAAGGTGGCAGGAACAGCTTGGGAATTGGGGCCTGAGAAGTAAAGAGGCAAAGTGTTGTTTCAACAGTGGCCTGCATCCCAGCATCTGACTGGTATGTACTGATACCTTCCTCTGACGTTACAACCTTATAGCCTGGTAAGCTTGTGAAGCCTTCTGGGGTCTCCCAAACCCAGGGTTCCGGGACCCGAGGAGCGAACCCCAGCAGCCCAAAGGCAAGCAGAAACCCCGGGCTTCCCTTCTCCCACTCCTCCCAGCCCTTGAACTGCATCCCAAACCGCAGGGGTGATGACTTAGCACCGCACCCAGGCCCTGGGCCGAGGAGTGCCTCTGAGGAGGGTGGAGGGCAAGCTGAGTGGGCCCCACAGAAAGAGCTTCCTTTCATAAGCGGAGCTGGCGTGGCGGGAAGTGAGAGGACCAAGGCCCGGCTGGCGCTGGGGAACAAGGAGGGAATGTCTGGGCTCCAGGCACCACCCACAAGGAGCCTGAGGGGCCGCCTTTGTGTCAGGCCTCCCAGGGCCCCCCTCCCACCCCATCGGAGCAGGGCTGAGCCAGTGCCAGACAGCAGGGGAGCCAGAAGGAAAAGGCGGTCCAGGTCCTTTACCGAACCCCATGACAGAAGTGCCCTTGACACAAAGATGATGAACCAAGTCCTCTGCCAATCACGGTACGTCCGATCTCAAAGAAAAAGGAGGCAGGAAAGAATGCACGGAGAAGGGAAAATGTATGAAGAATAACTTTTTCTTCTCCAAAGTCTAGAAAGGGGGGTGCTTGGAACCAGCAAACAATGACGAGAGAGAGAAGTAATGCTCATGGGTGTCATCCAACGAAGAAAGAAGCACCCGCTGGCACCTGAGCCGGGACAGGATGCACCTGCTGAGAGCAAGGTGGGCATCACTACAGAGGACCCCATCTGCAGGTCCCATTAGAGTGGACGGAAGGCCAGGGAGGGGTGGACAGTCAAGGTCCACGCCAGTCGTGGCAGCCACAGGACCTGACCTGGGGGCCCAGCGGGCGACGGCGGGAGGAGGCCTCCAGCCAAGAACAAACAGCAGGATCCAGGATGGGGCTGGGCTGGGCCCACCCCCACAAAAACCAGGAAAGTGCCTCTGCGGTGGGGAAAGTGGGCGGGGAGGAGCCAGCGGGGGGCGAGGAGAGACTCAGCTGTCACAGGGCGACCTGTAGGGACACGGACACCCCACCCGACTTCGGCTACCCAGCAGATGTTCCTGTCTAGGGAAAGCCACCCTAGGTCCCCCGGGGTGAGCAGCGCCAATAAGTGTGTCCTTGTCCTGGGGACACCGTGCAGTCACCTGAATGGGGCCTGTTGTCCACTGAGAAGCTGACTTTTCAGCTCAGTGGTAGAAAAATGTGTGCACAGGGGCAGCCGGGCTGTGGCAATAGCAGGATTTCCTTCTTTTGAGGCTGAATGAGATGCTAAGTGACAACAGCCAGACCCAGAAGGACAAATCCCGTGTGATGCCACTGACAAGGGGAAACTAAAATAGTCCAGCTCAGAAGCAGAAGTGGAGTGCTGGTTGCCAGGGCGAGGGGGAGGCAAATGAGGACAGGATGGTGGAAGTTCCAGGGCAGGCAGGGTGGGCAAGTCCTGGAGATCTACCCTACGGCAGCGTACTAGTAGCCACCAGGATTATTTTGCACGCTTGACATCTTGCTATGAGGGTAACTCTTATGTTAAATGTTCTTATCACCAAAAAACAAAACAAACAAACAAACAAAAAACCACCAAGAGGGTGGGAGAGAACTTTTAGAGATGAGGCTATGTTGAAGGCATTGACTGTAGTGACGGGTTCATGGATGTACACTTACCTCTAAACTCATTGAGTTCTACACGTTAAGAATGTTTACATTGGCAGGTACAAACAGAGACAGCTTTTTGTGTGTCAATCATACCTTAATAAAGTGATATTTTTAAAGAAATATGTGTACACTTCAGGGAAGGCCGTCAAGACCCTATAGATGCGGCACTTCTTTGAGAGAAATGCTCCTTTTCTTTCCCTGGGTTTGGAGAACCCTTTGCAGGAACTGTTGCTTATTCTCTTGTTTCGAATGTGGGCTATTCTGTTGTGTCGTTGTTGTTGTATTCTGTGAGTTGTTTCTTCCTACAGATGCCCACCTCCTACCTGAGGAGAGGCTGTGAAAGCCACCAGGTTGTCCTTGATGCCCAAAGGACTTGGAAGGGGCTGGTTTGGATCACTGGGTCCTATTGGAAGTTGCTGGGCAAGACCACGCCCCCCGAGTGAGGGGTGGCATTCGGACTGTCCGTCCCCCTGGAAGAGGTCCATCCTGGGGTGAGGAAACAAGGACCAAGAAGGGGGTAGGAGGTGCAGCTTCCTCCCATTGGTCCCTTCAAGGATGAGGTCGGGCCCAGACTGCAAGGTTGGGATTGGTTCAAGGGGACATTGGTTCCCACCTCACAGAACCTCACAGGCCAGGAGTCAGACAGTGTAGGCTCCAGGCTGTGGGCGAAGTTCATTTATTCAGCAAATACCCATTCAGTACCCACTCTGTGCTGGTCACTGTCCTGGGGTTACTCTCTGTGTCATACTCTCCTAAAAATAGCACCTTGCCAAATTCACAACCTGAATGGAATTGGGGGACGGGGAGGGGAGCAGGAAGGGGTCTGTGCCCACCTTGGACAGAAGTTCCAGAAGCTACGGGAGGTACTCCCACAGAGTCCCGCAGTGCTCAAACTCACCTCAGGGTTCTGGGGCAGGCCCTAGGCACCCAAGGCCCAGGGGCAGGGTGAGCCTCAGCCTGCCTGGGTTTCTGGGACGCACTGGGATCCTCGGAAAACTCGAGAGGAGCCCCTAGAAAAGAAGCTGATCTAGAAAAGCAAGACAAAAATGCAGCCATAATGCAGGGGAGGTACGAACACATATAGGAGGCCTCACCTGTAGGCGATGGTTGGGGCCTACTGGCTACAACAGGAAGGATAGTCTGTTTCCGAAGGAGCATGAAAGGAGGAAAGCAGTACATCCAAACACACACACACACACACACACACACACACACACACGCAACCTAGTTCACAAAATCTAAAACCTCCTATCGGGACCGATGGCAGATACGTCTGCAGCTCTCAAACCCCATAAAACGGGAAAGGGTTCTTGACACGTGGGTGACACATTCTACTTGGCCCCCAGTCCCTGGCCCCTCTGCTGAGGAAGTTGGTCTGGGAACAACCAGGTGACCAAGAGGAAGTGACAGCTGCGGCCGGAGAGCCGGGCCACCGAGCAGCAGCCCCATTTGCCGTGACCTACGTCCCACTGTTTCCCCCCCGCAGTGAGTGGTGTGGCCACAACCACGGGGGCAGCCGTGTTTGTTCCCTTGGCCTACAACATCCTTGCGACTTGATAGCAGCAACGAATCCAGTCACTTCCAGGCCACCCACATGCATCCCCTGGCTTCCCGGTCACTCTGAGTCAGTCGGATGATGGGCTTTTCCTTCCCTTGCGTCTGTCCAGATGGAGGTCCTCTGGTCAAGAGCCGTAGGCCGGGGAGAAACGGGGCCTTGCAGAGACGTCCCTTGCTCTGGCGGTGGTGACCTCTCCCCAGGGCTTGCTGCCTCCTTGGGCTTCTCAAAATAATCCAGGCGCAAGTCATTTCTGCCTGAGAACCTTCCAAACCTTCCTCAAATTTTGCATGCTGAATCCTTTTAAAGTGTCATGAAATACACATAACTGAAAAAATACCATCTTGATCATTTTTTAAAAGATTTTATTTATGAGAGACACAAAGAGGCGGAGCCACAGGCAGAGGGAGAAGCAGGATCCATGCAGGGAGCCCAATGTGGGACTCGATCCCAGGGCTCCAGGATCACGCCCTGGGCCGAAGACAGCTCTTCAACCACTGAGCCACCCAGGAGCCCCATCCTGACAATTTTTATTTTTTTTTTAAAGATTTTATTTATTTATGATAGACATAGAGAGAGAGAGAGGCGGAGACACAGGCAGAGGGAGAAGCAGGCTCCATGCTGGGAGCCTGATGCGGGACTCTATCCTGAGACTCCAGGATCACGCCCTGGGCCGAAGACAGCGCTCAACCACTGAGCCACCCAGGAGCCCCATCCTGACCATTTTTAAATGTACAGTTCAGTGGCTTGAAGTACATTCCTATGGTTGTGAAACCATCACCATCGTCCACCCCCAGAACCTTTCATCTTGTAAAAATGAAACTCTATTCCCAAGAAACAACAATTCTCCATCCTCCCCTCCCCCAAGCCGCTGGCACCCACTGTTCTATCCTCTATGTATCTATACATTTAACTACTCTTGATGACCTCACGTAAACGGACTCATGCCGTATTTGTCTTCTTGTGATGGGCTTATTTCACTGAGCATAATGTCCTCAAAATTTACCCATGTTGTAGCAGAGGTCAAGAGTCTGCATCCTTTTTAAGGCTGACTAATATTCCACGGTGTGGGTAGACTCTGTTTTGTTTGCCCCTTCGTCTGTTGATGAACACTTGGTTTTACTGTTTTGGGCTGTTGTAAATCATGCTGCTGTGAACATGAGTGCACACATACCCCTTCAAGCCCTCCTTGCCACTCTTTCAGATCCATACCCAGAAGTGCAGCTGCTGGATGGCATGATAATTCTGGGTGTGATCAGTTGAGGATCTGCCGTATTGTTTTCTGTGTGCGCCGCCCCATTTTTACAATCCTGCCAGCAAGGCATAGGGTTTCCAATATAGCCAGTCCTCTCCAGCTCTTGTTATTTTCTGGCTTTTTGGTAGTAGCCATCCCAATGGGTGTGCCCTCATGTCTCATCATGATATTATCTTGAATTTTTAAAAAAGTACTTCCAATCCCCTCCAGGTTCCACTAGGGAAAGCCCTGTTGAGGGCTATTTTCTGCTGTCTAGACATTATTTTTTGTATCTTTTTTATGGGAAACCTCACTCTGGCACCAATGGGATCCATCCCAGTGTCTCTTTATTTGGCAGAGCTGCCTGACATTGGGCAGCAACCAGAATGAAGGAGGTAAGACGTTGATCCCTTCACCCTTTAGGTGGTCAGTCCCCCTGGATGGGTGGCAGTGGTATTGCAACTAGACTCTACAAATAAAGTATTGCCATATTGGAGGGGGTTGGGCAGCTCTGCCTCCTGGTATAATCTTTGCTGTTCTTGGGGCTTTGCCTTCTAGTGTTCAATGTTAGATTTTTGGAACTCTAAAATCCTTCCCCTTTCAAAAAAATCTCAGTTTCTTTCTTTCTTTTTTTTTTTTTTTTTTTTTTTTATCTCAGTTCTTGTAGATGAAGTGAGCCTGGGCTTTAAGTCATGAACTATGACAATGAGTTTAGGGGTTACCTGAGGCACCAGGGTGGCTCAGTTGGTTACATTTGTGACTCTTGGTTTCAGCTCAGGTCATGATTTCAGGGTCATGGGATCAAGCCCCACATTGGGCTCCATGCTCAGCAGGGCGTCTGTTCCTCCCTCTCCCCCTGCTCTTCCCCCCTTCTCAAGCTCTCTCTCTCTCTCTCCCTAAAATTAATAAATAAATCTTAAATGTCATCTGAAACTCAGTTGACTACTTGGTTGTCACTGGGCTATTCTGTGAGGTCCCTCCCTTTGGAAGGAAAGGCAGCAGACTCTGGGGAGGTTGCGGGGGGGGGGGGGGTCAGTAAGGTGTCAGCCGTCACTGACTGGCTCACAGGACAGGTGTCATCACCCTCCTGGGAGCCCGAGAAGGTGTTCTCTTGACCCTGGCTCCGCCTTTCCAAGCCCAGAGACTGCCCTATTGGGCACAGCAGCCAAACTGTGCTGGCTGCTTTCCCAGAAAAAGATAAAAAGAGCGAAGCGCTCTGGGTGCCATCAAGAGATCAGAAAAGAGAAATGAGTCTCCTCACAGTAGGGTAGCATTTAGCAAGAAGGGAACCGTTTTTAGGAAGTCCTGGTCCTTATTCCCTCCCTCGGATACACAGGGCCGGCTATTTGAGGTCAGCTGCTTATCCTTACTTTGAGTGTCCTAGTTTTTTGTCTTCCGCAGAAAGACACTAATCATACTACAGCATGTGTTGTGGAAATGGATGAATAATCAGGGCCTCCCACAGAGGATGAATGCCCTAAAATGCAAAGTCAGGAGTGGGGATGAATACTTATCACCGGGAAGTAGGAGAGACAAGCTCCAATACCGAATTTCAGTGTCAGCTACGTAAATGTGCTTAAAGGAAGGGTCTGTCCTCGAAGGGTGTGCTTCTCACCAAAGGCAGCCTGAGCAGAAGTAGTTTCTGTAATTCATAAAAAGCCTCTCTCCCTCCTGCAGAGTTCCCTGGGACGTCTGTGAGGATGAAAATCCAGCCTTTAGCTTGCTGGAGGCCTACTCGGAGTCCTAAAATGGTGTGTCTGGAAGTATCTTCTACACCTTTTGTGGTTTCATGGTCTTCAGAGGTTGAAGAAAATGTTCTACTGATTTCAAAAAACCAACGCATTTTGGATAGAAAGCAATACCTCAGACAGCTAAGAGTGGAAGGGTTAGGTTGACAGTGAGATTGGGGCCATCCATGGGGCCCCTGGGCACCGCCCCCTGTCAATCCACAGCCCCAGGGGCCCTCCTCAGAAACCCCAGGGCTTCTCAAGACACAACGTGAAAACATCCTAGCGAAGATTCGCTCCTCAGTCTAACCTTCCCACCTGGCTTCAGCTTTCTGACACCCATGTTTGTTTGTCTCTGTATTGTCCAAGGATCCTGCTAATTTGGTTTAAGGAGAATCCCCAGCCTTCATACCTACCTCCTACCCCCACCCCCCACCCAGGATCAGGTCAGGTCCTTCATCCTCCAGGATGCCCCACCAGACGTTAGACCACCCTGGCCTGGCTTCAGCAAGAATCCTGTTAGGTCAGTTCACCCCTGATGTTTCTTCACAGTAATTTCCACCCACTGAGCCTGCCCCTGCCTCTTGGCTAGAAACCCCCCTCTTGCCCACACTGTATTCAGATTGAGCCTGGCTCTGTACTAAGGTCTCTCTTCCCCTATTGCAATAGTCCTGAATGAACTGTGTCTTACTGCTTTACCTGCTGTCTGGCTCTGGTTTTTCTTGAGCCACCTCAATCAAGTTACCTCTCCCATTTGACAGATGAGGAGACAAGTCAACTGAGGTTAGGTTCCCAGAACCTGAATGTCTTGATTCCAGGCCCCATTCATGCCCCTTTAAGTGATGCTGAGCATGGTGGAAGCCATTGATAATGGTGCAGTGGAAGAGGTGATGATGGCTGGGTGTCAGAGCAGCGAGGCAAGGGGAAGAGAGAGAGAATGCAAAAGATGGATATGAGCAACATTTCTGCAACAAAAACAACAACAATAATCCAGATGGTATATTTGACTAAAGAGGTCAGAGGTGGTTTCTTCATGTATAAGAAGCAGTACAAAAAAAAGAAAAGCAACCCTTTTCCCATGAGTTGGGAAGAGGGGAGATGATGCTGTGCTGTTTCTTTGGGCAAAAAGATCAAATATCTTGTGTTTACAAGGGAGCACAATTTTTTTTAAAGATTTTATTTATTTATTCATGAGAGACACACACACACAGAGAGGCAGAGAGAGAAGCAGGCTCCATGCAGGGAGCCTGACGTGGGACTCAATCCCCGGTCTCCAGGATCACGCCCTGGGCTGAAGGTGATGCTAAACCACTGAGCCACCCAGGCTGCCCCACAAAGGAGCACAAATTACTGAGACTGCCAATTACTGAAACAGGCATTTCTCAAAAGTATTTCTTTCTTTTCCTTTTTTTTTTTTTTTTTTTTTTTTTGAGAGAGAGAGAGAGAGTGCAAGCAGGAAGAGGAGCAGGGAGAGGGAGAAAGAGAATTTTAAGCAGGCTCCATGCTTACTGTGGAGCTCCATGCAGAGCTTAATCTCACAACCTTGATACCATGACCCGATCCAAGATCAAGAGTTGGATGCTTAACCAACTTTGCCACCCAGGTGCCCCTCAAAACACTTTTTCTTAAATCGGTGACCATCCAATCTGGAAGTTACAACATTTGGCTCTTTCTCTGGAGCTTTTGCTAATTAATCTGTGAATTATCTGGAATGGTTAAACAATGCAGAAAGGTTGTAGGGATACTTGACTTACCTGTTGACCCTCTGCCCATCCCATCATGTGTGCCCAATAAGCCATAATTTTCTTAGTTGTTATTAATGCAGAGGAAGTCTTTAAAATACCTAGAAAACCTGGGGACGCCTGGGTGGCTCAGCGGTTGAGCATCTGCCTTCGGCTCAGGGCGTTATCCTTGGTCCAGGGATCGAGTCCCACAGGGAGCCTGCTTCTCCCTCTGCCTATGTCTCTGCCTCTGTCTCTCATAAATAAATAAAATCTTTAAATAAATAAAATAAGATACCTGGAAAACTCTTTATTCTACAAAGTTGTATGTACATGTCAGTGTAAAGGCATCCAGTAGATATTTTAATCTTTGTGGAACCAATTTAACTATATCAATAGGTGATTTCTAAGTCTAACCCAAGGTCACATTCTCTCCTTTTAAAAACACCAGAGACGGACACCTGGATGGCCCAGTGGTTAAGCGTCTGCCTTTGGCTCAGGGCATGATCCTGGAGTCCCAGGATGGAGTCCAACATTGGGTTCTCTGCATGGAGCCTGCTTCTTCCTCTGCCTATGTCTCTGCCTCTCTCTGTGTCTCTCATGAATAAATAAAATAAAATAAAATAAAATAAAATAAAATAAAATACACGAGAGAGAGGCACCTGGATGGCTCAGTCAGTTAAGCATCTGACTCTTGGTTTCAGCTCAGGTCATGATCTCAGGGTAATGGGATCAAGCCCCTTGACAGGCTCCATGCTACATAAAAGTCTGCTTGGGATTCTCTCTCCCCTCCCCTCTGCCCCTCCCATTCTCCCCCCAAAATAAATAAATAAAATCCAATTTATTGGTTTGAGAGAGCATAAGTGGTGGGAAGAGAGATACAGGGGGAGGAAGAAGCAGACTCCTTGTTGAGGACCCTGAGCCACCCAGATGCCCCAATAAATAAATATTTTTTAAGTTTATCTTTCTTTTTTTAAAGATTTTATTTATTTATTTGAGTAGGAGAGAGAGATAGAGAGAGAGCATGAGCAGGGGGAGGGGGAGGGGCAGAGTAAGAAGGAGAAACAGAGTCCCCGCTGAGCAGGGAGCCAGATGTAGGGCTCAATCCCAGGACTCTGGGATCATGACCTGAGCCGAGGGCAGACGCTTAACTGACTGAGCCACCCAGGTGCCCCCAAAACATAAATTAAAAAAAAAAAAAAAAGCCAAACACCAGACAGAAGAGGAACAATGTTTCTGCATGACAATTTGGCAACAAATACCAGAGGCCAACAAGTATGCTTCTAGAAATTCAACCTAGAGAAGTATCAGAGATGTGCAGAGAAAATATCCAAAAGGTTGTTCATTGTGGTATTACCAATAACACTAAAAATTGGGAACAGGCCATCCAGCTGGCTCAGGCGGTGGAGTACACAGCTCTTGATCTCAGGGTCATGAGTTCGAGCACCATGTTGGGTGTAGAGATTACTTAAAAACAAAATCTTTTTAAAAACTTAGGAACAAGGGATCCCTGGGTGGCGCAGTGGTTTGGCGCCTGCCTTTGGCCCAGGGCGCGATCCTGGAGACCCGGGATCGAATCCCACGTCAGGCTCCCGGTGCATGGAGCCTGCTTCTCCCTCTGCCTGTGTCTCTGCCTCTCTCTCTCTCTGTGTGACTATCATAAATAAATAAAAAATTTAAAAAAAAAAAAACTTAGGAACAAAAATTAAATTAAATTTAAAAATTAGGAACAATTTAAATGTAGGTCAAGACAGATTGGTTGCATAAATTATGGCAAAGCTCCATGATAAAGTAGCATAATGTTCCTTAAGCCATTTGTAGGAGAATACTGTGTCATGGAAGTATTTGTCATTTATTAAAGAAAAAAGTAAGCGGTGAAACATCCCACTGTTCCAAGTTTATGTTTTATGTTATAGAATATACACATGTAGAAAATATGTGTACCTTAGATATAAACTGGGACTTCTCTGCTTCTCGAGATGTAGTTATAATTGGTTTGGTTCCGCCTGGTGAATTCCACGGATTGTGGAAGTTCCAAAGCCTTCTCCGAGATTCCTGCAGCTTCCAAGTAGGAGGGGAGGGAGAAGACACATGTTTTCATGGCCACATCATGTTGACCCAGATGTGAAACTCAGCCCTGTCTTTAATTTATATATACATATGATTGCGCACAGACACCCACACCCAGAGAGACATGCACACAATAGCATGAGGCACTTGGGTGGGTGGAGGGAGGGAGGAGGAGGAATGAAGAACAGGAGAGGAGGAGTTTCTATTTCAGCTTGTAAACCACTTTAAGTTGCACCTGAGTTCATTACATGCCTCTGAATTCTGCGCATGTATTCAGCTTTTTCAAATTCAGTTTATCCAAATAAATAAACATGTGAATGTAAAAATGTGAAGGTCTTAGAGTAGATGAATGTGATGAGAAATCAGGAAAACAATGCTCTGACATCTGTAAACCCACGCATAACAAAGTGCCCCAGGTAGCAGGGAAGTGCAATTGGACATCCCTGGATTGATTACAGTTGACCCTAGAACAATGTAGGAGTCCAGGGCACAGGCCCAGCGTGCAATCGAAAATCTACATATAACTTGATTCCCCCAAAAAACTTCACTACTAATAGCCCAGGGTTGACCAGAAGACTTAACAATAGCATACACAATAGATGAACGTGTTTTGTATGCTATCTGTATTATATACTGTATTCTCATAATAAAGTAAGCTAGAAGAAAAAGGTAATAAGAAAATCATGAGGAAGGGCAGCCCTGGTGGCTCAGTGGTTTAGCGCTGCTTCAGTCCAGGGCCTGATCCTGGAGACCTGGGATCGAATCCCACGTCGGGCTCCCTGCATGGAGCCTGCTTCTCCCTCAGCCTGTGTCTCTGCCTCTCTCTCTCTCTCTTTGTCTCTCATGAATAAATAAAAATATTTAAAAAGAAAAGAAAATCATGAGGAAGAAAAAGTGTATTTACAGTACTGTGCTGTAAAAAATCTACACTTAAGTGGACCCACACAATTCAATCTTGTGTGGTTCAAGGATCAACTGCATAATTAATGCTTTGCACATTTAGACCAACAGTGGGGAGCAAAGTCAGTTTAGCCAAGGTAATGGAGCTCAGACCACCCATTTCCAACATAACATCCTGACATTAAGAATGGAAAAGAGAGCCAGCACCTGGGTGGCTCAGCGGTTGAGCAGCTGCCTTTGGCTCAGGTTGTGATCCCAGGATCCTAGGATCGAGTCCACATTGGGTTCTCCACAGGGAGCCAGCTTCTTCCTCAGTCTATGTCTCTGCCTCTCTGTGGCTCTCATGAATAAAAAAAAAAAAAAAAAAAGAATGGAAAAGAGGGGCTCCTGGGTGGCTCAGTCAGTTAGGCATCCAACTATTGATCTCAGCTCAGGTTTTGATCTCTGGGTCATGAGTTTGAGCTTCACACTGGGCTCCTGGGTGTGGAGTCTACTTTAAAAAAAAAAAAAAAAAAGGGGGGGAATGATGACATTCAAAAATGGAAGTTAAAGTCTGGCCCAAACTAACAAAAGAGATCGGCCACTGACATACTGTTAGGAAAGAAGAGAAGAGTGGTGCTTTCTTATTACATGTAAGAGAGATTGTCAAAGCACCACCGCATATATAGTAAGAAAACAAAATCAGAGGCTCATAGGAGCTTGAAAGTCACTTGTCTGTTCCTGACAAATGTTTCAGCATTTTTTTTTAAAATCAAAATATCAAACTGTCCGTGGAACAGCACAGAGCATGGAAGGCAGCCCCTTTCTGCATGCGACATGTGGTAATCTGCTTGGGCTGCCAACCACATACTCGGACTGGGTGGCTTCAACCACAGAGATTTATTTCATACCATCTGGAGGCTGGGCTTTGTAGATCAGGGTGAGGCAGGAGGGCCAGGTTCGTGGTGGGGGCCCTCGCCCTGGCCTGCAGACGGCCACCTTCTCACTGTGTTATGCACGGCACAGACCAAGTTCTGGTCTCTCTTCCTCTTGTAAGGACACTAATTCCACCTTGGGCCTCACTCCTGTGACCTCATCGAAACCTACTATCTCCCAAAGTCCCCTCTCCAAATACCACCACGCTGGGGGGTTAGGGCTTCAGCATATCAATTTTGAGGGGGCACAATTCAGTCCACAGCACAACCTCCAGAGCTTCTTCATTTGGAGGACCATGACCTCCATAGTCTGTGATCACAGGACCCTTCACTCAGAGAGAGCAGGTGCGTCTGGCCTTGTCCCTCTGACCACACATGGTCTCTGGTTTTGATTTACTAATCTTACTTTGCCCACTAAATTGTCCTTTGCCTTTCCTTCCTGTCATCCACAGCTGATCAATACAACCAGTGAGACAAGATTCAAAAGAAGCCTCATCATCTTTAAAATAATTTAGAAATGAATCCACCTAGAGCAGCCCGTATAGTTTTGCTTGGTTAGGGCACCCCCATGTGTCTCTGTAGGGAACTATCTACAGGAAAATGTCTATCTTCTAGAAAAACTCCCTTAGAAAAATCATCATCCCTTTGAATCAATAATCCATAATAATTTCTTGCCTTCGCTTAGATAGAGCACCTGCAACAGCAGAAGCATTGTGGGGGCAGATACAAAGGTGATTAGAACATGGGTCTCACCCTGGAGAAATTCACGGTGTAGTAGAAAATCAGACACACAGGAAGAAACTCAAAAAAAGAGGTGGAACGTGACAAATTTCTCTCATGACCACAGAGGAAGTGCTCTGGAAGCTCAGAAAAAGGAAAAATTCATTCCAGCTGGGGGTGTCTGGATGGCTTCATGGCAGATGTGACATTTGATGCCCTTGAAGACTGGGTATGATTTAGAGACAGTCATTAATTCACTCATGAAATATTGTAAGTAGTGGTAAAAATAAAGCCCTCAAGGCAGAAGTGTGCCGGACCTGTGAAAAGAACAGCAAGGAGCTTTATATGCTACTGGAGTGTGGATTTGTGAAGGCTAATGATGTGAATTTAGATCAAGCAAACTTAGGTTTTTCTGGGTGATGTAGCGGGAGCCAGGAAAAATTTATGAGCAGAGGAGAGATGCTCATCTATTCTTTGATTTATCCAACAGTCTCATTTAACAAATATTAGCATGCCTACCTGTGCCAGGCACAAGGCGTCCAGTACACAGAGGTAATAAGAGCACACGTGGGCTCTGCTCTCACGGAGCTTATAGCAGAGAGGTGACAAAGAAGTATTCATGCAAGAAATACCTGATTCATGATCATGATAAGGCTGATAAAGAAGAAGAACAGGCCTTATTGGAGAATAATGAGGGGCTGGGGACTTTATTGGGACCAGCGGTCAGAGACCCCCTCCTTGAGACAGTGACATCAGAACTGAGATCTGAAGGTCACTTGCTGTCTGCCAGGTAAGGATTCAGGAAATGAACCTTCCATATTGGTAGAAAGGCCCTGGAGAAGTGAGGAGTCTGCTGAGCCCAGGAGACTGGGCAAAGGCTGATGTCAGTGGAGGGTCACAGCAAAGGAGGGGGCAGAGGGAAATGGCGCTCGCCTGTGCTGACCTTATAAGTCAGGGCAATGACCTGGGTCATTGCCATGGAGAGCGGGGAGCAGAACTTGACCACGCTTGCATGTCTAAACATCACTCTGGTACAGTATGAGGAATGTACCAGAAGGGGGTAGGGGCAGCCCTGGGACGCCACTGGTAAGGCTTCTGCAGCTGCCAGGGCCAGCTGTGCCAAAGCAGCTGTCGATGGGGGTGCAGAGAAGGCTCCCAGAAGGGTGATCTGGCCTCGGTATAGATTTCGAGGCGGAAAGGCTAGAGGCAGGGAAGCCACTGCAGCTGTCCTAGTGCGGAATGGGAGTGAAGCATGAGAGGGAAGATGGGCTGTTTGTAGTTTGGAAAAACCCCACCCAAACTCCCAAGAGGGAACCCCCAGCCTAGGGGGAAAGCAAGGTTAAAACAAAAAAGGCAAAATAATAATAATAATAAAATAAAACAAAAAAGGCATTCATGGAGATGCGAAAGCTTTGAGACTGTGCAGGAATAAAAGGAAGAAGTGGGATCGAATGAGGCCAGAGGATGAGTCTGAATTGGATCTCCCAACCCGGGAGCAAGGATGACACCCAACTAGTGACCTCCAGGAAGGGGTGAGGAATGGGGTGCTCTGCTGGGTTGTAATTCTCTATCTTCCGACCAAGCTGAAGTTCCCTTGGGGAATGGGACAGAACGATACCCTTTGGGGAGGAATGTGAGGGCACCCCTGTGGGGAGGGTCTGGGGGTCAAGAGAAAGACAATGCAAAGGCAGCTCCAGTGGAAATTACCTAAAATAACTGCCACCTATTTTGAAATTCTATTGCATTGTGATAGAAAAACACCATGTCCTGAACTTCCCAAGCTCCTATTACATCCGCATGTGCGTAAATACATTACATATGTATCATTTAACATAAAATCAGCAAATATTTATACAGAGCTTGCCACACGCCTGGCACCGCTCCTAGCGCTTTACGTTAATTCACTCCCTGGCACCTGGTAGGTGGTATTGTCAGCACCACTTTGCAGGCCCAGGCACTGAGGCAGAGACCTTAAGTAAAATGCTCCAGGTCACTCGGCAAGCCGGGGTGAAGCCAGGACCTGAACCCGGCCTTTGTGGCTCCGGGTCCGGGCCCATCAACAATGTTCGACGCCACTTCTCAGATTATAGAATCCTCATAACCGCTCTTGGCATAAGATAAGCGGCTCGGGGCAAGGTCCGCAGGCATCCCTGACTCCTCTCCTTCCCTCACAGCCAGGCTGACCCATCCGCACCTCCTGTCCACTCTGCCTTCAAAATATATCCAGACTCTGCTGCTCACCTTCCCCACCACTGGCGGCACCCTGTCCCTCCTCACCTCTCCGGGGGATTAGTGCCACTTCCTTGCAGCCTGTGCCCCCCCCCACCTTGCTCAGAGTGAAACAGCCAGGGGCTCACTGTCACCCAATTCAAAGGCCAGCTCCAGGCCCACCACCTCTGCTTCTGCCTCTACTGCCCTACAAGCCTTCCTGCCCCCCACCATCAGCCTCTCTGCTTGCCCCCCACCCACCCACCCACCCATGGGACACTTGCAGGACTCCCTCCCTCCCTCCCTTCTGGCCTCTGCTCCAACATCATCTTATCAAAGGTTCCCTGACTCCCCCCACCCACCCTCCTGTAATAAAATAGCGCCCCCTCCCTCCTCCGTTACCCTACCCTATCCTTCCTCATGGCATTCACCACCATCTGACACACTACTCACAAGTCTGTTTCTTTTCCACTCCCCTGCACTAGAGTTCAAGCCCTCTGGGCTTAAGCACTGAGATTTATTCGTCCGCTGCTAGCTCAGTGCCTAGATCAATACCTAGCACACAACATGCTCAACGGATATTTTTTGAAAGGATGAAAATATCATTTCCCCCATTTTGCAGATGAGGAAGCGGGCTCTGTGGTGATGTGCTCAAGGTCATCAAACTGGTGATCTAGAGACCACCAAAAACTAAACCTGCCCCCCGCGCCCCTACCCCCACCCCAGCAACCAAGTGGAAATCATCCCTCTTCTTACAGTGAAGCAAACGCCCCCTTCTCCCCTCTCCCCACCACTCCTGCCTTAACTGTCTGCTGGGGCTATCTGGAATATTCAGGCAATAAAGAGATCTCTCCACACAGCGTCATGTTCCCCTTGGCTGGTGGTTAACCTGCTTGAAGCCAGGATGTCCAAGGCTTTTCCTTTCCTCCCAAAATACTGAAATAATAACGTAACCTTCTCTCCATTTGGCAGGATTATAATTTTTTTTTTAAGATTTTATTTTATTTATTCATGAGAGGCACACAGAGAGAGAGAGAGAGGCAGAGACACAGGCAGAGGGAGTAGTAGGCTCCATGCAGGGAGCCCGACATGGGACTCGATCCCGGGTCTCCAGGATCACACCCCAGGCTGAAGGGGAGGTGCTGAACTGCTGGGCCACCTGGGGCTGCCCATGGATTATAATTATTGCTGGGTGTGGTAAGAGGCAGGCGGTGCAGCAGACAGCAGCCACTGGGTTCCCTGCCCTGCGGTGGCTCTGTGACTTGTCTTCCAGAAGCTGGCTTGCTCTGTGGCCTCTTGTCCCTTTCTCATCAAGGGGCGTGAATGGGGATGAGCCACATGGCCCAAACTTCTCTAGCACCATTTAATGGATCCGATATTGAACACTCATCTCCCAAATAACCTCATGGCCTCCAGAAAGGTGCTATCAATGTGCACCTATCAATCAGAATCCTTTCACTTAGCAGGCTCATTCAAGCTGGTACCTCTAGCCCCGACGCAGTGCAACACACAACCGTCCAGCCGGACCCCTCTTCGGGAGTTACGCAGCTCCTTTGGTTCAAGGCATGGGAGCAAACTCAAGAATTTGTGCAAAGGGGGGATAAAAGGAGCTTAATTTCATCCATGCACTCCTCCTCCCCCCGTTTAGTTTCTAAGTTATCAACCCCACTTGAGGTATGGATTCTTCGAAAAGAAGTTTCAGGCTCGGAAAAGGCATCGGGATAATGGCCGGTGGATTTTAAATAAAATATAAAATAATAAAATCGGGGCATTGAAAAGCATCTGCAGCTGCATGAGACACATTTCTGGTTTGTGGGGGATGGATGTGGGGAAAATCGGCGGGGGAGGGGGGTGGCTGGAGGGGACAGACCTGTGGTATCAGCCCGGTGCCAGGGGGACCTCCACTGAAACTCGGCCCCGCTTTCGCATCGTACCTCTGAACCGTGTCATTATGCTGCCTGCCTTAGAAGAGCCTGAAATCAATAAAAAGAAGAAGTTCAAAAACCCACTCCATAAGCTGCAGAAAATCTGCCCTTCACTTTTCTTTCTCTGCACCCGGAGGAGCTCTAAACCTTCCTTCATTCCTACATCAAGCCCAAGACAACCAGGCTCCCTAGAACTCTCTTTTCTTCTGCATTATTTCTGCAACGTTTTCCAAGCATCTGCGGGTCTTTAAAGCAAATGTGAGAAGGTAGCAAAGACACAGCCGTACGTACGGCCAAGACATGTGGCACAGGGAAGGCGCACATAAATCAAAGCCGGAGAGAAGCCTGCTAGCAACCTGGAAATCAAATTGTGTCAGGGAGAAGGCCCGTGTGGAAAATAGATTAGAAGGGCACTGAAGGAGAGAGAAGAAAGACAGGCTGCCCCTACCAAGTTAATGAGAGGCAAGGAGGCCTGGAGAAGCTGGCTGGCGCTGCTTAGGGAGGGATGGGAGGTGCTCTGAGTCCCCCCTGGATGGGGCGATGTCTATCTCTATGCTCAGGCTGGGGCTGCAGGCTCAGAAAGAGATGAGGGGAGGAAGAAGATGGGAGACGGAGCAGGGAGCAGGCCTAGGAATTTCGAGGAGCATAGAGTGACAAGCGCAGGCCCTGACACCGAGGGGGTGGGGGTGTGTGTCTTGAAGAGCCACTGTTACTATTATTAAATAAAATCTAGGTGATCCCTGGGTGGCTCAGCGGTTTGGCACCTGCCTTTGGCCCAGGGTGTGATCCTGGAGTCCCGGGATCGAGTCCCACGTCGGGCTCCCTGCATGGAGCCTGCTTCTCCTCTGCCTGTGTCTCTGCCTCTCTCTCTATGTCTATCATGAATAAATAAATATTTTTTAAAAATAATAAATAAATAAATAAAATCTAGAAGTGGTGGACATTGTTTCTGGAAACTTCCATCTTCCTCTGTGACTTCCAGGCCCTGAGTGTTCTCATACTTCCTTCTTTTTCTTGAAACCCTAAACTCCAGATCTCTCCTGCATTCCAACTGCTATGTGAGGATACGGCAGGCAGTCTCTTCATCTCCCCACCAAACTTCCCACCCTGCCAACAAAATCAATCTTGGGGAGAAGGTGAGCAGTGTCTCCCAGAGGTGGACTTTGGCTCATGGTGGTGATCATTCTGATCTGGCTTTTGGATCCTGCATCACCCGCTGCCTCAGGTAGCATGATCTGCCTTTTTTTTTTTTTTTTAATGATTTTATTTATTTATTCATGAGAGACACAGGCAGAGGGAGAAGCAGGCTCCCCATAGGGAGCCCAATTCTGGACTTGATCTCAGGACCCCAGGATCATGGCCTGAGCCAAAGGCAGATGCTCAACCACTGAGCCACCCAGGTGCCCCTGATGTGCCTGTTCTGCAGGACTCGACATGACTAACGGAACAGATACAAATCCCAAGTGCACAAACCCAGTGTTCTAGAATTCTAAGTTCATTTTGCATGTCAGCTTAATTTCTATTTCAAATCTCCATTCTGCCTGGAGGCAGAAACTTAACCAAAGCCAATTTGGAATTTGATCACCAATCCCTGAATAAATGTAAGTTAGTTTATAACACCAAACCAAGGCTCTGTGCCTGGGCGGTCATGGTAGTCATTAGGAATTCATTGCTGGAAAAGATTCTGGCTCCATTCTTCCAAGTTCATGGAGGATTGTATTTCCCTACAAGCTAAGTGTGCCCATGTGACTTGCTTTGGCAAGTGAAACATAAGAGCAAGTGTCATTTCCAGAAGGAAGCTTTAAATGCCAGTTCAAGCTTTTCCTCATTCCTTTTTTTTTTTTTTTTTTTAATCCCATCTGCCACAGAGACTGGCAGCTTTCCACCTAAACACTGCTCTAGCACTTCCTGGGGTGAGGACAGTGCTGACCCAGCACAGAGCTTTCCCCCATCTTCAATCAACCTGTAGTGTGAGAAAGGAGTTGTTATTTGAGCCACGTAGACTGGTTTTTGTTATTTTTGTTGACCTGGATATATTCTAGCCAACCTGAAGGGTACAGGTGATGCATCCATTTGAGACATCCTCATTCCCACCTTGTCTTCAACTTGGCGATCAATCCTGAGCCATCCTCCATTCCTCACTCAGGGCCTCCTGGTGTCCAGACCTTTGTCAGGTGTTTCTGAGCTCCTCTCCGAGGACAGGAACCCATCTGTTGTCACAGCATCACACACTGGGCCACGGGCAGCTCCGTGAGGTGTTCAGGCCCACTGGCTCAGACATTCCATGTCACCTGGAGTCTTGTGACTCCCATGGGGTGTTACCAAAGAAGAAGAGCAAGCCTGCTTCTGTCCTAGCTAGGGTGTCTCACCATTCCCACCTCTTCTCCAGGAGGCTTTGGCCCAAAGCTTTTCCTAAATTCCATAACAGTTGCCTCTTCTGGCTTTTCCTACAAGTCCTACTTGCCCTATCCTTTCCCCCCAAACTTGGGAGGGACCCAAATCTGGCCTCAGGCTGGAGGCCTCATTCTTACTCAGCAGCACCACCCTCCCAATTCTATTACGCCTGTCTGGTGTTCTTTCCAACCCCCAAATGCTTACAACTCCTAAGCCAAAATGTGCCTCCCCTTTGTCTCTGCGTACTGCCAGACCCCCCTCTTCCTTTGAGACGATGAATGAGAAATACCCCAGCTGCCTAAGGACCAGGGAGATGGAGTGGTGGTGTAGATCTGATGCAGATCTCAGTTGGTATTTCAGAATATTGAGGCTGAGAATTAAACCCAAGTGCATGACTATTTGAAGCCACTGTGCAACCGCAATGGCGTTATTTGAATAGGCCCTTTTTAGAATTGTGATCCTTGCAAAGCTTCTCGGTGTGAAGGGGTGGAAGGTCCTGGGCATGGTGTCTCCCCTAGAGACTGTAAGATTCTGGACGGCTGAGCCCGTTTCTCCCATGTGTCCTGCCAATCTCCAGACTTTGATCTGTTGTGTGCCTGGCGCATGAACAATAGCATAGGACAGGCTGAAGGAGCAGGGGCCAGATGTTGCAGCAGGAGGCAGAGAAGTGGCCTGATCATATTTTGAAAAGATGACTTTGTTGACTCAAATACTTGGAACAAGAAAATAGTGGAAGATCGAAGTCTATGTCCTGTGACCAATGTGAGCAGTTGCTCACGTTGTCAGAGGATACCTACCTCTGAAAATGAGCATGTAGTCAATGAAAATTAAGTATTTAAGGAAATGTTTTTAGACCCCTGGACTTGGAGAATTTAACTAATAAACGACAATGAGGATATTCTCATCCAACTTAAGCTTTCAGGGACAGGTTATGCTCCGTCTCCGTCTAGTGCCAGCCATTTAGATCCTGAGAAGATCTCCTTTTCCCTCCCAGATGCATTTGAAAACCCAAGAGATAAGCGTAGAGTTTTCCAGGAGAGGACACAAAGCCCTTCAAAAGTCAATGCCTGGGCACCTGGGTGGCTCAGGGGTCGAGCCTCTGCCTTTGGTTCATGTTGTGATCCCCCAGGAGCGAGCCCACCGGGAGCTCCCTGCATGGAGCCTGCTTCTCCCTCTGCCTGTGTCTCTGCCTCTCTCTGTGTCTCTCATGAATAAATAAATAAAATCCTTTAAAAAAAAAAAAGAACAAAAACAAAAGTCAACGCCTGTGTGGGATACACCCCAGGTTGTGACCTGTGATGGCCTGCAAGGCCAGAGGGGTCTGCTGGGGCTGGGGTGCAGTGACATAGCTCAACCAGTCAGCGCCTGTTACACTCCCTTCCCTAATCTTAGGCAAACCACCACCTGGGGTTGGTGCCGAAAGGAACGGGCCTCCCCCGAGCTCTTTCTCTGGCCTTGCCAGGGTACACGCCTGCCGGCAGGTTAGGTCTGCGCGCCGCAGCCCAGGCCAACCCCTCGGCTCCACGGGGGCGGGGCGGCTCGAGGGGGCGTGGCGGAGGGGCGTGGCGGGGGCGGAGGGGCGTGGCGACGCGAGGGGCGTGGCGGAGGGGCGTGGCGGCGCGGGGCGGAGGGGCGGTGCGGCGCGGAGGGGCGTGGCGTGGCGGCGAAACTGAGGGGGCGTGACGGCGGGGGGGCGTGGCGGCTCGAGGGGGCGTGGCGTGGCGGAGGGGCGGAACTGAGGGGGCGTGGCGGCTCGAGGGGGGCGTGGCGTGGCGGAAGGGCGGAACTGAAGGGGCGTGGCGGCGCGGGGGCGTGGCGGCGCGGGGGCGTGGCGGCGCGGGGGCGTGGCGGCGCGGGGGCGTGGCGGCGCGGGGGCGTGGCGGCGCGGGGGCGTGGCGGCGCGGGGGCGTGGCGGCGCGGGGGCGTGGCGGCGCGGGGGCGTGGCGGCGCGGGGGCGTGGCTCCGGCCTGCGGGACGCCGGAGCGGACGGAGCGAGGCCGGGCGGGGCTTGGCGGTCCTGCGGGCGGTCCTGCGGGCGGTTCTGCGGGCGGCCCGGGGCCACAGGCGCGGTGGCGCGGCGGCGCGGCGGGCAGCAGCGGCCCTGGGGGCGGCCGGGCCTCCGGAGCAGGTCCCGGGCTGCCATGGCCGCCGCCGGCTTGCGAGCCTTCGCGACGAGGGGGCCGGGCTGGCGCTGGCGCGGCCGGTGGGCGCCGCTGTCGGCGGGCGTCTGCAGCAGGTCGGAGCCCGGGGCGCGACCCACCAGCGCGCGGCAGCGGGACGGCATCAGGTCAGCGGCGGGGCCGCGGGCGCCCTGGGCCGAGCGGGGCAGCTCCCGGGGGGGGGGGACCCGGGCGGAGGCCGGCGGGGGCTCGGCCAGGGCTCGGCCAGGGCCCCTCCCCGCCCCTCGCGGACCCGTTTGTCGGTCCCGGCCGCAGCCGGCCCGCGGCCCGGGGTTGCCTGCCGCATTCCGGCCCCTGCAGGACACGGAGGCTCTCGAGTGCGACGCGTCCGAAGGCCCAGGCCGCGGAGCAGCCGTCGCGCGCTCAGCCTGGGCGGCCGGGCAGGCGCCTCCCCGCGGCCTCCGCGGAGGGCTCTGGGCCTCTCACATGCGGGCCGGTTGCCAGGCCAGGTCCTCAGCCGAGCTGCTCCTTGGCCCTCCCCCAGAAGTGCCCGAGTCGGCGCAGGTCAGCGTGCAGGATGAAGGACACATTGTACTGAGCTCTGCCCTTTGGCTCAACAAGCCTAAAACCCTTAAATCAAAAAACAAACAAAAAAGCCCAGTGCACAAACTGGAATTGCAAGACGAAGTAGCAAAGGCTGAAGGACCCCTAGCCCCATGCGGGCCTCACCCTGTTGTTGCCGGGCCAGGGCCAGGGTGCAAAGACAGTCCTACCTAGAATGCTAAGTATTTAAAAGTTAAAAATCAAACCAACAGCTATTATGTTTTCTTCTCTTATCCTGCCAACTGTACCTTCCCAAGACCTGGAAGAGCATGTTTGAATTTATAATCCTGAGGCTCCTAGGAGTTCCCCCAAAGCAGTGAAGAGCCAGCTACTGGCCTGCAACTTTTTTCTTTTCTTCTCACCCTATGCTCACCCCTTCTCGCCTCACCACCCCTCCTTCCTGCTGCTTTGCCAGGGACTTAGCACACAGGTCTGCAGACACCCCATCCAGCATGCCTATGTTCTCTCTATCCCCTCCCCACCTAGAAACATTTGCTCTTGGCCACCCCATGGGCTTAAAGATGCCCCCTGGAAAGCCAGAGAATTTCAGAGTCTCAGGTAACTGCAACAGGGCGTAGAAGGGGGTGGTGATTTCCAGGTGGGCACATCATACTATTCAGGTGGACTCCTTGCTCACCTGGCAGCGCACAGCTGGAAGAGGGCCAGAGCAGCGTCCTCTAAAGTGCAGGGCCCAGGTAGGGGTCCTTCTTCCCATTTTCAAGGGTAGTTCTGCATCTGCAAATCTGGTTCCATCTGGTCAGAACCCTGACTTCTGGCCTGGCAGCCAGTTGACCAAAGAAGGTCTTGTTGAGTTCTCTGGGTCTAAACATGAATCAGAGAGGGAGACCATGGGAAGAATCCATCCATCATAAACGCTCGCAATCAGTACTAGGAACCTCCAAGTCCATTGCTAAATCAGTCGTATGTTAGGCGTTAAGTAGGTGAGCTTGAACGACTCTTTTCGAAGAGTTGGCATCCCTCTGTTCCTCTCAGCAATAATGCTGGTATGGAGTGAAGAGCAGCCAGGAATTGGGTACTGTGCTGTCACTGTCCAGTCGCTGCCCCTAACCCTTCCAAAGCCCACGAGATAGGGGACATTGTCCCCATCCCACAGTGAGGAAACAAGTTCAGAACCGTGGCAGCCGGCTCAAGGCCACACAGCCAGTAGGAAAGAAAGCCAGGAGGCAGGAGAAGATCGGTCTGCCTCCAAAATTGTTTCCACTCTGTGATACAGCTCAGTGTACTGGCCACTGAGATTTAAAAGAGGTGGCAAAAAAAACTAAGATGAGGTGAAAATTTAGTGATGAACTAGTGGAATTGGCTGTGAGAAATCAAAATGCTATTTGGGGTCATTAATTTGGTCAGCAGGTGTCTATCGAGCGTCTCCTCTGTGTGTGAGCATGACAGTTCCTCATCTCAGGGACCTTCTGGTGGTTTACAATGATGTGTTGGGCTCCAGGGGGGCATCCCCAGGGTCCATCTCTTGCCTTGCAAACAGGAACATTGCACCTTTTATCACATGCTCTGGTGGTGACCTCACTCTTAGTGATTTCCCTCTTTCAAGTGGTGACATTGCTGTAGCTATAGGTGCAAGGCATCCCATGTTTTGGCCCAAGACAGCCATTGAGGGGCTTCAGACTGGTAAGATCTTTAGGAGGTATCACCAGCCAGGTTTGATGGCCACTTGACCAGGGAAGAAATAGCAGTCTAAGATGGCTTTCAATTTCTGGCTTGAGCAACTGAGTGGTAGCATTAAGATAAAGAGAAGAGGGGGGCAGCTTTGGGAGTTGGGGTGACGTTGCCTTGGAAGAGTATGGAACAAGTGGAGCACAGTAGGGAGCTATGAGGATCATTTAGGGGTGAGCAGAAGGTGAGGAGCCCCTTGAAGAACTAGAGAAGGACAAGCAGACAGAAGGAGAGCATGATCCAAATGGCCATTGGATTTGGTTCTGGCAGTTGGGAGATTCTCGGCGAGGACAGTTGAAGTGGAGTAGCAGGGAACGAAGGCTGGCTGCACTGGGTTGAGAAGGGAACTCCGCAATTTAGAGCACTGTCAGGGTGTGGAATGCGAGAGCCAAAGGAGGATTAATGGGCCACATCTGAACAGACATCGCCGTGCAGCAAGGGCATTTGGGCACTGGCATCTTTTTACACAATTTCGCCTGAGGCCTTAGAATTTAATTTAAGCATATGTCACTGATGGGATGGCAGCTCTTGGGTTTGCCACAGAAAGCACACTCGTTATCTTTCTGGAAGGTTCATCAGCACTTCTCTTACCGCACCTCCAAAATGTGGGTTTCATAGCCTATCAGCTAGCTACAAGTCATTCTGGCACTTAGGAGGAAACAGGTTTATGAGAAACAAAACGATGACTGTCACAGCTACCTGAAGATGGCAGCAAAGCCGGAATGATGTTCCAAAGAAAATGGTTATTCTTACAGCGCTGAAATAAAGTCAGTCACCAAAGTGGTTTTCCAGAAACCAGTGGCGCAGAAGGCTACCTAAGGATGATCTGGGCCAACACGTAGCAGTAGGAATGTCAGATTCAAAATGAAGAATGAGAAAGGCTGAAAGCATGTAGATGGAGACCCAGGGGAAGCAGATAACCTATAGAACAATAGTCTGGTGTTTGGCTCCCCGCCCATTCCACATACTAGCACAAATAAGACATTTTTGTGTACAGGCAGCCAGGGGACAATACCGGTTATTTTCATGAGCGTGTGGGATACCTTAAAACAGCGAGGCCTTTGCACGGCAGCTTTGTGGATGACATGTCCAGAAGGGCCCTCTTGCTCTACGCTTCTGTCCCTCTGTTCTTCACACGCAGCCTGTTCTCAGCATGAATTATTCTGCAGAATTTCAAGATGCCACTACAAAAACCAAAAACGGAATATGTACTCATATACGTATTGGTGGCTGTAACTGCACTGCCTCCTCTGTGGGGTGCATGGGAGGAGATTTGGGGGCATGTTTTCATTCTCACCTCCTTCCCTAGCCTTATTCTTTTGAAGAGCAGCAGAAAGAAGTAAGTGGAAAGGAGCCACAACGTGGTAGCTTCCTCTGGCTCTGGATGACCCTGTCTTACAAACCTCCCCACCCCTCAGTCCGGGTGTGGTGATTGGGGACCGTCACCTGCCCTTTCTGGGGAAGTGGCAGTCATTGACAGCAAACATGGAGAAAGAGAAATTCAGGGAAAGAGGGAGGAAACCCAGCCCACCTTTCAGATAGTCTCCTTGTTTTGACTCAGCTGTAGCTCCAGATAGTTGGCAGGCCCTCTGAATTGCCTCTGAGCACCTGTAATTCTCTTTTCTGGTGTTTTAAAAATAGGCCCCAGGAATTACGAGGGTCCTCACTTATTTTGACTCGCGCCCAACCGAGTAATTATAACATGTTCTTCCCAGGAACATTGTCCTAAGTGATCCCAAGAAGAGGAATGCGCTGTCATTAGCAATGCTGAAGTCTCTCCAGACTGACCTTCTTCACGAAGCTGAAAGCAAAGATCTCAGAGTCATTATCATTTCAGGTATTCATCTGATGTCCATCCTCAGTGTTCTTGCAGGACCTGGAAGAAGGTTCCCAAAATTCTTTGGTTAGCTGAGGCATTCCCTTACTTAACGGGAGAAGTGTTTTTCGAAACTCCTTTACAAGAACCTTTTGAAAAACTCCTGTGTAGTTAACTGTGGAAATTATAAGATTACTGTGCAGTGAGAATAGGTCTTTTTCTTTTTGTCGGATGTGTCAGATATGAAACCTTGCCACCCTTGGCTGTGCTGGCCTTCTTAGCAGAATCAGAGAACTGATTTCTTCATGGGCCTGATAAGATGGGTTTAATCACAAAGGCTTCTGGTAGACTACCTAGTTGGCTAGGACAGGCTGTTGGGGCACTTGATCGGTTTGTTGGTTTTTGTTTTTTTTTTAAGATTTATTTATTTATTCATGAGAGACACACAGAGAGAGGCAGAGACACAGGCAGAGGGAGAAGCAGGCTCCCTGCGGGGAGCCCAGTCCTGCACTCGATCCCAGAACCCCCAGAGCAAGCCCTGAGCTGAAGGCAGATGCTCAACCACTGAGACCTCCAGGTGCCCCCAGTTGGTTTGTGTTTTGTGTTCTTACTAAGCTTTCAACTGAGATCTGTGGTCTTCTTCAATGGTGCCAGACAGCATGCTATATTTTGCTCATTTCTTTCCTTGCCCTTTTTCCAGTAAGAATTTTTACCAAATCATCTGGTGATGATGACAATGGTATAAATAATAACAGTGCCAGCATTTTAAAACCACCACAAAAATAAAACAGATGATGTCCTATGATGCATTTTTTTAAATTTTTTTATTTTTATTTTTAAATTTTATTCATAGAGACACAGAGAGAAAGAGGCAGAGACACAGGCAGAAGGAGAAGCAGGCTCCATGCAGGGAGCCCGACATGGGACTCGATCCCAGGTCTCCAGGATCACACCTTGGGCTGCAGGCAGCGCTAAACCGCTACGCCACCAGGGCTACCCACATTTTTTTTTTTTAAATTAACAATTGGTGTTCTGGAGGCAGATACTCAGAATGTTACCTTCTTGTCTGTGGTTGAATGTAAATTTTCAACTTAAAATTTTTTTTTAATTTTATTATTATTTTTTTAAAGATTTTATTTATTTATTCATGAGAGACACAGAGAGAGGCAGAGACACAGGCAGAGGGAGAAGCAGGCTCCATGCAGGGAGCCTGACATGGGACTCGATCCCGGGACTCCAGGATCACACCCTGGGCTGAAAGCAGGCGCTAAACTGCTGAGCCACCGGTACTACCCCATTTTATTTATTTATTTTTTTTGTGAGAAAGCGTGCATGCATGCATGAGCACAAGCAGGGGGAGGGGCAGAGAGAGCTAGAATCTCAAGCAGATGCCATGCTTATCATGGAGCCCGACGTGGGGCTCGATCTCATAACGCGAGATCGTGACCTGAGCTGAAATCAAGAGTCAGACGCCTAACCAACTGAGCCACCCCGGCGCCCCCAAATTTTCAACTTTTTATATGGCGAAGGGAAAAGAAATAGAACAAATATTGTCCATATGGGATGTAACCTGGATACAGTAAGGCAGCGAACTCTGAACCACACGATTTTCTCACTTGTTTACAGGGATTAATATGGTCTGTCCCAACAGCCACAGCAAAAGGAAAATGAGAGGGAGTGTTACCAGCTGATCAGTGCAATTACGTCTGGTTGTTGTTGTTAATAACAACAGTAACAGTAAAAGCACGTCCTCAGATCCCTCGTAAAAATAAGGGGTTCTCTTCATACTCTGACCTTCCTGATTCCAGCCTGTGTGGGTGGCTGTTATCTGTGGACCAAAGGACAGGGACACTGTGGGAGGCACAGTGGACTCGATGGGCCCACATGAGTTTACACACTCAGGCCAGACCACGTCCAGAAACAAAAGTGTGAAACCAGAGGGATAACTCTGCAAAGAGTACCTTTGTACGGAGTACAGAGCCTTCTCCTTGTTGGGATTACATGTTCTCGCTGGTTCCACCAAAGACCTTTGAGAACAGATGCCTCACCTTATTTTGTCACAACAAAATACTGCCCGTCCCTTTTCAAGCTAAATGGAATTAAATCTTCTCAAAATTGAGCCATGAACTTTCTCTAAGTGTCCACAGCACCAATACGATTGCTCACTGTCCAGTAGATGAATAAGTGAACGTTGAGGCTCTAGCCATTTACATTTCTTTTTTCTTTTCTCAACTGGAAACATTTGCAGCTGAAGGACCTGTATTTTCTTCTGGGCACGATTTAAAGGAACTGACAGATGAGCGAAGCCCAGATTATCATGCCGAAGTATTTCAGACCTGTTCTGAGGTAAGCCAGGATGAGGGTCGACATTGCAAGCCCAAAAATGATAGCTACGTAAAATACTGATTTAGGCTTCCTATTTACAGACAAAGTCTTATCTATGCACCTAGTCACTGCAGACTGGTCATTGGTGCATCCTTCACTCAAGCCTCTATTTGATTTTGATTTTTAAGAAATGACCATGGTTTGTGATTGATCTTGTTATACACAAAAGAGGTGCTAATTGTTGCCACCTCCAGGACTATGGGGGTGTGTCTTGGTAGATGTGTCTTAAGAGGTAAAGGGTGGGAACATATATCTTTAGAGGGGAAGAACCTAAAATTAGTATAGATTTTTTTTTAAATTTTAAACTAACACAACTCTGTTAATGCGATAGAATATTTGTGAATGGAATAACAATAATGATCTTAAAGATTCTTTCCAAACCGTTCTCCCAGCCAGCCTTTGTAATCACCACCTCCAGGTGGGAAAACTAACCCCTTCATGTTTACTTCTTACTGTCTGGCTCTTTAACTATATGTGAAGGAGAGACATCACCAGCAGAGAGGAGGAAGAGGAACAAAAAGTGTGTGATGATTACAAATATACTAAGTCACCCCCTGGATAATCAAAAATTAAAGATAGAATACAACTTTATTTTATTTAAAAAAATTATTTATTTATTCATGAGAGACACAGAGAAAGAGGCCGGGACACAGGCAGAGGGAGAAGCAGGCTCCCTGCAGGGAGCCCGACGTGGGACTTGATTGTGGGTCTCCAGGATCCCTGGGCTGAAGGCAGACACTCAACTCCTGAGCCACCCAGGCTGCCCAAGATAGAATACAACTATAATGCATCGCTCATTTCATAACTCTTTATTGAGCACTACTGTATGCATAATACTTGCAAGGCACTCGGAAAAAGACAGGAAAACAGGTTTCCTGCCAAACTGGAAATGTAGGTGAGAAGCAAGACATAAAACAGTTTCAGGGCCACCTCGGTGGTGCAGTCGGTTGATTGTCCAACTCTTGGTTTCGGCTTAGGTCATGATCTCAGGGTCGAGCCCCATGTCGGGCTCCATGCAGAACATGGAGGTTGGCTTGAGATTCTCTCTCTCCTCCCTCAACACCTCCCACTTGTGCGCTCTCTCTCTCTCTCAAATAAATAAATAAATCTTTAAAAAAAAAAAGACATAAAATAGTTTCATACCTGAAAACTTAAACCTAACTTTTCATTCATTCATTGACTTGCTCATTTATTTGGCCATTCATGATTCAACAATATTGAATGATACCTTCTACATAGATGAGAGGGAGGGAAGCACCAGGGAGGCTGACGGGAAGGTGACTAAGACACCCTCCTGATCACTGTTTCTTTCCCTTGCCCTGCTAAAATGCCATAAGGAGATCCAAGTATAGTTTTCTCATCTCATGGAGGGACAAGCCAGAAAAGCAATCGACTTTAGGTTTCATGGAGAGGCAGAAGCAAGCAAGAGCTGAGGCTTAGGTCTTTTGTTTCACGTTAATGATGTTTATGTAACATTCTGCTCCTGCATCTGCCGTGGCATGGCACTTTGAAAGGTTTTTTTCCTACAAATATCCAGTATGTTTGGCTAAAACAGAAAATTATCAAAGAGAACCACTAGAGCCCTTCCATCCTCCCTAAAGGGCCTGCTTTTATCACTGTGCTGTGGTGTCTTCATGAACCGAGATCTAAACGGGTTAGCAAAAGGGCTACAGGGGAGCCAGAGCTTCTTCAGAGGATAAAGGCCAGATTTCATGGAAACTTGCAACCCATGGATGCCTCAGGCTCCCTGAAAAAGACAGTGCATAAACAGGACCTTGTCCCAACACAGGGAGGTAGGAGTGAAAGTGTATTGATTTCCTTAATACTTTTTCTAAGGAAATCACATTGTCCTGGATAAAAATGAACATCATTAACTTGTGCAAGATTTCAATTTCCAAATGTAATCAACAGACAGACTGGCACAGAATGAGCTAGATATTTCACTGTTGGATTCACGCATGAGAAAATTTGACTTTAGAGAGGAAAACAGAGAATCACGAATTGGCTTAGCATCTAAACTATAGCAGATTCCTTACAGACCATGAGTACCACCTGCTAGTTAATTATTTACAGATCAGGAATAGGGTAAATTGAGAATGAGAAGAAAGACTTGGCTATGGGAGAGCCAGAGTAACCCTTTGTGGAGCTGATTTGACAGATTTCACTGGAGACCTATCCTTGGTGTCTCTTCTTTTGTCCTGTTGAAGTTTGAGGGTAGAAACCCCAGTCCAGAAAGAGACTCTTCTCTTTCTCCTCACCCCCACCACTGAAATGGCCATGGGACAAGGCCTCTCGCAGAGCTCTCGATTATGCTGTTGAGTGAGGCTAAGGTTTATGTCACGTTTTGAAGCAGGCAGAGTCCTGGAAAAATATTTAGTTCAAGAAGGTAAACTAGGACGGATAATGACTTCTTGACTACCAAAGGACTGATTGCCCATGCTGATTTATTATCTAGCTTGCCCTTGTCTTTCCTGAATTGCTTTCTAACTTTATTTAAAACACATTTTGGGGGTGGCGTGGTTGGTTTGGTGTCCGACTCTTGCTTTCTGCTGGGGTCATGATCTCAGGGTTGTGGGGTCAAGCACCACATAAGGCTCCTCACTCGGTGGGGAGTCTGCTGGAGATTCTCTCCCTCACCCCCAGTGGTGTGCGCATGCATTCTCCCTGTCTCAAATTTTTTAAATCCTTAAAAAAAAAAAAAAAAAAAACAGGGGCACCTGGGTGACTCAGTCAGTTAAGCATCTCCCTTCAGCTCAGGTCATGATCCCAGAGTCCCAGGATCAAACCCTGCATTGGGTTCCCTGAGGTCTCAAATAAATTTTTTAAATCTTAAAAAAAAACAAAAAACAAAAACAAAAACCAGGGACACCTGGGTGACTCAGTCAGTTAAGTGTCTCCCTTCAGCTCAGGTCATGATCCCAGAGTCCCAGGATCAAGCCCCGCATCGGGCTCCCTGCTCAGTGGGAAGTCTGCTACTCTCTCTCCCTCTCCCCCTGCTTGTTCTATAAATAAATAAACAAACAAACAATCTTTTAAAAAATATTTAAAAATAAAATACGTGCTAGGGTGCCTGGCTGGCTCAGTCAGTAGAGCATGTGACTCTTGATCTCAGGATCATGGGTGCAAGCTCTATGTTGGGTGTGGAGCCTACTTAAAAAAAAAAAAAAAGGTTACTTAAAATACATTTTAGTTATACAAATAATAGGCACCTATTATGGAAAACTGAAAATCTGGAAAAACAGAAGGAAGGAAAATAAACTGCTGGCACTAGACTATCATCATACCATCCAGAGAGAATGCTAATATTTAGTATATTTCTTTCAAATCTTGTCCCATATGGACTTATTTGTCTGAATAATCATACGTAGATGAAATTCAATTATACTGTATAATTGTATAACGGGATTATAACACTGAATGCTTACCACATGCCAGGTAATGTTTTGAATACCTTAGATATATATAATTCTCATGTCCTATACGGTTGGTACTATTATCATGCCCATTATTATACCCAGATGTGAAGAGTGAGGGTTAGGCAGTGGGTAAGCGGCAGACTGGGCATCAGACCCCAGAAGCCTGGCCCCAGCCCACTACACGAGGCCCAGACCACCACCACACTGATATGTCTTGTGGAAAATCTCATAGTGAGAACACACCATTCCATTAAATGGACAATTAGTTACATAACCATTTTTCATAATTTATTTTTATGTATTTACATTACTTATTAGTTTTTCACTATTATAAAATAATTTTTTGACCAGACAGCTTTTTACCCTATCTCAGGATTATTCTTTAGAAGTAATCCCTAGAGGGGATCCCTGGGTGGCTCAGTGGTTTAGCGCCTGCCTTCGGC
This sequence comes from Vulpes vulpes, assembly GCF_048418805.1. NCBI lineage: Eukaryota > Metazoa > Chordata > Mammalia > Carnivora > Canidae > Vulpes > Vulpes vulpes. The sequence continues at coordinate 109,341,652 of NC_132781.1, read as the reverse complement.
CCAGGACGTGATCCTGGAGACCCGGGATCGAGTCCCACGTCGGGCTCCCTGCGTGCAGCCTGCTTCTCCCTCTGTCTGTGTCTCTGCCTCTTTCTCTCTGTGTCTCTCGTGAATAAATCTTAAAAAAAAAAAAGTAATCCCTAGATGAAACATATGAATATTTTTAATATTGTTGGAATCTACTCTAAGTATTTTCTCGCCACATTATGTAGAATCCTAGTGCTTTGTACATAGATGGCGCACGGGAGACACAGACTATTCAATGCTAATCACGGCCAAATGACTTTTCATAAGGAACCACCTCATTAGGTGACAGATGACACTCAGCCAACAAAATCTTTCTTTGCGCAAGACGTTAGAAGTTCCTGAGCGTTTTTCTCCTTGCTGTTACAGGTCACTGAGAATTAGCTCACCTCACCCTCACCTAGAGTACTTAACCCCCCTAAATCCAGGAGCAGTTTGGGGTGTGGATATATTTATGTGTATTCTTCCGAGAGGATTATGAACATTTATCAGATTCTCACAGGTGACTCCCCTAAAGAAAGTCCAGAACCCCTACTATAGAATAGGATATCGGATCCCTCAATATATAATTAATTATTTTATAATAAGACCAACAAATATAAAATATTTATGGATGCAAAAGGCTGAGTTCCTTGGGCAAAATCTTCAAATCAATGAAGGCCATGTTTTTCGGAGTTGCCACAATGGGAAACAAGCCCAGATGTAGGAGTTCCTTGCCACCTGCCCTCCTTCCCTGCCAGGGTGCAAAGTTCAACTCTTTCTACATAGAAGTTACCATAGCAACACAATCTGTTTAGAGCGGTATGAAAAAATGGAGAAATAAACCAAGTTATTTCCTAAGCTGCAAAAGTAAGTTAAGGTTCTGGAGATTTAATGGGGTGGGGGCAGGTAGGGATCCCATGAGCGAGCTTTCAAGCTGTTTTGGGGATTGTATTTATTCTGATGACAGCAGGGTGGCCCCCACCGTTGTAATAGACTTGGGAGAGTGTTCATGGCCATCCAGCTCCTTTTCCACCTTAGTTTTTCAAGGAAGTGCCAAATACCCGTTTCAGACTCCCAGCAGGCACAGGCCCCCAGAGATCACAGGCAGCTCTGTGCTTCGGTGGGGCTGCTGGGGAAGCAGGCAGGGGGACCAGGGAACCGTGGCCTCACAGAGGTCCTGCCGGCCTGGAAGAACCAGGGCTATGCAGTCAGCCAGATGCAGGTTCATACCCCTCTGCCTCTGCTTGCGGATCCCGCCACCTGGGCGAGTTACTTCCCCACCCCGAGCTTTCACATCCTCGGTGTAACGGAGGCTTCCCTCCTGCCGTGGGTCTCAGGAAGACCCAACAGTCCAGTTTGGCTCACAGTTGCTCTTTAATGCCCAGTCAGTTCTCCTTAGGCCTCCTTTCACCCTTTTTTTCGAGAATCTGATACAGTGATGCGCAGCATAAGGGTGAAGTCACATAAATGATACGTGTTGATGTCGCCTTTCACTCTTGGATGAAAACGAAGTGGTGTGCTTGCCCCTCCAGGTCATGATGCTGATCCAGAACCACCCAGTCCCCATCATCGCCATGGTGAACGGCTTGGCCACCGCCGCCGGCTGTCAGCTGGTCGCCAGCTGTGACATTGCCGTGGCAAGCGACAAGTCCTCTTTTGCCACTCCGGGTGTGAACATCGGGCTCTTCTGCTCCACGCCTGGGGTGGCCTTGGGGAGAGCGGTACCGAGAAAGGTAATTGAACTCCAGTTGTGCACGGGATGACGGGTTCCAGAATTTGCTTGTTACAAGCACTGTTCAAATCAGGACATCCTGCCCGAGGTGTAGTTGGCTGGATGTGCCACCATGTCCCTTCTCATGTGTGGGGGCGGGAAGGGCCAGGTGCCTGCTCCTCTGAAGCTTCTACCATGGGCTTGTCTGTCACTCCCCGCATTTCCCTCTTGCCTCTCCCTCAGTACAACTAGTTAGGTCTCCTACTTGTTTTGTTTTCATAAAGGCACACGTTCTTGTAATCTTACTGGCAAGACAGTTGAAACTCAGTTTGATTGTACCATCAGGTGGCCCCACGAGATACAATAGCATGGTGACCTGTGCCCATATCAAGAGGCCAGGACACTCGTGTCACTGGCTTATTGTTTGCCAGCAACCTGTCTTGTTCCAGAGAGGATTGAAAAGAGCTGATACAGTGAGTGCGCCAGGTGTACAGTGGTTACATTTTAGGAGCAGGACCAGCCTGTGCTTGGTTAATAGGATCTGCCCCAGAAGGAGCCATATTACAAAAGGTATTTTGTTGTCACCAACCACAGTGAAGTCCATTTCTTCACCAAACTTTCTTCCTTCTTATCACATCATAAAATAATATTTACTAAACATCTTTTAAATATAAACTAGGGGTTTCCTTGTTCTAGAAGAAAAAAAGTCCTCATTCTCAACTGGAAATGTGTTTTCAAAAAGGGAAGGGGGACAAAGCCGTGTATCATTGCATGTAGGGGATCTAAACTGCTTTCTAGAGTTTATTATCCATTTTAGCATCAACTACAAAAATTAGCAGTTGCCCATGTACCTGAGGCACAAAAGAAATGAGACCCAAGGGAAATCCGGCTGCAGGATCAAGAAGTTTAGGGAAGCACTCCTTTCTTTTCTGGCGCCTTCTTGTTAGTGTTTGCAGAAATGTGTATTTGTGAGGAAGGTCTGGAGACAGAGGCCTGTGAGTCTCAGGCACACTGGCTGACAGTGGGCAGAAGGTGAGCTGTCAGACACAATTGCTTGCTCCAGGGTTTGCAGACTAAGGAGGTTTTATCCTGTCAGGATACACGTTCACCTTAACTGTACATACGGTAATTCAGTAAATGCTTCCTAAACCCAGGCTTTGTGCCAGTACCTAAAGTTGAGGAGCATTTCAAGTAATTGCCAGAGCTCATTAATAAACTACCTTACAATTGTGCAAACAAAATCTCTCTCGCATAGTATAAGGCAGTTGTCCTGGTTACCCTATGTGCAGCTGTTCATCTTCTTTAACACCTGATATTCTGGAAGGTTCCACAAGTAAGGTATTTAAATCTTTGTATCAGCCCTGCTGTGACAATAGGAATCCATTCTTTCTTAACACAAACTATTCCAATCAAGTCTTCCAGCTGAGTCCTAGAATTGTAAACATTGTATCACATTTGTTGAATTTCAAATTTGTTTTTGAAAAAAGGGCAAAAAAAAAAATGTGACAAATAGAGGCTTTAGGTTTCCGTGAAGTCCAGTGCTCAGAACCACCTTGCATAACTGCCCAGCATGACCGATGATGGGGCAGGACGTGGCAAGAACCAAAGTAGCTTTTGTCCTCCGCAGACAGTTTTGGCAAGGACCAGGCCTGCCTGGAAAATAAGGGCAGAGTCTCCCAATACTGTCCTACTCAGCTCCCTCCTCTGTGCTCCTTGTGATCTGATCCTCTGGGTTTCGTCCTACTTAGCAGTCTGAAAGTAGTTGAGAGCTGTCAATAGATGTCCTTGCCCATCGGGTTCATTACTGCACGGAGGCATGAAGCAGTTACACGGGTTGGGGTCAACACTGATGATCTGAGATCCCCATACCAATAAGGGGAATTCAGTAGGAAGGAAAGTCTGTCAGAACTTAGGGCCTTCGCCAGGTTGCAGGAGCTGCAGGGTTCACCTGTGTGGCCCCTGTTGGAGGCAACAAGGAATTCTTCAAAATCTAATCCTAACCACAAATACCCCTCCCTGGCATCATTGCTTGATTGCAGCCCTATGAACACACCCACTCGCAGGCCACTGGGCCCCAGGGGCAGTGGGCACACATCCCCCACCCCCATGCTTATCCACAGGGAAGCAAGCAGGTGCGTCTGCAAACCGCCTGGCCGGGCAGCCCTACCCTCCGGGCCTCGGCCGCAGCCACGTGTGTGGGCCACCAGTGCCCTCTGCTGGTCCCCGGAGTCAGAGGGCTGGAGGGCTGCGGCTCCTGGGGGCGGAAAGGATGGGGTGCAGCCCTTGTGTTCAAGCCACACCCGGCAGGGCAGGAACAATTCACATTTGTGTGTGTGTGTGTGTATTTTTTAAGATATTATTTATTCATGAGACACAGAAAGAGGCAAAAGCAGGCTCCATGCAGGGAGCCCGATGTGGGACTTGATCCTGGGTCTCCAGGATCACGCCCTGGGCCGAAGGCAGCACTAAACCTCTGAGCCACCAGGGCTGCCCAATTCTCCACATTTGCAAAGCATTTTTCTCCTCGGGCACAAGTTAAATAATGCACCTTCACTGCATCCTATAAACAGCCCGCCTCATTCAGGAACGGGGGGCCAGTGCCTCAAGCAGTTGGTGTCACGAGGGAGCCTGTGAAGGATGCGAACCCCCCCTTCCCAGCCCGTCATCTCTCTGTCGTGGGGACGCTTGCTTCCACCGCTTTGCCCGCGGTAACTTTGTTTATCCATGGAATCCGATTTCCTCGCAGGCCAATTAGAACAGAGTGGAACTTCCAAGCTGGAAAAAGGGTTAGAGCCTTGCTGCCACCAGAGAGCCTGAGAAATGTAGGGTCCCAGGCCCCCCCGGACCCACCACATCGGAGTCTGCACTTTGATGAGATTTGCACGGCCACCGGCCTCGGCACCTTGGAGAACATGCAGTTCAACGCCCCACTTTACAAGAGGGCCTGGGGGGAGTGAATCAGGGCCTTACCTTGTGTCTCTCAGCAACTAGGCTAGCCCCTCGGGGAGCTTCCTTCCTTCCCGAGCTGTTCCTGCATCTCTAGCCGAGATGCTGAGCCGCCACCAGCTGGTTCTTGTCATAGATGTGACTCGAGGGCCCCCAAAGACCCCAGTGCTCTATAGAGCACTTTCAGGGCTGTGGTGCCTCAAAGCCAACAAGAGATCCATACCCGGGGACCCTTTCCTCCCCACTCCAGTCTAGTCAGATGCATCCATCTTTCACAAGAAGGAAGCCACTCAGCCAGCCACCTATTCTCTTGACTTCTTCTCTTTCAAAAACTGGGGCGCCTGGGTGGCTCAGTCAGTTGAGCATCTGCCTTTGGCTCAGGTCATCATCTTGGGGTCCTGGGATCGAATCCCACATTGGGCTCCCCACAGGGAGCCTGCTTCTCCCTCTGCCTGTGTCTCTGCCTCTCTCTCTGTCTCTTATGAATAAATAAATAAAATCCTAGGGGAAAAAAAATACAGAAGGGTCAGAAGGCTGGGCTTGAGGACTTGTGCCATCATGGGGACAAGTGGACTGGCAGTTAGGGGCAAGTAATGCTGGGCCCCAGCTTCCCCTCTGCAAAGTTAGGGGATGGACTACATCCCAGCATTATCCAGTGTGGGTAATGTAATGACTTTGTTTTGGGGGCAGCAAGTACGTGATGCCTGTGGGCAGCTCCAGAGACCACGTGTTAGTTACTGACCAGGAATAGTATCCTCAGTCCAAAGCAGGTTTGAAGGCCCTGATTGAACGCAGGGCTAAAAACCAGGTCCTGCTGATGAAGGTCTGGTAAGACCCCACTGAAGACACCCAGTGGGCCACATGAAGGGGCCAGGGCAAGGCCTGCCCTGGCTCTGCCTGAGAAGCACAAGTCAGCGGGGACCCAGGTGAAAAAGCAGGCTCACTGCACCTTCCAGCCTTTCTTTTCCTCCATTCACGCGGGTGCCTCCCAAGAAATCCCCGTGGGCCACCCTGCCTGCCCTGCTACTGTCTGGTGGGTGTGAGAACTGCAGTATTGACTCCAGGAGACATCCGGCAGTGTCTGGAGACTTTGGTGATGGTCTCCGCTGTTGGGGCGGGACGTGGAAGTACTGGCACCTGGCAGATGGAGACCAGGGAGGCTGATAAACATTCTACAATGCACTGGACAATCCCACACTGCAAAATATTATCTGGCCCAAAATACACAATGGCACCAAGGTTGAGAAGCCTCGCCAGTAGCACGATCTAGATGCTCAGGACTCCCCAATTTATGTCTCACGCTAGTCCCATTATCTGTTACCACCCAGCGAACCACCCATAACTTAGTGGCTCAAAGCAACAACCGTGATTGGTTGAGCTCAGGAAGCTGCAATGCGGATGGGGCCCAGTGAGGAGGCTGGTCTCTGCTCTGCCACGTGTGTGGCCTCAGCTGGGGGGACCTGGAGGTTGGGGAGCGACAGTGGCAGCGGTTGTCTGAGCACTCACTGACCCACGTGTCTGGCTGTGAGGCAGCCTCTCGGCAGGGACCCCAGCTGGGCTGGTCACTGGGACGCTTAGCACAGCCTGTCCCGTGCCTTGAACTTCCCCCGCACTCGGCAGCCCGGGTCCAAGGCTGAGCGGCCCAAGCAGAGGAGCCAGGCCGGAGCTGTCACCACCTGGCCCAAGCCTCTAGAGAACGGGAGCATCCCTTCTGCTGCACCGTCTGCTTTCGTCCCTCCCTCCCTCAAATGACTCATCAATAAGAGTTCAGTAAGCTGCCCGTTGGATGCAAGGTGCCCCTCTGGTGCTGATGGCACAAAAACAAAGTGAAAAACAAAAATCTCTGACTTGGTGGAGTTTACCTTTTAGCAAAGGAGATAATACAGTAAACAAGAGAAATGTACCAAATATATAGCGTGTTCAGTGGCGCCTGGGTGGCTCAGTTGGTTAAGCATCTGCCTTCAGCTCAGGTCGTGATCCCAGGGTCCCGGGATCGAGCCACGTGTCGGGCTCCCTACTCAGCCGGGAGTCTGCTTCCCCCTCTGCCACTCACCCTGCTCATGCGTGTGCTCACTCTCACTCTCTCACTCAAGTAAAATCTTAAAAATACATAGATATACAGTGTGTTAAATGGCAGAAGCACAAAGGATGAAGGTACAGCCAGAAAGGGGGACAGTGCTAGGGTTTGTGTTGCAGATTGAACAGAGTGGCCACGGCGGAGCTTGTGGACAGGATGACAGGGAAGCTGAGACCTGTAGTCATGAGGACGCTTGGGGACGGAGCCGGTTCAAGCACCATGAGTGACAGCAGGACTGGCGTGTCCAAGGAACCGCAGAAGGGTGCCCCCCTGCCTGCGTCTTCCACGCGCAGCAGGAACCCCTCTTTTTATTTATTTTTTTAAAGATTTTATTTATTTATTCATGAGAGATGCAGAGAGAGAGAGGCAGAGACACAGGCAGAGGGAGAAGCAGGCTCCATCCAGGGAGCCCGACGTGGGACTCGATCCCGGGTCTCCAGGATCAGGCCCTGGGCTGAAGGCGGCGCTAAACCATTGAGCCACCAGGGCTGCCCAGAACCCCTCTTTTTAAATCACGAGTTTAACTCTCGAGAGGCCAGGCTTGGGAGAATTACAGAATCAAGGCACCATCTGCCGCAGGCTATGGAATAGAGCAAAGCACAGAGCGTGGGGCACCTGCACCTGTTGTTCTGCAGGCCTGGAACACGGGGTGACAGGGGCCGTAGGAGGGAGGCGGCATCCTGGGTGACTTACCCGTTGGTTAGTGACATCGTGCCAGGCCCCTGCGTCTGGTCCCCGCAAGGCATCTCCTTTCAACCCCTCCTCGTCTGGCTTCGGAAGGCTGCCCTCTCAATCAGGCTCAGGTGGTGGCATCTGGACGTTTCCTTCTGGAAAGCAGCCGCTGCATTGGTCTGTGGCAGACCTGGGGCTCGCTGGTGTGGCGGTTTCGCTCCCCCAACCCCCATGAGATACGGCGCCTGTCCCATGCCTGGGGAGCTCCTGGCTTGGCGGGGCCTGGGAGATCAGCTCTGGGGAAGGAGCAGGAGAGTGTGGAGACTCAGGCCCCTTCCCGGGCACTTGTACTGTCCTTGCTCCTGGAAGGCCCCAACCCTGTCCTGGAGGAGTCTGGGTGTGTGGCAGGCCTGACGGATGGCACGTTACTTGAGGAAGCAGAGAACTGGGCTGAGGTTATAGGGAAACGAGCCGGGTGGGAGGGAGAGGCGGGGCATGGCGAGCAGGGGCTCACAGGAGTGTGCCTCAGTGACACACGTTTCCTCCCTCAGGTTGCCCTGGAAATGCTCTTCACCGGGGAGCCCATCTCCGCCCAGGAGGCCCTGCTCCACGGGCTGCTCAGCAAAGTGGTGCCAGCAGAGCAGCTGGAGGAAGAGACCATGAGAATCGCACGCAAGATCGCCTCCTTGAGCCGTCGTGTGGTGTCTCTGGGCAAGGCCGCCTTCTACAGGCAGCTGCCCCAGGACCTTAGGACGGCCTACCACCTCACCTCCCAGACCATGGTGGACAACGTGGCCCTGCAGGATGGGCAGGAGGGAATCAAGGCCTTCATCCAGAAGAGAAAGCCCATCTGGTCACAGTGAGTGGCCTCATCAGAGGAGGGGAGGGCGAGTGAGCCGCCACCCCAGCTTCCGAGGCCCAGACACTGCTGCTGCCTCGAGACTGTCTCGGGGCGGCCGGTGTCTCACAGAACTAGTGGTTTCCATGCACGTGGGCCGTCGGAAAAGCCGTGATCCCGCGGGGGCAGGGGGAGCTGGAGAATCCAATGCTGGCTAGCTGCGCTGGGAGGCCTGGTCCTCCATCCGCTCCTCCAAGGGCCGTGAGGGAGGGATCGCCTGACCTGGGAGGCGGTGGGGATACCACGCAAGCTCTGCCTTCAACTGTCCCCAGAGGTGCCCAGGGGCGGCCACATGTTTCAGATCTCCCCAAGATGTTCTCTGCGCTGAAAATCTTCTCAATTCTATTTTTCAATAGAAATGGCCTTGGACTAATCTGGTGTGATTTTTTTTTTTTTTTTTAAGATGAAAGATTTAGAGGGACTGGTAATGTTATCTTTCCCCAACCAGACTGCAAGCTGCTCGAGGGGGGAAAAAAATCATTGAACTCTTTGTGTGCCTGTACGTATGGGCGTACACCAGGGGCCTGTTCCTGTGATGAACTTCCTGGCCCGTCCAAGATCCTGAAACTGGGACCCTGGGCCCGACCTGAGGGAGCGACAGAGAACACCTGTTCTGCCCACGAAACACCACCAGCTCTGGACCCGTTTCCAAGCTCTGCTCAGCCTCGGGCAGGCTGTACAAACCAGCCCCGGGCACTTGAGCTCCCCAGCTGAGCAGACGCGTGGATTTAGGGCCAAAACCTGTTCCTCTCTGGCTTCTGGTCGAGCACGTCCCAGGACACGTTCTAAATCCCTCGTCCTGGAGCTTTCCCATAGGGCTTACTGTTTCTTAAAGCCAATTTCTCTTCCCTCAGAGTAGAATGTGGCCATAAATGTGGTCAGTACCAAGACTGAAACAGAAAAGCATGTGGCTCTACCCCGTGGTCCTCATCGGGGGCTCGCACACGCCGCAGTTGATGTCCCCTGGTGTTTCCATGGGTTTCTGTTGAGATTGACAATTTTTTGCTTGGCCTGAGTTTAGAAAGGTTCTTTGTTTTGTTTTTGTTTTTTAAAAGAGCGTTTTCTTGGAAGGAAGAGCTTGTGCTAAGATGCTCATCGTGCGCAGAGGTCATCAGAGCTACCATTTACCAGACAACTGCCAGGTGCCCTCTGCGCATTCTCATTTCATCCTCAGCAGACTCAGTGGAGCAGGTGCTACCATCGTCCCCATCTTACAGATGAGTCGCTGAGGCCCACTTCTGTGCTAGGTCAAACAGCTGACACTGGGTGGAGTGAGGGCTCTGTGCGCCTGAAAAAGCCACGGACACACTTGCCCCTGGCCACACCGCCTCGTGGGAGAGCCTGGGCTGGTGGGAGGCCAGCCCCGGGCAGTGACTTCCCCACTCTGCGGCAGCTTTTAGGACGAAGGAATGGACCACATGCTCCATGCCACAGAACTCAGCGAGGGCCAGCGGATTGGAGTACGGCCGGCCACGAGTGGAGTTTTTACCACAAAGCTAGTAACAGGCTGGCTGAAGTTTAGACTAGACTGTGAAGGACTGCCTGGGCTGCCATGGTCTGCCCCAGGACACTGCTGCCCGTGGGGCTCCTGCTGAACCTTCCCACCCCAGCGGCCCGCTGTGGAAGTGCCTACTGGACAGATGACACGCCGAGGGGCAGAGGGTGAGAAAGTGACAAAGCCTTCTCACACACACACGTGTGGCAAATGAGAATCAAAAGTTACTTCCCAGTTTCTATGCGAGCATGCATTGTACCCCGAAACCGTGAAATCCTCGGGGCTCTGGGCCAGCTTCCCAGCCAGAGGTGCACTCAGGGACCACCTATAAATCTTAATCCTCGGCTGTGGAGAAGACAATCCAGGAGGAAGATCTGCCCCCCCGCCCTCATGTAATTCATCTTCAGGCAAATATAAATTCCGGGTTCATTTGCATCCCTGCTCCCCTCCACCGAGACACCAAATGAAATTTTTCTGATAATCACACACAATGATTGCTTTTGGAAAGCCTAGTATATTTGTCTTTCCCTCTGTACCAATTACTTCGCAGGGAGCTTCACTGAGCTCTGCCCAGCAGACTGCAGCCCCGCAAGGCAGGTGCCGGGGTGACAGTGCACCAGGGACCCCTCCTGCTCGCTCTGCATGAGAGGCCATCCCAAACGCTTGAGCCCTGCAGGATGCAAGCAAATGGAGTGATGCCAACCCCCCTACTAGCTTTACACCAGTGAATTTGGGGTGGTTGCCACCCAGTGCTGATCTACGGAGCCGATTCCTGCCAGGAGCCCTGTGAGTTAGCTCTTACTCCCGCCCTGGGTAGGAGACCCAGAGAAGTGAAGGCACTGGCTGCCATCAAGCCTGTATCTGGGTTCAGACCTGTACGCCCCCGCAGTCTGTGCTCCTGACCACCACACGATATTCCTCCCAAAAGCTTGCTGTTCCCGCCTGGGGAGACCATGCATGTGCTCAAGGGGAACCAAATAGAAACTCCTCCTGCTGGGCGCCTGGGTGGCTCAGTAGGTTGAGTGTGTGCCTTCAGCTCAGGTCATGATCCTGGAGTCCCGGGATCAAGGCCCACATCGGGCTCAGCATGGTGGGGGGGGGGGGTCTGCTTCTCCCTCTCCACTGCCCCCCTCGTGCTCTCTCACTCTGTCTCTCTCAAATAAATTATCTTAAAACAAGAAATGCCACAGCCAAGGTGGCACGGTTTTGCTTACCGCAGGAGATTGGGGGAAAGCAGGGACCTGAACACCAAGACGCCGCCTTCTGCTTCCAGGTTGCAGGTGATGCCATTCCTTTCACCGCCCAGCTGCTCTGTCTGTAAAAATGATGCCGTTTTTACTTGGCATCTTGGACTCTTCTTGTCCTTAGTGGTGACGTTCCAGGCTCTGCAATACTGGGATTTGGGAACTTGCCTCGGAACTTGAAACAGGGCTTTTGCTCAAAGGAAAAGCTCTTTTACAAATGGAGAAGGTGAGCGTTCCACCTGGAGAAGCAGCAACCATCGCAAACAGCTGAGCACGTTTGAGACCGAGGAATCCATCATAGATACTCAGAGCTTCTGCGGCCGCGTCTGCACCTTTGGGAGGTGTCCCCTACAAGAAAGCCTGGGCCCGGGGCACATCTCTTTCAAATCTGGCAGTTACCCTTCATTTTGTCTAGGTGCATTATTCAGCCAGCAAGCCACCCCCCTTCCCCACCCACCCCCTTTCCTCTCCTTCCTCTGAAAAGCCCCTACACTATAAAGAGTAGCATTTCCCAGGTGTGGCCCGTGGGTGACCTGGATCTTCAAAGGCAGATTCCTGAGCTCCTCACCAGAGCTACTGAATCACAAATTCAGATTTCTGAGGCCCAAAAATATGCATTAAGAAAACAAAGGTTTCCAAGTGACTCTGCTGTGTTCTAAAATGTATGAACGCTGCACTGGGGTGGAAGTGACCCATCCTTGTCCAGCCATATCCGTATTATCCAGTTGAGCCAGCGCGGCTTTTACGATGAGGATGTCGGCAGTCACTACTGGCTCGGACAGGAAGGCTTGAGCTCTTCCAGAAGCCTCGTGCCACCCTCCCCGAGGGCAGATCGTAGGGCCTTCAGAGGCCCCGGGTGCTCATGCCTCCGGATGCCCCACTCCATCTCACGTGAAGCCTCAGAATACACCCGTGTTCCACACTGAATGTAATTCTTCTATTTAGGGAAAGGAGCCCAATGATTGGCTTTTTAAATCATTTTTAAATATGTGATTAATGATTATGATTTCTTGGCAATCATCGAGTACTCAGGAGTTAAATTCAACATTATTGCCTTGACGTGTTACAGTTAATAAAATATTAAATTTCAGTCTTGCCAGGGTTTTTCTTTTATATTTCTGAACCCAGAGTGTATTTTTCAGGTCCCAAAGAGAGGCCCATGGAAAGCTGCAGGCAGGGTCTGTTGGCTGACATGGCCCCACTATCCCCTCCAGCTCCCTGGTATAGGGGAGGTGGCTGTTCCACAGGGATAGGGCACGGGGGAAGGGGTTGTGGGCAAATCCAGTGTTACGAGGTCTATGCTCCCAGTGGATCCTGATTTAGTGATTTTAGAGCAATAGTTCCTTTGGATCGTCCTGTCCTGCCCAGGAATGTTTAAGCACAGACTCTGAAACCAACCTGCATGTATTTTTTTAAAATATTTTATTTATTCATGAGAGACACAGAGAGAGAGAGGCAGAGACACAGGCAGAGGGGGAAGCAGGCTTCATGGAGGGAGCCTGACGCAGGACTCGACCCCAGGACCTGGGATCATGCCCTGAACCAAAGGCAGACACTCAACCACTGAGCCACCCAGGTGCCCCAAGTGTATTTTTTTATGCATTTAAGCAATCTTTCTTTTTTATGTTTTCACTATTTACCTTACCAAAAGAGATAATAATTACCAATTTTAGAAATTTCTAGAAATTTAGAAAAAGAAAAAAAATGCATCAGTCAGGGAGGAATGTGACTTAGAATCCAACAAGATTTAAATTTATGTAGTGATTGTTCTGCACCAGGCACTGTTTGCAGCGTTTTGCAGATATTAATATGTTAATCCTCACAAAATCTCTATGAAGTAGGCCTTCTGAATGCCCTATACAGACAAGAAACCAAAATACGAAGTTATTAAGTGACTGGCTCCATATCACACAGCTAGGAAGAGGCATCTTTGGTTACGACTTCACTTTCTAAGACTAATTAAGGAAATGTAGTCTGAGAATTTCAAAGACCTCTCTGTATCATGTGTCCTGTACAGGGGAAGTGTCTTTTTTTTTTTTTTTAATTAATTTGTTTTAAAGAGAGAGAAAAAGAGTGTACACCAGTATCCGTGTGCAAATGGGGGTGGAAGGGCGGGGTAGGGACAGAGGGAGAGGAAGAGAATCTCAAGCAGACTCCCCGCTGAGCATGGAGCCAAGATGTGAGGCCCATCTGAGGACCCTGAGACCGTGGCCTCAAATCAAGAGTCAGACACTTAACAGGCTGAGCCCCAGGCACCGCAGCGGAAGCGGGTTTAGAAAGGCAGCAGGTCTAGTTCTGGGGCATGGGTTTGCGGTTGCTGCCCACGTGATCCTCCTGCCCCAACTCTTGCTGTTAGGTGACCGCTGTGTTGCATCATGTTGTAGATACTTCTAGTGTGCAGGAAGCACATTAGGTTATTTCTTTTTCATTCATAGTCTAGTGTCCTGCCCTCCCCGCCCCCCAAGGAAGGTATGAGTTCCTGCAGGAGCAGCCAGTGCTTCCTCAGCTTGTCAATCCTCGGAGGCCAGGCACGGCTCAGCACAGAGCAGGCCTTCAGTAAGATCTGCTAGGGCCAGGTAGGCGGCCAGGGCACGGGCTCCATGATGCAGACAGGCTTTTTAAAATTCGCAGTTCACCTTCTCTGAATCAGTCTTGGAAAGTGAAATTGCTGAGCAGAACATGAGTAGGGGCGCCTGGGTGGCTCAGTGGTTGAGCGTCTGCCTTTGGCTCAGGTCATGACCCCGGGGTCCTGGATTCGAGTTCTGCGTCAGGCTCCCTACAGGGAGCCTGCTTCTCCCTCTGCCTGTGTCTGCCTCTCTCTTTCTCTCTCTCTCTCTTTCATGAATGGATAAATAAAATCTTTAAAAATAAAAAAAAAAGGAACATGAGTTAATTCACTGTTCTCTTTGTAGATCCAGGGAAGCTGGTAAGCATCTCTCTGTAAATATAGGTCAATCTTCAGGAGTCACATTGCTCCACTTAGATGAAATCAGTCCCAGGCATTCTGGAAAGCCTCTCTTCTTTCTTTAAAGGCAGAGCTGAGGCATGTTTTGGTCTCCAAACACTAACACTTTTGGTGACAAAACACATAGAGGATGTATAAAATACATGGTTGAGGGACGCCTGGGTGGCTCAGTGGTTGGGCATCTGCCTTCAGCTCAGGTCATGATCCCCGGGTCCTGGGATCGAGTCCCACATCGGGCTCCCTGCCTGGAGCCTGCTTCTCCCTCTACCTGTGTCTCTGCCTCTCTCTCTCTCTCTGTGTCTCATGAACAAATAAATATCTTTAAAAAAAATACATGGTTGGTTGGCAAGGGGTGAGGATATCTAATAGATCTGCATTTGATAGAATCTACCCAAATGGTTAATATGCTTATTTGAACCTTAAGCCCAAATTGTCTCGTTTGTTACCATCGTCACAGTTACTACTCTGATCATGTAATTGTCCCTTCAGATAGCAGCCTGCCTAGTTCTTAGCAATGAAATCTCCTCAAGGCTCCTTAGTTCCTGTATCAGCAACCTCTCCCCATCCCTGAGGGAGGACGGACAGTTGCCCGGCTGGTTCGTTGTGTCCCTCACCCGGCCCATACCCTACAAGGACCATCACGCCCTTCCTCCTGTTAGGCCCCCAGTGTGACCTGTCCCTCAAAGGTTTCCACGTTTCCGTGAAAACAGTTTTAACTTCCTTTTAGTTGTATAGATTTCTACCCCCCTCACCCTTGGATCTATTTCCAAAAGAAACAGCCAAAAGGTGATTTTTAAAACACCCAATGCCTATATTTATGAAGTGTCTACTTAATTGCAAAGTCTGATGCTAGGCCCTATGGGATGGATTTTTTGTTGTTGTTTTAAGTATAAGACAATTCCGACCCTCCAGGAACTGAGTCCAGGAGACAAGATAAATCACGAACACGTTAAAATTCAAATACAAGAGTCATCACGGGACAGGAGTCAGAGCTGAGTGACCTCTGAGCTCACCCTTCTCACTAGCTATGCGACGTGGGGCTAGTCATTCAACTTCTTTGAGCCTGAGTTTCTTCGTCGTTATGAGAGGGGTGATAACACATAGCTGCTAAGTGGGTAGGAGGATTACATTAACATACGTGTCGCAACATTGTGGATGGCCTACCCGTAACTCCATATCCCCATGACCCCCCGTTACGGACTGAATTCCACTCCCACAAAATTCATATGTGAAGCCTTACTCCCCAGTGTGACTGCACTGGGAGAAAGGGCCTCTAAAGAGATAGTAAGGCTTAGGAGGTCATAAGGATGGGACCGGAACCCAATAGACAGAAAAAGAGCGCACACCAGTATTCGTGTGTGAGTGGGGGTGGGGGGCGGGGTAGGGACAGAGGGAGAGGGAGAGAATCTCAAGCAGACTCCCCGCTGAGCATGGAGCCCAGATGTGGGGTCCACCTGAGGACCCTGAGACCATGGCCTGAAATCAAGAGTCAGACACCACCGATGTGCATGCACAGCGTAGGTGCCATCCGAGGACCCAGCAGGAAGGCGGCGGTCTGCAAGCCACGGATGGAGACCATGGGAGAAACCCAACCTGCCAACACCCTGACTTCAGACCTCCAGAACTGTAAGGAAATAAATTTCTGTTTTTAGGGTCCTCCCCCCCCAGTCTGTGTTTTGTTACAGCAGCTTGAGTGCTAAGACACCCCCTCCCGCACTTCCGTCTCTCTGTGGCTCTCCGGGTGAGCTCTGGCACCCCGGAGCTTGCTCAGCCTTCCACAGACCAACTGGGGAGTGCGGGGAGTTAAGGCCTCGGGGGACACCCCTGGAGCAGCAGCAGACGCGAGTCCATGGATAAATGCCCCCACCCTGGTTGTCTGAGGGGACGATGCTGAGGTGTGATGCTATCTTTTCTCACCAGGGCCCAGCAGGCTTGAGCCCCATGACCCACAGCGCCAAAGGTTCCTTAATGTGAACTCTATCAGCTTTTCTCCATCCCTGCCCTTCCCTCCCCTGTCCCACAGCCTCACTTGGGCTTCCTGAGATCACTTTCCAAATAAACGACCGCCCCCTAAGTCCTTGACTTGGGGTCTGCCTTTGGGGGAAAGACCAAACTTAAGTCAACAGACAGATTGACATTAGCCTTCAGGGAACATCCTCCTCCCCTTAACAGAAAGGTGGAAACAGGGGGCGCCTGGGGGAGCTCAGTGGTTGAGCGTCTGCCTCCAGCTCAGGTCCTGGGATCGAGTCCCACATCGGGCTCCCTGCAGAGAATCTGCTTCTCCCTCTGCCTGTGTCGCTGCCTCTCTCTCTCTATCTCTCATGAATAAATAAATAAAATCTTTTTTAAAAAAAGGTAGAAACAAGATTGAGCCACAGGAGACAGGTTACAACGAAGCAATAGAGCTGGCTGCTAAATGAACATCAGAGGCAGTAGGGGATTACAGGATTCGGGAGGAAAAAACCCATTCCGACTCACTGGGGCACAAATAGGATCATTGACATAAAGCTTCGGCTTTTCAAGCCTGCAGGGACCTCAGCTCTCAGCTTACAAACTGTGACACCGCTCGATAAGGTCTAGGTGGCCGAGAAGACTCAGACCTCGCCAGGACCGGTTCCAAAAGCAGGATCCTCGGGCCAAGCGCTTGAGTGGCCGCCCTGTCCACCTCCCCTCCAAGCCACACAAGCCCCACAAATGCTCTAAGCTATCTGGAGGCTTCCTGAGCAGCGTTCAGGAGGAAGGCAGAGCAGGTGTGTTATCCCCAAACTGCCCCCACCAGAGGCCCCTGGAGAAAGAATTTATGAGCTGCTGCCTCTCTGGTCCCTTCCTTGACGTTTCTTGGCTTTTTGATGAATGTTGGAGCAATTTTTCTGGCAACAGCTTCTCATTAGGGGCCTGCTCATGCTCCTGACCATGATCTTGCTCAGTCTCAGGCCTGGTCACCGGGAGGGCACGAGGTTGCAGGGGAGCCCACCCTCTCTGCAGCAGCCCAGGGCCCAGCGGACCCCACCAAAGCCTCCTCCGGCTTTGCCCGTGGGATGGCTCATCCTCTGGCACCGCGCTGCCCCTTTCTTCTCAGGTTTGATTCTGTTTCTTTCTAAAATTAATTATGGAGCGCTTGCTGGCAGAGTCATTGCAGGACTTTACTTCTTAGAGGCAACAAGTTCTCACCGTGGGAAAGTCTGGAGGTCGCAGGGGTGGAAGGAAGGTGTCCCGTTTCCCTGATGCACCATTGGTGGTAGAGGAAAGCACGGGGAGGCATCTGGAGTTCCCATCCTGTATCAGCAAGGGTCAACCTCCACATGCCTCCCTCCACCTTTAACCTGGAAAGGCACATTTTTTTAAAAAAAAAGGCTTTAAAAATTTTTTTTAATTTATTCATGAAAGACAGAGAGAGAGAGAGAGAGAGGGGCAGAGACACAGGCAGAGGGAGAAGCAGGCTCCATGCGGGAAGCCCGATGTGAGACTCGATCCAGGGTCCCCAGGGTCAGGCCCTGGGCTAAAGGTGGCGCTAAACCGCTGAGCCACCCGGGCTGCCCTAGGCTTTTAATTATGAACAATTTCAAACACATGGAAAAATTGAGAGAAAGTGTAATCCACTACCATGTCCTCGGCTTTGACAATTAATACCCAGCTTTAGGTATGCCTGGGTGGCTCAGTCGGGGAAGCATCTGCCTTTGGCTCAGGTCATCTCGGGGTCCTGAGATCGAATCCTGTATTGAGCTCCATGCTCAGTAGGGAGTCTGCTTCTTTCTCTCCCTCTATTCCTCCTTCCACCCCTGCTCTTTCTTGCTCTCTTACTTATTCTCTCTCAAATAAATAAAATCCAAAAAAAAAAAAAAACCTCCCAGCTTTATAATAATTATCAATGGAGAATGCATTAATTATCATGGCCAGTCTTACAGCATCTGCCCAAACCCCACTCCTCCCATCCCTAGACTATTTTTATTTTATTTTATTTTATTTTATTTTATTTTATTTTATTTTATTTTATTTATTTTATTATTTCATTATTTCATTTTATTTTATTTTATTTTATTTTATTTTATTTTATTATTTTTGCTCCAGACTATTTTGTTTTTGTTTTTTTGCCCCAGACTATTTTGAAGTGAACCCCAGAGTGGTCTCATTAGAACAAGAGACACTGCTACCATCCAGGAAATTCCAGGGGATTTAGGGGCTCTGTGTCAGGAACCAGGGCCTACGACCAAATATTAGAACAAAAGATGCTCTTAATGCTCTTATCAGGAAATTACAAGAGTCTCAGGAGCTCTGCGCCAGGAACCAGGGCAGAGACTAGCATACATGCTTTCTATTATCTCTCAACAGCGCACCTCATCTACCTTCCCTCCTGTTTCACTCCCCCACTCCAGTGCCTGGGATCACCTTTCAAAGTAAACCACCTGCTTGTCTACCTGGGGCTTGGGCTGTGCTTTCTGTGGGAAACCCAGGCTAAGATACTAACCCAGCGCGACGGCTGGGCAGGAGGCCTGGAGAGGAACCAGCCCCAACAGAAGGAAAATAGAAGCCTCCAGAAGGATGTGTCCAGGAGATCCACTGAAAGCTCTGTGTCTGACATCAGACATACCCGACCTGTGGAAAGCTGTCCTGAGACCCGAAGGAGGGAATTGGAACAGCATGGACCTGTCCAGGTCATCACGGCTGACCAAAGGGCAGTGCAAAGGTAAGAGAAGTTGGTGACGTGAGTCAACACCCTTTAAAAATGGCCATACCCTGGACCCTCAGGAAAGAACCAGAAAGAGAGAAAAAGCTTTATGAAGAACTGTGAGCCAAGGTGTTAATTATATTAGCATCAAAACAAAACAAAACAAAAAACAAAAACCAAAGCAGAATCAGTTTGAGTGCAATACAGTGTGGTGATTTCAAGGCACCTGCTGGCAGGGGTATCATAAAGCCACAGAGCAATCTGCTCAATGCAATGCAGATCCCACGTCACCCAGGAAAAGAACAGGAGTCGAGAACTGGTGAGATCTGACTTCAGTCTGTAGTTGGGGTAACAGTACGTACCACCGTTCATTCCCCAGTTGCAGTGGAAAAGGGGGATAAGATGGTAACATTAGAGAAGGTGCTGGAAGAAGATACACTATCCTGGAAACTCTCCAGTAAATCTAGAATTATTTCAAAATAAAAAGGGGTGTTTTTTTTCCTTTAAGTGATATGCAGCTGTATAGGGATTCTTGGGGAACTAGAACAGATAGGACCGTTGGGTGGACAGAGAGACTGAGATCTCTAGAAAGAGATTGATTCTGAGGCATTGGCTCATGCACATACGGAGCCTGAGTGGTCCCACCCTCTGCAGAACTGAAGGCCTGCAGAGCTACTGCTAGAGGCCTGGTTCAAGGGCTGAGAGCCACGTCTGAAGGCCAGAGAACCAGGAGCTCTAGGGACAGGAGAAGACCGATGTCCCAGGTCAGGCAGGCAGGGGGTGCATGAATCTTCCCTTCCTCCAGCATTTGTACCTCTGATGGGATGAGTCCCACTCAGTCCACTTTACTCAGTCTACCAATGCAAATGCTAACATCTTCCTTTAAAAAAAAAAAAGATTTTATTTATTTATTCATGAGAGACACACAAAGAGAGAGAGTGAGTCAGAGACACAGGCAGAGGGAGAAGCAGGCTCCATGCAGAGATCCCGATGTGTGACTTGATCCCAGGACTCCAGGATCACGCCCTGGGCTGAAGGCAGGCACCAAACCGCTGAGCCACCCAGGGATCCCCAGCTAACATCTTCCTAAAACACACTCCAGAATTCATGTTTAACCAGCTACGTGGGCATCCTGGGGTCCAGTCGAGTGGACGCACATCATTCACCATCACATTAACGCACGGTAGCTGGACAACCCAGCCCTGGAAACATACCCTCAAAATGGACAATGGTCTTTGCGTCTAGGGAGAACACGTGCCGGGGGGTCAGGGTGGGAGGGGGACTTACTTTTGCACCCGATGCCCCTTTAGTACCGTTCACGTGTTTGTTTGAACACATGCACATGGCACCACATTCAAAAAATTAGAATAGTCACGGGGACACAGGATCTGCTGCGTGGGAGGCAGAGCATGAGAGGGAATTTCGTGTGCAGGGCGTATTCAGCAGGTGCCCTCAGAGGAACAGCCGTAGGAGACCAAAGGGGCAAGCAGGGCCAGGCAGAGGCACAAGTCCAGGGGCAGCCGACCCCCTGGAGCAGAAACAGCCTCCAGACTTCTTCCCCACTGGGCCCAAATGGCAGGACCCTCGCACCTGTCTCTGCTGGGCCCTGGATGTGGGCTGTGCTGGGAAGATACAGACCTGGCTCAGGTGACTTCTTGTAGCTGAGGCAATCCCGGGGGGGGGGGGGGGGGGGGGGGGGCGGGGGCAAAGGCAGAAGCCAGGGCAGCACGGCCTTCCCCAGAAACGGGATCTAGGTGACGTATCTGCATGCCCGCCCCCCCAGCCCAGGAACAAAATATGCTCATAATAACATGGAAAACAGGTATGATGTATTTAGAAGAAGGAAAAAAGGTCACAGATTTTTTTTTTATCTATAGCATATAACAACTAGTCAAAACAAACAATAAAAACAAGTTTTTAAAAAGTCGTTGTGTGGGCAGCCCGGGTGGCTCAGTGGTTTAGCACCCCCTGTAGCCCAGGGCCTGATCCTGGAGACCCGGGATCAAGTCCCATATCGGGTTCCCTACATGGGAGCCTGCTTCTCCCTCTGCCTGTGTCTCTGCCCCCCTCTCTCTCTCTCTCTCTCTCTCATGAATAAATAAATAAAATCTTTTAAAAAAAATGATGTCTGAACACTTGGGTACTATATAAGAAAGGAATTGATCCTATAAACCAACATAAGCCCCACCCTTGTAGGCAATCACAAGCTCAATAACAGGTCAGTGGGTCCAGACACAGTTTATTTAGGATGACTGGCATCAGGTCTCCTGGTGGCCCAGGGGTCGAGCATCTCCCTTCGGCCCAGGTCATGATCCTGGAGGTCCCGGGATCGAGTCCTGCGTCGGGCTCCCTGTGGGAAGCCTGCTTCTCCCTCTGCCTGTGTCTCTGCCTCTGTGTCCTTCATGAATAAACAAAATCTTTTTTCAAAAAAAAAAAAAAAAAAAAACGACTGGCATCAAGTGTTTCTTGTTCCCTGCACGAAGCGGCCGTTACAAGCCTCTGCAGCAGAGGGCGCCGGTGGCCCACCTCTGGAAGGAACCGCCCGCGGCCTAACGGGTTAGGTTACCGTGCGTGGAGAAATCGCATTTGCTTCTTGGCCCTGGGAATAAACACAACTTCTTCAGCGGGTTATATGGTGAACTTAGATGCTAGTTCAGGCCAGGCAGTGGAGAGGAAGGAATTCATAAGTAGACTATGTGTTGTTGTTGTTGTTGTTTCGATACTAATACAGTTGGCCGACCTCACAGTGCGCAGTGAAGATTGCTCCTGATTTTTTATGCTGGGCTCCCCTCAGAGGAACAGCGCTATATCACGGTTTCTCAGGCCTGGTAACTAAGGACACTGAGCCAGCTCCTCCCTGCTTAGGGTCCCTCCTGTGCACTGCAGGATGTTGAGCTGCACCCCAGCCTCTACCCACTAGGTGCCAGTAGCACCCTTGCGCCAGCAGTTGTGACAACCAAAATTGTCTCCAGGCATTGCCCACTGTGCCCCGGAGGTGGAGGAGGAGGAGGAAGTACAGAATCACTCCCAATTGAGAACCACTCACCGCCCTAGATAATCAATAGTCAGTTTACCAATCATGGTACATATGGTACAATCGAGGCAGGCGGTGGGCTTTGGCAGCTTTGTTCATTGAGAGCCTTCAGGCACCGATGCGTGGGGCCGCTGCTTGTGCTCCAGACCCAGCCCCACCCGGGAGCAGAACTCAGCACCTCCCAGGTCCCCGAGACAGACTCAACTCTCAGAAAGCTTTACAGAGAAACGGAAACATCACTGAAGAGGTCCCACGGAGATGAAGGAGAGAAGCCTCCTCATCAGTCTCCCCTTGACATTTCTGCTCTTGACCCACGCCCCCCAAATTTCTGGGCGGGGGCCCCATCTGTCTTTAGCTCCAGCTCACCCTGCACCTTGTGAGGCAATGCATTACTCCTGCAGCACGCTCCGCCCGAAGATGCTCTCCAGATACCCCAACCAAAAAAGATTTTCCCCCTTATGGTGATGCCTTCATCCACCTCAGTTTATAGATGAAGATACCGCCGGATGGCCCCCAAACCTCCCAGCTGGCAAGCGGTGGGAGCGGAGCTTAGGCTCCACTCACAGAGACCGGGCCTCTGTCAGGGTTCAGAGGGACACAGGCAAGGACTCACGATCCTTTCATGGGCTCACCAAAATGTTTTCATGTTCATTTCTTTGAAAATCAGAAAAATGCCACTGTAAAATATGTTTTTTTTTTCCTTTGGACAAAGGGGCCCATGAAGACAAATGTGCTCAGAGTCCCCTAAAGTCACCCTACAGCCCTAATGTGCTGGCATTTTCGGTGAGGGTGTCACTGGGCCCACTGACCTGGGGCCTGTCTTGGTGAAACACAAAAGCTAACCTCACTGCCAGGGCCGGGGGTGGAGTGTAGAAGTATAAGTCTTATCCATCATGGGGTCAGTGGTATCCTTTTCAGATATTCATCTATTCACTCAACAAACATTTTGAGGGCAGCCCACGTGGCACAGCAGTGTAGCACTGCCTGCAGCCCAGGGTGTGATCCTGGAGACCTGGGATCGAGTCCCACGTCAGGCTCCCCGCGTGGAGCCTGCTTCCCCCTCTGCCTGTGTCTCTGCCTCTCTCTATGAATAAATAAAATAAAATCTTAAAAAAAAAAAACATTTCGAACAGCCTGCTATATACATGAAAAAATACACTAAATTTTAACATATCAATAAACTTTTGGTTTTAAAAAATACATGAATTCCAAGTTACAAAAAATACAGAGATGAACGAGACAGACAAGATTCCTGCCCTCTGTATCCCTCCCAATGAGGACACGCCAGGCACAAAGTAGGTGCCCAGTGATTAATTAGGGAATGAACAAATGAGTGAGAGAAAGAATGAATGAATGAGCTCTCCATAAGGAGGAGAAGGCTCTTTACCAGCAGCTTCCATCTTTGCAGGGAGAGCTCTTCACAGTCAGAGGGAGGATTACAAAAAGGAATTGAGGCCCATGAGAGAGAATTCTTAACGCAGGGAAGAGAGTAAAGAAAGCGAGACACAAGGATGCCCCTTGATGGAAATTCAAAAACCTCCCCCCCTGGTAATTTCATCTGTTGGTGGCGGAGACTTTTATCAAATCTGTATATTCACATGCCTTGCGCCACGGGGTGCAAGTGTTAGAGTGTGTGCACAGAATCTGCAAGTCTGCTTTGTCCAGGACTGTCCGGCACTAGGAGTGAAAGCAGGCCGCCGGCTAGCTCAGGGCTGGGGTGCGAGCGGGCAGGGGCTCCCCAGGACTGGCACAAGGTCACCGGAGGCTCTGGTATGACAGTCACTGCAATCAGGGGTTCAGCCTGAGCACGAAAAGCAGAAAGTCTAGGCGGGAGCTAATGTGTCGCAAGAAATTGGAACAACAGGGGCACTGGCATTTTCTGTGAGGTCGAAGACCAAATGTGAGAGGCCTGAGAGCCAGAAAGATAAAACCGCAGGATGGGGGAGCAGGGTGTGGCTGGCCGGACTTTCTCAGGTGGAGGCGATCCCAAGATCCCGGGGTGAGTGGGAATGGGGTGCATGCAAAGGGTGCCGGAGGCAAGGGTCAGGACCGTGGGGACAGCCCACAGCTGGTTTGTCTTTACCGACACCCAGGCCCTGGCGGGAAGGGAAGTGGACGTGGAGTCTGTACTGCAGGCCCGGGGAGCAAGGACAGGTGGGCGGGGGGTGAGGGGGGGACAGTGACCAGGGGAGGCAGCCCCAGAGTGGGAGCTTACACAACGGCCCGCCTGTGGCTGGGCTGCGAAGCATATTATATTAAATTGAGGGCTTTGCAAAAGATACTGACAAAGAGGAGAGTTACAATTCTTTCCTTCTTTTTGAGATTTATTCGAGGGCGAGAAAGCGCAGTGGGGAGGGGGCAGGAGTAGCGAGGGAGGGGGAGGGAGGGGGAAAGCATCTCAAGCAGTCGTAGCTCTGAGCCCGATGCTGGGCTCGATCTCATGACCCTGAGATCATGACCTAAAGTGAGACCGAGAATCAGACACAACCGCCTGAGCCACAGGAGAGTCACAGTTCTTGCACGAAGCACAACATCTCTCGAAACTTCCTGTGCTTTAAGCACATAACAAAACCAGATGTCACAGAGAAAAGGTTTTTGCTATTTTTTTTTCATTAAAGAAGGAGTAGGGGAGCACCCGGGGGGCTCAGCGGTTGAGCATCTGCCTCTGGCCCAGGGCGTGATCCTGGAGTCCCGGGATCGAGTCCCATGTTGGACTCCCTGCATGGAGCCTGCTTCTCCCTCTGCCTGTGTCTCTGCCTCTTTCTCTCTGTGTCTCTCATAAATAAATGGATAAAATTAAAATTAAAGGAGGAGGTAATGCACTGGAAGCAACAGTGAAGATGATGGGAGATACAGCCCAGTTCCTCCCCTGGACGGCAGGTGGGGACGAGGAGGTGCCCTCTTTTTGAGAGGACTACCCAGGAAGCATCATCTTTGGGAAAGAATGGAAATTTCTTTCCCACCGGGAAGGTGGTGAGAGCCCCGGAGGAGGGTGGGCATATAGGGGAGGCTGTAGATGGAGCTGCGGAGTCAGCTGGAAGGCAGGCAAGGCTGGGCTGTGCACCCTGTGCCCTGTGCGGGTGAGGGAGACACACGAGGCCCAGGCTGCCCCTCGCATGGAGCCAAGCGCCCGTCCTGGTGCAGAGCTGCACCTGCTCAGAGCAAGGGGCACCAAGCGCCAGGGCCCTGCCCCAGGCTGTCCCTCCAGCACCAAAGTGCTCCCACAGCGTAGTCTTGGAGGTAGAGACTGAAGGCTCGCAGGATACGCCGCCCAAAATATGGACAGGAGTGTAGGACATGCTACCCCCAAATACGCAGCTTTGCTCTCTTGATTATTTTAAGCCACAAGCACTTGCAAAACAGCATCTGCGGGGAGACGCCTTCTCTGAGCCCCCCTTATCTGCCTGAGAACAGCTCCTTTGACAGGAGGAGTCAGGGATCAAGGTCAGGGATCCCCTCCCCGGGAGTTTCATCCACCAGAAGAGATGCTCTCATCACAGCAAAGGGGCTCTAGGAGCCAAAGCCACACCCAGACTTTGTCACCAACGGTCACACTCGCATCTGTTCTTCTAAATCCCCTCATCCTTCCAGATAGTCATTTCCTCTCTCCTAAGAGGCCCACCTCCTCCTCCCCCTCCACTATTCGGATGGCATCTGGGCCTGAGTTCTAACTCACCTAGGAGAGATACTCTTCTTTCCCCGAGGGTCCCCCACGTAACACATGAGGTCTACGTGTTAATAAACCTGTTTGTCTCATTAATCTTTTTTTTTTTTTTTTTTTACAGAGGCCTCAGCCACACATACACCAGAGACAGAGGGACAATTATTTTTCTTCCCCCATCAGGCCAGTGGTGCAAGGAACTAGAGCCAGGAGATGCAGAGGAAACAGACACCAGGCAGGGGAGCTCGGAGGACAGCTGGCAGCAGGGCCGAGCTGGTCTGCTTTCCCTGCAGGGACCAAGGCTTCTTCCCAGGGTGTGAGAGGCCTGCCTGGGTCACGGTGGCATCCGGAGCAGCTGAGAGAGTCTCTTCGGGCTGCTCTGGGAGACGGGGGGCCTGCCCTGGCATTCTGAGGTCTGAATAAGGTGAAGGCCTGGGGCCCCGGGGCTGAGCAGACCCATGGAAAAAAATGCCCTATGATATTCAAAAGAGTAGTGAAGAAATTCAGCTGTTCTTTTTTTTTTTTTTTTTTTGAAAGAGAGAGACAGAGAAGATAGTGAAAGAGAGCACGAGCAGGGAGGAAGGAGAGGGAGAAGCAGACCCCACGCTGAGCAGGGAGCCCGATGTGGGATCATGACCTGAGCCGAAGGCAGACGCCGAACGCACTGAGCCACCCAGGCGCCCCATAAATTCAGCTGCTCTGAACTTCTCAAAGTGGTGTCAGAGGGGATGTGCAAACATTTGACCCTTCAAGTCATTTTAGATGAGCGGAGAGAAGAGAAAGCTGATTTCAGAGAGAGCACTCCGGTGACGTGATTGGATTGTGAAACGTGTAGAGCTGCCGCCCCACGACATAACACTGTACAGCACGGACAACGCGTGCTTTTGCTTTTACTCAAGAGCTACTATGCGGTCACCTAATACACTATCCTAGAGGAAAGGCAGTACAGAGAAATAAAAAGAAGTATGCGTGCGGGTCCTCGTTAATGAGTTTTCCAAGAGTGGACTCGAATCCCTGGACCACCTCCCGTCCACACCGCGGTGGCTCAGATGACAGTCACTGTCAAAGTCTCCTCCTGGCACCTTCCACTTAGAGTCCCCAGGAATGTTTCACCCCAGATCTACCAACGCAGAATCTCTGTGTTTGGAGGCGTGCGGGCATTTCCAGGTTTAACAAGTGCCTCCGCTGAGTAAGAGGCATTATATCAAGGCTAAGAAAAAAAAAAATATCTATAATACAGATCGCCTTTCATCTTGCTCTACGTATTTCTTCATGAAGCGGCCAAGTAGATTTTCCTGTGCAGCGCAGTCCAGTTCACACTCACTAACCCTCCTCCAGGTTGGTGTTTGTTTTGTCAAGGCCTAAAGTTGCTTTTTACTAAGGGAGTAGTGATCCTAACCCATTGAGCTCCCACGTGTTTGTTGTCTAAATGGTGCTTTTATTTCACAGTCAGGCCGTGTGTATGTGACCCTCGGAGTCCTCCCAGAGAGTTTTAGTGCTTTGCTCCCTCCTTCCCCCTTCCATGGCTTGAGCACGATGTCCTAGGCCGTCCCCAACGTGAGACCAAGAGCCACAGAGAGGCGCACGAGAGCTTGGCTTGGCTAGCCTTCAAGAGCAACAGAAGCGAGTCAAGAGGAAACATCTAAGGAAAAAAAAAGACCTGACCCAGGGACACTCGGAGGACAGAGCACGGTGGTGGGGACAGAAGTCCATTTCAGTAACAGTGAAAACCTAGGGCAGTTCTTTCTAGATGTGTTGCATCAATGCTTATTTCTAAGAAAGGGGTGGTCACCATCTCTCTGCTTAGGTTCCCAGAGGGATAAGGCTTTAAAAAAAAATGAGGATCTTGGACTGGATGGAAATGCCTTGAAAACGAGCTCTGTTCTGAGTTGTATTACAGCACCCAAAATAAGATACATGTGGAAAGCCTCGCTCATCTCAACAGTAAGTTTTTAAAGATTTTATTTATTTGAGTGAAAGAGCAAGCATAAACAGGGGGGCAGGGAGCCCGACACGGGGCTTGACCCCAGGACCCCAAGATCATGACCTGAGCCAAAAGCAGGTGCTTAACCGACTGAGCCACCCGGGCGCCCCTACTGCAAGTTTAAATCTACTCAATTCCAATGAGTTCTTTTGGTCTGTGTGTCAGAAGTTGGCAGTCAGTCCAGTGTACAGAATGCTCACCCTTCCCACCAGAGAAAGTCGATAGCACTGAACAGCCTGACCCCCAACCCCAGCGCTATTCCACCTACACCACCCAGTGGGTCTCCAACTTCACCAAGAAGCTCCCCCCTCACCTGAACTACATTGGCCTTCCACACAGGATTTCAATCAATAAAGGTATCCCATTCCTTTAAATTTTCTATTAAATGCTTGAAAACTATTGTCCCTAAAGTACAGTATTTGAGATCAAGGAAAAGGGATTATCAAGCAGCTTGTAGTGGCAGAGGTAGGATATATTCATTTCTTGTTCTGCTGTTAACAAGTTACGATAACCTCGGTGACTTAAAACGACTTTAAATGTATTACCTCACAGTTCTAGAGGCCAGACGTCCAAAATGGGTTCCACTGGACTAAAATCGAGGTCTTACCAAGACTGCATTCCTTCTGGAAGCTCTAGGGGAGAACCTATTTCCCTGCCTTTTCCGCCTCGTAGAGGCCACCCACATTTTGGGCTTGTGACTCCAGCCAGCAACCACAACTCTTCACCTCGGCGTCCTTCGTCATCTCACCTGCTCCAGCTCTGACCCTCCGGACACCCCCTTATAAAGACGGTTGTGATTACATGGAGCCCACCTGGATCATCCAGGCATCTCTTCCCATCTGCCAATCCTTTATTACACATGCAAAGTCCCTTTTGCCACGTGAAGTAATATTCACAGGTTTGGGGAATTGGACATCTTTGGGGGACCATTATCCTCCCTACCACATGGGACCAGAACTCCAGTCTGTGGACTTCTGGCCCAGGAATCTCTATGGATTTCAGGTCCTCACTGGGCCATCCATCCTTTTGGGCTCCTCAGAGTCAAGGTCATCTCTGAGACTCCAAGACAGCCACTGGGCTACACAGAGCAGAGCATTTTCTCCTGAGGTGGTGGTTTGCCATTGTGCACGCCCCATGTATCCCTGGTACTATGACCCCCCCCCCCATATTACCTAACTCTTTAGAAGAAAGGGGTACCCTTTGGATCAATATGTATCTTGGTGGTTCACTGAAAAGGGTTAGGGGGTAGACTCCTCATCCAGGAATGAAGCTAGTTCTGCTTACCTTCTGGTGTAGCTCTTAGGAGCCTGAGTACGGCGGAATGAAACACCCCAATATCTACAAGAAATGACCCAAGGGGTGGTACAGACGTGCACTGCCTGTATGGACCAGAAACCAACAAACCAGGGAATCGGGAGAAGACGAGGGGACACGCAAGCTGAGCCAACAGCATGGGGAGGTCCATGTGAGACCAGGACAAGAGAGGCAGTGCCCACGGGGACGGGGAAGGGCTGACACCTGCACTGCCCGACAGCCGTCACCCTGACCTATCTCTCAGAACCCCTGAGCCAAGGCGTCTTGGCTAGAGAAGGAACAGAGGGCCACTATGACCAGAAAACACACGCCAGGCATCCCGCAAGCCTCGGGACTCTTGGCCAGGGCTCCTCCTCCCCCTTCCCACTGCAGGAGGAGAGAATTCCAGCGATGTTACACCTTTGCTCCTAGACAAGCTGTGGGCCCCAGCGGGGAGGAGCCAGGCAGCAGCAGGAGACAGAGAGGCGTTGGCTGTGATCAGGACTCCAGGCCTCACCCCTGCCTCCCCCAAGGCCGAGCAAACTAATGGGTAACCGTGGAGCCGAAGGCCAGATTTTCCTGATAGCATGGAGTCCCTGAGAAACCCAGCTGAAAGAGGTTTAATGATAACTAGAAATGAATGATGCCGATTCTCCAAATGAAGACGAATGATCTAATCTAGGAGGGGAAATAATAGTCAACTGAAAAGTCCTCCTCATTCCGAGGGCCGGTTTTGTGGGCATGTGATGGGGGCCAGTCCCCCAGGTCCCACACTCAGAAGGACCTCACGTTCAACTTAACATGCTGCTGTCACCATCCTGCACTGGTTAATCATTTTTGAACATTTCCATCTTGCACCAGGCCCCGCAAATCAAGTAGCAGGTCCTACAGGTATATCCTATGTGTGTTTACACAGGACTAAGGGTTAAGAAAACAAGATGCTCAGAGTCTCAACTTACAAGGCAGATACCTAATCTAGTCATTGAATCAGAACCTGCGCAGAGCTCTCTCGCACCCTCACCCCACCCCCCAACACTGGCCCACCCACAACCCCGAGCTTCCCCCTTGCACAACTGACCGCGCCAACCTGCGGTTCCATCATATCCAGGTGGGACCAGGCCGTCCTTTGGAGAAGCTGCAGGGTATTTCATGGCGTTTCAGGGAAATAATTTAGGACTCAGCTGACAGGCTTATACACGTTTTAACCATGGGTCAGGAACTCAAGAGAAGAGCCGAACTTCTAAATGAGTTTGAACGTTTGGAGGTTAATTTCTTTAACAGCCTCAACCACCACCGATCAGAGTAAGATTTAAAAATCAAAGAGGACACTACACAAGAAGGTGAAGAGAACTCTCCTTAGAAGGTGGCGATTTGAGGTTCAAGGAGGCCCAAGTGAGGCTAAGCAGAGCCTCTAGGACATGGCCCACACGTAATAAATGCTAACTAAATAACTGTAATCCTCCTTTCCTCTTCAAAACACTCTTTGTACACTCTTCCCTTCTTCCAACCTTGCCAAGTAAGTTACAACCTTATGTGGCACCTGTCCCTCTGTTTACATCAACATCTCAAATTCGTATGTTGGGGTCCTAACTCCCAGGACCTCGGAATGTGACTGTTTGTGGAGACAGGGCCTTTAAAGAGGTAATTTGATTAAAAATAATAATAATAAATAAGGTCCTACAATGGGCCCTAATCCAACATGACTGGTGTCCTTACCCGAAGAGGAGATTAGGACACAGGTGAAGAGGGAAGACCAGGGGGAGGAATGGGGAGGAGACAGCTGTCCAAAGCCAAGGAATCAAAAAGCCCGCCGAAGAAACAAAACCTGCCAGCACCTTGATCTTGGACCTCCAGCTTTCAGAATCGTGGGAAAATAACTTTCTGTTGCTTAAGGCACCCGGTTATGAGGTATATTGTTGTGGGGGCCTGAGCGGGATGATATAGCTAACGCCATCAGGATCATGGTTCCTGCTCAGGGCCAGCCTGGTTGGTCCAGAGCAATGAAGGTACCTGGAGGAGGGTAGCACTGCTCTTCAGGAGTCTGTGCCTGGACGCTTTCCACAGATATTCAGTCAGGCGTCTCTTCTGGGTAGTCACTGCATCCTTGTAGACAGAAGCCACTGTTCTCTGTGGAAGGAAGGAGGGTATATATTTGGGTGTCATCTGTCACTCGTGCCGGCCCAACGTCCCAAAACTGTCCACATCCTTCTGGGCCCTGTTCTTAGACTTTGCCCTGAGCAGCAAAACGGACTCAGTCTTCCACCCAACATCTCCCACATCTTAAAAGCTCTTTTTCCTTCAATCTTTTTACTTTGTGTTGTCCAGATTGTGTAATTCCTACTGATTTATCTTCATGTTCACTGATTCTTTCTTCTCCATCCCAACTCTGTTCCTGAGCCCCCAACAGTGAATTTTTCATTTCAATCATTGTACTTTTTGGTATTCCAATATTTCCATGGGATTCCTTTTTCTTTTCTTTCTTTTTTTTTTTTTAAGATTTTATTTATTCATGAGAGACAGAGAGAGAGAGGCAGAGGGAGAAGCAGGCTCCATGCAGGGAGCCTGCTGTGGGACTCGATCCCAGGACCCCAGGATCATGCCCTGGGCTGAAGGCAGGCACTAAACCACTGAGCCACCCAGGTGTCCCTATGGGGTTCCTTTTTCTAGTTTTTATTTCTCT
This sequence comes from Vulpes vulpes, assembly GCF_048418805.1. Classification (NCBI taxonomy): domain Eukaryota; kingdom Metazoa; phylum Chordata; class Mammalia; order Carnivora; family Canidae; genus Vulpes; species Vulpes vulpes. The sequence goes on along the minus strand of NC_132781.1, from coordinate 109,310,320 downwards.
GTTGAGACTCCTTCTTATTTATTGAGTCATTATGCCACATTTTCCTTTAATTTTCAAAATATGATTTCCTTTAGCTCCTTGAACCTGTTAAAAGAGTTGTTTTGACTCCTTTATCTGCTAAATTCCACATCTGGGCCCACTCAGAGTCATTTCTATTTGTTGCCTTTTTTTTTTTCTGAGTATGAGTCATTATGCATTTGTCTTTTTTTGTTTTGTTTTGTTTTGTTTTGTTTTTGTTTTTGTTTTTGTTTTGCGAACACCTAATGTTTCAGGTAGTATTCATTTTAGGTAATATTTTAGTGACTCTGGATTCTGATTTCTTTTCCTGAGGGTTTTATTTTACACTTGTCTGCACTTGAATGGGAGAACCTCCCCTCCTCACATTTGTGTAGCTACCGGTGTCTGTGTGTAGGTTTATTTATTTATTTTTATTTTTATTTATTTTTTATTTCTTAACCTGATCTCCTCGGGGTCACCCTGTGCCTGTGTGGCTTGATAGTTGGCCAGTGAATTGGGGCAGAGGTTTTTCTCAAATACCATAGGCATGTCAAGCTCCCACCCCTGCACACAGATGTGTGTGAGGGTTGGGGACAGCATCTGATGCCTGGCCAGTGATAAGCCACCTTTCTACTGAGCTCTCTGGGGCACACACGCATCCACAAGCAGCCAGGGATATTCCAGAGCCCATCTGCCCTTCTATGCTCTTCCATTCCAAGATCTTCTGTTACATTTATGGCTGGCCTGCTGCTTACCCCAGCCAGGAACACATTCTCACACCTGCAGAGCTGTGAGTTTTCCCCATCAGCTTCCTGCTGAGTTCTCTGTTACTGTCCACACTGCAGGTTCTTGCCCTCTGCCCAAAATTGATTTGCTCCCTTTGGCAGCAAACTTGTTTTTTTGTTTTTTGTTTTTTGTTTTTTGTTTTTTGTTTTTTTTCAGCCCCTTGCTGATAAAGCTAGAGAAAAACAGGGGAAGGGGGCAGGGGTAGTAGCAGACAAGACCAAAAGGCTACAGAGCCCTGCTGTTCTTTCCTGAAACTCTTGCTATTTTTCATGAGTTAATGCTTCTCAATTTGTTACCTGCCTTTGGCCAATTTCCAGGTCCTAGAAATGGCTGGGTTTCTTGGGGTTTTTGTTTTCCAGTTTTCTGTGTGTTCTGTGATGGAGATGGTTTGCTGAACCTTTTCATGCTACCATTGCTGGAAGTCTGGCCTCTGAAAGGCTTTTTAAAAAAAATATTAAATGTGATGGGGCATGAATTTCCCAGTTGTCTGCTGTTTCCACTGCCCCTAAGACCCTCCACTTATTTGCCTCATTGAATTATCTGCCTAGGCCTGAAGGTACTTGAGCTTATGAATGATAGTGTTCAGGGGTGACACCTAGATAATGTCCTGAAAGTGTCATGGAATATGCACATAGTGTTAGTTCTTCCACAAACATCTGCCTTATAAAAAGGCCTGTGTGCTAGATCCTCTGATATAGAAAAGCCTTCAATAGGAGGTCCTTGTTCTCAAGGCTCCTAAAATCCTGGGAGAAATGAGGAGCGTGGACACAAAGAGAGAACTCACGTTGTAACACCTGGTGTACGATACACACAAGAAGCTCCTCTGTAGGCTGAGAAGGACAAAAAGTGATTTCATTTTTCCTTTCTTTTTTTAAAAGATTTAATTTATTTGAGAGAGCAAGCAGAGAGCACAGGCTGGGGGAGAGGCAAAGGGAGAGCGAGAGGGAGAAGCAGGCTCCCCTCTGAGCAGAGAGCTCCATCAGGACCCCAAGATCATGACCTAAGCCAAAAGCAGACACTTAACCAGCTGAGCCACCCAGGCGCCCCAAGAGTTAATTTCTCAAGTTAATGACATACACACCCTTTACATGGTTCGGAAGGTTTCTTTTCAATTACTAAGTATTACTTAGGTACTTTTACCTAGGCATTTGGAATGAAATTGCTTCAGTTGGAGAGAATAAATTGGTGCATCCTAAGGAAGAAGGAAGTCTGGGGTGCTAAATATTACGGAGTGCTAGAGGTCATCTTGCCATTGGTGATGGAGGTGGATGGTCAAGAGAATCAAGAGCCAGACTCAAAAAAAAAATTTTTTTTAAATAAAAATAAATAAATAAATAAAAGACTCAGATTCTAGCCCTACCTCCACAACTACCTCACTGTGAGACTTTGGCAAAACATGTACCATCTTAAGAAATCAGTTCCTGCATCTGTAGAATGAGGAAGAGGTGGGAGAAAGGAAGGTTTTAGTTCAAATGTTCTGTAAATCTAAATTTCTAGATCTTCTCTTTGTTCCCGGGTCTGATAAGGATTGGTCACCAGATTTGGCCAGAGCAATAATCTCCAGAATGATTAAGTAGGGTTCCTGAAGTCTTCTGAGTTGATTTTAGTAAAATGTTTTGAAAACCTAATGAAAGTTACAACATCTTCATGGGGGGGGGGGGAGGTGAGGAGCACTACTCATGCACGAAATGTTGCTCTCTGCTTGCTCTCTCAAATAAGTTAAATCTTTAAAAAAAAGAAAAGAAAAATGAAATCACTTTTTGTCCTTCCCAGCCTACAGAGGAGCTTCTTGTGTGTATCGTACACCAGGTGTTACAACGTGAGTTCTCTCTTTGTGTCCACGCTCCTCATTTCTCCCAGGATTTTAGGAGCCTTGAGAACAAGGACCTCCTATTGAAGGCTTTTCTATATCAGAGGATCTAGCACACAGGCCTTTTTATAAGGCAGATGTTTGTGGAAGAACTAACACTATGTGCATATTCCATGACACTTTCAGGACATTATCTAGGTGTCACCCCTGAACACTATCATTCATAAGCTCAAGTACCTTCAGGCCTAGGCAGATAATTCAATGAGGCAAATAAGTGGAGGGTCTTAGGGGCAGTGGAAACAGCAGACAACTGGGAAATTCATGCCCCATCACATTTAATATTTTTTTTAAAAAGCCTTTCAGAGGCCAGACTTCCAGCAATGGTAGCATGAAAAGGTCCAGCAAACCATCTCCATCACAGAACACATAGAAAACTGGAAAACAAAAACCCCAAGAAACCCAGCCATTTCTAGGACCTGGAAATTGGCCAAAGGCAGGTAACAAATTGAGAAGCATTAACTCATGAAAAATAGCAAGAGTTTCAGGAAAGAACAGCAGGGCTCTGTAGCCTTTTGGTCTTGTCTGCTACTACCCCTGCCCCCTTCCCCTGTTTTTCTCTAGCTTTATCAGCAAGGGGCTGAAAAAACAAAAAACAAAAAACAAAAAAACAAGTTTGCTGCCAAAGGGAGCAAATCAACACAGCCCTAGAAGCCCAGGCGAAGGACTCTTGAGAGAAAACAATGAAAAAGAGACCACAAAGAGCCTCAAGTTCTTGGATGCAACTCTGGCTGTTTGTAGGCTTCTCATTCTCTTTAGAACAAAGTAAAAGGAAAGTAAAGTTCTGAATTAAAAATGAACCTAGAAAAATCTGCTCCAGAAAATGAAAATTGTTCCTCGCTGAGAAAGGCAAACTAGACAATAAGAAATCCTCTCTCTTAATAGACTCCCCAGGCCAAAGGAAGGATGGAAAATTAAAGGCATTAATATTTATCATAGCAAAAGAAGGGAAAACTGCAGGAAATGATTAGTAAGACTGCAATAGCAATTAAAACCAGACAGGAAAACTGGAATGGGAGGCTTATCTCATTAGTTAATTTGAATGCAAAACTACAGGGGAGTATTTGGGCTGGCTGCCTCAAGGGAGCCTTTCATCCTTCCACAGAAAGAGTACTCAAGAGATCATCTGAAGTCCTGAGGCTCAGTCATGCCTCCTCTTTGTGCCCTCTTCCTTCCGGAAAATGGAGAAAGAATTCTGCGAAGTGAAGCAAGCATTTTTTTGTTTGAACTTCTAGAACATTTCTGTTTGGTGTTCATTTGGAAATCTCGATCAGATAACTTTACAAAGAACTGGCCCAAGGACTAAGGTATAAATGTGTCTGATAGGGACCTACGCTGAGAATAGAAGAGGCACAGTCGGGGGTTGCAGGTGCAAGGAGGCCTTTGGTCGCGTGTTTAGTGCTGGGCACCCTGCACAGCGCTGGAGGGCCGGAGGTCAGAGGTCACCAAGTCCCCAGGCCAGGGGCTCTCACAGTCCCATGTAACAGTGTCATTGTCTGCTCCCAACACTACAGTGGCACTTACGGGTTCCCTTAGTCACTTGGCCCGGGGAATGGCAGGCATCAGGTGCAGAAGGACTGAATCCACGCTGCTTACGGACTTTGGGTGCAGAAAATAAAAAGCAGCGGCCTGTGTTCTCCTCTTCCAGGGCTGCGCTCTTGCCATTTAGAAGGCTGGCGAAGCAAGCAGCACACGAGCGCGGTCTGAATCGGCCGGTTGTGGTGGCGAGTGTCGCGCAGGGGTGCTTGGGGGGGGGGGGGGGTTCGTGGCACCTGTGTTCTGTCCCCCAGTCACGTGACTTGTGGATTCCCGTACAGGGCATCAGCCCATTTTAGGCAGCTCACTTCGGACTTTCAGAGCCTCTACACGGAGATGGTAGTGAAGACCACCGGTGTTCACAAGGTTTCCATCCACTTCATTTGGTGTTCGTTTTCCACCCGTCACTGATAGGATTATGATCAGTGGTGGAGCTAAACAGTCTCCCTAACACATTTGCACACCCCTCCGCCCACCTGAGCTTCACTTGTGAATGTCTCATCAGGCATCACTATTCGACGAGTCCGACACAGAACTCTGGATTCTCTCCCCAAACTGGCTCCTCCTCCAAGGGTTCCTACAGGAAAAACTTGGATGCACCCTTGATCCCTCTTGTTGTCTCCCCTGCCACATCCTATCCACGTTCCCTGACAAATTCTAGGCTCTCCTCTTGGGGTCTGACAACCTTTCACTAACCCTGCTGCTATAGCAGAGCCCAGGCCACTGTTTGTCTCACCTGTAATAAAGCAAAGGCTTCCCAACTGGCCTCCTTGGGTCCACCTTTACTCTCTACACACTAGTCTCCACGTAGCAACAGTGATCCTTTGAATGCTAAGTCAGATCCTAACACTCTCTATTCAAAATCCTCCAGACATATCCCATCTCTCTCTGAACTTAGTCAATCCTTGCTATAGCCCATGAGGCTGTGTTCCTAGCTGCCTTTCTGATACTCTCTCCCTTCCCCCCTGCACTCTAGGCCACCAGGCTCCATGCTGTTCCCAGAGCACTCTAAGCTCACTCCTACCTCAGGACCTTTGCACATACTGTTCCCCCATCTGGAGTGCTCTTCCCAAATCCCTCAATACCTGCAAGGCCCACCTCCTCACCTTCCTTCAGGTTTCTATTCAAATGTCATCTCATCAGAGATGCCTTCCGGCCATTCTGCCTAAAATGACAGCACATTTTTGTCTCTCCCTTAACCTTCCTTACTTATTTTCATGGGACGTATCATTACCTAACATTACTATCTATCTTTTAATTTTAAAAATGTATTTTTTTGAGTGGAAATTTTTGTCTTGTTTCCCCACTATATCCCTAGGACCAAGAATGTGTCTGGCATATAATAGACATTCAATAAATATTTTTTGAATGAATGTTATTGATTATTCTGCCTAAATGGGTGTATAATGGTAATAACTATTTTCTTTTTATAGTGAAATATCATATATACAAAAGTGCATGTAATGCATATGCACATTTGTTTTAAGTAGGCTCTACACCGGGATCCCTGGGTGGCGCAGCGGTTTGGCGCTTGCCTTTGGCCCGGGGCGCGATCCTGGAGACCCGGGATCGAATCCCACGTCGGGCTCCCGGTGCATGGAGCCTGCTTCTCCCTCTGCCTATGTCTCTGCTTCTCTCTCTCTCACTGTGTGCCTATCATAAATAAATTAAATTAAAAAAAAAAAAAAGTAGGCTCTACACCCAGCATGGAACCCCATGCAGGACTCAAACTCATGACCCTGAGATCAAGACCTTAGGTAAGATCAAGAGTCAGACATCTAATTGACTGAGCCATCCAGGTGCCCCTGTGTATGTATAATTTAAAGAATAAGTCGGGGCAGCCCGGATGGCTTAGCGGTTCAGCATCACCTTCAGCTCAGGGCATGATCCTGGAGTCCCAGGATTGAGTCCCGCATCAGGCTCCCTGCCTGGAGCCTGCTTCTCCCATTGCCTGTGTCTCTGCCTCTCTCTCTTTCTGTGTCTCTCATGAATAAATGAATAAAATCTTTAATAAAAAAGAATAAGTGGATACCCAGATATTACTAGGAAGTATGCCAACAGTATCTTCTGAAATATCAAAATAGTTTTATACTAAACCCAAGTACAAAATTCTTTCACATTATGAATCCATTAGGACTCTCTTTGATATAAATATCAGAAAAGCTAACTCAAAATGGCTTAGAAAATAGGAGATTTATCATTTAAAGTCTCATATAAAAAAATAGAGACATCCTGAGGTAGGGGGAGCTTTAAGCAATGGTTAGCCCAGTGGTTAGAAGATGTCACCAAAGTTATTATTTCAGTCTGTCTTTCCATTCTGCTTTCGTTGGTTATCAACCTCATCCTAAAGCTAACTCCCTAATGGTGACAAGATGACCTTGGGTAGATCTAGACTATAGGCTTTATTCTATGTCCAAGAAACAGTAGGTACTTTTCTCAAGGCATCATAAACTAGAGATGCTGAGAGCTCTCTGATTGGACCCCTGGACCAAGCACACAGCTAGGGGAATGCAGTGTGCTGACTGGCCTTGGCTGGGCTCAAAGGCTCCAACCCTGGAGCCCCGGATAGAAATACATGGATCCCCCCCCTAGAAATCAGGGGCTATTGGAAAGGCAGTAACACAAGCTGGGATGGCATTCATGAATATCCACTGTACTGCTATTCACCAAAGAGCTCCGGACACCTGGAGTTCAGAGCCAATTTTATCTAGTTGTAGATTATTCTAACATATTCTAACATGCTCTCCCAGCCCACAGCAAATGGGAGAGATTCGAGGTACACAGATTGACAAAAATAGGCAATGGCACCAAGTGGATACAAGATTCCAAAAAGTGTCATTTAGCCATAAGGGGAAACACACACACACACACACACACACACACACATTGATGACAGGCTCATTGTTGACAGGACTGAACGATGCCTTAGTGCAACAGTAATATTATGATGACCTATATCCAGTGGACAAAGATTAAGAAGAAAAAAGGATGTTTAATGGATTCTGAAGAGATTCTATCAAAACAAGAACTCTTACGAGGATAAAGAGATAAGTTTCAGTTTTCCCAAATGAAGCCAACAAAATGAGCTGCTGTTAGCTGTAATTACCAAAAATTATAGTGAGATGAGAGCCTTTCTTTCCATGGGTTTGGCGAATTTCTACCTGTTCCAGACCTGTTATTAAAAAAAAATCGTAACAACGTAATGACAAAAGGAATGGTTTTGTTTTTTTCATAAAAAGCAAGAAGTAGACCCTTTCAAACTCAAAACTTCAAAGGGGGAACATCAGCTTCAGGTCACTATCTTCCTACTTCTAGGAAGAAGTATGTTGGAGCTAAATATTTACCTAATACTTAACTAAGACCCTGAATTTATTATGGTTCGAATGTCCCTGACGGCATTTTGAGCAAGGAGGCGGTGGGGTAGCGTGGCCCATGGCTCGCACATGGAGAAATCAGGGCACAAACGAATGAAATGACTCACTTCTGGAGCTCTGTGTGCCCCTCCATGGCACACCTTTTAATTATGCTGGGTTACTGATTTTGTTTTAACGCACAAAAAATTAAAAGAGAGAGGAATTGAGGCATCTGGGTGGCTCAGCTGGTTAAGCGTCCAACTCTAGATTTCGGCTCAGGTCATGATCTCAGGATCGTGAGATCGAGCTCCACATCAGGCTCTGCAATGGGTGTGGAACCTGCTTAAGATTCTCTTTCTCTCTCTCTTAAAAAAGAGAGAGAGAAAGAGAGAGGAATCAAGATCTGAGACTAATTAGGAGACAGGACTCTATGTGGGGATTCCATTTTGGGGATTTTATTCCATTTGAAATTCAGTGTGGCATCCCACGGCCCAAAATCTTTTTTTTTTTTTTTTTCATTTAAATCTTTTACTTCTTCAGTAAGGCAGCTTTAATTAAGAGTAGAAATAGCAGGCTGTTCCCCAAGTGATACAATCTGAGGGCCACTTAGGAAACGCCTATAATCTAAATTCTCCACCAGCATTGGGAGGTTCCACCAGTAGAGGTTACTGGCATGGGGGCGGGAGGGACAAGCTATTGTTCTACCTTCAGGGGGTCCCCGAATAAATGGTACATAATCCTGAGGAACACAGTAAGACCTTGGGCAGCAAGAAACAAGCTGGGCTGTGAAAAAGAGAAGGATGTGTGGAGCCCACATAGCACGAGCAGAGTTAGACTGGTTTGTCACTTTTACTTTAATCCAGCCTTAGGTACAATTATCCTCCATTCCCCACCCTTCTGAGTCTTTCTCCCTCATCTGGAACATTCCACATAAGCTGTCCCTCCAGAGCAATCCTTCAGCTTCTCATCCTTGCCTCCCTCTCCGGGGCCTTGTTCCTGCACCCCTGACAGGTACACTTGGACAGTCCTGCATGAGTCTACCCAGAGACCACAACAAAGTCCCACACCCTGGAAAGCTGAAATCACATTTGTTTTCTCACTGTTCTGGAAGCTGCAAGTCTGAAATCAAGACTTGCAGCTGGTCTCTCTGATCCAGCTCTCCTCAGCCACCTTCTCCCTGTGTCTCTCCACATGGCCTTCCCTCTGTGTCTGGGTCCTGATCTCTTCTAATGAGGACAGCCGTCACATGGATTAGGGCCCACCTTAATGACCTCATTTTAGCTTAATCACCCTGTGAAAGGCCATCTCCAAATTCAGGCATATTCTGAGATATGGAAGGCTAGGGCTTCACACATGAGTTTGAGGGAACACAAATCAGCCCACTATGATACTTTATTTATTTTTTAAAAGATTTATTTATTTGAGAGAGAGAGAGCATGTGTGTGAGCAGGAGAATGGGCAGAGAGAGAGAGAGAGAGAACCTCAAGCAGACTCTGTGCTGAGCGTGGAGCCTGATGTGGGGCTCGATCTCACAACCCTGATCACCATCTGAGCTGAAACCAAAAGTCAGACACTCACCCCATAGAGTCACCCAGGCGCCCCATACCTGACTTTAAAGAGTCCCCTCAAAGTGCCTCGACTCCTTTCCTCAACACCTGCCCCCAAATCCATTTCAAATTTATCATAACAGTTTTCATCTGAAGCGGGATTTCCTCATCTGAAGCCCTCCTAGAAAACATTAGGCAGGACACAGTGTGTTTAAACTTGGAGGCCAACCGTGCAGGCATCTTGTGGGTTTTTCTACTTGTCTGTTTTTTCAGAATTACAACAGGGTTCTGCGTGGGGTGCCCTGGACCGCCCCAGGGGATGACTCTATGCAGACCAGGCCTCCTTGGTCACAGGCACGCAGGGACTTCTGAGAAGCCGCAGGCCCAGGTGGAGAGCTGCCTCCCACCAACAGCTGCCAACCAGTGCAGCAGACTCCAAATGAAAGCATTTCAGAATTAAAGAAGAACGGGCTCCACCTGCGAAGTAAAAACAAAGGCCCTTGTGTCCTCCCCTGCCTGTATCCTGGGGTTTCCAGAACTCTCCAGCTGGCAGCATGAGCCCAGATCTCTGAGGGAGGCAATCCCTCAGGCTCTGGTTCCGGTTTCATCACCGGGGTTGCATACCTTTCCAAAAGAATGGCCTTGAGTCAGGTTTGCCACGAGTCGCTGAGCGCAGAGCGGAGGCACCTGGGCAATGGCATCACCCCGAGGCCTGCTGGACCAGCGGCTCTGGGTCCCCCGGCCCCGTTCTCGGCTCCGTGCCGCCGCCCTGCGTCTGAGACACAGCCTCCCATCCCCACCACCATCTCACCCCAAGCCGCCCCTCTGGGCCAGGTCCAGAGTCCAGAAAGTACTCGGTAGATTCCACGCACCCTTAACTAACCCAGGAAAGAGACCTTCACCAGGAAGGAAAGCAATAAGATGTCCTTTTCTAGAAATCCTTAGAAGTAGGTGAGAGGCTCATCTGTTGGAGGTAGAGGGCCTATGGCTCCGGAGTGGACTCCCTCCTCGGGTCTGGGCCTCAGACAGACCCCGAAGCGGGTCCCCGGGTCGTGACTGTTGTGGACACTGTGACCTCTCCCCGACTCGGGGGCACCTGCCCCTGGGATGTGGCTGCGCGAAGAAAACCTGCCTGGTCAGGCCGCATTCTCTGAGGATTGGCTCTCAGATGCTGATGCTTGGGCCCAGTCCCCAAGTTCCTGGGGACCCTTCTAAGGGGCAATACGCACTCATGGCTCAGAATTCAGCATGTCCTGCTAGACTCCCACTGCGTCCTTTCCTCCTGTTTCCAGCAGACTTCCCGAGGCTGCAGGCAGGGCTGCCGCCTCTGATGTCGATCTCCAGCCTTCTGCCCCCACTCCTTGACCCACCAGCCTCTGCTTACTCCCTTCCACTTGGTTTCCATCTCTTCCAAATCAGTTTCATTTTTTTTAAAAAAATATTTTATTTATTCGTGAGAGACACAGAGAGAGAGAGGCAGAGACACAGGCAGAGGGCAGCCCTGGTGGCGCAGCGGTTTGGTGCCGCCTGCAGCCTGGGGTGTGATCCTGGAGACCTGATATTGAGTCCCACATCGGGCTCCCTGCATGGAGCCTGCTTCTCCCTCTCCCTCTGCCTGTGTCTCTGCCTCTCTCTGTGTGTCTATGAATAAATAAATAAAATCTTAAAAAAAAAAAAAAGAGAGACACAGGCAGAGGAAGAAGCAGGCTCCCTGCAGGGAGCCCGATGCGGGACTTGATCCCAGGACCCCGGGATCACTACCTGAGCCAAAGGCAGATGCTCAACCACTGGGCTACCCCAGTGCCCCTCAAATCAGGTTCATTTTTGAAACTGAGTTTCAAACTGAGTTCATCCCATGTGCTGAGGGGAATGAATGAATGCAGGGCCCTGGCTGCAGAGAGATCTGAGATCCATGGAAGGGGGGAGCGTTGCTCAGAAAGGGCCCCGCCACCAAGCAGAATCGCAAGCACTTTATAAAAAGAGAAAGAGGGAGAAAGGAGGAGGTAGAGATGTTTGGGGGACACTCAGGAAATCTCCACGAAGGAAGCGGGGTTCAAGCTGAGGTCTTTAATGACAGGCCAGGATACAGTGGGGACCAGGAGAGCAGAGAAAGCATTGGGGCCGCAGAGGGTGAGAGATCTGAGGGTCTGAGAGAGGCACTTGGGGCTGAAGGAGCTGAGGAAACTGCTGAGCCCCTGGGTGTGAGTGGGACCGGGGGCACTAGCACCTCACCCACTTCCGCGGCTTTCCAGTAACAAAGCAATTAGTAACTGAGTCAATCTTACGATTGCAAGATCCCAACTTCTTTTACGTCAAGCTTCTTGATCCCATCCCGTTCATGAAAACCAAAAAAACCCCATCATCCGGGGGCCTCTTATTCCATCTGAGGCCCCTGGGAGAAGAGTAGAAGCAAGTGCCAAGTTAGCAAAGCTCGGGGCAAAGGGCTAGGTGGCTGCCCCGTCCCTCTGAAAGCCAGGGGACCCCGGGTCTTCCCACCTCGACCCCTTGCCTCGTCTGTTCCGACTTTGAGGAGAGGTGGGTCGTCGCTTCATAATCTCGAAGCGGCTGCCAAAAAGGCTCTGTCCCCGGAGGATGGTTTCTGGACGGCAAGGCCTGGAGCCACGGGAGGCCTGGAGGTGGCCCGCAGCGCAGCCAGGGGACAGGGGAGAGCGATCGGAGCCCCGGCTGGTCCCCACAGGCTGGGGTGCTGAAATGTCACCCTGCCTTGGCACCCACCGATCCTCCTGTTTCAGTTACTAGATACTTTTTCACTTACTTAAACATACCCAGCCCATGCCGCCTTACAGGTATCCCTTTGCTGGCCCAGAGGACCGAGGCTATCCATTTTTAAAAGACATTTAAAGATTCTTTCTCCCAGCCCCAATCCAATGTCTAGGGTTTTTTTCAGTTAATCATCTGAAATGTATTTTGCCTAAAATCAAAGCATTTCATCTTACTCCCTTGTTTTAGTAATACATTGCTTTTATAGCAACTCTACCTGTCTGGCCGTGTCCCTGAATCGGCAAAGTTTGTTTTGTTTTGTTTTGTTTTTGAAGAAGGCTACAGATTGGGGATCAGAAGCCATATCTTTCTCCTGGTTCTCTTGGAGCTTTAGTTTCTCTGTCATCCAGTTAGTGAATTCATGTCTGGAAAACATTTTGAGACCGAGGCACGAAAACCACTTTAGGTCCAGAGTTACAGAAATAGCTCATCTTAAGCAATAGAAGCATTCTTGTATGTAACCTGGATATTCTTTGGATTTTTTTTTAAGAATGTACTTATTTATTAGAGAGAGAGAGAAAGAGTACATGAGCTGGGGGAGAGGCAGAGGGAAAAAGAGAGAGGGAGAGAAAGAGAGACAGAGAAAGGAGACTCCCCACTGAGCACAGAGCCCAACGTGAGGCTTGATCCCAGGACTCTGAGATCATGACCTGAGCTAAAACTAGGAGTCCAGATATTGTGGGTTTTTTTTTTTTTCAAGATTGTATTTATTTATTCATGAGAAACACAGGCAGAGGGAGAAGCAGGCTCCCTGCGGGGAGCCCAAAGCTGGACTCAATCCCAGGACCCGGGATTAGGATCTGAGCCAAAGGCAGACACTCAACCATTGAGCCACCCAGGTGCTCCAAGAGTCCAGATGCTTAATGGACTGAGCCCCCTCCAGGTGACCCTAAAGAAGGCTTTTAGTAAATGTATTTATGAAATGAAAAATTATTTGGCCCTCTTAGAAATGTTTCAAACCTGTGGAATTTTTTAATACAATTTTTTTTAACAGGGTGGAAGTTAGAATGGCTTATTCTTTATCATGTCATCCCACTTATTAAATTAGATGAGTCCTTCCTTGCTAGTATATCCTCTTTCGTTCTAGAGTCAGATCTTAATTGCTTAAACTATTCAATTTACGAATCTAACCAGGCCTGTTCCTCTTCGGAGCTCATAAGCACTTCTTCCCAGGAGAGGAAGGGGAAGGGAAAGTCAATGAAAATTAAATGACTTAATTTTGCTCTTTTTAGTAAACTTGGGAAATGAGCTGATGAAAGACAACACTCAAACCTATTATGGAGTTGTTTGTACAGCCATGCCCCTTTATTCATGGGAACATGTTCCAAGACCCCCCAAGTGGATGCCTGAAATCAGGGATAGTTCCAAACCCTACAGATACTCCGTTTTTTCCTATACATACATAACTATGATAATAAGTTAACTAAAAAATTAGGCACAGTAAGAGATTAGCAATAATAACTAATAATAAAAAGAACAATTATAATGACAGTTCTGTTAATGTGGTCTCTCTCTCAGAATATCTTGTGCTGTACTCATCCTTCTTGATGAGAAAATGCCTACAAGATGAGATGAGGTGGGTGAGTGATGTAGGGGTCATGACAAAGTGTGAGGCTACTAATGACCTTCTGACCATTCATCAGAAGGAGGATCATCTGCTTCTGGACCACCTGGCGGGCAGATAAAAGCGAGAGGAGAACTCTTGTATACCCATTAGCCCTGAGATCCTCAAACAATCACTTGGAAATGGGCATATTTAATTCCCCCCTGAAAATAGTTATTCTCGGGATGCCTGGGTGGCTCAGCGGTTGGGCACCTGCCTTTGGGTCAGGTCTTGATCCCAGGGTCTGGGATCCAGTCCCGTATCAGGCTCCCTGAGACGAGCCTGCTTCTCCCTCTGCCTATGTCTCTGCCTCTGTTTCTCAGTCTGTGTCTCTCATAAATAAATAAATAAATAAATAAATCTTTAAAAGAGAAAGAAAAAGAAAAAATAGTTATTTTCCCACTGTTTTGCAAGGATGGTCCATCTATTCTTCCTGGGAGAGCCAGAGACTGAAGCCAACTCTGTTCCCTGGCCAGCTCTCCTCATCACCTGCATGGCCCACACTCTCTTTTTTGTCACCCCTGCTAGTCTGGCTAAGGGCTTCCAAGCAAAACTGAAGCAAGAGGTGAAGATGGCAAGATGATAAGGCCTGTGTAGCATGAATCCTGTAGCATTAGCTCTTTGCACTTTCTGGGGTTTGGCTTGAATGCAGGGCTTTAGCGTGTCTGGGAAAGACATGATGCTTTACATGTGTTCGCTTTACTCATAGAATTATCATGCTTCAGATTTACTTGATATATGGAAGCAAAAAATCTTTTCATAATCATGCAATGGTACTTTGTATTTGGCACTTAGCAATTCTTTATGGAATGCTTAAGGAAAATGCTTGAATCTTTCCATCAAAATCGTAGTGGATGTAGTTCTCACCCTTTCTTTAGCTGGGAAATGTGGCTTCTATTTTTTGTTGTCCCGCAGCTGACTCCACTCAGATGAATATTGATAAGGGAAGATTTCTAAATTTCTTTTTTTTTAAGATTTTATTTATTCATTTGAGAGAGGGAGAAAGAGAGAGAATGAGCAGAGAAGGGGCAAATGGAGAGGGAGAAGCAGACTCCCTGCTGAACAGGGAGCCTGGTGTAGGACTCGATCCCAGGACCCTGGGATCATGACCTGAGCGGAAAGCAGACACTTAAGACACCGAGCCACCCAAGTGCCCTGATTTCCAAATTTCTGATGCTTATTAATATTCCTTAAACTCTCATGCAAGTCATACTTCTCCCTGATACTAATTTGAAACCTTGAAAATTGTCGACGCCAGGAGCACAAATCCCTCAACTGGCTTTATAGAGAGAAAATGCATCAACCAGGACTGCTCTTCCTTATTGGAAGAACTCACGAAGGCAGCTCCAATGAAGAGCAGAGTCCAGCAGACAGAATTTTCACTGGGACACTTATTAATGTGTGAGTTTGAGTAAGTCATTGAACCCATTTGAGCCTCAGATTCCTTACCTGTAAAATGGGAAGAATAATACCTTCTAAGACTATTATGAGAATTAGATGTGTGTGAATCAGTTCTATAAGCTATGAAATGCGATGTAAAGATACACAGCACTGGGGATCCCTGGTGGTGCAGTGGTTTGGCGCCTGCCTTTGGCCCAGGGCGTGATCCTGGAGACCCGGGATCGAGTCCCACATCAGGCTCCCGGTGCATGGAGCCTGCTTCTCCCTCTGCCTGTGTCTCTGACTCTCTCTCTCTCTCTCTGTGTGTGTGTGTGTGTGTAACTATCATAAATAAAGAAAAAAAATATTAAAAAAAAAGTACAAAAAAGATACACAGCACTATTAATACTTATACCCCTGGAATGTGAGAAAGAGGGTCTCCAGGACTTTTAAAGAGCTTAAGAGAGAAGACCAGGTCTAAGAGAAAAGATTAGGAGCCCAAGAAGGAAGCCAAAACGTGAGGGCAGCTACAGCGACACACACAGCTGGCCCCATGCGTGCTCTGGCATCTATGAAGAACAGGTACCTGATACCACAGGTCCACATCCTGTTTGTGAAGATCGTATAATCCACCAATCTCCATGACCTCCTACTTCTTAAGGTCATTGTTTTACTTAATATCAAGATTAGTGACTTAAGTAGGTCATAATGGCAGAGTCTAGAACACCCTCCCCTACTTCTCTAACATATTTCAGTGGCACGGGGCTGTGCTTTCTCACCCACACTGCACCTGATTTCTCTGCTGTCCTCTGACTCCAAACGATTACACCTGGCTCTGTTTTGTTTCTCCTTGCTTTCCTGAAAATCATGGCCTGTGACCTCTTTTATCCTCCCAAAGAACCACTGGTGTTAGGAGGTTTGGGAGTAGCAGAGGGAACGGTGCACAACTAGCAAACACTGCAAACTTCACGGTCAGCCACCGCTCTCTCAAAGCCCCATCATTCCCACACACAGAATGTTCTATGTCTGTGTCTCTCCGTAGGCTCTGGTCTTCCATCATGTTGTTAGCTAGCCCTCCCTGCTTCCCACCTCTCTTGACACTTCCATTTCCTCCTTTATTTATTTATTTTTTAAAGATTTTATTTATTTATTCATGAGAGACACACAGAGAGAGAGGCAGAGACGTAGGCAGAGGGAGAAGCAGGTCCCCCACAGGGAGCCTGATGTGCGACTCCATCCTGGGATCACGCCCTGAACCAAAGGCAACACCCAACCACTGAGCCACCCAGGTGTCCTGCCATATCCTCCTTTAGGATCCCCATTTCCTTTCTGAGATGCCAGTGGATCACTCCTATTTTTGTATCATGCAGAGTGATTTAACTGTGTGTGTGTCTATAGTCTCTCTCCCAGCTCAAGCATTCTAAGGAGGGAGACGGGCCTTTCACAACCAAGGTAGGGTGATGGGTGGTGGAGGAATTTAATGAATGAGATGCCCGGCACACAGTTTAAAACAAGATTCCCAACTGAAACCAGTGTAGACGTTCAGCTTGTTAAGGGGAATGAATAATGCCCAGAGGTGGAGGCTTTTCAGGTCCTCATCATATAAGTAATATGTGAGGTCAGGTTGATGAATGTCTTTGCTCAAGGAAAGCAGGTGAACTCTGCTGAAGACTCAACTTTGGAAAAAAATACCTAGACCTAATGGACGATCCCAACTATCAGAGATTGAAAGCCAAGATGGCAACCAAGAGAACACAGCTTCAGAATAGTTGTGGGACTAGCAAGGGTCTACAAAGGAATGGGAGGTGAAATGATGAAGGCCGTATATCTGCGTAGCCTGCTACATTCTTAGGGGAATCATTTTCAATGTTAGTAAGCATTTTAAGAAAAAGCCAAGGGGGAAAAAATTCTCTTTCACCTATTTCTTTGTCCCTGTAACTGGTTTATTCAGGAGTCTCAACTTGTTGGGGCATAAGCATGACTCAGTTTTATTGCTGTGAGTCTCTGCCCCCAGCTGTTCTCTGTGAAATTCTCACCTCAAACTGACGAGCAGAACATCAGGGATCAAGACTGGTTGGGTTTAACAACCTCTCTAAGAGTTTGGTTATAAAACCGGTCTCATTTTTGTTTTTAAGATTCAGTTCTAATGATCACAAACAACAACAAACAGAAAGCAAGTAGGGCTGGTGGGGATGTGAAGAAATTCTCACGGGCGCGTGGCTGTGCGATGGCATAGCCACTGTGGAAAGCAATATGGTGGCTGCTCAAAAGGTCAAAAGTAGAATCACCATATGATTCAGCAATTCCATTTCTGGGTGAAGGCCAAAAACCATTTGAAGCAGAAGCAGATGCTTGGGCAGATACTAGTGCACCCATGTTCACTGCGGCCTTATTCACAATAGCCAAAAGGTAGAAGCAACCCAAGGGTCTACAGACAGATGGACAAATAAACAGAAAGTGGTGTATCCATACAATGGAATATTATTCAGCCTTAAGAAAGAAGGGATTTCTAATATAGGGTACAACACATCTGAACTTGAAAACTAGTGAAAGAAGCCAGACAAAAAAGACAAATGTAGGGCAGCCCTGGTGGCGCAGCGGTTTGGCACATCCTTCAGCCCAGGGCATGATCCTGGAGACCCAGGATGGAGTCCCACGTCAGGCTCCCTGCATGGAGCCTGCTTCTCCCTCTGCCTGTGTCTCTGCCTCTCTCTCTGTCTCTCTCATGAATAAATAAATAAAATCTTAAAAAAAAAAAAAAAAGACCAACATATGATTCCATGTATACGAGGTACCTAGAATAGGCAAGTTCAGAGACAGAAAGAATGGTGGTTGCCAGAGGCTGGGTGAGGGTGGAATAGGGAGTTCGTGTTTAGTGGGGGACAAAGTTTCAGCTTGGGAAGACGAAAAAGTCCTGGAGATGGACGGTGGTGCTGGTTGTACAGCACTGTGAATGTACTTAACGCCACAAAATTGTACATTTAAAAAGGATTCAAATGATGGATTTAAAAATAAAATGAAATGATAAATTTTATGTTATGTATATTTTGCCACAATAAAAAAAAAATTTTTTTTGAAAGATTTAGTCCCAGGCATTTAAAAACTTCCATCTCAAACTCAATTGCCTGGCTTACTGGCCCCCTGGCAGGCAGCTTACCCTGTGTCTGCCTCTCAGATAATTTCTGCATTCCTTGAGGTAGAGCCCCAGAAACTCAAAGGTCCCCTTTCCATACACTTTGAGGGACCTGGAGATCCGGGGTGGGTGGGGCTGCCCCAACTGCCCCGTCTAGTCTCCTAGGTCACTGCATTCTGGGCCTTCAAACCACCATATAGGGACCCCTCCTGTGAAATCCCAGCCTGGGAGCTGGCATGAGTCTTCCAAGCCTGTCCAAACCTCAGTGGGAAAGAGAGACTGTGCCGTGCTCCTCGAATCTTGCTATAACCTTGCCCCACTCAGCTCCCTGTGGCCTGGAGGTAATGGAGGGTCTATACCTTAGCAAGAGTTCATATCCCCATCTTGCTGAACTCCAATCCTTTGGAGCATGTGCGTGAGCTGGGAGTGGGGCAGAGAGAGAGAAAGAGAGAGAAAGAGAGAGAGAGAGAGAGAGAGAGAATCTTAAGCAGCCTCCATACCCAGTGCAGAGTCAGATGGGGGCTTGACCTCATGACCTGACCTGAAACCAAGAATTGGGCACTTAACCAACTAAGCCACCCAGGTGCCCCTTGAACTCCAATCTTCATGAGTGAGTGTCTTAGGATTCTCTCCCATGCTTGGCTGTGAGAATTAGAGGAACTGTTCTCCTTTGAGCTAAGCAGAATTCTAAGGTCTCCTTGGCATCACATCCTTATACAATCCTCTCCCCTTGAGTATCCGTGGGACCCATGAACATGATGGGAAGTCACCTCTGTGATCATGTGGCAAAGGGATTTTGTAGATAACTAGAAGAGAGATTTCCCCGGGTGGATACAAAAGGAATAGGTCTCCCCTCATCTCCCGTCCCCGACAGAGGGCAGAGAACAGCCTCCCACTATGAATACCAACCGCACCTCCACAAAGCTTAGGACCCTCCGGCCTCTTCTTAGTTTGGAAGTCGGGGAGGCAGCTGTTGGTTGGGGGCTGGGGGGCAGTTGGGATTTGTCGACTGTCAGTAAATCCTGAGGACATAGTTCTTGCTTAGTTTCTGGTGATGTCTCGAATTTGGAATGTAAGAGGTGGCAGGTACTGTGAACCCTCCATAGCAATTTTTAGGACAACAGGAAACACATCCCACAACATTCTATTACTCACAGTGAATGGTAGCGTGTGGTGCGATTTCCCTTTTCTTTTCCTGTTGTGATTCTCCATAGGAAGAGGTTTTGTTTTTGTTTTTTTTTTTAAATCCTATTTAACAATCTGGAAATTGAAATAAAATATTTATTTTAAGCTTATCAAAGGATTACCGGTAAGGATCCCCCCATCCTCCCCTCCACCAATATTGCAACTTGGAAATGCAAATGGGACTCTAGTGCCTGGGAGGCTGATAATGCCCAGGCGGCCCTGATGGGAATGGAGTTGGTGCGTCATCGTCATCATCATTGTCATCTATAAACCTACCGGCCAGACCTCCAGGATTTCACAGTCCCCGACTTAGTGGTCACACATCCTGCTGGGTGAGTCCTTTATCGTCACTCTGGCTGCAACACAGAGCTTTGAGCTCCTTCACAATTCAGGGAATTAACCTCTTCAAGTTCAGGGTCAGATGAAAGAGGAAGTTCTAACTTGGGTCAGGGTGGAATTGTATTTAAAAAGTCAGCCCTCAAACTTAGCCATCTGGTATAATGAAATATTTTAACTGAAATGGGTCTACGAAAATTCAACGTAGTGGAAAAGTAACCAACTACACAAACACAGTACTCCTCCCACCGTACTCATCTGTCCTTCCGAATGTGGTACCTTCTCCGTCTGGGACACCAACTGGACCGAGTCCCACTAGGTCCTGCTCTTCCCTGATACTCACCTGAGGCAGGTGTCGGCCCCTCTTCTAATCTCCTGACACCAAAAGCACTCAGGGGGAAGCAGGGAGTTAGTGAAGGTTTTGTGGGAAGAGGGCGAGGGTTACCACCAGAAACTTCCTAAGACTCTCCTTGAAAAGTCCTTCCCCTAGTAGCTGTCCCACCACCACCACCACCAGTAATGCCTCCTATCTCTGCGGGTGGGAAAAGGTAGTTTATCTCACTATTGTTTTAATTTACAGAATCACTCAGATTCTATCTGTGGATTAACAGACTGTTCGAGATTAACCATTTGATCACCTGAGTCTGTCTGGGTCTCCCCAACCGCCCCCCCCAACTGTACATTCCATGCAGGCAGGGGCTCTATCTATGCTGTTCACTATTGTACTCCTCGACCTCCCCATAGCAGCGCTTGCCACAGAAGAGCCAGCGAAGAATTTCTGGATGAAGGATGAATGAATGGGTGCCATACACCCTCGTTCCCCGTCTGGACCTCCCCCACTGGCAGGTCCTAAAGCTTGCCTGCTCGGCACTCTTGTCCACCAGGGATCTCCTGGAGACTCGCTTCTCTTCCAGAATGCTTACCATTAAATCAGACAAAAAACGCGTTTACTATGTTCTTCTATATTTGTTCCTTCTACACGTTTCTCCTTCAAAATACTGCCCTCAGATACAGACATCATCTACTTGCTTTCAGGAAGTATGAAACCACCCCACTACATCTTTTTCCTAGTCTTCCTCTAAACGTGTCACCAAAAAACCTCCAGGTCATAAGTTCTTCATCTGCAGAAGTAGAATGGTTATAAATTATAAAATGGTATTATAAATCTAGATTCTAAAATTAATATTCATTAATATGTAATTAATATAATAAAGTTATATAATTATGAAAATAAATTATAAAAAATAAGAGTATTTTTTAAAAATTATTTCTTTTTTAAATAGACAAACTTCACTAGGAAATCATCCTTGAAGTGTGTCAATGTCCTTCTTTTCCTCCCGTCATCTCTCAAGTATTTACTGACTGATATAAGCCAGGCTCAACGCTACGCACATTGGCATTTACTGTCTCATATAGAAATACAATTTTTGCTAGTTTTTGTTGATGCATAAAAGTAATATAGAGTCACAACAGAAAATTTGGAACATGCACAATACCAAAAAAAAAAAAATCATATAATCAGAGTCAGAAACATGAACCACCATCAATTTGACAGATTTCTAATTTTTCCATACATATATGCATTTTCCATGTATGTGGAAATACAGGTATTTTCCATGTATTTCCATGAAATAATGATTTACATACAATTCTGTAATGTTCTTTTTCTCCCCTTAACCATATATTTAGATATTTTCTTGTGGACACTAAAAATTCCTCATTTCAAAAAGCTGCAAGATAGTTTATTTCTAATTTTGGATGCTTTATTCGTTTCTAATTTTCTGACATTCTAAAAAAGAGACAGTATATATCTTTATGCACAAGTCTTTGTGCCTGTTTCTATTTCTATAGACTCCTTAGATATAGATTATAGGATCAAAGCGTATAAACAATTTTAAAGCTGGGAAATATTTTTATAAAATTGCTTTCTGGTTAAGTTATGTCAATTTATGCTCCCACTAATAGTACATAAAATTTCCCATTTCATTGAATTCCTGTCAGTATTGAATATTAGAATTTTAGAAAATATTTTCTGGTATTTCTGATATATATATATATATATATATATATATATATATATATACTGTATTATTTTAAATTTTTACTCTTTCAATTACTAGGTAGTTCAGACACTTTAAATATAACATACAGGGAGAGAGCTAATTACTAATCATTTTTTGAGGAAATTTTTCCATTAAGTTATTAATGTTTCTTATCACCTTAAGGGTATTCTTGTAATGAGGATAAGATTAACTGCCAGATTTGTTATGCAGAGTTCTTTTTGTTGTTGTTGTTGTTGTTTTTTGTTATGCAGAGTTCTGTAGGGTTTTTTCTTTCCTTTGCAAATTTTGTTCACAATATTTTTAGTTGTCAGGATCTAAATTTTTTATGAAATCTAGTCTAATGGTCACTTCATCTACCATTTTTCCATTTCTTTTCTCCCCTCATCTTGAGGTCACACAAATATTTGCCTAAGTTTTCTCCTAGTTCTAAAATTCTTTAATGTATCTGAGTTTCGTTTTAGCATATAAGGAAAGGTAAGAGCTTTCTTTACATTGAGTATTTTTTTCAAATTACTAGTTTTCTCAGGCCTATTTATTGAGAATCTGCCCCTTTTTCATTTATTTTAGATGACTCTCATCACATCTTAAAGTTTACACAATGTCAACACTATCTTTTTCTGGATTACTGATTCCATTCTATTACCTATGTCACTCAATATCTGTTACTGTTCTATTATGACACTTTTAAATTATGATGGTCTTGGGGATCCCCGGGTGGCTTACGGTTCAAGTGCCTGCCTTTGCCCCAGGATGTGATCCTGGAGACCCGGGATTGAGTCCCATGTCGGGCTCCCTGCATAGAGCCTGCTTCTCCCTCTGCCTGTGTCTCTGCCCCTCTCTCTCTCTATGTCTATCATGAATAAATAAATAAATCTTTAAAAATAAATAAAAATAAATTATGGTCTTGTACTATGCTCCAATCAAAAACAGCACAAATTATCATATTTTTCTAGATTTTCACAATTTTCTTAACTCTTCTCATCTGCCATTTATTCAAATGAACATTAAAATGATTTTGTTTTAGGGGGGCACCTGGGGTGGCTCAGTCGGTTAAGCGTCTGCCTTCACCTCAGGTCATGATCTCAGGGTCCTGGAATCAAGCCCTGTGTCAGGCTCCCTGCTCAGAGAATCTGCTTGTCCCCTGCTCCTGCTCCCTCTCCCTCTCTTTCTCTCTCAAGTAAATAAATAAATAAATAAATATTATTTTATTTTAGCCTCCCAGGGTAGAGGTTAGTAGCCTCATTGTACAAATGAGGAACTGCGTCTCAAGAAAGATAAGCAGCTCAAAATCGCACATCTGAGTGCAAGAGGCATAAGGTAGAATCCTTTCTTTTGACATCTCCTCTTTCAGCTCTACAAGGCTATCATGTTTTGGTAAAGAAAACAGGAAAATTACTACCCCTTCTTTCCTGTGTGCCTCCTCTAGTGGCCCTCGCAGATACTGCAGTTTCTCCAGCCAGTGTTCTACGGTAATTATTCTTATAAAACAAACACGTATGTTTAGCTTAATTTTTTTTAGTTTAAAGTTTTTAATTTACACAAAGCTTGTAACAATATTTGTCTCATATTTGAGGGGTCATGTACCGCCAGGATTTTCTTAACAAAGAGCAGCCTCAGAAGACATTTATTAAAAACCCCAGTGACTATAAAGTAAAATTTTGTAAATTCCATGGGTTTTAAAGGAATAACAATAGTAGATACAAAGACCCTCCAGATGTTTCTTTGTTCTTTTTTTTCCTCCCTTGACGTCATCTAGTACTTTCATGCATAACTATTTTTAAATCACCCCTCTAACCCATTTCTTGTTTTCTTACCTCCCTTCCTATTGTTCTAGTCCCTTTGTGTTATTCAGTGAGCATGAAGGTGCCTAGACAGGGGTGCAGTGGGGACCGGAAGCCAGCCTGTATTCGGGTTGTCACTCTGGGGCCCTGGCTAATCCGCACCAGCCCAGAGGAAGGTTCACCTGTTTGTAACCCCCACAGAGCTCTGGGGTGTGAGACACCTGGTTGAAACCTGTCTCATTTTCTTCCCGGTTCATTCTCTGTCTGTTTTTTGGTGGTGGTGTTTGGGGGTCATTTGTTTGCTTGCCTTTTTCTTTTCTCCTTCTTCCTTCCTAATTCCTTCCATCCATTTCTTCCTTCTTACCTCTTCTTCACCTGTCAGAAAAGATACTGAGTAAAACTTAACTTTTACACAAAAGATACCGTGTGACTCAGAAATTTTTTTTTGTGACTCAGAAATTTTAAGTAAACTTTAAAAATTAAGCCAGACATATGTTACACGTCATGAAAACCCAACCAAGCAAAAAGCGCAACAATAAAAAGAAAGAAAAAATCTGAGAAGCCCTTGACAAAATGTCTTTTTCTTTACCTGAAATCCTTAAAGACAAGGGTTGCCTATTTTACCTCCCTCACCCAAGGGTGTTTAATACTCTTTAACTTGTAGTAAGCCCATTCATGCTAAATGCATTAGTATTTAACACAATATGGGACACAATTTGGGAATAAAAAAAAACATAAACAGCGGAAAGCTTAGACCATTATTCATGGAGGATTAAGGACTGACAGTATTGATTCTTTCCTGGATTTGGTTCAGAAAGAGAGGGATAATAATACTGGCCTAATTAACTAGCTTGTTGGGTAGATTAAAGTGCTTTGTAAACATTAATTAAAGATGCAGGGAGTTGGATGAGGCCAGTGTGTTATTAGTGCAAAAGAGGTCTCCCTCCTTTCATCAGGTATATCTTCCTGGGGAGGACAAAGAAATGAGCTAAGGACTAAGGTATTGGGGCTCAGCCTGGAGCGCCGCCCATGACTGTCCTTCCCTGCTGCCAACCACTTCCTTCCTCAGTTTTCTGTAAACGGGGACACACCGCACATGGCATGTTGGGGGCACACTGCACATGGCACGTTGGGGACACACTGCACATGGCGTTGGGGGGACACACGGCCCATGCACGTTGGGGGACACACCGCACATGCACGTTGGGGGGACACACGGCCCATGCACGTTGGGGGGACACACCGCACATGCACGTTGGGGACACACGGCACATGGCACGTTGGGGGGACACACCGCACATGCACGTTGGGGGTCACACGGCACATGCACGTTGGGGGGACACACGGCCCATGCACGTTGGGGGGACACACGGCCCATGCACGTTGGGGACACACGGCACATGGCACGTTGGGGGGACACACCGCACATGCACGTTGGGGGGACACACGGCCCATGCACGTTGGGGGGACACACGGCCCATGCACGTTGGGGACACACGGCACATGGCACGTTGGGGGGACACACCGCCCATGCACGTTGGGGGGACACACCGCACATGCACGTTGGGGGTCACACGGCACATGCACGTTGGGGGGACACACGGCCCATGCACGTTGGGGGGACACACGGCACATGGCACGTTGGGGGGACGCAGACACACGCACGCTGGGGTTCAGGCGTTGCGATGCCTGCCAGCCGAGTCCCCCCAAGCCCCGTGACCGCGGGCTCCTCCCTCCTCCCCTACCAGCGGCTCCCGCTCCGCTCCCGCTCCGCCCGGCGGCTTCCAACAACCCCGCTCGGCATTTCCAGCGCGACCAGCAGGCGCTCGGCTGGCAGGAGCGGCAGGAGCGGCAGGAGCTTTTCTCCTGGAGTTTCGCTCCCGGGCTCGGGCCGCGGGCTCCGTGAAGTCGTGGGCCTGTGAAAGGCCTTCTGCGAGGCCAATTCCGTCCGTCCTCGGGGTTCGCATCACTCGACATGAAATAACCCGTCAAAGCTGAGGGCCCCCGGGGGCTGCTGGGGGCACGAGCCCCGCCTCCCGCCGAGCTGCAGACGCTCACCCTGGGGCTCCGCCGCGCGCGGGGGGCTCGGCCCGCGGGCCTGGCCAGGCGGCGGCGGGGCGGGCCTGTCCCTTTATCTTTAGTTTAGTTTAGTTATTCATGAGAGACACAGGCAGAGGGAGAAGCAGGCTCCATGCACCAGGAGCCCGACGTGGGACTCGATCCAGGGTCTCCAGGATCACGCCCAGGGCCAAAGGCAGGCGCTAAAACCCCTGCGCCACCCGGGGATCCCCGGCCTGTCCCTTTACATGCCCGGGGCACGCGCTGTGCTTTTTAGGGGGCTGAGCCCGGGGTGGGGGGTAGCGCGCGGGCGGGTGTGAGCGCGCAGAAGCGGGAGCGCGGCGAGTGGGGGAGGAGGGCGCGCGGGCGGGGGTGAGCGCGCGGCGGGCGGGGGTGAGCGCGCGGCGGACCGAGGTGAGCGCGCGGCGGACCGAGGTGAGCGCGCGGGCGGGTGTGAGCGCGCAGAAGCGGGAGCGCGGCGAGTGGGGGAGGAGGGCGCGCGGGCGGGGGTGAGCGCGCGGCGGACCGAGGTGAGCGCGCGGCGGACCGAGGTGAGCGCGCGGGCGGGGGTGAGCGCGCGGCGGGCGGGGGGTGAGCGCGCGGCGGACCGGGGTGAGCGCGCGGCGGGCGGGGGGTGAGCGCGCGGCGGACCGAGGTGAGCGCGCGGCGGGCGGGGGTGAGCGCGCGGCGGGCGGGGGTGAGCGCGCGGCGGACCGGGGTGAGCGCGCGGGCGGGGGTGAGCGCGCGGCGGGCGGGGTGAGCGCGGCGGCGGGCATGAGCGCGCGGGCGGCCCGGGCAGCAGGCGGCGCGAGGGCTCCGGGTCGCGCACTGCGCGTGGGCACCTGCGGCCCCCGGGGCGCGGCGGGGGCTCCTTCCGGGTGAGTAGGGACCCTCGGGTCCCCGACGGGGTCGGAGCGGCGGGCGGGCGCCCTGGCAGCGGGGCCTCGCCTGGCACGTCGGTGAGCGCCCGCGTCTGCAGCGGACGGAGGCTCGGGCTCGGGCTCGGGCTCGGGCTCGGGCTGGGCGGGCGGACCCCGAGGGCGCCCCTCTGCCTGCGGCGGCCCCGGCTGCGCGCCCCTCGCTCCCCCGCCGCGCCCCCGGCCTCCCGGAGCTCAGGCAAGACGCTCCGCGCCGGGGACGGTCTCCGGCCGGCGACCTCCCTTCACCCGCGGGGAGCCCGGCGCCTCCTTAGGGGGTTCGGGGGTTCGCGTGCGCCCAGGTCGGGGAGGGCGTGGGGGGGCCGCGGCGCTTTTGGCTGGGAGGTTGGCCTGCTGCGGGGTGAGAGGTGGTCCGAGGTGCGTGTGTGACTCCGGGCGCAGGGGCTTGCGGGGTGCCCCGTGCCCCCCACACCTTCCCCGGGCGCGCGGCCCCTCCCCGGAGTCGGCGGAGACTCGTCGCCCGCGTCGCCGCCGCGGCCCTCGGGTCCCGGAGTCCGCGCCGCGCGCTGCGGGGGGGGGGGGGGGGGGGGGGCCTGTCCTAAGCCACCTGTTACACTCGCGTCCCGTGCAAGGTGACCCCTGGAGTTTCGGCCCCACCCCCGACCACGGCAGGTAGCCGGATCAGGTGGGACCCAGGACCCGCCGGGAGCGAGTCGGGGGCCGGGGGGGATTTAAAAGGGAGAAGAAACAGTGGCCCGTGCGATGCAGTTTAACAAAAGGCAATACGATAAATTCCAGTATTTCTCCAAGGCTTTGAAAGTTTCCCAGTATTGTTTTACGGAGTCTAAATTTAAGCATCGCACTTTTTTTTTTTTTTTTTTTTTAAACCGCAGGAACTAACCTCAGAAAATTCTTAACTCTTTGCCAGGCAGGATGGTTGGTATAGAGTACAAAACTTAGCAGTGAGCAAAGGAAAGTAATTTTTTTTGGTGCCTCTCCCCCTCCCGACCACCCTTCCAAAGAGAGTAAAACAAACGTTCAGATCTGTTGCAGGGAGAAAAGTCCTTCTGGTTCCAATTTTAATGGAGAACTTTTTTTTTTCTTTTCTTTAAATCTGTATTTCTGAAAGATACAGAAACACCAAGCCAGGTGTCAGTGTAAACTTGAGAAAGATGCTCACGGGAGAAAGGTCTATTAAAGACACGTTTCTTTCTTTCTTTCTTTCTTTCTTTCTTTCTTTCTTTCTTTCTTTCTTTCTTCTTTCTTTCTTTCTTCTTTCTTTCTTTCTTTCTTTCTTTCTTTCTTTCTTTCTTTCTTTCTTTCTTTAGCACAGCATACTTGGGACCCATGCACTAAAAAGTTAGCCCTCAAATTCCATGCCTGAATGTTAGAGATTGTTTTTCTAGGTGGAGGAGGTATTTTCTTTCATGAGGCCAATGTGGAAATACAAACAAATGCCCTGTTTACTTGGGATTGGGTGGGAAGGACGGAAGTTGTCTAAAATCTCTCCTGCCAAACTTGACGGTGTATGTATGGAATCTGGTGCGTTTTCTTGCCCAGGCCAATAATAGGCACTTTTAAGTGACTGGGTAGATTCCTTGGTAGCAGCGTTTCAAATGAGCTTTTCTTTGAAAATTTTGGATGCTGATCATCTAAAAGTAACACATTTTCTGTGTTACTCAAAATCAGAGCAACATTGGCTAGTAATCATTTTGAGAAGGTTGGGAAGATGAGAGACCTGCTCTTGAGAAGATGTGGGTGTGTCAGGCCCCGTGACGTCCCCCCTTGCCTACGTTAGTGCGGGCACGGAGTGCTGGTTACTTCATGCAGGGGTTTTGGAGACTCCCCACCTTCACCATGCCGAGTACTGAGTTCATCTTTGGGCACACAGACGTATCTAGATAACAGCCATATGGCCCAAACTGATTAAAAGCAGATCAAGTGAGCTTTCAATGGGAGCTGAAGACACACCTGGCCCCGGTTCCAAAGTTCTCAGACACCTAAGGAGTCTGTAGTTGGCACCCTGTGTTGATTCTAAAGATCATCTCAAATAACTAACTACTCGAGGTAGAGTGGAGCCTTGCAGCCTAAAGGGAGCAAGGTGAAAGGTTTGGGTGGAGCCGAGCTAAGAACAGGGGAGCCTCTGGAAGAGAAGTTCAGGTGCCTCTTATCTACATGATTGTGGGACAGCCGCCAGGGGCACGGAGGCCACTCAGGGGTAGGTGCCAGGGAATCCTAGGAGCATCCCAGAACTTGAGCTCTTTGCTTTGCTCAAGGGCAGCATTGCATTTCAGTTTCCATCGGCTTCGTAGCTGCCTGCGTGCTCTCGGGAGGATGAGTCCGCCGCCCTGGCCCTGCTGCACCGCAGCTCATCCGTCCCTCTTGAATCTTCGAGGGACTCTGCTGGCCCTTGCAGAGAAGCCTCTGTCCACAGAGGCTCTGGCACAGCAGGGTCAGTAGAGTGGAATCACTGCTGGTAGCCCCTGTCCGTGGAGAGCCAGCGGGAGGCTGTGCCTCTCAATGAATGCCCTTGTCCCCACCCCCCACCCCACCCCCTCCCAGGCTCGCAGCACCAGTATTGAAACCTATTTTAAGAAAGTAGGTGCTGGGTTTACAATCCATGCAGTCAGGATTGGCGGCAGAGGAATGTGGAGAGCAGAACATTCCACCTTGTTGGAGAGAGCTGTGATAGCGCCTTATGAATGCAGATCTTCAGGCTGGATATTTCTAAAGAGCTAGCAGTGAGAAGACTCGAATCTTTTTTTAAATCGGAGCAAAACATATGTAACTTCAAAGTTGTCATTTTAAGTGGATGTCAGTGGCATTAACTACATTCACATCCTATGTGTTAGAGAAGGCTTTAATTTTTTTTTTTTTTCCTGTAGAGGTCCGCAGATATCCATTCCATGACCCTTACTAATTGAATTACTCTTCACTAACTTTGTGTCTGCTTAACAGGCCAATAATTGAGAGAGGTACAGATGGTCCCCCACTTGATGTGTAGACTTTCCAGTGGTGCGAGAAAGTGATAGGCATTCAGTAGAAACTGTCCTGAGGATTTTGAAGTTAGATCTTGTCCTGGTTCAGTCCTCTCTCGATGCTGGGCAGTGAGCCACAGCTTCCAGGCCGCCAGCGACCACGAGGGACCACCCGTCCCGACACCCATCCTGCACCCATCCCGCTGGATTAGAGGATTTTGCCCAACCGTAGGCTAATATGAGTGTTGTGGGTACATTTAAGGTAGGCTAGATAGGTTATGTGTATGAAATGCGTTTTCAACCTAATATGGATTCATCGGGATGACACCCTATGAGATAAATCAAGGAAGATCTGTATATGGAAACATAACATTATCATGGGGGATTTGTCACTCTCTCCTTGTATTTTGAGCTAGAAAATATTCTGAGACTCTGTGTATTGAAACTTTGTAAGTGAATACGTAACAGTGCGCATTTGTAAATTTATGTTGGTAGCTACACAGGGCCTAATAGGAATTGAACTTTTTACTATTACATACTTTCATCTATTTAATCTCTTTTGCCTGATCTAATATAGCCAGAAGCGGTCCTTTCATTGTTGCTGTTGTGGATCTTGGCTTGATTTTTTTTTTTTTCCTATCACTTTTATTTTCTTTTAAGTCTTTACTGGAGTATAATTGACATTCAGTAAACTGCACATATTTAAAGTGTTTAAAAAAAAAAAAAAAGGAAAAAGGACATTCACAATGTTGTGCAACCATCACCACTATCTGGTTCCAGAAGTTTTTCATCACCCTGAAGGGAAACCCCATTCCCATTAAGGAGTCACTCTCCATTTCCTCGACTCCAGCCTCCTACTCCAGCCTCTGGCAACCACTAATCTGCTTTCTTTTTCTATGGATTTCTCTGTTCTGGGTATTGCATATAAATTGAATCATACAGTATGGTGACTGGCTTCTTTCACTTAGCAGTGCTCTCAGGATTCATCTGCGGGTGCCTGGGTGGCCCAGTTGCTTGAGCCTCTGCCTTCAGCTCAGGTCATGACCCCAGATGGGGTGGGGGAAGGGGGGCCTGCTTCTCCCTCTCCCTCTACTCCTCCTCGCTATTTGTGCTTTCTCTCTTTCTCTCAAATAAATAAAATCTTTTTTTTAAGGATTCATCCATGTGATAGCATGCATCAGTATTTCATCGCTTTTTATTTATTTGTTTTAAAATACTTTATTTATTTGAGACAGAGAGAGAGAGCACAAGTGGGGGCAGGGGGGTGCAGACGCCCCTGAGCAGGGAGCCTGATGCGGGGTTCGATCCCAGGACCCTAAGATCATGACCTGAGCAGAAGGCAGACGCTTCACCCGATGGAGCCACAGCTCAATCCCTTTTTTAAAGTCCCTGAATAATATTTCCTCAATAGACCACAATTTGCGTACCCATTTATCAGTTCATAGACATTTGTGTTGTTTCTACCTTTCGGCTGTTGTGAGTAGTGCTGCTATGAACATCCATGTACAGGTTTTTGTTTGAACACTTGTTTTAAATTTTGGGGTCTTAGGGAGGCCCGGGTGGCTCAGCGGTTTGGCGCCTGCCTTCGGCCCAGGGAGTGATCCTAGAGACCCAGGATCGAGTCCCCCGTTGGGCTCCCTGCATGGAGCCTGCTTCTCCCTCTGCCTGTGTCTCTGCCTCTCTCTGTGTGTCTCTCATGAATAAATAAATAAAATCTTTGAAAAAACATAAAAAATAAAAAAATAAATTTGGGGGTCTGTACCTAAGAGCAGAATTCCTGAGTAACACAGCAATGCTATATATAACCCACCAAGGAATCACCAGACTGTTTGCCAGAGCAGCTGCACTATTTTACATTCTCGCCAGCCATGTGTAGAGGGTTCCAGCTTCTCCACATCCGCCAACACTTGTTATTGTCTGTACGCATGCGTGTGTGCGTTTAAATTGCCATCCTAGTGAGCATGAAGTGGTATCTCACTGTGGTTTTGATTAGGGTTTCCCCCATGACTAATCATGTTGAACATCGTTTCAAGTGCTTGTTAGCCACTGAGAGGGCTTCTTTGGAGAAATATCTATTCAAGGACTCGATTCTCTTCTGTGTTAGTGTGTATGTTGCCAAAATCCTGCATGGGAGTGAGAGTAGTTATTTTTATAGGGCTTGGTTTGTATACGATGTTCCTTTTCAAACCTTCATTCTGTTGTTTTGGGGGTTTTTCCCCTGCTTTCTTTTTCAGGCTTCTGCTGCTCCTCCTAGGAAACTAATTGTCTGACTAGTGCTTTAAAATATTTAATATTCTTCCTATGTTAGTTATTGTTCCAAAGGCCTGGGTTGTTCCTTTGTTCATTCAGCAATATTTGTAGATTGGCCACCTGCATTGCACTTTTGCACTGAGCCAGTCATTGGGAATACAAACATACCAGTCTGTATATGCTTCTCTTTTTGATGTCTGCAGATACCTTTTTTTTTTTTTTAATTAACAGATTAGTAGAGCCTGGCATAAGGAAAAAGAGCAGCCCTCAGCTGGGAGGTGAGGGAGGCTGCCCCATGTTTCATCGGGTTCACCACTTCGTGTTTCTAGAACCTGGTTTCCTGGTCTGTGAAAGTTGGAGTAGGACTAAATGACTTCTCAGGCCACTCAGACCTTGAAACTGAGGATTACAAATTAAGGATTCACACCAGCTTTCTTTTACACACCTAAATCTGTGAGTGTACTTAAAATAGTTTGTGTTGCACAGTTTACACTGTCTTGTGGGGAGAAAAATGATGCTTGTGCTCTTTTGCACTGGACTACCCAGCTGAGTTTGGTCGATTGCTTCCTAACAAACTGGTGCACTTGGGTTTTTTTCTGGAAAGATTCAGAGGATTTGAAGAGCTTTAGTGAGCATTTAAGTTCCTACCATGGTGGGTACAAAGGAATGTAGAGATGGATAAGGTGTGGTCCTTGCCTTTGAGAAATTCATGGTCTCATGAAGGAGATAGAGTAAATGTTCATAGCAGAGGCCCATTGCTCTCTTTTGGGAGGAGAAGACAGAGATATTCTTTTCCTTCAGAACATCAGAACATCTAAGGGAGAATGTAACGTTGGAGCTGGGTCAACAGGGGCAAGATACTGGAAAATCAGAGTGGTACCATTGTGGCTGTGGTTTGAACGCTGAGGAGCTTAGCCTTGTATCTGGGGGCATTAACCATGGAAGGCTTGTCGGTTGGGTTATGACAGCAGGTCTTATGTTCTGGCTTCACTGTGAAGTAGACTTTTGTATACACAGGGAGTAGCTTGACATTGAACAAGATGTTCAGGGTCGAGGAAGGGAGGATAGAAATAGGAGATAAGATGGTGCAAGCAAGGGCATGGCATTGAAAATGTCAAATGTCAAAGAGATGGTGCAAGAAGAGTTTTAAAAAGCGTTATTCTAGGGGCACCTGGGTGGCTCAGGGTTGAGTGTCTGCCTTTGGCTCAGGTCGTGATCCCAGGGTCCTGGGATCGAGTCCCTCATTGGGCTTCCCCTGGGGAGCCCGCTTCTCCCTCTGCCTATGTCTCTGCCTCTCTCTCTGTGTGTCTCTCATAAATAAATAAAATAAAGTATTTTTTTAAAAAGTTGGATGCTTAACAGACTGGGCCACCCAGGCGCCCCTCCTATTGTGATTTTAGAGGTGTCTTCTAAGGAAAAAACATTTCTGTATTAACATGTAGTAAAATCATACTTAAACCATAATTTCATTTTAAGGATTTTTTGTCCCCATGACTATTTATTAATTCTATTTCAGGAACATTTGGTTAGCCATATAAAATTACTGATATTCAGCTATTTCGGCCTATACAAATAGCAACTTCATATGATTCAATCTAATACTTGTGGGCTGCTTGTTAGACCCTTCCCTTTTCAACCATTGTAAGAACGTAGTCAGCAAACTGGAAAACTCACATAAAAACACAGTGCCTTTAAATACTGTGTTTCTTAGCTAATTCCCATTTTTCCAGGATGAAAGTCCTTATCAATGGTGTTGCCAGGAGGTGTCTAGGAAGAGTCTAGGGAGAAGAAGGCAGCCTCTCTATATACATCCACAGAAGGAGGGCTCCCAAAGGCCTTGGGAGATGGGGCTAAAGATCCAGTACAGTGGGTTGACCAGCAGGATGTCTTGTGTGAGCTTTGCTCCCCCTGACTTGGATCTAAATCTGTTCAACATGAGGTAAGATATGTCAATCAGATCACTTCCAATCTAACCAGGTGTTATAAATGCCAATATTAGATGAACATACTCTCTACCTCACCTTTATTTTCTTTGTGAGGATCAAAGAAACATTCAGCTAAGACTTTTGAGCTTCTCAGAAAGAAATCATATTATTTAGTAATAAGGCATAATTATTAGTTCTAAGTAAAAAGTATGACATTTTGACTCACTATTGTAGCACGCAGTGGGCGCTCTGGGAATATTTGCTGAATAAATTCAGAGAAAGCACATAAGCTTGTTTAACAAAAGTAAAAGTTAAGTGGAGATTTTCTTTTTTTAATTTCCTAAAGAATCCAAAAATCCAGAAATATGCAATAAGCATATAGGATGTCAATTTTTTTTTCG
Organism: Vulpes vulpes; assembly: GCF_048418805.1. Taxonomy (NCBI): domain Eukaryota; kingdom Metazoa; phylum Chordata; class Mammalia; order Carnivora; family Canidae; genus Vulpes; species Vulpes vulpes. The sequence goes on along the minus strand of NC_132781.1, from coordinate 109,276,482 downwards.
ATGAGCTAAGAATTAAATTTGAGGTGTCCATCTTTGTATACAATTCACCAGATAGAACTAGATTTTGCTCCTGTCAGTGCTTTTCTGTTTGCTTCCTCGTGTTGCAGGGGTCATTCCATTTTATAACAAGGAACTCACCTGGAATCTAGTCAAGGTTATTTTCAGGAGAGGTTTCACTTTAGGGAAATCCAATTTCCACATCTTCTGTTCAGTGATAGGAAACGGATAACAGGAGACTTCTTTCCTTAGGGCCTGTTAGCCCAGCCTCGCTAGGTGAGGCCTCTGCTGTGAACTTGTTTGCTTATGTGTGGGTGCATCATTTACTCTCATGTGCTTCGTAGCCCTAAGTAAATTACCATCTCCTATAAATAACTGAAACTCTTCACAATTGAGACAATCTTGGTTTTTGACATCGTTCAGAAAGAGCTTTTCAAAAGAAAAAAAAAAGTCTAAATGAAAGCATGGTAATTGTTCTGGGGAAGTAAAATTACTAGCCTTTAAAATGTGTAATTGTATTTAATACCCTTGAGTGCCAGTTAGAGTTTAAGGTCCTAAATTCTTACAGAAGACATTTCAGTGGTAAGGGGCGGGGGGGGGAACCCAATCAGAGAAAAAAACAAAAAGTCATGTATAAGGGATGCTAAACCATTGGCTGCATTAATGTTTTAAAATTCCAGAACAAAACTAAGTTTCAAACTCCCAGCACCAACCAGTTCCTACCAGAAGAGGACTTTCCTCTGATCTTCAGGGCTGGGGTCCAGTTGTCATTTGCCAGTTGGCTGAGTGAGTGTTTTTTGGAAGCTTTCTTGCCTTTCCAAGGTTTTTGTTTTCTTGACGTTGAGAAAGAGCCTACAATAAAGAATAGTCACTACATATTTATTTTACTTCAGCTGTCTGTTAGAGGCTTACTTTTTAAGTTAATCTTGGGCATGGATTACACCCATAGATGTACACATGCATGCATTTACACTGATATTTATTACATGTTAATATTGGGAAGCATTACCGGTTTGGTGCGTCTGATGTATTTATTGGCGCTGACTTTTTAATAGATCATAATTTGTGAAGCTAAGTGAAGCATCTCCTCCATGACTGTATTTAATGTGACTTCCCCTGTGTGCCCCATTTGCCCTTGATTGAAATATATTGGTTGTGAGAGTAATTTCTTTTTTTTTTTTTTTTTTTTTTTTGTGAGAGTAATTTCTTCTCAATTTGACTGCTTTGGTCTATGGCTATGATAGGGGGATAAAGGATGGTCACCCCAATGAAATTAGTGTGTTTGACAGGACTCATATATGTTGAAGCTTTTCTTTTAGATCGAAGGTCTATTGGAAGGATACTCTAATTTAAAAGATAATAATAAGATGGTTTTAAAATTTAAATGTTGTTAAGTACTGAAGAGTCCGTCTCTGTTTTGTGACAAATGTTTTCCAAAATCCTGTGTCTATATTGGAAAAAAAAAAAAAAAGAGTGAGAGAGCTCTCTGCCCACAAGGAGCTTGCAGTCTAATTGAAGAATAAATGATTCCTTGCAGAGTGAAACCTGAGGCGACTGGCTTGCATCAGAGTGACAAAGATTGTGGGATGTCGTCCACCAGTGGTGAAATAGACCCCGCAGTGGTGAAGGAGTGAGTGGATAGGTCAGTGATGAGCAACATCAGGAAGCAAGATTTGAGGTTTGGTTGAGTTTTTGAGCGAGGCTTTGGAGGAGAGCCACAGGGGATGCTGTCAACACCGGGCGCATGATTACGCAGAGTATTAAGCAGACCAAGCTGGATAAAAGGGTTTATATTGTGGAAAACAGGGTGGAAGAGATACGGTGAGGCGGGGTCCTGGAGACACCTTAATGCCCTGTGTTCTTACAGATAGGAGGACCTTTGGCAGTAAAATTGGGGAGACAGAAACTGTGCCAGCTCTCCCAGGCCTGTGGTAGCACAAGTAACCCTCGATCTTGAGAAGGTTCTTTCTGCCCTTGCGATTCACTGGTGAATGTCGGACTCCGTATTCATTTTGTTATTTTTTTTAAGTTTTTATTTATTTATTTGAAAGAGAGAGTACGTGTGTGTGAGTGAGAGGGAGAATCTGAAGCAGACTCCGCACTGAGCACAGAACCTCTGACGTGGGACTCGATCCCACAACCGCAAGATCAGGACCTGAGCTGAAACCAAGAGTCGGATGCTTAATCAACTGAGCCACCCAGGCACCACTTATTTATTTATTTATAGATTTTATTTATTTATTCATGAGAGACAGAGAGAGAGAGAGAGAGAAAGGCAGAGACACAGAGGGAGAAGTAGGCCCCATGTAGGGAGCCCGATGTGGGACTCGATCCCGGGACTCCCGGATCATGCCCTGGGCCGAAGGCGGCGCCAAACCACTGAGCCACCCAGGGATCCCCATATTTGTTTTATTTTTAACATGAGTTTTCAGAGTAGAAAACTTGAAAGACAACATGTGGGACCAACAGCTACTGTCCCCCCCCCCCCACCCTGCCCCAGACCCGCAGTGCACACAGGCATCTCTGTGTGCGTCCGTGCAGCCCCTGTGCCGCTTGTGCAGGGGGTACGGGAACCCAGAGCCGTTCTCAGAACCATCACCTGTTCTGGGACACCCGCTGTGAAGTCATTTTTATGGACTTAATCTGGTGAATTATCTTTAGGGGAGAAGTGAAATGGTGCATTTAGTCTAAGAATTTTGTTAAAGCCCTAATTAAGTTGAATAATAGAAAAGAAAATGTAAGTATTCAGTTTCCTTCTCAATTATGGATTGGGTTAATAAAACAATAGAACGGGCCCCTGCCTGGCTCAGTCGGTGAACATGTGACTCTTCATCTTGCATTTGAGTGTGAGCCCCACCGTGGGGGTAGAGAGGTTACTTAAAAATAAAATCTTAGAAAAGAGTCGGTGTCATTCATAGCTTCGTCTTCTAGTTAATTTCTTGTTATAAAGAACCCATTAATTTTTTATAGACTTTTTAATTTAATTTTGTAAAAAGGTTTTATTTATTTGAGAGAGAGATAGAGAGAGACCACAGCAGGAGGAGGGGCAGAGGGAGAGGGAGATGCAGACTCCCCACTGAGCAGGGAGCCTGACGTGAGGCTCAAACCCAGGACCCCAGGATCATGACCTGAGCTGAAGGCAGGCGCTTAACCCATTGAGCCACCCAGGCGCTCCTAACCATAGGGATTAACACAGACCCAGATAGAAATGATAAAAGTAGGACTCCTGCCTTTTTGTTTGAGTAAATCAGAACAGAGTGCCTATCACATGCATTAGTGTTCACATGAATGAATGTTGTCAGGAGCTACTAGCATTAAGGCCGACAAAGGCTATTTTGTGTTCACTGCTTATTTCATGTAGGAGTGTGTACATTCTGGTAAAAATGGCTGTTCTCTTTATTTTCACCCACTGCTTAACCATATGAAAAAGCCCATTTATGATAATGAGTTGTAGTGACTCAGAAACCACTCCCACTGTGAAACGGCTTCATTTTTAATGTTCTTGAAGGTCCAAAAAAGAAAAAAAAAAAAATCCCTACTACAACCCCTACCTTTGAAAGTGGCTTGGCTGTTAAATTGTCATATTGGGATTGCTCAGGATATAACTTTAAGATTTTATTTATTCATTCATGAGACACAGAGAGAGAGAGAGAGAGAGAGAGGCAGAGACACAGAGGGAGAAGCAGGCTCCATGCAGGGAACCCAATGCGGGACTCGATCCCAGGACTCCGGGATCACGACTTGAGCCGAAGGCCGATGCTCAACCTCTGAGCTATCCAGGCATCCCCAGGATAGAGCTTTAAAGAGAATTCCTTTGCTAGGATTGTTTTCCTACTTTTTGGAACAAGTCTTCACAGAACTCCTGTGGATGGAAGTGGGAGAGACTGGGCTGATGGAACAGTGGGACTCAGGTGCAGAGTGATCCTGCTCCTGTTATTCACAGGTGTGCACACTCACCCTACTGCACAGCCTGGTGTTTCTCAGATAATTTCTACCCCTTTCCCAGCCCAGCTGTGCTTCTGCTGACTGAATCTTAGCGCTGTTGCCAAATGGTGGGACCCTAGACAAAGAGTGAGGGTCTGTAAACAACAGGTCTCGGAGTTCCACATCCTAGGGCCCAGCCTGGGTGTTTTCTTTCGTAAAGAGTTTACCTTGGCAATGAGTTGGAGCACGACTCTTTTTAAAGTGTCACCTAGGCACGCTAAGCAAACATTAGTTCTACGTCGCTCCGTGACGCTGGGTCATTTCTCCATTCATGAGCAGATGGAGCAGAGGCAGGGATCACCCTCCTGATTTTGTTTAGCTTGTCTGCAAGGCATCGAAGCCCCGACAGGTAGGATTCCCCCCCCCCCGCCCCCACCTAGGAGGTGCAAAGCCCAACAACTGAATGTGAGGGAACTTACTGTTATTTGTCCCAGCTTAGATTCTTCAGTAAACTGGGTCAGCCGTCCCCTGGTGAAGTTCAGGCTAAATTGTGACCCGGGCAAAGTTTATCTTTGTGGTTTCTCCTTCCTTTGAAAGCGCTTCCCTCCTGCATCGCCCTGGGGTTTCTAGATGACATAGGTCTTCTCTTCTTCCCTCATAAATTCCAAACTCTTCTGGATTCTGCATCACCTCCTTTGGTGCTGGACCTTGCAGACATTTCCCAGGTGATGGAATGATCTGATAAATCATGAATCTACAAACCTCCAGCTCATCTACCTTTTCTGTTTTTTCCTGATAAATCATGAATCTACAAACCTCTAGCTCATCTACCTTTTCTGTTTTTTTTCCTGATAAATCATGAATCTACAAACCTCCAGCTCATCTACCTTTTCTGTTTCTTCCGTCAAAAGAGATAGGTACACGAAGGAAACAAGAAGATATTGTCCAGGAGCGCCTGGGTGGCTCAGTCAGTTAAGTGTCTGCCTTTGGCTCAAGTCGTGATTCCAGAGTCCTGGAACGGTGCTCCCTCCTCAGCAGGGAGCCTGCTTCTCCCTCTCCCTCTGCCTGCTGCTCCCCCTGCTTATGCACATGTGCTATCTCTGTCAAATAAATAAATCTTAAAAAAAAAAAGTAAAAAAAAAAACAATATCACCCAGCAAATGAGGCAGACCAGGTGTGTACTCTAGGACACTCATGTTGTGCCCTCCCATCCCAGCCACTGGCATGTGTTCCTGGATATGTATATAAAATACAGTGGTGTGGGTGTATTACATTTAAATAAATGGAATTGTGCTAACAATCTGATTATAATTTTTCACTCAAAATATTTTAGGACCTATCCATGCCACTGTCCAATTGATTGCTTCTGACTAAGGCATTAAGCACGGCCAGACTGCTCCATGGAGAGGTCGTATGAATTTCACACTCCCAACAGTGAGTGGTACATGAAGGTTCCTGTTTCCCCACATTTTTGCTGGCGTTTGTTATTTTTTAGTTGTCTAATTTTTGCCAATCCTGTAGGTATAAGCTAATGTCTTGTGGTAGGTCTAGCTTGTACTTCTTTTGTTTACCAGCAACGTTGAATGCCTCTCACATACTTCTTAGTCACTTGGGTTTCCTCTTATTGAACTGCTTAATCATATTCCTTGTTTGTGCTTCTTTCTGATGAGTTTCCTGTCTTGTTCCTGTTGGTGTACAAGAATTTTTTTGTATATTCTAGCTAGCAGTTTCTTTTGTGAGACTGTAAAATGTCTTTCCACCCACCTACCTCTTTTTCTGTTAATGTGGCCTAGAGTGCCTTCCATTTTTACATAGATTCTTTGCAATTTTCGCCTTAGGATTTGTGGTTTTTTTGAATCCTAATGGACAGAAATATCAATGGAGAATAGGAAATTCCGAAATAGAACCTACCACGTAAACATTAGCAGAAGATAACATTTAGTACTTCAAAACAGTGGAGAAGATGAATTTTTCAGTTCTTGGTATTTGAGTTACTGCCATTTTGCATAGCTATTTGGGCTTGGGGATGGGGAAATAGATCCTTCCACACTTCACACAAAGATACATTCAAGTTGGATCAGATATTAAAATATGAAAACTGAAACCATAAAAATGCTAAGGAGAAAATATGAGAAGTATTTCATTTATATCCTTTGAATAGGAAAGGCCTTTTTAAAAATTTTAAAGTAGGTTCCATGCTCAGCGTGGAGCCCATTGTGGGGCTTGAATTCAGGACCGTGAGATCAAGACCTGAGCTGAGACCAACAGTCAGATGCTTAACTGACTCAGCCATCCAGGTGCCCCAGGAAAGGCCTTTCTAAGTTTGCAAAATCCATAAACCAAAAGACTGATGAAGTCAACTATATTAAAATTAAAAATTCTCAAAGTACAAATTAAGAAAACATTTTTGTCATGTGTATCAAACAATTTCTGGGCTTTCTAGTCTGTTCCATGGGTGTATCTGAATTACTATTACTTTATAATGACTCTGGAAGCTTGATGAGGCCAGTTCCTCCAGCTTCTTTAGGACTTTGCTGGTTGTTCTTAGCTCTTTGTTCTTCCCAATGCATTTTTCTCCTTTTTTTTAAGCCCCTAATAAGTTTAAAACCCAGCCTGTTGGATTTCCCACAAAACAACCCTATTGTGATTTTGATTGCTCCACTGGCTGCATGGTCCAACAGAACTTACTAGGATGATGGAAATTTTCCATTAATTAATGCTTAAAATGTGGCTAGTGCAGCTGAGGAACTGAATCTTTCAATTTAATTTTAATTAGTTTAAATTTAAGTAACCACATATGGCTAGAGTTTATTGGACAACCCACATCTATAGCTTCAGAGCAATTCAATTTTAGGAGAACAACTTGTCTTAATGATATTGACTCTTCCAGTCCTGAATATGGTATCTCTTAGTTCCTTACTTTCAGTAACCTTTTATTATTTGCATTTTTTGTGCAAACCTAAGTAATATAATACATATACATAGGTATATGTTATGCTGTTTTATTTTATACAATTTTAAGTTTTTGTTATTGTTTATAGTTTAGTTGTTTGTGGCTAACAAATAGAAATTGACTTTTTGTATATTGATTTATATCCAGCAACTTTGTAAAAAACAGTTGTTGATTCTAATAATTTATGAGATTCTTGGAGTTTTCTACAAAGACCATAACTATGCATAAATACTAATGTTTTGTTTCTTCCTTTTCAATCCTTATGCATTTTTTTCTTCTCTATATGTAGGGTTGGACTTAAATACAATATATTATAGAGGACAGCAGCGGTGGTAATGAGAATAGTTTGTAATATTTTGTCAGTAAGTGTGATGTTTGCTGTAATTTTTATTGGATATTTTTTATTGGGTTAAAAGAAGTTCTCCCCTCATCCAGTGTGAAGTTTATTTAAAAATTGTGCCTAATATTAAATTCATCCAGTGCTTCAGTATATTAAATCTTCTGTTTACCCCATCCACTTGAGTTTTTAAATTGCTATTAAAACAATTTTTTTTAAGTTCAATTTGGTTCTTTTTCAAGTTACCCTGGTCATTTTTTTATGACCAGACAGTTACCTTCTGCAAGGAAGAGAGAGTCATAGAGGTATTTTTCATACAGCATTCAGCATCTGAAATAGTCTCAATAGAACAGGCAGGCTTCCTTGTCTCCTCCAGCAGACTCTGGAAATGAGGGTTTCTCCAGGAGGCTTGTAACTTCTCTTTTCCCCTTAGCTAATCAGTAGGTCTCTCCAACTCTTAAAATCAAAACAAGGGAAAAAAATAAAAATAAAAAAAAAAAAACAAAACAAAACAAGGGGCACCTGGGTGGCTCAGTGGTTGCCCCGGGGTCCTGGGATCGAGTCCTACGTCAGGCTCCCCACAGGGAACCTGCTTCTCCCTCTGCCTCTGCCTCTCTCTGTGTGTCTCTCATGAATAAATAAATAAAATCTTTTAAAAAATATATAGGTAAACAAAACCAGTGACTCAAAATACCTTTCTCCAACCCAGTTATACCTGTAGCAACTGCCTTTTTATCTTTCCCATCACACCTCAACTTTTTTTTTAAGTTTTTATTTTATTTCATTTTTTTTTAAAGTAGGTTTCATGCCTATTGTGGGCCCCAGCCCAGAACTTGAACTCATGACCCTTAGATCAAGACCTGAGCTGAGATCAAAAGTCAGCTACTTCCCTAACTGAGCCACCCAGGCATCCCTTAAGTTTGTATTTTAATTCCAGGTAGTTAATGAACAGTGTCATATTAGTTTCAGGTGTGCAATTTAGTGATTCAACATACAAAACCTGGTGCTCATCACAAGCCCGTGCTCCTTCATCCCCATCACCTGTTTCACCCTTCCCACCCTCTCAACACTCCATCTTCCAAAACGACTCGCTAGGTACCCCACTCCTCCCATCCACGCGTTGGCCCACCGTGGGGGCTTTGGGTCATGTCTACTGCTGGCTCCTTGTAAGGTCACCTTCGCTGGGGAGGTCACTGGGCAATGTTTAGCCTTTACTCAGTTGTGGCTTTTGGCGGCCAGGGTCCTGTCTCTTTTGTTCTTGAAATACACTCCCGCCCTGCCCGTTAGTCATGAAAATTTCATAGTCCTTTCTCTCTCATCTCTCACATTCTTCTGTTCCAACCTTACGGCCACAGTAGTTTCCAGGTCTTTATCGTCTCTCGTGAACTGGTAACAGCTGGATAGCTACTCGGATTGTCTCCTGAACCCGACTGGATGGTGAGTATGTGCCGCATTCCAACGACAGAAAAGATCATTCGTGCACGTGCAGGTGTTGTCTCCACCCTCACCTCCTGGCTGTCCCTTCTCCCTCCCCGCGGGTAGCCGCTGCGAGTACTTTTTTATTTTATTTTATTTTATTTTTTATTTTATTTTATTTTATTTATTTTATTTATTCATGAGAGACACACAGAGGCAGAGGCACAGAGGGAGAAGCAGACTGCATGCGGGGAGCCCCACGTGGGACCTGAACCCCAGAATCTGGGATCATGCTCTGGGCCAAAGGCAGGCACTCAACTGCTGAGCCACCCGGGTGTCCCTGCGACCACATTTCTGTCTGTCCTTCCAGAGAGACTCTGCACACAGGAGCACGAACTTAGGTATTTTCTCATTTCTTGCCTTATACAAGTGGAAGCAGATGCAACTCTGGTCTTGCCCTTGCTCTTCCCACACACGGAACGTGTCCTGGAAACCACTCAGCTACCCCTGCCCCAGCTTGTTGTAAACAGTGTGTGAGGGGAGCCCGGGTGGCTCAGGGGTTGAGCATCTGCCTTTGGCCCAGGCATGATCCCGGGGTCCTGGGATTGAGTCCTGCATCACACTTCCCTTAGGGAGCCTGCTTCCCTCTGCCTGTGTCTCTGCCTCTCTCTCTGTCTCTTATGAATAAATCTTTTTTTTAAAGAACCAACAAGTTATTTTTTAAAAATAAGCAATGCAAGGTATTCAGTTATAATTACTTCCAGCTCTGCTGCGGGTCCACCCTGCAGAGTGGTGCCAGACTTACCCGTGTGAGCCGCACGTGCCACCACGGCTCTCCGCTGGGGCACAGTCTCTTCACCCTGGTCACCTTGCCCTCTGTTGGCACTTCCCTCCACGCCTTTCCCACTCCTTTCATCCTGTGCTCCAGCTAAGTTGAGTGCTCAGCACCCAGCACCCCTGCAGCCGCGTGTGGGGCCGCGCGTTTGCTGATTCTTTTCCTTCTGTTCAGGATGCACATCGTCATGGGTTTGACCGACTGTCTCCTGAAATCTCAAACATCCCAGGGGAGCTTGGCCTCGCTGTCACTGTCTGTGAAGTCTCTGACCACCACCGGGAGGACTGGCACCCCTTGCTCTGAGCTCCCGTGGTCCCTGTAAGGCGCTGAGCCGGAGCCCCTGCTGTGTGCAGAACTGTGTGCAGTGCCTTTAAGAAATACACCTGCTCAGGCTTTACCCCCATCCACATGTTCAGTAGGCCAGATACCTTACCGAATTAAGAATCGGTGTCCACATCAGGTTCCTCTGACTCACGGGTGGTTGCCTGGCACCTGGAATCTGGTCCAGGTGAGGTAGGAAAACAGTGAATATCTGAAGAATGTGCTTGGCCTAGAAAGGAGGCGAGGCCTCAAAGTGAAGCGTGTTGATGGGTAGGAACGGAGGTGGCATGGGGTGACGGCAAAGGCCACTTTGTGCTGGATGCGTCTGGGTCATTCTAGATCTTTCTGGAATGCACGAGGAAGACGAAGAAAAGGAGCCGCCTTCCTCTGTTGGCTGCAGGGCACTCACTTGGGGGGGGGGGGTCACTTGCCTGACTCCCACAGCCCCAGCAGCCCCAGGAGCCCTCCAGCCCCATAGCTGCTGTCCTTCCCACCTGCCATGCTCACCAGGTGTAGATTTACTGAGACTGTAGATCAGCTGTGGCCTTGTCTTCCTTGTCTCTGCTCAACTGATAAACTAGACCCTTCCAAACAAGGAGGTTACTAGTAAATGATGAGGAAATAAACACAGGAAGGGTAAGAAAATAAACAGAAAGTGAGCACGGCTTGGGGGCGCCTGGATGGCTCAGTCAGTTAAGTGTCCGACTCTTGATTTCAGCTCAGGTCATGGTCTCAGGGTCCTGGGATCGAGCCCCACATCGGGTTCTGCACTGATTGTGGCACCTGCTTGAGATTCTCCGTCTCCCTCTCCCTCTGCCCCTCCCCCTGCTTGCTCTCTCTCTTGAAATAAAGTTAAAAAAAAAAAAAAGTGGGCAGAGGCTCAAAAGTGGGCAGAGTGCTCCTGGTGTCAGGCTTGTTGGGACTTCTCGGCGAGGCTGGTTCTGCCCTCGGGTAAGAAGTCAGCTTCTTCACCTGTGGGGCTAATCTCTTAACCCAAAGGGTGAACCCGTGATTGGACAAGGATCCTAAATATTTTAGGATAGTAATGACCATCCCAGCAAGGGGCCACTGCCTTTCAGCTCAAAGGGTTACAAAAGGAGGGACACCCCAGGGAGGCTCAGTTGGTTTGTGCACTGGACTCTTGATTTCCACTCAGGGTCATGAGATCGAGCCCCACCTTGAGCTCTGAGCTCCGCACAAAGTCTCCTTGAGATTGTCTCTCCCTCCCATGCTCATGCTGTCTCCTAGGAGTGGGGGAGTCCCTCCTGTCCAACCTGTCTGCCCTGCTCTCTTCCCAGTGCAGACCAGGAAAGAAGGCCGCTTCCTTTCCCTTCTGTTTCAGAAGACTCCTCTCTCCACAGGGGACCACCATGCGATTCCATATTTTTAGTTCCCAGGGAAGTAGGAGTAGGGAGATGCCTTAGGAGATCACAGAGGAGGGCGCCTGGGTGGCTCAGTCGGTGAAGTGTCCGACTCTTGATTTCAGCTCAGGTCATGATCCCGGGGGCCTGGGATGGAGCCCCACATCGGCCCCCTGCTCAGCAGGGAGCCTGCTTCTCCCTCTGCCTCTGCCCCCGCCCCTCACTTGTGCTCTCTTTTTCTCAAATAAATAAATAAACTCTTAAAAAAGAGAGAGAGATCACAGAAGATTGACACCTTGAACCTGTGAAGGATTTCAGATCAAGGTTTGCACTTTCTCCCCAGCAACCTCTGCCTTCTGGAGAATTCTGGTCAGCTTCCTCATATTCTTTTAAGACAGCAATTTGTAAAAGTCTAAATGTTACAGTTTTACGGTGTCCGAATAACTTTTAAAATTGCAGTAACACAAGAAAAAAGGTATGTTCTCCAACGTGCTGGGAAGGTAGCGCCCTCCAGCCGAACTGTGAACACCTCAGAGCGCTGTTCCTAAGCACAGGCCTGTTGCACAATTCCAGGCCCTTCCCAAAGACAGGGCACTTCCGCTGAGTTCCTGCCTTGTGTGGGGCTAATCAGCATCTCACCGCCCCATCCTCACCCCCCTGTTGTGTTGGGGGAAGACTGCCCCGCATCTCCATCCTTTCCTGGGAGCGGTGACTTAGTTCAGGAATGAGAGTCGGTGGGTCTTTTCTAGATTTCCCACCCACCTCACCCAGGCCCCCGACACTCATGGTCCCAGGGATGTGACATGTTTTGGTTACGTAAGACAGTTTAAATAAAGTCTGTGCATTGTTTAGGCTTGCTTCCTATTAAACAAATTTTAAAGCCTTTAACGTTTTCTGGGGCGCTTGGGTGGCTCCGTTGGTTAAAGCGTCCAGCTCTTGATTTCAGCTCACGGCATGATCTCAGGGTCCCGAGATCCAGTCCTGCGTCAGGCTCCGTGCTTAGCAGGGAGTCTGCTTCTCCTGTTCCCTCTGCCCACCACCCCCTCCCTGCTTGCACTCTCTCTCTCTCTCTCCCTTGAATAAATAAATCTTAAAAAAAAAAAAAAAAACTTAACATTTTCTGAAGTCTTTTTTTTAACCATTCAGAATAATGGCAACTTCCAAAAAGCATATCTAAGCTCAAAATCTTCTATTTCCTAGCCTTGCTCTTAAATTGCTTGTTAACTTGGGCTGATTCACCCAAAAAATGAAGAGAAGCCAGGCGAGGAATAGTTTCCTTTTTAAACTGTTCTCACACCTTCAGGATTTCCCTAAGGAGATCTCACAGTAATTTTTGAAGTTTTAAATGGCAAAGTCCACCCAGAGGTATTCAGTATTGATTGGACTTTCTCCACATATGTTTGTTTCTGTTAAAAATGGATGCACATGCAAGCGTGCACACACACACACACACACACACACACACACACACACACTTGTGCCCATGGTTATCTGAGCTCACATGCCCCGCAGAATTCTTACAAGGGCTCATAAGACCACCTGGCAGTATTTTCAGTTTAGGAATGAATGACGTGGGCTCATATCTCTCCACTGGTCCTAAAGCTCCACAAGAGGCTTATTCCCTTATTCCCTATTAATCTTGTTTGGTCTTCTAGAAGGTTTTGTTGAACTCCATTGTCCATTGTTCAGAGACTGAGCTGAATTTCCTGCTAAAAGAGTCAGAGTGTGAAACCAAGGGGCTGGTAGGGGAAATTTCGCTGTCTTTATTCCCGAAAGTAAAAATATGAACTTCCTTGTAGTATTAACTTACGGTACCTTCGTATCTTATGTAGAAATTGCAAGAGCATCACGGCCCCCAGAGAGTCTAGAGTCTCAGAGATGTCACCCAGACTTCCATTCGCAATTTGCTAGCTCTTGTCACCTCACTCAGCTCTGAATTGCACCGAAGCTGGAAGAGGAACCATAATTCTGTGGTGTCTGAGGTAGAAGAGACTAGAATCGATAAAGAGCCTGGGGAAATCCTGTATCTGAGTGGGAAAGAGCATGAGAGTACAGGTCCTCGGGGCAAAGGAGGGAGCAAGAACTTTATCCTATCCATGTTTCAACAACAAAGTAACTGTTAGTATGTCCCATTTTTCCCTAAAAATGATTCACCTTGGGATGCCTGGGTGGCCCAGTGGTTGAGCGTCTGCCTTTTACTCAGGTCGTGATCCTGGGGTCCTGGGGTTGAGTCCCACATTGGGCTCCCCGCAGGGAGCCTGCTTCTCCTTCTACTGTCTCTGCCACTCTCTGTGTCTCTCATGAATAAATCCATCCATCCATCAATCAATCAATCTTAAAAAAAATGATTCACATTTCCATGATGGAAAGGGGTATAAAGAAGAGATGAAAATGAGCAAACAGGTTGATCTAGGGGCTCCTACTTCTCTTCGTCTTGACAGCTCAGGCTGCCAATCGAGGTGACCTCTGACCCACACGGAGGCCTTCGTTTCAGGGGACCTGGCATTCACTGTGTAGACTCTAACCCCTGTGCTTGGTTTCTCCAGACGCAGTGGCTACTTGAGAATGGCACCCTGGCCCCTTCCCCACCTCCTGTGACCGGGCCAGCGGCCGGGGCGTCTGTGGGGATGCCTGTAAACCGCCAACAGTCTGACTCTTCGGACATGGACTCGGATGTGTCCCCCAGCTGTGGGCTCAGCGACCTGAGCAGAGGGGACAGCCTGGGGAGTCGAAGCAGCAGCTCCCGCTCTAGGAGTTTGACTTTGGTGAGTGACCGTCTTCTCTGATGCTCTGGCCGGCTGATTTTTGCGCCAGGTCCCTCCCTAGTGAGGAATATCTCACAACATCCTCTTGGGTTCACTAGCTTGACATCTCAGCGCACTTCCTTTGCAAAGTGGCATTTTATTTGGAATCATCTTAAGGTCTGCCCAGATGCGGAGCGCTCCACTGGGCAGCAAAGGGAATCTCACGCTGCAGCCAGTAACCCAGTTGCTGAGCCCCCCAAGGAGACCATGCCCTTCAGGGGCCCTAACACACCATGGCCCTAACACACCAGCTGGGGCCTGCTACCTTTCAGCTCAAAGGACTGAAAAGAGGGGAGCCTGGGTGGTTCAGTTGGTTTGTGCATCAGACTCTTGATTTCTGCTCAGATCATGATCTCGGGGTTGTGAGATCGAGCCCCACCTTGGGCTCAGCACAAAGTCTGCTTCAGATTCTCTCTCCCTCTCCCTCTGCCCCTCCCCCCACTCATGCTCTCCAAATAAATTATTTAAATCTTTTTTTTAAAAAAAGAGTTGGAGGGCACCTGAGTGGCTCAGCGGTTTAGTCCCTTCCTTCGGCCCAGGGCATGATCCTGGGGTCCTGGGATCAAGTCCCATGTCGAGCTCCCTGTATGGAGCCTGCTTCTCTCTCTGCCTGTGTCTCTGCCTCTCTCTCTGTGTGTATCTCATAAATAAATGAATAAAATCTTTATTATTTTTTATTTATTCATGAGAGACATAGGCAGAGGGAGAAGCAGGCTCCATGCAGGGAGCCCGATGTGGGACTCAATCCTGGGCCTCCAGGATCACACCCTGGGCTGAAGGTGGTGCTAACCCACTGAGCCACCCGGGCTGCCTGAATAAAATCTTTAAAAAAAGGAACTCTTTCCCCAGGATGACTGTAAGGATGAGCTGGCCAGCACAGAGTATGGCCTTACTAATGCCAGCCTCTTTGGCTAAGGCCCTCTTTGCTTCCAGGTTGTGTGGGATCCTGCTTCATCAGGTTGTTGCTTCCTCTTGGATCCATGCTCTCTGTTTTGTATCTCGGTCTCATCAGTAGTCTGAGTTTTTCCTTCTGCCCCTAACAATGACACAGAAAGGGAGAACACCCGTGCATCTCGTGCACTTCCTATCCTGGCACCTGGCTTTGGAGTGAACACTCAGGATGCCTGTCTTCCATGGGTCTTTCCTCCCTGGTATGTCCTGAAGTGGTCCTGCCCTGTGTGCGACTCCTCCCTGTTCCCCAGCAGCACCCATCCTTGCACCCAATGGAGCATAATTGTGGGAAGGGCACTGCAGATTCTCCTGTCAGAAAGTGCACGGTGAAATTGTATTTCCAAGATGTGTGTGTGCGTGCGACTGTAAAATCCTGCCGCGTACCCCCGCTTGGCTACCTCTTTCTCAGAAGACACATCCCAGTCCTGTTCTAGCATCTTCTACTTAGACCTCTGCTCGTTTCCAAGCATTTTTCTTTCTGGAAGATCATCGAGCCAACGTTAGCTGTCATCTGTGTCCTCGCACAATTGTGGATTCTCCTTAAAGCAAACTGGCAGACTGGGAAAACTTGGCATTTTAATTAGGAACTGAACTTTTCTCAACAACCATGCAGCACTTGACTTTTACGAAGCACTGTCTTAGCCGCCGGCCCCTTTCACCAGTGAACTAGCTACACCATTAAAAATCATGTGAACTTTTGGGGAGTCTAAATGTGGAGAGGGGCTCTGTGTGTTTTTATTCTAAGTCACAGGACTTTTTCTGACTCATCTTTTTGGAATGAGACTCAGCTGTAGTAGTTGTGCCACTTGCTTCCCTGTTATCCCCGACCTCATGAAAAGAATAGTCAGTGACAGTGTTTTTAGGCTTCTTGATTGTTTGGTGTTGGAAGTGCCTCTTGGAAGGCTCTTTAAATAAGAGATGACCTAGTTCTGACTTAGGGAAGCATTTCTTTTAAGCAACGGTTATTATTTTCTTTTAAAGATTCTATTTCTTTGAGAGAGAGAGAGAGCATGAGTGGTGGGAGGAGGAGAGGCAGAGGGAGAACCAGGCTCCCCATGAGCAGGGAGCCTGATGCGGCCCTGGGATCATGACCTGAGCTTAAGGCAGATGCTTCACCGACTAAGCCCAGGTGCCCCAAAGCAAGGGTTATTTTTTTTAAGATTATTTATTTATTCATGAGAGACACGGGGGGTGGGAGGGGCAGAGACACAGGCAGAGAGAGAAGCAGGCTCCATGCAGGGAGCCCAACGTGGGACTCCATCCCGGGTCTCCAGGATCATCCCCTGGGCCAAAGGCGGCACTAAACCGCTGAGCGGGCTGCCCAGCAAGGGTTATTTTTAAAACAAGATAAAACATTAATGCCTGATGTTAAATGAGAGTATCCGAAAGTTTTCAACCACTAGTTGAAGGGTTGCCTGGGGTATAACGGATCTTTACTCTATGGAAACGTTTCTCTTGAGCCAGCACAAGCTAAAAATGGAAATAGCAGCTTAAAGAGGGTGGTTCTAGCCCCCCACATGGTCTCTGTGATGACCAGGGCTGTTCTAAGAGGGGAGAGGATGCGGTCTTTATCAGGAAGAGGCTGGTTGTATTTGTATCTGTACTTTGTTTCTCTTGTAAGGAATTTTTCCTCTGAACACTTTTTAATGAAAGGCAGAGCTAAAACGAGAACAGAACGGCCAAATCCTGAAATCTTGAGTAAGAGGATACCTTTGGAACTTTTTTTTTCCCCTTTGCAACCTAAGAAGGATGGTTTCAGTGCAACACAAGGCAGCACATCTTTACAAAGTGGGTGGAGTGGTTCTGGAACTAACTACCTCGGTCAGTGATGCGGATTCAGAATAAAAGCTTCTAGAAGATTCTGGAGATGTTCATAAGTGGTCGCTGTTTAAGGGGACTGAGGAAGCTTAGGTCATAGGGTCACCTATATTCGTGACCCCTCCGGGCTGGGATCTGGAGCACGCATCTCACAGGATGCCCAGGGCTGCCTCCTGGTGCTGTGCTTGGGTGCCGCTGCCACAGCTGGGCCTGCAGCCTGCAGGTGTCCTGGAGCTCCCTCTAGAAGAGGGAAGCGAGGGAAACTCTTGACACCCGCTGCTCTGAAGGGACTTGGTAAGGCACAGGCTTCTGTGAGTGTGGCTTGGGAGTGCCCCGACTCCCCAGGCGTACCTCCTGTTCATCTTTACTTCTGACTTGGGCCAAACTAGCGATCCAGATTTCAATCCCGAGTGTTCGGAGGTTGACTCTGCAGTAGCCCATCCGCCCCCCTCCCTGAGCTAACAAACGTCGTGGCCCCAGAGTCACATAACAAGTCTGCGGTCAGACAGCAATTGTCAGCTCCTGATTACCCCCTTCCTTCCGCGGAGCCTCCGGGTGCCTTTTGGCCTCACCCCTTGTCAAGGAGCAGGAGGGCAGGGCGAGCAGGGGTGGCCTGGCGTGGCTGGGTCAGGCGAGGTCTGGCTCCTGGGCAGCGATCGGACACTGCAGGGTCTGGAGGATCTCCAGGAGAGGAAGCAGTTTGGCGGAGAGGAAGGAGAAACCGCCTGGGTCAGCGGGGACCCCAACTTCCCTCCCATCCTGGCTCCTTACCCTCCGGAGCCCAAAACTTACGCCAAAGCTTAAATGCCTTTTAGGGCAGTTCCATTCAATAAACCTTTAATAAACACCTGCTACGTGCAGGAACTGGTGGGAGAGGTCAACACGGTTTTCATCTTTCCAGGAACCCACAGCTGGGTGGTGAGAGTGAAGCTTGGGCACAGCATGACCTGCTCATGACGGACCTGGGGTAGGGGGTGCTCAATGCCAGTCTTGCAAGGCGGTTCCATCCGTGTCAGGATGGAACTTTCTAAAACTGCCAGCCGAAGGGTGTTCAGGGCAGCCGGGAGCGCAGTGGTGACCCCTGGAAGCCACGGCTTTAGATGCATAATCACAGCGGTGCGCATGGCCCGGCCCACTCTGGTTTGTGTGTCTCTTTTCCGGCCAGAAGTATAGGTTTCAGTCCCAGTGCAAAGTCACCGCGGTGACCGGCCAGTGGGAACCACAATGAAGCCCTTGCCGCCCCCTGTGGTCTCTCTGGGGGGCCTGGCCAGGTCGGCACAGCGCTTGAGGCCACGTAGGGAGCTCCACAGAGGCTGACGTGGGCGGGCTGCACCCCCCAGCCCCGGCTCGGCCTTGGCTGCGGGGCGAGGGGACGCTCAAAGCCATGCTCAGGTGCCTGGAAGGTCATTTGGGTGTGTGGGCAAAGCAAACAGGGACAGCAGATCACACTCTGCCAAAGCAAAATACTCTAGGCTGCCGACCCCAGAGGCTGGCATCCAAGAGGTCTTGGTTCATCTCAAGAGTATTTTTAGCCACTGTAATCTTGTGATGACTTTTTTTTTTTGGTTCTAGACTAGAGATGAGCTCTACAAGGTCTTTTTTCTCCCTCACAAGGAGCTGCCACATTGTCTTAGTTGGCAGTTAAGCCACATTTCTTTATTTGATTTTTAAAAAATATTTATTTATTTGTTTATTTATTTGCAAGAGAGCGCACAGCAGGGGAGTGGGGAGGAACAGGAGAGGGACAAGCAGACCTCTGAACCTAGAGCCTGACACAGGACTCGATCCCATGACCCTGAGATCATGACCCAAACCAAAACCAACAGTTGATTGCTCAACCGACTGAGCCAC
This sequence comes from Vulpes vulpes, assembly GCF_048418805.1. Lineage (NCBI taxonomy): Eukaryota > Metazoa > Chordata > Mammalia > Carnivora > Canidae > Vulpes > Vulpes vulpes. The sequence continues at coordinate 109,257,914 of NC_132781.1, read as the reverse complement.
TCAGGCAGGCCAAGCCAAATTTCAGGGGCACCTGGGTGGCCCAGTCCATTAAGCATCTCACTCTTGGTTTTCGCTTAGGTCATGATCTTAGGGTCCTGAGACTGAGCACCACATCGGGCTCCATGCTGAGCGTGGAACCTGCTTGGGATTCTCCTTCTCTCTCTGCACCTCTCCCCACTTGTGCGTTCTCTCTCTCTCTCTCTCTCTCTCTCTCTGTCTCTAAAGTAATAAATGAATTTGAATAAAAAAAAGAAAAACAAAAGAAAAAACTTCATAAATTTATTAACTCAGTACTTTTAAGTCTATTATGAGTTTATTTTACTATGAGTATTTTAAGCTTCCTCAACTTTTTTGTTTAGCCAAACAAAGGTCATTTTCCTCTCTGCATTTCTGCTGACGTGAAAACCTGTCCCAAATCTGGACTCCCACAGGCATATCTAGGACTGTTGACCTTTAGAACTGTTGCTAGCATTCATTATAAAAGTCTGTCATCCAGGGGTGACTGGATGGCTCAGTGGGTTGAGCATCGACTCTTGATTTGGGCTCAGCTCAGGTCATGGTCTTGGGGTTGTGAGATCAAGCCCTCTGTTAAGCTTGGAGAGTTTGCTTGAGATTCTCCCTGCCCCTCTTTCCCTCCCTCATATATCAGTGCACCTGTTTCAGGTACGCCTATCAGGGGTTTTTAGTAGAGTTGTGCAGTCACCATCACAATCACACTTAGAACATTTCCACCAGCCCCAAAGAAACCCCACACCTACTAGTGATCACCCCCTGTTTCCCCCGACTCACTTACTTCCTGGCCCCACAGATTTGGCACAGAGGCATTCCTGTGGAGGGCAGCTTCTGGTTTGGGGAATTAGGCAGTCTGCGGAGCCCACAGCTTTTTTGGGGGTCCTGCCCCTTAGGTCAGCGTGCAAGGCTGGGCCAAGCACAGAGAAGGTGTGTGTGGATATGCACCAGTCTCATGGCCTCTAACTCCAGGGAGAGACCTCACATGGATTGGGGATGCAAGAATCTGAGGCCTCTCATCTTGAATAAGTATGGCATTAGAAACAGAAATGACGGGCAGCCCCAGTGGCCCAGCAGTTTAGTGCCGCCTGCAGCCCAGAGCGTGATCCTGGAGACCAGGGATCAAGTCCCACATCCGGCTCCCTGCATGGAGCCTGCTTCTCCCTCTGCCTGTGTCTCTGCCTCTCTCTGTGTGTGTGTCTCTCATGAATAAATAAGTAAAATCTTTTTAAAAAAAGGAAAGAAGAAAGAAAGAAAGAAAGAAAGAAAGAAAGAAAGAAAGAAAGAAAGAAAGAAAGAAAGAAAGAAAGAAAGAAAGAAAGAAAAGAAACAGAAATGAGTAGGGACGGCTGGGTGGCTCAGCGATTGAGCATCTGCCTTCAGCTCAGGCCGTGACCCCAGGGTCCTGGAATCAAGTCCCTGCACGGAGCCTGCTTCTCCCTCTGCCTGTGTCTCTGCCTCTTTCTCTGTGTCTCTCATGAATAAATAAAATCTTAAAAAAAAGAAGAAGAAGAAGAAACAGAAATAAGTAGAACAAAACAAGATGCAAGATCAGACAAGTTCTAGTCTTGGCCACTCTACTGCGTCATTGTATGACCCTCGGGATCATTCCATTGCCCCCGAACCCAGCATTCACATCCCCCAGTGAGAGAGCTGGGCTGATTGATCTGCATGCTGTGTCTTGCGGCCCGTGGGTCCTACAGTCTGTCCTAGAACACAAAATGGTTGTGTAGGAGCTGGCCTTTCGAAGCCCGTTTTCCAAATGAAAACATTGGGATTTCTTGCTTTGAAGTTAGATTAGATCCATGAGGGTTATATGCCCTGTTCAGACTCTCTGCCCCTCACTCACTGTGAGAAGTTGGCGTGTGTCTTAAGCTGAAAGTCTGTTACAGGCCAGTTGCCTGTTTGATTCTACTCCCTGTGCACCCGACCGAAGTAGAGTATTAAAAAATCTTGTGCATGGTCCTACTGAAACACTGAGTTGGAAGGGCAAAGTGGGAGAAAGAGGGTAGAGAGCATTCATTTATTTCCCCCAACATTTTATTTGGTTATGCTTGTTATCACGTCATCCTAGCAACATCTGTGACGGTTGTAATTATTAACTACAGGGACCTTTGTTATGCTAAGAGCCCTAATGATTTTTAGATTTGCAAGCTTTTTCCCCGTTGAATCACTGAGCTGTGGTCGGGTGGGTCTGGGTGGGTCTGGGAAGGCGGAAGAATGGATGCCAAATGGATGGGGGGACAGGATGGCCTGGCAAGAATAAGGTGTGTGGAGAGAAGACGAGGCAGGAAGGCCCTGCACCATCCATGGTGACCCTCCAGATGATCCCACCACGTGAAACTCTGGGAAAGTCACGAAACGAATGATGTCCCTGGATTTCGTATGCAGCTTACCTGTTCTGGTTGTCAGAGGGACAAAGCAGCCAGACGTGGTGGAGAGGCAGCTGACATTCTGGTCACAGTGACAAGGCAGCCTGTGAGCTCTGTGGGTGGTTCCGGGAGACAGGGGGAGGCGCATCGGCTGCATGAGGCTCCTAGGTGTGAAGTCTGGAGAGCTGGAAAGCTGGATGATGAACAACTGTAGTAGAGAATTTTAAATGAGGGGCTGATTTGACGTTTTAAATCTCTCTGAAGCCCCGCCTCCTCCTCTCTATTCCCATCACCCCGGCTCTTGTTTAGGTGACCTTGAAGTCTCATCCAGATTGCTTCCCACATTCCATATTTCCCATGCGATAGCCCACGTCATCTCTCAGACACAGAACTACCTAACCCCATGTCCCTTCGTGCTTGACTCTCATCCACTTCTCTCAGATTGTTGACAGGTATCGTTTCCTCGCCAGAATGTTCCAGGTCAGACCCCTGCCCCCAAGAGTGTGGACTGACACCTGTTTCCTTAGCACCCTGCAGTCACCGTGTTGGAGCCATTTCCAGACTCTGCAGTAACTACCTGTTTTCTTATCTTTTTTTTTTCCTGTTTTCTTATCTAAAGCCCTCATGAGATGGTCAACGACACAGCAAGAACATCATTCATGCAATTATATTTACATTGCCTGATGCTTAGGGGATGCTTAAATATTTGAATGTCTGATTCAGTAGATGCTATGGAATAGGCTGGAGGTGTGGTGACATGAAGGATAGACAAGACAGAGCTACGCAGAGACGGGCACTGCTGACACGAAAACCAGCAGAGGAGATGGCAGGTGGTTTGATGTGATTGGAGTATAGAGCAAGAGTTGGCCAACCACGGCCTGTAGGCCAACTCTGGCCCCCCGTCTGTTTTTGTAAATAAAGATTTATTGTAACAAAGCTCTTCTTGTTCATGACCACACTGTCTATAACCTTCGTACTACGTGTAGAGTTGAGTAGTTGCCACCGTAAAGCCTGCAAAGCACAAATTTTTTACCCTCAGCCCCTTACAGAAAAAAGTTACTACCCCTGGAATAGAGGAGAAAGGGAAGAGTAGTAGGAGACGAAATGTGAAAGATTAGGTAGGGCTGTATCCTGGAATTCTCTGAATAAAGTATAAATTCCTCAGTCACATGCCCTGTAGACGACCATACTGGCTTTTTAAAAAACCCATTTCTCTTTCCCTTGGTCCGGTGCTCAATAGAAAGTACTCAGTCATGAACACGTTGTGCTCATTTTCCCTCACACTAGCCTGCCCCTCTTCTTTTTTTTTTTTTTTTTTAATTTTTATTTATTTATGATAGGAACACAGTGAGAGAGAGAGGCAGAGACACAGGCAGAGGGAGAAGCAGGCTCCATGCACTGGGAGCCTGACATGGGATTCGATCCCGGATCTCCAGGATCGCGCCCTGGGCCAAAGGCAGGTGCCAAACCGCTGCGCCACCCAGGGATCCCGCCTGCCCCTCTTCTAATGCCGCTCACACCGACCCTGTTCTTAGAGGGGGTATTGAGGTTCTCAGGGACTGTACATGGCTAGGTATGCGGACTGATAAAATTACACAGCTCTGGTTAATGTGAATGTGCTCTAATTGCAGCTGGAGAAAAAGTATTCTTAAACTCAGTCTTTCCTCCACGCCCCACCCCCAAAATCTCAGGAAAGGTGGAGCAAAAAGATAAGCTATGAACTAAAATTAAAATCTTAGGGCATATTGTTTCAAAAGTTGACATTTTAAGAAGAAAGGTATACAAAACCTGATCTCAGGGCGCCGGGGTGGCTCAGTAAGTTAAGCACCTGTGTTCAGCTCAGGTCCTGATCTCGGGGTCCTGGGATCGAGCCCCACATTGGGCTCCCTGTTCAGCAGGGAGTCTGCTTCTCCCTCTGCCCCTGCCCCTCCCCCTCACTCATTCTCTCTCTCTCTCTCTCTCTCTCTCAAATAAATAACATCTTTAAAAAAATAAAACCTGATGTCAAAGAGAGGAAACCTACAGGCCAATCTGTCTTGTGAATATGGATATAGAAATTATAAACAAAATATTAGCAAATCAAATTCAGTGATGTCTAAAAACAACGACATCACAACCAGACTGGACTTGTTCTGAGAATGCAAAGTTGGTTTAACGTTTGAAAACCAATCGTTGTAGTTCAGCTCATTAACAGAATAAAGGAGGGAAAATAGATGGTCATCTCTCCTCAGGCTCCTCAGCCAGGTCATTCTTTATGTGGGGAGTTGTCCGGTGCCTTGTAGGAGGTAGAGCATCACTGCTGGCCTCCAACCCCGAGATGCCAGTGGCAGCCACCCAGTCGCGACAACCGGAAGTGTGTCCAGACATCGCCAAATGCCCTGTGAAGGGTAACATCACCCCCAGCTGAGAACCACTGTAACACATAAAAAGATTTGACAAAATTCAAAACCTGTTCATTATTTTCAAATCAACATGCTCAGCAAACTGGGAATAAAAGAAAACTTTCTTAATCTGATAAAAATCATTTTTAAAAAAATCTACAGCAGTGAGCACTTGGGTGGCTCAGCGGTTGAGCGTCTGCCTTTGGCTCAGGGTGTGATCCCGGAGTCCTGGGATGGAGTTTTGCATCGGGCTCCCCATAGGGAGCCTTCTTCTCCCTCTGCCTGTGTCTCTCCCTCTCTCTGTGTGTGTCTCATGAATAAATAAATAAAATCTTTAAAAAAGAAAAAAGAAAATCAAAATGAGACACTGCCATATGCCTGCCCCAGAGGGAGAGCCAGCAGGCTGGCCGGAGGGAGTGTGCGCTGGCCGAGCCCTCTGGAGAGCTGTTTGTCTGCATCTACCAAAGCAGACACATGTCTGTGATGCAGCAAATGTAGGTTTATATCCGGACCCAGCCGCAGACTGGTCACCTTTCCCTGAGTCCTCCTGCCTTCAGGCTTAAACTAATGTAGCCAAGGCGAGGTTGAGAAATTTGCATGTATTCTTTGGTTGATCGTACCAAAAACAAATGAATGCTTTCAACCATCTCTGAATTTTTGAAGCCTGCAGGCTCTGCGATGGGCCTGGGAGTCCGGTGCTTTGGGTGGATGGGCATTTGTGTAACCGCCCAGATCCCAGTGGGAGAAGCATTCTCCCTGCATCACCTCGGTGAACAATTTTTTATCTTTTAAGTAGGCTCTATGCCGAGCGTGGAGCCCAACGTGGGACTTGAACTCACAACCCTGAGACCAAGACCTGACATGAAATCAAGAGTCAGATGCTTAACTGATTGAGCCACCCAGGTGTCACCACTCCCCCCCCCCCCCCACCCCTCTGCTGGGGTCAGCTCTTTAATCCTGTTGCTTCCACCACTTTTTTGGTTGTTTTGTTGAAGTTTGTACTCATAGAGGGTCAAGTAGTTTCCTAGGATTTTGAAAAACACCCTCCTCCCATATCCTACTCACTAGAAGACATGACTTTTTTCTTTAAAGATTTTGTTTATTTGAGAGAAAGTGAGCAAGAGTAAGTGAGAGAGAACACAAGGTGGGGAAGGGGCAGAGGGAGAGGGAGAAGCAGACTCCCCACTGAGCAGGGACCCCGATGCTGGACTCTATCCAGGACCCCGGGATGGTGACCTGAGCCGAGGCAGACGCTCAACCACTGAGCCACCCAGGTGCCCTGGAGGACACAAATTTAACTGCCCCCATTTCTTCTTTTTTTGCCTCCATCTCCCTCTCACTGCCATTGTCAACATTTTACTGTGTATACTTTAAGTATTTTGTAGGGGGGGTTATGTTAAGTATGTGTATTTTTTTTTAAAGATTTTATTTATTTATTCATGAGAGACAGAGACAGAGAGAGAGAGGCAGAGACACAGGCAGAGGGAGAAGCAGGCTCCATGCAGGGAGCCTGACATGGGACTTGATCCCGGGTCTCCAGGATCACGCCCTGAGCCGAAGGCGGCGCTAAACCGCTGAGCCACCTGGGCTGCCAGTATGCATATATTTAAGTCAAATTGAGACAACTGTTTTTCTATCTGCATTTTTTTCACTTTATATTCTTTTGGAAAAAGAATGGCCTGATTTTCACTCTGGGAAGCTTTCAGGGTCTGGGTCTTTGGCATCCTGAGATTTCGGTGATGGGCCTGGATGGGGGGCTGCTGCATCCTGGTTCATTAGGCGGTTCTCATGGTGCCTTCCCATCTGGAAACTCAAAGCCCTCAGTTTAGGGAACTTTTCCTTGAATTCTTTTATTTATTTTGATACTTTCTTGCCCTCTGCTTTTCTGATTTATCTTTCTGGAGCTCTTGTTGTCAGATGTTGGCCCTCTCATACTTATCTTCTAATTTTCTTGTCTTCCCTGTTTTTTTTTTTTTTAATTGTCTGTTTGTTTTACTTGACTCGTTTTTCTACTTTATCTTGTGGGCATTGGTTTCATTTTTCAGTGCTGCTGTCCTTGTGTTCATTTCTTTTTTTTTTTTTTTTTTTTTTTTTTTTTTTAAATTTTTTTTTTTTTTTTTTTTTTAAATTTATGACAGTCACAGAGAGAGAGAGGCAGAGACACAGGCAGAGGAGGAAGCAGGCTCCATGCACCGGGAGCCCGATGTGGGATTCGATCCCGGGTCTCCAGGATCGCGCCCCGGGCCAAAGACAGGCGCCAAACCGCTGCGCCACCCAGGGATCCCTTTGTGTTCATTTCTAAGGGCTGTTTTTGGTCCTCTGGATTGTTTTTTTCTTTTCTTTTCTTTTTTTTTTTAAATAGCATCACATTCTTGGTGGGTTCGGTATCTCCTCATCTCTCTGGGGACATTAATAGCAATCTTTAAGAAATTGTCATCATTCTGCAGAGTTTGTTTTGCAAGTTGCTTTCTTTTCCTTTCTGTTTGTTCGGGTTTGTCTTTCTTGGTGAAGGGTTTTCTCAGCCGCTTGGTGATCCTTCAGCGTGTGCACGTATTTAAAGAGAGGACATTGAGAAGCTGATTAGAAATTCAACAAATTCACAGGTTTGTTGACTGTGGCCTCTGCCTGTGGGGGGATCTTGCTGAGCTGCTTGGTCGGGGAACCCATGGTATCCGCCCCTTTGGGCCCCTGGACTTTCAGACACCCCAGGGAGAACTTCCAGGCTTCTGTGCAGAGGGTGTCGTTTTGGCCTCATATCCTATTTCCATTACGGTCCTTCATGATCAGCTCCGCTTCACATCCCTCTTGTACCTTCTTTAAGAAACAACATCGAGTTTGCTGCCAGGGTGACCTCATTCCTGCTGAACCCATTCTGCTCCTTTCACCATCCTCCTGGCCCCCCATCCCAGCACTGCCCTGTGCCCCGGTGCCTGAGCGTCCGAGTCCCTGACACTCAGCACGTTGGTCACCGGCTGACACTCAGCTCCCTGCTGCTTCCTCACTTCCCACATTTCGTTACTGCTGTCTCCTTGCCTATTATTTTTGTCTTTGTGATTTGCACCTTAAAAAAAATAATAATAGGGGCACCTGGGTGGCTCAGGGGTTGAGTGTCTGCCTTCAGCTCAGGTCGTGATCCCAGGGTCCTGGGATCAAGTCCTGCATCGGGGTTCTGGGATTGAGTCCTGCCTGCTTCTCCCCCTGCCTGTGTCTCTGCCTCTCTCTCTGTGTCTCTCATGACTCAGTCAACCAATCAATCAATCAGTCAATCTCGTTGTTTTGGTGAGGTTTCCAGAGAAAGAGGACAGAAGTGTGTGCGTAGGTGCCACTCTCTTTAACCAAAGACGTGCCCCGCTATGTTGTGGGAAGACGTCTGAGAGGAGTAAGGTGAGACCAGTGTTCCAAGGAAGTCCGAAGAAGAATGATTTCTTTGGTCATTGACTCACCAGGAACCACAAGACTGATGTTGGTAATAGGTCCTAAGACCCTTTATCTGCTGTAGCTTCTTGGCCATGTTCTTTTTCCTGCAGGTTCGATGGGGAGGGACACACAGGCACACGTTTGTCAGTGGGGCCACCTGAACGGCTGACTCTCCCCAGCGGGAACTTTGAAAGGGCCGTGGATTCCACTCCGGGCTCTACACAGATCCCAGCTCCGTCTTATTTTTTCTCTCCAGACTGGCTACTGTTTGTCTTATCCCTTCTGTGTCTGTAGGATGATGAGAGCCTGAAGTACCTGACACATGAGGAAAAGGATGTCATCCTGTTTTTCGAAGAGACCATTGATTCCCTGGAAGATGACTTTGAGGAGCAAGTCGAGTGTGACAGCGGCCTACACTGCCACTCTCCGGGGACCCTGGAGGAGAGCGCTTCTGGAACCTCAGAGCCAGGAGATGTCATCGATTTGGTGCAGCCAGCACTCCCCAAGGCCGAGGAACCTGAGTGCCTCCCAGCTGCGACCGAGACAGCAGGTGAGGAGCGAAGCCACATCCCCAGGCCTCTGGCTTGGTTCATTAGTGTTTCAGGGGACACTGTGGCCTTCCCCTGTGTGTGCCGGGATGGACGCCATTGGGCCCCATTGGGTTTTTGCAGGCCAGAGGCATGCTCTTGGCAGCTTGAGTGTCCAACCAAGTAGGTGCTTTCTTTACACATATTAAAGAAAAAGAAAGAAAAGAAAAAAAGAAAAGAAAAGAAAAAAGAAAGAAAAGAAAGAGGAAGGAAGGAAGGAAGGAAGGAAGGAAGGAAGGAAAAGAAAAGAAAGAAAAGAAAAGAAAAGAAAAGAAAAGAAAAGAAAAGAGAAAAGAACAGAAAAGAAAGAGGGATGCCTGGGTGGCTCAGTGGCTGAGCATCTACCTTTGGCTTAGGCCATGATCCCGGGGTCCTGGGATCAAGTCTCACATTGGGCTCCCCGCAGGGAGCCTGCTTCTCCCTCTGCCTGTGTCTCTGCCTCTCTCTCTCTTTCTTTGTCTCTCATGAATAAATAAATAAAATCTTAAAAAAAAAAAAAAAAAAAAAAGACCAGCTGAGTGTGCCAGACAACCCTGGGTAGGCCTCAACACACCAGCCTTCGAGCCTTTACTACGTTCTTAACAGATACCGATTGCAGGCGGCCCAGCACTGCTTGCATGTACATCCATGCACCATCTCCTGCTGCACAACTGAAAGCCTCATCTCACTTATCTCCATCCTCAGAATCTCCTGTCCCACCTGCCCCAGCCGGTACTTAAACAACTACTGTGAAAACACCACCCGAGGGACGGCAGGGCGGGGTGGCTTTCTCTCGGGAAGTGTTTCCCTTGGCACAAGTATATGATCTGGCATTTTTAAAGGATCAGCAGTTCAAATTAACTTCAGGAACTAAAAGTGTGATAACAACAGGAAGCTCAGTCTCTTCTTTGCCGACAAGGCTGCAAACGAGGGTCCACATGTGGAGTCTAGAACCCCGGTCTGTGAAATTTGATGGAATATGTGGCCTTGCTCTCTCTCTTTTTCTCCCATTCGTTCTCTCTCTCTCTCTCTCTCTCTCTCACACACACACACACACACACAAAAAAAAAAAAAAAAAAAAGGAGAAAAAATACATCTAGAGGCTTGTGACAATGGCAGTATTTTGTAGTAAGAGCCAAAATACTCTCCTTTCTGTTTCTACCTCATCCTTATCCCGTTGCCCGTGTTCTTTTCCAGTATCTTTTCCAATCACACAAAAAAACAGCAAGATGATCCCCCCTCATCCATTCCCTCTGCTCTTCCCACAGGATTCAAAAGACAAAAAGCAGGCCTCTCCTTTGCGGCCTCCCCGAATCAAGCAAACCTACAAGGAAGATGCTGAGCCAAACTCTTGTCCACTCTTTTCCTGTTTTCCTGAACCAGCTGAGTTTCAAATACTCTCAATTTGAAAAGTCATGCTATGGAAATAGGGCTCTAAGATTGCTCAAAATCTGAGCTCAAACCCAAAAGCTAAAACATAAGTACATTGTACGTTTTCTTCGTAAGATGAATGATTATACCTGGAAGTCATTTCCAACTTACTTTTTTCCTTCCTTCCTTCCTTCCTTCCTTCCTTCCTTCCTTCCTTCCTTCCTTCCTTCCTTCCTTCTTCTCTCTAAAGGTTTTATTTATTTATTCATGAGAGACACAGAGAGAGAGGCAGAGACACCGGCAGAGGGAGAAACAGGCTCCATGCAGGGAGCCCAATGGGGAACTCGATCCCAGGACCCTGGGATCACAACCTGAGACGAAGGCAGATGCTCAACCACTGAGCTGAATAATATCCACTGGGTTATTATGCCCTCCTGGTCCATACGTCCCCAGCAGCCTACACACACCGTGTGTTGAGCATTGAGACTGGAACCTTCCCCATCACCAATGGACTCCTCATCCGGTGGTGGTGAGACTCACACAGGACGTTCTCCTGGTCCAGGGAGGGTAGGTGACAGGACGTGCTGCTGCTCACCCTGGCCCTGTGTCCCTTGGAGGCCTCGTGAATTCAGCAAGAAGGAAATGCGGTGCATTTACTTTTTCCTAAGGTGGTAGCTTATGAGGATTCTGTGTCCTTTTCAGGGGCTGGTCCTGTCGCGAAGGAAGACACCCCCGATGTCGTCGTGGAATGCAGGAAACCAGAAGCGGGGGGTCCTCCCTCACCAGGCTCTGCGGCCTCAGAGGCCCCTCCCGTGCCACCCGCCCGGCCTGTGGCCACCGCCACGACATCCCCCAGGAAGGAGCTGCTGGCCCCTCCCGCAGAGCACCCCAAACTGCCCCGCTCCGTCCCCACCCCGCTGGTGATCGCTCAGAAAATGTCCGAGAAGCTGGCGGGAAGTGAGGCACTTGCACCCCCGTCCCCCTCCAAGGAGAGCAAGCCTGGGGACTGGAGGACACTGCCTTCGGGGGCCCCTCGGAACGGGGACCCCTGCCTGTGGCCCAGACCCGCGGCGCAGCCTGCGCCCAAGATCCACCGCTTCCCGAGCAACATCAGCGTGACCAACAGCGCGGGCAAGGAGTTCAACAAGACCATCTCCAAAGCGGCCGTCAACGTGCAGGAGCGGAAGGCCCGGGTCCTGGCCAACATCAACGGTGTCTCCTTCCTGTCGCCAGGGGCCACGGGGGCAGAGCCCGCCGAGCCAGGGAGGAGCAGCTCTCCGGAGCCGGGGCCGCGGGGCCCGAGCAAGCCGGTGGGCCCGGCCCAGGAGGCCGTGTCCACGCGGGCGGGCTTGCAGCCGGGCGCTCAGCAGTCCAGAGGCGTGCAGACGGAGCACTGCTTTCCCCTGGCCAACGGCTTCCAGAGCATTCACGACGTGCTCAGGAGTGAGCCCAGCACCTTGGTCTCGACTGGGAAGACTGTCACCTTCCGTGCAGACCCGGCGCTTGCCACCAAACTGGCACGCCAGGATGCCAGCAAGAGCTTCTACGAGCCCCGGCAGCCGGGCTGCAGCCAGGATGCTCGGAAGCGCTCAGGGTCGCTGCCCCGTGCCGTGGGCTTCAGGCCCCAGGGCATCACCGTCCAGTTCTCCGGCCGTGGCTCCACGGAGGAGGCCCGCCGCGAGGCCCTGCGGAAGCTTGGCCTTCTGAAGGAGAACTTGTGACGGGGGTGGCGGGGGTGGCCTCGAATGGATGTGCCCGTGGGAGGAGCCCAGGCTGTGGACCCTGTGGAGGACGACAGATGACAGATGACGGGTGCCGGGACTCCGCGGTCCGGGCCGCCCGCCGCCTGCCACCTCTGAGCTCAGTGAGCCTGCCAGGACAGTCCGGCCCCACATCCTGTCTCCCTTTTTCCGGGAGCTCAGAGACTAACCCCCACAACCCTAGATGCCATACCTTTTCTTGGATTTAGAAGGAGGGGGATTGGGTCTGATTTGTTACTGCTTCAGTCGCTCATCTTAGACTTTTATCCCAAGGACGTGACACCCGAGCCAGGTTGGAGGTCTTACACGCAGTCATCGATGAAAGTGATCTTTCTCTTCCTTTCCTGCGAAAATAAAACAGAAAATGCCCGTTCAATTTCCATAACATCTCAAAGCATCTCCTCCGGTTTTCCTGTTTGTTTTTCAGGGGCCAACGATGGTGTGTTTAGCCCTGGATGTGCCCTTGTTTCTGGATATAATTTGGTTTGCCCATTGGTTGTTGTGGTTGTTTTAATTGAAAACTGAAATGAAACCTTCAGGGTATGATTTACTGTAATTTTGAGTTATGGGAGCGGAATGGAAAGGTTGGATTTGGAAAAGGTGGTAATTTTCAGAAAGCAAGTCTCGTCAGCCTCCAGGGGGCTTTTGTCACTGGGACATACGTGGGTGAGCGTGCACCGTGTGTATACATGTACATAACGTGTTTATAGAAACGTGTGCTCACACGTACATACGTTTGTTAGTCCGCATACACAGACTTCTCACAACCCTATCAAGTCACTACAGGATGGAAGCCCTTCCTCTCTCGACAGGTGCAGCTGTCCCCGCTGTGACGGTGGCACAGAGATCCGTACCTCTCAGGGCACATCTCCACAATCAAAAGTGCTTCTTGCTCACCCCCGTGTCGCTCTGTACCCAAGGAAAGTGATATTCCAAGTAGGCTTCCAGAAAAGCAAGGTAGCTCCATGTTTTTAAGGATTTGTCACCCCATCGTAACCTGATTTCAGTTTATCGCCCCGTCTTTGCCGTGCGTGCGCCAGGGTAGCTAGCAAACGGAGGGAAACAGAAACCGTTCCTGAGATCCCTCACGTTCTGTGAGCAGGATCTCTCAGGATTAGTTGTAAAGGGGAAAAACACCCCCAGCAAACTAGGTTACACGGTATGAAAAGAACTGGTCGTCTCCCAGGCTGTGGGTTACATGCTGACTTGTAGCCACGAGCGTTATTAAAACTATTTAAGGCTGGAGTCTTAAGCCTCTAAAAATAGACTGGGAAGGGCCACAGTTACAGTCATGCCCTTTTGTTATTATGTCTCAGCCAGTGTCACAGAATTGGTTTCCTCTGTTGAGTATTATTCAAATTAAAACTTTTAAATGTGCTGCAAAGCACCTCTTTCATAGTATTCAGTTCGCCTTGTAAGTTACATAAAATGATTGTCATTTTTTTCCCCTTAGAACTACAGTATTTAGTGTCTCTGAGTCCTCCTGAAATAATCCTGTAGGTTCCCGATGGTCTTAATTTAAATAGGTGCTTTGATTTTACAGGTTTTTAAAATAGTTTTTATTGTACTCCTATTTATGTTGCATTTGTTTGAAGAGTTCTTGAGGGCTGTATTACCTTTCCACAGAGTGAGATGCCGTACACAGTGTTTCAGAATAGAGGGTCTTGATGTGGCTGACGTTTTAAATATCCTTTACGTACGAGAATTATCTCTTTTATGCTGTCCTATGACTTTGTTGTGATTAAGGTGAACGAGACACTATATTAGTATATTTGTTCTCATAATGACGTTTTTGAAAAATAAATTTTAGAGATTTATCTTAAGTTACAAACAGCTTTGTTTTTGCATTTTATACTTAACGCTCATTTATTTTTCTTTTAAATGGTTCTATCCTCCCCTCCTATTTATTCATAATTACCCTGGCCATTTCTTGTGCCCAAAACCCTAGTAATTAAAGCCATGCGTTTTGCATGAGGTTCCAACGATAGCTGCTAATGAAGTAACCTGTATGTGTCCGTATCATGTTAACGCAAACATCTAGTTTGCAGAGAGGCATTAGCTCCCTCACGGTAACTACGTGATAGGACACTCACAAGGGGTCGTCTTCAAGGTTAAGGACCACATTTCCAAGCAAAACTGTAATGAAAAGAAAAGATCGGGGATCCCTGGGTGGCTCAGTGGTTTGGCGCCTGCCTTTGGCCCAGGGAGTGATCCTGGAGTCCTGGGATCGAGTCCCGTGTTGGGCTCCCAGCATGGAGCCTGCTTCTCCCTCCTCCTGTATCTCTGCCTCTCTCTCTCTCTCTATCATAAATAAATGAATAAATCTTAAAAAAAAAAAAAAAGAAAGAAAAGATGACTTTTGAAGTGTCCAGTTGTTTTTTTTTTCTTTTCAAAGTGATAGCTGTACCTCACTCTCCATTTTTATGAAACTCTTCTTCTTAATACTTAAAATCCAGAAAAAAGAATTCTTTGCTTTTAGGAGAGGTACACGCACCCAGCCTGGAGTCTCCTCTGCACACAGTAATACTCCGCAGAGACCAGAGTAACCACATCTGTTCTGAGCCCTCCTCCAACCCCGCTCCGCTCTGTGGCTCCTCTGCGCTTGCGAATCTGCACAGAAGTGAGAGAAAGGCCGACCTTTGCTTTTCTCGCCCCAGCTGGTGTCATCCTCTTAGGAGACCCTAAGTGGTGGAAGAGGAGAGAAGACACAGGGCATCCTGAGTCCGTGCAGGTGCACAAGGCGGGCCGGGCCTGAGCCCTCCTGCTCTTGTGTCTTCCCCGAGCTGCACACGTGGACATGGACGGTACAGGGTTCTTCACCCCTAACTCCCCGTGGGTGGGCTCCCCATTTTCATGGGGTTGATGCGTGAGGCCTCGGCAGATCCTGAGGATTGGCCTTTTTATCTGTAAGAACTCAGAGAGGGGTTCTCTTCGTGACACTCGTACAGCTCTGGCCACGGGGACTTTGACCCTTCAGTGGGTTTGGTGGGGATATTTTTGACACATGTGATCTCCGAAATCAGCTCTTTATGTTTATTCAGGAGGAACGCAGAGCGAGAACTAAGATAAATATGAAAACAATATGCTCTTATCGAGAAGCACCGTCGCCCTGATGGAGGTGACAAAAGGAGGCATTGTCTTCTCCAGGAGTGTTTCTCTATGACCCGGACAAGTTTTAATAAACTTTTCTCCCTCGGCTGTCCCTTGGGTTCTTAAATGTTTGTCATCAAACCCTTGAGTTCCCTAAGGGCTGGGGAGCCGGTGGCTGTGTTTTTCCCCCCACGGCCCCGCCCGCCCAGGAGGAGGGGGGGCGGGGGAGCAGTGCTCACCTGTGAAAGGTTCGTGTTGTCACCGCAATGACAAGCCACCAAACAGGTTCTGTTTGTTCTTTTCACGGCGAGGCTTTCTCCGGCTTTCAAGTATGGGAACAAGTTGGCATATCCTTTTCTAATCTGCTCGCTGGACAAGCCCTGCTTTCAGATACCTGAGAAAGGAGAAGGCAGGGCCGTAAGCCGCGTCCTGGGAAGACGGGGACTCAGGGACTCGAGTTGGCGGAGGAGGGCCGCGGGCCTGGGGCTGGGCCCGGAATGTGGCCACCTGCCCCCTAGCTGACTGTCCCAGTCATCCAGGCCCTGCTTCCCTGTCCTGCCGGGTTCTCTCCGTTTTCCCCAAGGGCACTGCTGGGGGAGAAATCCACCTGCCCACAAGAGGGAAGGCCAGGCATGAGGGCATAATGACCCAAGGCCACCACCCTCAGCGTAAACGGTCAGCCTTGTGTGTGACAGTCTTCGCAGTCCTTCTAAAATGTCTCTTTCTTTCAAAACAGATAATGAAACTCTTCCCTACAGATTCCGAATTCATAAGACTTCAGAAATGCCACCCCCTGCCATCACCAGCAGGCTGGCTCTGTCCTGGCTGTTGTCCTTCCAGGGAGGCCCCCGGGGCCACCGACCCCCGGGAGACCCGCAGAGCCTGTCTCCCCCCACCCCCATACCATCTTCGCACCCACCCTGCCAGCCCGGCTTCTCCTTATCATCTGAATCGGATGAACTTTCTATCCAACAATGAGCTAAAGGTGCAGAAACAGGGTGATTTCCAGAAATGACCCAGAGAGCCAAAGTAGCCAGCATGTGTTCTCGAAGCTGGGTGGGGGAACCACTGGTGGCCCTAAGTTAGGACTGGCCAAGCCTGGGACGCCTCCTAGAGTTGTTTCCTGCCTTGGATGGATTCCTTGGCAGTCCCCAGACCTCTCTGCCTTGGGGCCCCACGGGCCCTTCCACTCTGGGGATGTGCCAGGATCCAGAGCGAAGCCAAGTCAGAAGGAATCTCCCTGCCTCGACGGCTGAGTTCCATATAGGTTTCCCTGGTTCCCACTGCTTCTTCACGGTCCTTGAGGCCAGCTCTTTCCCCAGCTGAACAGGTCTCTGAGGTTCAGAGAACATTTCCAAGGGGAAGGCCACCCTAGTTTTGTGGAGGGCCTCAGGGTCTACTTTCTGGGTGCTGGAGCTGCTAGCCTGGCGGCTTAGGTTCAGGACTCGGGGGTCAGCCCCACCCCACACCTGCAGTGAAGGCTGTGGCTGTGCCAGTCGGGCCCCGGGCCCGAGGTAGGAATGCACGTTCACAAGCAGAGGTTAATGAGACTTAGTCGTTGATCAACACGTCACACTTCATAAACCAGCCTCCCGAGATTTGTGTGTGAGGCACAGCTGCCAAGGGTAATAACCTAAGTCCTGGAAATAACTTAAAGGGGTGGGGTGAGCGAACAAGGAATCTGTG
This sequence comes from Vulpes vulpes, assembly GCF_048418805.1. Taxonomy (NCBI): domain Eukaryota; kingdom Metazoa; phylum Chordata; class Mammalia; order Carnivora; family Canidae; genus Vulpes; species Vulpes vulpes. Next base: position 109,241,262 of record NC_132781.1, on the reverse strand, counting down.
TGTCAGGCAGAGAGGCTCCAGAGGACAAGGGGCCGTGTGCGCACACACGTGTGTACGCTGGCAGGTGCATGCACGCTCGCTTCTAGGCCACTGGTGGGTTTCCGTCCAGGACATTCGGTGATCACTGCTGAGTGGTATGTGTCCCTTCAGCGCAGGGACATGCAGCACAAGAGGCTTGCCCTTGTTACCAAAGATGCCTTCAGGTCCCCATGGTCGTTGTAAAAATCACATAACTCCTCAGGAGTTACTGGGATGCTAACGACATAAAGGTCTCTTCTGCTTCCAACTGGTCCTCCTGTGGGACCCAGCTTCCCAGTCCGTGAAACAGGACAGAATTTATCCGGTCACTCAGACATCCTTTGGTGTCTGAGCGTTTTGAAGTTGGGGGAAATAACCTTTGCCTTGTGAAGACAATTTCAAAGAGCAGGAAAGTTCAGGAAGTGCCTCTCCGGGGCCAGGCTTGCTGTGCTGGCTGAGGAGCCTCACCTCCCCGGGGCCTGTTTTCCAGCCCCAGCCCGGGGGCCCCCCCAGCAGCCTCTCCCCGACTCCAGGCCAGGTGTTTGTGAAACTTCTTGTAAGGCCCTTTATTCTTCAGGCTGCATCTCCAAGACCAGATGAGCTCAGCTGAGATGTTAGTGATGGGAGGCAGTTGTCTGAAACTAGTAATTCGTGAAGCTTGGGAGGTGAACCAATTTGGGAGCCATAGGGTAGTCTTGATACCAGTGATTCACCAGGCGAGGCTTTGTGTCCCTCCCGTATGGCCCATGGTGCCAGAGGTGCCACAGGTTCCCACCTCTTCCTCAGGACTGCCTGCCCAGTGGGGGTACGAGGACCTCTTACAGATGAGAAAATGCAGACTTCTGTCCCCCTCACAAGGGACTCCCCGGGGAGGGCAATGCATCTACACCCTGGTTGCATGGCGTGCAAACTCCCTGCTTCCCGCACCATCTAGGATGCTGCCCATGCGGCACCAGGCCTTCCAGCCGTCCCCTCCCCCGAGTGTGGAGAGGGCTGACCCTCCTTGGTGTCACGACCCCCACCATCCCATTTCTCCTCCACAGAGCCCTTCCTGTCCCCATGGAGCCCCTTCCTCCAGTGTCCTGTCTGCCCCCCACTCGCTAGGCTGGTCCCTGACTTAGAGCTAGGCCCCAGTTTATAGGGATCTGAGGACAGGGCGTCTTCAGGGAATGCAGGGAAGGCAGGTGAGGACCGTGCTATTTCCGCAGTCAGGCTTGGTGGAAGGATCATTCCAGTGGGCCGCACAGAGCTTCTGGAAAAGAGGAAAGGGAAGTGAGTTGTGTTCCCCTCCCTGGGGTTGCTTCAACCTGCCGCTGCATGTGACCTGCGCCTCAGGGGATCCAGTTCAAAGCAGGTCCTTTGGCCCCCTCCCTCCACTCCCTCCTTCAGGACTTGCTTCTGGAATCCGGAATTGCCAGTCGTGGTTTCCAACACCCCCGTGTGCAAGACTCCCACGCACACACAGCCACGTTCGCCGGGGACATTGCCCAATCGGCTCCTTGGCAGTCCTCTGAAGTTGTGGTTGCTACTGGAAAGGCGGCCGGGCTTCGGTGGCAAGTCTGGGACCCAGCTGCCCCAAGCAGCAGTGCTCCAAGCAGGGCAAGGGAGAGTGGAGGCCCACGCCTGGCCTCAGCCTCGCCCTCTGCCCAAGACCACCCAGCTCAGGGTGGGAGCTGTGCTGGAGGGTGCTGGGGCCAGACTTGATCCCACCATGTTAAATCTCTAGGCATGTTTCACGCAGGACACAACAGTAGCACGAGCTGGTGGTCCTTCCCTGGTCGTGTTGGAAATTGTTACACGTCTGCCAACATTTGTAGGTGCCATTGTTTGTTTGTTTTGTCTAATATTTTATTTATTTATTCATGAGAGACACACAGAGAGATGCAGAAAGAGAGAGGCAGAGACCCAGGCAGAGGAAGAAGCAGGCTCCACGCAGGGAGCCCAATGCGGGACTTGATCCGGGGTCTCAAGGATCAGGCCCCGGGCCGAAGGTGGCGCTAAACCGCTGAGCCATCCAGGCTGCCCTGTAGGTGCCATTGTTGATGCTTTGTCTACATTTTACTGGGACACACCAGCTCTCAGAGAACTGGGCATCTCCTTACCTTGAAAGGCTCTTCGCTGCCTCTAATAATGAATGTTGCTGGTGTTTTAAGCTGTGTTTTGGTACATTTCTTCCAGGAATGACTTCTTTCAGTGCTAATTTGGGCCAGATTTCAAAATCATTCAAGTTTATCTTTCAAACCAGTTTTTTCCTCTTAGCTGCATCATCCACGTGCACAATGATTCCAAATGATCACTTGCTATTTCTAGAAATCAGATCCACTTTCAAAGGTATATTTTGCCCAAAGTGCACTCTGCCCGATTCCAGACTCCACACTGAAACCCAAAGGGCTTCATGAGGAGCAGAGACCGCTGAGAGGACCATGGGAGTGGAAACCGCAGAGAGAAAAGACTTGAGAGGCGATGAGACCTGCCTCCAGAACAGGGAATTCTGTGCAGCCACAGAGATTACACAGGACAGATTTCAGCTCCATACAGGGGAACTTTAGGGGCTTTGAGCTGAGGGAAGAACTGTTCATGGGAGTGTGAGCCCCATCTCCACAGAGGTGTGCAAGCAGAGACTGTGCCAGCACTCTGGGACAGGAAAGTAGCAGGAACTGTACTCGGTGGCACCCCTTCCAAATCTGAGATTTTGTGATGGGTTCATATAGAGTGGGCTTTGTGGTTACCCTGACCTGAGTTTGAATCCCAGCCCTACGACTGTTGGCTGTGTGACTTAACTTCTCTGAGCCTCACTTTCTTCACCTGAAAAAAGTGGGTGGTGACCCATACTCACCTCCTAAGGTTGTTGTAGGACTGAATGAGATCACATATGCCAAGTGTAGGCCTGGCCTACCACCACCACCAGTGCCACCATCATCACCATTACCATCATCACCATTGTCATCACCATCATTCCCACCGTCATCACCACCATTACCATCACCATCACCATCAGCACCATCATCACCATCACCATCATCATTGTCACCATCACCATTATCTGATCATCATCATTCGCCCCATCTCTACCTCCATCATCGTTACCACCACAAAATCTGTGCCAGAATTCCTATAGAGCCTTCTGGAATGGCCTGTGCAAGTCCAGCAACATGAAGGATAAGCAGGCACCAGCCTCACAGTCCCATTCAGATACCACCGCTCACCACAGTCCCATTCCTACATGTAGTCCAGTGGTTATTTCAGCAGGGAAGCGAGTTTTAGACTTAAGCTCCACTGCCAATTGAGAAACAGAATTTTGCCACTTTCTAAATATAGGTCTCCAGAGTTTATTTTCCTTCTCCAGAGCTGGGTAGGTCTGGCTTCCTGCTTAGATACACAACATCAGAGGACTCCCTCTTGCAAGTCCACACTTTTCCACGTCTCCTTTCCTTTCCCCTTGGACTCACAGAGCTCCTCTCAGAGCTGGGCTCTCTCGCCACCTCCCAGGGCCTCCTCCCAGATGAGGAAGTGCCCAGCCCAGACTAGCGCCCAAAAGGCTCCAGAGAACACTGAAGGATTGTCCAGTCAGAGCCCCTTGGCCGCCTCACTGCCCAAGAGGAAGTGCTTATTTTGAGTTGCTGGGCTGGCCAGACTGCGGCCCTCAGACTTTCCATCCTACCCAGCACACTCCCAGCCAGTTCTGGCTGAGGGAGGTGCCAGGGCAGACTTCAAGGAGGCGGGCGCTCTTCAGCCAGAGCTTCCGGAGAGGCTGCCGGGAAGCAGGTGGAGTGATCCAGGCCCCAGTCACACCTGCCTCAGGTCAGGGGGCTCCTGGGCCAGTTCCCTTCCCTTGTGGCACTACTTCAGCCTTCCTCTGCATTCTAGGTGGAGGGGTCCAGTAGCTAGCTCTTCCACCAAGTCACTGTTGCTCACTGCATTGTGACCCAAGCCAGTTCTCCTTCCGGAGCACAGTACTAGACCTTGCATCCCTCCATCCAAGAAATGTCCTTCTGGAGCTTTCCTCTGCGATTTGATGCCCCCTTGCTCTGACCGGACTCATCGTACGTAACCTTCTTGGCACTCCTGTGGTGGTGGGGATTTTGCAGGTGCCACCCAGTGCCACTAAGAGAGGGGGCAGCCTCCCATAGGAAGACCTGGGCTTAAGAGCCCATCTTGGCCCTCACCAGCTGTGTGTGCTTATCATACTCGGGTGAGAGATTCTGAGAGACTGAACAAGATAATGGATGTGCGTAGCTTCTGAAAACTGTAAGAGTGGTGTGGTCTTGGGCAGTGGTTCTCAAAGTGTGGTTCCCCAGGCCGGCAGAACGAACATCATCAGGAAATTTGTTAGAAATGCAAATTAGCAGACTCACCTCAAGTCTGAATGAGACACTCTGGAGGTGGGAACCAGGAGTCTGGTTTTAACAGCCTCCATGTACGTGAATCTGATGCACTGGACTAGCGAACGGAAAACAGGCCCCGCCTTCTAGGGTGCACAGCTGGGGAGGGTAACCTAAAATGAATAATAGGTGCTGAATGTAATATTTTGGAAGGTAGGGACCCTGCTCTACTATGTGCATCCCCAGTGCCTGGTATAGCACCTGCACATAGTAGGTGTTCAATTAATAGCTCCTATATAGACTAGGTGTGTCAACACTGAAAGACAAAAGTAGCTCAGAAGTCTTACAATGAATGTATGTTATTTTTATAATTGAGGAAGCAGACAACCCCATTTGAGGAAGAGAGAGAGGTATGGGGTGACAGAAAAAATAGTAGACATGGGCCATTCTTTTGGTGCTGCCCAGAATGGCTACGGGGAGAGGATCGGAGGGCACCTGCACCCAGAAAAGAAGCCTATATCCATGCACCACTGCATCTCTAGGTCTCCCTTGAATGGACCAAGAGGTCACAGGTTGGCTGTGATCAGCATCCACTGTTCATCCTTTGACTATTTGAGCACCTACTATGTGCTATCCTCGGGGCTAAGGATAGGGAGGTGAGCAGGGCACACACAGACCCATGCTCCCAAGCTGGCAGCCCAAGAAGAAGAAACACAGGAACTGCAAGAAGGTAGGACAGTATTGTGACAGGGGACGTATGGGGGCCAGGGGACAGAGGATGGGGGGCAGTGGGCAGGGAAGGGCATGCCAGAGTCAATGGGTAGAGTGTCTCAGGCAGAGGTCACAGCCTATATGAAAATCAGAGGCACAGAGGAACTAGAGAGGTCAGGAGGGGAGGGCACCTGTGAGGGGCCATCAGCCACTGGTCCTGGTATGAGATATGGTGTGAGGCAGGGGTGCAAGGCCCTGCCATTCAGCAAACACTCTCTAGACGCTGGGGAGACCCCAGAACAGAGACAGAGCACAAAATAAGACACTTGGTGGGCTTACATCCCCGTGGCCAAAACAGAAAGAAACCACAAAGCCAAGAGCAGTGCTTTAGGGAGAGGGGTAAGCAGACACCAGGGAGGGAGTGCCTGACAAAGGAGGGTGTGGGGGGCCAAGGGAGGTGAAGGTGGTGTCGTGGCACATAGGTAGGGTCGGGTACATACCAGCTCACCCCCCACATCACCCCACCACGCAGGGCTCTGTGACTTCAAACAGATGGTTCCAGAATGCTGGTTTGCAGTCAAAGAATGCAAAAAGTGCCAAACTTTCAGGGGGAAAAAGACAAAAAGACTACTATGCTATGCTATAGTAATAATATACGTATTATACATGCTATGCTATCTGTATGCACCATACATTGCTGTTAATGCTATACGTACCGCACTATGCTCTACGTGCCACGTAGTATAGTACTGCGTAAATAGCATAGCGGAGCATAGCACAGCATGTACGACAGAGCAGAGTTTACTGCTATGTATGCAACCTACGGATTACTCCATACATACTGTACTGTGCTAAACCAATGCCCCACCACACTCTGCGCACTGTACTGTACGTACTATACTGTGGCACACTGAGCTATATGTACACTCTACACACCGCACCATACATACTATGCTATGCTATACACAATATGCTATACTATAGAGACGCCTGGGTGGCTAAGCAGTTGAGCGGCTGCCTTCGGCCCAGGGCGTGATCCTGGAGTCCCGGGATTGAGTCCCACGTCGGGCTCCCTGCATGGAGCCTTCTTCTCCCTCTGCCTGTGTCTCTGCCTCTGTGTGTGTGCGTGTCTCTCATGAATAAATAAATTACATCTTTAAAAAATATATGCCATACTATATACCACGTCATTATACCATAAACACAATACTACGCTACGCTAATGCTATACTATGTGATACGTACACCATAAATGCTGCTAACACGCTACTACATCTGCTAAACTATCCATAGCACACTAAGCTGTATGAAGCCCGTACTATACGTACCACACTATAGTATAGCCTAATACCTGACATATAATCCATGCTTCACAAATGTTTGTGGGACTGAGCTAAGTCTTCTGTAGCTGAGAATGGGGGGAGGCGTTTATTTATTTATTTATTTATTTATTTATTTATTTATTTATTTTTGCTTGCCTTTGAGACTTGAGTTCTATGCCCTGAGAGCATCATTTCCAAAACTGGTTCTCTCTCCCTTCAAGTCCCAGACCTGTTCAGATACGCTCAGAGGGAAGTGGTAAATGACAGGACCAGGGAGGGGTGCTTGTGGGTGAAACATCAGCCAGGCTAATGACAGTTAATGGGAGGCTGAATCCCACACACCGGCCATACCTGCTGATCCTCTAATGAAGGAGGGTGTTTGGTGGACGTGCTTGCTGGGCTGGTAGCCTCAGGCGGGCTCACCATGAGTGGGTCCTAACCAGTTATCCTCTGAAATGGGGCTTTGAACAAGAGTCGTCCTGGATTCACACTTTATTCTCTACTTCCAAAAAAGTATTTGGGAGGCAGTATGTATTTTTTATTTTTTATTTTTTTCATTTTTTAAATTTATTTATTTATGATAGTCACAGAGAGAGAGAGAGAGAGAGAGAGAGAGAGAGAGAGGCAGAGACACAGGCAGAGGGAGAAGCAGGCTCCATGCCCGGGAGCCCGATGTGGGATTAGATCCCGGGTCTCCAGGATCGCGCCCTGGGCCAAAGGCAGGCACCAAACCGCTGCACCACCCAGGGATCCCCGGGAGGCAGTATGTATAGGGAAAACGAAGATGGGCTCTTGGCCCCGGCCCCGCCACTAACAAGCTATGCAGCCCAGTCACCAGCTGCCTTAGTTTGATTAGTCAGGATAGGTTAGCCTCTGCTGTGGTAACAAGTAAACCCCATGATCTTAGTGGCTGAATAAAATAAAAGTTTCTTTTACTCAGTCACTTCGTGGTCAGGATCTCTGTCATGTGACTACCCGATCAGGAATACTTGGCCTCCGGGGTCCCTGCGGCAGGGAAGGAAGAAGCTTCTGGAAGGTCTTGTCTGAAAGGGCTGGCATCACTCCTACCACACACACCATAGCCAGCTGACCTCATCACATGGCCATACCCCAGCATGCGAGGGCCTGGAACACAGTCCCTCCCCAGGAAGGGAAAAACACATGGAGAGTGCACACATCACCGTCACTCACTCAACTATTAAATCCAGAAATTATTTAATTATGTTTGGGGAGGGGTACCTAATGTGTGCCATGGAATTAAGTGTTAGAGCTACAGAGATGTCCTTGTCCTCAGGAAGTTCAGGGAGGGAGGCAGACTGCACAGTCTACTACAGGAGCAGCACAAGAGGCACCGGAGCCAGCCTGGGCAAAGGGGTGGGCAGCAGTGTGTGCATAAGAAGAGTCACGCGTGCCTATATATACCTACACATGTTAATCGTGAACTTACCTGACATAAAGCATATGTAGCATGCAATTTATAAACTGCTGAAATACACAAAACTCTATACTATGCACAGCCAATGGATTCTTGTAGAATGCATTCATTGATTTTTGCCAAACCCCCACCTTCAACCATGGGTTGATAAGCAGAGTTGCATCCCAATCAGCTCTCTCCCCAATAAATTTGTTGTCCTTAAATCTGATATGTGGTCTGCTCGTACACTATCTCTCCCTTTCATACTAATTATATCTATTAAACTGAAACTTATATTATTATTTATTTATTTGTAAAGACTTTATTTATTTATTCATGAGAGAGAGGCAGAGACATAGGCAGAGGGAGAAGCAGGCTCCATGCAGGGAGTCCGATGAGGGACTCGGTCCCTGGACTCGAGGATCACGCCCTGAGCCGAAGGCAGATGCTCAACCGCTGAGCCACCCAGGTGTCCCTGAAACCTTTTTTTTTTTTTTTTAAAGGACCTATTATCCATCCTAGAGAGAGAGTACAGCAGGAGGATCAGAGGGAGAGGGAGAGAGAACCCCAAGCCGACTCCATGCTGAGCGTAGAGCCCGACGCGGGGCTCAGTCTTACAACCCTGAGATCACAACCTGACCCAAAACCCGGTGTCGGATGCTTCACGGACTGCCCCACCTGGGTGCCCCTTAACCAAAACCTCTTTTGACATGAGCAACTTCTTTGCTAAATCAGTGAGGTTTCCAAATGCTGAGAAATGTTCCCTCCGTCTTTTGTATTATTCACAACGTAATGGCTGCGGACACAAAATATGCTGTTGAGTTTAATCTGAATTACTAACGTTTCTTTCTCACATCACTTTCTGAAGTATAGACAGCCAACAGGTCAAGCCCTGGTTTGCAGCATTCACCATTTCAGGGGTGTAACTACTTCACTGTGGCCAAGTCCCAGCTGCCAAGCTGGTGTTGCTGAATAGAGTCAGGAAGCAAAGTGCATGGGGATCCCTGGGGTCCCCGGGTTGAGTCCCCACGTGGTCCTGGGGTCCCGGGGTCGATTCCTGTGTCGGGCTCCCTGCGTGGGGCCTGCTTCTCCCTCTGCCTGTGTCTCTACCTCTCTCTCTGTGTGTGTCTCTCATGAATAAATAAATAAAATCTTAAAAAAAAAAAGAAAGAAAGAAAGAAAGAAAGAAGAAAGAAAGAAAGAAAGAAAGAAAGAAAGAAAGAAAGAAAGAAAGAAAGAAGAAAGAAAAGAAAGCAAAGTGCAGCGGTAAAAGCCAGTCCGCAATGTTTCCACCACAGAGTGGACATGCATGATATCAAGAGCACAGAAAATAACAATGCAATTAGGAAGTAATGAATTTAGGGTATTTATGCCCTTATTTAATTGTGAGTTAACATCATTTAATTTTAAGATGTTGGCTGTGTGTAACAGCCGGCCTGTAAATTCCTTGAAAACTTAACAGTTGGGCCAACCCAGAGAAGCCGGAGCTCAGAGGCAACTGGAGGCGGATGCAAGGAGGCATTAGCTTTGCCTGGGCCGAGGGGAAGCAAGCGTCGCACCTGTGCCAGAAGTAAGACGGACCGTGCAGGCTGGTGGGAGCACCAGCTAGAGCTGGAACTCGGTGACCCCCTAGCCGAGCCTGACCTTGATCGGGACAGTCTCTGCCTGTGCTCATCGTCCCACAGTTGCCTTTTATTTGAAGTGCTTTGTTAGGGGCAAAAATGATACAGCTACCCTCCACTCGGTGAAGAGCGGCAGCCCTCCTGGGGCCCCAGGGTCCTGCGAGGGGAACGGTGGCCTGGTGGGCAGAGAAGGCAGGTAGCAGGGCGGGGAGGAGGAGGAGGAAAGGAAATGCTGGAGCTGGCCATGGAAGTCACGTTCTGGGAAGTCAGGATAGAGAGAGAGGGAAGGCTCTGGGACCTGGGGAGGGTTTCTTCATGGGAGGACGGCCTGTTCCAGAACCAGAGCCTGTGCTGTTATTCACTGTAGCCCCCCACGGCCGGCTAGGGGGTAAGAAAGATATGCACATGAAAGTCAAGTGTCTAGCACCCGGTCTTACAGCAATAAGGAAAGGGGTGGGCAGGACAGTGGCCAGTGGGGTCACAATTCCCCACGTGGTCCATCTCCTGTGGGGAGCTTGAAATTCCCAGGACAAAGCCGGAGCACCTCCCAGGTAAGCCCATCCTGAGGCTCCTGTGGGGGGTTTTCCCCACAGCTGGTTCCTATCTATCTCATCGGCCAGCAGCCTTCCTGAATGCCCCAAAGCCTCATCCCTCCCGACCTTACCAGTCCACGCATTTTCTCACTCATAGAGACAGGGAAGGGCAGTCCCTTCTCTGGGGGAGGGAGCCGGGTGGCAGCACAGCCAAGCTAGGTGTCCTTAGTCTCCAGGGTGCAGCAGCCTGTGTGTCAGGGTGAGGTCAGACCCCTCTCTGGCATCATGATCCCAGATTCTAAACATCCTGAAACCTTTATGAGTCTTTCAAATCTTCCAAAAATAAAGCAGTTAGGGGACATTCTTTGGCCTTGGAGAATGAGGGGAAGACTAAGGACTCTCCAAGCTGCACGACATGCACACACGAACCTTTCTTGGTCGTGTTTTATAAAGAGCTAAATGGATAGGTAACACATCCAGGTGCCATTCTGGGGACCCTTCCTGCCTCTGTGTGTTCGGATGACACAGAGGTAGGTAGAGATAAAGTTCACATACACGAATGAGCGTATTTATCCTCACATCAGTCCTAGGAGGTGACTTCCAAAATCCCACAGCTGAGATTTGAACCAGGGAGCATTGCTCTTGACGGCCACGTTAAGGCCACTTGCCAACCCCCGGGGGGACAGGGCAGGGTCCCATCACTGGGCCTTTCCCACCCCTCTGGGACACACAGGAGCTGGGAGTCACAATCCACGTGGCATTAGATCTGGGGCAGGCTCCACCACTTAGACAATTTAAGGTCCTTCTTTAAGACAAAGACAATTAGAAAAACAAACAAACAAACAAAACTGTGACTACCCATCGTGCAGGCTGTGGACGCGGCCCAACAAGTGAGGATCCCTGTACGTTAGGCCTCGTGGGCCTCGTGGTGGATAGGCCCCAGCCCTGTAAACTCTGGGGCTATTGCTATCTACACTAGGGCTCCCTGAAGTCTCTTCTGCTCCCTGGCACCTTGTCTGTCTCTCTGCACCCCGGAAGGGGAATCTGTGATGGGGTCTGCGGGAAACCCCCTAGCATAGCCTGCCAGTCTCTCTGCATGCTGTTGAGACAAGCACAGGAGCCCGGGAGCCCCGGCAGCGCCTGGACAGATCCAGACCAGAAGCTGCTGGCACCCAGCCTGCTTCCCAGAAGCATACACAGCCAGGAGGACGACGTGGAAAATTTTCTGAAGCTGGTGGGATCATTAAAATGTAACCCATCTAAGGTCACCCAGGTGTCCCGAAGCTACCGTGGAAACACACAGATGGAAAAAAAAGGATCTGTTCCCTCCTGAATGCCACAAACGGCTCTTCTTTTTAAGAGGTACAGACAGGGGCACAGATGACCTGAGCTGGAGAGCCTCTGTCCCCAGGGATCAGGGCATGTGAGGATCACCATGGGTTGTCTTCGGCTCCTAAGCTTCAGAGACCATCACCCCGGACTGGAAGATTCCACAGTCAGAGGCTCTCATGGGCAATTCCTCCCGGCTCCTTCCCTAAGCAACAGGGGTGGGGAAGGGCAAGGTCAGGCTGTGCAGGGTGGGGCGGGGAGAGGGCTGGTGAGGGGAGGTGGCCCAGAGCCAGGGAGGCCAGGGGGGCGGTGGGCATCTTCACGGAGGAGGGGGCAGTGGGACAGGAGGTGAGTCACACACAGTGGGAGTCGAAATGGTAAGGGCGAGGGGAGCCAGCCTTGTCCCCGTGCAGGAGGGGCCACTGCCACAGAACCGAGGAAACTATTGTGAACCCTCTGGTGCTGGACTGGGATTGGAGACACTGAGCCTTTCCCATCTACATTGACGGGAGTAGAAATAAACTGAACGTAATGTGTGTAGACACATATTCACACGCACATGTTCCCACGGGCTGCTCACAACCTGCAACAACCACAGGCACCCGTGACACGCGGATGTGGACTCCTGACCACTGGGATAGAGAAGTGGCTCGTGACACGCGTGAAGGACAGGATGGTGGATGATTCGGGGGGGTCTGTGATAGGGGAGAACGATCAGACGGGATCCAACCCCAACCAAGACAAGTGGGGTTGCCCCCCAGGAGCAGGGTCGGGGGGGTGCAGAGGATAGGAAATCTCTAAGAGGGAAGTCAAGGGTAAGGGGCATTCGTGCTGGACAACCCCACAGAACCCCTGCTGAGCACAGGCCAGCATTGTAAGGTGTCCAGGATGGGGGACAAGGAGTGTGATCAGAGAGCGAGGGTGCTTGGTGGGGGCTGGAGGTGGCGGCAGGGAAACTGATCTAGCATGGTTCTTGCCCAAAGGGGATTCCACGAAGACAGGAGGGAGCCCAGGCTGGGCCCCACAGAGCCAAGAGCTCAGGGCAGCACGAATAAAGTTGGATCAAGGACAGTCTTTGTCACCATCCACTGTCCCCCCAAAAGACTTGGGGCTTTTCAGAGGAATGGCCAGTTCCAGGGGTTGGAACAGGAAACTGCAAGATCAGTCTGAGACCTATTTTTGTGCCAGAGAATCCAGAAGAGCTCAGGAAACAATGGGGACACATCAAAAGGACACAGAAGCCACAGGGACTGGGTTCCCACTGACCACAGTGGGGACAATCTGAGCATCAAGATAAAGGATAATAATAATAATAATGAGTCATAACCCACTGGATGGACTAGGAAACCACAAGTCCACGTATATGCCAGTTAATTAATTATATCAATTAGTTATAATTGCATTTAACATTCATTAACTATAACTATTTGATGAGCATAAATGGATCTATTTCCCTGGTTTCGAAGTACCTCCCCACAAAATACCGAATAATCATAAATGAAAACTGGCTTCATGTGGGGACCGGGCGGACAGACCCTGATCAGGGAACCAATGCTCCGTCAGTGATGGAGCAGCTGTCTCCGGGCGTCCGTGCTGTTCCCCCGCCATGAGGTTCAGAGCCCGGATCCAGGTGCGGGGGAACATCGGAACACCTGCACCGAGGGGCACCCCAGAACCAACGGGGTCTGCAGTGCTCACGAGTCTAGACGCCGTGAAAGCAGCACAAGACTGTTACAGACCGTGGGGGGCTGAAGAGAGCTCGCGCCCAGATGTGACGCATGATTCTCTGCTGGAGCCATTTGGCAAAGGGGCAAAAAATTGGGGACGGTGGGGGCATCTGGAGGGACCTGGGTGGCTGGGCGGTAGGGACGGAGCAGTCACACTCCCTGATCTGACGGGGGTGTGGTGCTCAGGAGCAGAACGCCCGGGGTGTGCAATTACAATGCTGAAATGTCCAGGGCTGTGCGGGGCCCCAGGTCAGGAACCCAGTCCCACACAGATCTGGACAATGTTGCTTGCAACTTTCCTGCAAAAGTTTGAGGCCGCTTCTAGATGAGTCAATCTTCCATAAAATTATAGGTCCCAGGGCTGGCAGGGAGCTCGGGAGATCCGTTCATGGGGCCCCTTGTCTTGGGGGACTGGATGGGAGTTATTGGCCCCATTTCCCAGGAGACACAGTTGAGACCGAGCGGGACCAGGTGCAATGGGCCTCGTCTCCTGGCCTCTGTCGGACGTAAAACAGCGCAGGCTGCCCCTGCCCCCCTGACCCTGCATGATGCCGCGGGGTCCTCTGCTGGGCAGGAGGTCTCCGCGCTGAAATCAGAAGAGGAAAAAAAATAACAGAATTATGTGTAGACTGACCATCAGGGCTAAATGCGGAGGGCCGAGGACCTTCCATCTATAAGGTCCCCTCAAGAAGAGAAGCTGCCTCTGTGGCCCATTCGCGCACGGGGTACCCACGGGGGATACGAGGGCAGGTGGAGAAGGAATTCAGGAGAAGCCTTCCCCACGAAAGAGGTAGATTTTGCTTGTGAAAAGACAGTTATTTTCGGGGAGACAAGGACATTTATTTTAGGGGAGGGGTCCCTCACGGAAGCTAAGAGTAAGAGGTAGAAGGCCAGGCCATGTGATCGGTGGCTAGCAGCAGGGGACACACGGCTGTTCCAGGGAGCCTGTCTGCGCGGCCCTGGCCTGTGACGGCAACAGACGGTCTCATCTCTGCCTGGAAACACCCTCTCGTCTGTGCCGGGCCCCATGACACCCGCTGGCCCTCACGACAGCCCGGCCCAGCCACACTCAAGGTTTAAAACGAAACACAAGAATTGCTGAGGTCCCATGGCTGCTGTGTGACAGGCAGGATGGCCCCAGGGACCCACAAGGGGCACCAGCTAGAAATTCTTGCGTCAACAGCAGAGGGGACATTTTTCCCCGGAAGCCAACCTCCTGGAGGCCTCCGATCGAAGACGGCAGTCATCTTTCAAAACATACAACCTGCCATAGACTTGAAAAGAAAAAATGCTCCCAGGTTCCTAAGGACAGACCCTGGTGACAAGGCCCTGTGAGGAGCAGCCACTGTCATTTCTGTCTTTACATATAAAGAAACTGGTCCCGGGCCACTCTGCGACCTGGTCAGAACCAGAACACAGTCCTGCTCCCTGCCCTTGGGGCTTTTCATCCCCTATCAGCTGTGTTTTTATCAAAATAACCTCAGTTTGAGGGGTGCCAGGGGGGCTCAATCGGTTGAACATCCAACTCTTGATTTTGGCTCAGGTTGTGATGTCAGGGTCGTGGGATCGAGCCCCGCCTCAGGCTCTGCACTGTGCGTGGAGCTTGAGATTCTCTCTCTCCCTCGCTCTCTGCCCCTCCCCCCACCTCACGCTCACTCCTTCTCTAAAAAAATAATAACAATAAGGGAGGCCTGGGGGGCTCAGTGGTGGAGCGTCTGCCTTGGCTCAGGTCGTGACCCCGGGGTCCTGGGATTGAGTCCCACATGGGGCTCCCCGCAGGCAGCCCGCCTCTCCCTCTGCCTGTGTCTCTGCCTCTCTCTCTCTGTGTCTCTCATGAATAAATAAATAAAATCCTAAAATAATAATAATAATAACAATAATAAAAATAGCCTCAGTTTGAGTGAAACAGAACCAGGTTTGGTTCCCTTTATCCAGAAGCACTGACCAGTCAGCCTGCCTGGAAGTGGTCGCAGGCTTGCAGGGAAGGAGGCTGCCAGGAACGGTCTTCTCTTCTGTTTTCCGACAAACTCCTTCCAAAATTCACTCCCTTGGAGACCACGCAGATGGGGTCTGGTACTTGCAGAGCCTTTACAGCATGATGTTTCATATATGTGAGAATCACACCCAAAAGGCAATCACACCCAATCACACCCAAAGGGCACCTGGGGAGCCTATCTGAGCTTTGAGCGGCATTAGTAGGACATCAACTTGCTTGAGACCCAAATAATATTGGCTTAAGACAGAAATCTGTACTCCTGTCATGTGAAAGTTCAAATATGCAGGCAGAGCTAGCATGGCAGGCGCACAACTATCAGGATCCAGTACCCTTTAACTATTTGCTTTGCCATCTTCAACATGTGCTTCCGTCTCGTGGCCCCAAATCGCTACTCCGGTTCTTGCCATCATGTCTGCATTCCAGCCATGAGGAAGGTGGCAGAGCAAAAGGTAAGGGCACACGACTTCCTTGAGGGACATGACCCAGAATCTGCACACACCTCACTCCATGCACATGGCATTTGCCAGAACTTTGTCACATGGTCCCAGCCAGCTGAAGGCAAAGCTAAGGACCTAGCACCTCTAGTACAACATACTATATCATAATAACAGTACTATGCAACATAGTGCTATGTCATCAATGCTTACTGGGGCATCAGCTAGCAAGTCTGTCCCACAGTAATGCATTTTAGGGGCTCAGAACTAAGAGAGGAGTCCCTTTCTCCAGCGCTCACACTCTTAGGCCGAAGCTGGACCCAGTGTCCTCGGCTCAGAAGTGCACACTGGACCTGAGCCAGGCTAGACCAGCGTGCCTACCTCGCCTCTCTCAGGAATCTGTGCTAGCATTCCACTCTCTCTCTCCCTTGTCTCGTTCACATGCTTTCTGCTTTGGATTTGGCCCGGGGCTCTTGCTCTGTCTTCAGGGGGAAGCTGCTGGGCACCTCCTCCTGCACATCAAGACTTCGCCTCCTTCCATCTGGCCAGGGAGAGGTGACCCAGGAGAAACAAGCCTCCCGTGGCAGAGGGTGAGTTCTCAAGCTCATCGACCAGCCTCCAGCGCAGCCTGTGCCGTGGGCCAGAGTCAGAGCCAACCTGCTGGCATGGAGGGAGAGGGTGAAAGTGACCCTCACCGGCGTGTGCAACCAGTGTCGGAGGCGGGTGCCCACAATCACAGGGATACCTGTCCCAGAGGCACAGTGTGTGCCCTGCTGCGCACATAGCTGGCAGCTGCATCCCTGCATTTCTTTTGCAACTGAGCCATTCTGGAGCAGCCTCCTGTACCAAGGGAGGTGCTATTTGGCCTCAGACGTTGGGCATTCAGGACGGCTTCAGCAGAGGTCAGAGATATGGGAACCCAGGGTCCTGTGTCTAACAACTCGGTGACCTGAAGGGCAGTGCAGCATGGTGGTGAAATACATAGGCTTTGGAGTCAAAACTTCTAGACTCTGGTCCTGGCTCCAGTGTTTATTACCTTGGGACTATGGGTAAGTTACCTGGTATCTCTAAGTCTCGGCTTCCCATGTGTAAAATGGAGATGACTGGGGCGCCTGGATGACTCAGTTGGTTAAGCATCTGCCTTTGGTTCAGGTCATGATCCCTGGATTCCGGGGTCTGGGATGGAGTCCCATGTCAGGCTCCCTGCTGGGCGAGGAGTCTGCTTCTCCCTCTCCCTCTGCCCCTCCTCTGCGCGTGTTCTCTCTCCCTCTCAAATAAATAAAGTCTTTAAAAAATAAAATAAAATAAAATGGAGATCCTTGTGCCTATGTGGTGGGATTGGTGAGTAATAAATGGGTAACACAGGTAGGTGTCTGGCCTGTAGGAAGCCTTCCATGAGCATCAGCCACACTCAGTCCTTAATCTCCTTGAGCCTCAGTTCCTCCTTGCACATAAACAAGGAAACTATTTCTACACTCAGTGTAGGACATTAAGGGTGAAAATGACTTGCATCTATAAAAGGTTTTTCTCTTTTTTTAAGATTTTATTTATTTATTTGACAGAGAGACAGAGAAAGAGCACGGGCAGGGGGAGGGGCAGAGGCAGAGGGAGAAGCAGGCTGCCCACTGAACAGGGAGCCTGATGGGGCTCGATCCCAGGACCCTGGCATCATGACCTGAGACCAAGGCAGATGCTTAACCGACTGAGCCACCCAGCCGCCCCAGCCATGTTTAGTTTCATGAGAAACCGCCAACATGTTTTCCAGAGTGCCTGTGCCGTTTTATTATGCCACCAGTAAAGTACACAATGCATTTATTTTTTGACCTGCCTTGCCATAAATGCCACTAATCTCATTCTCCCAAAGTACATTTCCTAATTATAATACTGAATGTCCCGAGAACACCACCACGGGAGCAAAAGTCATCAGAGAGCAAATAGAAGCTTTGGGAACTAGAAGCAGTGACTGTCAAAAGTCAGTCCCTGCACTTGGACTTTGAGCTGGCTAAGATGCTAGGAACTTTTTCCTTCTAAAGATGCAAGGCTTGTTGGGTGTGGGTGCAGAACGAGGATGGGGTCCCGCACTGCTCCTCGTAGACTCTCCCCATCCAGCTCCTGTTTGACGGGCCTGGTGCTGCCCCTCCCCCTGCAAGCATCCTTCCTTGTTTTTAATGTTCTCAGCTGTCCTTGCAGCCTGTACTCTCTACCAAGGTTGCATTAAAAGTTTCCCCCTGTGATTCTGCAGTTTTACAGCTGGTTCAGTCATGTCTGCCTTTCTTAAAACTTGTGAGCCTTTAAGTAAACACATGCTCAGAAACACAGAACATTCCTGTGAATTCCTTTGAAGCTCCGTGTTAGGTTCAGAATGCGTAACATGGGTTTATGCCGACAGAAAGTCTGACCTTAATTTCAAAAATATTTTGTGGATGTTTGGAAAAGAATGTAAGTCTTGTATACCCGTGGTCTATCGGGTATCCCCAGAGATTCGTGTTTCAGAAGCCAAGACTAGGGCCATGTCAAACCTGTTTAAAAAAAAAAAAAAAGACAGAGAAAGGGAAATGCCAGAGGGCTGCCAGTCATTTACACTATAGTCTAAATGCTATGGTCTAAAGTCTACCTTTCCTGAGGGACGTTTCAAGTCAGGAGTGGGAGGAAGAAAGAGGACAGCGATGGGGAAGGGACAGCCAAAGGGGCGGAGAAGGGCGGAAGCTGGGATTAGCAAAGTCAGCCTTCACCTCTTTGCATCCTCTGACATCACTGAACAGGCATTTGTAGCATGTGTGATACACCTCCTGGTCCCAGAACATTCCATTCTGAGGCTCTTTGCCAAGAGAGGGCTGTCTGAAGCCCCAGGGAGACCAGAACCTGGCTGAGACCAGGTTGGAAGTTCAGGCCACTGTAATTATCGAGCTGGGCGGCTTCCTCGGGAGATCCTTTCAGCTCCTTGCGCAGCTCCTCTTTCAGTCGTGGCCCCTGGGCTGCCTGGGCCCCACCCTTGGGGAGGAGGAGGCCAAGTGTGGTGTGGCCAGGCCCACCCAAAGGTGATTTACAGGCCAGGCCAGAAGTGACATCATGCTTCCCCCATCCCCCACCCCACCCGCAGGGCCCAGAGGGCAGCTGGCCAGAGTGTCTTTTCCTCAGGGGTCTTGGGAAGGGGATTGAGCTGGTTAGTTTGGGTTAGTGCAGCCTGTCCAGGGAGTCATTGGGCCCCAGGAGCCCTTTCAGTTTAGGATGACTTCAGACTGGTTGGGTCTTACCTATGTCCCTGGGCCCTGGTGTGCTAATGGAGTTCACATATTTAAGTTGAGTGTGTCATTTAGGACAAACAAAGCCCCTCCAAGGTAAGGCTGTTTCAAAGCCAAGTGGCCAGGACTCAATTTGATGAGGCCCTATGAACCTCTTGACTCCAAATGAATACTCGCTCACTGTTCTCCTGCAGCAGACACCTCAGACTCAGTCCCAACCCCCCTCAGCTGGGAGCGCTCACAACCCCCGGTCCACAGCGGCCACACAGGCAGTGCGTATTTCTGTGCCACGTATGGTGCCAAGGGCTTTATGTGACTCCACCCCATGATGAACTCATGGAATTAGCTTCCCTTATCATTTCTACTGAAGGACGAGGAAGCTGAAGGTTAGAGAGACCAAGGTCCAAGGTCACAGGCCAGCAAGTGACCAGAGAGACTGGGCACCCAAGAGGTGTCTGACGCCAGACGCTGCACCCCACCCATAGTCCTGTGTGATGCCATTGCTCCAGGGAGCACAACGGGCTGGCGAGGCTGCATCCACACATCTGAAGTCAAACGGCTGGGTTAGGGGCACTGTCCAAATATCCTGTCCAGCTGGGTATGATGCATTCCCTGGTCAAGGGCATTCAAGAGCTGACTGGAAGACCGTTATGCTCTCCACCCCTGCAGCCCTGAGATCTAAGCCACACACGGGACAGGATCCGGAGGTGGGGTAAGTGTGTCACATCCACACTTGCAGGCTCCCGGGCCTGAAGGATCCACACTGACCCCGGGTCAACTAAGAATGGAAACAGTTCCTGCCACATCAGCAGGAAGCAGGGCCTTCCTCGGCAGGCCCTTCGGGGCTTAAACACACTCATTTCTTTAGTAAACCAAACACCGTGGAATGAAGGCTATGTGCCCACTGACCACATTTCCCAAATCACCAGTCTCCCCCCCAGAGCCGCCTCTAGGGACTGTGGGGCCGAGCATCTGGAATCGGGATTGAACCAAAACCCAGCTCCTGTGGCTCTGGACATTCTGCGTCCCTCCTTTGCCCATGCACCTCTGCTCGCCCACCAAGGGAGGGCGCGGCCACGAAAAACAGAGCCAACAGCCGGCCTCGAGTTTCCTCCATCACCCTGGTGGGATGGAAGCGTAGGGAAGTGTATGGGAAGTCCCGTAGAGCGGGACTCTCTCCCCACCCAAAGGCAGCGTCCGAGAGAAGGGATCTGTGTTCTGTAGTCTTCTGGAATCTCTTTATAAAGAGAGGATGCTCATTATGTTATCTGTGGCCTCCCAGGCTTGGGGGTGGGTGGGGACCTCAGCAGCCGGCAGCCACCCAGAGATGCCCTTCCGGCCTCTTCCTTTCTTCTCTGGTCTTCTGAACGAGGGCAGTGGCTTCATTCCACTGAGCCAGGAAACACTGAGCCCAGGTCATAATCAGGCTGTAGCAAGAATTGACTGATTCATTCTTGTGCCCTCTCCTGTGGTCTCTCCAAAGACCATGTCTCCCACTGCAAATCGGGAGTGACACTGCTCAGAGTGCCAATCGCTCACTCACATGACCCGACAAGGCAGGTCTCGGATTTTTCCTAAAAAATGGCATCTGTGGGTCTGAAAGGGATGGTGGAAATTCATTTTTCAATGAAAACATCATTTTCTCAAAAAAGAGAAAAAGAAAAAAAGTCTTTTGGGCCTGGGTCAGGGCAGAATTTTGCTGTCAGGGGTATGGTATGGGAAGAGAGAGAGGGAATGAGAGAGAAGGAGAGAGAGAGAGAGAGAGAGAGAGAGAAGGAACATCACAGCAGTTAAGGCTGTCCCAGCAGAGGTCCAGCAGAGCAGGGAGAAGATGGAGTAGGATTGCCTGCAGGGGAGCCGAGGCCTCTCAGCTGGGCTGCAGCCACCCTGCCCTCCCCACCCCCAGCCCCCACACCAGTCCCCACCCTGGGTGGCAGCTGCCCACAGCTTCTCCTGCCTGCTCTGACCCGACCTTGCCCACCCAAACTTTGGCCCCCCTCTGCAAACACAAATGGATGCTTATCTGCAATGCCTAACCAAGGTAAACAGCCCGGCACATGCTCTGCTCCCTGCCCTCACCCCCAAGGTCAGGCTGCTGGGCCAAAGGTATGCTCAGGGAGATTTTTTTTCAGGGACTATTTCCTGCTGGCAAGCCTTCTGGATTAGAAACCTAATGTAGAAACCTAAATCTAGATGGATCTTCAGTTATGAAATCCATTCCCCGGCCCTCTGCCCAACTTTCTGCCATTTTCCAAGTTTAAAAAACCAACAACCCGTAATTGCCACTGGACACACTTGGCGGGGACTCAATTTTTTCAAACAGAAAGTCTTCCTGAGGTCTAAACTAAACCCTTCAGGGTTTGGGGTGGGCCTGTTCCCCTCTGCTCTTCTCTCAAATAAACAGAGAATTGCTGGTGAGGGGCGTGCCTATGGCAGGCCTCGCCACACTCAGCCACATCAGCTGGAAGACGCTGTCCTAACGGCCACAAGTCTGGGAGATGTCAGGCCTGACCTCCAATCTGGTTGTGATGCTAGGTAACTGTGTGACCTTTGGCAAACTGCTCAACCTCTCTGAGCTTCAATTTCCTCATCAGGAGAATAAGGGGGCTGGACAAAATGGTCTCTTAGGCCCTGTTATGGACTGAATTATGTCCCTTCACAAATTTGTATGTTGAGGCCCTAACTCTCAACAGGACTGTATTTGAAGATAAGAGCTCTAACCGTTTGCAGTGATGTGGATAGAACTAGAGCGTATTATGCTGAGCAAAAGACGTCAATCAGAGAAAGACACTTATCATATGACTTCACTCATATGTGGAATTTAAGAAACAAAACAGAGGATCATAGGGGAAGGGAGGGGAAAATAAAATAAGATGAAATCAGAGAGGGAGACAAACCATAAGAGACTCTTAACTCGGAAACAAACTGAGGGTTGCTGGAGGGGAGGTGGGTGGAGGGATGGGGTAACTGGGCGATGGGCATTAAGGAGGACACGTGATGGGATGAGCACTGGGTGTTAGATGCAACTGATGAATCACTGAACTCTACCTCTAAAACTAATAAGACACTGTATGTTAATGAACTGAATTTAAAATAAAAACAAATGAAGATAGGTGCTGGTGCTCTGAGGGCTTCTAATTAAGGTTAGATGAGATTGTAAGGGTGGAGCCCTCATCCAGTAGGGGTAGAGTTCTCATAAGAAAAGACACATCAGAGAGCATGCATTCTCTCTCTCTCCCTGCTCCCGTAAATGACAGAGGAAAGGTCATGGGAAGACACAGGGAGAAGGTGGCTTCTGCAAGAGGCCTCCCAAGGCCCAGCCCTGCCCATACCTTGATCTGGACTTCCAGCCTCCAGAGCTGTGAGAACTAAATGTCCCTGGGACTTGGTTATGGCTGCCCAGGCGGACAAACTCTTCTCCCTCTGTCATCCTGGGTGACAAGTGGATCTGCTCTTCCGCGCTGCAGACTTCGGTTGGAGTGAGACCTGGGTCAGGTCTGCTGCAACTTTCACCTTTGAGAGACATTAAGATGGCCTGAAACCTGGTGGGAAAACCAGTGACCCCCAGGCTCTCCAAATATTCTGAGCAGGAGATATGTTCCTGATGCTCTCTCTGGCGGAGAGTGTCTGCTTCTGCAGAATTCCTTCAGATACAGATAATCCTTCACTGCCCACCCCTATCCCGACACCACCCCACTGCCAAAGGGCCCCTGACCCAGAGCCCGTGAGGAGCTGAAGGCATGGGGGAGCAGAAATAAAAGGAGAGAGAAGAGATGGTGTGTGTGTGTGTGTGTGTGTGTGTGTGTGTGTCTGAGTGTGTCCCTACTGTTTATGACCAGGGACCCAACTATACTTCTTGAGTCCTTGTCAACCGAAATGTCCAGCAGCTACCCACATGCATCACACTGCTGTGGCTGACTTTTCTCAGGCGGCGACCTCTAATTGGACTCTTCTTTATCCAAGTATCTCCCACCACTCTTAGAAAGTTCTCAAGGGTCCCCTCCTTTGGAAGCTCCTTGCCCACCTGCTTCTTCTGGGCTCACATGGAAACTGCACACATACTCTGGGCTCATCAATCCTACTAGGCTCTGGGATCCTGGGGAGAAAGAATGGGTCTTCTTCATCCTCCCCCAGGGTGTGGAGCATAATGGGCACCTAACAAATGTTAGTGGATGGCAGACAGATGATGGATGGACGGGTGGGTGGGTGGATGGATGGTAGATGAATGAATGGGTATGTGGGTAGATGGATGGATGGATGGGTGTGTGGATGAATGGGTGGGTGTGTGGATGGATGGGTGGGTAGGTAAGTGAACAGGTCGCTGAGTGAGTGGGTGGGTTGGGGAATGAATGAATAGAAAATCACTCTGCCTTTAGTTGCCCGGCTCTGTGTCTCCATTGAGTGATTTGCAGGCCAATCTTCCTAAGGTCTGGATTGGCTCACTTCATGACCCAAATACCTTCAGAGGTTGTGTGCTAGCTGCCAAATACAGTTTAAACTCCCCAGGCTAGAATCTGACCCTATTTGTCTAATTCTTCTGTCCTTCTCCCCCACTCATCTCCAGCCAATTAATAGCAGATGTTCTCTACACCCTGGCTCCTCGAGCCACCCTCTGACCTGCAGCATCAGTTGGAACTCTCAAGCCCTCTCCAAGACCCACCAAATCAGAGTCTGCATTTTAACATCTCCACTGAGTCACACCCACACGAGCATTTGATAATCACTACTCTAAGCTGTCCCTGAAGCTCCTGCCAGTTATCTGTCAAAATCCTGTGCATCTTTTAAGGCCTGCTTCTCCCTTCATGGAAACCCCTTGCTCCCACTTACCCTAACCCATCCCCTACACCTACACACACACACACACACACACACACACACACAGACGCACGCATGTACTCTTTTCTCAGAAGGACCACAACAGTTGGTTTATGCCTCTCTTGTCTCAGAGCTGACATTGTTCCTGAGGTGTAAGTATTTGAGACTCTATGTCTCTGTTGTAAATTACAAATGTTTGGTTAATAAGGACGCTGTTAGTCTATTTCACCCTGCGCCATGTCTTAAAAGATGCCTTGCACCTAGCTGGTGCTAGACAAATGCATTCAGTAAGTACAGGGATTATTGGAGGAAGGAATAAATGAAAGTCAGTTTCCTACTACAGGAAGAAGGCCCATGGGTTCCCCATTGTTGACAGCTGGCCTGGGCACCTTGGGACAAGAGTTCCATGTGCTGGCTTTTGGTTTTCTTCCCTGGAATGGTGAGGAGCATCTCAGTTTGCCTGCCCAGCCCCAAGTCTGCTCTACACCCTGGAGTGATGGGAAGTGAGACATCCCCTGTGGTGGCACAAGACCCTCTAGAGACTGTTTGGCTGTCTTATCCATGGGTCTGGTGGGAAGGAGAGATCTACCCTGTTGGGGAAGCACAGCCATGCCAGCAACAGCTTCAGCAGTCCTGAGTCCAACCTCTTCAGCTATCAGCTCCAGTACTGGAAAGTCAGGACAAACTCAGACTTCCTGACCTCGGTGAGTTCATCCTCCCAACTCATTTCCTTGGGAAGCCTTTCTGGAGGCCCTTGCCCAACCCACCCACCCCCTTTACCAAGAGGCTAGTTCTTGGTCAGTATATGGTTTTCTCTGCACTATACTACATGATGAAAAACAGAATGCTTTCTTCTAAGATCAAGAGCAAGGCAAGGATGTCCACTCCCAGTATTTCTACTATCATACTAGAGATTCTAACCAGGGCAATCAGGTAAGAAAAGGAAATAAAAGATATCCAGATTAGAAAGCAACAAGGAAAACTGTATTTGTGGAATGACATACTCCTCTATGATGAAAATCCTAAAGAATCCACAAAACAACCACTAGAGCTAATTAAAGGGTCAATGTCACAAGATACAAGGCCAATGTAAAAAAAAAAAAAAATAGACTGCATTTCTAGATGTGAGCAATGAACAATCTGAAAATGAAATTCAGAACATAAATTCATTCACAATAGCTAAAAAATAATAATGCAATTCTTATCAAAATCTTGGCAAAATATTTTGTAGACACACACAAGCTTATTCTAATATTTATATGGAAAGCCAAAGGATCTAGATGAGCTAAAACAATCTTTTTTTTTTAAAGATTTTATTTATTTCTTTATGAGAGACACACACAGAGAGAGGGAGAGACACAGGCAGAGGCAGAAGCAGGCTTCCCACCGGGAGCCCGATGTAGGACTCCATCTTGGGAGTCTGGGATCACACCCTGAGCAGAAGGCAGACGCTCAACCACTGAGCCACTGAGGTGTCCTAAGCTAAAACAATCTTGACAAAGAAGAATCAAATGGGAGGAACCACTCTACCTGATATGGAGGCTTACTACAGAGCTACTGTAATCAAGACAGTGTGGTATTTGCAGAGGACAAGACACAGAGCTCAATGGAACAAAATAAAGAAACCAAAACCAGACCTGCAAAATATGTTCTGTGGTTGGTTTTTGTTTTTGTGTTTTTTTTTTTTTCTGACAAAGACTCAAAAGCAATCCTATAGAAGAATGACAGCCTCTTCAACAAATGGCATGTAACAGAACATCCTAGGCAAAAAAAAAAAAAAAAAAAAATCCTTGCCCTAAATCTCACATCTTACACCAAGATAAACTCAAAATGGATCACAGACTTAAAATGTAAAATGTAAAACCAAAAAGCTTTTAGGAAGGAAGGATGGCAGAAAATCTTTGAGAACTAGGATTCGGCAAAGAATGGAGTACTTGGGGCATGAAATAATTTATGGGGATAAAAAAGTAAGTTGAACCTCATTAAAATTAAAAACTTTTGCTGATAAAAAAAAAACCACTAGTAAGAATGAAAGACAAGATACAGATTGGGGGAAAATATCTGAATATTATGTATCTGCCTTGTATCCAGAATCTATAAAAAAAATTCTCAAAACTCAAAAACACTGGCGCAAGCCTGCTTATAATCAAATTAGAAAGGCCACAGACCTGAACAGGCGTTTTACCAAAGAGGAGATATGATTAGCAAACAGACACATAGAAAGATATTTAACATCCTCAGCCACGGGGGAAGTGCAAATTAGAACTACAAGGTGATACAACTCCACACCTATAATGGTAGCTAAAATAAAACAGTGGTTAAGCCCGAACCCTGGCAACAATGTGGAGAAACTGGATCTCTCATACACTGCCGGTGCCATCACTCTGGAAAATAGCTTGGTAGTTGTTTCTTATGAAACCAGACATTCATATACCATAGGATCCAGCAAGTGCATTCTTGGACATCTGTCTCAGGGAAATAACAACTTGCATTCACACAAATGCTTGGACACTAAACTGTAATAATTAAAGGTAGTTAAAATGGCAATTTTTGTGTCTATTTTGCCACAATAAAAAAAATAACCTGTACACAAATATTCGTAGCAGTTTTATTTAGAATAGCCCCAAACTGGGAACAATCTAAATGTCCTTCAGTGGGTAAATGGTCAAACGAACTTTGGTACATCCAGCAGGATACTGCCCAGCAATCCGAAAGAATAAACTTCCAACACATGCATCACCCCGGGTATCACAGTGTATGATTCAATTTATATAACATTCTCAAAATGGCAAAACTATAGAGATGAAGCCAAATTAATAGTTTCTTGGTGTGATGGTTGATTTTATGGGTCAGCTTGTCTGGGTTAAGGGATGCCCAGATCACTGGCAAACAGTATTTCTGAGTCTGTGTCTCAGAGATTTTCTGGAAGAGAATAGTGTTTGAATCGGTTGACTGAGTGAAGAATATTGCCCTACCCAGTGGCAGTGGCATCCTCCAATTCGTTGGGAGCCTGAATAGAACAACAGGTGGAGGGAGGGCAAATCTGCTCTCTTTGCTCCACTTGGGACATCCACCTTCTCCTGACCTCAGACACAAGGGCTGGTGGTTCTTGGGCCTTCAGACCCAGACTGTGAATTATACCACTTGCTGTCCTGTTTCTCCGGCTTGCAGAAGGCAGACTGTGGGACTTCCCAACCTTCATAACCCCATAAACCAATTCCTATAATAAATGTCCTCATATATGTCTATAAATATCCTATTGGTTTTGTTTCTCTGGGGAACTCTAACCTAGCCAGAGACAAGAGATAGTGCATGAATTCCTTTGTGATGATGGAAGTCCTCTATCTTGATTGTGGCAGGGTTACATGAATCCCTATATGGAATCCCATTGTACAGGACCACCCACACAAACGTGTATGTAAAAACTAGTGGAAATTGGACGAAGTCTGTAGTCTAGTTACAGTATTGAACTAATGTCAATTTACTGGGTTTGATACTATACGATCGTCATCAAGATGCCACCACTGGTGGAAGCTGGATGAAGGGTTTGTAGGACTCTGTACTATTTTTGCAACCTCTCTTGAGTTTATAATCATTTCCAGCTAAAGGGTTTAAGAAGTAAAATGGGATTAGGGATTTTGTAAATATTTTAGGTTTCCTCCCTCAGTAACATGAGGGGGGTTGCCCGCCTTTCATGCATTTAATCTCCATATTTGTTTTCAGACTGAGCCAGCAGGAACTGAGGGCCCTGGGAGCCTGTGCGGAAACACTGGTTGACCATGGAAGGGGCAGAGTCACACAGAGCTGGCACTAGAAACCTAAACATTTCTGCCAGCCCCAGATCTCTCTCACCTTCCACCTTTCTCCCACCAGGCTCTGAGTTAGCAGAAGTCTTTCTCCCATGGGGGCCCTGCTGCTGATAAGAAGGCAACTTCTCCTGATTCCTACTGCAGTTGGCAGGGGAGGGGGAGTGCCCGGGTGGGTGTGGTTTGCCTGGCACTGAACCTTTAGGAAGCCCAGGGTTTTGCTGCTAAGGTACTGGTCTCTGTGCCGCAGCTCGTGGGTGTCCAGGCTGTAGCACGGAGACCTCTGGCCTGATCCAGGTGTGCAATGACACTGCCAGCCTGGCCTCCTCTTACGTCTCCTGAGTCGCTCGGAGACAATGCAAAGCAAACAAACAAAAGTCAAATTAAAAGGAAAGGAAAATCCAGGTCACACAGAACAGAGAGAGAGGGATCAGTTTGCAATCAGCCCTGTTCTCACGGGTCTGCACAGCCCTGCAGGGAGCATTCCCTCAGGCATCAAGCCCCAGGCCCGGGGCCCAAGGGGCCCAAAGGACAGGCAGGGCCTGAGCTCTACAAGTTTCACGTGGAGCAGTTCTGGAGAAGAGGCCTCTGGTGCCTCCTTTCCCTTTTCCAGGGCAACGAGATCTCAGCTGTCTGGCTAAGACCTTTGCCTGCCCACCTGCCGACTAGGAAGTCTCCAGAAACCAGGTCCATTTATTTGGCAGTGTCCATTTTCACTGGCAGCCTGTGAAAACTAGGTGTGGGGCCCAGCTCTGCAAAGGGGAAGCGGGAACCTCCATGAGACTCCCTTCCCCCATGAATGACACCTGCCTTGCTCTCTCTCAGCACCCCACCAATCAACTGCTCAGGCTGGGGACGTAATGGTTCTTTCTGCCCCCTCCCCATGGAATCCACCAGCTGACCCTCTTGGCTGTCCTCAGGAAATAGGTCTGAAACCTGATCCTTTTCCCCACCGTCACCCCCATGACCTCTCACCCTCTCCTCGGGGCTCCTGCCTCAGGGGTCTCTCCAGCTCCCCTATGATCTTGCCCTCCACTCAGCAGTGACTCATTAAAATCAGATCAAATTAATGCCATCACACCTGGAAGGAAACCCAAATTTCTCACTCTGGCGTACAAATTCTCTCCAGTATGGGCCCTGCCTCCTACTGCTTTTCCCCTGAGTTCCTCAACAGGTCACACTCTTTCCTTTTTCTGCAATCTCATGTGGCATGTGTGTCCCCCATTTCCAAGGGCTGGTCTTTGTCATTTGCGTCTTGGCTGAGCCAGTTCTCTTTGCAGAAGGGAGGACCCCTTCTCTACAGACCCAATCTCAAGAAGACGACTGGCCACAGCGGCTCCACCAGCACAGCAGCTGGGTTACAGTGTAGTCTCAAGAAAGCAGGCCCTGAGGAGGAGTTTAGAGCATGGAATGTTTATTCCATGAGCAGGACGGATAGGTAGAGGGGCAAGTGGGCTGATGCAGGCCCAACAACACTCCTGTGGGGAGCTCTACAGTTGGAAAGGCCCCAGAGCCCTAACCAGGAACAAGGATGGTCAGGCCTTCATGCTCCTGCACTGACCAGTCTCTGCCTGTGGGCCGCCCCAGGCCACATCCGGCAACGTCTGCAGCCCAGCAGTCCCATAAGGAGCGAACCGCTGAAGGCCACCTGCCAGCAGTGCTCCCAGAACAAGGACGTCAGCCAAGGAACTCTGGAAGGCACACCACAGTAGCCACCCATTGTGGCTTCTCTGACATTTTTAACCTTTTTTTGATTACATGTCTCTCTCTCCTAGAATGTAAGCGCCATAGAAGCAGGATTTGTTTGGCCTTGTGCATCCCTGTCACCACAGCCTAGCACATACCGGGTGTTGAACAAATGCTTCAATTTTTTCTTTTTTTTTTTTGAATGCTTCAATTTTCAAAACAACCCTGGAATATTCATAATTTCTCACTGAATAAATGAGTTAAATGAGGCTTAGGTTATGACACTTACCCAACAAGGGGCAGGACCAGAATTCCAGCCGGCGCTGTCCAGCATCCCTCACCACATTGGGGTCATGGAAGGGGGAAGTGCGGTGGTTGGTCCTGCGTTGACGTGGAAGGGTACACATTCTGAGTGCAGCTTTGATCAAGGTTATAACTTTCTGAAGCATTTGGGCCATTCCTTACAATTCCTCTCAATGCTTCATCAATGGCCCCTGTGCACACAGAAGTTGTAGTAAACTTGAGCTCACTGATTTGAAAGCCACGCCCCACATGCCCTTGTGCTACACACACAAGCAGGTTGTCAAACTGGTTAAAGCAAGGAACTACACTTTATTTCAAAACTGCTTCTTGTTTTGCCCCCCTTCACTGATCATTCTTTGTCAGCGCCCTCTCAAAGAAGCCTAATGAAAATCCCACCTCAGTCCTAATAGGGCTCTGAAGTACTTTCCTGGCCCACCTTGCCTGCTGGAAGAAGTCGCCAGCCTTTGGAGTTTCTAGGACCCCCATCTCTTCCAAAGAGCATCTGGGAATTTTGTCAGTCTGACCCCCATCCATGATATGCTTTGGGAAAACACTGGGGATGGCCTGACCCAACAACTCATTCTCATTCAGGAATGTTAGGACTCAGAAGCTACCACGATACTTTTGGAGTCATATGAACTACGACCACCATGTAGTTCTCCTTAATATTCAAGTCAACCACTGACTCTCTGCTGTTGAGGAAGTTACAGACAGGAAAACAATTAGTGAGAAAATAAGAGGTTTATGACTGAATTTAAGTGGCTGGTATTCTTTGGGGTAGATGGGCAAGGAGACAGGACTTAGTCCGGGCCAAATTCACTTGGAAGGGTGGCTTTCCCACTGCTTTTCGGGCACATCTTTGTATGGGCAATAAAGTTTATAATTTGTTGGAGGTCATGTGTATGATTTTAGCCACCCAGTTCTGAACGTGACATTCATTCCCTGTACACTTGAAGGATTTATGAGTTCAAGGGCAGAGTGTGTCAGTCAACTTTTAAGCAACACTGCATCTGGCACATAGAAGCTGTGGTGGTACTATAACTACTACTACTCCTACCACCACCATCACTACTACTAGTTAACCTTCACTGAGTACTTACTACCCAACAGCTGCTGTGTTAAGACCCTAATGTTCATTATGCCAATATTTCTTCATACAACCCTAATAAATTATCCCATTTTACAGATGAGAAAACTGAGGTCTAGAGGTTAATAACTACCTAACGTCACATAGGAAGGAAGTGTCAGAGATGGTGCTCAATATACAACTAGTAAATGAGTGATCAGTGGTTACCTTGGCCCCTTTGAACATAGTAGGTATTTCTGGCCTTTGGGCTGCTACTGAAAATATGTTCCAGACCTGAGCATCCCCTAATGGTAAGTGTATACAGGCACACACAGTTGTTGGGGGGATACATTAAACCCATTTCTTAGATTACAAGTTTACCTCTTAGATTACAAAAAGTTCATAGAACCAGAATGACATTAAAAACGTGAGCATTTGCACACACATGTACACACTCTACAGAATTTGAAATGTTTTTCTCAAAAACTAGAAAATTAGAATTGCTTCTGAGGAAACAGTTGAATAATAAAGTTATTTATTCCTCCAAAAAAGCTTATTTATTGAGATAACAGGTGGCTGAATGTCCTTTGATTTCCAAAAGTTAAAGAAAAAATATATTTAAATGAGAATGTCAAAAATGTGATTTTACTATAGCATGTTAAGTATTTTGAAATTTATTTTAAATGGATCCTACTTCAATTTTGTTTTCATTTAAAACAAGTCTAAGGACAAGCACCAAATGGAGAGCTTGATGCAGCCACACAACGTAAAAGGGATGCTTTAATGAGAGGTTGTACAGATAAAATGTTTGGGGTTCTTTAAAAATCAAACTTGAGAAATAAACTTAGAGCTGTGTGGGAAACCTCACATTTAAAATCTGAGAACCCCCAAAAATAAAATAAAATCCGAGAACTCCAATTTTGTAAAACTGAGAGTAGGAATTGGCCCTCCCCCAGGTAATTCGGAAGGTCCCTGCAAGAGCAGCCACGATGTCGCAGAACCGTCCCTCCACCACAGCTCATTGGCCCAAGGTCAGAAGCCTGTGCCAACTGGGGCCAGCCGGCTGCGTGTATGCAGATGTGGTTGCAAACCATCAAGTCTCTATATCTACAGACGGAAGACTCAGCAGATGTCAGCAACCAAGTTGATGGTGAATGCTATCAACTGAATCATGTCCCCCAAATTTCATAGGTTGGACCACCAACCCCCAGTGTGACTGTTGTTATTTGGGAGGGGCCTCTAAAAGAGATAACTAAGGTTAAATGAGGTCATAGGATGAGGCCCTAATGTGATAGGGGTGGTATCCTTACAAGAGAAAGATGTAGAGAACATGGAAAATGCAGAGAGGGAAGGCCACATGAGGATATTGTGAGGTCAGCCAGAGAGAGAGGCCTCCCCAGAAGATAAGTGTGTGGCACTTTGACCTTGAGCTTCCAACCTCCACAACTGTGAGAAGAAATGCTGTTTAAGCCGCCCACTCTATGATGGCAGCCTGAGGAGACTTAAGACAGTAAGGAAGAAAAGAGTGGAGGAGCAGAGAGCACATGTGGATTCAGAATGCATGTAGTTATTTTAAAGTCCAACAATTCTCCTGTGTTGGTTTCAAACTTTAGGATTCTTATAGTCTCCCATGGGTTTAAGCAAATTCAAATCTTCTGTTTGCAACTACATAGCACACTGGGCTTCTGGATAGCTAGAAGGTCATCCATAAATGTAAAACTTTTAAACCAGTTTAGAAGGAAACACAAGATGTTTCACCTCTGCCTTTTATAAGAGATTTTGCTGTTTTTTAAATGTTAGGTTTTCCATTATAAGTGCTATTAAGATTTTACACACTACAGTGGGAGTTATTAGGAAATCTGAGGGCTCTCTTTGCTATTGGCCTCACCACTTTGGGCCTATTTCCTTCCTAAAAAAAAAAAAATTATTTATGCGGATTACCAAAATTCTGATTACCACCAATGACTGACTTCACTACATCAAGTGGTGTGAAGTCACCGCACCCTGCAGGATGATTCACCATCTGTTCACTGTTTCTTCCGGGACTGACATTCCACACGCTCCAGGACCACCAGCCCACCAGCCCGGCTCTGCACCATGCTCTCTTATCTTTTGTGTGTGTCTTGCTCACGTGATTGTTAGGTTTCTAGTCCTGCTCCTCTTCACCTCCTCCAGCTACTGCATACTACCATTGTCCTTCCTTCCCTCTGTCTGGCCTGGAGGTTCACATGGGGATGTTTGTGGTGACTATATGCAGAGTCAGAGAATGCAAGGTATGGGCAACTCCCACAGCAGAGTGCAGGCACTCACCTAAAGAGGGACTTTTGGGCTGCCAAGAAGCCTTTTTGGCTCATTAGTTCCCAAACAGAATCAAAGGATCAAAGTCTGGTATCTGATCTGTTAACACCTGCTCATCTTTGATGGGCCATAAGAGGAAAAAGAGGCCTAAAACACTGTGACAAAGTTATGAGAATCAGAATGTTCCCTAGAAGTCAGGAGGCTTCCCTTATTTATTTTTAACATAAGTAAGCTTGCTGGTGGTTAACACATAAACTATCTTCCATGGTGCTATTTCGTCACCAGTAATCTACCTTTGTTCCAGTAATCTAACTGAATAAAGTACCCATGCTACACACCATCTTGTTTGGTCCACTTTCTTGATGGTTCCCAAAACATGTTGACACCCACTAATGACCTTACTCTTTCTAAATAAAAGATTGAAGGTGAATTATCACAGCTAATTTTCAGATACTCTCTGGCTTGTACATGATACACATTAGAATTAACCTTGGCTCTAACAATTTAAAACTTCGAATACAAAAAAAAAAAAGTAAACCATTGTCCCTAACACAGAATCACAAGTAATGGCATATCGAACAATGATAAAGATAGTGATGAGGGTGGGAACATGGGGTTAAGGGAATTAAGTGGAGTTTTGAAACTTCCTTTTCTAATTCAAAGTTTATTTCTTTTCAAATCTGATGACTCTCAGATGAATTTTTAGAAATTTTAGCAATAGTGATTACAATCATTTCTTTTGGATTGTGTAAGGCTGCCTTGAAATGAACACCTGGAAAGAAACTGAAAACAATGGTTCTTGTGATTCCCTTCTGAGTTGCACAGAAGCTTTTGTCAACCGTGCTGCACACACATGGTAAGACTGTGAACACTGCCTCACGCTGGGCCAGGCTATGTCAACCTGTCCCATCCTAACCAGCTTTAAGCCCGTTCTGAAAATGCTTATTCTACTCGACTCTGTGGCTTCCCTCTGCACCAACCCACGGGCGAGCTGACCAGGCACTCAGGAAAACCATGCAAACACAGGAATGGTCTCTGAGACTGTCGGAAAGGACAGGGGTGACCCTGGAAGACACAGATCTACACATTTAATGAATTTCCAAAACCCAAGCCAAATAAAAAACGCAACCATGCCAAATCTAAATTACAACACTTTATTGCAGCATCGGCAAAGGTCAGATTTCTGAAGCTGGTGAAGATCGGGCAGCATTTCCATGTGAAATGTTACAACTTTACAAGTTTTGTGTCTTATTTAATTCTACATGCAGAAACTGAAACATGGTAAAAGAAAAAATGCAAAATAGCTAGAAAAAAAGATGTAATCAAGTTGTAGCATACGGAGGTGCTCTTCAACTTAATTTACTATGCCTACCGGAAAGCCAACGGAAGACAACTACCCTAATAAATTAACAGATCGCCAGAAACAGACTAAGAACCCTCATTTCTATTTAGTGGGGCTGGGGGGGGGGGGGGACAAAACAAACAAAACAAAACAAAAACAAAAACAAACGCAAAATAAAAGCTCTACTGTTTCCATACTTTGTTTAGAGACAGAGGCTGTAAACCCATGAAGGTCAACAAAATCTTCTGATCCCCTTCTTGTTGTCCTTCGTCCATTTCCTGTGACATGCTGACCGCACGCTGTTTGTTTTCAATGATACTTACAATGGGCTCAAATCTCCCTGTTCTTGGGCTGGTGTCAGACTCCCCTAAGCCATCTGAACTCATGCTCTTGGTATAGTAAGTCTTCACATTTTTCTTTTACCCTAATAGGCAACTTCGTATTACTGACTCTGATGGATAAAACTGATTTTCTCCCTCATCCCTTGTTCCTCTTGGAACAAATTCCTAAACAAAAGCCTTCCTGGTGGATTATCTGGTATTTGGTTATCTTTCATCATTTTGTTGTCCTGCATGTAAGTTTTTACTAGAAGATTTTACTGCTTGCTCTATACTTTTCTACTGTAGTCCTGGAGCCCCCAAATGTATCTTCTTCCAACATGGGATGTTCAATTCAGAGACACTGTAACTCAAATCAAATTTAAACCTCAAGTTCATTTCCCCCATACCATTACCATCACAACCGTCTCTTCTCTGGCTCAGTCATCTCACTGACGCTCTTCTGGGTGTAACTGCTCAGGAGTCAAGTTAACCGTCTCATTTCTTGACTGCCATTCTCAAGAGAAGATTAACCCTCACGTGATTTCCATTACAAAAGGCCTTTCCGCCTTATCTGGAAGCGTCGGCTTGTTCCGGTGTTGGCAGAGGCTGCTGTTCCCGCCTCATGGCCCCAGCCTGTCCCAGGTTTAGATTCGCAACTCTCTAGACCGACATGCTGAGATGTGTCCACTGCTCTCATTCAATTGCTGGAGGACTCCACTATCCACAACATCAGATACAGGACCTAATGAAATGACACGTGCTGCTGGATCAACGTCTCCTGGAGGCACAAACAGGGCAACGTTAAAAAGAACTAGTACTGAGGGCAAGCTTGTGGTAAGAAAAGGCCCCCTCAACACCACCAACCACTGTTTTATGAATGCCTCCCAGGTAAATCGGTGCTTCTTAATGAGCACATACACTCCTACTGGACTAAGAAACAATAGGAGCAGAGGGCCATCAGAAAGAGCAATTCTGATGGCCGGCAGGTGGGTGGCCCTGGAGTCTCTGCTATAATTACTTTCTAAAAAGCTGAGTATAGGGTTGGTGTCCCCCCAAGTCCCCAGGCTGAAGTCTAATGCCAGCACCTCAGGATGCGACCAAACTTGGGAAGGGTCAGTGCAGATGCAATTAGTTAAGAAAAGGCCACACTGAGGTAGACCAGGCCCCTGGTCCAGCCTGTGTCCTCCTAAGGAGGGGAAATGTGGACAGAGACACACTTATAGGGAGAATGCCAGGTGATGATGGAGCTGCAAGGATCAACAGTACTTCAGAGCCAAGAGATGCAAAGACAGGCCAAGCAGCAGAAGCTGAGGGAGGGACCCTGAACAGACCCTCCTTCACAGTGCTCAGGAGGAGGCAAACCTGTGGACGCCTGCCCACCATGGCCTGTCAGTCAATGTGTGCTACTTCCTTCCGGCGGTGCTAGCTAACAGTTCACTACTCACAAAAGCAGCTTACATAAGCGAGAAACTGATTTCGAAGAATGAGATGCGAATATGGAAAAGTATCTTTGGCTGGATAGATCTATAACAGGACTGGAACTGAACGGAACAAGTTCAATAATACAAGCATCCCCTGAGAGAAAGAAAGTCTTTTTCCTGAAGTCAAGACCAATGGTCTAAGATAGAGTATTTTAAATAAGTACAATAAATGACAGGAAAAGAAATGTCCAGTCTTTCATAAGACAAATATATCCCTTGGGATCCCTGGGTGGTGCAGCGGTTTGGCGCCTTCCTTTGGCCCAGGGCGCGATCCTGGAGACCCGGGATCGAATCCCATGTCGGGCTCCCGGTGCATGGAGCCTGCTTCTCCTCCCTCTGCCTGTGTCTCTGCCTCTCTCTCTCTCTCTCTCTCTCTGTGACTATCATAAATAAAATAAAATTCTTTAAAATATATATATATATATATATCCCTTAATACAGGCTAGAATGTCATTTGACTGCTTTATAGGCAAACAGTCATTTTGAGAGATTTAAAAATTTAAGAGCTCAAAAAGTAATTTAAATGTACACTTTGGATTAAGCACTATTCTACAAGGGACACTATTTACAACAAAAATATCATTTATTTAGGTTTATACAGGGACATAAAGAAAATACCTAATAAAAAATGCACATCTTTTCAAGATGGATCAAAAAAATTCTGATAGTGTAACACCATACTCAGAGTGTGATCTGTGTTCCAGCAGTTTTGACATCACCTGGGAGATGTTAGAAACGAATGAGAAGAAGCAGTTTAGTATGAGTCACTATGGTTAAAATATAGTATTTTAGGGGCACCTGGGTGGCTCAGTTGATTGAGCGGCCAACTCTTGATTAAGGCTCAGGTCAGGATCTCAGGGCCATGAGACTAAGCCTCACATCGGGCTCCATGCTGGATGTGGAACCACTTAGGACTCATTCTCCCTCTGCCCTCCCACTGTCCTCAGCCCAGGCATGTACTCTAAAATATATATATATATATATTTACACATATAATATATGTGTAATATATGTGTAGTATATATACACATATAATGTAATTTTAAAGTTTAAGGAGCACTGGTCTAATTCATATGAATTTTAGCACAGAAACCATATCAGCACTAACACTTGCCAAAGTTGTGAAGTTTCACAGTATTTTCAACACTGGTAGAGTAGAAAACAACCTTTTCTGCATTGGTTAACTATTTTACTAGAACCCTATTGCCATTTTAACTCATTATAAGCAAATGCTTATGCTGTTAGGGCATCACTGCCCAGTGAGAATGGCTGCAACTTTAATTTACAGCTTATTTTAAGAATTCCTTGTGATTAGAAAAATTTTACATCATTATAACTAACGTCTAGGAACCTAACAAAATCTGCTTTAATAACAAAGTCCAAATGAATTTTCACCTTATCTGCCATACAACAT
Organism: Vulpes vulpes; assembly: GCF_048418805.1. Lineage (NCBI taxonomy): Eukaryota > Metazoa > Chordata > Mammalia > Carnivora > Canidae > Vulpes > Vulpes vulpes. Next base: position 109,204,061 of record NC_132781.1, on the reverse strand, counting down.
TGACAATATTAATAACTAATTTTAAAAAATAAACAGTAGTCAACGTTAAGAGTCAAGTTGAAAACAGTTTCTCAGACCTGATTCGAGTTTTCTCCTTCCTCCTGTTTAGGGATTCACCTCACAGCACGTTGTCCCTAAGGGATCTGATGAACCACTGCTCCAGATACACATCTTTCTACGGTCTGGCCCAGTGTTAAAAATAGAATAAAAAAGAGGTGCCAAACCACCAGGAGACTTCACCCCACCAGTTATGTTCCTTCAAATGACATTTCTTCACTTAAAACTTATGTTTAAAAAAATGGTTGGGGATCCCTGGGTGGCTCAGTGATTTGGCACCTGCCTTAGGCCCAGGGTGTGATCCTGGGGTCCCAGGATCTAGTCCCACATCGGGCTCCCTGCAGGGAGCCTGCTTCTCCCTCTCTGTGTCTCTGCCTCTCTCTCTCTGCATCTCATGAATAAATAAAATCTTAAAAAAAAAAAAAAAAAGGCAAAGAACATTTAGTGTTTGAATGGGTCAAAAACTTAGGTTTCTGTGATTCCTTATTCCTCTACCATGTTCACTCACATCTGTATTATAAGAGCACTGGCTTTAAAAATATTATAATAATACCTCAGAGAGAGCCATTTTTTAAGAATGATGGACAAGTTAGCATTTTTTATTGAGTTATGGCTTTAAGAAAAAATGTAAAACAGGAAGAGATAATAGCTCAAGAATTGGACTTGCACAAAATCAGGAAATAAGGAAAGAGGGAGCAAAGCTTAGGGGAAAAGTTTATTAGATGACTAAATAGAGATTTTTTTAAAGATATTTATTTATTTATTTATTTATTTATTTATTTATTTATTTATTCATTCATGAGAGACACAGAGAGAGAGAGAGAGGCACACACACAGAGAGAGAGTCAGAGACACAAGCAGAGGTAGAAGCAGGCTGCATGCAGGCAGCCTGATGTGGGACTCGATCCCGGGACTCCAGGATCATGTCCTGGGCCAAAGGCAGGCACTAAACCGCTGAGCCACTCAGGGATGCCCTAAATACAGATTTTTAAAAGTTTCTTTGTCCACTCCACAAATATTAATTGCGCACTTACTATGTGCTAGGCACAAGAGCTACAGAAGAATTATAAAAAAACAAGACAAGGCTTTATTTCTGCTCTCAATCTTCAGTCTCATGAGGTTTAGATAAAGACATGGTAGCAAGTGATGGATCACACAGGATAAGATCTGTAGAAATATACAGTGAATGAGGGCAGCATATACGCACCAACCTACATCAGATTTGAAGAATATCAAGGTAAGATCTGAAAGAAGAGCAGGAGATATCCCCAAAGGAAAGCATGAGAAAGTTCCAAACAGAGAACATTAACCAGAAGGATTAAAAGGCCAGCTTGGTTGGGAACAGAGGGAGAGAAAGAGTTAAGGCCAATAAGGTAAATACAACCAACCACCCCCCCTTCATGTAGGGCCATGGTAACCGAGTTTAGGAGTTTGGACTTTATCCTATAAGCCATGAGGAGCCGCTGGTTTTAAGCAGAAAAGTTCATTTACCCAGACAACAGATGTACATTTTAGAAAGAACCTGTGAGTACAGCAATGAGAAGGAATTGGAAGGGGCTGCTGATATTGGAGACTGAGAAGTAGGTCAGGGCGCTGCTAGCAGCAATCCTACAAGAGGTGATGGTAGCTTCATCTAGCTTGATCTACCTCCTCTAGCAGTGGAGGTAGAATAAATAGGCAAGTGTGAGAGGCATTCAGTAGTAGAATCAAGATTTGTTAATTAACTAGATATGGGAACCGAGGGAGACAACAGTCCAAACTTTTCTAGTGTGAACAACTGGCCTGGCAGTGCCTCCACTTGCTGAGCCAGAGAAGCTAGGAGGACAGAGGCTGGGAGCAGGTGACATACCTTCTAGGTAGTTGTTTAGAAGACAGGTAGATATACAGTCAGAAACGAAAATGTGTGACCTAAGCTGGAGCAAGGGAAGGTAACTGGGTCACAGGAGGGAAGGACACCTCCCACGGAGAGTATGCAGGGGTAGGAGTGGAGGGGCTAGGACCGGCCCTGAGGGACACCAGCATCTCCAGGCAGAGGCTAGCCCATAAAGGAGTCAGGAGACAGGAGGAGGAGTCAAGGAGAAAGAGAAAGACCAGAAGACAGGAGAGCCACATGAGTCCAGAGAAGAGAGTATGTCAAGGAGGGGTCCACATGCTAAGTGCTGGTGAGGCAGCCTGAAAGAGACAGAATGGACCCCTGGGAGGCGGCTGGGGGCAGGCAGGAGACTGCAGTCAGCCACAGCAGTGAGAGGTGAGGAATAAAGAGCAAATATGGTCAATCCTTCCAAGTTTGGTTAAATAGGGCTGGAGGGAGGGGAAGAAACAAGAAATTAACAAAGAGAATTTTGAAAAACTGAGTAACTGGTAGCAAACTAAGAAAGCCATACCTTTGTGTTCATCTATCACACATCTATTAGCATATAAGTTTACACATCTGTTTTCCCATATTTTTTCCCCTGTTGCTTAATAAATTTTGTTGCCTAGTACTTAATAAATTTTCAATGACTTTTTCAAATAAATATATGACTTGGACTTGAAAGAATTAGCTCTTTCAAATACCTATACTTAGTTTTCCTATTGGACTAGAAGCTTGTGCATACTTTGTCCTTTTTTGTACTTTTTAATTTGGCATGGTGCAGAACTGAACCCGTGGTAAGTGCAGTAGGAGTGAACGCTCAGGGGGGCAAATGATATTGCAAGTATCAATTAGGCATCAAATGTCATAGTTACTGATTCTTAATTCTACCCAAAATTTAAAAATTAGGAAAATGTACTATATATTAATAGAAATAATCCCATTCAGAGATGTGAAGCTCTAACATGGAAAAGCGAAGTTGATGGAAAATATCAAGATAAAAATATTCTAATAGTTCTGTTCACCTATCATGAGAAGAGAAATGGGTATTATCAAGAATACTGATACATATTTAATGCTCTGTAAAGAAATGTAAAAGGAGAAAAATAAAATTTTCATGGCCTGTTAAAACTACCTAGATTCTACGTTTTAGTAGCAATAAAAGGTTTTATTAAAGGACTTTAATGAAGTGTGAATAATTAAAAATGACCTAATATCTTATGCCTAAATAGATGAACTTGTACTTCAGTTCTAACTTGGATTTCTAAAAACATTATACTCACTAGATGTTAAAAAGTAGACCCCTTAACTGCTATGACAAATCAATGTTCTAACCTGTAATTTGATTAGTTGTCTGAGCATATAGGTCAAAGAAAAATGTTATCAAGAACACATAAACAGGGGATCCCTGGATGGCTCAGTGGTTTAGCGCCTGCCTTCAGCCCAGGGTGTGATCCTGGAGTCCCGGATTGAGTCCCACATTGGGCTCCCTGCATGGAGCTGGCTTCTCCCTCTGCCTGTGTCTCTGCCTCTCTCTCTCTCTCTGTGTCTCTCATGAATAAATAAAATCTTAAAAGAAAAAAAAAAAAAAGAACATGCAAAGAGTGAGGACAAGACAGAGACTCCTGTACTTTCTCGGCACTGTTGTCCACAAATAATGAACTATTCTGCTCCCAACCCTTAGCATACTCCTTCCACATCTACTTTGCCCACCCCCAAGAGCAAGTGACATCCTTGGGACTCTTTTACGTCCTTAGCCTAAACACTAATATCTTGAAGATCAGTAAAGCAGCAAAGCCAATGTCACCTTTGATTATAACCTGACCACAAGACAGAAAATTGAGTTGATGGTACGGGTCCTTTAGATCAAATCCCAGAAAAACTTTATTATTTTTTTTTAATATTTATTTATTTATTCATGAGAGAGAGAGAGAAAGAGAGAGAGAAGCAGGCTCTTCGCAGGGAGCCCGATGCAGGACTCAATCCCAGATCCTGGGATCACTCCCTGAGCCAAAGGCAGACACTCAACTACTGAGCAACCCAGGCATCCCCCAGAAAAACTTTAAATAATATTCCCCCTTAAAAGATGATGAGTAGGTCTTATTAGAAAACATCCTCTAGGGGCTCCCCAGTGGCTCAGTGGTTGAGAGTCTGTTTTCGGCCCAGGGTATGATCCCAGGGTCCCGGGATCGAGTCCCGCAGAGAGCCTGCTTCTCCCTCTGCCTAAGTCTCTGCCTGCCTCTCTGTGTCTCTCATGAATAAATAAATAAAATCTTTTTTTTTTTTTTTTTTTTGCAAAAAAGGGAAACATCTTCTATGTGAAATTCCTTATGGAATTTTAACTGTTTCACTTTAAGCAACTCAAGTTTAAGTAGAACTGGCATGGATCTCAGCAGGACATTTTATAATTAAAAACAAACAAACAAAACACGTCAAAACAAATTCAACCTCCAGGCTTAAAAGTGCAGAATACAGGTTTTGGGTTTTGGTAAACATTAACACTGACTTGAAAAGTTCTAACACAAAAGTGTCATCTCTAACTAGTCATCTCTGTGAATGCAAAAGAGAAAAGTAAAGAATCCAAAGAAGTCCACTCAGAGAGTGAAAGCCAAAATCAATGGGGCTGAAATTAAAAAACTGTAATTATTTTAAAATTTTTTCTTTTTCTCAAATACTTACAACTCAAAGACTTTTCTATTTTGCTAATTAGGCCTTTATCAGTAAGTATAATCCAGAACTATCTAATTTATTCATACCTCGTGAAAAATAAGTAGCTAAAGGAAGAAAAGAAAAAAAGAGAAATGGTCCTACCTCCCACCAGTCTTAAAGATTAGATCCGCATTAGGTGCTCCCTTTGGATGTTGGTAACGAGGGCGCCGCTCCCGATTGGTGTTTGCTGGAGCTGGGCGCTGGGCAAGAGACTGCAGCATTTCTGTAAGCAAGAGCAAAACAGAAAAGGTGGTTAACTCTCATAAATGCATTCCCCTCCGTGAAGCAAATAAACCCCTAAGGAGATGAAGTCTTTTAGTTCTGTCAGGTAAGCGATTAAAGAAAAACCACCATTACACAGACTACAATGATTAAGAAGTTCTGAAAGAGTACATCAAGGGAGGAGACATGCTCTGGAAGCATTTAATATCCAATGTCAATTTGGCCACTATATAAGTGTCTTGTGAGGCAGTAAAACAGTATGAGAAGCAGTCTGGTTCAATAGCTACAAACACATCTGGAGCCAGACAATATTGGTTCAAATCCCAGATCTGCCACTTATTAGCTACAGGACTTCCGGTTCATTTCCCTAAATGCCAAATGGGGGTAATAATAAGCACTTATCTCCTGGAATTGTGGTGAGGGTTAAGTGCTTTGTAAAAAAATACGTAAGACAGTGTCCAGCCCATAGTAAGCACTTACACCATTGGCTGTTACTGATTTTTAAAAATGTTGATATCAACCAGAAGAGACTCTACAAGAGAGATTCAAAGAAAGAAAACCTAATGTTTATTTACTTAACAATGTCTCTTGCACAAAAAGCAGTTTGTCAGTACAGTGCTATATAAACAACCATGTTAATGGCTCTAAAATCTGGGCGCCACAGAAACGTCAAGAGGCTGGTTTATGAGTGGACTCTATACATAAGGTTACAGTTAATTGAAGAGTGTAGGGTATATCTGCGCAAAACTAGAATCTTAATCTGAGTACACCCTCAAATTTGAAGAAGCGGTCCTCGAGACAAGATTCCCAAATAGACAAAATGAGATAATAATATGTATTGAATTAATTTGCTCACAGATGACTGGAAACATGAGACAATTAAAAATGATTATCATCTCAGTTGCAAACATAGCTGTAACAGCACAGAATCTAACTGAATTATGGAGTTAGCAAAATAGGATGAAAATTATATCATTATTATTTTGTAAGTGGGAAAAATGAAAACAATGGAATATAAAAACAATTTCTTAGGCTCAATATTTACAAAGGTGTTGTGAAAAGGAGGGGGAGGGTAAGGACTCTGGTATTCTATATTTAAAAAGCCCAAAAGACATCCAAATTTTCCACTTCTGTCCTATAAATGATTGCATACCTTGATAATCTTCTTGCTCTTGCCGTTCATTGATATCTAGTGTGAGTTTTTTCATTCTCATCCTCTCTTCTTGTTCTGCCTGTTGCTGGTTCCAGTGATTTGCAGCAAGTTGGGAAGACATGGGTACATTAAGGATCTTAAACTGAGAAAAAAATAACAAGGAAATGACAAATGGCTTGAGAAAATCAAAGAAAAAAAGATTTCAAATAAAATGCTAAGTAGAATTAAACAAGTTTAGAAAAATAATATCTTTCCTGTAAGTCAATAAGGACAGTATCATCTAAGAACATAAGGACAGAGAGACCTGTGGTCAAGATCCCAGACCTCTCTCTGATTGATCTATGCCATTTTGAATGCTTGCATCCTTGAAATGATTAGTAAAGCTTAATACTATGTAAGTCTCTGATTCATCTGAATCTGACTGAACAATCTGATTCTTCACATTATCTCAAATGTCCTCTTTTGGTAGTCTCTTTAATATGATGCACTTTTTAGTAAGTCCTCTTAAAATGTAATTCCCAGAACATTAAATGCACCAGGCCAGATACACTAAGGTGAAAAATCTTAAGTGTGGGTGTGAAACATCTACAAACCGAACTGCATTTCATTTTTTATTACAGTAGATAACTATTTCCTGTATCAAAATAAAAATATATTTGAGGTAGTCCATTTGGCTACCAGCCTAGCAGACCTCACTCACTCTTCCCAATGAGATGAGTCTGACTTAATGTGCTCTTACTGGTCAAGTACAGATTCCTTACAACTACCCTTTCTATTTATGAGCTCAAAACCATCTTTTAAAGAAAAAAACACATACACATACAATCAAGAAAACCTCACTGCTATCAAGATAATGAGCATGTCCATTGCTTCAAGAGGCTCCTCTGTTCCTCTGTAACCCATCTCTTCCCCTGCCCTACCCCCAAGCAACTGCTTACTTCATTTCTGTCACTACTGATTAGTTTGAACTTCCTAAAATTTTATGTAGATTCAATTATACAACACATTATTTTGTCCAGCTTCTTTTACTTCCCACAATGGTTTTGAAATGCATCTATGTTGCTGTATGCATGAACAGTTTGTTCGTTTTTATTGTAGAATATACTTGTATGAATGCATTACAATTTGCTTATTTACTCACTTGGGGTTTCTCTTTTGGGTTACTAAACTTATGTTTGTGTGGACATAGGTCTCCAATTCTCTTAAATGCAAAATGCTAGTAATGAAAAGCTGGGAATGGCTGGTGCATTTTACTTTTTTTATTTTTTTAAAGTAAACTCTATACTCACAATGAGGCTTGAACTCATGGCCCCGAAATCAAGAGTCACATGCTCTACTGAGCCAGCCCAGCACCCTGTGGTGTATTTTACTTTTTAAGAAACTACAAAACTGTTTTCCAAAGTAGTTGCACCACTTTACACTCACTAGTGAATGAGAGTCCCAGTTCCTCTACACCCTTGTCAACACTTGGTATGGCCAGTCTTTATAATTTTAGCCATTCTAGTGAGTAAAGAGTGGTATTTTCATTTTGGTTTTAACCTTCATTTTCCTCATGACTAAAATCATTTTTTAAAATTCAATCTAGAATTATGCTAAAAGTTGACATCAAGTTTACTGGATTGTATTGTCTCCAGAATGTACTTTTCCCTTGCTCTTTGAACAAGGAAATTATCTGCCCATTATGAATCTTTTGACTACTGTCTCATTCTGAAAGACTTTCGAAGTTTAACGACAACTGCTCTACAATAACACATAGAAGTTATTTCAGTCTTTGAGGATATAACTTGTTTTTGCCTAAAGACTGGGACTCATTTAAAGTAGATAAATTATCCCTTTTGGCACTAATTTTACCCAATCTTAAACTTACCTTTCCAGATTGAAATCTTCCTTATTGATAAAAGCAAAAGTAAGTTGTTCCCCCCCACCCAAAATCTCTCTGTAACAGTGGGATTACCCTTCCTTGTTCTTATGACCCTGAACATAACCTTTTAAAAAGTACTTCCTCAGGATGCCTGGATGGCTCAGCTATTGAGCGTCTACCTTCGGCTCAGGTCATGATCTCGGGCTCCCTGCAGGGGGTCTGCTTCTTCCTCTGCCTATGTCTCTGCCTCCGTGTCTCACATGAATAGACAAATAAAATCTTCTTTAAAAAATTAAAAAAAAAAAGTACTCCTTCAGGTCAACTACATTCCAATTTTTTAAAAAAGCGCCTAGGGGCACCTGGGTGGCTCAGTCAAGCATCTGCCTTTGACTCAGGTCTGATCCCGGGGTCCTGGGATTAAGCCCCGCATGGGGATCCCTGCTCAGTAAGGAGTCTGCTTCTCCATCTCACTCTCACCCTGTGCTCTCTCTCAAATAAGTAAATAAAAATCTTTAAAGAAAAGAAAAATCCTCCACACCCTCTTAACTACATCTCCTTTAGAAACTGCAAGTTGTGGGTTATTTCTAAATTCTACTGTATATGGTTTGATGATGGTCCATTTTTCCTTCACCCACAATTATAAATTCTGTGTTTTCCTGCCCCTCCCTCAAACTTCCTTTCAGTTCCACATTACAATCAGGGCTTTCATGAAATGTACACTTGCCAGGCACTGCTGTAAAGAAGACCATGGATTTTTGTGGTCAGACAGATGGGGTTCACAGCTCAGCCCTACTAATTATTACTACAATTTAGCAAAGCACTTAAGAGTGTACTTTCTCTCAGCTATAAAATGAGGATATGAACACTACCTTTTAGGGTTGCTGTGAGACTGAGACATATGTACAGTGTACAGTACGGTGACTAGCACACAGTAGGTTCTCCACAAATATTACCTATTAATAATGCATCAAAATAACAAAGTTCAGAATAATAGCTACCCTCAGTAGTTAACTATAACAGCTGAAACTAAAACTGCAGCAAAATAAAAATCACCAATTAAAAACATTACTTTCTTAGCAGAATACGACTGACAATCACCAAGTAGAAACTGAAACGCTACTTCTGTATATTGTTTTGAGGCCTGTGTAATATAGTCTGCATCAGGAATGTGTCTGTCTCAGATGGCACTTGCCCCAACTGTGTCTTATTTTTACTAACAAAAACTACTGAAACAAAGTTCAAATAAAATGGCCATCATTCTCTCTAATAAACTTTTATTTTTCACAATCAGGAAGACACACAAAAAGTAAGTTAGTGGAAAAGTTCAGTCAAAATGAATTTTCTGCCACTCTTTACATGTTACCTAATTATGTGAAAGAAAAATAAAAGAAATAAAAAGTAATAAATTTACTCTTCCTAAGGAGAATTACTGATTGGTCACATTAATTCAAAATGAAATTTTTAATTTTCAGCACTATTCATGAGGAAAGCATTCTGTTGCACCTGCTTTTTCAAATCCAGGTGCCATAAACTATTGGTAGATAAAATCTGAATTAGACACTGCAAACAGAGTGGGCCAGATTATTGACAGTAGAGACAGAGATGTCAAATTCTAGAAAGACCACAACTATAAGAATCATTTCTAGAATGATGACTTAAAGCAATTTTCTAATCTTCCCGTTACAGAATACAATTATGAAATCTGATTACCAGATATCTAATACAAAGATTCTAAATAAAATTTAACCTACCAGTATAAATCAATAAACAGAGCTACATAAATTAATATACATTAGTTTTAAATATAGAATTACACATAAAAGAACAATGTCTGAAATATAGTAGTAATTCTTTTTTTTTTTACACTAGTAATTCAATATGTTTTAGCTGTTACTATTATCACAATTATTTTATTTTTACTATAAGTAAGAAATCTGGCAATGCGGAGTACTGTCTCAGTGAAATACAAAATACCTGTTAGGTTTCAAGAGTCATTTATCAACTCTTTAGGGCTCTTAAAAAAACACTGTCAAACTGCATTAAGTTCATATTCAGTAAAAACAAATCAACCGAGGGCAGCCCGGGTAGCTCACTGGCTTTGGCCCAAGGCATGATCCTGGAGTCTTGGAATCAAGTCCCACATCGGGCTCCCTGCATGGAGTCTGCTTCTTTCTCTGCTTGTGTCTCTGCCTCTCTTTTTCTGTCTCTCATGTAAATAAATAAAATATTTAAAAATATATAAATAAATCACCTTTATAACAATTATTACTCCAGAAAATCTAGTTTGAATGGCTTCAATTTTTTTGTCATCTAATTTGCTATAAAGTTGTAACTTTTTTATTTTTTTTATTTTTTTATTTAAAAGATTTTATTTATTTATTTATTCTTGAGAGATAGAAGGAGAGAGAGAGCCAGAGACACAGGCAGAGACAGAGCCAGAGACAGGCAGAGGGAGAAGCAGGCTCCATGCACCGGGAGCCCAACGTGGGATTTGATCCCGGGTCTCCAGGATCGCGCCCTGGGCCAAAGGCAGGCACCAAACCGCTGCGCCACCCAGGGATCCCCAAGTTGTAACTTTTTTAAAAAAATGTTTTGGCAGCTTTACAGTAAAGGCACTTGGTAAGGGTGGCATCAGGAAATTTGTGTCCTGTGCTCTCTGTATCTATTACTATCTCTTTTAAATCCTTTTTAAGTACTCGAGAACATTTTCCTTTGTAAAACTTGTATCAGATCAGTCTTATAAATAAATAGAAACCTATATTTTTCACATTTTTGATCAAATCATTATGAAATTTCTTTTATAATGTTATACTGTTTCATTAGTGTGATAAGTACCATAATTATTAATCTCATCAGTTCTGAATTATGAAGGACAGTTCAAATATTATCAGGAACCCAGTAAGGGGGGGGACGGCCCACCCTCTTTTCTTTGTGTTAATGTGGTGACAGAAACATCTTAGAATTGCAGCTTGTGATTTCATGGTGATCAAGAAATTATGTCTGCCTTTCTTATTGGGCTGCTTTGCCTTGAGTATTTTGTGAAACAGTAATATGTCACTTTTTCTGTGTTTGTATATACATTTAAAACCAGTTTGTAAAGTTTCTCAGGAAAACCAGCTAGCTGAATAAGTAAGAGCATTTTAATATTGGAATCTGTAACTTACCTTGAGGAACTCAAATTTTCACCTCTCTTTACCCTTATCATCTCAAATAAAGCATCTATTTGGTACTAGGGACAGAAAATGACTTAGAATTTAGCTGTGATTCTTTTTTTTAATAATTTATTCAAGTAATACAAAATGCATAAAGTCCAAAGGTATCTTTCCCCTACCCCACCTACCCATATTCCTGGCCATCCCCACTGCTGCTGTAAACATTCCTATAAATATCTTTATATATTTGCGGAAGTATATAGTATAGATACGTAGAAGTGGAATTGCTTAAAGGTTAAAGAAATAGAAATTACTAATTTGAAAAACTAGTCATAGATGTGCTCATACTGTCTCTCAAATAAATAAAAATAAAGATAAGAAAAGTGGTTCACAAGATGTTTGCCAGTGATACAAACATTCAGCAGCTAAATTGGAATGGGAACCAAGACGTATCTAACTGAAGTTGCCATGTACTGCCCTTCACAATGGAAAAAAATCCAGGCATCCAATGAAGGTGTTTTAGGTTATGTTTTATTTTTTTTTCTAAATATTTTATTTTATTTATTCATGAGAGATAGAGACAGACAGAGAGAGAGAGAGAGAGAGTGAGTCAGAGACACAGGCAGAGGGAGAAGCAGGCTCCATGCAAGGAGCCCTATGTGGGACTCGATCCCAGGTCTCCAGGATAGCACCCTGGGCCGAAGACAGGCGCCAAACCACTGAGCCACCCAGGATCTGATTTATGTTGTATTTTTTTTTTTTTTAAGATTTTACTTATTTATTCATAGAGACACACAGAGAGAGAGGCAGAGACACAGGCAGAGGGAGAGGCAGGCTCCCTGCAGGGAGCCCGACGTGGGACTCAATCCCAGGTCTCCAGGATCACACCCTGGACTGAGGGCGGTGCTAAACTGCTGAGCCACCGGGGCTGCCCTAGGTTGTATTTTAAAGCTACTTCATAACTGTAGTTGAAATTGAAACATACACACACATGCACACTCACAATCCCAGGTATAAATTGCTCCAGTTAAAAGATATATAAAACAAATGATTCCTTATAAATATTTATTGCAAAAAAGTGAGTTGCTTACGAATATTAAGCTATAATAAATATACTGTATATTTGTTTAAAGCAATCAAAAAAGCTCATTAGAACATGATATAATAGTTCTATTACATTAAAACTTGTTTTAATGATCAAAATATTTTTTAAATTCATTATTCTAGTTCATAAATATTTAAATCTAGAAAAATAAAATATAAATAGCATTATCCTCTTTTCAACTACTCATTTCCTTAGTAAAAATTTTTATTTTCCTAATAACTACAGAAGAAAGTTCTTTCTGAGCACAAATCTGGTGCACAAAGAGATCATTCACCTAAGAACTAAAGATTCCTATAAGGCAAAACATTTCACATTTCTAGAAAAACTGTTGCACCAGAAGGGCCAACACCCAAAAGTTAAATAAAGAAATAAAAATCTGAACAAAATAACTTTCTTTTTCAGACCACAAAATACCAGTGATGTTTCTTCAAATAATGTTCCTAAAACTGAACACTTTCCAAAATTCCAAATAAAGTTTATGAGTTGAAAATGTACTTAATAACCAAGTACTCTGAGCTCTCATTTCATGTTTAATATTTTTAATAAAGTTCAATGAAAATGTTTCCTTAAAAATTAAACTTTCATATTTTAAGAAATATGAATTTCCATTCCTCGTTTTGTATAAAGTTATATGGGTTATACAGAATATATACGCCAAAAATATTCCTTCTAAAAAATGAACACATATTTTTACTTTGATCAATGCAATTTAGAATTTAAGACTGCTGAAATGAACTTACCTTTCAAAGTGCAGAAGTTTCTCAGGGCAGGCTATGGTTTAATTTATGCCTACATGTTCTAAAAAGGTCAAACTGGGTATGACTTGACAAAGTTAAAATGAATTTTCACATGTGCCTCACGAAAGGGAAGGACAAATGAAGAAAACAGATTTAACTTTTGTGCTCATACTGTCTCTCAAATAAATAAAAATAAAGAAAAGTGGTTCACAAGATGTTTGCCAGTGATACAAACATTCAGCAGAACTGAAATGGGAACCAGACATATCTAACTGAAGTTGCCATGTACTGCCTTTCACAAAGGAAAAAAACTCTCTTTTGTGCTCAGAAAATCTGGTATGGGGGGACACCTGGGTGGCTCAGTGGTTGAGAGTCTCTTTTGACTCAGGTCACAATCCCGCATCAGGCTCCTCACAGGGAACCTGCTTCTCCCTCAGCTTATGTTTCTGCTTCTCTGTGTCTCTTATGAATAAATAAATAAAATCTTAAAAAAAAAAAAAATCTGGTATGGGGCACAGGGGAGGAGCTAAGAGCTTTTAAAGAAAACAGAGAATGAAGCAGACCTAAAATGTAATGATGAAATAGAAAAGTGAAGCTCAGAGAACGAAATAATCCCTAAAAAAGAAAACAAACTCTGGGCTTTGAGAATCCTGGGAACTGTGATGAACTAGCAGTTTCAGGTGCTCTGAGGAGAGCAGTTTTGCAAAGATCTTGGTTCAAGACCAAGTGTGGGATCTTGGTCAAAACACCCCCTTATTTTCCTAGGGGCTGAGTAGAGGATGGGGGTACGGGGGAAATGCCAGAGCTCAAACTTGGCCTGAGGGTGGATGAGGACAGAGCTCTCCTAAAAAAGCAATGACCCCAGCAGCGGGGATGGAGGGGCCATGACGGGAAAAGAATTATGAAGGCAGCTTCTGAAAGACACAGCAGTGCACCAAGACTAAGCCAAAGTTAACTACTGACATACAATGTGATGTGAAGCCTTCCCTGGCCCTCCTTGTCAGGATTCTAAGTGGTGTACAGTTTTGCACCTCAAGATTTACTTGCAATACAGCAAAATAATGGTATCCTGAACAACTCTGAACCTCTGAGTATAGGAGAGGTTACCTGACAAAAGCAAAGATAAAAATTAATTTGGGCGTCATCTCTTTGTGGCTATACTAGTGGAGAGGAACAACTATCCTTTCCATCACAGATGTTCTCTTATTAGAGGTCTTGTAGACCTTCAGCACACAGACTCCCCTCTCTCCCCACCCCAGTCTCTCTCTAGCCTCTATTTTACTTTATTTTCCTTCATAGCATTTTCCCCATGTCTCCTGACATTATGTATTTCTTTTTTTTTTTTTTAAGATTTTATTTATTTATTCCTGAGAGACAGAGAGAGAGAGGCAGAGACACAGGCAGACGGAGAAGCAGGTTCCACTCCATGCAGGGAGCCTGATGTGGGACTCGATCCTAGGTCTCTAGGATCACACCCTGGGTTGAAGGCGGCGCTAAACCGCTGAGCCACCCGGGCTGCCCGACATTATGTATTTCTTCACTGTCTGCCTCTCAGCACTGGAATGAAAAGTCTCCCCTCACCACCTCCAGAGGAGGGACTCTGGTAACTGCTGTACATTCTGCACCTGGGACAGTGCCTGGTGCATACAGTGAACATCAAATTACCTGTTACAGGACTAACTGAAAGAATACAGCTTGTCTCTAAGTTGTGGTAGCCACCATATTTCATAGAATCTAACATTCCCTTAATTTTAAGATGCTCCATTATTTTACATACCACTAAAAGCTGAATAAAAAAATGTTGCCGATTATCACAAGATCCCATCAATGCTAGAAGGCATAATGTTAATGTGGGAAAACTTTTATAGAACTGGTGATGGGGGATATATCCCAGAGCTGTGTCTGAGAATTGGGCTTTTTTTTTTCTTCATAGCACGTTGCATTCTGCAAATAGACATTTGTCTATCACCCTTGGCAGGATGATACACAAGGATACACAAGGACAGGACTTTATCTTATCTATGCCCATAGCCTCAGCAGCTGGTATTTTTGGCAGTAGTAGATGCTCAATAATCAATAAATATTTGATGAATGAGTATATAAATCCCTAAAGTAACAACTTAGCAGTCAGGGAAATGATTTTGAGGAGCGTCTATAAGATAAGGAAAGATAGGGGAAGCAGTATAAGGAGAATGGAAAAGGATCAAAGGTCAAAAAACAATGATTTTCTTTGTCTTTCTTTTTTTTTTAATATGGTATTTATTTGAGAGAGAAAACGAGCACAAGTAGGGTCAGGAGGGCAGAGGGAGAGGAAGAAGCAGGCTCCCTGCTGAGTAGGGAACCTGACATGGGGCTCAATCCCAGCACCCTGGGATTACAACTTGAGCCAAAGGCAGACATTTAACTAACTGAGCCACCCAGGTGCCCCCAAAAAACGATTTTCAAGAGAAATCTTAACAAATGAAGATTTTCTTGAGCTGTATCTGTCATCATCTTCCTTTCCTTTTCTATTTCTACCCTGAGCTTACTTATGAAACCTTCCTCCTGAAAGTCAAATTATTTATATATTCTAATATATAAGAATTTAAAATTTAAATGTCCTTTCCTTTAAAAAGTATCCATTCAACAGAAGTCAGGTGTGTCTTCCATACATATAATAAATAAAATTATTTCTACCACTGAATACTTTAAATATTTCTAACTCTTTCCACTTATAGGCAAATGATAAACTTAGAACCTACAAAACAGTTACTACTTAAACCTGCGAACAATCAATTGTGAATGTAGAGAGGACAGTCTCTTACCTGTTGTTTATTGCCTTTTCTAGTTAACATGACAAACGGCATCGTGTCTGCAGACTCTGTTTCTCCCTCCCCACCACCAAGTGGGGGCCCTTTCCTCAGCTGGCTTTTGAGATGCAAGGGAATAGCAACATCAAGTTGGTGCACTTTGACAGATTCACCACTTCGTTGCTTAAAGACAGAAATGAAAAAATATAAATATACTCTAAAGTACACATCAGTATATGTAAATACAAATTGCAAACAATTCATTCAGTGCCATATTTCTTAAAACACACTAATCATTAGAGCCAAAGTAATCTTTCTGAAAGGTAGCTGTAACGGAGTCCCCCACCCCACCCCGCTCCCAACTCTTTACATATGACTTGGCAGGCCTATGTGACTGGCTCCTGTTTATATCTCTGCAGCCTCTCCCAAGCCCAAACACAATGCTGTCGGTTCTCCTAACTTCACTTGCTCCTGAAATGCATACCTATACCACACATCTTCCTTCATAATTATCCTGTGTCATAAGTGTCTGCTCATCTGTGAGAATCTTCCACTAGGCTAGTGGGGTTCAGCACTGGACACCCTTCCCGGGGTATTCTTAGCAGTGTTTTACATACCACAGGTGCTCAATTAATATTTAAGAATGAATGAAATCTATTAATGTTCAGATTTGTTTGCTTTGTTAATATTAAGTTTTTAACATTTACACTGGATTTATCAACCAATTATTTAACCAAACCTTTATTGAAGACTTACTGTGCATTACGCTTAGGGGTACTAATACTAAAAACATAGTCTCTACCCTCAGCTCATAACTTAAGTAAGAGAGAGAAACAAATTAATCACAATTTACCCAAGTTATATATATAACCTGGGTGGGGGTGGAGTGATTATACAGGTCTGGTTGGGAGTGGGTACATGTGAGATTTCATAAAAGACTGAATAAAAATGGGAGACTTGAGAATGCCTTTAAGGCTTCATATGATTTCTAGTAAGTAGATGGTAGCAGAGCAATTTGGGGATATGGAGGGAATTTAGGAAGGGGAAGAACAGGTGCAAGAGCAAAGGCATGAAACAGCATCATGCATTTCAGGAACTGCATGTATTTTCTATATTTGCTGATGGAATACAAATGAGGAAAGAGCTGAGCATGATTCTTCAAAGCTAAGCAGGTAATCCTGAAAGGCCATGAAGGTTTTGAAATTGCTTTACTACAATTTAAATGGTCTTTTGATATAGGCTCCCTATTTTCAAAAGACTTCACATCAAATAAAAAGGTAATAAAGGTGTAAAGTTTTATTTCTAAGCTCCAATTTATTAGAATTTGCCAGAAGTTCTCCAAGGTTTATAAGATTTATAAAGACTTTTTACTTAAAATCTGAAAGGATAAAAAAAAAAAAAAATCTGAAAGGATCAGGTTAGATCACTTGATTCATAAATTACCTACTAATATAAATATAAGCTGCAACTATGTATACTGTTCTATATTACACACGTTTTTCTTCTTTTTGATTCTATGTCATGGGTGTCTTTCTAGTTGTATATACAGGTTAATTACATAGCTCGCCTCACTTATATAGTTGGTCCTCTATTGACAGTCTAGACTTTTTTTTCTATTACAGTATGACATCTTAGTATATTTAATTTCATGCATTTGAGAGAAAGTTAGTAAGGGTAAATTTTTAGATCAAATAGCGTGCCCATTTGACAGGCATACTAAATTTTTCTTAAAAGGCTGGGCCAATTTACATATTCCAAATGTAGATGTTTATCCATATTAACCACAATGGGTATTATTATCTTAATATCTGATGATCTGAAAAAAAGGCCCATCTTTATTTGCTTATCTTTGATTATCAGTGAGTTTCAGCATGATTTTACCTAATTTTTTTCAATCAACAAAAAAATCCTGGGTCACTGACTGGCTGCATCACTCAGCATCACTAGCTTATAGGATCTGTTGCTATAGTACAGCTATGAACCCTGTGTTATTTTGTAGGCTATATATATAGCCTACAAAGGGAATAAACTGCTTATCTGTCTCTCCAAAGGGAGTACGATTATGTCTTATTTGATAACTTATGCTAAGTAACATGAATTTAAGACTTCCATGATATTTCTATATATGAAGAAACTTTAAAATAAGTAGGAAGCAGCAAATTGGCCTAATATACCTAAAACATGAATTTGTACCTTATCATAGCTACTGGCCCTGTAGCATCCATGAAAGTAAAATCCAGTATTTCTTTCCTAAAGAACTACTCCATCAGCTCAAAAAGAGACTATGATATCTTCCATCCTAAAAATAGCCCTCCTCTTTTACCTCGTTAACTCCCCCTTTCTCCTCCCTTTCTAGTAAAACTCCTCAAAAGTCCTTTGTCTCTGTATCTAGTATTTTTACTTCCTCCCTATTTTCCAATGAGCCTGCAGCATAGGGCCCTCATTCCCTTTCCCCAAAAAAAGCTCTTTCCTTGAATCACTAATGGGTTTAACAACAGCCATATACAAGGTGGTAGTAAAGAGTCCAAGGTATATGACCTCTAACTAATGAAAAATATAATTAACCTAAATTACTGCAAAGATGGAGCTTTTTATAAAATCCAGGGTATTGTCAAGAATATATTAAACAACATTTCTTTAAACATCAAATGAATGACCAATATTCCTCTAAATATTTACAATAAGTTGTTCAAATTTTAAATCAAACTTAAGAATTTGGCATATTAAATTTCTCCAAATATTTATCTTTGGCAAAATTTGAATCCTAAACAAACTAGAAGTAAAAAGGTCTTAGAAACAGATAGGACTTCAGAGAGAAAAGGCAGAGACTGGTATAGTGAAATTACTCTGTTCTAAGTCTTATATTTACTACTACTATTTATTTTCCTGCAGTGTATCTCAAAGAAATGTGCAAATGGGGATGTGGGATACAAGAAGTACTGGCAGCTACAAGCTGTATAAATGAGGAAAAAGCTGCTGCAGAGGCAAATGTTTACATGCGGAGACCCCTGTCTCCAGAACTGAACATGCTGCAGTATTCTATAATGAGAAGACACTTAGGGAGTAGAGTAACCGATTTGTACCTGAAGATTTTCCAGCATCATTTTATCCAGAGCTTGAATGAAGTCCTCATCTTCCACACAAGGTACATGCTTAAGTCCACCTCCCTTAATCATTACCTCCTTATTAAAACAAAACAAGAAACCAGACAAATCTTAACTATAAAGTTTTGGAAAACAGAGTCTTTTGTACTGATAACTTGGTTCAACATAACTCAATGAATGAATAAGCAAAGTATGTAATATGATTATGCTAAAAAAAAAACTTATTAATATAGTAAAGTACTTAGGAAAACAAACTGAAAATGAATTTCCAAAGGAGTATCTTTCAATAATCACAAGAAACACACCTTCAGTGACTAAAACTAAAATAATAATGAGAATGTTGCATGATTTCAAAACTCAGTTTTCAGCCATACATACAGTATTTTCTTCATCAGTTTCGTTCTCTTTATTGGAATCTGTAAGGTAATCAGTATTCTCTTCCTCTTCCTCCTCGCCTTCATCATCATCATTATCAGAACCCTCCTGAAATTATTTAACATTAGTGGAAAATTAAAACATCTTGAAAAGGGTTACTATATTTTACATGCCTTAAGATTCAAATACTTCTGTATAATTGTTCATTATTCTCAAGTTCCAGCAGTCTGCCTACAACTCAGGGCAAAGTCAGCTGGCAGCCTTAACTGAAAACTAATGCACACCAGTAGCTGAAAACTCATTCACTATCTTCTACTGATCTAATAATACAAAGATCCTTTGTAGAGACTCTTCCTTGAATTACACAAGGAATGAGCTTCCTGAACCTTTTGTGTTATTTCTCTTCCCTATTTTTTTTTCTCTTCCCTATTTTGAGACTATATTTCTCATAGTATTTCTTTAATACCCATCTAACTCTGGAATGAAACTCAATAAATAGTTCAAATTTAACATGGTTAGTTGAAAGCAAGGACACTAAATTTATAAAGTGCTACATTGTATAAAGCACCTCAGCTTAGAAGGTGCTCTCACATACTTCATTTTGTTTGCTCTACTGAATTCTGAGGAAGGTAGGATAAGCTTTCATGTCTTCATTTTTATACATGAAAAAACTAAGGCTTGGATAAATTAAGTGACTTGCCCGAAGACACATTCCTTATTAAGCAGAGGAACTAGACATTCTGATCCCCCTCACCACTTCTCTCCATCCTCTCCTGCCAATGTCCCCAGCTCTTCTTCTATCAGCCAAATTTCTTTTTCAAACAGAAGACTGGACAGAACTTGAGTGATTTTTCAAAAGGGCACACACACACACAAAAAGCACACAGTTTGTACCCCATCTGCCTATTCTTCCACTTTCAACAAAACAATTCACTCTCAGTTTAAAAAAAGACTACACTAAACTCAGCTTCTTTTCATTGTGTTAAGAGAAATAATGTGAATGAGAAATAATTCAAGAGAAAAATGAATTATTTAAATGTTACAACTCTTTTGGTATACATAACAATTCCCACAGTCCAAATAGTGTCTTATAATTCACTATATAGATATTTGAAGATTTTTTACTGTTTCTGAAGTGGAAATATTCTGGGAATGTAAGAAATACATTTACTTATTTCAAATGTAATGACTTTTTAAAACATAAGTTTATGATTCAAAATCAAATTTGCTCTTAAGAGATGCTCTTAAATTTGCTTGAACAAAGTAATCATTTCTTAACATTTAAAAAATACTTCCTATTCAAAAATTAAGTTACACTAAGCTAAAATGCATTTTTTTCTCCTTACCCTTTATTATATTACCCAGGCAAAATAAAATGGATTAACTGTTGAAATTGAAATGCTGAACAAGAATTCCACTATCCTAATCCCTATTTTACACAATAATCTGTAGGATCAGGAAGTGAATGGATCACAAACGCTGGCTGAGGAAAGCAGAAGGGGCAGCACACAAGTCACACTGTCTGAGTCCAGATACTGGCTCACCACTTCCTACTATGAGATTTTGGGCAAATTAACTTACCTGTGCCTTATTTTCTCACCTACCTCATGAGAGGTAGGTGGTATGAGAAATGGTAATGTAAATATTATTTGCATTTACAATGATAAATCTGTACTTACTGTTAAATTATGTAAATGCTACAAAATACTAAATTGTAGCAGAACATTTACTTTAAAGTTATCTTTAAATTTACATAGCTGATATTCAGGAGGAAATATTCTCATTTAGGTGCTAGGAATAACTTCAACAGGCCATATGGAGCCAGGGACCAAGGTGAGGACCAAGATGAAAACAAAGTACAATTTGTCTGAAGAGTGAACTCTAGCCCTTTTCTTTCACAGCTGAAGCAAGCAGTTGAGTATCTCACACTGCTCTTATTAATCAACCTATCTTCTCTAACAATGTTCTCCCTATGCTTGGAGAACAGCTGTGGGAAAGAGTGGTCTTAGGTAGGAGGAGAAGCAAACTCTTCCAACTTCATTTATTAAACCACATCTTTTCACTTCTCCTTCTGGATGAGGCTCAGGCCAACATCAATTGAACACTGTTATTTTTCTATACTTAGCAAACAAACATAAATCATGTAGGATATTCACAACTGCAAATGGAAAAGTAAGCAATGGTTAAAAATGATACAACTTTCAAAATTACAGACATTTACTTTTGAAAAAGAGGAAATACATCCCAAATCTTCAGATAAGAAATTTGTAGGAAAACGAGTCACTTTTTCAGTGACGAATTTACTAAGGATGTTTAATTTATTAGATTCTGTTTAAATAATGCAGCAGCAAAATCTACTCTTAAAAAATGGTCCTAATAAAAAAATGTCCTATGATCCTCTGATCAATACTATGATTTTCTTAAAAACAAAAACAAAAAAAAAACCACCTTAATTCCATAGGTTTTCTAACAGAAATACACTACTGGTTACAGTTCCTATAAAAAAAAAAAAAAACTAAGGAGATTTTATTTTATACATTAAGGAAGTTTGGCTTAAATAATCAATATACTCTTGTACAAATGTACCTATTGGCTATAAATAAAAGTCATCACCTCTTCTTCTGGTTCATTTACTTCACTCTCATTTCCAGATTGTTCTTCAGTTTCAGCTCCTCCTTCTTCTTCTTCTTCATCCTCTTCAAGATTTTCTCCTTCTGTCATAGAATCTTTGGAATCTTTGTCATTAACTAGGCCTTGAAATGAGAAAATGGAAAAGTACGTTAAAAAGGGTAAATTTTCAATATTATACAACTTAATTCAAAAGTATGTATTAAGTAAGATAATTCAGCAGCCAATTTCTCAGACTAAAATATAAGAATACAATTTAAAATTATTTGAAAAACATTTTATAAAAATTAGAGGCTTTCATTTCAACAAAAAAAATCAACAAAAAAAAGGCAGTAAACGTTCATCATATATATAAACCAGCATCTATATGTGTATACAAACATATATGTATTTTTTCTCTTTCAGCTTCTGTTTATCTCCATTTCAGAAGAACACGGACAACATATACCAGCATATAAAATACAACCTCAACCATGTAAGCTGCAGCTTTGGTCACACTTTTTATCAAGTGACGTTTCAGAATCTCTCAAACATCAAAGATATAAAATTATGTTATGTTGCCTTTATGGAGAACACACATTTGGCTATCAATCTGAGTGTCTGCACATGAAGACTAATAAGGGAAGGAGACAAAAGTGTGTCACCAAAGGGCTTCATTTTTTTTCTTCAGTAACAGCATTTTCCTCCTAAGGGAACTTCCTGGCTGGAATTTGCTTCCACCTCCCAAATTCATCCATATCTCACTATCTCATCAATTCTTCTTAATTAACATATAAATTCCAAGCCACTCTATTTGCAAGTGCCTTATCTGATGTGCTCTCTGTTCTTCTGCAGCCTTCTATAGCTGGGTCTCTTCTCAGTCACAAAGCATACTATCTTGGACTCTTGCTCATCTGATATTCTTAATAGAGAATATCCTCAATGTGCACTTTCAAGTCCTCCCTATATATTCTCTATAACTCGGTCTAAATTTTACTTCCTGTATAAACACAATGAATACCTGAATCTATCACTCTTCCTCCTACTTGCTCCTAAAGCACTTGGAGAATAGCTCATAGCATCTTACATTTAAGGATACACCATGTAATGTTTTTCTCTAATGATTTCACAAATATTACATCAGATCATAAGAACCCTTGAAGACAAAGAACTATTTTATATATTCAAAACTTATCAGAGCCCAATTGATAAACACACAGTAGATGCTTAGTAAATACTTGTTTATTCAGACTCTTAGATTAGAGCAGAAAGAAACTTCAGCAATCATGTAATGATTTAACTCTTTCATTCTGAAGAATACTGAAGCCCAGAGTTCGAATAACCTAATCAATAAGAGTAAAAAAAAAATTATTCCAGTGTCTTAAGTCTAAGAAACTAACCAAGAACTAACAAAATATGAAAGTACAAGGTGATTAAAGTTGGTACACTCAAGTGTGGAAATAAAAAAAAATTTAAAAAGTTGGATAATGCTCAGAGAGAAAGGAAAATTAATGCTGAGAAAAGATGGTGTTTTGGAATGAAAATCCATTAACTTAAAATATTTTCTCTTATCACCTATTAGTTTTCATATACAAATATATTCTAGATTATATACACGTAAATTTTATATATTAACTTATTATTTATAGGGACTTCAAGAAGCAGAATATTGGATTGTTATTTAGGTTATCAAAGACAAAAAATTTAAAGTCACGACTGTCTAAACACTCTCAGCAAAAATATCACAATGTGCACATGAAATATCCTTACACCTTTGTTCTTTCTATCCACTTAAAACACACTGTGGGAAGAACTATAACGTATAAGTTGCTTTGATAGTCATACTTCTAATTTGTAAGGAAAATACATACTATTTCTAACACATTTTTATTTGCATTGCAGGTTACTTTCAAAAGCAATTTATAAATATATTTTGCATTTGCTGAACAGTATAATAATTATCCAGCTGTTGATCCCCAGGACACTGTCGATCTAAAATACACAACGGAGGTAAAAATGTACACCCACAGGACACCGGGATAACAAAATACAAAACAGAAACAACAAAATGCTGCTTTGTGCCTCAGTTCTCCTGCTCAAAACAGAGATAGTAATAATTGTAATACTTCCTTTCAGACTGCATTAAATTATACTTCTCTACTTACTAGACAGGTTGTGCGTTTCCTGGCTTGACAGGTTAACCGAGTGTTGATTTGTCAATGACTAAAGTAATGACTAACATTACCTTCCTGTGTCATTCTAGCATCAGATAGTACTCAACAAAAACACCAACTCTCAGCTGCACTCGCGTATGTAACTATGTCATTCTATTTTATTACCAATCTGCCTGTGCTTTTTGTGTAAGTGAAACTAACCTGGCATGGAAACTATTTTTACTTTATTTTTCTGTTGTATATAAACTTTAAACACCCAAATCTGTTGCCATGAGAGCGCTTTCTTCTACTGTTTTAGAATTTGGGAAAATTAATACCTCTCCAAATATTTGGAGATCCAGTTTTAAAAGTATTTAACTCTTTAATCCGTCTGCAGTTTAGGAAGATGTGGCTCTGTATCAATTTTACTCCAAAATGCTGATCCATTGTCCTTATCCTATTTTTAAGATTCCTAGTTTATTAGATAGCAAATTATTTTCTATTTAATTGGAGGTGCTTCTAGGCCTTTTATTCTGTTCTACTGATTTTATATCTGATTTGTGAAATACACTGTTGGCTTTATAATTTATTCATGTACCTTTTCTTTTCACCGGTTTCCCTCATTTCTGTTCCTTATACTACAATACAATCTAAAAGTTCCAAACCAGATTAAATTATATTGCCTATAACCATTTTGGTTTTGTTCTTATATTTAAAGAGGATGTCTTGGCCAATAATTCTATGTCTATACTTAGAAAACCAAGATATACAAAATTAACACACAAAAATGTTACTTATAGTAACATAAAACTGGAAAGAACCTAAGTGTCAAATAACAGGATTAAATAAATTATGGCACATTCATACAAAGGAATACGGCCAATTAAGAAATTAGGAAGAAAAAGTCCAGCTATTAAAACTGCAAACATGCGAAAAAATTTTAAAGAACAGAACATATACCAAAAAATGTTAACACATGATCATCTTTGTATATGGAATGTGATTTTTGTTTTCTTGGTATTTTTCACAATTTCTGCCATCAAAAAGTACTACTTTTTTTTTTTAAGATATATTTATTTGAGAGAGAGAGAGAGAGTGCACAAGTGAGGGAGGAGCAGGGAAAGAATCCTCAAGTGGACTCCACACTGAGTGCAGAGCCTGCTTGACCTCATGACATTGAGATTATGACCTGAAAGGAAATCAAGTTGGCCATTTAACTGATCCACCCATATGCCCAAACAAGTACTACGTACTACTTTTAATAATTAAAATGACTTTAAAAATACAAGGGAACTTTGTAGTGCTTTCTCATGAACTATTATGTTAGCACTGGGATGTTATCAAGTTAAAATAATAATGAATTTACAAAGTGCTTGAAAACAAAAAATTCCAAAAGCAAAATATGTTATCTTATGGTTTATCAATAAGAAATAGTTAATATAGATTCATTCATGTACATCTTCCTCCTGATATTTACACTCTAAAACAGAGGAAAATGGGACAACTTGGAAGCAGGGAGCATATTGATTCTAGTTGCCATTATCTTTGGAGCTTGGTTCACAAATGGTGGCCTGTTTTTCCTTCCCATATTCTAAACAAGAACAAATCCCTTAAAAGAAGCCTGAGGTCCTTTAATTTAACCCTTTGGTCTATAAAGGATAAAGCGTACTATATTCTTCATCGCTACCAAACTAGGTGTCAAACTAGTGTTACCTGACACCCATACACAGAGTTCCATTTGTAAAAGTTTTGGGGAAACAAGGCTAAGACTTAAGTATATCAAAGCATTTGAAGTAGGGGCACCTGGGTGATTCAGTGGGTTAGCCTCTGCCGTTGGCTCAGGTCATGATGTCAGGGTCCTGGGATGGAACCCCCTGTCAGGCTCCTTGCTCAGTGGGGAGTCTGCTGCTCCCTCTCCTCACTTCCCCTCCCCCCTGCTCCTGTTCTCTCAAATAAATATTTTAAAAAAAATTTTTTTTTAATTTTTATTTATTTATGATAGTCACAGAGAGATAGAGAGAGAGGCAGAGACACAGGCAGAGGGAGAAGCAGGCTCCATGCACCGGGAGCCCGACGTGGGATTCGATCCCGGGTCTCCAGGATCGCGCCCTGGGCCAAAGGCAGGCGCCAAACCGCTGCGCCACCCAGGGATCCCTCAAATAAATATTTAAAATAAAAAAATGTTTGAAGTAAAGGAAATAATTAAGATAAATTAGTACTCTTCTTGATATGATCATTTTCTACAATCAGAAATCTGAAAAGGAAAAAAAAAACGATAACTTGGGACAAAGTTCAAAGAATGAAAGAAATCACTTAAGTCCTTCTGTGTGGAATGGTAAAAAAGTGAATAGCTGCACAATCAGTAGCACCTTTAAAATTACTGCTCAAATAGATGACAGTAAACATATTCTCCAAAGGAGGATGGACCTTTGGAGAAAGAAATCCTATGAAAATGCTGGATATAATATGAAAAAAATAGTTTTAGAGGAAAAAGTCACAAATACCTTTGTTATGAAAAGCAGTTCTTTAGATACGTAACATAGCAAGTTTATGCCATTGGCATAAATGGTGAAGCTCAAGGATCTCCTAACGACAGGCATATGGGTACCAAGTGCTAGCAGGAAACAAAACACTAGCTTCAAAGCCTAAAAACATGTTATTTTGAAATAATTATAATAAACATGCTAACATGTTAAGAACTATTAGCAAGCAAACCAGGTTGGTATGTACCTCATTCCAGTTATTTCCATTGACAAAGTTAGTTGGCTCCTTATAGTCTCCTGTGGGAGCTGTTCAAGAGCTAACTCTTCTTCCAGAAACGTCTCAGAAAGATGAAAGTAAACAGACCAATTCTCCTGCAGCACATAATTCTCACATTTTCTCTAGTTGTTAGAAAGAGAGACAACTCTCCCAGAGAATAAGGTCTGAAATTCCACAGGGTAGCTCCAAACTTCTAACAGATACTCCCTCTACGGTGTCCAGCCTGAACTAATATCTTAGGAAATAATGCTTGTTGAAAACATATACTGTGTATATGAGATGCTTTCATCAAAAGTGTTTTGTATTAGCAACTGAAAATTCTAAAAAAATTAAGAGAGGCTGAGAGGATGGTGTTTTTCCATCACTATCCTTTCCTTCAAGTCTTACGTGACTATTTTCCTCTAATTTGGGATTTAATGAAATCAAGAAGTATGCCACCGAGGACTTAACACTATTATATAACACTCAACACTGAAAACAGAAAGTATACGAAAGCAAATATAACAATATAAGGCAAATTCTAGAAACAATCTGTTAAATATAATTTTCATTTTTCCTCTATAATTAATTGCTTACCTAGTTTTATTAAGAATTCTCGTTCCAAGTCGTGTACCTGCCTGATGGATTCTTCCAGAGAATTACAAAGTTTGATCTTTGGTCTAAGCAGTTCTAATGTATCACTGATCATGTAATCTATGTCAATAGGAAATGGATGGTCTTTTGTCCAAACCTCCAAACTTTTCTTCCACCAAACATAACGCTGATAACAAATGAAAAATAAATTTAGCTCTAAGAAATTAATAATAAAAATATTTTAAAACAACAAAATATTGTAATGTTACCTAGTTATAATAACTAAGCTAAAAAGTTGTATAAAACACCTACCATTTTTATTAATGGTCAACGGTAATAAAATCTTACAGTTTCTAAGCCATTTGATTGTAATTTGAATTTTTTTATAGCAACTGTCAAAATCCTTTTTAAAGGGAAGGAAAAAAGTCATAAATAAAATACCAAATAAATTCCCAGGTACTGAAAAGAGGCAGAAATCCAACTCCCAAACCCCTAAATGGGGTTTAAATATTTATTTTACCAAACAACAAAAGCAACCAGATTCAAACCCATAGTTATGATATTTATTTATTATTTTCTCTATGCTACCTGCTTTGATTTCTAAGCAGGTCAATTAAAGTACCTGAAAATACAGCTTTTGAAAATGTAAAAATTATTTTATTGAACTTACAAGCATTTACTGAACAACTGTTGTATATGTGGTACTGTTTAGAGATCTTCCCTCTCTCTTCCAAGCCTGGTTCCTTCATTCTATTTTCTACTTTGTAATTCATAAGTTTAACTAAAAAGCACAACCCAAGAATTTGCTTGGATATAAACGGGTATACTTCCAGATGCTTTCTCTTCTCTAGGTTGGTCTAGGTCCCTGCTACTCCAAGTGTAAGTTGTTTGAGCTGGTTAGAAATGCCGACTCTTAGACCCGCCCCCCCCCCCATCCAAGACCAAATGAATTATAATCTGCATTTTAACAATATCTCTGGGTGGTGCATATGTATTTTAAAGTTCAGAAGTGGGCAGCCCCGGTGGCTCAGCAGTTAGCGCCACCTGCAGCCCAGGGTGTGATCCTGGAGACCAGGGATGGAGTCCCACGTCAGGCTCCCTGCATGGAGTCTGCTTCTCCCTCTGCCTGTGTCTGTCTGTCTCTCTCTCTCTCGGTCTCCCATGAATAAATAAATCTCAAAAAAATAACAATAAAGTTCAGAAGTACTGTTGCAGGTGGTCCTCTCCGTCTGATCTTCCCATTCTCCAACCTAGGAGAACACATCACCCTCCTCCCCTTAGGCCTCCCTCACTCCTTGCTCCCAATTCCCAGGTAATATCCTGCTGCATGTTAACTAATATGGAAAATATTTTTGTCTCTTTCTGCTCCGGGATATTTCTGAGTGGCTTTTTTCTCTCAGGCTAGGATTTCAAAGTGAATGCAATATGGACACGCTTCTGAAGGAGAGTTTACTTTTGATGCTGATAGTTACAGCTAACATTTTGCAGCAAAACTTTGGTTTTCAACAGTCTCCAACTTAAGATAGTCCTTACATACAACAGTCAATCTGACTCTCAAATTTGCCTAACTCCCCTCATTTTCTTATCAGTTCAAAAAACCAGGGAGTAACAAGCTGTCCTCTGCTGCACAGGTATAGTGATAGAACAAAGTTAACAAACTGCTCTTCCCCCAGAGTATTTACCCTACTTAACATCAACCACTATGTGGATGTATTTTTGATATCTCAAAAGTTATAGTTTTAAATTTATTTTCTTCACCAATAATGGAGAAAACACTAACAAGATATTCTATAGAATAGAATGATCAGGGACGCCCTGGGTGGCTCAGTGGTTGAGAGTCTGCCTTCAGCTAAGGGTATGATCCCAGGATCCGGGATCTAGTCCCACACATTAGGCTCTTTGCAATGAGCCTGCTTCTCTCTGCCTGTGTGTCTCTGCCTCTCTCTGTCTTTCTTGAATAAGTAAAATCTTAAAAAAAAAAAAAAAAAAAAAAGAATGGAATGATAGTATAGAACTGAATGCTACTTTGGGACTTTATTTCAGTAATACCTAGAGAATTTGATAGTGAGCAATTCAACCTAATCAGTACTTAACAACATTGTATTATATGGGAAATAGTGATTAGGTTCCAAACAACCAACCTATAAGATAACTAAGGTGGAACACCAACCTTACAAAAGTTGTAGAACTGTCTCCGTATGTATCTGAATTTAATTTATACCATGCTTGCTCTACACTGTAAGTTTACATAATTAACTGAACTTAGAGAGGGAAAGTACAACCCAAAAATTTACCATGAATGAACAAATATTTTTCCTGTTTTGAAAACATATTTTCCAAAACATGACATTTCTAAAAAAAAAAAAAAGGTTAAATTGTTTAGAAATAAGAATTTTATTTATTTTTTTTAAATCTTTATTTATTTATGATAGAGAGAGAGAGAAAGAGCGAGGCAGAGACACAGGAAGAGGGAGAAGCAGGCTCCATGCTGGGAGCCCGACGCGGGACTCGATCCCGGGACTTTGGGATCGCGCCCTGGGCCAAAGGCAGGCGCTAAACCGTTGAGCCACCCAGGGATCCCCAGAAATAAGAATTTTAGATATACAAACAATACAAATGAGTTAAAAATGTTTATTAGATGTATAAAAATTGCAAGTAATTCATAAACTGCCATACCAAATACGACAATCCATAAATTACTGCACCACATATAAACCATATCAAAATAATACCCAGAATTAATGATCATTGTTAATCAAAAAAGTGACAGACAGTGCAAATTGAATATTTATATAGAATTCATAATATATTTTAATCTCTAGAATATTCTTAACAGGAAGAAAAAAATCTAATGACAAACACATCTTATATGTGATACATGAATGCTACTGCATTTCTTCTCTAATATTTTTCTGTAACACAAGGAATGCATTAAACATGCCAAACTGCATATTTGAGTTTACGTACCTGAAAGTATACAAGGAAGCAATCAAGTTTTCGTTTACTGGAACCTCTGTCAAAGTACTGGCCACAAGTATCCAAAATAGTGCACACTAGTCTAATTCTGAAAAGGTGCTCAGGAGGGTCTAGTGAACTTGGAGAGCCATCTGAGTTAACACCAAAGGAGGTAAAAGAATAAAGTGTTCTAAAAATAACAGCTGATTCCACCATTCGATAATTATAAAGTTCCCCTAAGAACTTGGCACTGCTGATACGTCTCTGATTAAATTTAGGTTGATTAACCTAAAGGAAAAAATACACATAGATTTCCATTAAAGAACAGTAATGTGTTGAGGTAAAATTCTCGTCACTTGATAATATCAATTACTGAAAGAACACTAAACAGAAAAAATGAGTTCTTCCTTCTTTTCTAAAAAAGTGATCACTCCTGGGTATTCTTTATTCCTAAAAAATGGCTGTCTTTACCTCCCTATCAGCTTTCCATAACTTACTTTTTCTGTAACCCATGAATTAGGGAAATGGTAAATCAACAGAAAGAGGAAATGGTTTACAGAAATTCTTATCAAATGATTACCAATTCACCTAATTAAGAGATTTATAGATTTCTAAAGTTGAATTCTAGTGCCCCAGAAATAGTAAAAATCTCATATGCTCTTCCAAAATAAGCCTAACTGAACTTGAGAAAAAGCAGCAAAAAACTCTCCAGCACTAGCCTGAAAAAGCCACAAAATCTGAAACAACAGGGTTCACTAAAAAAACATAAGTTGAAGAAACAATAAGCTGACATCATAAGGGGAAAGGAAGGTTTCCAAATTATTATTTTTAAATAATCAGATTTAAGAGTTGTTTGAATTCTCTACAAACTCCAATTCGATGACTTTAAGGGAAGTCCTCATTACCTCCATTCCTAATCGAATATCTTCTAAAACTCCATCCACAACATGGATTCCAACATCTTCTTGGTAGAGCACCAGTCCCGCTAAGAGGTTGGCTACACAATGAATACTATTATATTTCACATTCCAGATGTTTATCATACAACAAATAACATAGTCTTTCACTTCTTGGTCCTGCCAAGGCAACTTTCGCATCTGTCTCAAAACCTACACGAAGGGAATTTTGTTTTAATTACTAAGATAAGTACATAATACTCTAATACATCCAATAATATATTTGATTGTGCGGTCAAAGAACTTTTGGAAAGAAAAATACTTTAGAGATCCTCTACCAGCTTCTTCACTTTAGAGATAAAAGCGAGATATTTCTAATTATGGCAAAACTTATTCACATTACCCTATATCTCTTCATAATGCCCCTAAGTTTTCTAGAGTTTCCAGATCTTCAATAGTAATAGTAATAGTATACACTCCTAAAATTTGTAATAGTATACACTCATAAAATCTGGTTGCTAAAAACAAATACCTATATGGTTTATGAAAAATAGTACTTTCTTTTGCATATCACTAATATAAATAATCTCAGACACTTTTTTATAAATCAAAAATTTCCAGGGCACCTGGGTGGCTCAGTGGTTGAGTCTTTGCTTTTGGCTCAGGTCATGATCCCAGGGTCTTAAGATCAAGTTCCACATCAGGCTTCCCACAGGGAGCCTGCTTCCCCCTTTGCCTGTTTCTGCCTCTCCATGTCTCTCATGAATAATCAAAATTTTAAAATAAATAAATAAATAAATAAAACTCTACTGGTAACGAGATGGTGAGTAGAGCTCTACATAAAATGGAGCTCCTTCCATTTTTATTCTGGGGGGGGAAAGGATACTACTGGTATATTGCAAAGCACTCTTCTCATCTCTACTCTATAGCCACCACTCATCTTTCAAGCCCTTAATATGTTCTCAAATCAGCTTCAGTGGAAATGTTAATGTTGTCTCAAATATATAACAATCTGTATTTTTTAATCTTTTAGCTAATTCCGAAACAGCTTTCAAACTGCTTGTTTGAAACAACTACTATCTCTGACTTTGACTCAAAAGTTGAGTCCAATTTCCAAAGTCGTGTGATCATTCCTCACTACCCATGTAGACTGCATGTATTACTGCATGCCTTTCCTCCTCCCCACAGGTTTTCTCTGTCCAGCAGTCAATGTTTTACATTTTTTTCCTAAAAAGAAAAAAAGTTTTATACTGTGTTGTTTCAACTTCTAGAGTTATCCATGAAATGTTCTGTTCAACGTATCTTACTTAAAAGTGAAGTTTCTAATAACTACAATAATTAAGAAAACAGGTCAGCACTTCTTAACCTTTTCTGGAAAGTGTCCCCTGCTGAGAATCTAAGGAAGACTACAGATCCTTCCTCCAGAAAAATCGCAACAGCCCCAGAGATCCAAAACTATGAAATTTCAGAGAGCCATGGACCTCCTTAAGCCCATTCAAGATTAGAATGCATATACTATACTGCATGCATATAGAATGCATATACCTATACTGAAGCAGAATATTTAAAGTCAAAGCATTTAAAATATCAGAAACAAAGTAGTAACTTCAAAGGAGCCATGGACCTCCTTAAGCCCATTCAAGATTAGAATGCATATACCTATACTGAAGCAGAATATTTAAAGTCAAATCATTTAAAATATCAGAAACAAAGTAGTAACTTCAAATATAAATAGCACCAAAATAAAAATTAGAAGAATTACTACTTCAGAGTAAGAATCATAAAAAGAAAAAAAAACATATGTCTTATATATTCTGTATTGTCATATGAATTCCATTTTAGGATTACTTGTATAGAAGTAATCCCAATTTAATTTGCAATCTAATCTTAACTCTGCTAAACTTCACCGCTGAAGCTCTGCTTCAACTTCTCCAGTTACAAAATGTGAATAAGGCAAGCTGCTTACATTCCTTATCTGTATTTTGCCTAACACTGAAGCAATTTATGAACAAACTAATCTGGAGAAACTGAAACATATGTTTTGACCTAAACAATTTAGTGCACAGGCTAGAAGCTAAGTACGCGCACTGCTCTTAAAACTATCATCATTACGATGAAAAAGAATTAATGTGGTTGAATATTGTATCTTAGCGCTACTACAAACCTCGAATTGACTATTACTTTATGGTTTCAATGAGATTTACCTTCTCAGTGGTAACCTTGGAGAGATCCTTGTACAAAAGTTTCCGGACATATTCTTGGAGAGGAGGACGTTTCTTTTTCACTGTTTTTTCAGCTGGAGGTGGGTTGCAGTAGTAGTATGCATTCTCCACCATTGTAACATACCTTGCATCAAGGTGCATTGCTTGTTTCTTTCTCATCATTTGCTCCTAAAAATAAAAAAGTCGAAGTCAAAATACTTTCATTCTAAATGTTTATTCCTAACCAAATTTTTATTTTCAGAGATAAGATTTCAAGATAAAGGACTAGAAAAGGAAAAACAACAACAACAACAAACCAATCACTAGGTATTCCTAAAAATATGCAAGCACACTATTTTACCAAAACTGTATTTTTAGAACAAACTAGTCTATGACTGCAGCGTGTTAGGCCTTACACTCTGACACAAGAAAACTAAAAGCACCCAAGGTTTATAACTTGGGTTATAAACATCAACTCAAAGGCAGTGATTCAACACAGATGCAGTCAATCAATGATAAAGGCTAGCTAGCTGCTTTTAATATAAGGTGAAAGATCCACCGAGCCAATCCAATATTCATCCGTACCACCAAGATCAGCAAAACAGAGAATTCAAATATTGTAAATAAATATAAGACATTAAAAGTTAGCTCTATTACATTTTTACATGCACTGTCTCATTTAACCTTGAGAGCCAAAGAGCAAGAACAATTTTTTCCTTGTTACAATAAAACTTTGAACTTGGAATGACTTTTAAGTGGTTAGTGTGATATAAGCCTAGACAGATTGTGAAAATCAATTCTACTTGACGGCCTTCCATAATATTTTTACTAGAAAAAAACTGTTTCTTCATATTAAATGTTACTGGCAGAGACTATTCAGGCTTATGTATGGATTCCAAAAAGTAGGTTATCTAAAGCAAATGACACAGTCAAGACTTTTGTAGCAGCAACACTGATCTAATGACAGTATATGGCCCAGGGATTCCTAAACCTGAGCTCTCTTTAACACCAATATTCCCTCTGCCACTATACTTCCTATTTTCCCAAGGCAATGCATGGATATTATCGACAAGCATAATAACTTAATTGCTTAATAAACTTGATGACTGTTTCAGCATCCTAAAGTAACTTAAGAAGTAACTTCCTTAAGTAGCTTAAGTAGTAACTTCCATCCCAAGTTAATTTTTCAAGCTTGGGCAGCCCCGGTGGCGCAGCAGTTTGGCGTCGCCTGAAGCCCAGGGCGTGATCCTGAAGACCCTGGATCGAGTCCCACGTCAGGCTCTCTGCGTGGAGCCTGCTTCTCCCTCTGCCTGTGTCTCTGCCTCTCATTCTCTCTCTGTGTTTCTATGAATAAATAAAATCTTTTTAAAAAAATTTTTTTCAAGCTTATAGTTTTTAATTTAAAAATTAAATTTTGTATTTTTAAGCTTATAATTTATATACTGATGGCACATTAACAATGGCTTTTTTGAAGATTCAAGAACATCCATAAAAAGCTATAATATAACAATATTAACAGTACTTGCTCATTTGCATCATCTATCAAGTTATTT
This sequence comes from Vulpes vulpes, assembly GCF_048418805.1. Lineage (NCBI taxonomy): Eukaryota > Metazoa > Chordata > Mammalia > Carnivora > Canidae > Vulpes > Vulpes vulpes. Next base: position 109,169,247 of record NC_132781.1, on the reverse strand, counting down.
GGGATTGAACTCAATCCTCCTTTAAAATATTGTGAACTCACTGACAGCCAAGTGAGAAAAATTCTTACAACTCAACATATGAATGGCCACAACATATATATATGAGTGGTTCTAATTTAGGGAGAAATGCTTCTACCTCTATAGCAGAGCAAGATCACAGGCACTGGTTAATATTCTAACCCCTGAAGTAAATCAAGAACTTCAAGCCCTTACCAAAAGTACGCTGGTCCTCAGGTGTGATTCTGGCGATCTGAAAAGAAATCTTCCACATGTTTCCAGCAGAGTACATGCCATTTCAATATGGTGATGGGAAAAGTCTGACAGAAGCATCTGTAATAATAATGATGATGATGAGAAAACACAAAGACAACACTTCAATCCTATTAAAGAAAGAAAATACAGATCTAATGTGTATAACAACTTCAAAATATCAGTGTAAAAAACAAAAGCTAGTCTACTTTAACTTAACAAGCTTCATTGCTGGGACGCCTGGGTGGCTGAAAAGAAAAAAGATTTCTTTTCAGATTCTTTTCAGATCGGTTAAGCGTCTGCCTTCGGCTCAGGGCATGATCCTGGAGTTCCACATCAGGCTCCCTATAAGGAGCCTGCTTCTCCCTCTGCCTATGTCTCTGCCTCTCATGAATAAATAAATAAAATCTTAAAAACAAAAACAAAAAAACAAGCTTCATTGCTGAGTATCTTTTGTGTTCAGCCACAAAAATTTAAATAAAAACTTCAATATACTTAACTCCTTTTCTTTCAGATAAATAAATACATGAACACCAGTATCGAAGTCCTTTCTATAAGGACTATGAGATGCTATGTACTTAAACATCTGTGACATACACAGCTAACATTTCCTAAATGGGTTTTTCTTGTTTGTATGACATTTACTTGTAAAGTTCTGACCTATGTGGTTAGACCACATTATCATAGCATTTCAATATTCATCCTCCCAATCTTTCTCTATGTATATTTTCTAAACCAAAACAGATTCAAACAAACCTCATTTAATGACTTGGTGTTTTTTAGTTAATATGATTTTTGCTGTGTCCTTATTTGTCCTTCTGTGGCATGATTTAAAAGGGGATCATTACTGCATAACATGAACTACACTACTGGATTATTCATTGGATATTAAAATTGTTTATGATTTCTTGCTACTTAAACTGTGGGACAAACATCCTTAAAGATAAATTCGTGCATGTTTATGATTATTTCATTAAAACAAACATAGAGAAATGGAATTTCTATGTCAAAGAAATGTATATCCTTCCTATGTATTTGTGATAATTACTATAAAGAAATATACTAATGTTTAAATTGTTCCATAGTATGATTCCCTTCAATTACAGCATTGGGAAATCTTTCACAATCCCTCTTAAAATGCTGTCCAGAGTCTCCCTAAATGTACTCTGTTGTCTTCTGAGATGCTCCAAGTATATTTAGGAAACTTAACCCCTTGAATATTTACAATGACTATTAATATTTTAAACACTCTTAAGAAATCAAGCAATAAGAAACTTGAATATATTAAACTCAGAGTTTTCCAAATGTTTTTGAATCCAGAAGTCTCACTTTGTATAATATACCTAATATCCTAAGGAAATCAATTTTTTTAAAAATTATTTATGATAGAGAGAAAGATAGAGAGAGAGAGGCAGAGACACAGGAGGAGGGAAAGCAGGCTCCATGCAGGGAGCCCAACGCGGGACTCGATACCGGGACTCCAGGATCGCGCCCTGGGCCAAAGGCAGGCGCCAAACTGCTGAGCTACCCAGGGATCCCCAGGAAATCAATTTGATACAAAATATATCATTGTTAGTCATGATACGTTCCAAATGCAGAGTTATTCCATCTCTGCTGCATCAACTTTACCACATATAATTACTTACCAACTTCTAGCTTAACTCCATTGTGGACAGAAAACATAATCTGAATAATTTGTCTTTCCTAATTTGCTATGATTTTTTTGATGAATTTTGATGATCCACCTGCATCTAAAGAGATTTTAAATTCTGATGCTCTTGGGTATAGTGTTAATTAGATCCAGGTTAACTGTATTGTTCAATTCTGTATATATGTATTGATTTCGTCTGCCTCTTCTTTTAAGCTACTGAAAGGTATTTCTAAGTCTCTATGATTGTGAATTTGTTTACTTCTTTCCTTGTTCATTTTTGCTTTATATATTTTGAAGGTCCCTTACTGGATTCATATCAGTTCAGGAAGGTAATACTTTCCTGTTAAAATTAGCTTTTCACCATTACAAACTGTCCTTTATTCCTAATAAATGCTTTGTACCTTAATTGCTTGCCAATAATGAAAACAGGTAAATTTTTTTGTAAAGACTTTTTTATTTCTGAGAGAGCATGAGTGGGAGGAGCAGCAGGGGAAGGAGAGAAAATGTCACATAGACTCCATACCCAGCACAGAGCCCAACATGGGGCTCAATCCCATTACCCCAAAATCAATCACCACTGTAGCTGAACCAGATGCTCAACCGACTGTGCCACACAGGAACCCTGAGACCAGGTGACTTTTAGTCAATGCTTTTTTTTTTTTTTTTTTTTAAGATTTTATTTTTATTCTTGAAAGACAGAGAGAGAGGCAGAGACACAGGCAGAGGGAGAAGCAGGTTCCATGCAGGGAGCCTGATGTGGGACTCGATCCTGGAACTTCAGGATTACACCCTGAGCCTAAGGCAGGCACTAAACCACAAGCCACGCAGGGATCCCTTAGTCAGTGCTTTCATGATATATTCCACCCAACTTTTTTGTTAGCCTTCCTGATCTTCATACTTAAGGGTATCTTTTTTGCAGGCAACCTACAATGTTGTTTATATCAAGTCTTATATTCTTCAGGCTCTTGTATTTTGTCCTTTTACATTTCACGTAATTGCTGTGATAGCTACGTTTCTACCTACCATATTATTTGTTTTCTAGTCTGCTCATCTTTAATGCTCCTTTTTATTCCTTTCTTGTCTTCCTTCAGATTAAACAAATATTCCTTACTTATTTCATTTTTTCCAGCATTTATAACTAAAACTTTAAATTTGTCTATTGAAAGGGACACCTGGGTGGCTCCGTGGTTGAGCATCTGCCTTTGGCTCAAGTGGTGATCCTGGAGTCCTGGGATCGAGTCCCACATCAGGGTTCCTGAAGGGAACCTGCTTCTCCCTCTGCCTGTGTCTCTGCCTCTCTCATGAAAAAATAAAAACAAACCAAATAATGTAGCACTAACCTTTAAACAATGTAGTGTATCATTTTTAGTGAACATCTTAAATTTAGTTAATTCTCCAATAAAGCGAACAGTTTTGTTCTTTGTTTCAATATTGATCTGGTCCTTTTTTCGTACCTACAAATTAAGAGAAAAGAGACATTAGCTTAGAGAATTAATATTTTGAAATCTCTGTGACAAGAAATGTAATTTTAATAAGACTGCATTCACTCTAAATATTTTAAATAAATTTAGCTAAATTTCTTGCTATTCAGATTATTTTAAGTTAAGGCAAAATATGCTCTGTGGAACACGAGTGCTGGGATATGATTTGCAAACAGTTCCATGGTCAAATAATTTGGGGGAAACAATGCACTTTATTGGGCTTAAATAGGTTCCCAAGTAAAGAAGCCTATTTAACCTAATCTAATTCAATTTATCTCAAATTTATTTAGCAATATAGACCTCCTTTTGTAATAGTAGCAACTACTAGTTAACATCCCATTAAATTAATACTATAAGGAACAAATTTTAGGAAATGGTGCTTTAAAAACAATAAGTACCAAGAGCTCACCTTAAGCAAAACTATTAAGGCTTGTGTATTACACTTATAAATTGTGGATTTTTGTCATAAATTCATTACAGTGAAATATCCAATATAATCATTGTTCTTTTTTATCATCGTTAACAATTATATATCAAATTTTAAATCCTTTGCAAATATAACCCCTCTAACTTAGGCGCATACTTCAAGAAATATTCAGTACAACAAAATCCTATTCCAACAGTACAATGCAAACATGTTATATCAAGGTGTATGTAAATGGGTTACATTTTCATCAGAAAACAACCTACAGTCTAGAAACCTTTTATGTAAACAACGACAATAACATGGTGGTTAAATTAGCCTTAAACTAATTTAATGTACTTTTATAGAATACTCTCCTATCTTATTCATTTGTTCCACATGGTGCCCTGAACTAGTTTAATGTTTTCTACTTTTCCAGATTACTATCCTAATCTTATTTGTTCCACATAAAAACATCCTGAGAAACAATAGCTGTTATAATTCTGATTTAATAATTAAAACAAAACAACACAAAGCTCTCAAATGACTTGATGAAAGATCAGTACTAAAATCCCAGTCTCCTAACTATGACTTGAGAATTCTACTACCTTAGTATATACTGGGTTCTAAAATAGGGCCTAACCTCACCAGCAGCTAGACAATTAATGACAGTCATTTATATAAATACTAAGCTTCTATATACTCAGGGAGCTAACACCTTAGATTAAACTCATCATCTTCATTTTTAAGGACCTACCTTCTATAGCAAGCAAAGATAAGTGTTAAAATTTTTTAGCTCTTCAGGGATAATTTTTAAACAAAACTATGTTTACTCATTTAAAACATCAGAGCAAACTAGAAGCTCACTATAAAGTTATTAAAGCATAATAAAACTGCACTGATTAAAAATAAAATCATAAAATTCAACTTATAGAACTTTAACCTTCCTTGACTGTTTTTGCAATTCAGAAAAGAGCACAGCTTTCATAAAGATCCTTTCACAAATAAGTGTTTGTTAAGTACTGCATATGAGAAGCTCTTCAACTGATTTATCTTATTTTATGAACTCCTAGGATACATTAAGAGTATGGACATTGGATCAGACTTGCTGGGTTTAAATTCTAACTCTATTACTTACTAGTTGTTAAACTCTGTGCCTCATCTCATCTTTAAAATGGAATAAAAGTAACCTACCTCATAAAGTTGTTGCCTTAAGCCAACTGATACACATAAAGCATGCACAATAGTGCCTAGCATCAGGAAGAGGTCAACAAATTAGCTATTATTATCTATCTTTGCATATATGTATCACTAATATGTAGACACTAAATTATTGTGGAATGAACAAATAAATGAAAATGCTTAATGTTTATAGATGTATTGCGGGGATACAAAAGAGCAAATGATCTATAGTCAGAAATCTGAGTTCCTGTGGTCATTCTGCACCATTATGGAGGTATATGACCTTGGATAATTCACATAAATTCCGTGAACCCATCGGCTCAGTTGGTAAAATAAAGATAAAAATAAGGATGGTGATGATGATGGAGGTAGTGGTGGTAGTAACAATAGCTATACTTCACAAAACAAAAGACTATACCCTCACCCCTTTAAAAAGATGTATAAGAGGTATCTTAAATGGCTGCAAAATGCTTCTCAGTGAGAAATAAAGAATGGAAAATTACACATATACTATGAATTTATCCCCCCTCCCCCTCTAAAAAAAATTACAGAGGAAAAAAGGTAAAGAAAATATACAAAAAGATTATTAGGTTTGTTTTAAAGTGATGAAATTATGGGGCTTCCCTCTTCTAATTTATTTTATATTTTCTAAATAACCCACACAGAGCATGTGTTTCTTTCACAGACAAAAAACATACATGCAAGCATTTCAAAAATAATACACTAAAACTGAATCTTCAGAGGAAGTGGGGCTGGGAAATATACAAACATGTCTTTAAATCTCTTTGGGTGATTCTGGATACATAAGTTCTTAATAACTGCTGTGAAACATCATACAATTTTAGGTATTACTGAGCATTATAACTTTCAAAACATGAAACATATAGTGTATCATTCAAAATTATTCTTAAATATTACTGAAAGAGGTACAACCAACATGATAGAATTTTTAAATGTATTATGAAAAATCAATTATCTCACTCCCTCATTTTCAGATGAAAAAAGATGAAGGCTTTTTAAAACGCTGTAACTTGGGGTGCCTGGGTGGCTCAGTCGGTTAAGCATCTGCCTTCAGCTCAGGTCAGGATCACAGGGTTCTGGGATCAAGCCCCTGCATTGGATTTCCTGTTCAGCAGGGGTCTGCTTCTCCTTCTCACTCTGTTCTTTCTCTCTCTTTAGTAAATAAAATCTTTTTAAACAATTTAAAAATAAAAAAATAAATAAAAGGCTGTAGCTTATAAAAAAGACTAACTTATTCTGACTCCTCACTCATTTATTTTCCTGTCTCATTTGTTGACTCCTTATGATCACAAGGTATGTCAAAACACTTCTGCACAAGTAAATGAATTAACAATGTAAAATTTTCTATATATTTCTAATTCAATGTCTCATAGAATTTTACTCATATAATCAATCTTTATTAGTAAAAATGTTGCTTATAACTCATTAATGACAGTTGAAACTGAGATCAACTGAATAAATTCATAAGCATTAATAAAAACTCTTCAGATACATCAACATATAAAAAGTATGGACTTCTCATGCCTATCTAGGAAGATCCTCGGCCACAACCTAGTCCTTCATTACAAACTCACTCAAATAGACATTATACTTCATCCTCTATAATTTGCTCACTTTGTTCTACATAAACTGTATTCATTTAATCATTCTAATTTTTTGGAAAATCTACTATATGCGAGACACTAAGAAGGCACTAGTCTATAAACAAGTAAATTTGCCTTCAAAAAGTTTATTTATTTTATGCTATGGACCACTGATCTCCAGGGTAGGGTAGGTAAGACTCTTGATCTACTAGAGTGTGAGAAAAAAATCTTGGAACTTCTATTTATGTTTTTGATCTCAGACTTTTCAATTTATCTTTTTTTAAATAAATTTACATAAAATATTTCATACAATTGCAAACAGATAGAATTTATATATAAATATGCCAAACTGGGATATGTGGTCAACTTATTTTACCATTACAGAGACTTGATTTAAAAAGCTAAAAGACCACTTTTTTTTAAGTTTTATTTATTTGAAACAGAGAATAGAAAAAGAAAAAGAAAAAGAAAAAGAAAAAGAAAAAGAAAAAGAAAAAGAAAAAGAAAAAGAAAAAGAAAAAGAAAAAGCAAGCACTAGTACGGGGAGTGGCAGGCAGAGGTAGAGGGAGACGCAGGCTCTCCGCTAAGCAGGGAGCCCAATGTGGGGCTTGATCCCAGGTGGGATCATGACCTGAGCCAAAGGCAGACACTTAACTGACTGAGACACCCAGGTGCCCCTGAAAGACCACTAATTTTAAAAATGTCAATCAGTTAGGCTGGTATGCTTATATTTAAATAAAAGCTGTCCCTTTTTTTTTTATTAAGATTTTATTTATTTTTTAAGATTTTTAAGATTTTATTTATTTATTCATGAGAGACATAGAGAGAAGTAGAGACACAGGCAGAGGGAGAAGCAGGCTCCCTGCAAGGAGCCCAATGCAGGACTCGATCCCAGGACCCCAGGATCACCACCTGAGCCAAAGGCAGACACTCAACCACTGAGCCATCCAGGTGCCCCTGTCCCTTCACTGTTAAAGAAGTAGGAAAATCTGTTGAAAATCTGTTGAAAATCTAGAGAACACAGAAAATTAGAAAGGAAAAAATACTTATTGTCCCACTATCCAAAGACGGCCGCTGCTAACATATTAATATGTAATTCTTTTCTGTTTACTTTCCAAACAATTTAACATAATTGTAAATTTATTCTGTGTAAGATTTTATAGCTTGCTTTTTTTTTTTTTCCACCAAAAGCAGCACTTGCTATATGTTATGAAAATTTTTTGGTAAATGTTACTTTCAATGGCTTTATATCATTTCAGCATTGTCATTATGTGACCATTTTCTTAATTCACTGTTGGGCTTTTAGCTTATTTTCCACTTTTTCCCTACAATTTATGATGTGAATAAAGCTTTTTTGGATATATAGGATTATTTATTGAAAGCTGTCCAATGTATAAATGCCTCTACGGATCTTGAAACATACTACCAATTTCCTACCAAATTCTGACCTCAAGTACATGTGGTTTTTCACTTCTATTATCTCTACTATTCTGTTGGTCAAATTAGCAAATTCTGTTGTTTTAACTACAATTTCTTTGACTACTAAATGAGATTTCATATAGTTTTGTTATCTAGTTTTCTCAGGTGAGGTTCTTAAGCAAAGGGCAAGTGTGATTGTGACAATATGTTGGAATTAGACAGTAGGCCTCTAGAGATAGGGAAGCCTGAGTAAAACGCTATTCTCCTAATTCAAGCTATGAAGAGGAGATATTAGATTTGAGGAAGCGTTTCAGAAGATATTACCAACAGAATTTGGTGAACATTAGCTCCTGAATGTCCAAGGGGCAAAAGCAGAAGTATTTCTCTTAGTGATTAGAGAAAAAATATTTCAAATTTACAGATGCAACAGAAGTTGATATGAGGCAGTGAAGGATAACAATGTTTTCTGAGAAGTCATGAGTTTATTTAATGGACATATGAATTACATGAGAACTTACTAAGCACCAAGAGAGGTTCTGACAAGAGAAATGTATTTGAAGCTGTTGAGAAATAAAAGTCAACTGGACCCCAGGTAAATGTGTTCTGTCAAAAAGGAGGATAAAGGAAGAAAGTGTGGGGAACACGAACATACAAACTCAGCTGGAAAAAAGTAAAAGGTATTTAACTATTGATAAGAGATATTGAGAGTAACAGTCAAAAGTAAGAACCATGAGAGTGATGGGAGAGAAGGGATAATTATTATTGTAAAAATACCTACGTCTGAGCACTGTGTGATGAACTTACATTATCATAACCTAGTTTAATCCATAAGAACAATCCCATTTAAAAAGATACCAGTATAACTCCCACTTAAGTAACTTGACCAAAATTAACAATGCCAGCAAGTGGTAGAGACAGAATGACAGAAAACAACAGTCCAGCAGTTCAGAATCTGCAAGGACCTCAACTAACATAAAGCAATTAGGAGGCTGCTGGTGGTCCCTGCCAGGGTGAGGACAGTGAGACAAAGGGTAGATGTCAGAAGCAGAAGAGACAAGTATCCTCTAAAAAACCCCAAACAAGAAGCAAATGAAAGAGGATGGACATGAGGTTGAAAGACATTTTCTTGTGGCTATTATTTTATTTTCACTTACGGATGGGAAAGTGTCAAGCATACATACAGACCAAAAACAAGGCGTTGGCAAAGTCTGCAGATGTCAGGGTAGGGAAAGATAGATCTCGAGGAGGCAGAAGTGATCCGTGACCTCAAGTATCTTTTTTTCTCTCCCCTGAAAGCAGTGGTTCCCATAGTATTCTCCCAAAATTCTGCTCCATCTTTGAGTTGTAATACAGCATTACAGCAGGAATAAAACTGCCAAATCCCTCAACTCCCATCCCAACTATCAGAGGTGCGAGGCAAAAGATACATGAATAAAATAATCTTAAGTTCTCACCAAAAGCACTAATTAGGCTTAGTCTAGCAACCTGTATGTTGTTTTTGGATTTGGTTGATGGGCATATGCATATAGCTCATATAACAGAGTCATACTGTCTGCCAGTACAAGTTACTTTTTTTGCATGATAGGATTAAATAAATCAACAAGAACATCATGACTCTTGATGCATCAGTCCCCAAACTGGCAGCATTTATCAAAATGTGTTCTTTGAGTGACTACATATTTGATCCCTTCCAGAAAGCTCAAGGTGCACATTACCCTATTAAACCTTTAGGAATTCTTATAAGAAAACAAAAAACAAAACCACTTAACTCTTTTGGGCTCAGTGCTTCCAAACTGCTTTTAAAACACAGAAACTTGTCCTTGCCTAATACTATGTATGAAAATCCAAAACACACTTCACCAAAAACTGCCCCAGAAAAATCTTAACCACAAATCTCATATAAATTAACTCCTATGGCAAGAAGCCTTTAGAGGTCATCCCACTCCTCACTGAGACATTCTCCTTCCTCTGAACTCAAGGCTTTGACTCTTGAACAATTCACTTGGCAATGAAGCACGCAATTCCTCCTAATATCGTATATATTTAGAGTTTAAATGTTTATTTCACTTATTTTTGTATTTGTGCCTTGTCTTCCCAACTACATTGTGAGATTCCTGATCTTAGAAATTATTTCTGTTCTGAGGACTCAGCAATACCAATTTGTGTATAATGAGTGCAATAAAGTACATACTGAGCATAGCAAACATTTATTTGCATTCCAAGCAAATTGCTATAAAGCTAAGTTGTACTGACACCATTTTCCCAACGGCTAACATAACCATCTGAATTTCATGTCTTTTCAGTCTACCAATATTCACTTTCAGTCACTTTTAAGCAATCATTTTCTGCTTTCAATTCTGTATTTATACCACTTGCACAAGGTGACTGGGTGGTATGGGTTTGGAGAACCACTAACAGGCAGTCTGTTAAGATTCTTAGGACTCCAAAGGGAAAGAAGCTGTCTGGAAACCAGTCCCTGGTACTTACCAGGCTACTCTTTAAAGAACTTACCACTATACAAGGTAAAGATTGTTAAGGCAAGAATCAGTAAAAACATGGGCTAAGACAGCATTCATTGATCAACTCAATTATGCAACCTTGTATGCCCCATTTAGACTCCCAACATCTAAAAGAGCATCCTCCAGGCACTATGCCCTGACTTGCATGGCCAATTCTATGTTTCTTCTGGGAACACAAATGAGACATGCTGGCTCTCTTGTCCTTAGAGAATGGTTTTTCCTTTACAAAAGCAAAAAGTGTAGAACCTGTAGGAAACAAAGTAGTGGCGACAGCTCATCTCCAAATTGGAATATCACTCATCAATTTCAAGCTTTGTTGAGAAAATTTACATTTTAAAAACTCAGAAGTCCATACATTCTGAACTGTTAAACCACTATCAAATTTCAAAAATATGCTTATCAACATAATAATCATATTCTTAAAGAATCCTCACTCAACTTAGAAGTATATAAATGTGTGTGTATACATATATAACAAAAAATGCTTAAATACATACATGAAATCTGAAATCCCCCCTCAGCATGGAACAAAGATCCTCTGCTACATCAGACATGCAGGGATGCAATGTAGCAACCAATCTTGCATAAAATGGTAGCAAATCCAACCTGCAAAAGTTATATGTGATATATGTAAAAGGAAAGACATACCAGAAGTAATTCATTTTAAAATTTAAACTTTCTCAGATATATTCACACATTAAATGATGATAAAAACTAGTAATTGTACAGACGTGCCTATTTATTGCCATCATAATGAAGTATATGGAAATTTAATTTGCTTTGCAAAAGCTTATCAATAATCTGGTATCTTCTATTCAGTGCTTTTACTGCACATCTGTAATTTCACTGAGTATACAATTTTGATAACATGATATACTGAGTGCAGAAAACACCAAGTTTTGACATGGCCTGAATTTTTAATCACATAATTACTAAGTAAACAAACCCAATGGTAACTTAAATAGTGCAAAACCTTTTAAACCATTTCCTTCATTTATCCACAAATAAGTTATTTGGAAACTTTAATGTCTAAAGTGAAAGGGTAACCAATAACCAAAAAAGCATCTAAGAAGTCAAAATATTATCACAAAACCCACACACTAATTTCTGCATCTTACTCATTATAGAACCTACTCAGATTCACCTACGGTATCTATCTTCTCTTACTCTAGACAATAACCGGCAAATACGTGGTTATTCATGCTGCCACCCCCCTTTTATTATCAGAGCACTTTCTCATCAAATCTGAATGCTGCTCCAGAATCCTGCTTATTAACACAGCACTCTAGAGCGGCACTACTAATCAGAATGAACACACAAGCTAAAATTTACTTTCCATTCCTGCCATAGCCATTATTTTATAAAACATGATTACCCAATGATGCAACACTCAGCAGACATTGTAGATAAGAAGCAGTGAGGAATTAACAAAAGCGGCTGCGGTGACCATATCAAGTTATGGGGAACGCAGTGATGAAGGAACCTTAAAACTATAAAAATTCAACACAAGAGCTCAAATAACTAGGCAGCCTAAAGCCATTGAGAACAGAAACACATAATCCTACAGGTTATCCCTGAATACATCACTATAGAATAATACAGGAAAATGGTTTCATCATCAGAGAAAACAATGCACACCATGCAAGGCTTAGGATTAGATCTGGAAAACTCTCAGCATGGACAGATTAAGGCTCACCTGGAAGAAACATAGCAAAGGAAGGAAGAATGGAGGTGAATTTGAAAGGTAGAGGAAAGTGCTTAAATTCATACCTAAGAGACTGAAAACCTTTGCATTCCTCTTTGTTATAATTTCTTTTAAAAATTATCATTTAGATTTTACTAACATGCCAGGCTCTGTCCTAGGCACCTAATAATATACTATAGTGAGCATGTTAATCCTAATAACCATTCTATGAGGTGGGCATTAAAAAAAAATTATTTATTTATTCATGAGACACACACAGAGAGAGGCAGAGATATAGGCAGGGGAGAATCAGGCCCCTATGGAGACCCAGTGAGGGACTCGATCCTAGACCCCAGGATCATGTCCTGAGCCGAAGGCAGATGGCTCAACCACTGAGCCACCCACGTGCCCCTGAGGTAGATATTTTAATCACCATTTCAGAAATAATAGATGTTGAGAGAGGTCAGGGAAAAAGTGGCTTTGTAGTAGTGACTCAATTTTGTTAAAGGCATCACATCCGTGTTTACTCTAACAATAAAAAGTTCAATCCGTTATGTAAAGATCTAAATCAAGACACTTAATGTTAAATGTTCCATTAAATGTTTCTTTAAATTATTTAGAAAGTTTTATCAACGAAGGTTAACAGCCCGTTATAAAGAAAATGTGCACATGTGGGGCACATTACTCCTTGATTATTACATAAATGAAGTTTTCCTGTGAGATACTCTCATAAGTATGTAGTCATTTTCTTCATGTCTATTAGTATAAAAAAAGCCTGGGACAAATGAACCTTCAATTTTCTTGCATAACAGATTCACACTAACAGCAAGTTTACTTTCTAAGTTTTTAAACTTTGGTTAGAATATTGTATTTTAATATAACTAATGTACATTATAGTTAGAATATATTATGTTTTCATTTGTTTTTCAAACCCACTTTAACAACAAATACTTTTTTCTGTTTCAGTTCATAGCCATTGGCCAAACACAAATAGATGTATTTAAACTATGCCTAAGTTCTACTACTCCCAAATGCCACAATTTCAGATCAGAAAAATGAAGAATACATTGAATGAACACAAAAACTGAAGTCATAAGACAACAAAGAGGAAGGAATGTGCTCGGAGTCAGGAGGCTCAGGTTCTAACTCTCTCAATAGTGCTTCTGTGGCTTCCAGTCTTAGCTGCCTTGGTTAAACCCTCTGATGGCTTAGACGTTCACCTCAGAGCTCCACACTGGCTCTTCTTTCAGCCGGAAGATGCTTTTTTCTTCCTCCAGATATCTACACTTATTTCCTCACAAAAGCCACGTCTTACTTCTGACACCTCCTCAATGAAACTGCTTTCAAATACTCAGCTAAAACCACAAATCTACCCAGCCCACGCCAAAATCCCCTACTCTGCACTATTTTTTAAAGTAGCATTTATCACCTTCTTACATATTATACAATCTACTTAACTTATTGTGTTTATTATCTTGTCACCCTTCCCCACTAGAATGTAAGCTCCAAGTTTGCTATTATTCAACACAGTGCCAACAATAGAGTAGGTGCTCAGCAAACATCTGTTAAATAGATAAATGTTACTTGTATCCCACAACTAGGTTTATTTTTTTAATTATTATTATTTTTTAAGTAGGCTCTGTGTCCAGTGCAGAGCCCAATGCAGGGCTTAAATTCACAATCCTGAGCTGAAGAGTTGGACACTTAACCAACTAAGCCGCTCAGGCACCCATAGGTTTATTGTTTTTTTTTTTTTTATTATTATTGTTAGTTTTTAGTCTAAAATATTCTTCACCACCAAAAGGAAGTACCATCTGATTTTTTCCATCTGATTTTTATTTAAAAAAAAATTAAATTTCATCAAGTTTTACATTTTATCAATGCTAGCTTCTCAAATATTTTTATGCAATTAATAGGATAATCATAGTCTCCTATTTTATGTTTCCTATTTAAAATATCTTTTTTATCCTGAAACCAATCCTCTAATCCTGCTAGATTTTTATTTAATATACATTAAACATAATTTGCTAGTTTTTACATAGGATTTTTATATCAATGTTCAAAAGTGAGATTGGTCAAGTTTTCAGACTTCCTTGCTCTTTGTTAAGAGTCTGCCTAACTCATAGTATGAAATGGCAAGTTTGCTTTTCAACACTGGAACAAACGAGACAGTAGAGAAATCACTAGTTCCATAAAAAATTGAAAGACCTCAATAAAGCTATCTAGTCTTGGTCTATTTAAGATGAAATTAACTGTTCACTGGTCTACTTTATTTTATCTTGAAATAATTTGGAAATGTTTATTTTTCCCCAACAATTGTTTCACTGAGATTTTCAAGTGCGTTTAAGAATATTTCTAGTGTATAATCTGGCTCATTTCTTAAACTTTTAAATGTTCTTTTTCTTTGTATTTTCTAAATGTTTTCCTATTTAGATTTTAAGAACCAGTTCCAGTTTTTAAAATTAATCTTAATTTTGGATGTCTTTCTCAATGTATTTTTCACTATAATTTGAGATTATACTCGCTTAACACCAAAAATTTTAACCTATCATTTCCTTTTTCTTCCTTTCCTGGACAAGGCACTTATACTTTATTTCATTTTTTCTTCTTCTAGGAGGTCAGCCCAATCTATATCAAAACTTTTTCCCAGTCCCAAAAGAAAGGTAGATATGGCTAACTTTCTTAAAGTGAAGCAGTCTGTGCTAGCCATTCAGGCTCCTGTCAGTGACCTGACAACTGAGGTAAGTGCTTTCAGTGCTTTTAATTTCAAAGATTTTTAAAATAATAATGATTCCCCAGAAGATCTTAACTCTTTTATGCCTTTCCAGGTAGTTAGCAATCCTGGTTTTTGCTCTGTGGGAATTGGCCACGTGAAAGTAAAGTTAGATATCCTGTTTTTTCAGAATCTTCTACTTCTAAAAAGCTCACCAAGTCCTTCTCAAACAGGTTTCTAAAATTCCTTTTTCCATTATGCCTTTCACAATTAAAAGGATAGCTGATAGCAAATGCCACCCTACCTTATTTGAATCTTCAAGCTGTGACTGTTCATTACTTTGCAAAATAAAATTCCTTATGTTGTAAATAAAGTAATAAATTATATAGTTCTTCAGTGTTAGTCCTGCTTAAGTGTGCTTTTCTGTTTTTTTCTAACCCTCTGTCTTTTCTGTCCTTCTAGCAAGGGAATGGAGTGCTAATGCTATACCAATCACATTAAATGTATTAACCACAAAATAAAACATTTTAATGAATTAAAGAGAAAATTTCTGTATTAAAATTTTAGCTAGATATGTATTTTTAGATTTTTCTGAATGTCAACTAGAAAGTAAACTGAGATCTTCCCTTTGAAAACTGAATTTTTGTCTCAAAGAGTATTATTTTTACCAACAGCTAGTAAATGAACCATTTAATAAAGATTTTTTTTTCCTTTAACAATAAAACCTTGCTTACATTTTCAAGGTCTCTTAAATCACACATTTAAGTATCTTAATAGCAGTTAATGATCAAGTTAGTAAACATCCAGTCATTAACTACAAGTAATAAGAATGCAGAAACACATTTTGTTACTGAGAGGAAGAAAAGAAATTCTTCAAGATTTTTATCTCATAATCAATCAGCTTTCTAAAAGAAATGTCCAGCTTTTTTCCTCCCTCTAAAATCTAAAGAATTTAACTGTTGGAAGCTACTGATTTTATACTATACTGTTCAAAAATACCTAGGAAAAGGAGGAATGTGAAAGCACACTGCTACCACTCAATGAAAAGAATACAAAAAAATGTCTTCATTTAAACAATGAAGCAAATGATTCAAAAAAAGATGAAACATAAAAGATTGGAGTCATACTCTGAAATCAACAATCATATGCTCTAAAGACTTTGTGACAATGTTGCAGCTCCCAGTCCAACAGCACCATCAAGTGGTACAACATGCTGAAAGACTTCAAAGACTAAAGAGGAAAAGTTGTTTAACAATCAGGGGAAGCACTTCATTCACTCAACAGTTTCTGTTTAGAGATTCTGATCAACCATCTATAAAAACTTGGCAAACCATATGGCTTCCAAGTCATTAAAACCAATACTGAGTTTGACTGCACCAAAAAAACTAAGATTCCCAGGTACTTTGCCTGATTCTGACTTTATGCTCAAAGTTAATTTAGGTGAGGGGGTCTTCTAAAGTGCTAGGCCTCAGCTCTAGCTTGATCTTGGTGGTGGATACATACATATACCTAAGATGTAACCCTTCATATGAAATTTCAACTTATGAGTATTATATTACAAATTAACTATAAAATGATGTGAAATATTTAAAGCAATGTCTAGTAGGTTTCATTTCTGTGGAGCCCTTCAATAAGCTGAGATAAAATGCCAGGCTTCATTAGAAACGACAAATACCCACCATTTGCTTCAACGTGGATGAACTGGAGGGTATAATGCTGAGTGAAGTAAGTCAATCAGAGAAGGACAAACAGTGTATGTTCTCATTCATTTGGGGAATATAAATAACAGTGAAAGGGAATATAAGGGAAGGGAGAAGAAAAAGACTCCTAACTCGGGGAAACAAACTAAGGGTGGTAGAAGGGGAGGAGGGCGGGGGGTGGGGGTGAATGGGTGACGGGCACTGAGGGGGGCACTTGACAGGATGAGCACTGGGTGTTATTCTGTATGTTGGTAAATTGAACACCAATAAAAAATTAATTTATTTAAAAAAAAGTGCCAGGCTTCTAAGATTTTTTTTAACCAACTATTTAATGAGGAAAGAATAAAGTTAAAACACCTTTTTAGACCAAACCTTTAAAAACTGTACAGATGAGAAAAGTTGTACAGCTGGACATCACGTTTTAAAACTTTTGTGCTACAAGTGATACCAAAAAAGTGAAAAGACAACTCACAGAATGGGAGAAAATATTTGCAAGTTGTATTTGATAGGGCACACATATAAAAGAACTCTTACAACTCAGTAATAACATAATTAAAAAGGAGGTAAAAGATTTAAACAGACATTTCTCCAAAGAAGACCTACACACAGAAAGTAAGGACATGAAAAGATGCCTAAAACCACCAGCCATTAGGAAAACACAAATCAAAATCACAGTTGAGATACCACTTCCAACTCACCAGATAGCTATGAGCAAAAAAGGAACAGTAACAAGTGTTTTGAAGATATGGAGAAACTGGAGCCTTCATCATTGCTAATGGGAATATAAAATAGCACAGCCACTGTGAAAAAGTTTAGTAATTACTGAAAATGTTAGAGTTACCATAAGACACAGCAATTTCACTCCTAGATATATACTCAAAAGGAATGAAAACATACCCACACAAAAACCTGGTCATGTTCAGCATTTTTCCTAGTAGCTAAAAAGTGGAAACAATCCAAATATCCATCAACTAATAAATGGGTAAACAAAATGTGGTGTATCTACACAATAGAATATTCGGCCTTTTAAAAAGGAAGAAATTCTAATACAGGCAACAACATAGATGAACCTTGGAAACATGACACTAAGTGAAAGAAGCTGGATACAAACACATATTGTATGATTTCATTTATATGAAATACTCAGAATAGGCAAACCCATAGTAACTCAAAGCAGGTTAGTGGTTTCTTGGGGCAGGAAAAAGGGTACGCAGAGAAAGTACAGGACTGACTGCTAAGAGAAAGAAGGTTATCTGTATCTGTGGGCAGGATAAAAATGTTTTAAAAATTGACTGTAGTGATGGGTGCATTTATTTAGAATACTGAATTGTATACTTCAAATGTGCAAATGTATAGTATGTGATTACATCTCAATAAAGCTGGTTTTTTTTTTAAAGAAAAGATCTATAAAGAACCTTAAAAGTTATCTAGTTTAGTGCTTCCTAAACCAAAACAGAGGTTTAAGACTAGGTAAGACAGCCAAATTCTCAACCAGACATATATAAAGATCCCCTGCCTTTCAAAAGTTCATGTTATATCACTCTGCTTTTGCTTCAGCCTTGTATTTTACCTGTTTTTGCTAACTGAAAAAAATCCAGAGAAGATTTTTCACTTTTATGAAAAGGGGGAAAGTAAATATAGTGTTTGGTGCTGATTTTGAAGCAAAACAGTTGCAGAGGTGCTGCACACCAAGAGTGGCACAGCCAAGCTCCATCCCCAAGAGCTACACTCAACAGCTTGGCATCAAAGCACCATAGCTCTGAACTGTGTGTCTGAGAGCATCTGTGCCTTACCTAGATTTATTTTGCATTCTTTTGCCAAGATGTGTCCCAAGGTATCAGAAAAGCCTAAGAAAGGCTTTTTTCTTGGGGAGGAGGAGGAGTCTGGGCACATTCAAAGACTTTTCCATATAAATTAATGGTAATTACTATTTTATACCATTTCAGCTTAAAAAAGGTTTCATATAAACATTCTACTTTTGGATGGTGGGGGAAACATATATAGTTGATCCTTGAACACAAGTTTGAGCAGTGCAGGTCCACTTAAATAAGGATTTTTTCCCCTGATAAATAGAGTACAATATTGTAATTGGTATTTTTCTCCTCCTTATGATTTTCCTAATAACATTTTTTCTCTACCTTACTTTATTATAAAAATATATAACACATGTAACATACAAACTATGTGTTCATCAACTGTTTATGTTATCAGTAAGGCTTACGTTCTGGGGGAGTAAGAAGTTGTATGTGACTTTTTGGCTGTGCAGAAGGTTGGTGCCCCAACCCCCATGTTGTTCACGGATCCATTGTATTTTTAAAAATCTGTGGGCCTCACAGTCAGAGGCACTCAAACAACTATGAAATCATTCATTCTGACTTTGGTAGCACATTAATTGTTCAGCACAGGCGGGAGGGGCTGGATGAAGGAGGGAATCTTGGCCATAAAGACACTCAAAAGAATTCATGTCCTTTGGGAAGGGTAATGGAGAGAAAATACCACATGAAAAGAAAGATGCACCTTACCAAAGGGATCCTCAGGGGTCTAGTGAGGCACTGTAGACAATGAGGCTAGATAAGAGCAAGAGTTAAAACAAGGTGTAAAGAATCTCCTCACGCCTCTTTCCCTAGTGCCCCAGCTTGTCCCTAAGTCCAGAGGCTCAAAGAATAACTGGCTACCTAGGAGAATATTCTGGCATGCACACTCTAGACCAACCTTTGTTCCCTCTCCCTCCCACTCCCCTTGAAGGGGATCAGTCATCTCTTTAAGATGGAATGAATAAAATGAATAAAAGATGGAGAACAGTTTGTGAGTCTATGAGAAAAGAAAGGAAAGAGAAGAAGAAAGGGAATGAGAAACAGGATGAGAGGAGACTTACTGGCACTTGACTATTATCTTTTTACTCCAGCCTCCCTAGAGACCAAGCTCTAATCCTCAGGACAAGCCAAATACTGCAGGTAAGGTAGAAAGATGTCAGGAGGTTAAGGACAACAAAACCCATTCAAAATTAAAGGCTTTTCCAAATCAATAAAAATATACAGTCAACAGACTAGGAAATAGCAACTGAGTCAAGACTCTAATACACCATTTTAAGGATGTGTAAACAGAGGCCTTGACTTTCCAAGTACCCTCAGAAACATAAAAAAGGCAATGTTTTAGCTAAACACTGAAATCTTTAGAAGAGACAGGAGAGTACTATTTACACTAGAAAAGCAGAAAAATGAGACATCTGTTCTCACATAAATTAGAGATTTTTCTATAACTTACTTCATTAAATGTATATAAAATACAGAAATGCCAATAAAGAGTAATATTCAATGTTACTTATGAATTTCATTGTTGAAAAGACTGCCCTCTACCAGCCACACCATACTTATTATCTTTTATTATTTTCAGTAACTTACTAAAGAAATAAAAATCATAATGACCCCCAAACAAATCCCTAGGAGTATATCTGAATCAAAGGCAATAGTGCTACCCGAGTGCTCCATGTCCTTCTCTACGTTTTCCAAATGTTCTTATTGTCTTCTTAGGCTTTGGGCTGAGTGAAAATGATGTCTCACTTTTTGTTCAAGGTACCTAGGAATGAGCTGAGTTCACACACTGTCCTCTCATGCCACAACAATCCTGGAAGCTATGGCAATGATATAAGATGAAGTCTGTAAAACTTCATTTTTCAGAGTAAACTCAAATGTTGCATGAAGTTTGAATGGAGCTACCAAACAACCCAGATTCGATGGGTAAATGATGGCAGAAATCACAAGTGAAAAGTGAATAGAGAACTAATCCAAACAGGGCACATTTTCAAAATCTATTTAGTAATATTATTAACCACAATTTATTTTAAAAATAGAGGGAGGTGCCTGGCTGGCTCAGATCACTCTGGTCTCAGGGTCATGAGTTTAAGCACCACAATGGAAATACAGATTACTTAAAATAAATAAGAAAAATAGAGAAACAAAGAGGGAAAAGAAAAGGAAAACTTCCTTAAAATATACCAAAATTTACCAGAAAAATATTACCACAAAATAAATGAACTTTTGGCCAAACTTTTTGCCATGATTTTAAAAATACTAAGTGAATCCTAAAAGAAGAAATGAGGAAGAGAGCACAGGGGAGAACAGACTTTGCAGAATTGTGACTAAAAGAGGATTTAAAAAAAAAAAAAAAAAAAGACACTGAGAAAAGTGATTAGTGAGAATATGGTAGCTGGAAATAAGCAAAGGAGATTCAACATATACATAACTGAAGTACCTAAAAAAAAAAAGAGAGAGAGAGAGAACAGAACAATTATTTAAATATACTTAAAGATGAAAAGTCAGGGAAAACTTCCCTGAAGTATTCAATATGAAAACTCAAAGGGCATGGAGAATGACCCAAAATGATCAACACCAAGGCATCTTCATCCTAGGAAAGCCATTGGATTTACTAGAAAAAGATTATTTGGGCAGCCATTTGCATGACCAAGTCAATTACAGAGGAGAAAGAGGAAAAAGGCAGGCTGGCCTCCAGGTTCTCCACAGTAATAGCAAATGCCAGATGACACTGTGGTTAACACCTAAAAGGTATTTGAGGGTAAAGATATGAGCCATGGATCCTACAACCAGCTAAGCTGTCTTTCAAGAAACAAATCCACAGGAACGCCCGGGTGGCTCAGCGATTGAGCATTTGCCTTTGGCTCAGGGCGTGATCCCGCCGGGGTCCTGGGATCGCGTCCCATATCAGGCTCCCTCTATAGAGCCTGCTTCTCTGTCTCTACCCCTCTCTGTGTCTCTTATGAATAAATAAATAAAATCTTGAAAAGAAAGAAAGAAAGAAAGAAGAAAGAAAGAAAGAAAGAAAGAAAGAAAGAAAGAAAGAAAGAAAGAAAGAAAGAAAGAAAGAAAGAAAGAAAGAAAAGAAAAGAAAGAAAAGAAAAGAAGAAGAAAGAAATCCACAGACACATCACTCTGAATGTATAAAATATAAAAACTCAAGGGATATTTTTTCCCCAAGAACTCTTCTTGCAAAATTAGAAGATGAACTTCAGCAAACCAAGAGATAACAGAGGAAACCAGAGAAACAGCGTTGGTGGGGGCATGGAGGATTTTAAACTGTAGAACTAATAAGATAAAATAAACGAGGGGGTTAGAGTGACAAATTAGGATGTAGATATTATATTCCCTATCAGGATGAGCTATCAACACAGAGACAAAAACAAGAAGAGGGTGAATGGAAAAGATGAAAAGTCAGGTTAAGTTTGCTGCTTGCCTGTCTATAGTGTGGCGAGTGAAGTAACATTAAACCTAAGCTGACAAAAAAACAAAAAAAAAAAAAACAAAACAACCTAAGCTGACAAACCAAATGACACAAGTATAAGCACATTTAATGCTGAAAAAGGAAAATGTTAAGTAAGACAACATTACAGACCAATACCAGGTGGGTGAGGAGAGGAGAAGAAAGGAAGAGAACACAAGCTAATTTATCACTTGTGGTAGGAACAACGAGGGCTATCTATAAATAAATGATCATGAAGTGAACCTATAATTATGAATATAACTACTAAAATAAAAATACAAATCTCCCTCAAATCAAAAAATACATATACCCACAAATGTATAAAAATTAAACAATATAAACAGATTATATAATGAAAGACTTTTTAAAAATTAAGCCAAAAAGAAATGATATAACAGAACTTGGACCAATCATATCTGTCTTACCAAACATATAAATACCCTAACTTGATAAGAAACATATTTTTAGAACAGATAACAAAGTAAAGCTCTAGTCCAGAATATACAAGAGACTCAACTAAAATAAAGCAATTTTGAAAGAGTGACTATAGAAGGGAAAAGCATGCTAGTAGAAGAAATTAGAAACTGTACTCTTAATACCAGATAAGGTAGTCTCAGGCCAAAAAAGCATTAAATAAGACAAAGAATGACACTTTATAGTGATAAAAGGTGCAATCCACAATGAGGTGTACATTTTATCTTCATACCAAATAATACAACAATAATATTCAAAAAGCTGAAATTGTAGTAATTAGGAAAACACCATACATCACAGTAGTCTTTAATTCACCTCTCTTTGCCCAGAACCCCTGGGTAGAGAAAAAAGTCAAGAAAATGGGAGAACTTAATAAAAGTTACTTACTACTGTAAATCTCCCTGATCAATACATTTAACTCTGCACCATATAAAGAAAGAATGTAATCTTTTCAAAAACGCTTGTGAGAGGTGGCTCAGTTGGTAAAGTGTCTGACTCCTGGGTTTCAGCTCAGGTCATGATCTCATGGGTCATGGGATGCCCTGCCTCAGGCTCCTTGCTCAGCACAGAGTCTGAAGAGCCAAGATTCTCTCCCTCTGCCCTGACTCCCCCCCCCCCAATATGCTCTCTCTCAAATAAATAAATCTTAAAAAAAGAAAAAATGCTTGTGACATGTTCATGAAAATTGCTATATAATAGGCCATAAACAAAATTTCAAAAAATTCCAAAAAGAAAAGTCCATTTTCTATTCATAGTACAGTAAAATATGAATTATTAACCAAGTCAGACAACAAAACAAAAAGTCTCACTACCTGAAATTTCAAAACTCTCTCAGATACCTCCTTAAGGAACAAAAAGGAAATACAAACTAAAATTGGAGAATTTCTAAAAAACATAAAAATAGAAATTGCCAAATGTTGGAACTACAAGATACAGCTAAGATCATTCTCAGAGGACAATATGCTAAATGCCAAAAAAAATTAACAAAATGAATAAGAGAAACCAAGAGAGAAGAAAACGGTAAAGATCAAAAGCCAAAAATAATGAGTAAAAAACAAAATAGCAAAACTGGGGATCCCTGGGTGGCTCAGTGGTTTAGCACCTGCCTTCAGCCCAGGGCGTGATCCTGGAGTTCCAGGATCGAGTCCCGCATCGGACTCCTTGCATGGAATCTGCTTTTCCCTCTGCCTGTGCCTCTGCCTCTCTCTCTCTCTCTCTCTCTCTCTGTGTGTATCTCATGAATAAATAGATAAAATCTTTTTTAAAAAATAGCAAAACAGTAGAATAAATTATAGTTTGGAAGCTGTTTTTTGGGGGGTGGTTCTTGGCAGGAAAAACAAAAATGAGTAAACCATTAGCTGACATGCTCAAGAGGAGAAAAAAAGAAAAGGTAAGTACAAACACAGCACCGTCTATAATGGTAAAGACTAGAATGTCCAAAATGGTTAAATACAGTACA
This sequence comes from Vulpes vulpes, assembly GCF_048418805.1. NCBI lineage: Eukaryota > Metazoa > Chordata > Mammalia > Carnivora > Canidae > Vulpes > Vulpes vulpes. The sequence continues at coordinate 109,145,435 of NC_132781.1, read as the reverse complement.
CCCATAAACAGAAACACTACAGCTTTAAAAGAACAAGGGAAATCTTTATATACTGATATGAAAAGCTCCGCAAGATATGCTACTAATGAGAAAAGTAATATTCAGAATGACAGGTACAGTAAGTTACCCTTGTATAAAAAAACAGGAAATATAAGAATTTATAATTGTATTTTCCTGTACATGAAAAAGAAACTTAGAATATACAAGAATCAAGACAGTTTCCAACTAGAAAAAGTGGAAATTGGGTATAAAGAGACAATGATAGAAAAGATATTTTCAGGCACACAATGTTTTAAACCTCTAGGTTTTGAGCCTTATAAATGTATTAATTTTTTAAAATGAAATTTTAGATTTGCATACAATCAACATTAATTCATCAAGTATCATCAAGCACTTACCAGAACTATACTTGGTGTTGAAAATTTACAAAATGAGAAGATCCAGAACTTTTTTTTTTTTAAGGTCCAGAACTCTTATATTAAGTAATCTCTACACCTAATGTGGGGATCAAACTCACAATCCAAGATCAAGAGTCACATGCTCTACCGAATGAGCCAGCCAGGTGCCCCTCCAGAACTCCCTTTTAAAGAGCCTATAGTTTATACAGTTTGGTAGGGATACAGATGACACAGCACACTGGGTTACGTGCCTGATTCTTTGTATGAATAAATTCTCTTGAAAGTGCTACAAGAGCACCCATGTGTACATAATGGAAACGAGGATGGCTGTTCAGGGAAGACGATTCTTAGTCTAAGAGTTAAACGGTGAGCCACAGATTTTCAGTGGAAAAATAAAGAATATCCCAGACACATTAGAAAACAGAGGCTTGGAAGTAGAGAGAGCAAAGAGTATTCAAGAAATCATTGCATATCAGGCTTTTGTAAGAGGAAGAGTGGCTAGAAGTTTGACTGAAGTTGAAGGGGGGCTAGACAAAAAAAATGCATTAAATATGATGTAATTTTATCACCTTCTACCGGTCCAATATTGAGTACTGGAGATAAAGTAAAGAGAGCCCCATCCCTGGAGCTTAGGCTAGATGACAATGTCCAGAGAAACCAAGGAAGCAGTTTTTGCAAACCTTTCCTGTCTCTAACTCTGCACATACTCAGCTGCCTCCACCAGAATGTTCTCTCTACAGTTCTCTTTCCCCAGTCATGCCTGGCCTAATTCTTTTCTCAAGACTCACATTAAATGACCCTTTTTCCAGGCAGCCTTTCTGGACTCCCCAAACTAAATCAATCAGTTCCACTTGCCATGTACTTCAAAGCACGCTGTGATTCTTCCTGGTTACTGCACTTAGAAGTCTTTGTCTTTCTTCTTCCCAAACTGTAAGCTGTGTGAATACAAGAGCCAAACCTGTCCTGTTCACCACTGTTATCTCTAGCACTAATCACAGAATACAGTAGATTCTTAATGAATTAGTTAATAAATGAATAAAATTTAGAACATAATTTAATCTTGGCTGATCACTCAGGTGGATTATAAAAAACCTAAATGATTATATTTACATATTTCAGGTATATAAGACTATATATAGGTCTCTTCCTCATGGCTCTAGCATGCTATACACTTCAAGTACTTGTCTCTTTACCTTTGTCTCTCAAACCATCAATTGTCACTTCTATTACATTTAAGTCTACATTTCTAACAGATTCCAAGTACATCTAATTTGCAACTATTCACAGAGCTAAGCAGATAAACGGAGTTATAAAGGATACAACTAGCAAAGACTAATATGTAGTTTTTGAAGACTTTCTTACGGGGGTAGAGTAGGACAGAATGGGTACACAGGGAGACACAATGCTTTTTTATAAGTAAACTACTTAAACATCATTGCATGATTTCTTTTGTAAACAATGCCTTTTATTTTTGCTAACTTTGGATTATTCTGTTGTATATGTTCAAATAATTGTTAATACATGTTTCCTCATTCAAATAAAAGAGTTAAAAAAGATCTGAAAACAAATATTCCATTGTATAAGTAAAGAAAAGAAGCACTTTTTTCACTTGAAAAAAAATCAGTATTTGAATTTTCATCAATGCAGGCTTAGTTTTTCCCACCTGCAAATACATAAAAGTGGGATGTGTCTCACAATTAAGGACTTAAAAATAACTGGCAGTATTTTTTTTACTTTTACATAAAATAATGATGTGCCTCATAACTGATGTCACCTCAGATTTGATGAAATGACGTTCTCTCTTAATTATTATTATTAACACATTCCATCTCTCTTGTCCCACTAAGATGAAAAATCAAATGCTCATATTAATGACGCTGGCAGATTTAAAAACCAGTATGAAAGGAAAAAAAGGTAGTGATTTGGTTTCACTGAGAAATCTTATATCAAGAAATCATGGGCTTCTACCAACAAATGGACCTAATCAAAACTATGCTTAAGAAATCTTTTTTTAAGATTTTATTTATTTACTCACGTGAGAGAGAGAGAGAGCGCGCGCCAGAGACATAGGCAGACGGAGAAGCAGGCTCCCAACAAGGAGCCCAATGTGGGACCTGATCCCTGACCCCAGAATCATGCCCTGAGCCAAAGGCAGACGCTCAACCACTAAGCCACCCAGGTGTCCCTATGCTTAAGAAATCTTTAGTGAAATTGCTCAGAACCCTTACCTTCTGGGGAAAGTATCTACATTAGCCATGTTGTATGTAATCATCATAATAGTTACCAAAATTACTTAATTATCCATTGCTGAATAAACAGAAAGGCATTTCCTCCAGGTTCCTAAGGTCAATGGTCTGAGTGGTCCTCCATATTTCAGGGACCATTAATTTAGTGTAATTTATAGAATTACTATTCTCTAAAAGCATTATGCGACTAAATATGCTTCTTGAATTACTAGCAACATAATCACTACTGTAACTTTTAATTCTAAACTATCATAATTACAAAAACAAGAACTTTTCATTTAAATACAACTGTAAAAATGATACACTCAATTAGTCTGATCTTTATACAAAATAAAAACTCTCCAAAAAATTTATATACCTTTTGTTATTTTTTTCTCCTCAGAGGCAAAAATGTAAACCAACTGCTTCTAGAAATGATTAAGTTATTAGAATTCTTAAGTTACTATTATTCTGGGATCCCTGGGTGGCGCAGCGGTTTGGCGCCTGCCTTTGGCCCAGGGCGCGATCCTGGAGACCTGGGATCGAATCCCACATTGGGCTCCCGGTGCATGGAGCCTGCTTCTCCCTCTGCCTGTGTCTCTGCTTCTCTCTCTCTCTCTGTGTGACTATCATAAATAAATAAAAATTAAAAAAAAAAAAGTTACTATTATTCTCAAATATTTTCTCTTAAAATAGGTAAGCATCAGAAGAAATATTTCCACTAGAGCTAATGAACAAAAGAACGGAAATCAATGAGCAACAAGTTCTAGAAAATATACTGAAAACAATGATGTCTGTTGACAATACATATTTTTAAAGAGATATTAAATAAGGACATTTATCTTACAGTCATCACTATAGAGTAAAAATACTAACAAATTACTTTTTGTCTTTTAGTACCTACCTTTGTCTGGGAACTATAAAGAGTGCCCGTACCAACTTCTTCCTATTTGCTTTTGTATTCATGTTCATGCAAAAATCCATTGCTGCCTAAAGGAGAAAAAGCAAACTTTTTTCCTTAAAAATATATTTTAATTTAACTAATGAAAGCAAAAACCATGCATGCTACAAAGGGCTTCTACTTGCTCCTAAACATTTCAAAATGGTTTTAGAACACTAGTATTATGAGCATATGCCAAACTAAAAGATCACTAAAACTTAAATTCTTCTCCTTTTAGATCTAAAAATACGTCTCACAGACTTTTTAATTACAACCTAGTGTTAGAAACAGAACCCCAAGTGGGAAGAGACTGAAGAGCTACCATGAATTATCTGCCAAATAATTATATGAAACAGCAATTAATGCCTTTGAGTTTACTGACGTCAAGTAAATCAACATTAATATCAGAAAAATATTCGGACAGAATTAGAAAGTAGCAAAAATAGTTACCAGGAACCCAGAAAATTATTGTCAGTAAGGATAATCAAAAATGAACAAGGATAAAACTAGAAATGAGAGAAAGGCATATATTATTCTCAAGAACCTGTAAAAGTAAGTGCCTCAGCATTGACTAAAAAGGTTTAGTTTAGTGTCAAGAGTCAGATTTGACAATTACTTTAAGAAACCAAATCACAGGACTGTAATAAATACCCAAAACTGTTATTTAGTACAGTATCCATTTTATACTGCAGTAACAAAGAAGTGCATATTAATATCTTCATCACTATGACTGACATACAAGTACATAAGAAAAGCTGGGAAAGGTGTGTGTTCTAGGAAGGCACTGGAAAGCAAAAATATGAGTAACTGGTATTTTTAAAATATAGACATGTATATTTTTTAAATGTTAAGGATTTTCAGTATATGTGTTTTAAGAAAAATAAATTATACTTTAAAAAGGAATAAACTACCTTTAAATATACTTCTGAGGCTAGGCTCTCAAATATTGTCCTTCTATAGAGGTTCATATGTAATGTAATGAGTAACAATTATTATTAATCTCAATCCTCAATCTGATAATTTCTTGACTATTAGATGCACATACAAGATCCACAGAGTTCCCAGATCTATTAAGAACTTCTACTCTTCACTATGGACAGAATGCACTAAAATACCTCCCATTTGATTAAACCTTTGATAAAAGAAACGGAACACTAATTAGATTCAACCCAGGACACTAATTCACATTGCAAGTATTCACCAAGATCAAAATTTTACATCAACATTTGTCGAGAGAGTAAAATCAATTTAAATTTTTCTTCTGTTTGTAAAAAGAGTATAATAAATGTTACTAAAGCTTACATTTTATGACACTAAATCTATCATAGCTAAGTAATAAAAGAGAAAAGAGAAAAGTACAATAAAATGCCCTTTAAGCAATTCACCCATATGAAACATTGAAAAATTCTGGACCTAATAAATAGAAACCCCAAAGTCATGTACTCAGAAAATAGGTTAACACTGGAAAATCTCTCTCTCTCACTCTCTCTTACACACACACACAAAAAAAACAAATCAACATTTTTGAAAATATAAAGAAACATTTTAAATGGCCAATAATGGCTTATGTTTCACCATAAATTACAAAACATGAATAAATATATTTCAATAACTACCTTAGAACACTGTCCTTTAAAATATGTAAATAGTTTGCATACTGTAGCTAAATAAATTTTATAAAGACAGAGAAGGAAATATCACTTCACCTACCACAATAATCAAAGGACAGTTAGGTAGGAAAAAACCTACAATGTTCAAAACTCTCCACAGATTAGGAGTCCATAAAGCATGTCAATGCCTAACACACAGTAGGGGTTCAATAAATATATAGAATAAATAAAAGACAACATAAAAAGAAAAACTGTAAAAATTAATAAATTTCAGAAAATTAATAAGAAAAAAGTTTCATATATATATTAATTCTTAGATTTATCCAGTCCTGTCCTATGAGAAGAAATGGAAAAAAAGGAGTCTCTCTGGTGGTATGTATCTGCCTGAGGAACAACTGCTGATTGACAACTCAATAAGCGGTATTCTGAAAACTTGTTTCAAAACATTTGAGATCAATGAAAGTTCAACAATCATTTATTTTATTAAATAAAAATAAATGTTTATGATCATTAAATGTATGTAGAAATACACATTAAAAAAAATAAACACCACCATAAATGACATTATTCACAGAAGTTACCTAAAAGAAATCTTCACTCTGGTCTCTACATTGTTACATAATTACTGAATTCAAAGAATTCTTAGATTTTTCTGTTTCCCAAGTACTTTTCCTTCTTAAGCTGTTTGGACCTTTGTGAATGTATATGGAAGAAATTCCTTTCATGAGTACGCTGACTCCCCAGAGGAACCCACTGGAGTCCAACAGAGAAGAGTGGTTCCTATTTTTCTTCTGACTCTCAGACGGTTAACTCAGAATTTACTGTGCAGTCATTACTGGCAATAGCTCTTTTTTTTTTTTTTTTTTTTTAAGATTTTATTCATTCATGAGAGACACACAGAGAGAGAGGCAGAGACACAGGCAGAGAGAGAAGCAGGGAGCCTGAAGTGGGACTCAATCCTGGGTCTCCAGGATCACACCCTGGGCTGAAGGCAGCGCTAAACCTGATAGCTCTTAATACTGAGCTGAGCGCTACAGTATACTTTATAGTGCAAACTCACAACAATATGACTATATACAAAACCAATGAGATCCTTCCCACCTTCAATTTTCATGAGAGTACTCAAACTGGGGTATGGAGGTGGAGCAGGAGTGTCAAGGTATCTGTCATCCTGTTTATGCCACATAAATGAAAATATGAAAATTTGGTAGGGGAAAGCTTCAATCATATTTCAAACTTAAGTTCTTGAAAACTGTTCATTGACCTAATCACTTTAAGAAGTAAGCCAATTTGGAAACCGAGTTTCAAGTCTACTTGATTACATGAAAAGTTACTAAAATACTTCTAAATGATTTGGAGGAGGACTAAATGAGCTTTCAAAGTTAAAGAACAACATAACTTCTATAGTTCTCTATAGGAGGCTGTCAAACCATTATGACAAAAAAAAATGGCTTAAAGCAACAGTTTTCAAACTTTGGGTGTCTTTACTTTATACTCTCAAAAATTAAGGACCTGAAAGAACTTTATATAGGTTGTATTTAACATCATTTACTGTGTTAGAAATTAAAACTGAGACTTTTAAAATATTACTTCACTTAAAAATACCAATAAACCTATTGTTACTTTTTTTTAAAGAAATAACTATATACTTTACAAAATGAAAAAAAAATTAGTGACAAAGTTATACTTTTTTTAGAAGATAGCTAGATTTTTGTATCTACTTATGCATTCAATCTGTTATGATGTTTTTGTTTTTTGGATGAAGTAAATGAAGCAAATCCAGCTGGTAAAGGAGGGTGTATTTTAATATACTTTCCACTAATTGTAGATATTCTTTGATAATACACCGAAATACACTTGACAAGTGGTAGTTTCCTAATGGTTAATTGCAATGTGGAATCAAAACCATATAAATCAATTTTTCATGCTATGTTACATTAAAATCCATTGGTCTATCTTGCACTTTTGAGTGAATCTTTAACATCCAAGCAAGAATTCTGTAAACACTGTCATGCACTTAGAACAATGGTTCACTGAGCTATGCAGATCTTCAACACATACATATTATATATTTAAAATTATATTATTTAATATCACTGCCAATTTCACCAGGAAAGTCTCACCAATAAAATCTCTTCAGAAAAGAATTGTGAAGGTATCACGCTTATGGTGGTAGACCTAAGTTTCCCAAAATTATAACTTTTGGTGAAAACTTCAACTCATTCATTGGTAATACTTTGTTGCTGTCCTTAAAGTGAGATGCTCGCCTTGTTCATGTTGGAAAACTGTCTGCTAAATAACCCCAGTTTGAATAAATAAGTTTGTCCATCACTTCTTTCAAGTAAAAATGGTATTCTATGAAAGAAAGGAACTAGTTCAGCTTGCAACTCAATCACACAAATGGTTTTTCTCAAGACAACCTTGAGAAAGCAGAAGTGCCTTACATGCAATCCCCATTTTTTCAGATTAAAAGGATGTGCATTCAAAGGTTGAAATGAAATAAAATCACAAACTTTTATAGAATCATCAAGGAGATTCTTAAGTGAAAGTAGCACTCTTTAATTGCAAATGCGTAGCAGTGAAGAATACAAAGGCTAAGAGTACAGTTTGCTACCACTGCACCCACTCATACTAAATTACAAGTTGCTTTTGCAAATGTCAAAAACAATGAAAAGGCGGGGCTACGGGGACCCTAGTATTGGTATGAAGAGTTTTAACTTTATAGACCTCATGAAAGCGCCTCTGAAGACTCCAGGAATTGACAAAGCATACTTCAAGGATTTCTGGTCTAAAACCATATTTTCCACACTGTGGGGTCCCTACATGAAGGGAAGAAGTGTCAAGCCAACAGGATTCTAGACACACTTCCACATTCAAAGAGAACATCTACAAATTGGCTCCAATTTTCTGTTTATCTGGATTCCCAGTAAGATTTTACTTGAAGAAATGTTCATTCTATGGCTAAAACAGTGCAAAACCCACAGACATTCCTAATTAGAACTATCCCATAAGGTCTATGTGCTTGTATAAAGTTAAACCATAACAATTATACCTTGTCTATCAGATCTCGGTTGACACAGTTGGGCAACTGCTGGAGGAAAGCATCTACTATGAGCTTGAGATGAGATCCAGTGCTGGCTTCTTCATCCTCTTGTTCTAACATAATAACAAATTAATTTTTAAATAGGTTAAGAAAATGTATACAGACAATACAGAGAAACATGAATAGAAACATTAAGTTATATAGGAAATAGATAATCTAGAGTTTTTCTTACTGATGAAAAAAATGGAAGGCTGTTTTGAGCTATTACCCTAAAGTCTGGGTATCTCTCCAAAGACACTACAGTCTTCCAGATATCGAATATAAAAAGGCAAACTTTCGCGTTAGTCTCAAAAACTTAAACATAAATTGCATGTAGTTTTATAGTGGATTTGTTATTTTTATCTGCTAAAGCATCCCTCCCCCATGTCTTCAAATAACAGCACTCCCATCACGCTTGTCTTTGAAAGCAACCCATGGAATTCTGATAGGGAAGGACACATCCAAAGCACAGCACATCACCTTCTGCTTAGCCATAGGCAACCATGACACAGGACTAGTCAAATCCTTCCATGATACTTATGTACAGACAGTGTGAGAGACTCTCTTTTCTTTTGATGTTACTAACTGATAGAATTTGGGCCTAGGGCAGCCTCCAATCATGCCCACCCGCCCTTCATGACATGGAGAAAAGAAAATCTGCAGTAGGAAACAATGCACCCAATAGAGAAATAAGCAATAATGACAAAAGGTATCCTTCTAATAAAAAATTCCTAGCTAATAAATGGATAAGGAAGATGTGGTATACATATAAAATAAAATATTACTCATCCATAAAAAAGAATGAGATCTTGCCATTTGCAACAACACGGATGGACCTAAAGAGTATAATGCTAAGTGAAGTAAGTCAGAGAAAAACAAATACCATGGGATTTCATTTATATGTGGAACTTAAGAAACAAATGAACAAAGGAAAAAGACAAAAAAGACTCTCAAATACAGAGAATAAATTGGTGGTTGCCAGAGGGGAGGGAGGTCGGGAGGCAGATGATATAGACAAAAGGGATTAACAGTAAACTTATCATGACCACTGAGTAATATACAGAATCACTGAATATTATATTGTACACTTGACACTAACAGAACAGGCTATATGTTAATTGTACTTCAATTTTTAAAAGTCCTAATAAAAAACCCAATAGTATTTATGAAATAATTAACATTTTTAATTATTAAATACAAAACATTACTCAGTTATAAAGACAAATAAAATTACAACAGATAAACCCATCTACTAGTTGTCTTTTTACCTCTCAACCATTAGAGTAACTTTCAAATACTTTTATGCTAAGATTGTAAAGATTATACCATAGAATTAAAGTAAATTCAGGGCAAACTAGTAAGTAAAAAAGTAGAAGAAATATCTATTAAGATATTCAGAATTTAGATGATCATTTAAGTGTGTATTCACATTATACGGACATGTGTTTCAGTTCTAAATCAAATTCCAAAAAAGTGATGGCCTGGAAACAACAGGAAAACAGAATATTAAAGAATAAAGCAAAAGCTCTGTGTAAAAAAATTAATCAAAAATTAAATCGTTGGCAAACAGCACTTACCTTGCTCATCAAGGAGTTTCTTTGTGAGATCCTCAGCTTCATCTCCACCTTCTAATTCCAAGGCATCATCATTAATTTCTAGATTCTCCAACTCCAGTTCCAAATCATCAGGATTTGATACCTCCTTATTATCCTTAGGTTCTTTTGCCTCTATTTGAAAACAAAGAAACAGTATCTCTGAATTAAAAGTTGTATTGATCTCCTGCCACAAAAAATAAATAAGGATTTAGAAAATTTGCATCGTTTGTCTTAGAATCTACCCATATACTTGGCAATAAACTTGAGGATATATTTAATATGCTCAGATTTTATAAAATGTAGTATATTGAGAACAAATACCATAATTTCTTGGATTTTATATGCCATCTATTAACTGAAGGAATGGATAGATTGGATGGATGGACGGATGGAGACATACAAAGCACGAGGGTCTGTAGTAAAGATGAGAGGGAAATAAGTTGATTAGATAACGCGAACTCAGATTAAGGTGGGTCTCAAACTCCATGGTGACAAGTTCAGACTTTCTCTTTTACACAGGATGAGCTTTGCTGGGTCATGAGCAGGAGATAACGTTTAAATGTGAAGTGATGTAAAAATTGACTTACCAACAATACACAAGATAAATTAGAAAGATAGGAAAAACAAGATGTAAAAAGACTAATTAAGGAAACATCCTTATAATTTAGATGTCAGGGGAAATTAAAAAAATGCATCAAAACAAAGGAAAATGGCCAGGAGTTGCTTATAAGGCTCAAGATAAAAGGTAAAAAAGAAAAGAGGAACTAAATTCAATTTCAACAAGTTTGCCATAATGTTGATAATTGTTGCTGGCTGATTGGTAACTGCCAGTTCACTGTACTAGCCTTACTCTTGTGCTTGAAAATTTTTATTGAAAAAAACAAAAACAAACAAAACACCTGAGTTCAAGACTTTATGCTTAAAAGAGTGACAGACTTCAGGTGTCAACTGAAACTATTATATTTCTCAGCCTCATCTTCTCTTATAGTCTCTAATCTCATAATTTCTGCATCAAAAGCAGGAATGTTTTACTGATACATGACGCCATCCCATATTTCGAAGAATCAAAGCTCTAATTAATATGAATTGGTTTTGCTGCCTCTACTGGAGACAATTTTCTCATTCATTCACCCTGTCATTCAACTAACACTTAAATTCTTACTACATCCAAACTACTGTTCTAAAGAACAAGGATACAACTTTGTACCAGACGAAAACCTCTTAACACCATTAAAAGATAGGAGAGTAAAATTAACTTTTTAGAATGAACAGAAGGCAGCAAGAGCAAGAGCAAATCCAGGGGAGCCAGGGAGGAAGTATCACATAGCAATCCAGGCTAAGAAACGATAGTACCTTAGATCAGAATAGTAGCAGTAAGGACAAAACCAATCTGAGATATATGTAAAAGGCTGAATTAATCAGACTTGATTACTACAGACTGCTCCTTCCTCTTCTATCTGACCCTGAAAGACACGGACATTTGTAGACCAGTCAGGAAGGTTTAGTGCCACAGAAGCCATGAAATGGAAATGCTCCACAAAGGACATAGTAAACTCTGTTGAATGGGTTGAGAGAGCAAATGACACAGAGAGTGGAAACTGCCCATGAGATTCAGCAACATGAAGGTGATTGGGAATTTTGGCAAAAACAGTTTCAGGGTAGAAGTGAGGCTGGAGCCAGACTGAAGTAGACTAATGAGGAAGTAAGAAAGTGAACAGTCCCTCAAGAGGACTGAATAAAAGAGAGACAGGACAGTAGCGGACAAGGGGTGGTTTCAGAGTACTCACAATGTATGTTTGTTTGTTTATTTATTTAATTTATTTATTTTGTTTGACAGAGGGAGAGAGAGAAGCAGAGACATAGGCAGAGGAAGAAGCAGGCTCCATGGAGGAAACCCGATGTGGGACTCGATCCTGGGACTCCAGGATCCAAAGGCCGACACTCAAACAACTCAGCCAACCTGTCTTGTTTTTTAAAGATGAGAATATGTGTGAATACTGAGATTAAGGATCCAGTAGACGGAGAGAGAGACAGAGAGTTCAATACCAAAGAGATCAAAAAGTATGGTAATGGATTGCAACAAGAGAAAGAGAGAGACAAGACTCAGAACAGAAGACAGAGTGGTCTGAAATAGAAGGTGTAAAAGTTCACCTGATCACCCAGGGGATAAACATTCTATAAGCCCTAAGACAGGCAGATTTATAAATCAGAAGCGGCACACCGTTGAGGGAGTTCTGATGGTTTCCATCTTCTCTATGAAATACTACAATGCACATCACCCTCTGCTAAGGAGGGAAGCAGAACGAAAACAGGAGAAAGAATGAAAATGTGTTATAGAATGTGGGACAGTGAGCTGAGGATAGAGATGCTGTCAAGTTTCCATGCAGTGTGGAGGACCTGATTGAGGTTGGTGACCACGAGTTTATCAAGTTATCAAGCTATCTAGGAGAGCTCAAACAGTGTGGATACAGAAACCAATATGGTGGATGACTGAATTTGTCCAGGGCCGAACTTGACAGGGATTTAGGAATGATAGACAGGAGAAAGAATGCACAGGAGAAATATTAAAGATATATACATGCAATCTAGAAAAGAAGGTGGGCAGCCCGGGTGGCTCAGTGGTTTAGTGCCTGCCTTCAGCCCAGGGCGTGATCCTGGAGACCCGGGATCGAGTCCCACATCAGGCTTCCTGCATGGAGCCTGTTTCTCTCTCTGCCTGTGTCTCTGCCTCTCTCTTTCTCTCTGTGTCTCTCATGAATAAATAAATAAAATCTTAGAAAAGAAAAGAAGAGAAGAGAAGAGAAGAGAAGAGAAGAGAAGAGAAGAGAAGAGAAAAGAAAAAGAAAAAGAAAAGAAGGTAAGTGAAGGCAGGTGGAGTCTACTGGAAAGGAAAAAAAAATTGAGGGAGCCAAGCAATAAGTCTCAAAAAGGCAGAAGGGGGACCTGAGAAAGTGAGGTATAAGGACATATTTAAGTGAGGTATAAGGCGATATTTAAGTTAGTGATTTCAGGGGTCAGGGATACAGTTTGGGAAGATTAATTTTCTATCAAGCTGGTAAGAATGAAAGGCAAAGAAAGATGTCAAGTTCAAACCAGCTGCGGATATAAACTGTCCTATAGTTTTTATCCACAGAATACCTCTACCAAACAAAAGGGTATTTTCTTTTAATAAGTTCAATTGTTTAGCCAGTCACCAAATCTGATCTGGTCATGCTTGGGTTTATTTCTATAGGTTAAGACCATATATATCCCCCTTCTTTCTTATTACTGTTCCTATGACTGACCACTTATATTACTAAAACAGAGACCCAGCTGATCCACACCATATTTCTACTCTATGTATAGCACGTACAGAGTAACCTTTAACAGAAAGTATGCTATGAAAAACTTAGACGATGGCAGAAATCATACACATTTTTCAAATCCTTAAAATTGGAAGAAATACTTAGGTAACTAATGCTTTAGAAACTACTCCTCACTTGGGGCTTCAATTGTATATATGAGGAGATGCCTTCTGAAAACTTTTAACTTACAAAACTGAACAGTAGGTAACTAAAATGAGCATTTTATGTATGTTTTCTTTATACTTTTTGAAATATTTCAACAGTGCTCTTCATAAAAACAGAATAAAATTTATCTTAACATAAGAACACCTCTGAGGGGTGCTAGGGTGGCTCAGTGGGTTAAGCGTCTGCCTTCAGCTTGGATCATGATCCCAGGGTCCTGGGATCAAGCCCCTCAGGCTCCTTGCTCAGTGGAGGGATCTGCTTTTCCCTCTGCCTGCCCCTCCCCCATCCCGTTTGTGCCCACTCGCTCACTCTCAAAATAAATAAAATCATATATACATATATTAAAAAAAGAACATCTTTGAGATTAACCAAGAAATTTATATATTTTTATGGCACCACAAGGGCCACTTGTAAAGTGTTCCCACCATAGGATGACCTCAACTACCATTTTCATAAAAAGAGCCTAATTTTCACATTCAGTGTATTTTAACTTTAGATTCTGAAGAATGTTATAAAAATAAATTGTATTATTATTCTTCTAATTAGTATTCTAACTAGCACCACCCCATATTTCATTTAATATATATATTATATATGCCAAAAAAAACCCACAAAGCTAATCCTCTAAAAAATTTTTCAGTTAAAAACTTTTGTGTTTGGGCGATAATGATATGTTACTACATACTGTGGTGGGGACATTGACAGTGAGGAATGCTGCACATATGTAGGGGGACAGGGGACATGGTAACTGTGTGTTCTCGGCTTAATTTTGCTGTGAACCTGAATCAGGTCAAAAAATGAAGTCTAATATTAAAAAGTCAAAGGACATTATCAAGAAAGTGAAAAGATAATCCTTAGAATGGGAAAAATATTTGCAAGTCTTATAAGTCTAGTACCAGAATATTTTAAAAATTCTCATTACAGGGCACCAGGGTGGCTCAGTGATTGAGTGTCTGCCTTTGGCTCAAGTCGTGATCCCAGGGTCCTGGGATCGAGTCCTGCATCAGGCTCACTGCATGGAACCTGCTTCTCTCTCTGCCTATGTCTCTGCTTCTCTGTGTGTCTCTCATGAGTAAATAAAATCATTAAAAAAAAAAATTCTCATAAGACAACTAAGTTAAAAAAAGGCACAGGACTTAAGACATTTATCCAGGGAAGATATATAAATGGCCAACAACCACATGAAAAGCTATGCAACATCACTAGTCATGAGGAAAATCACGAAAACCACAATACCATCTTTACAATGGGTATAAGGAAAAGGGAAATCATGTAATAATAACATGTGCTGGTGGGGATGCAGAGAAACTGGGACCCAGTACATGGCCGGTAGGAATATTAAAATAACTCAGCCATTGTAGAACACAGTTTGGGAGTTCTTCTAAAAGTTAAACATAGAAGTCTGTATCACTTAATCTCCTTCACCTTATTCTTCCATCCCTCTGCAGCCCTTCCCTTGGGAAACCACCAGTTTGCTGAGTGTATTAATAAACCTGTTCCTGTTTTTTTTTTGTTTTTCTTTTGATTTTTTTTGTTTTTCAGATTCCACATATAAGTGAAATCATATGCTATTTGTCTTTGTCAGACTTACTTTACTTATTAGCATAATATTCTCTATGTCCATCCAACAACATCCAAGTTCTAGCAAATTACAAGGTCTTATTCTTTTATTTATTTATTTGAGAGGGAGTGAGCGAGAAACATGAGTGGGGGAAGGGGGCAGGCAACAGCAGAGGGAGAAGCAGACTCCTTACTGAGCAAGGAGCCCCACACAGGGCTCGACCTGAGCCAAAGGCAGATGCTTAACCAACTGAGCCACCAGGCACCCAAGATTTTATTTTCTTATGACTAACATTTCATTTATATATATATATATATATATATATATATATATATATATACACACACACACACACACACACACACACACACACCCCATACCCTCTTCATCCATTCATTTATTAACAGGCACTTAGTTTGCTTCCACATTTTGGCTACTGTAAAAAGTGCTGCAATAAAAATAGAGATGCATATATCCTTTCAAATTACTGTTTTTGTTTTCCTTGGGGAAATACCCAACAGTGGAATTAGTGGATTGTATGGTATTTCCATTTTTAATTTTTTGAGGAAATTCCATACTGTTTCCTATAGTTGTACTATCAATTTACATTTCCACCAACAGTGGATGAAGGTTTTCTTTTCTCCACATTCTCACAAACACCTGTGATTTCTTGTCTTTTCTGACTGGTGGGAGGTGATATTGCACTGTGGGTTTGATTTGCAGTTCTTTGGTGAGTAGTGGTATGGAGCGTCTTTTCATGGTCTATTGGCCAGTTATCTGTATATGTCTTTTTCAGAAAAACCTATATTCAGATTCTCTCTCTATTTTTAAATCCAATTATTTGGTTTCTTGGTGTTAATTTGTAGGAGTTCTTTAAATATATTTTGGATATTAATTCCTTATCAGATGTATCATTTACAAATATCCTCTCCCATTCAGTGGTTATTGTAATAACTTTGTGTGGTGACAGATGGTAACTACATTTATAGTGGTGAACACCATACAACATACAGAATTATCTAATCATAATGTTGTACACCTGAAACTAAAACAATATTGTATGTCAACTATACTTCAATTTAAAAAAAAAAATGAAAAAAAAATGGAATTACCACACAGCCCTGCAATTCCTAGGTGTATACTCAACAAACTGAAAATAGGGACTCAGATAAGAACATACAGCAGCACTATTCACAGTATTCACAGCAGCCAAAATGTGGAAATAGCTCAAAAGTCCACTGATGGATAAATGGAAAAACAATTTGTGATATACACACAAAACGAAACTTAATTCAACCATTAACAGGAATGGAGTACTGACAAATTCACAATGCGATGTACCTCCAAAACATGATGCTATGTAAAAGCAGACACAAAAGAGCATACATTGTGTGATTCCAGTTACATGAAACACTAGAAATAGGTAAATCCATAGACAGAATGCAAACTGGTATTTACCAGGGGCTAAAGTAAGGGAGGAATGGAGAGAAATCGCTTAATGGGTACAGGAGTGATGGAATATTCTAGAAGTGTTAAAATACTTGTACATTGGGACGCCTCGGTGGCTCAGCAGTTGGGCGCCTGCCTTTGGCTCAGGTCATGATCATGGGATCCGGGATCGAGTCCTGCATCAGGCTCCCTGCGGGGGAGCCTTCTTCTCCCTCTGCCTATGTCTCTGCCTCTCTCAGTTTGTGTCTCTCATGAATTATTTAATAAGATAATAGTTTTTTTAAAAACTATTAAAAAAGTTTAAAAACTATATAAAAAAACTACTTGTACATCAAAAGCTAAGAGTATTACTTTCTAGTTTTACTGTCAGGTACATAAATTACTAATCTTAACATAACTCAAAAAGCAATATAACATGGTAATTAAGGGCCCAAGTCATTCATTAACAAGGATGAAATTTCAGGTCCACCTCGTGCTAGCTGTGTAAGTTACTTAACCCTGACAGTTACTCAACCTCTTTGTACCAGTTTCCTCATCTGAAAACAGGGACCACAGCAGCTGCCTCACAGGGACTATGAGAATTAATTTTTTTACTTATAAAGTGCTAAAATGATGTTTGGCATGAAGTGATAACTAAATACAAATTACTAGCTATTATTTTTTTAAAGGAGTTCCCTAGTAAGTATATCAGAATACAAAAGTACATTTAAAAAAAATTATCTGCTATCTCTTCAAAGCCCTGCCACCATTCTCTCCCATCTCCCCTCCACCTCTACAGTTTGGCCGAATTAGAATTCCCTTTAGAAAGCATGGGCTGACTGGCATTCAGGACTTCCCACTCTGTCAATGATCTCAAAGCTTCTGATTTCTCTAATGCAACCCTCTCTCACCAAGAGCTAGGGATATCTGGCCTAGAAAGAGCCTTAAAGATAAAGAACACTACAGAACTAACACTTTCCCTATCGATCCAACTGGGGGAAATTCAAATCTTACCAAGATCTCACATGAATTCATTACATTATAAACAGACATTTTCAAATTATTTCATATTAACATTAAAATTTTAGCACTGCTAAAAGTATGTCGTTTATCAGCCTTTCATGCTCCATTCCACATTCTGTCATTCATTTAAAGACTCGATGTTCATACTAACTAGTAACTAAAAAAATAATTTTACAAATACTATTTTGAACCTAATTTTTATAGCACTCAATGTAAAAATTTATTGTCTAGAATTTACCTTTGGAATCATCTTTGTTGGAATCTTTATTCTGACAACTTTTCTCATTATCTTTAAACAAGATGGCTGGAACAAAAGCTTTCAGATCAATGAGGTTCTCATAAAAATTCCGAGCATCTTCGTCTTCCCATATACCGCCTTCCAAGTCATATTCTCCAGGTTTACCAGGTGTAAAGATATCAATTCCAGGCCCATGCTCTATGATAAAATAAGCCACAGGGAATTAAAACCATTTCAGGTGTAGCATGCAAAATCACTTATCAACAAGATATTTTATATTTTCAATTTTACAACTGATGAATCTTGAGTGTTTCAATGAACAGAAGCTTCTTCAATCAACAAACACTCTGGATTGTTCATGTAACCATCTTTAACATCAAATTATAATTTATGCTTTAAGTAAAGCTCTAAACCAGGACAGACTAGAGTACAGCATATGAAAAAGATGTTTTTTCTCTTAAATGTTTTAAGCAGTTAATATGAGATGAAGTACCCACTTGATATAATAGGTCTACCCAAGAAACTTAAAACCAAAATATGAAAAATACATAAGCCTGGCCATCCCTAAAACATCCACATTTCCCATGAAGAATTTTTTTCCATGACTCCCAACCCTCCGTACTACTTATAATTATCTTCACAAGTAAACCAAAAAAAAAAAAAAAAAAGTAAGTTTTTTTTTTTTTAGGTAATCTCTGCACCCAATGTGGGGCTGGAATTCAAAACCTTGAGATCAAGAGTCACATGTTCTGTCAACTGTGCCAGCCATGTGCCCCAAAAGTAAATCATAAACTTTTAATTAAGAAGCATCTCTCCTTCTGATATAATCTGTGGTACAAGGCAGATTACTATAAATGGTCAACTGATAAATAACTAGAAAAGAATGGAAGGAAAGATGAAGAAATATACAGATATTTCAGTAGAAGGCAGAAAACCATGCATATATTTGCACACATATATGCACATACACACAGTCTACCTTTTACATACAACTATAAATTCTTAAACTCAGAACAGCAAAATTATTATCTAACTTCACGATCACGAGATCATTTATGAATTTATTCTTACTGTGCTTCTCTACTAACAAGAATTGTAAAGTAGGAGAATGATCATGTAGATTAAAAATAACCATAAGAAAATGATTCATTTCATAAAAAAAAAAAAAAACAAGAACAAAAACAACAAAACACTGGCTCCCTAATACACTCCTTTAAATGCCTTACAACAAATACATTTAAACACAGGACAGTAAATCCATATGCTATAAGGGAAAAGACTGATAAATTTATAACTTTTGTTTAGTGAAAAATATAAACAAAAGCAAAGGGCAAACTAGAAGGCAATAATGGCAATCCTCGTATAAAGAAATTAATACTCATAATACAAAAAGCCCTACAACCAAAGACCAAAATCCCAGTAGAAAACTAGATAAAGCCTCTGAACAGGTAAAGAGCAAATGAAAAGAATCTTCAGTACTAATCAGGATAATATTAAATAAAACTAACATTTATCACCTTAACACGTTAGGTTATGTTTAAAAGATTAATATCAGCAAATGTTTACAAGACCACAGGGAAGTAAGCACTCTCATACAGCACTAAGGAGACGTCATCTGTCAGTATCTATCAATATTTAAAATGAGTATAATCTTCGATCCTGCAAGATTCCTTCTAGGAATCTATACTAAAGAAATAAAATGTGAAGTAAGATTTACAGGGATATTCACTGTAGCACTGTTTCTAACAGAGCCAAATCAGACAGAACCTCAGTATCTACCAGTAAGGGTTGACAAACTGCATTCATACACTCTGTAATATTAATCAAATACTAAAAAATGAGGCATATCCACCTGAATTGACTGTAATTTCTCAAATGTATGTTACTGAAAGAGAAAGTCATACAAAATAACATACTACATAAATTAACAATAAAGCTATGTATCAATACCTGATTATGTATTTTACATATATATTTTGTATTAAAAAGTCTGGACAGATTTATATCAGACTCTTAATCATGGACATCCCAAAAAACAGATTATATAAGATAGGAAACTTTTACTTTCTATTCTATAATATGCATGAATATTTTATATATATCAAAAATGTATTTGCATATTCATTATAAGTTGTGGGAAAAAATCACCTTCTGAGAAACAAAAAAATGCTACAAAGTCATAAAGCAGTAATCACAGGAAACTTTTTGCAATGCATATGACAAAGAATAATTTCTTTAACATGCAAAGTACTTTTATAATTCAATTAAAAATAGATAAATGTTTGGTTTAAAGAAAAGGTAGGGGTAAAGGATTCAAATCAATATGTCACGGGGAGGGATGCCTGGGTGACTCAGCGGTTGAGTGTCTGCCTTTGGCTCAGGGCATGGCCCTGGGGTCTTAGAATCGAGTGCTGCATTGGGCAACCTGCAGCCTGCTTCTTTCTCTGCCTATGTCTCTGCCCCTCTCTCTCTGTGTCTCTCACGAGTAAATAAATAAAATCTCAAAAAAAAAAAGTCACGGGAAACAAACACAGACACACACACATATATATAAAACACAACCGATAAACTTAAAAGATGTTCAACCTCACTCAGAAGGTAAAAAATCAAGAACTACAATACAGTAGTATAAGGAAACATTCCAAGTAGTTTGTGTCCCAGGATGAAGGTCAATGATATTTCTAAGAACACACAAATATCCAGCAGTCATTCAATTAAACATGATGAAATGACCAAAGAAGTACAAAAAATACTAGAGGCTGTAGAAATCAATCATTCAATCAATTAAAACCAATGCAAAAAATTACATATGATAAAATTAGTAGACAAGGACATTAAAACAGATATTCTAACTACATTTCATATACTCAACAACCTAAGCATGTTTGAGACCATGGAAAATATAACCAGCTTCTAGAGATAAAAACTACATTTCCGCATAAGATGAATAGTATAGGACAGCCCCGGTGGCTCAGTGGTTTAGCGCCACCTTCAGCCCGAGACCCCAGGATCATGCCCTAAAGCTGAAGGCGGTGCTAAACCACTGAGCCATCCGGGCTGCCCGCGGAACTTCTTTTTAAAAAATCAAAAAGTTTGAGGCTCATTGATCAAGAGATATAAAATTGGTAGGAGTTATATACATGATTATATATAAATAAAATAAATGCATTCACTATACACAATAGGTGTTTCTTATTGAGATATAAAATAAAAAATATTTTGTCTTATAAAAGAATACCTTACAAATACCTCACTCTTAAAATTTTTAAGTAAACCGATTGTCAGATAGCTTGAATAACATTAACACATCTACTAACAAAATATAATTATTTTATAAAATAGTTGGTGTGACAGATTAATGTATTAAGAGTCCTACCAACTTATGGACAATCAAAATGGAACTTTAAAACGTCTTTGAAATAGTACGGAAAACAATTTATCTCGCAAAATGATAAATTTACTCACAAAGCTGCAAGTTAAGCTCTAGTCCTAAATAACAATTTAAGATAATGTATCATTCAAAACAGATTCAAAGTAAAGATAAATATTAAAATATTAGAATCCCTTGGGTAGCCCAGGTGGCTGAGTGGTTTAGCTCAGGGCGTGATCCTGGAGACCCAGGATTGAATCCCACGTCAGGCTCCCTGCATGGAGCCTGCTTCTCCCTCTGCCTGTGTCTCTGCCTCTGTGTGCCTCTCATGAATAAATAAATAATATCTTTAAAAATAAATAAATAAAATAAAATATTAGAATCCCAAAGACCCAATCTATTTTATGAGAAATAAAGTGAACCTTTTCATAACCTCAAGTACGGTTTAAGACAGGCCCCTGTTGGGGGTGCCTGGGTGGCTCGGTTGGTTAAGTGTCTGACTCTTGGTTTCGGCTCAGGTCATGATCTCATGGTTGTGGGATCTATCCCCACAAAAGGCTCACTGCTCAGCACAGAGTCCGCTTGAGATTCTTAGATTCTTTCCCCCACCCTCTCCATTCCCTTATTTCTCTCCTCCTCCCTCAATCATGCTTTTGCTCACTCTCTCAAATAAAATCTTTAAAAAAAAAAAAAAAAAAAAAGAGGCCCTTATTGGATATAATTCAAAGATATCTAATATAAAAGAACTCGAGGGAATGCATCATAAGATCCTATGAGTTAATTACTGTTCTCTAGGTGCAAAGCCTTTTCCAATCATCAGAGCGTTTTAAGTAGTTGCTTTATAAAGTTACTAGGTTTTAATACTACTTCATTTTAAAAACTTTAAAGGCATGTTTAAAAACTTAAATTTACAATAATATACATCTGATAAAAATAAAGATAAGTGATGGTGTTTATTGAAAAATCACAATGTTTTTAGGGTTATCTTACCTTCTGGTGTTGGTTTGTCTTGAGGAAGATCTGGCATATTTTCATCCAAGAGGTCTGCTAGGGATTGAGAATTTGCCAGCAGCTTCTGATAGGACATAGCAAATTCCTCATACTGTTTATGTCTATCTTCACTTAGCTCCCCTTTAGAATGGAGAATACGCCTATAAATAAATGATGAAATAATCTGATAATCTCATCAAAATACATGTGATCATGTATTGTTACACTGGGAATGTTCCACAAAATTTTTATTTTATCACCTAAGCTTTTTGCACAATTTTCTTCAACTTATTTTTATTCACATTTTCAAGATGTATCTGAAAATTAAAACTGGTATGATCAAATTCACCTAAGCAATTAAATTTCAACATCAGTTCTTAAAAGAACATTAAATGTGATTAACTATGCCTGCAGAAATATAAAATATAACGATGCCACTAAATAAAAATTATTTTAATGTATTTTTTTAAAGTCATACTCCCTTCAGATACACAGTTCATCAAAAAGGTTTAACATACCTAAAAAAGTTACTGTTCAAAAACAACAGGTTATGAAATCAGTATCCTTACACTTTCACAGTGATTTGAATCAGTATTTTTTTAAAAAGCCCACATCTTCCAAACAGCCAATTCTCAGTTTACTGCACAATTACTGGTTATTTATCCATTTAAAAAATATCAATGAGTAACACACTTAAGCAAGGCCAGGCCATCTCAGGAGCAGAGAACACAACTAGTCTTCCACTCTACAAACAGGTCACTAATAGTGACCATAGTTAGAAATGTAGAACTTCTGAAAATTTTCAAAATGATTAGTGAAGTAAAAACCTTACTCTCTATACAGTCAAGATGCCTATATTTGCATCTACTTATAACTAAATATACAGAGTATAACATGTGAAATCTATAAACTTTAATGCAAATATAACATAGCTAACCAAAAGTCAATTGTAAGTTGTAAATTAAGTCATTTTCAAAATATTTAAAAGTTTTGTATTACTTGTCATTTGAGTTTTCTTATGAACAAGGAAGAAAATGAAGTGGGGTTGTTTTTTTTTTTTTTTTTTGATGATGTTATCTTCTTAAAAGTCAGAAAATAAAGTGAAAATCATGCCTAAACTTATTCATCCCTGCTTAGCTGGAATAACTTCCAAACTTTCCTATCTTACCCCATTCCTACCCACATAAGCTTTTGTTTAAATGCCGTAACATTCCAGCTAACATCTTCTATGTTAGGATTATCAGCTCCAATTACAAGCACAAGGTAGATCAATGAGTAGGTTACTATTCATTACATCCAATCTTTTTTTCAAATCCAGCCTATTAGGGATCTAAAATGAGAAATTTCCATTCATTTTCTTACGACTTAAAAGTACAATAGTATCGTTCTGTGAACAAGAACAGTTTTTTTTCTGTCTTCATTTATTCCAAAATAATCTTATAGGAAATAAGTCTTTCAGTAAGTTTTATGAATGAATTCTAAACCCAAAACATTCAAAAATACTCAACTCATTCAAGAAATGACTATAACTTTAAAGGAGTGAGCTTGTAATTAGAAGTTACATCATTTTTGAAGATAAAGACACTAAAATTAAATAAATTGCTTTATGCTCATAAGTAGGCTATTCTAAAATGTTCTGCAATGTATTTAGAAAAATTGTTAATCAATAAAAACTTATTCTATAGCAAATTATGTTAAGAATTCTATAGCAAATTATGTTAAGAGTGATAATAGTTCTAAGAGATTTGAAAACACCTACTGACTGTTAAGATACAAAATCATTTCAGTACTTGAAAAATAAATTGGAAAATATCTCAAAATAACAGAGCCTGGAACTTTTTTTCTCCAACAAGTTCTGACATTCTAGTCACCTGAAGAACATACATGCAGTTTTAGGTTATACAACATTCACTAAAGATTTATGACATATAAGTAGTAACAAAGTGATTACCATTTTATCAGAACAAAAAAAGGGAACACTTTTTCCAATATCAACCCCATTTTCAAACATTTGCCTGTGATCAATTAAAAGTGATTTAATTCTATCATAGTTCCCTTTGTATGTATTCCAGTTTCTTTCTAGTCATCCTGGAACCAATTTAAAATTCTGAAGCTCCAGAGGTAACTCCTTATTCTCCCCCAAATCTCAAACCCATGATCAAGTTTTCTAACTGCTTAACTTACACGTTCTTAGGTTACGACCTAGTGAGAACAGTCCTCAGGAAAAAAGGTTAGATTTTTGGTAGACTTATTTTCTAATCATATCTTACACTAAATACTTAGCAAGCAGGACTAGATACCAATGAAATAGCATTGGAAGAGTTCTATCATACACAAAACTTATGCAGTCCTACATATTTTCCTTGACCATTTATTTAATATATTTACTAAACATCAGACTAAACACATAGCATCTAGTAAGACTATAGATTTTAAGCAGAGAAATAAATGCATCTTAAGTACCTAAACATTCAAAATCCCTAGAATCATTCAGAGGTATTCATCAAATTAAAATGAAACATTTTTTAATGAACATATTATATATGGCAGTTTTTTATGTTTATGAAGCCCACTGGAAAAAGATTTTCAGTTTGATTAACTTTTTTAGAAGACCTGTATGAGGGAACTAAACATTAAGCAGCACATTTGACCAAAGTACCTATCCTATTTGGTATATATCTCATCAAATTTCTTATGAGAAAAAAATATATATATATCTTATGAGAATTCCATAGGAATATATCACTATGCAAAATCAAGCTGAATATGATTTATCACATATAATTTTAAATTACAATCTCTTCAGAAACACATACATTCAGAAAGTTGAACAGAAGACATTCTTTTTGAGACTGTCATAAATTAGAGGTTAGCAAACTATTTCTGCAAAGGGGCCAGATATAAATATTTTAGGCTCTAAAGACCATACGTTCTTTGTTGCAACTACTCAATGCTGCTATGATACAAAAGCAGCCAAGACAATACATAAACAAATGAGCATGACCATGTTCCAATAAAGCTTTATTTATGGACACTGAAATTTGAACTCATATAATTTTAGTATTTCACAAAATATTCCTCTTTTGATTTTTTTCCAATCATCTAAAAAAGTTAAGACCATTCTTATTCTTAGCTCACAAGCTTTATAAAAAGTAGTGGTGGGTCTATCTGACCTGCAGGCCATAGTTTGCCAATCCTTGTCATAATTAGAGTTCACTGAATCAGTATCATTGTTAAATGATTATGAATAAGTACATTCCCTCTCATGACATCACTGTAAAATAGTGAGTTACTGGCATCATTTTAAAATTATGAAAAGTAAAAAAAAAAAAAAAAAAAAAAAAAAAAAAAATTATGAAAAGTAAGCAATGAAAACAAAATTAATTCCAAATCTTACTCATTATAATAAAAATACAAGGTAGCAGACCTCCTTTATCCAATGTTGAGCTACCACTATCTAGAAGCAATCCTAAGGTACATCAATCTTTGATTTCTAGTGTTTTTTATATTACTAATTCAATATTCTAAAACTGACAGAAAATATCAAATAATCCATTCTGGAATTGAGTATTCTATCTCATAAGAAAAGTCATAAATGCCTCAAAAAATTCTAGTATTAAGAGACATATTTTTTGTTTTCTTTTCTAATTGTTATTATTGCTTGTTATTTTGTATATTGTTTATTGTTGTTTTGCATTATTTTAAAGATGAAATTTTTAAATAAGCTATCAAAATTTAAGAAATTTAACATACTCATTTTCAAAATCATAAAAAAAACACAAGAGAAATTCTTATCAAATCTTTCTGAGGGATTAAGCAGGCAACATATTACAAGTAATAACCAACATTTACTAAATACTTAAAATGAGTCAGATACTTTTTATTTTTATTTTTATTTATTTATGATAGTCACACAGAGAGAGAGAGAGAGAGGCAGAGACACAGGCAGAGGCAGAAGCAGGCTCCATGCACTGGGAGCCGGACGTGGGATTTGATCCCGGGTCTCCAGGATCGCGCCCTGAGCCAAAGGCAAGCGCTAAACCACTGCGCCTCCCAGGGATCCCGAGCCAGATACTTTAAATGCTTTTACACATGAATTCACTATATCGTTTACCTTTATCTCAGAGGTAGAGTACTACTGTTATTCCATTTTACAGAAAAGAAAGCTGAAGTACAAAGATGTGAGATAACTTCCCACGAGTTACAGATCTGAGTAAATAATGGATCAGAGATTTGAACCTAAATAGCTGGCTCCAGAGCCCATGCTCACAGCTACTGCACTATACTGCCTCTCAAAATTATCCACTTGGTACCTTATACTGAAATTATAATGTCTCTCAAACGATGTATCAAAGGCAAGCCTTCTCAAACTGGGGTGTTTATTTTATATTCTTTTGGGTCCTTGTGTTTGGATCTGACTCGGTAAGCACTAAGTGGCTAAGTTGTTTACTAGACACTTTAAAATCAAGTACAAGTACTAAATGCAGAAGAAGATGACTAATATGAATGTTGTGAAAAATACAGTATGAAGAGATAAGAACTGGATCTGTCACCTGCTATATAAATCACAATGGGCAAGCTCTTTAATCCCTAAATCTATCACTTTCAAGATAGAGGTACTATGAGGATCAATTAAGATCAAACAAGTGATATACTTCATCAATGTACAACAGTATTTTCATGAGGGAAAAAAAAAATGCCATAGCCCACTGGAAAAAAGGCAAAAACTTCAATGCCAAATATTATTTGGTCTTGTATTAGCCAAATTAAAAAAGAAAAAAAAATCTTGGCAAGAGCACAGAAAATCCATTTTAGATTTAGAACACATAGCCAAAATCTCGAAACAATAATCATGAAGCAAACTTAGGAAAAACACTAGGTTTACTTTTCGTAATTCACCACTACTGAAAAAGAGAAACTTTTGCCACCACTCTTACCAGTTAGGAAGGAACTGACGCTTCAAAATTATCCAAACAATAACTGACTTAATATATGAATTCATGATTTCCCTACTACAAGAAACAAATTCTATTACATAATTAAGTTATACATAATAAAAATTAAATCACTTCTTCAATCTTTATTAAATGCCAAAATAGAGTAGGTAATATTACCTCTATGAGTAATATCTCATAGTACAAAGCATTTTAAGTATAAAGAGAGCTGAACGTTATAAAAGCAAAACCTACCAAGTAAAGCTATTAACTCTAAACTAGCAGATGTTACTAGATATTTTTAAATGTGTAAATGTTAATTGTAACTCCCCAGGATCAATCACTTAAACCAAAATGCACTTTTAAAATTCTCTGAAGTACAAAAAGCTTTTAAGTGCAAATTTATTAGAATTCATCAAACCCTAGGGTCAATTGTATCACTTGCTTATAATTATTTACTTGCTTATAATTTTAAATTCCCCAGGGGCTTTGAAACAGAACTAGCTATCTAATACCTATAGTATCAGCCCAGATAACATGAGAAAAGAACAGCTAAGACTCAACAGGTCTTACGCAGTCACGGTCTTCATTCACTCATTCATTAGTGTCTAAGAAAATACCAGAGATTTTATTCTATTTTTTAAATTGGTTGCAAGAATTCTTAACTATAGACATTAATGAGTATAGACAGACTTCACAACTTCTATGAATAGTGCCATCTCCCAAGTTAATTAAAATGACCAAAAGCATTTGGAATTCATAGACTGAAAATAGAATGTATTTTTTAAAAAATTATTAAAGATACCAAATAAAGTCTTAAAGTAATTTAACTACATGAGTCTTAAAAAGCCCCTAGTTCGGCACTTAGATTTCCAGCCATCACCATGCCTGGAAGAAACCTTACTGGGAAAAACTATTGTCCATGAATGTTCCCATGATGTAGAATAACCTCAAAACTCTGACTAGAAGGGGAAACTTTAGGAAATTGGTCATTTTAACAGTACACTGTACTATACTAATACTAGGCCAAGGGAGTCTGCACTAATCCATTCCTCTTGTCTTCTTGGTCAGTAGGTATTCAAATCTACATTATAGAACCTGCTCAATTTGAAGCTATCCTAAAACATGAGTTATTTATTAAGCTATATCCCAATTATTTTCTATATTGTGATTAAGATTTTTCCACCTTCCAAATTACTATATCTAAGTAGATAGTATTCCATGATAAAATGACTGCTAAATGCTAAGGTCAATTTATACTAGGTAAATAACCTCCTCTAATACCACAGGTTAACAGTTCCATATTTAAATGAATAGAGTTACTAGGGAAAGCCACAAAACCATGCTCTTAACACTATACCCTGTTCAAAATTTTCATGGTGACTTGAATAATGTGACTAAAAAAACAGGTCTGCTTATCAAAGCTGAATGTGACCAGCAGGTAAGTACATACCAATACATACAGCAGATAATAACATAAACAATGTTTAAAATTGTCATTAGGATATAGTAATATGCCAAAAACATCTAAATAAAGTTAGAAGAGGTAAGTCTGCATTCAGGTTTAAAAGATTATTTCCACTAGTTCAAGGTGAAGAACTGGTTTGGCAGCAGTTCATTTGAGAAATTAAGTGTATGTAAGTCCCACAGTCAAAAGAATGACAAGGCAGCTAGAAAAAGTAATGGAATTTGGGGTTACAAGCAGGAAAAAATGCATCCAAAACGAATGCCCTAAGGATAGTCGTGTGGAAATCATGGAACTGAAGGAACAGGAGGTATTTAGCCATGAGAAGATGAAAGGGAAAAATCCTGGCAGTCCGCAAATATTTGAGATATTATCATGGGTATGAAAGAGGAGACATGTCCCATGTCAGTGTTTCTCAAACTATTTCTCAAACTAATAAAGGTATTTCTCAAACTAATAAGGGAATTCCTTTTTCCTAATCATTGCAGACAGTTTTATAAAATAAAGTAACAATATCCAAGACTATGGAAAACTGCTATAAAGGTGTCTTAAATGCTTTGTCTATTCCTATACTTAATTCATTGTGGGTAGGTAAACAGTTCATGGACCCTCACTTTAAGCAGCTTTATTCCACTGGTACAAGAAAGAAAGTAAATCAAAAGGAATCAAATTTCAGCTTGAATTCCTTGTAAGTAGGTGTGCCCAACACTGGAATGGTGCTTTCAAAGGAAGAATACTTTATCTGTCAGATAATCTAGAAAAAGGACTCCTACACTGGAAAGGTGATTGGATTAAATCACTGTAGACTCTAACCTCTAAGCTTCCCTGAGGCCAATCAGAAGTAAACACACATACAAAACCCTTAAAAAGTAATCAAAGCATACTTACAAAATCAATGTGAGGCATCAGGAAGAACATAAGGGAAAAAGAAAAGGAGTAGGAAAATGACAAAATACTATGTATGTCATAATTAAGAAACCTTAAAGATGTAAGAATTAATAGAGGGCCACTATTTTCTTTTTTTTTCTTTCTTTTTTTTCTTTTTAAACTCACTATTGACTATTATATATAATACATCCTGACTATATATAAATACACCCTGAAGTGGCCTAGTCAAAGTTTAAACAGTGCTCACTATTTAAAAGCACAAAACAAAGATTTTTTTTTTTAATTATTTTTAAAGAAACCTTGAGGAACACCATTGCCACCTTAAACTCTCACCTTTTGAGTGACCCTCAACCACCATGGCTTAGTCAAACAGTTGGTGCACCTATCTTGATGCAGACCTAACCGCACTACTACAGTCTTCACTTCTAGTTAAGTTCATCACCTTCCGGTGGTAACTACTTAAAATCAGTAGGTCCTGCAGGTTTATGAAAATAGACAAATGTACTCTCCCATACTAATTCTTGAAAATAGCAATTTCAGACTCCTAACCATGTACTTTAAATAGGTACTAGGTACTTGGCCAAAGGCTATTGCTTTATTGCTATATCCTTTCTGTACTCCCTCAGCCCTCCTCCAAATCCACCCTCCATAAAAGCAGACCTAATGCTTACCAACTACATCAACTTCTAGCTTGTTGATGCCTCCTAGAAACAGAGGCTACACAGTAGTATCTTGTAACAAGGTGGCCCTCAATCAGGTACCCTTTACTAATTACCACTGGTAAAGGTGCATACATTATTCCTCAATCAGGTACCCTTTACTAATTACCACTGGTAAAGGTGCATACATTATTCCTTAAAACTTTAAACAGTTGTTCCCAGGAGAGAGACTCCTGGAAATGCACTTTACATGGTAGCATTTAAGAAATTTTTTTTCACCTCTGATTTGTTGCAGTTTTCTTAATTTCTGATCTTAAATACCACTAATAATGACTCATTTTCTAAGAATATCAACAGTGACATCAATAAATTAAGATACAAAACAATGAAAGCAAACCTGCTATAGAGAGGACACAACAAACCACACCAAAATAATGGCAGTAAGTTAAAGTGACAGAAAAAGAAAATTTATCCCTCAACATTAAGGAGTTTTTAAATTATAGGAACAAAACACATCCACAAAGTAAAAATCACCATATACTTGCCAGGTTTCTTCTAAATTCAGAAACAAAATCTATCATAGACTCCCATTTAAATATGAGTACTTAGACTGGTACACTTTGAAATTCTCCTGGAAATGTTAAGAAATCACCTGCAATGAGCCCTTTTCCACATGTTCTTTCAGTGGCCTGAAGACTTTAAAAACTTTTAAGTATGAGCTCCAAAATAAATTCTCAATTCTGAGAAATATTTGAAAATCACCTGTTTTGTCTCTCAGTATTCTGAAGCTCCCTGTGGTCCCTTTTCAGGTGTTTGGTCAAAGATGTAAAGTATTCTTTTAAAAGATTCTGGAAAGGTTGTTGTTTCTCTGGACTAATTATCTCACTAGGAGGAAAACTCAAATTAAACTTCTCTGCAGCACTCTTCACTTTCCGTGGCACAAGCCCAGCAATATCATCTCCACAGTGTCGACAAAAACTAATCACCACAGAAACATGAGTATGGGATTCCCGGTCAGCATTAATAATATTTTTTAGCTGTTCATAGATTAAGGAAAGACCTTCCTTGTCAGTGAAAATCCCAACTATTGTCAACTCTGCAATGAAACGCAAATCAGTTCTTAACTTGGTAATGTTAGGGGTTTTCTCTTCTTTCCTTGCTTCAAAATGTTTTTTCCAAACCTGAAGAAGTGATGGAGCAAAGTCGGCATAACGCTGGTGAAAGAGAGAGCACAAGTGCACAGCACAGTTCACATCAGATATTTTTAGCTTTGCTTCCACAATAGAAGCTACGGCTTCCGCAATGTATTTGCTTAAATTCAGGCCATTAAAATCATGGGACAAGGAGTCTCTCTGTTGTTCGGTAATAGTTTTTAGTTTCTTGACAAAAGCAGTATTTTTCTTCAAACTTGAGTCTAGTCGGCTAAAGAAATTTTCCTCTGGTCGGTTGTCTGGAGCATTTTGGTTTTTGCTACGAAGTTCCTTCCTTAACTGATGTCGTTCCCAGGCTTCCTGATGAAGCTGAAGGGATTCCTCTTTCTCTCTATATAAAAAACAAATAAGTAAATAAAATACTTTGCATATTTTGTAGAATCACTGACCAATTTCAAGAGTGAAAGACAATGAAAGCGTAATCATAAACATCAGCATCTCAAACCAAGCAAAACATGCAAAAGGCCCTTTACCTACTTTTAACTTTTAAGTTTTTTTTTTTTCAACTCATGGCCCTGAGATTAAGACCTAAACAAGAGACAGACACCTAACAGACTGAGCCACCCAGGCATCCCTTTAAGATTTTGTTTTTAAGGGATACCTGGGTGGTTCAGTGGTTGAGCATCTGCCTTTGGCTCAGGACGTGGTCCTGAAGTCCCGGGATCTAATCCCACACTGGGCTCCCCTGGAGGAGCCTGCTTCTCCCTCTGCCTAAGTCTGTGTCTCTCATGAATAAATAAATAAAATCTTAAAAAAGAAAAAAAAAGAACTCACAATCCTGAGATCAGAAGTTGCACACTGTACTGACTGAGCAGGTCAGGCACCTTTTCCAACTTTTAAAAACATTTTATTGACTTAAGATAATGAGAACCTAGAACACTGAAAATACCAAATGTGGCAGAATGGATGATTCTTAATAACTAGAGTAAAAATCATTCTGCCAACTGGTAAACTAAATAGATAAAATACTTTGTCAACTCTACCTCAATAAAGCTGCAAAAATAAACAAATTAAACACATGATGTATAATACGAAAAATATAAATTAATATGCCCAGGAAGGTGTAAAACCTAGAACAGGTAAAAGCACTGGGAATATAGAAAAAGAACTGTCCACAAAAAATACTTTAAAGTATTCTTTAAATACTTTAAAATTTAAATTAAAAATTAATCTCTTAAAGTATTCTTTAAATACTAAATAATACACTATTTAAAGAATAATGTTTATTAAAAAATAATAAGGGGATCCCTGGGTGGCTCAGCAGTTTAGCACCTGCCTTTGGCCCAGGGTGTGATCCTGGAGCCCTGGGATCAAGTCCCACATCAGGCTCCCTGCATGGAGCCTGCCTCTCCCTCTCTCTCTCTGTGTCTCTCATTAATAAATAAAATCTTTTAAAATAATAATAATAAAATAAAGAGTAATGTTTATAAAAGAATGCATTAAAAATGTTTTGGTATGTTAAGTACCACTCTTCCATACTTCAGCATTAGCCAAACCTCTAATAAAGTACCTTTCTCAGTTTTGTCTTAAAATTCAAGTGTAATTGGGGCGGCTGGGTGGCTCAGTCAGTTAAGACTCTACCTTCATCTCAGGTCACAATCCCAGGATCCTGGGATGGAGCCCCACATTGGGCTCTCTGGCTCAGCAGCAAGCCTGCTTATCCCTCTCCCTCTGTCTCCCTCTCTGCCTACTTGGGCACTCGCTTGCTCACCTGCTCTCGGTCAGATAAATATAATCCTTAAAAAAAAAAAAAAAAAAAAAGTTGAGTGTAAT
The DNA here is from genome assembly GCF_048418805.1 of Vulpes vulpes. Taxonomy (NCBI): domain Eukaryota; kingdom Metazoa; phylum Chordata; class Mammalia; order Carnivora; family Canidae; genus Vulpes; species Vulpes vulpes. The sequence goes on along the minus strand of NC_132781.1, from coordinate 109,112,536 downwards.
TAAGAAAATTTGGAACCAGGGATGCCTGGGTGGCTCAGTGGTTTAACGCCGCCTTCAGCCTAGGGCCGGATCCTGGAGACCCGGGATCAAGTCCCAGTCGGGCTCCCTGCATGGAGCCTGCTTCTCCCTCTGCCTGTGTCTCTGCCTCTCTCTTTGCATCTCTCATGAATAAATAAATAAATTCTTTTAAAAAGCATGGTGCTCTAGTCACTGAAAGTAATAGAACAAGTAACTGAAGATACTCCCAACTCTCTTGGAATTGGACCTCAGCAGTCTGATTTCAAATCACCATTGCTTCCCTAACATTTCAATCTCCCCATTCCTTCATATCAACAAATAAAATAAATGTTCTTACTTCAACTGGGCAGCTTCTTCTTCTTGCTGACGTTTTGCCTGCTCTTCTTGCTTCTTTTTCTCTTCCTCTTCATGTTTCTTTTTTTCTTCTTCCTCTTTTTTCTTTAATTCTTCCTCCGCCTTCACCTTTTCTTCTTCTTTTTTCTTTCGTTCCTTGTCTTCTTTTTTTCTCTTATCTTCTTCCAGTTTCTTCTTTTTATCTTCAGGGACCTTAATAATCTCCTTCTTGGCAGTAAGCTTGATCTCGTCTTTTGGTTTCTCCCTGCTACTTACTGGCCGCCTTTCACTGCAGTCTTTTTCCTTGTTGTTTAGTAAAGTTTCTTTTTCTTCCATACTTGCTGGCTTTTTACGCTCAGCTGGCATTATGTTACCCAGAACAATCTGTAAAGTAAAAGAATGTCAGTATTCTTTGTAGTATTGTAAATCCAGTGACTTTTTAGTAATGTGACACTTTTTTAAACAGAACATATTAATGTAATGTTGTGAAAGATTAAATAAACGCATGTAAAATGAACACTATTTCTGCAATAAAATAATTTCTTGGTCACATTCCACATTCTATCATAGTTAGTTATGCTTTGCCTTAAGTACTTTTTTACTTTTTATTAAGGAAATACTCAAACACACAAATGAAAGTAGAGAGCACACTATAACCAACCTCCCTATACTCATTGCCCAAATTCAACCATTATCAACTACAAAACAACACTTAATCATAAACACTTCAGTATGTATCTGAGAATATTTTCAATTGGTTTTAATCCCAACAGTTCACATCCATTAGGAGAGGCTGGTGACATTATTTCCTACAATCTGGAACAGAAATTATTTAAGTTGGTACAAAAATGAGCTCTTGCCTCCTACAAATAGACACAGAAGATACAAACTTCACATCATCGTTCTAACCTTATCAAACTTTCAAATACAGAAAGCTTCAGCTATCTCAAATTAAATTAAACTTTAGTCTTTTCATTAGTTTTAGTCAAAATTAGTCTATAACATAATGATGATTCTAAAATCTGTATATTCTGTCTATGTCTGCCAATACAGTAGCCACCAGCTCAGGGTTTCTCAGCCTCAGCACTATTACCATTTCAGGCAAGATAATTTTTTTGGGGGGGGGGGGGTTGCTGGGGGAGTGATGTTGACACGATTTTGTGCACTATGTGTTTAGCAGCATCCCTGCCTTCTCTACTAAGGACGTGCCAGCAGGATCTCCCCAGTTTTGACAACCAAAAATCACTCAAGATATTGCCAAACGTTGCCTGGGGACAAAACCACCACCAGCTGAAAACCACGGCACTAGCCACATGTAGCTACTTAGCTACAGGAAAATTAATTAAAAAGTTTGAAATTTCGTTCTTCAGTCACTATCCCTATTTCAAGTGCTCAATTTCACATGACTAGTGTCAACCGCATCAGACAGTGCAGATACAGAACATTTTAATTATCACAGGACGTTCTATTGGATAACATTAGGTCTATAGTACAGGCTCTATACAGTTAACTGGAAATCAACTGTGGAACCAAAAAAACTGTATTTCCCAGCAAAATTCAGCATTTTTCTTTCCTAGAAATAAATTTCTCTACTCAGAACTAGTGTTCTAATATAATTTCTTTTATGGACAGTACTTCATGTTTTAGGCCCTAAATCATTTGAAAGCCGTATATGAGAAAATCAAAATACCTTCTATGTAAGAAATACAGAATTAACTTAAACTTCCTTCTTTATTAAAAGCTAAAGATATACACACTATTCTCAATTATTTTCAAATATAGATTTTAAGTTATAGCAGTAAAAACTAGGTTAGCAAACAAAATATTTGCAAAAATAACTATTCTATAAACACACAATGCATTTATTTCAGCACTCCAATAAATTATCAAAGAAAGAAAACCTAGGCCAGTAGAAGCACTTTAAGTAACTTTTGGAGGCACAAGCAACATTCCGTATCTTCTCCCAACCACTTCTTCCTTTCCCTTTTACTCTTTCACTCTGATTCTATATCACGTCCACATTCTATGCATTTATTTTAACAATAACACCCAAAGGCTTCAGTTAACCTCAATGGCAAAACTCAAGAAAAAAAAGCTGTTAATCCTGTTTAAGCAACCATTATAACATGAAAGAGCATAACTACTACTTATTTGCTGGCAAAGCAGTGTTAACATTTATGTTATCTGTCAGCTTCAAAGACCCACCTTAATGTGAAAAAAGACATGCCCTAAAGCAAGTAAATTTTTAAAAGAAAATACTCATAGCCACCACTCACTGGCCTCACAGTAAACATCTCACGTACATTATCTCATTTAATACTAAAATCTTTATGAGATGAGTATTATCTTCCCTATTTTATAAATGAGTAAACTGAGACTTGACCAAGTAACTTGACTAAGGCTTCCACAGCTGGTGACAGAGCTGGAATTGGAACCCATACTCTCACCTAAAGTTAATAAGAACTTTGAGAGTACCAAACTGTGAAGTGAAAGACCTGATCTTAGATACCACAACAAATCACAGAATTACGTATCTGAATAGAAAGAATCCCTGATAATGGCTAAGCAGTTTTTATATTACTTTTCTAAATTTCGGCATATACTAGTTAAAACATATGGGGATAAGATTATTTCTAACATAATAATACAATCTTTCTTAGGGATATTTGTCATTATGTGCAAAACATAATACTCTATATAGAGAGTTGGTATTTTCTGAAGTTTATCAATAAGCAACACTTCAGTGATACAAGAACTACAGAAAATAAAAAGAATGGCAAAAAAATTTGACAGTTAATGTCTCATTTGTGAAGGTAGTATTAGAAGTTCTATGAAAACATTTATAAATTCACTTGGAATCTGACAAATTTCATAAAGTATCATGTATTAGCTTAACAGAGCCTCCTAGACTTTTGTGACTCTGTACAGTGTTCATTTCTTCAATACCTACTGTGTCAAACTGTAGTAGGCACTCATGAATTGATCCTGCTCTAGAACACAAAGAAACAGATTCCCAATAAAACCCTTAAAATCTTTGGATATATTCTTTCAATCACTTCATCCTTGTATTAAAAACATATCCAAAGTACACTTCGAACTAAGTTTCAGTGAACAAAAAATATGACAGAAATGTAAAGGTTCATGTAAAGACTAGCAATGCAACATGTGAAAACAACATAGGTTTTGAACTCAGACTTTTAAGTTTGCATCCCAAGTCTTCATCCTGCTAGCCGTGGGAACTTGGACAACTTAACTTCTCTGAGTCTATTCATCAATAAAATGGAGAAATTGCTACTCTTACAGAATTCTTAAACTACTAACATTGAAGGAAGCATCAAGGCAGCACTCAACAGGGACACCTGGGTGGCTCAGTGGTTGAGCTAGGGCCTTCAGCTCAGGATGTGATCCCAGGGGTTGGGCTCCCCACAGGGAGCCTGCTTCTCCCTCTGCGGGTCTCTGCCTCTCATGAATAAATAATTTTTTTTAAGGCATTCAAGGGACGCCTGGGTGGCTCAGGGGTTGAGCATTTGCCTTTGGCTCAGGGCGTGATCCTGGAGTCCTGGCATCTAGTCCCACATGGGGCTGGCTCCCTGTGAAGAGCCTACTTCTCCCTCTGCCTGTGTCTCTGCCTCTCTGTCTCTAATGAATGAATAAATAAAATCCTTTAAAAAAAAAGGGGGGGGGGATTCAATTAATGTCTATTGTTTCACACAGAGCACTGGAAAGTTCTTTGGAAGGTGAGATTTTTTTTTTTTAAGAATTAGGCCTACTAGACTTTACTCCAATTCTCAATTTTTACATTGACATGGCAGCAGAACGGTGACTCACCCCATTACGCCAGTTTAATCGTTGGTTGGGTCAAGGCTCACTGTCCAGTGCTCTTATCCACTATCTACCCTGACTCAAGATTTTAAAAGCCAAACAAAATATACAAACAACCTAATTTAGACCCATATGCATGTATATGTGCCGTCAATGAAACTATTTAGTAGTGAAATGCTAACATTTCTTTGAATCCCTCTGACAGTCCCTGCTTGAATACACAACCAAATATTTCACCTGAACGGCTTCAAGAAGTTTTTCAAGTGAAAACCACAGTTTCAAACAGATTCTTGCCTCACAATAACCCAAGATAAATCATTAGTGATCTTTTTTTTTTTTTTTATCGGAATATCATTAAGCCCTTACAAATGACTTTACTGAGTCCCTTAAAAGGAAGCCACGTCTTTAAAACCACCTTCCTTCCTATAGTGCCCTGGCCGGTGGACTGGATAATCTGGTTTTCGGAAGAGACTGTGAAAAGCCCAAAAGAAAGTAAAACTACTTTCTTGGTAAAACGAGGAGGTACCAGCGGAGCGCACCGAGGGGGGCAGAATGCAGAGAAAAAGGGGGGTGTCTCCCTCATCAAAGATACTCCTTTACCGAAGTACCATATGGACTGTATGAAATCACAATCAGAAATGCTCTGAAAACGCCCCAGAGGAAGACAATGCCGGTTCACCTTGTAGTTCTGTGTCACTCAAAACGTCCTGAGGGCAGAACCGCACCGGGGCATTATCTCTCCACACCCCCCCCGCCCACCCCCCAACGCTGGCTTTACCCAAAGGAAAAAAAAAAGTGTTGAAAACCAAAGACCCACGGAAAGTTTCCTTACACATTTCACCACAGTTCAGAACTGGCTCTCTCTCGACGAGCTGTGGTATCTTTCAGAGACGCCTGAAAACTACGGTCAACGAGAAGGGTGAGCGGCGCCGGGGCTGCTCCGGTCGCGGGTCCTGGCGGGGCAGGAGGGCGGCTGGTCCGGGTCGGCGGGGAGCCCCAGCTCGCCAGCCCGACGACCCTGGCCTCCGCGCCCAAGCGCTCAGCAGGGGCAGCGCCGGGGACCGAGGCACCGCGAGGGAGCCTCAGCCCGTGGGAGACTTCGGGGCAAGCGGACCCAGCGCAGCGCCCCCCGCCCCAAGCCCCTTCCCCCGCACACGCATCTCCCACAACCCCCTGCTCCGGCGGCACCCCCCGGCCCGCACTCGCGCCCCCGTCCCCGGGGGCCCCCGCGGTCACCTTCGCCGACCATCGTCGCCCCGACGCCAACTTCTCCCCCTCACGCTCCGCACCCGCCCGACGCCCAGACGCCCCGGCTGGGCTCCCGGCTCCACATCCTCCCACGCGCGCGCGCCCTCCCCACCTCCTCGCCGTCGCGTCCCTCCGGCTCCCGGGAGCCTTCCCGCAGCTCCCTCGCTCGACTGCACACCTCCGCCCCGCCACAGCGGCTTCAGCCCCGAGGCCCAGCCCGGGCGTGGAGGGGCGGGGAGGACACCCCCGCACCCCGCACCCCCCCGCCCGCCGCGGCCGCCCCTCACGTCTGCCCCGGGCCGGGGGCGCCCGCCGTGACGGGAGCCTCCGGGAGAGGGGTCTGAGGAGGACGCCGCCGGAGCTGCGGTCCGTCTGCTGCTCGCCGCCCCCGGAGCGCTGAGGTGCCGAGTCGCCTCTCGGGTCCCTCGGGGAGCAGGAGTCCAGGCCGGTGCCCCCCAGCCCCGCTCCCTCCCGACGGTCGGAGCCGAGGCGAAGGAGGCTCCCCGGGACTCACCTCGAGCCTGTTGTCAACATTAGCCCCGGGTTTCCCAGCACCAACTCCAGCGCTCGGGCTCTCCCCTCCCCTCCCCCCACCTAGCTCGCAGCCGAGGGCCCGCCTTCCCTCAGCTCCCCCTCCTCCCTCCGCCCGCCGGCCCTCCCGCCCGCCACTCACCAGCGCGGCCGGGCTGCGAGTGGGGGCGGGGCGGAGGGAGGAGGAAAAGGGAAAGCTGTCCGGCCACGTGCCGGATCCAAAGCCGGCCGCGTCTCCCTTCCTCCGGCGTTTCGGTGCGCTGAGGCTTCACTCTGCGGCGCGGACCGCGACCACACGCCCAGACAGTGCCACGCACGCACAGCGGCTTGCTGCGGATCGTCCGCCGGGCGACAGGAGCGAGATTTCCAGACAGGCAGTGAACAGGGCAGCCACAACCAGCGCCTCCAGCCAGGTCCCCGGCGGAGGGGCGGAGCGTTCCAAGGCCCGAAGGCAGGAAGTGGATTGGTCGCCAGGAAAGGGAAAGCGCCTGAATTGGAGATGCGCAGGCGCAGGCACTTCGGGCGAGGGGGGGAGGGGAGCGGGGGGGGGGGAGACGCTAGAATGGGGCGGGGCGGAGCTAACAGGAGGTGAGGAAGGGCGGTGGAACGGTAGGAGAATTACGGAGCGCCGTTGGGGACACGTTTGGCCACGTGATTCTCGGGGGAGTTTCCTGGAGCGAACGTCAGGGAAAGGTCTAAGAAGGGAAAGTTTGATTGGACTAATTCGAGGGGTGAGGTTGGAGATTTGGGGAGTTGGAAACCCGAGAAGTTGAAGAATATGGCTGGTGGGGAAAGTAGAAGTTGGTTAGGAATGAGTCTAGATTTAAGAGTGCCGTCGAGTTTCCGAAAGTCCCGTTTGGGGAGGAATGGGGGGCGGGGGGGGGGGGGGGGATTTCCAGAAGCATTTTTTTTTTTTTTTTCAGGTGTCGGACGTCAAAAACGACCCAGGGTGCAGAAGGAGAAAGGTTTTCCTCGACGGATCCTGGAAAGCGCTCTGTCCTAGCAAGCCAGTTTCAGAGACTGAAATGGAATGACTTCCCCGAGTTATTAAATGTGATCACTCGTTTAAAAAACAAAAACAAAAACAACAACAAACAAACAAAATCAAAAAGTTGGCCCAGTCGTCATTTCTTCGCTTTGCGAAACAAAGTCAACCTTCCAAAAGGGGCATCAGCTTCTCCACACAACTTCACTCCTTAAATTGCTGAGGTTTGTGTATCTGGCCTGCAATTTTTTTTTTTTTTTTTCTTACCAAAACTGCTTGGATCTGCTGCTAACGTGATCTCGCTGGTCGGCTTTGTTCAGGACTCAAAGGGGCAAAGGTGCAAAACTGGACTTGATGCTGGAGTGACGCGTGTCGCGCCCCCCGCCCCACGTGTGAGCCCACAAAATGAGCTGCTATCAACCGCAAATACTTGAGGCCGGTCTAGGTTCACTTGTATTCAGCTTTTGCCCATTTGCCTCTATTTGCAGTTCTGATTTCCATTTATTATTAGCTTGAACATCGCCTTCACAAATTCAGTGTTGTTTCCTGTACTTTGCTTTCTACCCACCCCCCCACCCCCCAAACACTACTGGTAGGTCAATCGTGAAAAGACTAGCAAGAGAGAAAGGCAAACACCGCTAATATGTACCACTGATAAGCAATTAGCAGAGGAACACCTGGGTGGCTCAGTCGGTTAAGCATTCTTTTTTTTTCTTTTTTTAAGATTTTATTTGTTTATTCATAGAGACAGAGGCAGAGACACAGGCAGAGGGAGAAGCAAGCTCCATGCATGGAGCCCAACGTGGGACTCGGTCCCAGGCCTCCAGGGTCAGGCCCTGGGCTGAAGGCAGGGGCTCAACCGCTGAGCCACCCTGGCTGCCCTCTGTTAAGCATTCTGTTCTTCGTTGACGCTCAGAGCTGGATCTCAGGGTTGTGAGTCCACGCCCTGTGCTGGGCTCCATGCTAGGTGTGAGGCCTACATAAAAACAGACACAAAATCATCACGAGAGAACTGTACCAAACCACCATACTGGAGAAGGCCACCCCGTTCTTTTCAAAAGTTATTTTACTCACAAAAAAAAAAAATAAAAAAGTTATTTTTCTCATTTTGTCTGGCTACCTTAAGAAAATTGATCTCTATGCTGTTAATAAATATATGTACGTATTCAAGTCGATCTTTGCCTTTCATGAGGTTTTGTTTTGTTTTTTTAAAAGATCTTATTCGTGAGACACACAGAGGCAGAGACACAAACAGAGGGAGAAGTAGGCTTCCTGCAGGGAGCTGGTGGCAGGACTCGATCCCAGCACCCTGGGATCACGACCTGAGCTGAAGGTAGATGCTCAACCACTGAGCCACCCGGGAGCCCCCTTCATGAGGCATTAAAAGGAAATCATGTGAATACAGGGGTCAAAAAAAACCTTCTTATTGAGCTTTTGCTTATTTTACATTTGTTATTTTAATTAATAATCACAATCGTCATGTAGGTATCCTGATTCCCATCTTATAGAAACGGAGTTACAGAAAGATAATTTAATTCAATATCAGAAAACTAGTAAGCATAGTATTCCTTTCACACAAGTCTAACTCCAAAAACCCAAGCTTTTTCTGATGTATCCCACTGCCTTTATGCCCAGATTTTTTCACAGACTGAAAATGCACCCCATTGTTTTCTTTCTAAAGTAAGATATCAAAAGCCACCAAAGCCTGCTAATGTGGGACTATATTGCAATCTCTAACTGGAAGAAGCACATTTCTCTGAAGAAGCCATTGGTTTTTACATTCTGATCAAACTTCACTATTTTCTGTAACTACATTATATCTAAGCATTTAAGTATTTATCTAGATACTTCATTATTTGACAAAATTCTAAAGAAAATGCCTTTTCCTTTTTGCCTGTTTCAGTTGACAGAATTATACCATATGAAAAGAGGAAAAAACTCACAGACATGTATATTTAGATAATACTGTTTTCTTAAATAAAAATTTAAAAAAAAAAAAAGGGGGATCCCTGGGTGGCGCAGCGGTTTCGCGCCTGCCTTTGGCCCAGGGCGCAATCCTGGAGACCCAGGATCGAGTCCCACATCGGGCTCTCGGTGCATGGAGCCTGCTTCTCCCTCTGCCTGTGTCTCTGCCTCTCTCTCTCTCTGTGACTATCATAAATAAATAAAAATTTAAAAAAAAAATACTGTTTTCTGTTTAAAACCCAGTTACAATGCTGCTTTGCATTAGGAAGCAAAGGCAAGAGAAAGAGATTACAATCGCAGGGCAAGATAAACCCTAATTTAAAAAAAAACAGGGCTTATGTGGCATGAACTCCCTGGTGCCCTGCTGAATATGTACTGCACCTTGAACAAGTCCACCTCTGTCTTTTAGAAGCTGACGTCTAGTTTAACTAATTTAAGCTAGTTTTGTCTCTTTTAGATTTGTATTTTTTTGTATTTGTAATGAGAGATCTAGAGGAAGTATACTCATAGGAATGATCCAATAGGGAGGGAAATATTAATGATGGAGGAAAGAGGGGGAAAAAGGTAACAAAGGAACAAAATCCTTGTGAGGAAATGGAATCCAAAGTACAAGCAGGAAGAGTGCTTTTGAAGGACAACCTGGTTTCTCAGTCAGTTAAGCATCCAACTCTTGGTTTCGGCTCAGGTCCTGATCTCAGGGTTGTGAGATCAAGCCGGTGTGTTGGGTTTTGCGCTGAGTCTGCTTGAGATTATCTCCCTCTCCTCCTACCCCCTCTCTTCCTCTCTCTCTAGTAAACAAATAAATCTGGGGGGCGGGTGGATAAAGAGTGCCTTTGATAGAAGCAGTGGCACTTCCGCAAGATATTAAGAGGGAACACAAAAAAGATGAGTACACTGACAGATAGGCTTGTAGACTTGGAGATCCTCCTTGATCATTCCTATTTTCTCAATGAAATTGTCGACAAGTTCATTAGCTAAGAGTGGGATGAGGGAAAAATTGGGGGGAGGTTTGAGAAGAGAAAGGGAAAATAGGAAAGAGACGCTTTGAAGAGCCTGAAAGCAAAGGAAATGCATACTAAGGACTGCTGCTGAGGAAATGCATACTAAGGACTGGTTGATGTTTCTGATGATGAATTTAAAGCCATGCAGCCCACATATGCCAATTTCTCCAGAAGAGATGAACAGTTTTAGCCAGGGTTGTGGCTTTTCTTTTCCCCCATAAGAGTGATGGCAGAGAAAGTGAACAGTAAAGGGATTGTGTGTTTGCAAGAGGATGATCATCCTAAAGGATTGTCGAATCTCGGTGGGTATGAGGGAAATGAAGGGGAACAAGGTGTGTGTGTGAATGTGGATGGGGTTAACAGACTGACAGGAGCAGAGGTTGCCAAGAAAATGGTGACGAAAGAGCCATTTAATAACAAAAATTCAATTGAGTAAATTTGAGGATCTAATTGGCTTTATTAAATGATTCATGAATTGGGCAGCATCTCATCTAGCCAATAGAAAAAAGCTCCATCCAGCTGTAGAAAAGGGACAATTTTTAAAGGCAAAGAGGGGAATAAAGGAAATTATTAGCAAAGAATGCACTGGTTTAGGTAAGGTCACCCTCCCGAGGGAAACGGAAGGGGTCCATCAGTGTATTTTCTAGGGCTGACCAGGAAATTCCATGTTGACTGGTTAAAGGTTACCTTCCTGTGGGGATGGAAACTGCAATTACGTTAGGTATTAAGCCTCAGTTTGCTGACAAGGGGCCTGTAACGTATGTAACTCCATTTGGAGCCTGTGCTTTTCTCCTTAACAAAGCCAAAAATTTTAGTGAATTAAAGGGAACAGATCAGGACATCAGAATGTGGTTCTGGAGAGCTGCAATAACCAGGACTATGGACGGAAGGAGTGAGTCCAGAGGAGCTGAGCTTTTCAAAGAGGACAAAAGAGAACTGGCTTAGAAGCCACAATGGAAAGCAAGGTGCATGCATCTCTGAAGTCAGACTACGTGAATTCAAATTCTAGTTCCAAGCAATTGGAGCTTGGGCTAATTCTTTTTTTTTTTTTTTTTTTTTTTTTTTTTTTAATTTATTTGAGAGAGAGAGGAAGAGGGAGCATAAGTAGGGGGAAGGGCAGAGGGAGAAACAGGCATCCTGCTGAGCAGGAAGCCCAACAGGCTCCATCCCAGCATCCTGAGATCATGACCTGGGCAGAAGGCAGGTGCTTCACCCACTGAGCCACCTGGGCACTCTGGGCTAATTTTGTAAACAGTTTGGATCACAGCTTTTAATTTGTAAAAATCTTGATAATAGGCGCACCTGGGTGGCTCAGTCGATTAAAATGACCACCTCTTGATTTTGGCTCAGGTTGTGATCTCTGGGTCCCAAGATGGAGCCCCACGTTGGCTCCATACATGGCATAGAGTCAGTTTGGGATTCTCTCTGTCCCTCTGCCCCTCCCCCAACTCGAGTGCCCTCCCCCAAAACAAATAAATAAGATCTTTAAAAAAATCTTATTAATAACAGCACCTTCCCCTAGGGTTTTATGAATAGAAAACGAGGTAATCAAAATAAAAGCAACTTAGCACAGTGTTCACAGTGTATGTTCTATAAGTGTTAGCTATTACTAAATCATTTTAGAAATGGGAAACACAATCCTCTAAAAGGCTTTGCAGGTTGAGTAAATAGTGCTTCCACAGCCCTTAACTCTGGTGTAACATTGCCTTAACTCTGGTGTGACACCAGTGCACCTGAAACTTTTCCCTCCAGGCACTGGAAATCTGTGCTAAGGAAATGAACTTAGAATGAAAATTAAAAAGGAAAAAAATCAAATCACCACGACGTACATGTTAAATATTTTACAATTTTATTTTTAAGTTATACCCCAATAAAACTGAGCAGGGGGCAGGAAAGGGGAAAAAGGATAAGATTTCTCAGCTATTATAACCAAAAAAGGCAGAGGTCTGTAAGCATCATTTTTTTTTTTTTTGCAGATTTTATTTATTTATTCATGAGAGACACACAGAGAGAGGAGGAGACACAGGCAGAGGGAGAAGCAGGCTTCCTACAGGGAGTGCAATATGGGATTCAACCCCAGGACCCCGGGATCACACCCTGAGCCAAAGGCAGCCACTTAACCGCTGAGCCACCCAGGCATCTCTGTAAGCATTATTTCTAATTCTGGTTTCACTTCAGTTTGTCCAACAGAATAATCAATCTTAAAATTTGGGTAGGTGGGGGGAACTAATGATAAGTGGTGAGAAAGCTAACCCTATATCATCTAATTATCTTAATTCCATATTTCTAAGTCTTTGCTGTGGGATGGTTTTCATGAAATATTCCATGTATACTTCAAACTTAAAATGTCCAAAATTGAACTTCATGTTGGTCTCCAACTCTGTCTACTTTTTTTGTTTATTTTTATTCTTTCAGTTAATGGTGCTAAAGGAGGTCAGGATATGCCACCCCAAAATGTGACACTTCAGCATAATGATTATTTTGAGCTGAAGGCAATTGAGAATCAACAAATGTAGGAAGAATTCTCTAGATCTCCCCTTATCTGCCTAAAAGCAGTGCATGAATTTCCCTTTGTGAGGGCATCTGCCCCCCACTAACCCCCATGTCAGGAAGAAGAGAGGGACGTATCGCTGGTGATAGAGAGTCAACAGCCAGAAGGTTTGCATAAACAGATTGGACTTATCTCTCATCAGTTTCCCACATATTTCCAAGTCACTCCCCCACATTCACTTATCCCTGAAAACCCAAGTCTCTTCTGTGCCTTCTCTCCTGTTAATCTGCCTTGGTTAGTTTAGTGTACACACTTCCAAATGAAGAACGTAAGAGGGTAGAGGAAAAGTTTTTCCTCTGCAGTAGTTAGGTAGTTCTCACTCCTCATCCCTTATCCAAATGCAATTGATATGTTCCGGAAACATCTGGCCTGGGTCTTCATCCATATCCCTACCTGCACAGCCTTAGGTCACACCCACCGAACTCAAACCCATGCTACTGGCAACCACCTCTTAGTTCTCCTTCCTAATTGCTTCTACTCTTGCCCTCTACCAACCTTGGAGAGTATTAGATCATTTAACTTCCCTTAATGGCAATCATCCCCAAAGTTCCTTGATCATATAATCATATCAGCGGAGGAGGAGGTCATCCTCCCAGTCCATGTATATTTGCTTATATACAAATTATATATATATATATATATATATATATATATATATATATATGTGTGTGTGTGTGTGTGTGTATACATATATATAGTACACTCACCGAGACAGAAAATAATTTTTTAAAAAACCCAGAAGTTTTGGGACGCCTGAGTGGCTCAGTGGTTGAGCGTCTGCCTTTGGCTCGGGGCGTGATCCTGGGATCTGGATTCGAGTCCCACGTCAGGCTCCTTGGGGGAGAGCCTGCTTCTCCTTCTGCCTGCGTCTCTGCTTCTCTCTGTGTCTCTCATGAGGAAATAAATAAAATCTTTAAAAAAAAAAACAGAAGTTTCAATATTTTTGCCTAAGTAAATCATTTTACGTACATCTTTGTGCCAACCCACTTTGCAAACCACTGACTTACAGGGTAAAATTCAGATCTTTAGCGGGAACCCTTAATAATGCATACTTTTGCCTATATGTCTAGTCTCACTTCCTGCTATTTCCCTCACAGGTTTAAGTTCTAGTTAAAATAGATAACCTCCATAGACTGGACTCCATCTTTCCTGCTTCTGTCTAGAATGCCCTTTCTGTCATGAATGTTTCCTATCTAGGAGCTCAAGAATTATTTCCCTAGGGAAGCCATTCTTTATCATCACCACCCCACATATATCAAATTAGGTCTCTACCCCTTCCTGGGTCCCCATAGCAGCCTCTGAACATCTCTATCAAAACATTCCTTGAATTATATTGAAATAATATGTTCATATTTCTTTTCTCATTAAAACTATGAGCTCCTTGAAGCTATAATTTATACCTTATTAGTCTTTGTGCCCTGGGGCCATAGAAGACACTTATTAATATTATGATAGAAGGGGCAGCCCTGGTGGTTCAGTGGTTTAGCACCACCTTCGGTCCAGGGCGTGATCCTGGAGACCCGGCATTGAGTCCCACATTGGGCTCCCTACATGGAGCCTGCTTCTCCCTCTGCCTGAGTCTCTGCCCCCCCCCCCCTCTCTCTCTCTCTCTCTCTCTCTCTGTGTGTCTCTCATGAATAAATAAATAAAATCTTTTTAAAAATATTTTGATAGAAGGATCATTAAGTGAATGAATATGAAGGGGATTACAACATTCTACTGCAAAATATGCCACATTGGTAATATGGATTATTTTGGGTTGAAGGCCATTGAGAATTAACATATGCACAAAGAAAACTTAGATATTCCATTATCTGACTGAAAGTATGAACTTCTAAGCAATGAAGACTTCCATTGATCCTCTCTCTGAGAGATTTGTGACCATAAAGATGGAAAGTTGATACCAAGATGAGTCTGGACAAACAAACCTTACTAAAGCAAGCCTTATGTTCCATTAGTTTCCACATACATTTACTTTCCACAACTTATTGTCCTTAGAAGTCCAAACTCCCCTTGCCAGCCACTTTTCCTTAATTCATCACCCTTTGTTAAAATGGTATGTAAGCTTCTGAATATACTTCTTTGTGATTTCGTTTCTTTTCTGCATAGCCTCCTTGAATGTAAAGTTAAAAACATGCATTAAAGTTGTATACCATTTCTCTCTTTAATCTATCTTTTGTCAGTTTAATTCACAGACCTAAGATACAAGACAGAAGAGGGTAGGGGAAATGTTTTTCCTCTTCTACAAATGCTGTCATGGAAGAGGGAGAAAAATCTGGGTACTGACGCAGGAAGGTAGGATTAAAATAGAGTGAAAAAAAACCCACAATATTTTAGAGGAAACAATCATAGACTGGAGTTTCATTTTTTGATAACAAGCAATATACAAACAGCAGCCCAAATATAGGCCTCCATACCCCTTTTCATGATTTGCATTAAAGCTAACTCAAATTTTTAACACTGAGTGATTCAGCAGGTAAATGGAAAGAAATTAACAGATGCCTTTTAGTGTGCCTCCACCCAATGATCCTATTTGGTTATTTTCCTTGTTTTTAGAGATGAGGAAGCCAGGGTTTAGTGTAGTTAAATAACGTGGCCAGGATGGCAGAGCTACTAAATAGAATCTCCTTTCTTGTCTGGATTTTCTGATTCCAAAGTTCAAGCTCTCATGGAATATTTCATACTGTTCTAGGATGTTTTCCTCACTATATATATATGAGTTCCATGCATGGAACAGATATCCTCTTTTACACAATTACAGAGAATATAGGGTAAGAAATGATATGATTTTATAATCTAGTTCTAACAAGACCAGCCAATAGTTATAATATAACAAGAATGTCTGCCTAGATCAGACCTGTGTGTTGCTAAATCTATGCCCATGATAGTACAAAGGGAAGGGGAAAGGCTGGAAATCAATCACCCGGTGTCTGGTCTTGGAGCCTGGCTACTGTTCATGTGACACAGTGAAACTAGGGCATGTCACTTGTAACCTGTGACTCAGATGCTTTATTTTAAAAATCAGTAGATCATACATTTTGATCCCTAACTTCATTATTTTAATTTAATTTTGGCAACACCTCTTGTCATTGCTTCCAAGTGTTTAAGAATCCAAGTGAAAAGTGGTTGCCTTCATAACCCAGGATGATATTGTTATAATGAAAAATATAGCTGGGGAAAAAAGTTATCACCCAAAGAGTCTGACATCACATCACTTCTTGTGTCAGCTGCTAAGGGTACGGTAAAAGAATGGGTTTAATTTCCAATTTATTTTTCTTTGGGAAGATTCTGTACTGAAGACATATTATGTCTGCATTATACTTTCTTAAGTTTTCACCATAAACGCTACAGAAGTAGCCATTCTACTGTGTTTTGCCCCCTTTCTTCCATCTTTGTGAAAGATTCATCTAAACAATTTGGAATAAATTTTTCATACCCAACATTCAATATCATTTTAATAATAATGACAATAAGCTAGGGGCACCTAGGTGGCTCAGTCAGTTAGGGTCCACTTGATCTTGGCTCAGATCATGATCCCAGGGTTCTGGGATGGAGCTCACATCCAGCTCCATACTGGGCATGGAGCCTGCTTAAGAATCTCTCTCCCAGGGCACCTGGGTGGCTCGGTGGTTGAGCATCTGCCTTTGGCTCAGGTCATGGTCCCGGGGTCCTAGGATTGAGTCCTGCATCAGGCTCCCCACAGGGAGACTGCTTCTCTCTTTGCCTCTCTCTGTGTGTCTCTCATGAATAAGTGCATATGTTCACTCTCTCTCTCTCAAAATAATAGTGATGATGATGATGATAGTAAGCTAATAGTAACAGTTATCATCTTGTGGTACTTACTGTTTTTCAAGTTCTATACCACTATTCTTTTTTTTTTTCATTTTAAAACAGTGCAACCATGATACAGCTAACATTACTTAACTGTGTGTCAGGCATTGTTCTAAACATTCTACATGCACTAATTATTTAATCCTCACAATAATCCAGTGTGATAGGTACTACTAAGATCATTTTCTGGGGATCCCTGGGTGGCTCAGCAGGGATCCCTGGGTGGCTCAGTGGTTTAGCGCCTGCCTTTGGCCCAGGGCATGATCCTGGAGTCCCGGGATCAAGTCCCACATCGGGCTTCCTGCATGGAGCCTGCTTCTCTCTCTGCCTGTGTCTCTGCCTCTCTCTCTCTCTCTGTCTGTTATGAATGAATAAAAAAAATCATTTTATTAATGGGAAAAATGAGGGATAGAGACGTTAGGGAACTTGCCCACATTCCCAGCTGGTCAGTGACAGCCAAGATTAGGAGTCAGGCAGTTAGGATGAAGTTACTTAGCCATGAGCCTATGCTAGCTTTCTCTAAAATAGGCATAATTGTCTCCATTTCGCAGATAGAAAGTAAGATGTGTTCCACCATAAGATGTGACCAATATTAGCTATGCAGTCACACAGTTAACAATGGGCAAAGCTAGAATTTGAACCTAGACATGCCCCTTCAAAAGCCCAGTTTCCTCAAAATTCTCTAGCTGTATCTTGTTTCCTTTGCTGGCAACTTCTCAACCAACCTTTAAGCTTTTGAGGTCCTCAAAATTCTAAAGCTAGGCCTTCTCATTCATACCCAGGTTTTCAATAACATTTGTGCATTGAAAACTATCAAATGCGTTTTTCCAGTCCCTACTTTTCTTCTGAACTCTGACAGGTGCATCCAAACTGCCTAGCTAACAGTTCTACTTAGTATCACAGATAAAACTCAAATGTTCCAAGTGAACTTTGCCCTTTGCCAAGTTTGTTCCCCTTCCACTCTTCATCTCAGTCAATGGCATCAACATCAACTCAGTTGCTCCTGAAGCAAAGCAAAGAAGGGGACAAGGGATGAGTCACTTACCTTGCAGACATTTTCTGAAGGAGCCACATTTATAAATAGCTTTTAAAAACAGCATGTTGACATGATAGTTGTTATGGCTCTGATGAAATGATGTAAGAGGAAGGAAAGTTAAAGTAGGATCATAGTACAAGTAGAGAATATGGTTTTTAAGAAGGGTGCTTTAAAAATACATTCCCTCCAGGGCTTCTGGGTGGCTCAGTTGGTTAAGCAGCTGCCTTCAGCTCAGGTCATGATCTCAGGGTCCTGGGATCAAGCCTGCATCTGGCTCCCTGCTCAGTGAGGATTCTGCTTCTCCCTCTCCCTTTGCTCTTCCCCCCACTCATGCTCTATCTCTCTCCAATAAATACATAAAAATCTATATATTATATATAAATCTTAACTAAGCAGTAGAAGAGAATAAGGAGCTTGTTAGAACTTGACATTGCCCTTGAGTTATCCATCCTTGATACCTCTTTTGCTTGCCTAACTCCTATTTCATTTTCAAGATTTCACTTTACATAACTCTCCAGCCTAGATAACATTCCTCTCAGTTATGTGGTTTTATAGCATCCTATACCCATCCTTCATGATTCGTTTATAATTACAATTAATTATTTTTATGATTATTTAACTCTTATTTGAGATTGTAAACTCCTGAGTGTAGGCTTTATGTCTGACTTCTTCACTTCTATATTCCAAAGCACCCAGCATAATGCTGACATATAGTAGGTACTCAACAAGCATTACTTCAGTAAGTAAATGTCTATTACTTTCCATCAGATGATTATATGCCAGATTGATCTTCAATAAAGTAAAACAATTTCATGCTTCTACTGTGTTAGGTAGGAGATGGGAGTCATCGAGTTATAGGATGTTAGAATTGGACTTCTCATTCTTAGAGGCCATCAGCTTTTACAGAGCACTGAATATATAAGCAAACAGTTAAAAAAGTCATATCCCCACTCAAACATTTTATCTTTTGGGCGATGAGATAAGCAAAGAAAAAAAATGTTCAACTGAAGACACCACCTCTAGGTGTTACAGGAATTCAGGAGAGTAACAGGTCAGCTTGGGTCTATCAGCAGTTTCACAGAACACAGTTTGGAGAGCTGAGCTGGAAGTCTCAATGGTGACATATGGACTTTCTGCAAGACTGAGTATAGAAATGAAAATCAGAAGTTGAAAAAAGGGGGTGCCTGGATTGTACAGTCAGTTATGCAACCAACTCTTGGCTTCAGCTTAGGTTGTAATCTCAGGGTTGTGAGATTGAGCCTCACATCTGGCTCCATGCTCGGTGTGGAGTCTGCTTGAGAATGTCTCTCCTCTTCCTTCTGCCCCTACCCCCACTAATGCATGCTTGCTCTCTCAAATAAATAAATCTTTAAAAACAAAACAAAGAAGAAATTGGAAAAGGAAAATAACTGAAAAAAAAACATTCATGATAGAAACAGAAGAGATAGAGGACTAATAAGACAGAGGGTCATGGCATCCAGTGGAAGAGTTACATGAGAGAATACATGGGTGACAGGCCAAAATGATGAGCAGAGTGCACCCTTCAATTATACATCTCTAAAAATGATTATGTGGTCACAAGGCTGTGGAAGATGGCCTCTAAGATAGCTGTGGAAGATGGCTTCAAGGATGCCAGCATCTTGGTCTTCATACCCTTGTGTAATCCCCTCCTCTTGACAATAGGCTAGGTTTAGTGACTAACTTCTAGTGAGTATAATAAAGCACAAGTGATGGTGTGTTGGTACCAGTGTTAGTTTACAAAAATCTTGGAGCTTTCTCTCTCTCCCTCTCTCCCTGAGGACAGCCAGCTGCCATGTTGTGAACTACGCCTTGGAAAGGCCCACACAGCAAATAATTGAAGGAGGCTTCTGGCCAACAGCCAGTGAGGAACTCAATCCTGCCAACAGCAACGTGGCTGAAATGAAAGTTGATTCTCCCACAGGTGAGCCTTCAGATGAGATCACGATCTCAACCAGCAGTCCAACTGCAACTTTCTGAGAGGCCTTGAGCCCCAGGTACTGAGCTAAGCTTTGTCTGGATTATTGACCTATAAAAACTGTGAGATAATATGCTTGTTGTCTCAAACTAATACATTGTGGGGTAATTTGTCATACAGCAATAGGCAACTAAAATGGTGATAATCAAAATTATCGTTATTATTTTTAAAGATTTTATTTTTAAGGGATCTCTACACTCAACACAGGGCTCAGTCTCACAAACCTAAGACCAAGAGTCACATACTCCACCAACTGAGCCAGCTGGGTGCCCTAATCAAGATTATTTTTAATTTTATATGTTACATATACATTCTTATATAAGTATGTTTTATTTTTTTAAAGATTTTATTTATTTATCCATGAGAGAGAGAGAGGCAGAGACACAGGCAGAGGGAGAAGCAGGCTCCATGCAGGGAGTCTGACATGGGACTCGATCCAGGGTCTCCAGGATCACGCCCTGGGCTGAAGACCACGCTAAACTGCTGAGCCACCCGGCCTGCCCTATAGGTATGTTTTATAAGTTAGATATATTTCACAACGTAGAGGGGAAAGTCTTGAGAACAAAAAGATGATCTTTGGTATTAGCTAGAGGAAAGAAAAGATATTAAGAAGTAGTTGCTTTTTAAGGAATTTCTATTAATCAGGGAAGAAATGAGATTAAGTAACAGCAATAGAGAAAAGGTGTTATTTTTTAGCGTAAAGGATTCATTTGAATAAATTTCACTTTAAAAATTTTTTTTCACTTTTTGCTCCTCACTTTCTTGGGTCAGAATAGTTAGTCATGTATACCTTACTCTTAACATCTCTAATAAAAGTGAGCAGGGGTAAGGAAAGAAAATGAAATTAGTTACCTTTGGCAATATGAATTTTGAGTTATATATGAAAAAAAGTAGGGATCCCTGGGTGGTGCAGCGGTTTGGCGCCTGCCTTTGGCCCAGGGCGCAATCCTGGAGACCCGGGATCGAATCCCACGTCGGGCTCCCCGTGCATGGAGCCTGCTTTCCCTCTGCCTGTTTCTCTGCCTCTCTCTCTCTCTCTCTGTGTGTGTGTGACTATCATAAATAAATAAAAAATAAATAAATAAAACTTAAAAAAAAGAAAAAGAATAATGCATGTATGTGTCCCATTATTATGATAATTTGCAAATTCCTTTTAATAAAAAGTTGCTACGGCAAGAAATCAGTCTACCTTCAAAAGTATAAGTTCTAGATTGCTCAATACTTCAAATAATAGGACAAAGAACCCAAGAAAAGACCTTTCTTCAAAAATAAAATAGGCCCGGGGCACCTGGGTGGCTTAGTTGGTTAAGTGTCTGACTCTTAATTTTGGCACAGATCATGATCTCAGGGTTGTGACATGGAGCCCTTCATTGGGTTCAGCACTGGTCGTGGAACCTGCTTGATATTCTCTCTCTTTCTTGCCTTCTTCTCCTCCCCCATGCATTCTCTCTCTCTCTCTCTCTCTCTCTCTCTCTCTCTCTCTTTCTCTCTCTCTCTCTCGTAAAATAAAATAAAATAAAATGGGCCTGTTTCTAGCCTGGTGAATTCACCATTCCCATATTTGATTAACATTCTATTGATAAGACAAAATAAACTGTGTAAAGGAATGAAAACCTTATCCCTCTGTCCTCCTAGACTTTTAGCCTGGGGTCCTGCAAATCAGACTGACAAAAGACACGTTAACAAGAGAAAAACAAAATTTATAAGCACATGTACTGCCTGCATGCACGCATGGGAGAAATTCAGTGATGAGTGGTTAAAGGAATGGTTGGAACTTGGGCTTACATAGCATCTAAACAAAAGAACAATGAATTTGTAGGGAAAAAATGAGACAGAAGAAACAGGGCTTAGGTTTGCAGGGAGGGCAAACTGTGGGAAGGTAAATATACAGAGGGACTAATGGAAGATAAGGTTGGTTTCAGTGAGTTTGTTATATAGATTCCTCTGGTGCCTTCTCTGGGCTGATTAGAGTCTATAATTGTCTCCAGTGATTAATAATCATCCTTCCTTTCTTGTATTTGTTTCTGTTCAATTGTCCTCAACTTAAAATGATCCTTCTGCCAGAGTGGCATATTTTGGGGTAGCTTTCCCTGAACCCCTACAGTTGATACCTAGAATATTCCTATTATTATAATCAGTCATTGATAACTGTCTTGCACCCTGACACACAGACTTATCAGGACTCATGCAGGCTCAAGATCATCACATCCCAGGAATCATGCTGAGGGCCACAACCATGATTAAGACCTTCTAATAACAATATAATAATATTAATAATAATATTAAGAAGAATAGCTAATATATATTGAGTATTTACATTATGTCAGGCATTGTTCTAAAGCATTTTACAGGTAGTTACACCAACCTTTTTAGGTAGGTACTATTACAGTTTCCATTTTATGGATAGGAAAACTAAGACTTAGAATATTTAAGTATCTTGGCCACAGATGGAAAGTGGTAGCATCAGAATTCAACATAGGCAGTCAGGTTCTGAATATCCACACATTCACTGAACAAATGTTTCTGGGATATCTGTTTTATGCCAGGCACTCTCCTAAGCACTTAAGACACATCAGTGATCTATAATGATCTTTGTCCTTACAGAGCTTACATATTAGTTAAGGGAGATAGACAAAAAAATGATAAACAGGTATGTTAGGAAATGATATATATAATGAAAAAATAAGAATGGTAGAGTAAAGGGGAGCAGAGGTATGAGGGGTGATGAGGTTAGTTGCAATTTTAAGAAGGACATCAGGGCAGACCTTTCTAATTTTTAGTTGTAATTTAAAAAATATTTTATAAATGTTTAAAATTTAAAATATTTTATTTCTTTTTTCCCAATGTGGGCAATAGTTACATAAAAATATATTTTTTTTTATTTTAAAGATTTTATTTTTAAAATCTCTACACCCAAGGTGGGGCTCAAACTCACAACCCTGAGATCAAGAGTTGCATGCTCTACCAACTAAACCAGTCAGGTGTCTTTAAAGTTTTAAATATTTTTAAATGAGGGGCACCTGAGTGGCTCAGTGGTTAAGCGTCTCCCTTTGACTCAGGTTATGACCCTGGGTCCTGGGATCAAGCCTGGCATTGGGCTCCCTGCTGCTTCTCCCTCTCTCTGCCTGATGCTCCCCTTGCTTGTGTGCTCTCTCTCTCTGTGTCTGTCAAATACATAAATAAAATCTTAAAAAACATTTTTAAATGGTGAAAAATACAAAGAATCATAAACCAAATACCCATGTTCGCATCACCCATGATTTATACTAATACTAACATTTTGGCAAATACTAACATTTTGAAATACTAACAGAGAGTAACATTTTGCAATATTTGTATGAGACTTTTCAGAAGAGTTATAGCACTGTAAATCATAAAAGTTCCTTCCCCACTTGTCCTATCCCTTTCCATGCCCTCTCAAACACTTTACTGAAATTGATATGCATCCTACCTAACTATATATTTATACTTTTACCATATACATACAGATTCATTAAAAACACATAGATTAATTTGGTATATTTTATTTTTAAAGATTTTATTTATTTATTCAAGAGAGACCTGAAGAGACAGAGAGACATAGGCAGAGGGAGAAGCAGGCTCTCTGCGGGGAGCCTGATGCGGGACTGGATCCCAGGACCCCAGGACCTGAGGTGAAGGCAGATGCTCAACCACAGAGCCATCCAGGTGCCCCTAATTTGGTATATTTTAAAAGTCTGCGTGAATACTATTCCTATCATTTTTTTCCTCTCAATTTTATATTCTTGGAACAATTTATGTTCTATGTGCACATCTAGTTCATTCTTTTTTGATTTCTGTATAGCATTCCATTGTATAAATAAGTAAGGCCTGCATTTCCCCCTTCTGCTGTAGTGGCCCAATACATATTCTTTCACTTTTTATATTAGGCTTTAGAATCAAAAACATTTTGAACTTGAATTGACTTTAAAGGACAATGTAGACCATGAGGAAATAGAGGGGCTGTGTCCTCCCAAGGTCACATAGCCAATCAATAGAAAAAATGGAATTGGAACCCCGGGATCACGCCCTGAACTGAAGGCAGATGCTCAACCACTGAGCCACCCAGGTGTCCCTATAAACTGCAGTTTTAAAATAGCATCAGTAATACAGTAATGATTACAAGAGTTCTTTTTCCAGTCTGCTATGTATTTTTTTAATTGAATGCTCTTATTTTCATTCAGATACTAGCACTGTGAATCAGATGCTAATTTTTGGAAATAAGTCTTACTCAATGTGGAAGAAGTATGGCAAGGCAAGGAAAGACCCGAGGCCAGACGACCATTTAGCAAGCTACTGTGGTCCTCCTGGAGAGAAGTGCTGATGGTTCGGACTAGGCGGTAATGATGGAGAGTGGACAGATTTGAGAACTATTTCTGATATACTGTACCCACAGTCCAGAAATGGTATCTGTGTCATCTTTATTCCCAGCTGCTGCCTATATTTTTGCACATCTCCCTGCTGATTTGAATCCATGCATTAGGGATATGTCACACTTCCTTCCCTTCCTCAGCATCATCTGCCAACTTCCTAGTTGTTCCTCTTTATTCACGAGAGCCTTCAACACGTGACTAAGAGTCTTCCTCTACTTCAACTCCTGCCGTTTCCAAGGTAATATAAATGTTCCTATGGCATCTCATCTAAAAATTTGACCTTCTCACCTCTGATGACATTCTCTGTTGTTCTACTTTAGTCAAGCAACCTTCCTTATCATTATCAACTAAAAAAAAAAAAATTTTGCATTACTTCCACAATCATCACATGAAACACACCATTTTCTTTCTTTCTTTCTTTCTTTCTTTCTTTCTTTCTTTCTTTCTTTCTTTCTTTCTTTCTTCTTTCTCTTTCTTTCTTTCTCTTTCTTTCTTTCTTTCTTTCTTTCTTTCTCTTTCTTTCTTTTTCTTTCTTTCTTTCTTTCTTTCTTTCTTTCTTTCTTTCTTTCTTTTAGTGCAAAAAGGTGTTTTTTATTAAGGCACAGGGACAGGACCTGTGGTGGAAAGAGCTGCTCCAAACACTGCATTTTCTTACTATGACCACCTGTTCTAGCTCAGATTCTCAGGCACCCCTAGTTTACCTATTCTCTAATCTCATTGGAACTGCCAACTCATTGGCACTTTCCTTCTTTTATCAGTCCATTCTTATATTTCCAGCCTTTTTTCCAGCATAAGAGTCCATGTTTTTTTGTTGTTGTTGTTGTTATTGTTCGTTTTTAATTTCAATCATTCTCTAACTAGTATCTTAAATGTCTTTGTCTCTCAGCCTTTCTATCATGTCTGCCTGGTAAATTATAGCCTTAAATGGATCCAATCATCATCCTTCTCATCTTCTCTGTACCAAGCAGCTGAGCACCAATGAAGAAAATCACAAAAAAGTAGAAACTGATATCTCTTTTTATTCACAGTCACCAACCTCAACTGGGTGGTCCCCAAAACTTTAGGACAATCTTTCACATTTACGACTTCCCTCAATGACAGTTTCCTACTGTCCCCACCTTTCTTTCTTTCTTCCTTCCTTTCTTTCTTTCTTTTGTTTAATTACTTCTTAGAACTTTCTTTTTCTTTTTTTTTTTTGAAAATTTTATTTATTTATTCATGAGAGACACAGAGCACAAGAGAGGCAGAGACACAGGCAGAGGGAGAAGCAGGCTCCATGCAGGGAGCCAGACATGGGACTCGATCCCCAGTCTCCAGTTTCACGCCCTGGACCGAAGGCAGTGCTAAACTGCTGAGCCACCCGGGCTGCCCTGTCCCCACCCTTCTAAGCTCTGACTCACCTCCCCACTCCCCAGCATCTTCTCAGATAATTCTTTGGGGGAAATTATAGCCTCATACATTACATAGCGAAATTCCCTCAGAATTCCACCACTAAATCTATAATTATGATTGCTTTTGGACCAATCTTCTCTACTTTCCACCTGAATCAATGCAAGACATGTCTCTTCTCCTTTCTAGCAACCTCTGTGCTTGGATCCTGTCCCCTCCCACCTCTGCATGGATCTCCTTCTATTGGATTATCTCTCCCTTCTGTATTTTTGATTTAGTACTTTGTAACTAAAATTGTAACTTTTGTAGTCCATCTTTCAAACATGCTCTGGACTCTTCTGTGTTAAAATTATAAAGAAAAAAAATCGTAATCACCATAACCAGCTTCATCCCTAAAGATTCTGTTCTAGTGTCCTTTCCACTTGTAGAAGCTCCCCGGGTATACCTGTTTGTACTAGATGCTGATTTTCTTTTCGTTTTAAAAAGATTTTATTTATTTATGCATGAGAGACAGAGAGGCAAAGACATAAGCATAGGGAGAAGCAGGCTTCCTTTGGGGAGCCCGATGCAGGACTCCATCCCAGGACCCTGGATCACGACCTGAGCCAAAGCTGGATGCTCAACCACTGAGCCACCCAGGTGCCCCTAGATACTGATTTTCTCTGATTGCAAGGCACCTGCACTTGCCTCTGTCCAAGTATCTCTTATACTGTGTGTTGAGTTCAGTCTGCAACTGGACTGGGAACTGATTAAGGGCAGACACTGTATACCTTACTGATCCTTGGGACGTAGGAAAGTGCACAGTGGGCACAACGGTTCTGTAAGTGAGGTGGAGAGATCTCTTGGGCTCATATGTGTAATGTTCTTAGGAGTATGGGGCAGACTGGCATGATGGATGACTGATAGGGAAGGATTCAGACCCCTTCCATTCCCCACCACATTGGCAAAGTTAAAGGGTGAGTCGTGGAATAAAATAGTCTGGAAAGTTCTGTCGGAGATTGGCCAACGGAGACTCTCATTATCTACACACTGCGTGATATCTTCCATGCTCAATTCTTTTCACTTTTATTTTATCCCTTTCTTATGAGCTCCTCCTCTCCTATTTTCTACTTTCTTCCTCAATGTTTCCCCCGTCCCAATGTTTCTTTTTCCTCCTCCCCTCCTCCTCCTCCTTCTCTTCCTCCTCCTCCTCCTCCTTCTTCTTCTTCTTCTTCTTCTTCTTGATTTTATTTATTAATTCATGAGGGACACACAGAGAGAGGCAGAGACACAGGCAGAGGGAGAACGCGGCACTCGATTCCAGGACCCCGGGGTCACGACCTGAGCCAAAGGCAGATGCTCAACCGCTGAGTTACCCAGGCCCTCCTCCACCCTCAATTTTTCTTAAGAAAAAAAAAGGAGCAATATTGATTTTTCTGGATCCTTCACACGACCTTTCTTACGTCCCTTGGTCTCAGTCCCTCTACTTTTTTTTGCACCCTGTCGTTGATTTTCCCCTTCGTGTCTGTGGTGGTGCTCCGGGGCTTGCAGCAGGAGGGTGGAGGGTGAGTACTCCTGGCGGGATTCCCTGAAATACACGGAGATAACGAGTTTCGTGCGGGAAAGCAGAGCTCGCTCGGCTGCACACTCCCGGCTGGCTCAGCCTCCAGGACCGCACAGGCCCGCGGGTCCCGGGACGTGGCCGCGCCCCTCCGGCCGCTGGCCTGGATTGGCTGCCAGGGCCCGGCCTCTGACCAATCAGACGCGGGGGCGTTGTCCCGGGGGCGGGGCCCCGCTTCCCGCCTCCAGCGCTGCGCCTGCGCGGGTTCCAGGTGCCCAGGAGAGCCCCCGCTGGCTCCCGGCGGCTGCTGCCTCTCGTCTTCCAACCGGGGGTGCAGGCGGGACATGGCCGCGGCCGCCGTGACAGCTGCAAGACGAGGCTTCTGCCGAGCCCCTCCGCTGCTCCTCCGGCGCGGATACCAGACGGAGAAGGGAGTCTATGGCTACCGGCCGAGGAAGCCCGAGAGCCAGGAGCCCCGGGGCGGCCTGGCGCGCCCTCCAGGTCGGGGATGGAGCGGGGCCGTGGGTGCAGGGGCTGGGGCGGGGGGGGGCGGGGTCCTCCCAGCTAGGCCCGAGGTGGGGTGCTCCTGTGGGAGCGGAGAGGTCGGGCCTGGGGGTCTGCAGGGTGCGCTCAGGCGGGTGGGGGCGGGGGAGGGGGGCGAGGGCGGCAGGTGTGGGTGTTGTCAGGGTCGGGGTCGGGGTCGGGGTCCTGGTCTGACCCGCCTCGGAACTGGGGAGCCCAGGGCTCGAGGCCTCGGCGTTGGTGCCGCGCCTGGGCGATCTTCCCCTCGTTCCTGTGCGGACTGGTTTTGCGAGGTCTCGTCTTTTCTGTTTCCCGTTGGATGTGAACTTGTGGGAACTTAGTTCTTTGCGAAGGCGGGGCTGCGGGGGAGGGGGAAGAAAAGAGTTCTCAGATCTCCCAGCTCCTGGGGTTTCCTCAAGGACGCATTTCCAGGGCCCTGTCGAGCAGACTGTAGGGTGAGGGTGAAGAGGGCAGTTGGCTGGTGGTCTTGGACCACAGCATGGTGTGAATTATTTGTCTCCCGGACCTAAACTAGCCTCTTAACTTAGATTTCAGAGTTTTAAACCCCTTTCTGCATTTAGGACTGTATTACTGGTGGTCTTAATGGATTAGGAGACATGAACATAAGTGTTTGAGACTTTCTCTTTGCATGCTCATGTGCAGGAGACCTATTTTGAGTATTTGGTTTATGCCGCAAAGTTGTCTAAATTTTCTTAAAAACAAAACAAAACAAAACATTTATTTGAGAGAGTGAGAGAGCACTGCTGGCACTGGGGAGTGAGGGGAGGAGCTGAGGGAAAGAATCTTCCAGCAGACTCCTCCTGATCCTGAGCCAGCCCCTCTGGTTCCCTGATCCTTGAGATGATGACTGAGCCACCCAGGCACCCCAAGTTGTCAATATTTAATCCTTACAGAATAGAAGATGAATACAGATTGATTATTAGAGGAAGACCATTTGGCATCTCCAGTCTAGTTATGAGATTAACAATGAAGATCCTCTTCATCATATAAGTACCCAAACTTTGAATCTTATATTACCCACTGGAACCTCAATATTTTGCTCTTGTCCTCAGGGGACATTTATAGCAGACCCGATTTCTGTCTCTTGGATGTAATGGGTGTTCTTTAGGGAACGCATTTTGGCCAACTGGATTGTTGTTAATCCCTTGAAGGTAGGACTCTTGGTGTCTTATTTCACTTTGCAAATTGAGTGTCAAGAATTTTACAAGTCAATTATTCTTAGACTTAAGTGTGTATTCAAATCACTTTGAATTGGTTTTTAAAATGTCAGCTTCTGGAGCACTTGGGTGGCTCAGTTAGTTGAACACCTGATTCTTGATTTTTGGCTCAGGCCAAGATCTCTGGGTGATGAGATCCAGCCTGAGGGCCCTGAGCTCAGAGAGGAGTCTACTGGAGATTCTCTCTCTCCTTCTCCCCCTCCCTACTGCTCTCTCAAATAAATAAATGGACAAACAAACAAATAAATTGTTTAAAATGCCAATTCCCAGGCCTCCCCTTATCCTACTATTCTAATTCAGTGGTCTGAGATCAGGTTCAAAAATATAGATTTTTATTTAGGCACCCCAGGTGATTCTCTAGCAGAAAATACATAGCCATCGATGGCCAAATGCTGTTATAAGTCATAAGGGATGTATGTGTAGGACATGTTTGACAATCTCTTCTTCATTTAAAATCATATTAGTGTGTGCTCAGTGTACAATTATTGTGATTTTGTTTAAGATTTTCCCTCACAATTGAGTCTCTATTTGATTTTTGTTTTAAGATTTTATTTTTAAGTAATCTCTACAGGCAACGTGGGCCTTGTTCCATCAAGTGAGCTGGCTAGGCCCCCCGATTCATTTTTTTTTTTTAAAAATTGATTGATTGATTGAGAGAGAGCGCAAGCAGAGAGATGGGGAGACAGGCATAGGGAGAGGGAGAAGCAGACTCTCCGCTGAGCAGGGAGTCTGACTTGGGGCTCAATTCTGGGACCCTAGGTTCATGACCTGAGCCAAAGGCAGACACTAAACTGAGCCACCCAGGCATCCCTATTTGATTCTTAATAACAACCGGACAGCTGAAAACTAAGCCTTGCTTTGGAAAAACCTGAGCCAGTGGTTTTTAACTGGAAGACTGTATCCAAATCATCTTGGGAGCTTTGAGCTGGTGTGGTGTGAAACATATTTCTGGGGTTGATTTTATATATAATCCCTTCCCTCCCCATCACCAGTAATGAATTTGCTCAATTGTAAGGTGCTTGATGATATTTGAAAGTTCATTACTGAGTCAGAACTGCAGGCCAAGGGTGGCCTCATGTGGTATTGGGAGGCAAGAATGAAATCAATGCCTGGAAACCATTGTTTGTTGCAGTCATAGGGTCTAGCTTAGGGAATTTTGTTGTTAAGGGCAATAATTTTCTTTATATTCTTATTTTTTAACTACTTTGAATAAAACTGAAGGGCAAGTGGGCCACTCTGTAACTTTCTTCAAAATTACCATTGCATGCAAGATCTGTGACAGGTTTTTCTTCTCTTCTGTTTCAGAATTTACTTCATTATTTTGTAGTGACTCTGTTTGTAGATCACGATCTCCTACTAGGCTGGGTAGGAGAAAGGGGGAAGGAGAGTTGGGTCTGTCACTTCCAGTAGCATCTCTCTGGCCAGAACTTGGTCACTATATATCTTCAAAAGAGACTGGCAAGCATAATTATTTTTCAGGGTGGCCAGGTACCAGCTAAAAATTATGTGGGGAAAATGCTGGAAAATAATTCATAATCACTGCACTCCACCCTTCCGGCCACTCAAATAACCTAAGCTTCCCATACATAGAATGTATTCATGTCTCTTCTCTTCCTTTCATTCTTGAAACCAGCTCAGAGTCTATTATCTCTGGAGAATGTACAGTCCTCTCTGTAGGACTGTCTGTGTCTTCTCATGATCGGGAATGTTATAAACTGCCATGCATCCCCTATTGACACATTCAGTATACAAAGAAAACTCTCATGTGGAAAAAGAAAGAATGAGAAACTTCAAGCAGTCACTGTTCAAACGAGTTATCAAATCCTGTTGGAGAGGAATGATAAAAGCTTCTTGATGTGGCTCCCTAGTAAGGTCACTACATTCCCTTGGCTCTGCCTTCTGCGTCTTCATCCATTGTCTTCTGGGGCCATTCTGATGTGGGCGTGGGGGAGTATGCCCTCCTTGGGGGCTGCACACCTTCCACAATTTACTTTATTTTGGTATAGTTGGGAGCCTGAGAGTTACTTTAAGGGTACTCAATTGCAGGGCTTTTTTTTTTATGACCGGAACTAGGATTTGTTTGGCAGTACAATTTTCTTTTTTCTTCTTTTTAAGGTTTTTTGTTTATTTGAGAGATAGGGGTAGGGGGGAAGGGGCAGAGGAAAAGGGAGAGAGAACCTGAGCAGACTCCTCGCTGAGCGCAGAGCCAGATGTGGCTTGACCCCAGGACCCTGAGACCATGACCTCAGCCAAAATCAAAAGCTGGATGCTTAACCCTACTGAGCTACCCATGCACCCCAGCAGTACAATTTTCTTATGACAGTCATAGGTTTGCAGTCTTTTTGCTTGTTGTCATTCTATGAGCAAATTGCCTTTAGTCAAAGATCTCATCTAGACCTACTTTTAAAGCCTTGAAACCTCTGGTCTTTTACTTACTGCTTCTGTGCTCTACCCACTCTAAACTTAATGGCGCTTACCTGAGACCCTCTAGAATAATAGTGGGAAGGCAACACCCTTCATTGGACCTTGAAGGCTCAGCTGGCTCCCATTGTCTAATAGTGAATGCTTTCTAGAAGGTACTGGAAGAAGAGTTTGTGTGTTCTCTTACCTCCTGCAAAGACAGCCTCTTCCAAACCACCTTTTTCTAAGTGCTTCTAGTTTCCCAAATTTGCCAGGACCTGCCTTCTAGGTCCAGAGGCCTCCCATTAGCAGAGCTAAATTTCCCTTTATCCTTTTTTTGCTCAGTCTAGCTTGACCTCATCTTTCTCCCAGGGCTTTCCTGAAAGTGACAAGGAACAGTGATCACCCACTACTAAGCCATAGCCCCGTGGACATAAAGTCTGCCTGCAGGATATCACAGGTGATACTTTCACCGCATGTTTTGTCAGATAGCATCACACAGTGCTCATTAGCTTTCTTGTCTGAAATGTCTGGTCCTTGACACCTGCTGCCTGACTGCTAAGCCAATGTCACAGGCATTTTAGGCTCTGTTAGGGTAGCAATCCACTGGGTACCAAATTATGTGTTAGATAGGATAAGTTCAGGGGCTATGTCAGAGATCTGGAGTAACAGTGACTTAAATTAAGTAAGATGAGTAAAGGTCTGAGCTGGGATGGCAGCTCTGCTCTGCAAAGTCATTAGGGATTCAAGATCCCTCTGTGTTGTTTCTTCACCATCCTGTGGGTGTTGCTCTCTACTCTGGTCCAGGATGGGTCACCACTGCATCCACAGTCTCCATTCACATCCTCCAAAAGGGGGAAGGAAAAGAGAACACCTCTCCCTTTCAGGGCAAGACTCAGAAGTTGCATACATCACTGCTGCTATATTCTCACTCATCAGAACTTAGTCACATGGCCAACTGGCTGTCTAGAAGGCCGGGACATATGTCTTTATTCTGGGTGGCCATATATTCAACTATCTATTACTAAGTAAAAGAAGGGAAAATGGATATTGGGAGTTGTAGGAGTCTCTGCTACAGACATATTGTAAAAATCTCGGGCAAGCAACCCACCTTCAACTTTTTCATCTCATACTAATTATCAAATTTGGAGCACTGTGTTTCTCAAAGCCTTGCTTTCTTTCTATTTTCACTACTGAGATCCTAGTCTCGGCTTTTAATTCTGGTCTGCTGCTGCTGCTGCTGCTGCAAAAAAAATAATAATAATAATTCAAATGTTCTTAACCAAGATCCACGGATCCCTATGGAAAAGTTTCAGAGGGTCTGTGGACCGTGAGCAACTCTGTGTGTGTCTATTTTTAGGAAAAGAGCATGTAACTTTTACTGAATTCTCAAAAAAAGAGATCCATGACTTTGAAAAGATAAAACTGCTAGCCTCACTGGTATTAAGATTTGTAGCCTAGTTCCTGTCTGGCACCAATCTTTCTGAAACATTGGTTTCATTGAGTCATTTTCTTAACTCAGATGTCCAAAGGCTCCACTTTGCCTCTCAGAATAAAATGCAGATTCTCTAGCTTGATAGTCAATGCTCTTCATTTTTTGTGACCCATTCTGCTTTCTTTCTTACCTCTCTCCAACATAAATTCCCCCACATTCTAGGCTTTATCCTATATGCCTTTCCACTGCTTACCCATCTCCATTCCTGTCTCCTCCATGACATCTTCCCAGACAATGCCTGCCTATCCTAATCTGAGCCACTTCAACTCTTAGTATGGGATGGACTAAGATGGACTTGGACTCTATTGAGGTTGTTGGTTTTTTTTTTTCCAAGATTTTATTTATTTATTCATAGACACAGAGAGAGAGAGAGAGGCAGAGACACAGGCAGAGGAAGAAGCAGTCTCCCTGCAGGGAGCCCGATGTGGGACTCAATCCTGGGTCTCCAGGATCATGCCCTGGGCCAAAGGCAGGCACCAAACATCTGAGCCACCCAGGGATCCCTCTATTGAGCTTTTTACGACCGAGTGCGGTTTTGTGTAGGGACCCATCATCTCAACTTGTAAAATTCTGCCTGGTAAAGATCTTGTCTTACATTCCTCCCAGCTCTACATTAAACGGAATACCTATTAAATGACTTATTCCCACAAGGAAATGGAAATATGATTCTGTACATGTAATTTGTTTGTAACATTTAGTGCACTTGAACTTTGGGTACACCACCATCATACCAAGTATCAAGAAAGGAAGCATCATACACATTGGGTAATATACTGTATTACTGTGTTTTAGAAAAAGTAATAATTTCTTTTTTACTGATGAATACAGTGAAGACTTGCTGGGTTTTTTCTTAAATCCCATTGAAGTGTGTGCTTATGGTCAGTTCTATTAATTAGAACAGGAGTACGTGGTTTAATTAATGCCTGCCAGTTGTCCTGAAAGGTACCCTACTGGTTGAGAAGAACGATTGAGTTGATGTGATGGATCACGTCACCTTTTTGATATTGGCAAAGTCAATCGAAGGACAAGCCCTACTGAAAATAGTTGCATGGCACCACCCACATCACCAGTGACAGTGCAGTGGGAAGACTTGTGATCAAAGTTATGGTGCCTCCCTCCTCCTCTTTGCCCTTCCTTCATCAGCCTTCTTTCTTCAAATATTTATCATGGCTGAAAATCAATGCTTGCATAGGACAACTGCATCATTTGCTAAGACTTCCATTACATTAAGGGTTTAAGGAGATATTGAATTTGCTTCTAGTAACCTCTTAGATGGCAGTGCTTTCACTAGTTAAAATTTGACCTATGATGAGTGTTCTTTGTAGCTGGTGATTAGTAACAGCTTGTACTTTAACCTCTGTAAACCTCAATTCAGGTAAACTTGAATTTACTTATGAACAATCCTACTTTAAATGGAGGAGCGCTGATTCATGAGTATAAATTTAATTATGGAGGATTTGGATCACAAAAAAATGGCAGGATTTAAGGATCAGCAGAAGATGGGAGCCATAGGATTCCAAACAGCACTGAGTGGTTACTGACCTTGCACTGAGCTTTAATAGTTGAAGTTGTGGGTATATTGCATATTAGAAATAACAGGAGCCTTTACTGGAGTCATGGGAAAAGTAGTTGAATAAAATCTTATTGCATTAGAGATTTTTAAAAATTTACTTAATTCTGGAGTACAAATGCAGACCAAAAAAGGCTAATGGCATTAGCTTTTGTACTTTTTTTTTTTTTTAAGTTGTCTCCATGATTTCCAGTTCTCTCATCCCTTTTGCCATTCTGGGCTTCTGTTTTCAATTTTTAAAAAAAAGATTTTATTTATTCATTTGCATGTGAGAGTTAGTGAGAGATAGAGAGAGCACACAAGTGGGGGGAGGGGTAGAAGGGGAGGGAGTAGTAGGCTCCCCACTGAGCAGGAAGCTGGATTTGGGGCCTAATCCCAGCACTCTGGGATCATGGCCTGAGCCAATGTCAGATGCTTAACCGATTGAGCCACCCAGACGCCCCTTCTCTTTTCAATCTTTGTTGTAGTATAATGGATAAAAGACTGAGTTGAAGTCAAATATGCTTGAGTTCAAATTCCAACTTCTTCACTATCTGGTCACATTTTGGAAGTCACATAACCCTCTTTGAGCCCCAATTAACTCTTCTGCAGATAAAGATACCTATTTCAGAGTTGTTGCAAGGGTTAGGTAAAATGATATGTGTGAGACACTGGCTACAGGGTGTAGCAAAGGTTAGTGCTCACTATCATTTTATCTGTGACCCTTATCTATCTTGGCAGTGATTTAGAAAGGATTGAGAGAAAAACAGGATCAGGACAAAGTGGGGGTTTGTTTTGTTTTGCTTTTTAGTTTAGTTTTTAAATTTTTTTCAAGAAAAATATCTGGCGAAATAAATTTATTTTATAAGATACTGTGTTTGAGGATATACTTCTGCCTTTGGCTCAGGTTAGGATCCCAGGGATCAACCCCTGCACTGAGCTCCCTGCTCAGCGGAGAGTCTGCTTTGCCATTTCTCTCTGCTGCTCTCCCTACTTGCTTGCTCTCTCCCTGCCTTTATAAATAAATAAATAAATAAATAAATAAATAAATAAATAAATAAACAAACAAACAAACAAACAAATAAAATCTTTCTAAAAAATGATATTATTAGTTTGGGGTGGAAAGAGAGGATATGATATAAAATGAACTCAGTTTCACAGCCTACGTCTGTGTTGTACAGAATATGGTACTCTGGTACAGAGTCTTAGTGTTAATGTGGTTATCTACGATGTTCCTAAGCTGAAGCTGGGGTCAGCCGTCACATTTTAATGGGGTTCAGAGGGACTCCAGTTATAACATTCTCATTCTTGGAATTTTCATGACTTCATAGATACCCAACATTCTCATTCCCACTTGCTATAAGGATATGTTGCCTTGAATACAAGAGACTGTGGATACTATCTAGATATTTTTGGGAAGAGGCTATTATGACCAGATGATGAAAAAGAACTATACTGACTTTAAATGTTAAGTTTAGTTTATCTGTCTATGTACTTCATAATGGTTAATATGAACCCCTTCTTCCTGAAAATAAAACATTCCTCATTGCCCCCACTGTGCTTGTTTGAGAATAAAGCAATTGATGTAAATATCCCTACAGTAATTTTTTTTTCATTCTCCTATTAGCTAAGGTTCTTTTGGTCAAAAGCATCAGAAACCACTGTGGCTCTCTAAAGCAAAGAGGGAACTTTATTTGAAAGATACGAGGGAATCTCCCAGAACTGAAGGATATGTGCAGCACCCAAGACTGGGGTGGAGCGGAGGGGAAGAAGACCAGAACTAACTCTAGGAATATTGGTAAAAGCTGTGTGTGAGCTCACAGGGCACAGCTGTTAATGTACTTAGCTCCTTTGCTACCCATAATGCGTGTTGGGGTCCTCGAGACCCCCCCTACATATAGAGATTCACCAGAAAGACTCATGGCACTCAGCCTATAGTTGTACTCATGGCTCAGGTTTATCACAGTGATGTAATAAGGATCTGGATCATAATGGAGAAAAGCACAGGAAAAGTCACCTCTGGAGGCACCTTTGTGCAGGCTTTCTCATGCTTTCTGTCCCATGAGAGGTGACACAGACTGCACTCCTCTTCTAGCAACACAAACACAGTAGTATATATACCCTGGAAGTCCATTAGCAACTTGGCCCCCAAGGTTTTTATTGGCAGATGTTCATGTAAGCATCCTCTGTGTGTGCCAAAATTCCAGACTTCCAGAAGAAAAGCAGGTGTTCAGTAGAAGCCATGTTGTTGGCACAAACAGGAGGCGTAGCGAACCACCCTTATCTCCCGAAACCAAGTCATAAATTCTGGAAAGATGAAATCGGGCCCACCTTGATTCAGGTGTCTTTGGAATCTGTGAATTGGGAAGGAGGCAGAATGGAATGTGGTAAACATGGTCTCAGGATCCTACTTTCTGGAATGAGAGGATGTGGCTTTCAGAAAGAGGGGCTCAAAGCGAGGAAGGAGCATCCACTGCAGCTCTTGTACTGTGTGTTTGAGGGCTCTGGAGAACTTTCATCAATGATGATTGTGGACTCTCTTATGATATGCTGAATCTCAGGACTTGATTCAGTTCATAACAGATGTTTCTTGAGCATCTACTATGTGCCAGTCTCTTAAACCAGAAGCATGCTTTCAGTATTTTCCATTTTGTTTTGAAGAAGCATGTGTCTCTATGCTGCTGTTTTCCCTATTTTCTCTGGCTTCTTAGTGATTGAAACATCAAATTAAATTCTTCTGAACTTCTATAGATAACCTAAGTGCTAAGTTGTTTGGATGGTATTATGCCTAACGTAAACATATGCATTTTTCTTTTACAGTAATCCTTTGGTTAATTTTTACAGTGATAGAAAGTTATTTTTATGAGGAATATATGTATTCAGTTGCTGTGCTCTCATCCTCTTGTCTTTTCACTATTTGCCACAAAAGTAATACAGGTGAAGCACTTTCATCCAAAGCATT
This sequence comes from Vulpes vulpes, assembly GCF_048418805.1. Classification (NCBI taxonomy): domain Eukaryota; kingdom Metazoa; phylum Chordata; class Mammalia; order Carnivora; family Canidae; genus Vulpes; species Vulpes vulpes. Next base: position 109,075,733 of record NC_132781.1, on the reverse strand, counting down.
TGAAACTAGAACGTGTTAGTTTCATGTTAATTTCAAAAAGGTCATTAAAGCAAGGAGTATGATAAAGGAATGAGAGATGCTTTAAATATTTTCACAAATATATTTATTTTTGTTTTCATATTTCCAAATATTTAAAAATAAGAGCACTTATGGAAGCAATCTGAATGCAACATTTCTCCAGATTTTTTTTTAAAGATTTATTTATTTATTCATTCAGAAAGAGCGAAGAGAGAGGCAGAGACACAGGCAGAGGGAGAAGCAGGCTCCATGCAGGAAGCCCGATGTGGGACTCGATCCTGGGTCTCCAGGATCACACCCCGGGCTGCAGGCGGCGCTAAACTGCTGCGCCACTGGGGCTGCCCCCATTTCTCCAGATTTTTATGATTTCTCCTCCAACATTTTATTTTCTCCCATAGCAACAGCCTTAGGTACAAATATACCTGATTCTTACAAGCATGAAGTCCATGGGTGGGGACAGGTGTACCAGGTATACTGGAGAAAACCCACTAACCAAAAGCTTTCAGAGTGTAGTAGGTGGCAAGTCAGTTAAATGGATACAATTTAAAGAGTTCTATGCATGTTCACTGTGGAGAATTTAGTAAATATGATTAGCAAAAAACCAAAAATCAGGAATTTTAATATAGGATAATCCCTAAGTTTTAGTCCATTTCCTTTACACATATGAAATATATATATACACATACATGTATAGAAATAATATAGATACTAATATTATGCTATATAGACTATGTAATGAAATATGTTTTATGTATTATACACATGTACATTTTAACAAAGAGCAGGCTCCTGCTATATATGCTGCATATAGTCTTTTTTCCTCCCCATACACTTAAGTTTCTCCTACAACATTGTTTTGCAATGGCTATTGGCAAAGGGAGATTAGTTGACAGCACTATGGCTTGTCTCTCAGAGGATGGGCAGTTTGCAGAATTAGAGGACCGATATAGTAGGGGAAAGTCTATGAGGAACAATAGGTACTTTCTCGGGGAGGGTGTGGTGATGAGTAGCTTCACCTCCTATTGTTCCCTGATGGAAAGCAGGTTCCAGTTAGGTCAGGGGTATAAGGAATGTTTAGGGAAGAGGGAGAGAATGCAGAGAGATTTGTTAATCTTGGAGCAGAATTCCATGGAATTCCAATGGAAGGATCTGGGAGGCAGAAAGGGAAGGGATATGGAATTGGATCTTCAAGAAGAAACCAGAGGGGGGCTCCTGGATGGCTCAGTACGTTAAGCATCTGCCTTTGGTTCAGATTATGATCCCAGGGTCCTAGGATAGAGCCCCATGTAGGGCTCCCTACTCAGCAGGGAGTCTGCTTCTCCCTCTCCCTCTGCCCGTCCCCCTGCTCATGATCCCTCTCCCTCTCTCTCTCTCTAATAAATAAATAAAACCTTAAAAAAAAAAAAAAAGAAGAGGAAGAAACCAAAACAATAGAAGGAGGGCCTGAGAGAAAATAGAGGGCCAGGATGAATATAGAGGTACAAGGGAGGAGAGGCCCCCACTCTCTGGCTCTGCCAGAACAGCAGTGGACATGTATTCTTTGGAGTGAGCAGCATGCTTTTATACCAACTCCTATGCCTTTGCTCTAAAGTAGCTTGAAAAGCCTGGTGAGCAGTTAAAAATGGGAGCAGTGATCTCTGTGAGCGGGTATAGGTTCACTAAGAGAATGTTTTCAACAAGGCTACTAATCTGAGAATGGTGATGATAACCTTACATGTTTACTATTGGACTTGTCCCACTAGAGATGTGGTTTTGTACATGTTATTAGAAGCTGTGGAAAGTGTAGGAGATCACCCAGAGAGAAAATAGATTGAGAAAAAAACTCTGAGCAGACGTGCAGAGCACTATTTTAGAGATGATCAAAGAAGTGGAACTCCCCACAAAATGACTAAGGTTGAGTAGCCGGTGAGGTAGGAGGAAGGCCAGGATCTTGCAATGTCACAGAGCTCAGGGAAGAATATGGGATTTTTTGTTTTGTTTTTGGAGGGTGGAGGGAAGGAGAATGTGGTTTAATTGTGTTTTATTTATTTAAATTCAATTAATTTACATATAGTGTATATTTAGTTTCAGAAGTAGAGTTCGGTATTCATCAGTTGCATTAAGACACCCAGTGCGATTCCATCACAGGCCCTCCTTAATGCCCATCATTCAACAACCCCATCCCTCCACCTCCCTCCCCTCCAGCAACCCTGTTTGTTCCCTATAGTTAAGAGTCTTTTATGATTTGTCTTCCTCCCTGATTTTGTCTTGTTTTATTTTGATCTCTTCCCCTATGATCCTCTGTTTTGTTTCTTAAATTCCATGTATGAGTGAGATCATATAATTGTCGTCCCCTGTTGACTTACTTCCCTTAGTATAATACACTCTAGCTGCATGCACGTCATTGCAATACTACTCAGCCATCAAAGAAAAGAAAAATGTGTTTTTAAGGAGTGGCCAGTGGGGAAAATGCTTTAGATGTGGTCTATCTGGATTTTAGCCATACATCCAAAAATTTCCTACTTTGTAGCACAGCAATTGAGAACTTCAATAGGGTTCAGAATAGAACCCCTATAGCAGTTTATATGACTACCCTCCAGACTGAAATAAATTCATTTACTGGGATTGTTTGATTAGTTTACTAGACATAATATGGAACCTCCTGTCGTATTAGTGCAAACAGATTCTTTACATATTCATTTCATCTCTATTTTTCCTGTGAGCCTGCATCAAGCCATACATTTGGCAATCCTCTGACTACAAACCCAAGCACATATGTAGCTTACTTCATTGCAATAAATGTTCATGAACGATAATTAAATGTTTCAAAATATGCTAATAGTTTTCCCTGGGTTCTAAGAATAAAAACAAACTGAAAAAAATGTTCAGAAAACATTTTTCATTTTTCATTTTCTTGTGTGCACTCAAGAGTGGATCTGCTCATCTTCAGGGATTTGCAGTCAGTCTGTAAGGCTGCCTTGATGAACTGAAGGTGAATTGAATGTAAGCATAAAGGAATTTTTTTTTCTTCAAAGTTTGGAAGACCTTTCATGTGGAAAAGGGAAAAAAAGCAATTTTGGGCTCAATATAAAATCACCAATTGGATTCACTGAGAGATAATGCCTCTCCTTTAAGCAGAGATGGAGGAACTGCACATTTAGGGCTTTATAAAGGAGATTTTTCTTTCTTTCTTTCTTTCTTTCTTTCTTTCTTTCTTTCTTTCTTTCTTTCTTTTTTATTTGCACTATGTGTGTGACAAGATCATTTTTAAGATCTTTTTCTGGTCTAAGATTTCATGAGTCTGAAATAACTGTGACCTGGGGCCTTTAAGAAATGGGGAAGGAAATGTAACATTGATTTTGTAGTTCTACCTATTTCTACTTTTTTATGTAAAATATTTAAAAATCTCAAATAATAAGAGGACTATAATTATCCCTAATCTCAGCATTTTAACAATTCTTTTCGATTTGAGGTGTTTCCTTTTACTATCTATCAATGGACATAGTTGTTTTACAAATGTGCGCTCATAGTTCTGTTCCCTTTTTTTTTTTTTCCAGTGTGTTTTCCTGGATTCTGGTAGTCTTTAATCCTGAGATATGGTGGGTGGAAGCAATGCATTAAAAATAAAAATGTTTTAGGCTACAAAGTCTTCTTCGAAAAATTGTTTTGTGTGTGGGGGGGGGGGGGCATTTCCTAAATTGTTTGTATTATTTTCTTTTCCATTGGAATTAGTTGATCATGGCCTTGCCAGATTGGTGACAGTATACTGTGAACATGGTCATAAAGCTGCCAAAATCAACCCCCTCCTCAGTGGACAAGCCTTGCAGGAGGATGTGCCTGAAATCCGAGCTCTTCTGTCGACCCTGCAAGGACCCTTTAATACCTCAGGTAAAGCTGGTTGAGGGACGCCTGGCAGGCTCAGCGGTTGGGTGGCTGCCTTTGGCTGCCTTCAGCTCAGGTCGTGATCCTGGGATCTGGGATTGAGTCATGCATCTGGCTCCTGAGAAGAGCCTGCTTCTCCCTCGGCCTGTGTCTCTGCTTCTCTCTGTGTGTGTCTCTCATGAATAAATAAATAAATCTTTTTTTTTTAAAAAAAGCTGGTTGACACTAGACTGTCCATATGACAGTTAGCTGCCAACATGAGGTAGAGCTCCTTTCTCTGTTCTTGAAGAATCCACATGTCCCCCTCAACACCCCTGGGGCTGAGGCTTCCAAGGGATATGAGCTGACAGTGAGGGGCACTTTCAAGCATTGTCTAAGAGGACCTGTCTTGAGGTTCTAGAATAGTCTTTCAGTAAGACCCATTTCTTCTGAGTTTGAAAACATATTCACCAAAGAAGACATACAAGTAGCCAGCAGGTGTATGGAAAGGTATTCAGCATTGTTCATCATCAAGGAAATGTAAATCAAAACCACGGTGAGATATTATCACCTCACACCTGTTAGAATGGCTGTTATAAAAAAGACATGAGATGACAAGTGTTGATGAAGATGTGGATGTGGAGAAAAGGGAGCCCTCATGCACTGCTGGTGGGAATGCAAGTAGGTATAGCTACTCTGGAAAACAATATAGAGGTTCCTCAAAAAATTAAAAATAGAAATACCATATGATCCAATAATCCCACTTCTGAGTATTTATCCAAAGGAATTGAAATCAGGGTCTTGAAGAGTTACCTGTACTTTCATGTTTATTGTGGCATTATTACAATAACCAAAATACAGAAACAACATAAATGTCCATCAGTGGATGAATGAATAAAGAAATGCAGTAAAGGGGCACCTGGCTGGCTCAGTTGGTAGAGCATACAACTCCTGACCTTGGGGTCATGAGTTCAAGCCCCACATTAGGCGTAGAGCCTACTTTAAAAAAAAAAGAAAGAGAATGCAGTATGTGCACAGAATGGAATATTATTCGGCCTTAGAGAAAAGGAAATCCTGCTATTTGTGACACCATGGATGAACCTTGGGGACATTATGCTAGGTGAAATAAAACCAGTTGCAGAAGGATGGATACTACAGGATCTCACTACATGAGGAATCTCAAGTAGTCCAACTTGTGCTAGCTTCAGCAGCACAGATATTAAAACTGGAATTATACAGAGGGGGTTAGAATAGCCCTTGCACAAGAATAACATGCAAATTCATGAAGCATTCCATATTTAAGAAAAATAATGAAATAAAATAGTCAATTCTTAGAACCCATAGAATAATGGTGCCCAAGGTTTGGGTATAGGTGGAAAAGAGAAGCTGTGGGTCAAAGGTACAAAGTTTCAATTATGAAAGATAAATAAGTATGGATATCTTCTATACAATGGGGCCTACAGTTAACAATACTGTATTTTATACTTAAAAATTGGGTAGAAAAGAGTTATTATGTTCAGTGCTCTTTCCACAAAATAAAACAGATTATTTGAAAAATGAATAAAAAATTGCAAGCCCTGAAATTAAAAAGAAAAAAGCAGTCAGACTCCCATTATGTGCCACTTTACATCTATCATGTCAATTCATTCTCATACCTACTTCCTAAAGAAGTTACTGCCATCTTTATTTTACAGATAGAACAGAAACTCAGAGAATCTAAGTAACTTGTAGCTAGAAAGTGGCAGAGGTACGGTGACAACCCACATCTGCTTCCATTCTGTAGCCTGCACCCTTTCTGCCTGTTTTCTTTCCCACCCTGGGAACTTAAACGAAGTTGGTGCTGGATAACCAGTCAGGATCCTGGGCTCCTACCTCATGTCATATTTTATTTTATTTTTTTGTTATTTTATTTTATTATTATTATTATTATTATTTTTTAAGATTTTATTTATTTATTCATGAGAGACATACAGAGAGAGAGAGAGGCAGAGACACAGGTAGAGGGAGAAGCAGGCTCCATGCAGGGAGCCTGATGTGGGACTCGATCCTAGGTCTCTAGGATTACAACCTGGGCCGAAGGCAGGTGCTAAACCACTGAGCCACACAGGGATCCCTATTTTATTTTTTTAAATTAAATTAAATTAAATTATTTTATTTTATTTATTTATTTTAAGATTTTTATTTATTTATTCATGAGAGACACACACACAGAGAGAGAGAGAGAGAGGCAGAGACACAGGCAGAAGGCGAAGCAGGCTCCATGCAGTCCCAACATGGAACTCGATCCCGGGACTCCAGGATCATGCCCTGGGCTGAAGGCAGTGCTAAACCGTTGAGCCACCCAGGCTGCCCTATTTTATTTATTTTCATATTTCTTTATGACTTTTAAACATTTTATTTTTAAGCAACCTCGACACTCAATGTGCGCTTGAACTCACAACCCCGAGATTGAGAGTCACATGCTCTTATGACTGAGCCAGCCAGATGCCCCTTTTGTCGTTTTTTTTTTTAAAGTTAATGTTGGCCAATGTCCAATTCTGGTATATGCATCAATTAGTAATGTTCTAGTAATTTATTGCAGTGAAACGAACCACTCCAAAATATAGTGACTTTTAAGGGCACAATTTTATTATCTTGTGGTTCTAGGATTTGACTGGACTCAGCTAGGTAGTTCTCAGTTGGGATCTCTAAGACAAAATCTATGCCTCTATCATAATTTAAATGACCCTTCAGGAATGGAAACACCATTTTTATGTCATCCCTGTCTCTGTATTGTGCCTTACTCTTGCTGAATCTGTGTACTCCCTGATATTATTGTGTCAACTCTTTCGTTCTTAACTTTGCATGGAATGTCCTTCTATCTCTACTTGATCAAACTATGACATTCCTGTTCATTTTTAGGATTCAATGAGCACTGACTGCTCTGTGAGGCAGAGCTACCCAGGGCTTGCTAAGGTAGAGTTCAGTATTCTCTCACCTATGCTCTCATGGTACTGTGAGTAATGCTCAACAACAGTACATCCACCAAAACAGATACAATAGCAGAGCTACCCAGGGCATTATCACATTTAATAGCAGAGCTACCCAGGGCTTGCTAAGGTAGAGTTCAGTATTCTCTCACCTATGCTCTCATGGTACTGTGAGTAATGCTCAACAACAGTACATCCACCAAAACAGATACAAAACTTAATATGATGTCAGAATAAGGCCATCCTAAAAATATTCTCAAGTGTTCCATTCAGCATTAACCAGAAATATGAAGTTACCTATCAGAAAGTGCAACCTTGTTACTACTAGGAAAAACTACCTCTCTATATGACATAGTATAATCATTACTTGTTTATAAATTTTTCTCTGTAATGCTTAAATTTCATTTAGGAAAAAGACTTTGTTTTCTTTTCTAAGTAAGGTCTAGGCACAATGTGGGGCTTGAACCCACAACCCTGAGATCAAGAGTTGCATAAAGCAGCATGCTCTACCAACTGAGCCAGCCAGGAGCCCTGGAAAAGACTTCTTTTCTTTTCTTTCTTTTTTTTTTTTGGAAAAGACCATTTCTTAGCCATGTTTATTCACTCAGTGTCAATACAGCTTATGGTAAATAGTAGACTCTCCAAACTTGCTTATTGGACAGACAGATCTATGTTTATCTCTAACCACATATTTGTATATCTCTTCTTTTAGAAGCATAGGTCTGCATATTTGAAATACATGTAGTTTATAAGAATACCAGAAAATGTGAGAAACAAAGCTGCATGCTTCTCTGCATTATCACATTTAATGATTTTAATTTGTTGAAAATATTAATTGGGGTAAAGTACACATAACCTTTGCCACTATAACCATTTTTTAAATTTTATTTTAAGTAATTTCTGTACCCAACATGGGGCTTAAACTCGCAACCCTGAGGTCAGGGGTCACATGCTTGACTGATAAGCAGCCAGGCACCCCACCACTTTTAACCATTTTAAAGTATGTAATTCAGTGACACTTAGTACATCAACAATGTTGTGCAACCATCAACTTAGTTCCAGAACATTTTTATCACCCCAAAAGGAAATCTTGTGCCTAGTAAGCAGTTACTCCCCATTTTGTCCTCTCTCCAGCCCCTGGCAACCACTAATGGTATTTTCCATTTCTATAGATTTGCCTATTCTCGACAATCTGTATAAATAAAGTCACCGTATGTGGCCTTTGGGGTCAGCTTTTTTCACCTAGCATAACGTTTCCAAGTTTCATCCAAATAGTAACATGAATTTGTACTTTATTCTTCCATGTAGCTGAATAATATTCCATTGTATGACTATATTACATCAGGGGACATTGGGTTATTACCTATCTCATTTAATCTTAACAACCACCCCGTAAGTTGCTTTGACTGCCCTCATTTTATAGATTAAAATGGAAGGCAGAGAAGCTAAGCAACACACAAAGCAATTTCTATAACTTGAATGGTCAATCAGTATCAAAGAGCTAAAGTTTATTGTGAGAAACCATAAGCAATAATAAGGTAAATGTTGGTTTGTTAAACACAGGTTGTAGGTTGATGCAAATGACTGATAATTGATTTGGTGCTAAACTATTAATATATTAAAAACCTTTCCCTTTTTTGACCAGGGGTTGGGTAGATTTCCCTTTACCTTAAAATGTTGCTTTGCTATCAATATTAAGTCACATTAAGACTGACTGTTCAACAGTAGACACTACTTTATAGGTATTAATATGACCTGAACATTTGGGAAGGTATTTCAGATAAAGGTAGAACATCTGATTTGTAGCTATAAAGCAGATAAATGTCAGGTTTCAATTTTTAGTTTGAAATTACAATAGAATCAAAATTTAGCATAAAGGAGCTTGGCTCTGTCCTTGTGGAGAAAGATTTATATTCCTTCTGCTATTCTGACTACTTCTAGGCCTCTGACTCTATTTTGAGTCTTGCCTTTATAAAAACCTAGCTAGCCATTGATGGTGACCTGAGTTATACAGAACAAAATGCTCTGACTTGAAATAATTATTTTGGTATGTTCTGTAATAAATTACATGATTGTTTTTTAAAATGATCCTTTGACTCCATTTTTAGGATTGTTAAACATGGGGAAGGAGGAGGCCTCTCTTGAGGAAGTCTTAGCCTATCTTAACCAAATCTACTGTGGGCAAATTTCTATTGAAACCTCCCAACTTCAGAGCCAGGAGGAGAAAGACTGGTTTGCCAAGAGATTTGAAGAACTGAAAAAAGAGACCTTTACCACAGAAGAGCGAAAACATTTGTCAAAACTAATGCTGGAATCTCAGGTATAAAAGTACCAGCTAATGTCAATGGAATAGGATGACTCAATTTCTGCAAAGATACCTAAATTTTAAACAGAGGGAATTAAGTCATTTACCTACCCCATTTACCTCACTGCCTCAACACACCAGACAATATAACATACACCACGCTGTTCTCAGTAGAAACAAGTAGATCGCCAAACAACAGAGCTATTGCTTTTCTTCAGAGTCAAAATGTTTTTTATATATTCACCTATTGACTCTCTAAAAGACTGCAAAATCCTTAAAATCTTACTTCTCTTTTTATTACCTGGAATGATCAAAGAAAACTATGCATGACAGCACTTGGTACAAATTAATGGAATTGAATCTCTCAGGGCTGTGATCGAGATGACAAGAAAACGATTCCCAGTAGTTTGGATAGTTGGATGGTTTGTAGTCTTGATGAAACAGTACTGTGGAGCCCTCTTCTCAAACTCATGGGCTGGGAAGGTCAGAATCTCAGGCCCAGCCCTTGTTCTAGCCGAACACATTCTTTTTCTTTTTTTTTCTTAGAAGAACACATACTAAGAGGCTTCCTCTGCGGCTTAGTTATTCTACAACTGATGTTATTTTCTCTGCTTTCCTGCTGGTGTCCTTGCCAAAGCTTTCCTGCCACGCTCTGTCCATCTCTGGAGTGTGTCATGAAGGGGTACCACTATAACCACTTGGAGTAATGTGGGGTCTTCCTACAACACACGTAAACGTTGTGTGTCTGACTTTGGCCGGCTGTCTTCCTGCAACACATGTGTCTGCCGTGCTGTTCCATAGGAGTTTGACCACTTTTTGGCCACCAAGTTTGCCACGGTGAAGCGGTATGGGGGCGAAGGAGCTGAAAGCATGATGGGCTTTTTCCATGAGTTGCTGAAAATGTCAGCCTACAGCGGGATAACGGATGTTATTATTGGCATGCCCCACAGAGGGAGACTTAATTTATTGACAGGCCTTCTGCAGTTCCCTCCAGAGGTAAGATACTTTCTCTGATGCACAGTTGACTGTGACACAATAGAACCGATGGTAATAATTACTTGTAGAAACGCGAGTAAACATCTGTACTGTTGGTCCAAGAGGTAGCTTAATTAATGGATGGATAGATTTTGTGTTTGGGTTGCTTTTCTGTGTATTCTTATATGCATCCTTTCTTCTCTCAGGGAAGTCAAAGGTTAGTTTGGTTTCTTGCAGATGATATGAATGGATTACTTCTGCTCTTTGAAGCACACTTTCCTGATTTCATAAAAATTGTTCAAACAAACATTAAGATCTGTGCGATTATTTATAATTTTACCTTCCAAGAAGTCCATTCTACCCTCCATTTATGTGCAGGGTTTATACTTAACATATTGTACTAAAGCTACTAATGCATTTTTATCCTGGGAGACCACCCACGGGAATGGTTTTATAGATAATTGGATTTTGGTGTTCCTGCTCCATCCAACTCAAAAGCCTTGAGAGTCAAGGCTGCAGATTTTATGTCCGGGAACATCAGAGCGACTTGGAATTTAATCAGATCGTGGCTACTGTGTATGACTAAACCTCACTTCTGATCTTGGCCAGGAGATTAAAAGTAATTGTAAATGTTAAAGGGACTGTGAGAGGTAATGGAGTGAATAGAGCCTATGGAAGGAGGTGTTACTCATAAACCATTAGAAAATATAATACGACGTCGTGTCTCAGAGCCAAGCATTACCACTACTACTCGTACCTCAGTTTTTCTGATGCCAAGAAATTGATAATCAACCTTTCAAAGACAAATGCTTTCCAAAAGGCAGACTATGACAGAATAAAGCGATTGACAGGTGGAGGCATGTGCTTAAACACAGGTAGAAATCCCTGAACCACAAATTGCATTCCTAAATTATTGCAGACAAAAACATGACTCAAAGGTGCTGAATTATAAATGCTCATATTTGTGAGCAACGTAGATGTACCCACACTCTAATTATGTGTGCTTCTATAGGTCAGTAAGCAGCTTTTGGGTCATTCAAACCATTTGGATAAATGAGGATAACATGCTATTTTTGGTAACTACCTTGGCTTAAGACCCAGCTTTAACCTAGCCAAGGACCTTGAACAATTTTGATAATTTCTCTTGCTTATGCATTTTTAAGATGGGTAGTAACATTATGTCTCGAAGTAGACTATGAAAATGAAATGAAGTCCTTTGAGAATTGAACAGTAGAATTTTTTAGGTGAGACTTGAACTAATAGATGTGTGTCATCTTGTGTCTAAATGGGATTAAGTTCTATTCTATCATTTTCTTTTTAAAAAGATTTTATTGGGACTCCTGGGGGGTCAGTGGTTGAGAGTCTGCCTTTGGCTCGGAACATGGTCCTAGGATCAAGTCCTGCATCAGGCTCCCCTCAAGGAGCCTGCTTCTCCATCTGCCTGTGTCTCTGCCTCTCTCTCTCTGTGTCTCTCATGAATAAATACAATCTTTAAAAAAAATGATTTTATGTGTTTAATTGAGAGAGAAAGAGAGCACGAGTGGTGGGGAGGGGCAGAAGAAGAAGAAGTAGACTTTCCATTTAAGCAGGGAGCTTGATGTAGGGCTGAATCCCAGGACCCTGGGATCATGACCTGAACCAAAGGCAGACACTTAACCAACTGAGACACTCAGGCACCCCTTTCCTGTTTACCTTTAACAAGATTCATAAAAAGTCCTTTTGGAGAATATATTCTAACAGGTATATTTAAGAAAAATAATTTTGCATGTAGCAAGGCAGAGGTAACTATCCTACATCTTACTACCTAGCTTACTATCTACATGTCTAACTAGTCATGTTGAGATCTTTTCAAAGTGTTGGTATTTCATTTGATGGTGAAGATCTCTAAAGTTTGAAGTTTGTACCTTTCTTCTTAAAGAATACATGGTGATAATAGTTATACAAACATAGGTGTCAAAGTTTTTTTAATTGTATGATTTAAATTAACCACCTCTTCTCTGGTCTCCATTGTGATAAAAAGACATTTTTTCTTGTATGTTTATTCATAATAGCTGATGTTCCGTAAAATGAGAGGCCTAAGTGAATTCCCGGAAAATGTTTCAGCCACGGGAGATGTCCTATCTCACTTGACCTCCTCGGTTGACCTGGACTTTGGCGCACACCATCCCCTCCACGTGACCATGCTGCCTAACCCCTCACACCTGGAAGCCGTCAACCCTGTGGCTGTCGGGAAGACTCGTGGCAGGCAGCAGTCTAGACAGGATGGAGACTATTCTCCAGACAGTTCAGCTCAGCCTGGGGACAAAGTCATTTGCTTACAGGTACTTGTAGCTTCAGGAAGTAAAGCTAGAGGTTGGGGAGACCAGGAGGAAGGGAAGCCCAGGCTGGTAGTTCTTAAAGAAGGTGGTAGTCGTTTGAGATGAAATTGAGATGAACTTTTGGGAAAAGAAGATTCCAGGCTTGTTTTTAAAAATTAACAGCAGACATGAGGTCTAGTCTCAAAGCAACTGGCTTTACTGAGGTTTCACGTGTTTTGTTTTATTTTGTTTTCTTGATTTGTGAGTTATTTAAGGAGGTATCAACTGGTATCCCTGATGCTTTTCAGAGGACAGATGTCATTACTCCTAGGAAACTACCTGGTATTCATGTATCTAACAAGTCTTGCTTGTTTCTTTTATAATAAAGATCTTGGGGCATCTGGGTGGCTCCATAGATTAAGTATCCAACTCTTGATCTCAGCTCAGGTCTTGACTTCAGGGTTGTGAGTTCAAGCCCCAAACTGGGCTCTATGCTGGGTGTTAGCCCACTTTAAATAAATAAATAAATAAATAAATAAATAAATAATAAAATAATAAAACAAAATAAAGGTCTTTGGCATTAAGGCATCAAGTACAAATTATTAGTGTGGCTCTTGCGTCCTTTACCTGCCCACTCCAGTCTTTTGTAACCCAGCAGCTTAGGGGTTTGGGCTGTGGGTCACTTTGGTTTTCTATGAGTATTCATTTAAATTTGAACTTTTAACTACTGGGCAGTAGTTAATTTTGAGTATCAGTAACTGAGTTTTTAAACCCCAGAGGAATAGGTAAATCTATAAGGCAGAAAAATATTTGGCTACCTACATGAATAAGAACTGTATCTTATTCATGTTAATTTTTCATGCGCCAGAAATTTATAGTAGGTAAATAGGTGGTAGGCAGCATTGCATTTGTCTATAGTATGGTATTTTGAAATAGAAATGTTGTTAGCCAACACTCTCTTTACCTTTCACTTGACTTAATTCATGTTACTCTAAAATATTTCAGTCACTCGCATTTACCCAGTGCATTAAGCAGGTCTTAACATGGACTTCAGGAGTAAGAGGTGGACGTGGCATTTTCTTTAAAGTGACAAGAAATTGAGTACCCTCTTTTGTCTACTTTGTGTTCCAAAATTATTTTGCCCTGCTGTGTCTGTACATGTCTTACCTTGTTCAAGGACACTATTCTGATTTCTTGTGAAAACTCTAAATTTGGAGCCCATAAAAGTGTGGTGGGTGAGATTCTGGATGCTACTTTTTCTGCCTGTTTTCTTCTGTTTATCTGGGTCCTGAACCCCGTGAAAGTAGATTGTCATTTATACCGTGTTTGGCTAAGTAGCTTCCACCTCACCTAGCATTTGTGTGTGCTTATGGACCCTCACTCCCAAAAAGCTTTATGGGGCATGGTGGAGTGGTTTCTCTTCCGATTTAAGAAGAAAGTAAAATTAGCAAATGGCACATGTGTGCTCTAGTGCCAAGAATCTAAAGACCATGATAAAATGATGCAAGTTATGAACAGATGTTATGTTCTTTTTTGAAAAATTTTTGTTTGAGTATAGTTGACACCAGATGTTATGTTCTTTTTCCTTTTTAGAGAGGGAGTGTGTTGGGGGGGGCAAGGAGAGCCCGAGGCGGAAGAAGAGAGAGAAAATTTTAAGCAAGCTCCACACTCAGTGCTGGGCATGGAGCCTGGTACAGGGCTTGATCCCACAACCCTGAGATCATGACCTGAGCCAAAATCAAGAGTCAGATGCTTAACCAACTGAGCCACCCAGGTGCCCCCCCCCCAATGTTATATTCTTATCAATGCCTCTACTGTAACATTTTTGTAAAGGAGCAGAAGAGGCACACATCCCTCCCTCTTCCTTGCTTTATTGAACTACTCTTATATCACTACCGCCTAGAAATCCCATCAGCAAGGAGGAGTGTTCAGATGCCAGGAGTCCCTGGACCTTGTGGCTAAGGGTTGGACTTTACAGTGTAGCATGGTGCAGAAAAGACAAAGACCATGGAACCAAGAAGGCTTGAGTTCAAATCCTGACTTTGCTGCTTTCTGGCTTAGTGTGCTTGGTTCTGTTGCCTAGATTCTCTGAATCTCATAGGTCAATGGGAGTACATTACATTCCTCATAGTGTTCTGAGAATTAAATGAGAGCGTGTACATAAGTTCCTTGATCCAGGAGGAAGACTTGGAGAGGTGGAGAAACAAGTAGGAAAAAACCCCAGAGGTATTATAGAAGCCCCAGCGACTAGTCCAAGGTGAAATATACACTGTTAGTGAGCCTTGGTTTTCTCATCTGTGAAAAGAACAGTTGGGACTTCCTTATCTGGTTCCCCAACCTGGCTGTTGAGTGGATTAATGCTGTAGGGATAATGTAGGGGTAGGCTATTACTAGATATAGATACTCCAAAATGGGACTCATACCTATAGACTCCTAGCCAAGGGACGGTGTGGACTGGAAATGTCACGCAAAGGAGTGCCTCCTTTCTTAGCCAAAACATTCTATCTACATAAAAATGACTATTTTAAAGATATTTTCAATGTCCTTTTAACAAATCTACCTCAAAGTATTCCTTCTTCACTCATATATAGGTCTTCTGTTATTGTTAGAGTCACAATGGTTATCTTGTTAGGGCTTCTCAGATCATTTTATTCTTTAATCCAGCATTTTGACTGTTTATGTTAATAGTTTTTTATCTAATTTATTTTTTACTGCAGTATATAAACTGCATAAATTTACATTACATAAACATAAATTTATATAACATTACAATATTACATAAATTTAAGGTGTATAAGATTTTGTTGGTTTGACAGGTAATTGCCTTTTAGCCTGAAGTCAGTAGAACTCATACCTTCTTCTAAGATCTTCCAAGATCTACCATTCATTTATTATTTGCTTTTAACTTTCCTAAAAAAGATTTCCCCTTTTCTCTACCACTTTCTGTCTGTCAGGTTTTGTGATAATATTGTGATCTAACAGACTTCAAATGTTCTGGATGTTGCGTGGTAGTATTTTGTTGGTTCCTCAAAGCATCCTCTCACTTAAGTGTGATAAACTTTCCTCCCTGCCTCCTCTCTTTGCTGTCACATCATTCTCCTTAATAAAGTTCACAGCGGTGGCCAACTCACCTAGTGGGGACCAGGCGATGCAAGCTGCACACAGACTTTTCAGGGGCAGGATGATTGAGGAAGAGAGAGGGTTCAAAGCTGTGCACTCTTCCTCATGTCTTGCAGGCTGTTTTCATGAAAATTGTACTGGAGCTGATTTTCCTTCTGTACCTCCAATAGCCCTTCCTTCTGCGGTGCTGCTGTGTGTTCTAGAATGTTGATGGGTATATCAGAAGTGATGGGTGTGAGTGACAATGTGGGGATAGGTAGAGTAAATAACCTGGTGGCCACAGGTTGACCAACCTGGAGAAAGGCTTTGAAACCTGCTTGAGGTCAACCTAATCATTCTAGAAAATCCTATACAGAACCAGCAGAATTTGGGGAGAGCAGGGGAGCAGGGAGAGAGAGCATGGTTGTTTTTTATTCCTGTTACTATTGGAAAACAATTTATTCCAAATTGGGAACATAAATTTCTATACCCCTTATGAGTTCATTTTCTTGTTTTCTCCTCCATGATTTAGGTTCACGGTGATGCTTCTTTCTGTGGTCAGGGGATTGTCCCCGAAACATTTACGCTGTCTAATCTCCCACATTTCAGAATTGGTGGGAGTGTCCATCTGATTGTCAATAACCAGCTGGGTTATACCACTCCTGCAGAAAGAGGAAGGTCTTCCTTATACTGCAGTGATATCGGTATGTAAAATAGGGAGGCAGCCCTAGATCAACATCTAGTTCACTCGGAAGAGTGAATCTTGCTGGTTATCTCATTTTAAATTTTGGATCAGATATGTTCAGTAGTTACCAACAGTGTTATTAATATTCCTTTAAAAGTGTGAGTGTGATCTTTGAACCCAAGGAAATAAGACAAGAATGGAACTAAGAAGGTGTCATCTCAAATGGCCCAAGTACCCAGTTGAGTGATCTGGTGAAAACCAAAGATCAACACAGTTGATACTATATCAGGGTACATGTCTTTAATAGATTCAGACCTGGGGTACCCAAGACCTTAGTCAAGAAGGATATGTTCAGTCAGTGAATTTGGCTAAGTGGTCTTGGTTAAAAAATCAGATGTGATGAAGCAAAGTTGACTTGTTTTACCTTGGAAATTGGCAGTTTTAAGACAAAGGCAGGGCTTTTTTACCCATTACCCAGTTCACAGAGTTACAAAAACTATTAGTTGGTAGGAATAGTTGTACCCAGACCCTGGCTTGGATGCCTTTTGGGGTTCTCTATGTGAATTTTCTTTTAAAGTTCATTTATTTTTAAGCACACTCTATACCTGATGTGAGGCTCAAACTCATGACCCCAAGATCAGGAGTCACATGCTCCTCCAACTGAGCCAGCCAGAGGTCTCTATCTATTTGAAATTTTTGTGATTAGTTTGTTAGAGGTACCAGAAACACATTCTAGGACTTTTTTGTTAACTCATGTATGCTTTACATCACTAATAGGTAGGAGCTATTATTCCAGTTTTATAGATAAGCAAACTGAGATTCTTAAGTTTACTAAGGTCACAGAGTAAGTCGCAGAGCTGGGACATGACCTCTTTCCTGTCACCTGGACTCCAAATTATGGGTTCTTAACAACCCAGCCAAACCACCTCTGAGTATGTGGGCTGCCTCCCCACACAGGCAATAGGACTTGGAGGTGGGCTAATGTCGCTTGGGGTTAGCTGGCTGGTTTCATCTGTCTTCTCTGCCTCAGGGAAGCTTGTGGGCTGCGCCATCATCCATGTCAATGGAGATAGCCCAGAGGAAGTGGTCCGTGCCACACAACTGGCTTTTGAATACCAGCGCCAGTTCCGGAGGGATGTGATTGTTGATTTGTTATGCTATAGGCAGTGGGGCCACAACGAGCTGGACGAGCCCTTCTTCACCAACCCAGTCATGTATAAAATCATCAGGTACAACGATAGACATTTGTTGAAGGTCCCCTTGCCCCCATAGTGCTCACATTATTTTTACTATTTTTATTAGACACTCTGAGGTAGGGTGACCAACTCTCTGGGTGGCCTAGCACACCGAACTTTCAGTGCTAAAACTGGAAGAGTCTTGACCAAACTGGTATGGTCATACTATGGGTCCTAGGAGAGCTCCTCATATTCTTCAAACTCTACACGTTTGCTCAATGGATGAACGAAGGCCATTTACCAACCTCATTTGCAGATGGGAGACTAAGGTAGTAGGAGACTAAGCCCAAAACCCAAAGCTACTTGTTATGCCCTTGACAGGACCAAAAACCGGTCCTCCAGGACTTACTCGGTGCCTTGGCAAGAGGTAACATGATGGATTGTAAGGAATCTTGAGAAACATGCTGTCCAATATGAAAGCCACCACCATACATGGCTACTGAACACTTGAAATGTGGCCAGTCCTCCTGAGAGATGGCCTGTAAGTGTAATATACACATCAGATTCCAAAGACTCCCTCTGACAAAAAGAATGTAAACTATCTCAATAGTTATTTTTAATGTTGATAAAGTATTGAAGTGACCATATTTTGCATATATTGAGTTGAATCAATGTTACTAAAATTAATTCCACCTGTTTTTTTTTTTTAACCTTTACTCAGATGATCACTAAGAAAGTTTTAACTACACATTGGCTCAGGCTACATTTCTATTGGACAGTGCTGGGGCAGAGGGTTAATGTGACAGAGAGGAATATATTACTTGGGAATTTCCTTTCTTGATACTAGAAAGTACAACAGAGCCCCTTCCCCACTTTATTTCCTCATAGATATAAATGGAAGCAGAAGAATAAATTGGGTGACATTTTACAGGTCTTTCTGGATACAGGTAGTGAACTGCTTTTGGAAGAATAAATCTGGGTTCTCTTTTTTTTGTTTTTTAAAGCTTTTACTTATTTATTCACGAGAGACACAGAGAGAGAAGCAGAAACACAGGAAAAAGGAGAAGTAGGCTCCCTGTGAGGAGCCTCGGCCTGTGGTACCCAATTCCCAACCCCAGAATCACAACCTGAGCCAAAGGCAGACACTCAACCACTGAGCCACCAGGCACCCCTGAGTTCTCTGTTTGAATTCAGCTGCTGAGTGGCTTGATGTGGCTCAGGGCCTCATTAAAAAAATAAATATCTGGCTTACTTCTCACTCTTGTCAGGACTAAATACAATAAAGTATGTGAGCAAACTTTGTAGTTTAAAGTATTCCGTGAACGTAGAGTGTCCTTATTATTGTTATTAAACTGAGGTACTGATTATTATAGTAACTGGATTACTAAAGCCACCTGAAATAGATGTTGGTAACTTTGAGTTCAATACTTTTTGCAATAAAGGGGTGGGTAGACAATGTAGGTTAGTCTTATAAAGAATAACTGTCCAGAATGTGTCAATTTATAGGGAAACTCTACTAATTACTTCTGCCTTGATGTAGATGAAAGCTTAAAAAGATGAATTTGTTTTTTCGTTATTGTTTGCAAGAGGTTATTACTTACTATTGCCTTAAAAAAAAGTGAGGTAGGGGCATCTGGGTGGCTCAGTCAGTTAAATGTCTGCCTTCGGCTCAGGTCATAATCTTAGGGTCCTGGGATTGAGCCCCACATCGGGCCCCCTGCTCAGCGGGGAGTCTGTTTCTCCCTCTGCCTGCCCCATCTGCTTGTGAGGCTCTTGAATGAATGAATGAATGAATGAATGAATAAATAAATAAATAAATTATTTTTTTTTAATTTATTTTTTTTTTTAAATAAATTCTTAAAACAAAAAGGTATTGGAGTGAGAATTCCATAACATGAAATGGATTGTGTTGAAGTGAACAATTCAGAGGCTTTTAGTACATTCACAATGTTGTGTAACCACTCCCTCTTTCTAGTTCCTGACATGTCCTGTGTGCCTTTTTTTAAAAGATTTTATTTATTTATTTATTTACTTATTTTTAAAGGTTTTATTTATTTATTCATGACAGAGAGAAAGAGAGAGAGAGAGAGAGAGAGAGGCTGAGACACAGGCAGAGGGGAAAGCAGGCTCCATGCAGGGAGCCCAATGTGGGACTCGATTCCTGGTCTCCAGGATCATGCCCTGGGCTGCGCTAAACTGCTGAGCCACCCGGGCTGCCCAATATTTTATTTATTTATTCATAAGAGACACAGAGAGACAGAGACATTGGCAGAGGGAGAAGCAGGCTCCGTGCAGGAACCCTGATGTGGGACTGGATCCCAGGACACCGGGATCATGACCTGAGCCAAGGGCAGATGCTCAACCACTGAGCCACCCGGGCACCCCCCACTTGCCTTGTTTATAGTGATGATGCTCTGTAATACCTTTGACAATGACTGTATCTCTCACTCTTTGATTTTTACAAATCAGATTGACTTTTCTCCCCTGTTTCTTGGCCAGAGCCCGAAAGAGCATCCCAGACACCTATGCAGAGCACCTGATTGCCAATGGACTCATGACCCCGGAAGAGGTGTCAGAAATCAAAGCCTCCTACTATGCAAAGTTAAATGATCATTTAACTCACATAGACCACTACAACCCCCCGGCCACTAACCTGCAGGCACACTGGCAGGGCCTGGTCCAGCCACAAGCTTGCATCACCATGTGGAACACGGGTGTGCCCCTCGATCTCCTGCGGTTTATTGGCAGGAAGTCTGTGGAGGTGCCAGAGGAACTCCAGATGCACAGTCACCTTTTGAAGATGTACGTTCAGGTAGGGAGTATTAAAATTTCTGGCTATTGTTTGTTTGTCTTGCACAGCAAAGAAATTGGCCTTGATCTGTCTTTTCAGTTGGCTAATGATTTTGACAATCACTTATTGTATGTTATTAGGTTCTGGGAACTGATCCTAGGGGTGTTTTGGTACTGATAGTCACCTAACTTGGACTTGTCCACTTTTCCTCTATTCTTTCTTCTTCCCTTCATACACACATACATGTTTTAGTACTGATACTCCATTCAGATTTTGCCTATTTCTCATTTTCCTCCTTTTATTTATTCATACATATTTGATACATGACATGCACATGTACTACATGTATATCAATCAAAATACAGCTGTACTGGAATGCCTGTTTTGATTTTTCTGACCAGTGAGCAGAAAATGCTTTTTGGGGGGAGGGGTAGCATAAACAAATAAAAATCAACACGCACATCTCCAAAGGCAACCATTTAGACCCTAATACACGTTGCAGTTTTACATATTGTCTCATGTTAAATATAATAGCTTTTTTTTTTCTTTAAGATTTTATTTATTTATTTGAGAGAGAGAGAGACAGAGATAGCATGAGTGGAGAGGAGAGGGAGAAGCAGAGTCCCCACTGAGCAGGGAGCCAGACATGGGGCCTGATCTCAGGACCCTGTGATCATGACCCGAGCCAAAGGCAGATGCTCAACTGACTGAGCCACCCACGAGCCCCTCATGTTAAATATATTGAAGTTTTGGTTTGCATGGGCCTCGGAAGTTTCCCAGAACATGGGACTCTCCATGCTGAAGACAGAGGAGCAAGAAGCTAAAGGCCTTTCTTAAGCTTGAACAAGGCACTGTCCTCTGGATGATCTTTACAACACTAGCTTCATTTTTAGGTTTTTATTATATATAAAGAGACTTTTAAAAAAATATTTATTTATTTGAGGTAGGGGGAAGGGGCAGAGGGAAAGAATGTCCAAGCAAACTCCTGCTGAGCGGGGAGCCCGTTGCAGGGCTCGATCTCACAACGCATGAGATCATGACCTGAGCCAAATCTAAGAGTCAGATGCCTTACCAACTGAGCCACCCAGGCGCTCCAGGTACAGAGACCCTTAAAACAATCTATGTACTTACCATCCAGCTAAGGAACTAAAATATTAGTACAGTTCCCCTCGTGCCCTCCCTGGAGCCATTTCCTCCCCATGCACAGGTTAACCACTAACCGGAGTGCCTGCTTATTGTGCCTGTTTGAAAACCTACAACTGTGACCATCCTCTTACATTTCCTTCTGCACTTTCTCTTTTACTTAACATTACAATTTTGATACTTCCTGTTGTTGCATTACATTTTTTGTCCTCTGTGTGAAAAAGAGGGTAGACTCTTAAAAGTGTCTTTTTTCTTTCTCATTCCATTTTTTGCAGTCCAGACTGGAGAAAGTGTTGGATGGAACAAAGGTAGACTGGGCCACCGCAGAAGCTCTTGCCTTGGGCTCATTACTTGCTCAGGGTAAGAAGTTTCTGTTTAGCTGCATAGCTGGCAGGGGATGCTCTGTGTGACATTTGTTATATGTGACTCCCGTGGTTTTGAATTAGAACTATCTCCTGTCGTTTTCATTGACTAGAGAGGTTCTAAACTTTTCTTACTCAACAATGTTATTTTTATTTAATCTTAGTATAACTCATGTTGGTAACCTTCATCAGAGAAAGACTACAGAACATTTCTTGCTGGGAAACAAAGGGCTCTGTGAGGGATAAATTGGAAAGATATTTTCCTCTAAAAATTGTAGAGCAAATGATGTCTTTCTGTTCTTGTATAATCTCATCTTCCACAGACGTTTGAGTATATGACAGGTATATTTTATTTTTTTACTTTAATTTTTATTTTTGGACGGGTATATTTTAATAAGGGAATGTCTTTGCTAAGGAAAATTCTCAGGATGAGCTGATGTATGGGAACTGAGGGTCACCATGCCTTGTTAATGCTTAGGTTATTCATTGGAATCTGGATTTTTCTTTTATCCTTATTTATTTGCTTAAGGTTTTAATGTCCGTCTGAGTGGGCAGGATGTTGGCCGTGGAACTTTTAGTCAGAGGCATGCGATGGTGGTTTGCCAGAAGACCGATGACACCTTTATTCCCCTGAACCATATGGACCCTAATCAGAAGGGGTTTCTAGAGGTAGGATGTCTTTTTCATCTACTGTAAAACCTAGGTGCTGATAATTATGCTTACGGGATTCTTTCTTTCTTTTTTTCTTTTTTTTAATTCATGAGAGACACACAGAGGGAGGCAGAGACATAGGCAGGGGGAGAAGCAGGCTCCCTGTGGGGAGCACGATGTAGGACTTGATCCCAGGACCCCAGGATCACGACCTGAGCCAAGGGCAGATGCTCAACCACTGAGCTACTCAGGTGCCCTATAGTTACAGAATTTTTTAAAAAAAACTAGAAACATATGTCAGCAACTTTGGATTCAAACTTATTTTTTTTCCAAGTAGTTTTCAATTCCAGTATAGTAACATGGTGTTATTAGTTTCAGGTGTACAAAATAGTGATTCAGCACTTCCATATCTAGATAATCATACTCTTAATCCTTTCACTTATTTCACTCATCCCCCAGTTTCCCATCCACCTCTCCCCAACCACTCCTCAACCCCCCATCCACTTATCCACCTGTCCCCCCCATCCTCCTCTCCCCCCATCCACCTCCTCCCCATCCACCCATCCACCTCCGCTCTTGTAACAACCAGTTTGTTCTCGAAGAGTCTGTTTTTTTTTTGTTTCTCTTTCTTTTCATTCATTTCTTTTGTTTCTTAATTTTACACGAGTGAAATCATATGGTATTTGTCTTTCTCTGACTGATTTATTTCACTTAGCCTTATACCCTCTAGATAGTACTCAGCCATAAAAAAAGAATGAAATCTTGCTATTTGCAACAACATGGGTTCTATCCTTTCTGAAATAAAGGGTGCTGAGTGGGTGGAGAATGTAGGTCTATACACTTGGAATGCAAGCAATGCACTAGTTAGTGAGTAGACTAGAGCTATCTTACTCTAGCTACTTATCTGTAGTCATATAAATGTCAAACAGATGTTCATTTTCTCAATCCAAAATTGACATTATAATCTGTGTGTTGCTGAATTCATTAAAGTAAGCCGAGCAAGTGGACAATAAGCCAATATTTCTTGCCTGTTAAAAAAAAAAAGCCCTGCTTAAAAAAAAAAAAAAAAAGCCCTGCTTCAGTCAGTAGAGCATGAAGCTCTTGATCTTCGGGTCATGAATTCAAGTGCCACAGCAGGCATAGAGCTTACTTTAAAAAAATGTCCAGCTTTTTCAAGATTACCTTATTTTTTAAGGTTTGGTGGGTTTGATGAATATATCTATTACCATGTGTTTCTATGTGCTAGTCACTGAGCTATTCTCTAGGGTCAAAGGCTAATGAGACCCTGGGTCTTTCATTTTTATGAAGACTGGGTCTTTTCATTTTTATCTCTCTGACAACTAGCATAATGCCAGGCACATAATGTTTATTAAGATAAATTATCCTTCAAGGTATGCTTAGTGTCATGTCATCTTTTTTCCTACTCTAGTCATTTGTTTGAGTATAATCTTGAGTTTACTGATATTCAATATTTTAAAAAATTCACTTGTCAAAAGCAAGATTCCAGGACAATTACTTAAAGGGACATGAAGCTCATCTTTACTTTAGTCTAAAATCTACCCCTGGATCAAGTCAGGTTGGTGATCTAGATATTGAAATCTTAAGGATCACCCCCTGGCCCCAGTGTCTTTTATTGAATTGTGACTTGTTATGTAGTATCAGTTCATTTTGAATATTACTATTTAGAAAGCCCCAAGTAAATGCCTTGCATCTGTTATGAAGATGCTGTCAAAGATTTCATTAATTTTCTGATGCCATGTCCTTTATATGAATACCCTCGCAGGAACTCCTGCTTGCTTGTCGTACTGAGAGTGGTTGCAATTCACTGAGGAGTAGCTTGTCTTTATCTTGTATGCTCCATGATTTCTGCAATTGTGCAGCATTCCCCTATCAGCAATGGCTCTCAGGAAGGGGTGGGGGCCATGGTACCCTTGGCAACTATAGGTCACTAGGTTGTCTTTCCCTTCTGTTGTATGTCTCAATCTTTATCTTTTTTCTCTCTACTTACATTTACATGATCACATTGTATATCAGGTATGTTGTGAGCCATCTCAAAAGCATTTTGGAATAAATAAAAGCAATAAATTCAAGAAATGAAGGTAGATGTTATACAAGTGTGCAAAGTACATGAATGCACATGTGAAGGTACAGAGAGACTACTTGGGAAGTCAGGAGAAGCTTGGGGAGGAGGCCAGATTTGAGCTGGGGCTGGAAGGACATGAGGAGTTGCCCAATCTGATGCATGTAGGGAGAACATTCCAGGTGGGCACAATAGTACATACAAAACCTGTGAAGTAAGAGGATGGGAACTCCAAATAGCTTCATATGACTGGAGGTTAAGCTGCAAAGTGGGTACAGGAGTGAGGAAGAGGAGACTGGCCAGACACCTTGCATTATGAAAGACTTAGAATATTATGTAAGCTGGAAACCTTGGAGGAATTTTGAGCAGGTGATCAAATTTGTATCAGAAAGAGCCCTCCTGACCGTGCTATGGAAGCTGAAGATGGGTGAGAACTTTGGATAGTTTTTCTATCCCAGCTTTATTGAGGTAAGGGCAGTTTCTAAGGAGGTTTCTCAATAGTCTAGGCAGGAAATTGTGGGGACCTGAATTAGGGCAATAGTGGTGCAGACAAAAAATGGGGCCAGATTTGAGAAGAACAGCTGTAAGACTTAGTGGTAGATGTAAGGAGTTAGAAAAGAAAGACTAATCTTGCTTATCTCCTGGCTTCCTGACTCAGACAATTGCTACATGATGACAGCATTCACCCAAATGTAAAGAGAAGGAATGAGTTTGGTAAGGAAAGATGATTCAGTTTTGGACGTTTGCCTTTGATGTGGCTGAATAACATAGAAGTTTCTGTCCATTAGAGAAAGGTAATTTAGGTATGTCTGTCTGGAGCTAATGAAGGAGTGTAGTCTAGAGGTACAGGTTCAGATATCATCAGGGTGTAGAAATGTTTGAACCACAGGGGTGGGATTATCTCCTTAGGAGAGAGCAGAACAAGAAGAGGGCTGAGGGGTCCTGGGAAAAGGTTTTTAAGGTGCTGGCAGAGAAATATCTCCCCCACCCCCAAAAGCATCCAGAAAGGCAGGAGGAGAACTGGGAGTCACTGTGTCATGAACTGAAGGAGGGAGAAGTCAGATGTGAGGAAGAAGAACGTGGCCATTGGATTTATCCACTGGAAGGTCAAGGGTTGACCTCATATAGAGCTGTTTTAGTGGAGGAGTAAGAACAGAAGCTAGATTGCACTATCTTGAGGGGTAACAGGAACTGGAGTGGATTAGATAATTCTTCTAGAAGCTTGACCATGAAAGGAAGCTACAGCTGTAGAACACTGGTCAGGGGAAATTTTTTTTTAAGATTTTATTTACTTATTTGAGAGAGAGAGAGAGAGAGAATGAGAACATGAGCAAGGGGAGGATCAGAGGGAGAGGGAGAAGCAGACTCCCCGCCCAGCAGGGAGCCCAACGTGGGGCTAGATCCCAGGACCCTGAGATCATGACCTGAGCCCAAGGCAGGTCATAAGGAAGGTCTGTGCTCATCTTCACAGAGAGCAGTAGATCTCCTTTCTCATAGAAATGTGGAGATGAATGGAAAGAACGCTCCCCTCTATGCCTCTCCTCCCTTTTGAGAGGGTTTGTGATGCCTTACTCATTCATGCCCCATCTCTCTTTGCATGACAGTATTTCTGTTCTCTCCCTTTGCATTAGGTCAGCAACAGCCCATTGTCAGAAGAGGCTGTCCTGGGATTTGAATATGGGATGAGCATTGAAAGTCCCAAGTTACTGCCTCTCTGGGAGGCTCAGTTTGGTGATTTCTTCAACGGTGCTCAGATCATTTTTGACACGTTCATCTCTGGAGGTTGGTGTTGGCATATGCATGTGGAGTGGATGCACGGTCTCAGCGTCTTGGGGACAAGTACATGGAAAGGGGCCATAGTTGCTTTTGAGATGCTGGAGCACAGCACAGCCCCCCAGGAGAGTTTGGGGGCTGCCCTGCCATCCCCTTGGGCAGGCATGGCAGCCGGAGGATGGTTACAAAAGCTGCCAGGGGACGGGGGCTGCTCAGTGACTGTGGGGGCAGCACCTTCTCAGGGGACTGTGCTTGGCTGTAAGGAGCAGGGCATGGACCTGCCAGCTCCCGGGCAGTGGGACTTGCGAGAATGCGCCTGGGGCAGGTGAACGGACACCAAGCAGGCAGGGGTGACTCAGTGAGGATTTATGGTTAGAACGAGTGGCAGCCTTGAAAGTCCACTTCCCTCAACCCATGGATGTTTAAGTATCTGAAAGCTGGTAGTTGTGCGTCTTTATTGTTTTCAGTCATCATTTACAAGAGCAGAAGCTGCTTATTGTGAAATTTCAAGTACGTAAAGTACACGTGTGAGTCCCTCTTACCCCATTTTCTGGGGGTAAGCGCTCTGGGATTTTGTGCCTTTCTGGCCTCTCTGTGGCTGTGTTTCTCTGTAACCTTGTAGTTGTAAGGAAGAGAAGTGCCTTGGGGAGACTGGCCTTTGACCCATCCAGAGGCTGTCCCAAGTGTCACACCTGCAGTCTGCGGACAGTGGCCTGTTTTAAGTGGTGCTGTGAGGAAGGGCAGGCGCCACCTGTTCTCCATAGGCACTGTGTCTGGCGTGGAATCAGAGTGGTACCTGCTGTCCTTGAAACCAGGACATTCACCTTATAATTTGTCTTCCGTCTGCTAAAGCCCTTTCAGTGATCATGTCCTACGGGGTTTCAGCCGGTAGGGTGGATATTTTCCTCTGAAGCGTGTAACGCTGCCTGAAAGGGCATGGGATGGAAATGATGCCAGGGGATCAGACAGCAAACTAAACTTGTGTCACTGCTCAAATCACATCAGACCGTTCTGCTCCTGCGTCAGAGGGTTCTTACTTCCCGTGCTTTTCCAGGAGAGGCCAAGTGGCTGCTACAGAGCGGCATTGTTATTCTCCTTCCCCACGGGTATGATGGGGCTGGACCCGACCACTCCTCTTGCCGCATCGAGCGTTTCTTGCAGGTATGTCCAACACCTTCTGCATTCCAAGAAATCCTTTCCTGCTTCCTAGGTGCTTTGAAATAGAACTACCTCCTGTAGATACTTAACGCATGCCTTAAGCTCTAAGACCTTGGAGTATTTGAATGAAATAGATTTAATGCAAAGTCATTATTCCTTATCAGTCTGATGCCTTGGATATCTTACTATCATGGCTTTATGACGATTTAAAGTGGTTCTTGTATGGCAGAGGTCAGTGATTCCCAAACCAGGCTGATCATCAGAATCACCTATGGAGATTTTTTGCAAAGACACACAAGGACCAATACAAGATCAGATTATTCCAAGTGGGGCCTAGAAATCTGTATTTTTATTTAAAAAATTGTTTTTGATTAATGATAGTATTTTATAAAACAATTCATGATTGAGACGCCTAGGGGGCTCAGTGGTAGAGCATCTGCCTTGGGCTCAGGGCGAGATCCTGGGGTCCTGGGATTGAGTCCCACATCAGGCTCCCCAAAGGGGAGTCTATATCTCCACCTCTCTCTGCCTATGTCTCCACCCTCTCTGTCTCTCCCTCTGCCTATGTCTCCACCTCTCTCTGTCTCTCATGAATAAAATAAATAAAATCTTTAAAATAAAATAAAATGATTCATGATCATGAAAACAATTTTGAATAAACACCCAGAAATAACCACTGTTATTGTTTGGTAAGGATCTTTACCTACGTCTTTTTATACCTATGGCTTCCTAATATTTTATTATGAAATATTTCAAACCTATGAAAAAGTCATAAAATTTTACAGTGAATATTCATATGCCAACCCCTTAGATGCTACCATTAATATTTTATTATACTGTACTTGTTTTAATCACATCTACTCATCTATCATCCTTCTATCTATAAATCTTTATTATCTTCTGGTGCATTTTGAGTAAATGGAGACATTTATGTACATCACCCTAAGTACATGAATATCATTAGCTATTTTGGCATAAGTGCAGATAAAATATACAGCTAGGTGACAGATTAGTAGAAAGGTAGAACAGTAGATAGATAGTTTATATTGATAGCTAATAATACAGGAAAATGACTTTATAAAAACTAGTTGACAGAAATAAATTGCAGGTAAGTTAAGGACTACACATGAAACACAAAACTACAGTTTGAGGAAGAAATATAAAAACAGATAAGATTGAGAGTCATCAGTATACAGACGTGTTTCCCTTAGGACAGGGATTGATTGATTGATTGAATTAGGTGATCTGAACATTTGTTCCTTTCTTTTGTTTCTCTTTCAGATGTGTGACAGCAGAGAAGAAGGGGTAGATGGAGACACAGTAAACATGTTTGTGGTGAACCCAACTACCCCCGCACAATATTTCCACTTGCTCAGGAGACAGATGGTCCGGAACTTCCGAAAACCCCTCATTGTTGCTTCTCCAAAGATGTTACTCAGGTTTCCTGTAAGTAGGAAAAAAACTGGTTAGGAAGCCTTTCTCCTTTTATTATTTTGTAAAGATTTTATTTGAATTCAAGTTAACATATATGTATCATTAGTTTCAGGGTAGAATTTAGTGATTCATCAGTTGCATAGAACACCCAGGGCTCATTACATCAAGTGCCTTCATTAATGCCCATCACCCAGTTAACCCATCCCCTGGCCCACCTCCCCTCCAGTGACCCTCAGTTTGTTTCCTAGAGGTCAGAGTCTCTTATGGTTTGTCTCCCTCTCGGATTTCCTTTTATTTTTCCTTCCCTTCCCCGATGTTCATTGTTTTTCTTTTTCAATTCCGTATATGAGTGAAATCATATGGTAATTGTCTTTCTCTGAATTATTTCACTTAGCATTATACTCTTTAATTCCATTCCCTTGCAAATGACAAGATTTCATTGTTTTTGATGGCTGAGTAATATTATATACATATATATATATACACATACACACACACACACACACACACACACTACATCTTTATCCATTTATCTGTCAGTGAACATCTGGGCTCTTTCCTTATTTTGGCTATTGTGGACATTGCTGCTATAAACATTGGGGTGCATGTGCCCCTTTGAATCACTATTTTTGTGTCCTTTTCATGAATACCTAGTAGTATAATTGCTGGGTCATAGGGTAGCTCTATTTTTAACTTTTTGAGGAACCTCCACATTGTTTTCCACAGTGGCTGCACCAGTTTGCATTCCCACCAACAGTGTAAGAGGGTGCCCCTTTCTCCACATCCTCACCAGTATCTATTATTTTCTGAGGGGTTAATTTTAGCCATTCTGACCCTTGTGAGGTGGTATCTCATTGTGGTTTTGATTTGTATCTCCCTGATGATGAGTGATGTTGAGCATTTTTTTCTTTTCTTTTTTTTTTTTTTAAGATTATTTTTTTATTTTTTTATTCATAGACACAGAGACAGAGGGGCAGAGACACAGACAGAGGGAGAAGCAGGCTCCACGCAGGGAGCCCAATGTGGGACTCGATCCCGGGTCTCCAGGATCACACCCCAGGCTGCAGGCGGCGCCAAACTGCTGCGCCACCGGGGCTGCCCAAGCATTTTTTTCATGTGCCTATTAGTCTTCTGGATGACATTTCTTCTTGGAGAAATGTCCTTTTATGCCCATTTCTTGACTGGATTTTTTGGTTTTCGGGTGTTCAGTTTGATGAGTTCTTTATAGATCTTGGATAATAACCTTTTGTCTGATACATCATTTGCAAATGTCTTCTCCCATTCCATAGGTTGCTTTTTAGTTTTGTTGATTATTTCCTTCACTGTGCAGAAGATTTTTATCTTGATGAAGTCCCAATAATTCATTTTTGCTTTCGTTTTCCTTGCCTCTGGAGATAGATCTAAAAATAATTTGCTGTGGCTGAGGTCAGAGAGGTTGCTGCCTATATTCTCTAGGATTTTGATGAATTTTTGTCTCACATTTAACTCTTTCATCCATTTTGAATTTATTTTTGTGTATATTATCAGAAACTGGTCCAGTTTCATTCTTTTGCATGTTGCTGTCCAATTTTCCCAACACCATTTGTTGAAGAGACTATCTTTTTTCCATTGGATATTCTTTCCTGCTCTGTTGAAGATTAGTTGACCATATAGTTGACGGTCCATTTCTGGGTTCTCTATTCTGTTCCATTGATCTATGTGTCTGTTTTTGTGCCAAACCATATTAGCTTGATAATTATAGCTTTGTAATATAACTTGAAGTGTGAAACTGTGATGCCTCCAGCTTTGGTTTTCTTTTTCAACATTACTTTAGCTTTTGGGGGTCTTTTCTGGTTCCACATAAATTTTAGAATTGTTTGTTCCAGCTCTGTGAAATTGCTGGTATTATTTTGATATTGAATGAGTAGATTGCTTTGGGTGGTATAGGCTTTTTAAAAAAGATCTTATTTATTTATTTATTTATTTATTTATTTATTTATTTATTTATTTATGAGAGCGAGAGAGAGAACGAGCAGGGGGAGGGGCAGAGGGAGTAGACTCCCTACTGAGCAGGGAACCTGATGTAGGTTGGATCCCAGGACTCTGGCACCATGACCTGAGCTGAAGGCAGATGCTTAATTGCCTCGGTTAGTATAGACATTTTAATAGTATTTGTTCTTCCAATGTTTTTCCATTTCTTTGTGTCTTCCTTAGTTTCTTTCGCAAGTGTTCTATAGTTTTCAGAGTACGAATCTTTTACCTCTTTGGTTAAGTTTATTCCTAGGTATCTTATGAGTTTTAGTGCAGTTTTAAATGGGATTGATTCCTTGATTTCTCTTTCTACAGCTTCATTATTGGTATATAGAAATGCAACAGACTTCTGTGCATTGATTTCATATCCTGAAATTTTGCTGAATTCCTGTATCAGTTCTACCAATTTTTTGGTGGAGTCTTCTGGGTTTTCTGCATAGATATCATGTCATCTGTGAAGAGATAAATTTGACTTCTTTTTTGCCAATTTGGATGCTTTTTATTTCTTTTTGTTGTCTGATTGCTGAGGCTAGGACTTCTAGTATTATGTTGAACAACAGTGGTGAGAGTGGACATCCGTGTCATGTTCCTGACCTTAGGGGAAAAGCTCTCAGGTTTTCCCCATAAGGAGGATATTTGCCGTGGGTCTTTTGCATATGGCCTTTATGATGTTGAGGTATGTTCTCTCTATCCCTACTTTGTTGAGAGTTTTAATCAAGAAAGGATGCTGTATTTTGCCAAATGGTTTTTGGCATACAGCACCTATTGGAGAGGATCATATGGTTCTTGTCTTTTCTTTTACTAATGTAGTGTATCACATTGATTCATGGATATTGAAACATCCCTGCAGCCCAGGAATAAATCCCACTTGGTTGTGGTAAATAATCTTTTTAATGTGCTGTTAGATCTGATTAGCTAATACCTTGTTGGGAATTTTTGCATTCATGTTCATCAGAGATATTGGTCTGTAATTTCCTTTTGTCATTTTTGTACACATTTTCCGTAACTAGTTTTATTTATTTATTTAAATTTTTTGGCTTTTTAAATTTTCATTTTGATTTGAGTTAGTTAACATACAGTATTATATTAGTTTCAGGTGTACAATATGGTGATTCAATATTTCCATACATCACTTGCTGCTTCTCTCAAGTGCACTCTTTCATCTCCATCACTTATTTCACCCATCCCTCCACCACCACCCTTGTATCTAATTATATTTAAACAGAAACATCTTTTTAGTTTTAGCTGGCCTCACTGCTTTCTCTCTTTTAAAAACATCTTTCTGGAATAACTGGTACTATAGGGAGCAGAAATGATTTTTTAGAAAAAGTTTTAAAGTGCAAATAGTATAAGCACCAATATCCTTCCTTCATCTGTGAGGAATACATTCTAAGACTTTCATTGGATGCCTGAGGCCACAGATAGTACTGAACCCTACATATACTGTCTTCCTATGCATACATCACTATAATAAAGTTTAATTTATAAATTACGCACAGTAAGAGCTTAACAATAACTAATAAAAAATATAACAATCATAACAATATACTATAATAAAAGTTATGCGAATATAGTCTCTCTTTTAAAAATATCTTATCGTGCTGTACTTACCCTTCTTTAATGGAGTGAGATGATAAAATGCCAAGGTGATGAGATGAAGTAGGTGAATGATGTAGGCATTATGACAAAGGGTAAAGTTACTAGTCACCTTCTGACCATAAGTCAGGAGGAAGATCATCTGCTTCTCGACATAGGTTGACCGTGCTTAATGCAAAATGTGGAAAGCAAAATCTCAGATAACCAGGTGTATGGTACTATATTGATAGTAGCAAGTTGAAAATTCCAAATATTTTGATGAGAAGCAGTGGTGGCATTCATTGGCTTTTAGTGAGTTTTTTTTTTTCCTGTTAAATGATTTATCACACAGAGGTAGACTCCTGTTTCAAACATTAATGATATAGCTTATTGCTACACCGATAAAAGGGTACGTTTTTATCTTGGTTTACCTGAACTGAGTGTTAAGCTCGCATTATGTTTTTTATTTTATTTTTAACTTATTTTTACTTTTTTTTAGAGAGAGAGAGAGAGAGCATGTGTGTACAAGCGGGAGGGGGAGGGGTAGAGGGAAAGGGAGAGAGAATCCTATGCAGGCTCCACGCTCAGCACAGAGCCAGAAATGGGGCGCCATCTCATGACCCTGAGATCGTGACCTGAGCCAAAATTAAAAGTCCAACTGAGCCACCCAGGCACCCCACAATATGTTTTTTAAATCACAAGAATATGCAGAGTTCAAGATAATAAATATTACAAAGCATCTATTTATACCATCTGTTAGAATCTTTTTTTGCAGTTTTATATGGGTCTTAAATAGGATTAGCACTCAAAAACCTTTTGCACTTATTTGGATGCTAATAAGGTGAAATAAGTCATTTAGGATGTGGCTCTTCAAGGCTACCTTGTTCTTCTCACAAAGGTTTGAGAGTGTATATTTGGAATTGAGGGATGTTGAGGAAACCGGTGAGTGAATTGCCCCCACTGGTGGCCAGCACTTGCATGAGCCTAGCGTGGGTGTCTCCTTAAATTCTGCTGTGTACTTCCACTGTGTCTCCCTGGCCCCAGCCCTGGGAGTCAGTACTCGGGAAATGCACTTCCCGTTCATTCATCCACAGCAGGGTTCATGCATTTGATCTCATTCTCTAACTCAATGTTCCTTGAACAATCTTGCATACTTTGAGATGGCTTCGTGTGTCTAGCAGCATCACAGGACATTCAGGAAAAACTAATGCAATGCAATCCTTTTAACACAGTCTTTCTGATGGGGCTCTTTTGACACAGATATTTTGAAACAGTAATGGTAAAGAGGCCAAGACATACTGTAAATTACTATAATTTATTTCTAAGAAATATACACATCCGCGATTCATGACCCAACTTTCATTGTACCCCTAAGGGTGTCACCTGCTCCCTCAGTCATTACTATAAAGGAATATAATCCTATTAAATATAATATATGTATATTACTAAGTATTGAGTGAACAGTTAGACATTTTATTGAGAATTTCTTTTGCTGTTTGTAATGAGAATAAGAGTTCACATTCTGGCCCCAAGAGTCCACTCCTCTCCCCATGTCTAATATATAACTTACCAAATAAGTGAAGCCTTGCTCTGGAACCTTAAAAATATCAACAGCTGGGGCACCTGGGTGGCTCAGTCGGTTAAGTGTCTGACTCTTGATTTTGGCTCAGGTCATGATCTAAGGGTCTTGAGATCAAGCCCTGCCATTTGGCCCCATGTGGACCATAGAGCCTGATTGAGATTCTCTCTCTCCCTCTTCCTCTGCCCCTCTGCTCTCTCTCTCTCTCTCAAAAAAAAAAAAAAAAAAAAAAAAAAAGCAATAGCTAACCTATAGATTTTTCAAGTGAGAAGCTAGTCTTATTAAGTAGACAAATATCTTCATCAACCATAGAAGTCCTTTTATTTATTGAAAATAAGTACCTCCATCATTATTTCTTCCCCAATATTAGATTATTGGTACAAGTGATCTAGCTGAACAGAAGTCCACCCTTTCTTTCCACGGCGTATTCAGAGATGACTTGCCATGTGATAAACATGACTCAGGACTATAGGGACTTTGCCTGTCAAGTGGTACCTAACTTCTACCCAAATTTCCCACCTAGCTCTGAACTCCAGTTCCTTTTTTTTTTTTTTTTTTTAATTAGTGAGCTCTATGACCCAATGTGGACTTGAGCTCATGACCCCAAGATCAAGAGTCGCTTGCTCCATTAACTGAGCCAGCTAGGTGCCCCTCTAGCTCCTTTTGATTCCTACCCTAGGAAGTGAGAGCTGACCAAGGGCTCTGGTTCAGGATGGAGAAAGATTGCTTCTATCATACATTATTTAGCAATAAGAATAAATAAATATATATGATATATAATAAAATAAATATATATCTATTACCTATAAATAGATATATATTTTCTCTAATATATATTTTTATTTTATTCTCTTAGTTAATATTAAGTTTTTAGGTTATATCACAGTATCCCACATCAACATGGCTGCCTATCAGTGGACCAGTCAAAATGTCATATTCCCATTCGGGACTAGACTATAGGGAAATGAATTAGAGTTGTCTACTCTAAGTTCTTTGCAACAAGTACTTATTTAAATCAAACTCATTAATAACATTTCTTTTCGTTACGGAAATATTCATGTATTGCTCCTGCTTGTTCTGACTCATTAGATTTTGCTTATAAATTGTAGTCAGAATCCTAAAGATAGAAATCTCTGCCCTAGTTTAGCTGTTTTTGTTCACAAATGTCATTTCTGACTCCGACAAATGAAAGCATATTTTTATTGATACTAAAGTATGATCAAACTGAAATTTTGATTCTTAAAATTTTGTTGCAGCATCAGACAAAAAGCAATCTTATGAAATCTTGAAAGAATCATTTTGTTCCAAGATATACACCATTGGTATTTTTTGGAAAGATATTGTGTTTATGAGTACATATGTTTACTTATAGTCCTAGGAGAAAAGTTTGATGTTATTTCTTGGTAAAGATCCCTTATAAGAAAGGCATCTTCAGCTCCTTTCCTTCAGTTGATAGATTTGTGGTTTCTCCCCTCCTTAGGCAGCTGTGTCAACACTTCAAGAAATGGCACCAGGAACAACATTCAAGCCGGTCATTGGTGATTCATCTGTGGATCCCAAAAAGTAATCTGATGTGTATCTTTGTTTTCATACTCTGCAGTAGTATTCTAATTACTGGGAAGACTAGTTCACATTAAGGAACCCAAAGTGACCCAAATCACCTCTATCCTGATAGAAGTTCTTTGCATCCATGGGACAGGAGTTAGAGTACACATGGAAGGGTGAACTTTGGAGGGGTGTGTTGCTGAAGGAGGCTTGCCAGGGCGTAGCATGTCGCTGATCTCAACTACAGAGCACCCCACCGCCCCGCTTCTGTAATGAAGCATTTTCATCTATGTAGTCTGTGCTTTCTTTTGATACAGTTCTTTCAGATATTTCTCCTTCACCCCTTGTCCCTTTTCTACCCAACAGCGTCAAGAGTCTGGTATTCTGCTGTGGCAAACATTTTTATGCCCTGCAGAAGCAAAGAGAATCCTTGGAGGCGAAGAAGCATGCCTTTGCCATCATCCGATTAGAGGAACTCTGCCCTTTCCCACTGGATTCATTACAGCAAGAGATGAGCAAATACAAACATGTGAAAGGTACAGCGTTGTTCTTGTTGGGGTTCTTTGGGTTTCAGATACCTGAAACCTATTCCAATGTCTCATATGAAAAGAGGTTCCAGGGGCAGTGAGAGTCATTAGGAAATTGAATCTTTTGAAATCTGGAAATATGAAAAAAAAATACTGCTAGAACCAATGTCTCTTTGTTTTTTCTGGTGTCTTTTTCAGTCCCCCATCCCCCTTCTCTCACTTAGGACATGTCATTTCTTGAGAGGTCAGCGGTAATCAGTGCCATACTATTGCTTAGGATAAATTGATACAACTATAAAAGGCAAGCCTTTTCAACAAGTGGGCTGCAATAATTGGACATCTCTATGCCATGGGTACAGAAATTCACTCAAGATCTCAGACCTAAATGTAAAATGTACAGTTCTAAAACTTCAAGGAGAAAATCTTCATGACCTTTGGCTAGGCAAAAAGTTCTTAGATGTAACACTATGGAAGCATGTCCCATAACAGAGGAATTGGACTTCATCAAAATGAAAGTTTTCTGCACTGTTGAAAGGCACCACTGAGAAAATAAGCCACAGACTGGGGGGAAGTATTTGCAAATACATATCTGACAAAGATATGCAAATACATATTTGAACATCCAGAATGCTCAAAGAGTTCCCCGAACTCAGGAATAAAAATAATCAAAGTTTTCAAAATGTGCAAAAGAGGGCAGCCCCCGTGGCACAGTGGGGCAGCCCCGGTGGCGCAGTGGTTTAGCGCCGCCTGCAGCCCAGGGTGTGATCCTGGGGACCCGGATCGAGTTCCACATCGGGCTCCTTACATGGAGTCTGCTTCTCCCTCTGCCTGTGTCTCTGCCTCTGTGTGTGTGTGTGTGTCTCTCCTGAATAAATAAATAAAATCTTTAAAAAAAATGTGCAAAAGATTTGAACCAAATAATGGGGTGGGAAATAACTGTATGAAAAGATGCTCAACATAATTAGGGAGCGATAAGGGAAATGCAAATGAAATCAAAATGAGATATGGCTACAGCACCTATTAGAATGGCTAAAATGAAAACAAAACAATAAGTTGGCAATATCAAGAGCTGATGAGGAAGCAGAGCAACTGGAAGCCTCAGTCACTGCAGGAAGGAATGGAAAGTGGTACAGGCACTCTGGAAAACAGTCTGTCAGTTCCTTACAAGGTTACATACAGAGTTCCCATACAACCCAACAGTCCACTCCAAGGTATTTACCCAAGAGAAATGACAACGTGGACACAGAAAAATGTCTCCAGCAGCTTCATTCATGATTGTCCCAAACTGGAAACCACCAGGATGTCCCTCAACCTGTGGATGAATAAACAAGGATGTAAGGTATATCCTTACAACATCATGCCACCCAACCATAAAAGAGAGTGAACCATGGCTAGCGGCAAAATCCCTTTGCGGATTAGATCAAAGGAGCCAGAACCAAAGGCCGCGTGTCATAGTTCCGTTTATCTGATATTCTGGAAAAGGCAAAATTGTAGGGAGAGAGAAAAGGTCAAGGGTTGCCAGAGGTTGGGGCTGGCAGAGGAGTTGCCTTGAAAGGGCTAGGATGAGGGAATTTTGGGTGTTGATAGAATTATTCTGTATCATGAGTGAGGTGCTGGATATATGACTATACATTTGTCAAAAGAAAAAAAAAAGATAAGCAATAGCAGGCCATATCGGAAAGGCATATATTTACTTGAAGAGAGCTGTAGGTGCATACATTCTATGTATATACATGTGTATACAAATGGCTATAATCTCTCTCTCTCTCTCTCTCCGCATGTATATAGTGTGTGTGTATGGTAGATTTA
This sequence comes from Vulpes vulpes, assembly GCF_048418805.1. Classification (NCBI taxonomy): domain Eukaryota; kingdom Metazoa; phylum Chordata; class Mammalia; order Carnivora; family Canidae; genus Vulpes; species Vulpes vulpes. The sequence continues at coordinate 109,037,933 of NC_132781.1, read as the reverse complement.
CCTGGAGTACTGAAGTGAACTTTCTTCTGTTACAGATTTTATTTGGAGTCAGGAGGAGCCTCAGAACATGGGCTCATGGTCCTTTGTTTCTCCAAGGTTTGAAAAGCAACTGGCCTGCAAGGTAGTAGCTTTCTCTCTTGTAGGGTTTTGCGTATGTGCGTTATTTCTCCTGAAGGGCCAGACACTGAGTTTATCCTCTATTAGTAGTCCAATTCTTTTTTTTTTTAAGATTATTTAATTAATTAATTTTTTCGTTTATTCATGAGAGACAGAGAGAGAGAGAGAGAGAGAGAGAGAGAGAGGCAGAGACCCAGGCAGAGGGAGAAGCAGGTTCCTTGAAGGGAGCTTGATGTGGGACTCAATCCCAGGACCCCGGGATCATGACCTGAGCCAAAGGCAGATGCTCAGCCACTGAGCCACCCAGGCAACCTACAGTCCAATTCTTTTAAAGTTAAAGTAAAATGTAAAATCTAGGAATGCCTAGGTGGCTCAGTGGTTGAGTGCCTGCCTTCAGCCCAGGGCATGATCCTGGAGACCCAGGATCGAGTCCCACATCGGGCTCCCTGCATGGAGCCTGCTTCTCTCTCCGCCTATGTCTCTGCCTGCCTCTCTCTCTCTTTCTCTCTCTGTGTCTCTCATGAATGAATAAATAAAATATTAAAAAGAAAAATAAAATGTAAAATCTAATTTAGCCTATTTTCAGAATAAAATGCTGAATATTGATCAAGATATATATGTGTACATGCTAGTGTCATATAAGAAAAAGTGATTGTACTTAAAAAAGTAAAGTCTCTTACCTGCCAGCCACCTTTCCTGCTAGTCTGTTCAGAAGTCTTGTCCTAAAGGTCACTCTCCAAGCCCTGGGGGGCAGGGTGATGAGCAGGCTAGTCGGATAATATGGAGGAAGAGATGCCCACTGACGCTTGTTCCTGGCTCCACCACATAATTGGCATCCATCAAAAGGCAAATTCTTCCGGATGATGCTCTAGGAAGGGAAGAACCATGAGAAGAGGAAATGTGCTTCCATTTATCTTCCTATTCTGGTTTAATTGGAACTCAGTTCACACATGTGTTACGACTTCGCTGGGCCCAGATCATTTTCATTTGTTCTAATTTAGGAAACTACCGCTAAAACCAATGAATAGTTACTGAAGAAAAGGACAAATTCAAGAGTTTATCTCCCCTTACGGTGAATTTAGTTTTTAGCTGTGACAGATATCTCCTTGCAGTATATTCTAGGTAACTCATTATTTTTCCAGGAAAATAATGAGTTATGGTTAAACAAGCTAAGAGCAATGCATGCACTGCCTTGGGAGAATGAAGCAGGGCTCTGATCAGGTCAAAAGGTCATTTTGGTTTTTATTCCTTTTCTGCTCTAATCATAGCTTCGTCTTGTGAGCCGACCCCCTTTGCCAGCACCCGCTGTAGGAATTGGCACCCTTCATCTGCAGCAGCATGAAGACGTCCTCACCAAGACCTTTGCTTGATGGTGTCCTTTGAACCAAAATTACTTCATTTTAAGAAACAACCATGCAAAGAAAAGCCAGCTCCTCTACACCCTTCTTCCATTAGGTGACATGAAAAGTCTCTTCCTCTAAGATGTTGGGATTGATGAGGACAATTTAATCAGAACCTATGAACTAGCCAAGGGAATTATCCATCAACCCAAGAATCTGACAAGTCACCTTTATCCTTAAAGGTACAACAACAGTTAGATCTGAGTGAGTTGTAGAGTTAATACATTATCCAGATTTTTTCAGACCACTTTTTCTCATTAACTATATATGCCCAGGAAAAATTCTTTAGCTTGAATTTACAGAATTTACATACAGGTCACTTTGACGTCACTTCTCCATTTGCTTGATGCATGCCACTTTCATCAATTTTGCCATTCTTTATTCAAAGTCCTGTGACTGCCAATATTTTCATTTTATGGGATCTCTGGCGCTGCTTTGCATCCACTGTGAAAAATGTTTCACCAAACACCATAGCAAAGCTGTACTAGTCCTGATGTGTATTCTTCTTCAAGAAGGTTCTATCTTCTTCAAGATAGCTGTTTTTACCCTTGTCCTTAAGTAGCAGTCCCATTAATTATGACTCTTTAATTTCACAATGAAATTGATTTGTGGTCTACTTTGTCATAGTATCACTTCCCCCCCTAAATTGTTCTTGCAGTGATATCTTAATATTTTTAATTGACTTTCGGTATCTGATATGGGGATTTCAGCTCCTGTTAGTTTTGCCTCTAAAAGGTGTGATGAAATGACATTCATTTGTGGTTTTTAAGGAACATTTTAATTTCAACATTGGAGACTTCCCAGCACCAGGTACTTGGAGATTTATGGAGATCACTAACCCACTGCATTAATTCTGAAACTTTGGAAGCACAACGAAACAGCAGCAAACTGTGTAGCTTTACATGACTTGGTGCTGCAGTGACTGTGCCATCTACCATTCGGGTGCCATGACGTTTTTTCTCAGAAATGATGGAGGAAGCCCTGGGGCACTGGAAGGGCCTCTCCACTTTTCCTGGCAACTGGTAATGTCTTTCAGAGTCAATGTGTAGGTCATTCTGGCCACAGGAGGAGGTTCATGATTCACATCTTAAATGTATGCATTAGTGTATTGATTTAATATTTCTGTAATATTCACAGCCCTCTTATTCCGATGCACCTTTAATGCTTCCTTCTTAAGTCAAGCTTTATAAGTCATGTAACTTAGTACCATGCATGTAAATCCATATAATTACAAAGGTCTATTTAATGCAAATGGCTATTGGTGTTGTATACTGAACTTAGAAAAACAGGAAAGCCCTGCCATTTTTTTTTTCAGATGTCTTGGTTTCTTGAGTTAAAAATTTCAAAGTCTAAGCATAAAATGAGATGGAAAAGTAATTTGTTTTTCAAGTTTAAATTTCTCCAAATTTCTCTGGTATCTTATTATATCTTCTCCACCAGGAGCCATGAAATGTATCTTATTAAAAAAAAAAGTGTCATCTGTATCTTAACCATCTTACTGTCAATCACTATTGCAACATGGGCCAACATTTTGAATTACCTTGTAGGAAGGAACTATTCGAAGAATTCTGAATCAAATATTCCCATAATAGAGTATGGGATAAAAGTATCATAGCAAAGTAAAATAAAAATATTTTACCATATTCCTCTGGGAAATTTGATAATGTGCTATTTGTATCCTGTTCATATCTATTTATGCTAATTTTATATTCAATGAAGAATAGAGCTCGAATCAGTTATTCAGTGAAGAGAAATATTAACAAAAAATGAAAAAAATGTTGATTTTGTCTAAAGTGACATATTCTTAATAAATTAAAATTATCTTCCTTAAGAGCCATTTTGGGGGGATCCCTGGGTGGCTCGGCGGTTTAGCGCCTGCCTTTGGCCCAGGGCGGGATCCTGGAGACCTGGGATTGAGTCCTGTGTGGGGCTCCTGGCATGGAGCCTGCTTCTCCCTCTGCCTGTGTCTCTGCCTCTCTTTCTATCTCTATGTCTATCATGAATAAATAAATAAAATCTTTAAAAAAAGCCATTTTGTTCAGTTTTCTATATGTATACTATAAGGAAAATATTCTAAAATATGACTTCTTTTAGTCTGACTATATTACCTCTGAAGTTTTATTGTTTAAAAAAAATCCCTCAACTGACAATATAAGTAGTATCTGTTTTACAAACTTGAGGAAATGCAGTTTAAATAAATTAGAGGTTCTATAGGAATGAAGTCACAGATAAGAATCAAGACTTTTGTCTTAAGCTTCCAAAAGCTTCACCTCCATTTCTCTTGGTTGTACTTGGATATTTGCTTTTCATCTTCAGCTTCTCATGAGTTTCAGGCTAAAAGCAACACCTTTGGGGGAAATTTGGACAAAATGTTTTTGAATCCTCAAAACTTATCCTCAAAACTCAATACTTATAGCCCACTATTATACAAATAAGCCACTCATAAATTACTCAATAGGAGTAGTAACTCATTGTCATGTTTGTATTTAAATCTGACAAAGCGGTGTAAAGCAGACTTACTTCCCCAATGCCATTTGCAAAATCAGTTAATCTTAGAAAACTTTTAATAAAAGTGTGTTACTTTAGTATTGTTTCCTCATGTTTTCTTTGACTCATATGGAGAACCAGCTATAATTGAACAAAAGTAAGAAATGCCCCTATAAGAGTAGAATGGTATTTCCCCAATACTTTATTGGACACTTGCTGCATATATGGCATTGTTCTGGATATTAGAGGTACACGGTAGTAAAACAGAAATTGTTTGCCATTTGTCCTCAATGGACTAACAATCTATTTGAGATGACAAAGCATCTTACACATAGAGAGAGTCATTCTTGTTGGATGTGCTAATTCAATGAGGGAAGTCAAGGTAGAGTGACATTCCTGATAGATGGAGATGAATTGGCATATTATAGTTACACAAGGACAAGTCCCGGGCAGCCTTTAGTAGGAGAAACACTGAACAATGTTGGAAGGATAATTCACAGAAGTTATCCAAAGTGTCAGAGCTTTTTCCTAGCCTCTTACTTGAAACATGGAGCTGTCCTAGAAATGGAAAGTAAAGAGAAGTGCAGGCAACTCTTCTGTCAGACTTTCAATTTAGTGCATCTTTATTGAAAGGATATCATATCCATGAAAGTAGCTCACAATCTAGGGCCAAAACTATATGTAAGTCAACCATTTGCAAGCCACCATAGATGATGCAAAAATTAAGTTTTTGCCATTTAGAAGTTTATAGATAGTAGGGGAGCTTAGACACGTATAAAAATGACTAATACAAAGCAGAGTGAGGTAAGAATGAAGTCAAAGGATGGGGGATTGTAACTACGACAAATTGTGTTTTCCCAAAGCAGCTGGTGCAGTATTTTGTTCCACCTGCATTTCCACAAGAGGCAAGAGGTAGAGTCACCAAGAGGTAGAGTCTGTTTTCCCCGTTTTTGAGATTGAGCAGGACTTTGTGGCTGCTTCTATAAACATGATGCACTGAATGTGATTCTTTTTTGTTTGTTTTTGTTTTTATTTATTTATTCATGAGAGAAACAGAAAGAGAGGCAGAGGGAGAAGCGGGCTCCATGCAGGGAGCCTAACTTGGGACTCGATCCTGGGTCTTCAGGATCATGCCCTGGGCTGAAGGCAGCGCTAAACCGCTGAGCCACCTGGGCTGCCCTGAACATGATTCTTAATCACTAAAAAGGACATCCCTTGGCACCCAGCGGCCATGTTTTGAGGAAGCCCAGACAACATGAAGGAGCCCTCTGGTGGGATGGGGGTCTTGAAGAAGACCTGTGGAGATGTTGAAGCTGAGATCCAGCCACAAATGCTGGACTTGTGAGAGAGCCTTCTGATCATTCAAGTCCCCAGTCTTGGAGCTGTCCCAGATGACTCCAAGTGGAGCAGAGATCTGTTAGGCATGCCCAGCCTAACTTGCTCTATCTCTGTGTGTATTCAATAATAATTATTGAACAATAATAATTCAACCCCACACCAGTTAAAATGATGAGCGCAGATTTTAATCAGTAGTATAGTACTGCAGTAGGAGAGAGTCCAGCGTGAACTGCACTCAACTTTGATTTGTACGGAGGTCACTGGAGTTTTTTAAGGGCGAATGACAGAACGGGGAGTGGGTGGTTGGGGCTCAGAGTCAGGCAAGCAAAAAATGTCAAAAAGCTGGAAGGAGGAGGGGTTGGTCCATGTGACAGCCATCTGGGTTTGTTAATTGGCACTTTTGGAAGTTAGGCTCCTACCCTCCACGGAGGCAGGGGGACGGAAACCCTATCGTCAGGCATTGGAACAAATGGTAAATTCTTTGGGCAGTTTTGAGTTTTCGCAAGCAGGGTCATCTTAGGGATGGAGCTGTTAGATATCATGTTTAAGGGGCACCTGGGTGGCTCTTTGCTTTTCGTGTCTGCATTTGGCTCAGGGCATGATCCTGGGGTCCCGGGATCTAGTCCTGCATCCGGCTCCCTGCAGAAAGCCTGATTCTCCCTCTGACTTTGTCTCTGCCTCTGTCTGTGTCTCTCACGAATAAATAATATCTTCTAAAAAAAAGAAACTATGTTTATAGTCCGGTCTATAGCCCAGTTTATAGTCTTTACACTGTCTTTGTAGGCCAATCAAAAGCTTAGTAGAGAAAGGGTCAGAGGAGCCTTGCTCAAGTTTGGTCAAGGAGAAAATCAACCTTTTTCTCCCTCATCATTTGTTTCCTTCTTGGACACAGATGAAAGCATTAGAACAGATCGTTGGATTTGGTGATTATGGATCATCAGTGAGCTTTGAAATAGCTTGTTTCATTATAAGTTAGAGCAGAAGTTACATTGCAGGGCTTGAAAATTGAGTTAGAATACATTTGAGGGCCTGTGTGTGCTAAGCTTTCACACCTGTAGGAGGTGGCTAGGATCCTTATTTTACTGATGTAGCTCAGAAAGGATCATCTCCCAAAGCCACTAGGAAGGAGAGGAGGGATTAAAACGCAGGGCCGGCTGGTTTCTAAGACTGCCTCCCTTAGGGCACCCCATCCATAGACGGGGTAACGGGGGACCAGGTCCTGAGGTCCTGTGCCCGGGAGAAGCTGAAAGGAGCTCCCGTGAGAGGTCACGGGGAGTTCATGCGCTGTTAACTATAGACAGAGCGTCACGGATTTTTGACAACTTCCAAGAAGTTTCGATAAGGTGGGAGCAAAATTAAGAGGGCTGTTCCGGGCACACCAGGTCTCGGGGCTGCTCAGCCCCGTGTCTCAGGGATGCGACCCCGGCCTATGACCCTCGGGAGGCCCGGGCCCCGGACCAGGCGGTCGAGGAAGCCGCCACTGCTCGACTGGGAGCTCGGAGCCGGAGCCGAGCTCAGGCAGGAAGTGGCCCCGCAGCCGCGGTCCAGCCCGGGCAAGCGAACTCCACTGTGCTGCTGGAGCACCGGCCCCGAGCGGCGGCGGGGTGGAGCACAGGGGTGGGAGCACGGGCCCCGGGCAGCGGCGGGGTGGAGCACAGGGGCGGGAGCACGGACCCCGGCGGCGGGGTGGAGCACAGGGGCGGGAGCACGGTCCCCCAGCGGCGGGGTGGAGCACACGGGCGGGAGCACGGACCCCGGCGGCGGGGTGGAGCACAGGGGCGGGAGCACGGACCCCGGCGGCGGGGTGGAGCACAGGGGCGGGAGCACGGTCCCCCAGCGGTGGCGGGGTGGAGCACAGGGGCGGGAGCACGGTCCCCCAGCGGTGGCGGGGTGGAGCACAGGGGCGGGAGCACGGTCCCCCAGCGGCGGGGTGGAGCACAGGGGCGGGAGCACGGACCCCGAGCTGCGGCGGGGTGGAGCACAGGGGCGGGAGCACGGGCCCCGAGCGGCGGCGGCGGGGTGGAGCACAGGGGCGGGAGCACGGGCCCCGAGCGGCGGCGGGGTGGAGCACACGGGCGGGAGCACGGGCCCCGAGCGGCGGCGGGGTGGAGCACAGGGGCGGGAGCACGGACCCCGGCGGCGGGGTGGAGCACACGGGCGGGAGCACGGGCCCCGAGCGGCGGCGGGGTGGAGCACAGGGGCGGGAGCACGGTCCCCGAGCGGCGGCGGGGTGGAGCACACGGGCGGGAGCACGGCCTCAGGGCGGCGGCGGGGTGGAGCACAGGGGCGGGAGCACGGCCCCGGAGCGGCGGGCCTGGAGCACACGGGCTGGAGCACACAGGCTGGAGCACAGGGGCTGGAGCGCGCCCGCAGGAGCGCCGGCGGTAGCTATGGCAACGCGGCGACGTCCGCCGCACCGGGGGCCAACGGCCGGGGCCTGCGTCGGCGGGGGGCGGGGCCGGGGGCGGGCGCGCGGTCACGTGGCCCGGGGCGGGGCCTGCGCGGGGCCGGCCCGGAGCGCGTCGGGAGCGGGCGGCGAGACCCGAGCCGCGGGACGGGAGCGAAGGCCGCGCCGAGGCCGCCGAGCCCCTCCGGGCCGCCGCCATGGGCAGTGAGTAGCGGCGGCGCGGTCCCGCCGGGCTGCGGGCGGTGGGGCGGGCGGCCGCCGGGTCCCCCGCCGAGGCTCCTCGGGCGCTGCGGCCTGGCCGGGGCGGCGGCGGGGCCGGGGCCGGGGCCGGGAGGCCGGGGGTCCCGGAGGCCGGGGCCGCTTCGCTGGGCGGCGAGGAGTGCGGCTCGGGACGGAAGGCCGCGGCGGTGGGGGCGGGGGCGAGGCCGCTTCGCGCTTTCCCAGGAGCTTGGGAAGCTCGTGTTTTCGCTCCCACGTCGCCCGTCCTCGGCGCGTCCGTGGAGATGGTGCCCCAAGCGCTCTGACTTGTTTGGTTTTTTTTTTTTTAAAGTGATGCGCGGCATCATTTAGGGGAGGAAAGAAGTGCGATTGGCAGCGTAGCGTTTTCCCTAAAATGTTCATTTCAGTTCTTCTGTAGCGTCGGCTGAAAACCCACCGTGTGTAAGGTTGTCTGAGCCTCGGGGACGAGGCCTTGGATCCCGGGCGTCTTGGGGGCCGGCTCCCCAACACCGCAGCCACAGGCGTTCACCTGTGCACTAGCCTAGCCGAGGAGCTGTTTGTTGGGTGAATGGGTTTGCGTTCATCCGACATTCCTACCTCCAAAAGTAGGTAGGATTGTGCACGACTTAACCTGCAGAACCTGAGCGGTGCAAACCTGAGCGGTGCACCCACTGGCCAACTAGTGGACGTTTAGAAAGGAAGTGGGGGGGGGACCCCCTGACCTTGAATTTGCAGTGTAATCGGTGAAATTCTGCAGCACAAGAATAGACAAGCGGCCGACGAGAAGCACGGCTTGCACGTGAACTCTCCCAACACGGATGATCGCAAAACGCCACGAAATCCGGGAGGGTGGCCTGGATTGAGGTGGGATGCAAAAGGGGACAAGGAGTCCAGGAAGTTTCCTTGATGTGTGATTGACAACTTGTTTTGCATCAGAGAAGAATACTTCCGTGATTCAGGGTTACTTTCCAAATAGTCCAAAATGGTACTTGGACGATGAATATCTCTGCCCGTGGGAATTTCTCAATTCTTGTGTCAAACATCAGTGACTTACCATTTTGAGAAGTTTCATGAGATTATATAGTCCGCTTTTGGCTAACTGTGCAAGTGTAATTAATTACTCAGGTCTATTTTATTTTATTTTATTTTATTTTATTTATTTTTTACTCAGGTCAATTTTAAATCCATTTCGTGATGTTAGTATACAGGATCCAGGGTCTGTAGGGGAAGGTAACTCACAGCTGGTTGTGCCTTCTTGTGTGTCTGCACGTTACAGACGCTGGCAAAGGCAGAGGGAATATCATCTTCATTCTCCAGTTCTTTGGCAGGAGTTGACGTAAGCTATGCCAGAAGATAGTGTCTATCCTTAAAGAACCTTGGTTTGTCTTACTTTTATGTCGAATGAGTTAATCTGGGAAAGCAGTACTTTCTCATGAAATGTAATGGTCGCGTTCTGCTGGGCTGGATATTGTACATACACAAGTACTTTGAGATCATCATGTGGGAGAGCAACCAAGCAGTGAAATGTTGACTTAAGTGAAATGAAGTAGAGATTGTATAGTTTAAAAAAAAAAAAAAAAAAAAAAAAAAAGCAAAAGCTATCTCTGTGGAAGATGATTCTGTGATCTTTCTCAGGCATTTCAGCTATCTTTCGGCCTAAATTAAGCCAGTTCTGCAGTTTCGGCCCATTTCCTGTTGTACTTTCCTCCTGTATTTCTCTGGATATGTTTTATTTTCTTCTAGGGTGCGTTGTCATGTGGGTAATGTAGTAGCCTGCATTTGCTTTTTTTTTTATCCAATGTAGTGATGCTCATTGAATTATTCCTTTTCTGTATATATAAAAGGGCTGGACACACGCATGGGGAAGCAAAATCATGGTAAAAGGATATTTGTATTTGCTTCTACTGACTAAACCCTTAAACCTTTTGGATTCTTTTGTCCCTTAAATTACCTTTTTTCCTTGATACAATATTTGAAATGGAGAGCACTAGGATTACTTTTGGAGGTAGGAACGGGATGAATTAACATTAAAAGTTAGAGAACATTTGTATTTGTTTCTATAAAAAGGTACATCTCTTTTTAAAGACTTTGTAACAGAGAAATTCTTTTATTTATTTATTTTTAACAGTCAAATTTTTAGAAGTTATCAAACCTTTCTGTGCAGTTCTACCAGAAATTCAGAAACCTGAAAGGAAAGTAAGTATAACATTTTGGTAATATAGAGGGTAGCTAAGTGATTTATTCTACTGACCTAGTAAGATTGATTTATTGTCCCCAACTCTTTTCTGGTGTATTTGGAGAAATATTACCTGCTCCTCCTTGCAAGAGGCACAAAGTAAGTAAAACCAGTATAGACCAGTTTAGATAGATTATCTTCTGGTTTTAAGAATGCCTGTTCTTTAAGTTGGGACATTTCCAAACCAAGCGTCTCTTTGGCCTGTGTGTTACATAAGAGACAATATTGCCCTGTCTCTGGTGACCCACCGCACTATGAATGACTCAGTGCGGTGACCCCCAGAGCCAGGTCACTTTTGAGAAGTGCAGCTGTTTGACAGAAATGAATTACAATTGTGCAAGTATAAACCTCCCATTTCTTGATCATTCAGTACAAAGAAAAATCACAATGCATTCATAAAAAAATGTGACTGAATCAAATTATTCTTCTGTCATTGTGCACTTTTGGAGCTCAGGTATTTAAATTCAGGAATATTGTTAATCCCAAACTGGCCAGTTCCTAGACAGTCCTCTTTTGTGCTTTTGATATCTCACAAAACTAACAGGAATAGGTTCGTATAGGAAGAGATAAGTAAAACTTTTGTTAAACTTATCGTTTTATCTAGAAGTGTCTTTCTTCCTTTTTCTTTCTTTCTTTCTTTTTTTTTTTTTTTATTGCTTTTAGGTTTCAAAAATAGTTGTTCCAGTTACATGTTAGGCATCCCAAGAAGCTCTCACTTTCCATATCTCATGAAATATTCATATAACATTATTACGGGCAGTCCCAGCTCTGCACAATGTTATGTTAACTGAAATGCGTGCATATTGGATCCGTGTTTTGCTTTCTCATCCTTTTTGGTTTCAGTCAACATAGTATAGTGTGATGAGGCCTGCCTCTGTTTAATTTACTTAATACTTGGAAAAGTAAAGACGGTTATGTTTGAAAAGTTGAACTGTTTGCTTTAGCTGTTGCTAACGAGGTGAGAATATCTTAGTGGTAAATAATAGAAGCATGTTGTGATGCAGAATGTTAGTTATGCTTTAATGTGGAATTTTGCTTTGTATTTGTTATTTCTTGGTTTTGATTGATCATCTTTATTTTGTTGTACAGATCCAGTTTAGAGAAAAGGTACTATGGACTGCCATAACTCTCTTCATTTTCTTAGTATGTTGTCAGGTATGTAACCAAAATATTAATTCAATGTTTATGCTGTTATGTGAGGGTTTTGATTGGTTACAATTTGAGAAATTTTATCTATTTATTTATTTAGATTTTATTTATTCATTTGAGAGAGAGAGAGTGCCCCTGAGAGAAAATGAGCTCGGTTGGGGGTGTAGGGGTAGAGGAGGGGAAGGGCAGAGCATGAGGGAGAAGCAGGCTCCCTCCTGAGCCGGGAGCCCGATACAGGGCTCAATCCTAGGGTGGGATCAAGACCTGAGCCAGAGGCAGATGCTTAACCGACCGGGCCACCCTCGTGCCCAAGAAATTTATTTTAGTTAAAATAATATCCTGAATTATTTTGAGCATTGTTATTTTTAATCTGAGTTGATAGTAAAAATGATTATCTTGTCCTACTGTGAATTTTTTTTTTATTAGTGGGTTTGAACATTTTTTTCTTTTTTTTCTCTTAGTGTGCGATTAATGATCTTTAGCCACTTCTCTCTTGAGATACTTTTGGTATTGATTTCAGATAGATTTTTTATATGGAAAAATGTTAAACCTTTGACCTAGACATTGCAAATATATTTTCTGTTTCGTAGGCCTTTAATCATGTTGTAAATAGCATGTGTTAATTTTAAAATCCCAAAAAGTCACATTCTGGAATTCCAGTGATATACTGTATTTATAAATAGATAAAATTCAGTAATGCTTTTTATTAACATTTGCGAGATTAAGTTCACAAAATGAGGATAAAATGTGACATATCCTTGTTACAGGATTGTTGTGAGGATTAAACTAGATGATTTGGATGCAAGTTTTTTGAGGATTTTGAAAAGCTATTGAAATACATGTAAGGAAGTATAAAAAAAAAATATTAGGAAGCAGTAGAGCAGATTAAGTCCATAGTCTGGGAAAACCCAAATACTTTTTTTTGAAGAGTGAGATGATTTGGTCATTAAGATATATTACTACTGTACTTGGTTTAAAATAGTTTTGGGTGGTCAGGGAGAGAGAACTTTTTTTTTTTTTTAAGTACAGAAAAGTAGTGAGAAAAAAGAATAACCATCCATACCACCTACTTTTAACATCTTAGAAATTCCCCTCCCCTCCATAAAAACCTCCAGCTTTATAAAGGTATAATTTATGTATCGTAAAATACACTTATTTTTAAGTGTACATTTTGAAGGGTTTTGACAAATGTATACACCCACATACCTACTTCCTCAGTGGATACAGAACATCTGTCACTCCAGAAAGTTCTGTGTAATGTCTTAGTCCCCACCTCACCCCCAGTGTCAGGCAAGCACTGATCTGCTTTCTGTTCCTATAATTTGATTTGTTTTTTTTAGAATTTCATCTAAGTGGAATCATACAGTATTATTCTGGCTTCATCATCAGCATTTTGAGATTCATCCATGTGTTTGGTAGAGCAGTAATTCATCCCTTTCAATTTCTGAGGAGTGTTCTATTGGATGACTCTACACAATTTGTTCATTTATTCACTTGTTGGATGTTTGAGTTGTTTGCAAATTTTGGTTTTGATAAAGTTGCTGCAAAAGTTCTTGGGCAAGATTTTCTGTGAATATTTGTTTCAATTTCTCATTGGTGAATACCTAGGCATAGAATTGCTGGGGTGTATGATAATTATAGGTTCAGCTTTAGAAGATGTCAAACATCTTTCTAAGTGGTTGTCCATTTTATATTTTCACCAGTCATGTATTGGAGTTCCCGTTACTCCCCATCCTGGCCTGCCCTTTATATTACTGAGTATTTTAATATTAGTTATTCTAATGGGTGTGGTTTTAATTTGCATCACCTTGATAAATGACATTGACATTTTAATGTGCATTTCCCTGGTAAATGATATTCAACGACGTTTTCATGTACTTATAGGGCATTTGTTTATTTTCTGTGAAGTTTTTTCAAATCTTTTGCCCATTAAAAAAATCATATTGTTACATTGAATCATAAGCTTTTTGAAAAAGGTTTTTATTTATTTATTTGAGAGAGAGAGCACTCATGAGCAGGGGGGAGGGACAGAGGGAGAGGGAGAAGCAGACTCCCTGCTGAGCAGGGGGCTTAACTTGGGGGCTCCATCCCAGGCCCCTGGGATCATGATCTGAGCTGAAGGCAGATGCCTAACCAACTGAGCCACCCAGGCACCCTGAATTATATGTATTTTAAAATATTTTCTGAATACAGGTCCTTTGTCAGATACATGTACTGTGAATATGTTTTCCTAGTCTGTGGCTTGCCTTTTCATTTCCTTAATGTCTTGTGAAGAGCAAAATTCTTTTCGTTTTGAAGAAGTTCAATGTGTCTTTTCTTTGATGGTTCATGGTTTTTGTTTCCTATCTAAGAAATTTTTGATTATTTTAAAGTTGTGAAGATTTTCCCTCTGTCCTAAATATTTAGTCTCAGCTTGTATGTTTTGGTCTGTGATCTATTCCAGGTTAATTTTTGTATATGGAGCAAGTAAGCCTGGGTTCATTTTTTTCTGTATGGTTAGCCAGTTGTTGAGAAGGCTCTCCTTTCTCCATTGAATTACCTTGGGATCTTTGTTGAAAATCAATTAACCGTGTAAGCGTGGATATATTTTTGTACTCTGTTCTGTTCCATTGATGTATATTCCATGGTTATGGTTACACCGTTTGATTACCGTAGGTTTGTATTAAGTCCTGTAATCAGGTCGTAAAAGTCCTCCCACTTTGTTTTTCCTTTTTGAAATGGTTTTTGGTTATTCTAGGTTCTTCATATTTCTGTATAGATTTTAGAATCAGCTTGTCAGTTTCTCTGAGAAGGCTTACCGGGATTATGATTTATATTGCTTTGAATTTATGGATGAATTTAGAGAAAATTAGCTTCTTGACAATATTGCATCTTCTAATCCAAGGATGAGTGAACATTGTTCTGTAAAGGGCTGGGTAGTAAATATTTTAAGCTTGGCTGTCAGAACCCTAGAACCATAGGAACTGTGTTGCTCAAAAAGTGGTATTTCTCATGACTGTTTCATGCAATAAATTAATGTATGCATTTTTGTTAACTTTGGTTATTTTTTCCCCTGCAGTATAATTGCATAGTTGCCAAGCTGGGTTTTATTTATGTCTTTCTCCTGCTTAGGCAGTTCTCCCCAGTGCTGGTGATTTCTTTCCACTGAATCTCAGGCAGGTTTATTTTCCCCTCCCCACTGCAGGTAAAGGGCTTGGGGGTCTCCTGTCTCACCCAGTTTTCTTTAGCCCCAGGGAATGATGGGAGGTGAGTTAAGCTGTGACAAGTGCAGTAAATGCTCCCTGGGTGGTTCTTACCAGGTGACTGAGGAGGGCTCCATTCCACTCCTGACCTCAGATCCCTCCCTTATCCCCACCACACCCTGGCCCTCTGTCACCCATCTGTTTCTTCCCAGCTGCCATTTCTACTCCCTTCCAATCAGAGGAGGCTGAAAGATAAGGGTATCTGTACAGCCTGCTCTCCTTCAGGTCATGGGAATTGTCAGCATTCAGCTGCCTTCCTGTGGTGATGGTGGGAGCAGCTCAGTGCTAGGCTCTCTGCTCCTCAGTTGTCTGCAGTGTTCTGGCCTCCGTGACCACCAGCGCTTCAAGTTCATGATCCTTTTTCTTCTTTGGTTGTTTTACTCATTGTTTTCCTTAGCTTTTTAAAATTAAATTTTATTTTTTATTTTTTATTTTTTTAAATAGTCTCCATCTGCAGCCTGGAACCCAATGCTGGGCTTGAACTCACGACCCTGAGTTGATCTCAGGACCTGAGCTGAGATTGAGTCGGATATTCAATCGACTGAGCCACCGTGGTGCCCTGTTTTTCCTTAGCTTTTTTCATTCTTGTTAGTGTCTGCTATTTTATGTGTTTTAAAAAGTGTGGTTTCTTACGCATTGGGGAGTTGTGCCCAACTACTGTTGTACGTAACCTGTAGCTGTGGATATTACTGAGAGGAATAAAACCAGACACTGAGTTTAATAATCCTGTTGACTACAGGAGAGGAAGGAATGCCGTTACTTAGGGTGGTTGGCTGACTTTTTCTTGTTCGTTGTTCCACACATCACTTAATTATGGAGGTAATGGCCATCTCTATCAGCTGCAATTAAGTAAAGTAATTTGACTGATTGACCTCTCTCCCAGTTAGGGAATATTGTGATGTGGACTGTCCTGTAGTGTTAATTAGTTTTCATACATAACCTCCTTTCTCCTTGTCTCTCACATTAGCTGAAGAGTGTTAGCAGCGTTAGGGTACACATAAAATACCCATGCATCCTGCCTCACCAGTTTTGCTACCCAGCTAATAAATCCAGATGTCGAGAGAGGGTCAGGTTGACCAGATGGATTGTTCAGAATTGTTGGCAGCATCTTTTGGAACTTAAAAAAAAAATCAGCTTTGTATAAAGAAAGTTTTTGAAACTGGAAATGTATTTTTCTTTGTGTCTGATCCCTTCATGGTGAGGGGAGGGGTATGGCCCGGTGCTGTGTGTCCTGGACATTGGTCATATAATAGGAAGCATTCTGAAGTTGAGTTTCTTTTTTTTTTTTTTCTGATAAAGTAATTTGTACTCCTAGAAAATTTGATAAATGCTGAGAAGAATAAAGAAAAAATTAGCCATAATCCTACCACCTACAGATAATTACTCTCAGTATTTTAAATATTTACACTTAGGTTTATCTTTTACACATTTTTACAGTATTGAACCTAGATTTATACAATTCTGTACCTTTCTTTTTATACCAGGGTTTCTCAACAGCAGCCCTGAATTTTAGGCCAGTTAATTTAATTCTTTGTTGTGGGGGCATTGTAGCAGCATCCCTGACCTCTACCCACCAGATGCCAGTAGCATCTCCCAAGTTGTAACAACCAAAAATGTCTTCGGGTATTGCCAGGTGGCTGCTGAGGGGTGGAATTGCCCCAGGTTGAGAACCACAGTATTATACTTAGTGTTAAACATAAGCACTTCTTTATGCTGTTACAGGATTCTTTATAATTTTCAGTGGCTGCGTAACATTCATCTATCTATCTATCTGTCTATCTATCTATCTATCTATCTATCCTTCAGATTTATATTTGGAGTGTGGCTGTCATTGGTAGCCCTTAGCTTAGCAAAATTTTTCCTATGACTGGGTGGATATATCCTATTACTTACTGATAGGGGTATTTTTTTAATTCTAAAAAAAAAAAAAAAAAGAAATCTACCATCTTAGCTATTTTTAAGCATAAATTTCAGTAGTGTTAAGTGTATTCATGCTATTGTGCAACAAATCATCCTGATAGGTGTGTTTACTAGTAGATTGCTATAGTGATTTCTATTATTTTAATTTTTGTTCAAAAACTTTCCTTTTAGGGTTACAGAACACGAGAAGTAGTGCTCTTTTTTTTTTTTTTTTTACAGTATTGCAAATATTAAGTAATTGAAGTTTGAATTAAGTTAACTCAATTTAGATAATGCATTTTAATAAACTGTTTTATGTAATATTATAGATACCACTATTTGGAATCATGTCATCAGATTCTGCAGATCCTTTCTACTGGATGAGAGTTATTCTTGCATCCAACAGAGGTATGTACTTTTTTTTTTTTTTTTGCCTCCATACTAGGCATTAGTACTGACATCAAATAGATGTGAAAATGTAGAAATAACTATTTTGATGTCTACAGGGGTGGGGAGCATATGGTAAAAGAAACTCGTTGCCTAGGAGAAGAGACCAACATGTAAATACTTACAAAACTCTGTATGTATTGTAATAATAGAAATATGTACAGAGTATAGATGTACAACAGAAAACGGAGTGATAGTGCCGTCTGGAGCTTTGATCCTCCATCCCTTTATGGGTTATATTTTCTTTGAGACTCTATTAAATTTATTTGTACTCTCCCAAGAAACAAATTCAGATACACAGATTTTGCACAATACCTTTGGAGAGTCATGGACCCTTTGAAGTCTGTCCTTGGGTTTCCTGTGGGACTGAAAGACCCCAATCTGCAGTGTCTGAGGGGACAGTACCAGAATAGCATTTGCATTGGAGTTCAGGTTGTGGACTGAAGGCAGAGGGCGGCCTGAGCTAAAAGCACTTGTGCGTGAGGCAGTGGCTAAAGAGATAGGAGGGCCTGGATCATGGGGGGTTTTGTTGGTAATTTTTAAAATACTGATTAATCATTAAAAAATGTACCAAAATTTGTATACAGTTTAATATAAACCTGAAAATACAAGTGTTGCATCTCAGGGGTAACTCCTGGGAAGGATAATAGTTTGGTGAATATCCAGACCTTTTCTCTGCATATACATTAATGTATATAAATTTATATTTAGAAAAAAAATAATAAAAGAATAAAATAAAAATAAATTTATATTTAGTTGACCCTTGAACAACCTGGGTTGAACTGTGTGGGTCCACTTATATGTGGACTTTAAAAAAAAAAACAGTGTAGTGCTATAAATGTATTTTCCTTAGGACATTTTTCATAACATTTTCTTTTCTAGCTTACTTAATTACAAGAATATAGTATATAAAACTTACATAACATACAACCTGTGGTAATTGTCTATGTCATCGGTAAGGATTCCAGTCAACAGTACGCTATTAGTAAAGTTTTTGGTTTAGGGGAGTCCAAAGTTATATGTGGATTTTTTATTGCATAGGAGGTCAGTGTTTCTAACCTCTACGTTGTTCCAGGGTCAACTGTGTGTTTTTTGTTTTTTGTTTTTAAACTAAAAAAATGAGATAAATTATGTGACTATTCTACTACTTAGCATGTTTACTTAATTTTTTGGATGAGTTATTTCATTTAACAGCCATACATGTTCCATTATATGGATATGCCATGCATTATTTAATCATTCACATATTTTTTGAGTTCTTACTGTGGGGCAAGCATTGTGCGAAGTGCTTAGATTAGAACAGTGATCAAGACCATGTCCCTGTTGCCTGGAGTTTATGTTATTCTATTTGAGGAAATAGCCTCTACACAAAGTACATTTAGGGCGAGGGGACGGACATTGGAGCAGAAACCTGTAGGACATGAGAAAGAAGGCCATGTGAAGATCTGAGGGAGGAACATTCTAGGGAATAGCCTGTGCCAAGGCCCCAAGATGTTTAATGTGTTCAGGGACTGATGAGGGGTCAGTATGGTTAGAAGGAAATAAGGAAAGGAGTAATGAGGTAGGACATGATGTTACAGATGAGTCCAAGAGCCAGATCATAAAGGGCTTAAAGACAAAGCAAGGAAAAAAAAAAAAAAAGAAGACAAAGCAAGGAGTGTACTTCAAGTGTGATTCCGGGCTACTAGGGTCCTCTTATGTCACACATTTAGTTTTTTCCCCAATTTTGTATTATAACCAGTGCTACCCTGAATGCTGTCACTTTAATACTATCTACTATAATTTTTTAATAGAATTAATTTCTAGAAGCTTCACTTTGCAATATAATATTCACCTAAATTTTTGATAGATAATGCTAAATTATCTTTTAAAAGATTATTTTATACTCTCAGCAGCTGTATATGAGAATGACATTTTTCTTCCAACAGTGGATATTATTAGTCCTTTAGTCTTTGAAAGTTGAACAGGTAAAAATTGGTATCTTATTTATTTTATAGTTCTTTATATACAGGCGAGCTTGAACATCATTTTATGCCTTTATTGGATATTTGAATTTTTTCTGAGTGGACTTGTTTTAAATAAGAGAAAATTACTGACTAGTTTAAACACAAAAATGGAATTTATTAGAAAGATACCTGTTGGGCAGCCCAGGTGGCTCAGCGGTTTAGCACCGCCTTCAGCCCAGGTGGTGATCCTGGAGTCCCAGGATCGAGTCCCATGTCGGGCTCCCTGCATGGAGCCTGCTTCTCCCTCTGCCTGTGTCTCTGCCTCTCTCTCTCTCTCTCTCTCTCTCTCTCTCTCTCTCTCTCTCTGTCTCTCATGAATGAATAAATAAAATCTTGAAAAAAAAAAAAAGAAGAAAGAAAGAAGTATACCTGTTATGTTTTGGAATCTATAGAGCTATAGAGGAGATAGGACAGCTAAGCCTGGGCTGGGAGAGAGATCCAGGCCAGCTTTAGATCAGCAGCAGGAATTTCCTTTTCTTTGGGATTTAGCTCCCAAAATTCCTGGGTTCTTTGGTTCTTAGCTCAAAATTCCAAATTACAGAATTTACACCAGGTTTGGTTAGAGTTTAAGGTCCCCTCCTGTATGGTATTTCCTGAGTTGTCATTGGGAGCAGCCATACTGTGTTAGCTATTTTTCCTTTTTTTTTTTTTTCTTTTAAAGATTTTATTTATTCATGAGACACAGAGCAAGAGAGAGGCAGAGACACAGGCAGAGGGAGAAGCAGGCTCCATGCAGGGAGCCTGATGTGGGACTCGATCCCAGGACTACAGGATCACGCCCTGGGTGGAAGGCAGGCACTAAACTGCTGAGCCACCCCGGGATCCCAGCTCATTTTCCTTTTTAAAATTTTTTTCTATTGATTTGTTCATTTTAAATTGAGTTGTAAGAACTCTTCCCAAATTGGAGATATGAACTCTGTCATTTGTGTTCAAATATTTTTCTTTTAACTTTTATTAAAGCCACCTTAAAAAAAAAAAAAAAAAACTTGGTGCAGTATTTTGCCACATGGAATTCTCATAGTTGTAGCTAACCCTAGCATCTACCTTTTTCATTGTGGGTTCTAGGTTATTGTCATGCTTAGGAAGGCTTTTTCTTTTCCGAGATGATAGGCATGCTTACTCCTAGTATTTTTGTCATTTTGTCTCTTATGGTTAAGTTTTCTATACATTGGGCCTTTATTTCTTTCTACTGTTGTTACCTTTTACTGTTGAAGAAATATTTGAGAAGACATGAATCATCCTAGGATGGAATCTTTTCTCATATTAAGGGCACCTTTTCAACATTTATAAAAGCTGGGACTTAAGGTTGTGTTATGACAGAATGACCAGTGGGAACATTCTTGATTATATAGAATTACTTTGTTATACACGTTGCCTTGCACACTTGGCGTGTTTGGTTTTATTTTTCTCTATAAGTACCATATGTGTTTTCTCTAAAGAAAAACTTGAGAAGCAAAAAGAAGAAAATAGAAATTATCCATAATCTCAATGGGTAAAAATAACCATATTTTGACAGCCACACTAAAATATCAGGAAACTGTTTTTCCATTTAGTATTAAACTAACTGGCATCAAACTGTAATACTGTTTTCCAAATTTTTTATTTTGCTATGTCATGAACATTTTATATGCCACTAAATGTTCTATATTGATTTGGATGACTCTATGTCATTTTAGATTTTAAATTAGAAGAGTCACAAATATTTTTAAATGTCATTTTTTATTAACTTGATATTTAATTTTCAGGCTTGGTATGTAATTTCTTATTTTGCATTAAAATAAAATCCAATGTAAGTTTTAAAAAATCATGATTTGTGCAAAAATTTTGGATTTCTTTAACATTTTAAGTGTAGAGTTTACAGAAATTTACCTTTTTTGGGGATAGTAATTTTGACTCAATGAATTGTTGCAAAGTTGTGTTAATAAAGGAAATAAATGTGTTAATTAATAATGTTTAAAGAATGAAAATCTGCCTTTAAACATTTGAGAATGTGTTTCAGTAGACATTGTTATGGATTGCAACACTTGTTAACTAATCTGCACTGGGTATAGTAAAGATTATTTACTTTTTTCCTTCTCCTTTACAGGAACTTTAATGGAATTGGGTATCTCCCCAATTGTAACATCTGGTTTGATTATGCAGTTGTTAGCAGGAGCCAAAATCATTGAAGTTGGAGATACACCCAAAGATAGAGCTCTATTCAATGGAGCCCAGAAACGTGAGCTATTAATACAATTAAAGAGTCTTTTCCAAATTTGAGAATTTTGTGGCAAAGATTTTTCTAGTCTTTTTTTGTCTTTGGTTGTAAGTATGTACTCCTTTTCCCCCAATTTTTGTCAGTATTTGGTATGATCATTACCATTGGGCAAGCCATTGTGTATGTCATGACGGGCATGTATGGGGATCCTGCTGAAATGGGTGCTGGCATCTGTCTCCTTATCATTATTCAGGTAAGAAATCCAATTTTTCATCTGCAGATAAAATAGTTTGATCCCTTTTTTCTAACAATTCTTTAGGTGATATATTAATTTTCTTACTTTTGCATTATTTAATTATAAGATTTTGATTGTTGAAGTGACATGTATAAATTATATTGATATAAAAATTAAAACTTAAAATAGCTTCATAGCTGCATGGTATAAAGAATTATAGATTAGCTGTACTTCATTGGTTCTGAGATGCACATTTTTTACTTTTTGATGTATCTAAAATCAGGATTTTTTTCTTTTTTTAAGATTTTTTATTTGCGGGTGAGAGAAAGCAGGAGCAGGAGGAGGGGCAAGAGGAGAGGGAGAAGCAAATTCCCTGCTGAGCAGGAGCCTGCCTCGGGGCTTGATCCCAGGACCCTGAGATCATAAGGGACTGACCACCCAGATGGCCCATAAGGGACTGAACCACCCAGATGGCCCTTGGATGTGTTTTCTTATAGCTGGTAGTGCTCTACAGTTGCTGTCAGCCAGGCAGCAATCATGATAGTAGTCTTCGTCTGCATATGTGTGTCAGCTGGTTAGAGCTATTCGGATGTTTGTTGCATCAATTGTTTATGGGAATTGTTGATGTAAAATGTTTTTGAGATTAGCTGCTATTTAAAATGTCTGCAGAAGTCTATGACTTGTTATGGAACAGTCACTCTGTGTACACAAAGGCACAGAACAGCCTAGATGATAAAATCTGTGTTTCAGTCTAAAATAACTTTTCTTGTAAGTAGAAAACAAAACAACTTTGTGAAAAGCTATTGTCATAGTTTAATTGACAGTATTTTTTTTTTTTTAGTGGTACACAAAATAATGGCATCACAAATAATATCTCACACCTAGTAAACTGCATGAACCTATATACATATATATTCCATGGATTTTTAAAATAGACCCTTTGGAATTGAACTTTTAAAGGCCAACATAGTTATCCTTTACTAAGTATCTCAAAGTGTGTCAAGTTTAGAAGATACTTTTTTTTTTTTATTTTTATTTATTTATGATAGTCACAGAGAGAGAGAGAGAGAGAGGCAGAGACATAGGCGGAGGGAGAAGCAGGCTCCATGCACCGGGAGCCCGACGTGGGATTCGATCCCGGGTCTCCAGGATTGCGCCCTGGGCCAAAGGCAGGAGCTAAACCGCTGCACCACTCAGGGATCCCAGAAGATACTTTTCTAATGTACATTCCATAAAAATCATTTAGAGAAGTTACCCAAGAATGGAGATATATATATATACACACACACACACACGAACACACATACATATATACACACACACACATATACACACACACACACATATATATATACACACACACACACACATATACACGTATATATACACACATATATATAAAGTAGTCCTGTTATTTTGGAAATGCCTATTCTTGCTCCCTCTATGGAATTAGGATTATTTTAGGAAGGTTTTTTTTTTTTTAATGGTCACAGCATTAATTTCAGAAAAAATATTTTTAAGTAAAACTAAAATACCAACTTACTAATATATACATAGATAGATAGGACCATTTCAGACTGGTATGATTGACCCTTCTTTTTTAATGAGAAACCTCATATAGGCAGCAAATCAAATCGTGAACAGAGTTATTATTTCAGACCAAGGAGAATTAGGTTGTTCAAGTATTTATTGGTGTCACTAACAACAGGGAGAGCTCTTCTAACTAGATGGAAATATTTTCTTTTGACCACGTGAGAATTTTCATGGTAGGTTTCTGAGCCCTAGTGAGGTCCCAATTTGGGTATAAGGTAGAAGTCTTTAGAGTAACGTCGTTATTTCTCCATTAAAAAAAACCTGATTGGCAAATTTGTAATCTTTGAGAGTTAGAGGAAGAAGTGTTGCAGTGGCTCGGGAGAGAAAATCCTCTGAAAACTGACTTGGATCTTTCTGTGCTTAGGATCTCTCCATGTGCTTCTGGCATTGTTGAGACACTGACATATCGATTGTCTTATTTTGTTTCTTTATACCCTTTGCTTTATGCAACCCGTAGTTCAGAATAACCCTGATCTTGAAGACACTCAGGATGGGTACCTAACTCTTAGAACATTATGCTCTAGTATGATTTTTCTAGTATTTTAGTAAGGATATTTTTGGATTCTTAAAGAACCTCATCTGATCAGTTCTGGGTTAAAGCATTGACTTCTGTGGAGTCATTACAAATTTGAATTGGAGATACAATGGAGTTAAGGTATTTTAATTTTTTCCCCCAGGATAAGAAGTCTAAAAATAGTTGTATTCAGAAATGAAATAAGTGGGTGTATACTTTTTTTTTTTAACATATAAATTCTGTTAGACGAATACTTGTGGTTAATTTTTTCAGTGTTAATGTATAGAGAAATGTGTTTGATCATAGGTGGGTAGCATGTCTTTTAAGGCATTGCTAACATTGAAAATGTGTGGATACACTGAAGAGAGATGATTGGATCAGTGTGTTTCGCCTAGAAACATAGATTTTGAAAACTGTTTGCATGCTGTTAGGTAAGGTATTTCTCACATTAATTATTCTTGTTTCATTCACGTGATCATGTCTTTCAACTAGTAAGATTTGAAATCTTAAATGGTGGGTCTTGATTAAAATCCCAGAGTAGAAAATATGTGCTTGGCATATAGAAAAGGTAAGTATTGTTTTGTCAAACTGTGCGAATGCAAAGTAGAGTTGAAATGTAAAGAGTAATTTTTATGCCTAATTTAGAGATTTATATGTACGGCATATTCCACAAGAGCATCCAGTTAGCATTCAGTTTCCATCACTGTTGTAGTCAACGAGATGCTGTGACTTCCTGGTTTCTCACTCCCCCGCCCCAACCTTAGAGGTGTAGTTCACATGCTTTTTAGTAGCTTTTATCTTATTCTTTTGATTATAGAGACCATTTCTCATTTCAGCTTCTTTGTAATTTCTTTCTCTAGTTAGAAAAAAAATGGGTTTGATTTCCACCAGACATACATGAATCACTCTGTGGTCTGATGGTCATTGGTCTGAACAGGGGGTTTGGAGAATCACAGGTGTTTCAGAGTGACTTTATGACTCTAGACAGGTCATTTAATCAGAAGCCCCTGATCATACTTTTTGGCGGGCTAATAGTTTATGGACAGCTCTTATTCCATGCACAGGGTTGGTTTCTGATTGGGAGTATTTATTTACTTTTTACATAATTGTGATCAATATAAAATCTCAGTAGTAAGTCCTAACTTCTGTTTTATCTTGTCAAAGTGTTAAACTTGGTTTTCAAACAGTAAAGGATTCATGAGCACTCTTAGAAGTTTGAAGAATTGTACTCTTTTTCCAATCCTTTGAAAATCAAATTAAGACTGTAAATAGACAATTTAGGCTCTGTACAACTACTGAAATGACAGTTAAGGAAAAAAAAAAAAAAAACACCGTGGAAGGTAAGCATGCTTGAAATGGTGTACTGTAGTTTGTTTGCTCTCTTTTGTAATGGGGGATGTTGGGTAAACTGAGTAAGCAATGGGGTGGGAGTCTTCAGAGCTGGGAAGAATGGAAGTGGCATTTCCTCCCTTTGGTAGGATGGGGTTCTTAAAATGGGGACAGGTGTGAGGTTGAAGGCATAGAAGCATCTTTTCTTTTCCTCTTGATTAGGTTACTGAAGTGACTATAGGTCACGACTTGCAAGGCCAGGAGTTCTTTTTAATTGATGCATGCTTTTATAGAAATGTCTTCTCCAAGAAGAAAATTAAGAATTTTCAGTTTCACATAAATTAAAGTCAGTATGCTTTCATTTTGTTAAAAAGGGTAAGG
The DNA here is from genome assembly GCF_048418805.1 of Vulpes vulpes. NCBI lineage: Eukaryota > Metazoa > Chordata > Mammalia > Carnivora > Canidae > Vulpes > Vulpes vulpes. The sequence continues at coordinate 109,012,737 of NC_132781.1, read as the reverse complement.
TTAAGGACCTGGCAAATCCTTGTCTTCAAATTTACATTCAGTCTTTGTCACTTTATGTACGGAGGGCATTTCTTACATTATAATCTCTACTCATATTAATTTGTGCTCTTTTTGGCTTATTCTCTCTATATATTACAGTTGACCCTTGAACAGCACAAGGATTGGGGTACTGACCCCTCCCCCCACAGTTGAAAACTGCATGTAACTTTTGACTCCCTCAAAACATAACTAAGTCTGCTAGTTACCTGAAGCCTTCCAATAATGTAAATAGTTGATTAACGGATATTTTGTATATTATATACTGTGTTTATACACTGTCATAAGCTAGAGAAAAGATGTTAAGAAAATTGTAAGGAAGAGAAAATACACTGATAGTACTGCAGTGTATCTATAAACAAAAAGTCTGGGTAGGTCAAACCTGTGTTGTTCAATGGTAACTGTATATGTAATATATAAAATATTACATATAATATCTTAAAAATAAATTTCACATACTTTTCCTTCAGTGGTAGCATATAATTGTGTCTTGTTATTATACCATGCTTCATTTAGTCTTTCACTTATTTGGAACTACTTGGAAAATTTTCAGTTTCTTGCTGTCCTAAATTCAACAAGTTTGAACATTTTTGTTTTCAGTGTGCTTTTTTCAATCGGTCTTGTTTAAACATTGCAAGGGAAACTATTCAGGTGGTTTATCATCATGCTGTAAAGGTTGAAATGTCTGCTTCCTAATGTAACAATGTTTCCACCCCCCTGATCTCCAGAAGTGACTTCTCACTAAGGTGGGGTTAAAGAGGTGCTGAGAGTCATAACGGTGCTATTGCAACAGTCAGGTTTTAATATGAAAAATGCCCATGCTTTTTGAAAGTAGTCAATGGTGTTCATCGTCCCCTTCCTTGAGTTTATTCTTGCTTCAGCTTACTTGCATTTCTTTCCCCACAGTTGTTTGTTGCTGGTTTGATTGTGCTGCTGTTAGATGAGCTGCTACAGAAGGGTTACGGCTTGGGGTCTGGTATTTCCCTCTTTATTGCCACCAACATCTGTGAAACCATTGTCTGGAAGGCCTTTAGTCCCACTACTATTAACACTGGCAGAGGTACATTGCACAGTGACTGCAACTGCACGAGTTTTGCTGGATGTGTGCTGGAAAGTAACCCATCACGGAGCAGGACAGGCCTGTAGGCATCCTGCTTGCTGTCCCAGGGGCCAACCGCTGCGGATTGCTCAAGAGTTCAGCAGCAGAGATTTGTGGAGTATGAAATATTACTTCACAAAGAATAACAGCTACATTTTAGCCTCTGCTTGTTGAAAATTTCAGTGGTTGCAAACAGCTTTTTAAAATATCACTTGCTTAAGCCATTGCCGCAGAAGTCATTGATTTGTCTGATTTCCACATTCCCAGGGGAATAAAAAGGTAGTGGATTAAGATTTTTCGAATGAAAACACTATTATTTACTGTACCATCAGGGAGCATGAATACTTTTGCTGCTATTCTACTTGGCTTGGTAACGGCAACTAAATTTTGAAATACCTCATCTGTCTTTCCCCTTCCCCATCTCCATTTGTCTCAGATGCCATCCAAGATTCATAACGGTTAATGTCTAGAATGACCCTGGCCTTAAGAAAAGAGCAATGATGGTTTATTAGTTTTCTTAAAAACAAGCTCGATAGAGTAACGTGTATCTTTTGATTCTGACATCTTTATTCTGCTTTGCTGCTGCTTTACCCCCCTCCCTAAAAATATTCCTTTCCCTTCCCTACAGTAAAGGGGAGGCAAATCATTACAACCTAAATACTTGCTTAGGTTTATTCTACTTTGGCTGTTTTCATCAAGAATAGTGTCTTGAGAAAACTTGAGATTTGTGCAAAAAAAGATTCATTTGCTTCCATGATGTAAATATTTTTAGAAGCTCCGCACATGGTTGTATTATAAAGTAAACATTGATGAGTGATTTTGACTCCGATTTTCTGCCATGTACTGGAGTTTCAAGGGTATTTGTTTGAGCTTTGAGACAATTTTGGGTAAAGAGTTTACAGTTAATTTCTCTCTTGATTTATCAGGTACCGAGTTTGAGGGTGCAGTCATAGCACTCTTTCATTTACTGGCCACCAGGACAGACAAGGTCCGCGCTTTAAGGGAGGCCTTCTATCGTCAGAACTTACCCAATCTCATGAACCTCATTGCTACGGTTTTTGTGTTTGCCGTCGTTATATATTTTCAGGTACGTATACTTGCTTCACTGAAGTCAGAGGGATATGGATTTTTATTTTGCTTTCAAAGAAAATAATTCCATTTGAAATGTCCATATTTAACCAGTGTTACGGAATCTAGTCAAGCAAATGATTCTATTCCTTAGACTCTAAGGTGCGAGATATTAGTGGTGATGGCACAGAACAGGAGTTCTGTGTGGAAGGAGAAATGCCAGTGTTGCTTCTCCCACTCCCCCTGTATTGTTCTGCTTGTCATCTGTGTTCATTACTTGAGATGTGCAGTTACTCTTACTTCCTCTTCATTTTCATTTTCTAGGGATTTCGTGTTGACTTGCCCATCAAGTCGGCCCGGTATCGAGGACAGTACAGTAGCTATCCCATCAAGCTCTTCTATACCTCGAACATTCCCATTATTCTCCAGTCGGCCTTAGTGTCAAACCTGTATGTTATTTCCCAGATGCTGTCTGTTCGATTTAGTGGCAACTTTTTAGTAAATTTACTAGGACAGTGGGCTGTGAGTATTTTGTTATTTATTCTAAGCATTCAAATTTACTGTAATTTGCATTTCGTGGTTGTATTTTTAACTGAAAGAGATGAGCCATAATGGAAGCCATTGCTGTAACGTTTTCAGATTCACTTACCTGTAGCAGAATTTATCATTCATTTAGAAAGATTGATAAATGTTGTAAAACTAAGGTGGGCCAGGTACTTTGTATTAATTTACTGTTGAGAGCATTTTCACATCTCATTTGAGGACCTTAAGGTTAAAATCACAGTGGTTCTCATGAAAGTGGTTCCCTGTTTTGGTATCTTATTCAGCTGTTGTCTAGAATATTTTTTTTAAAGAAGCTCTTTGCTGATTATATGTGGGGTGCTGAGATCTCCTGCTTTGCCCCCATTTTTCATGGCTCGAGTGGCAATAAACTAGTTGTGATTAACTGGGCTAGAGATAGGCATGTGATTACTAGACTGGAGAGAGAAGAGAGTTACTAGAAATAGAATCCAGCACTTTCTGACTTCCCTTTATAGATCCTGTCATCATAGCTTCTTCCAGAGCAGTCCAGCCACGTTGTTACTGAAGTGTGAGTTCTTGTCAGATTGAATTTTACCTGGTTTAAGTTCTGTCATATGACCCAGGAGCTATTTTTCCTCCTTAAAACCATAGAATTAAAAGAGACTATGATCCTTTATTCTTTTATAGAGTACATAATTGTACAACTTGAATTTTACCAGCTATTTTTTATAGTCCTTATTTCTGAAGTACAGTGTTTCTTCTATGCATTTATCCTAATATGCTACCTGTTTCATTGTAAGTTACATGACCTAACTTTCTTCTACTAAAGGTCTTTTTTTTTTTTTTTTTTTTTAAGTTTAAGAGGATAAGAGAGTAACTCTTGAGTGTTAGTTGAAGGAAATAGGATTCCCTTTATCCATAGTACTCTTTTTCCAATCATGTTATGGAAACGTGACTACCTGTGATGAGGGAAGATGTGGTCCCTCCCCTTGTGAGATAATAATCCATCAGTAATTATTACTGTAATAATTTCATAGCAATAAATGCATTTTGTGGTCTTATGTAGGTTGTGTTGTGATCTTAACTAAGTTCCTTTTTAATGAGAATTACTAGAAATTGAATTATCTATAAATAATGCTCTTGATTGGGGATTAGTGATTCTGGGGGCACAGTAAATAAATGATACTGAAATGTATATTCAGGAACCAGACACTTTAATTATTGCAGGCAGAAACTGCTGTTCTATCCCTCCCACCCCAAAACTTACACTGTTCCTAGTTCTGTTACTGTAAAAATTCTTGAATGTTTATCTGGATAAAAATCCTATTTTAAATATTAAAAAATTACTTCTTATACAAACCTATAAAGTTTAGGCAGTGAGTTGTTAGTCATCTGTCAGTATTTCAGTTGATTGTATTCTTCATAGAATTTTTTGAAGTTAAAAGAATATGTTGTGTACTCTTGTACAGTGCAGTTTCAGATTCTAAATGTAATCAGAGATTGACTGTAAATGTAATTATATTCCTGTCTTTAAGAAGAGAGGGAAGATTTTTTTGTAGGTGTATTGTAATGTTGGCTTTTAAAAAATCACTCTTTTGTTAATACATTCACAATGTCCTTTATATAATACATGCTCACTATACAATTTTGGAGGAGTGAAGACATTAGACACAAAAGTCTTTCTAAGTTACATGGAATCGTTAGCTGTAGGTGCTTTGAGCTTAAAGATTTGTAATTTTTGAGGAGTTTGAAAAGTCATAAAAATGTATCTTGACCACTTGGGTTCACCATCTATCCTTTTTATTCTTGTTCTGTAGGATGTTAGTGGGGGAGGACCTGCTCGTTCTTACCCCGTGGGAGGCCTTTGTTACTATCTTTCTCCTCCTGAGTCCATGGGCGCCATATTTGAGGATCCTGTCCATGTGGTTGTTTATATCATCTTCATGTTGGGATCATGTGCATTCTTTTCTAAGACATGGATAGAGGTGTCTGGTTCCTCTGCTAAAGATGTAAGTATTTGTTATATTTGAAAATAAACGTTTTTAATTTCAAAATGGTAATTGAAACACTCTTACTTTTGTAATTTAAACTTTTAAGTCATACTTTTTTTTTTTTTTTTTGAAGATTTTATTTATTTATTCATGAGAGAGAGAGAGAGAGAGAGAGGGGCAGAGACACAGGCAGAGGGAGAAGCAGGCTCCCTGCAGGGAGCCGGACATGGGACTCCATCCTGGGTCTCCAGGATCAGGCCCTGGGCTGAAGGCGGCGCTAAACCGCTGAGCCACCCTGGCTGCCCTAAGTCATACATTCTTAATAATGATCCCTAGAGGGTTAAAAACTGGTTTCTGGAAGGTGGAAAAATTCTTAAGAGTTTTACAATGGTTTGTAAAACCACCCTCCAAGGCTGAACCCTACCCAACAAACTCTTACTCCTTAGTATTTAATTTCTGTTTAGGGAGGTGATAGATTAAAAAAAAAAGATTGAGAAACAATTGTTTAATGTGTGGGTACTAGGTGGTGTGCAGCCTTGAGCCTCAGGTGTAATGGAGAGGATAGGACAGTGCCTACCTCAGGGCTCTTGTATTTTATTTAGTAGTGTGTGGGAAGTACTTCACACAGAACCTGGTAGGTAGTAAAGTGAAATATTTATAGTTTGATTTTAAAAGTTGCTTTTTCTCTTGGCAGGTAGCTAAGCAGCTTAAAGAACAGCAAATGGTAATGAGGGGCCACAGAGATACCTCCATGGTTCATGAGCTTAATAGGTAAGGTCATGAGATCTGATCTCTGTGAGTATGTGTGTGTATGTGTATAGTACAAATGTATTTGGTTTTTCAACCTTTAATTTACTGTCAAATGTTATCCTATTTGAACATGAAGCATTTTTCTTCTGCTTCACACAGAAGAACCAAAATTTAACAAAATACTGAATTGTTCTCTAAAATTGTTCTCCATCAAAATTGACATCTAAATGATTTTAAAAATTGAAATTGTGTTCCCTTCACTGCTCAGCCCAGTATTAAAATATTCTTGAGTGGAGATCCTCGTTGTCTGGCTGCACATAAAATCACCTGGGAGCTTTCAAAAAGTACTGATACTCCACCTCTACAACTTGTGATTTATTTGGTCTTGGGTCAATTCTTCCATTAGTCTGTTTTTTGATAACAGCTCTACTGTGTTATAATTCATACCATGTAACTCACTCATTTGAAGTATATGGTTTAGTGTTCTTTAGTATATTCAGAATGTGTAATCATTACAGTGTAATTTTAAAAACATCTTTGTCACTGGAGCATCTGTTTGGCTCAGTCAAAAGAATGTGCAACTCTTGATCTTGGCGTTGTGAGTTTGAGCCCCATGTTGGGTCTATAGATTATTAAAACAATAACAACAACTACAACAACAACAACAACAACAACAACAACAACAAACCTGAAAAAACAAACCAAAAACATTTTCATCACCCGGAGAGAAACCTTGTAACTCTTGGTTATTCCCCATTCCTATCGCACCTTCCCTTCCCTGAGCCTACTTCTTACTTTTGATCTCTAGATTTGCCTCTTCTGGACATTTCATATAAATGGACTTGTCATCTTTTGTAAATAGCTTTTTTCACTTAGCATGAAGTTTTCAGGGTTCATCCATTACTTATGAATAATACTCCATTAAATGGATGTACGACAGCACATTTGTTTATCCATTGATCAGTTGGTGGAGATTTTGGTTGTTTCCAGTTTCTATCAGGAATGATGCTGTTAAGGACGTACTTGTGCATGTTTTGTGTGGCATATGTTTTCAGTCCTGCAGGAGTAGTTGGGTGGTACAGTGATGCTGGTTTAATGTGTTGAGGAAGCTACCAGACTCTCCTCCAGAGTGGCTGCACCGGTCTGCGTCCCACGAGCAGTGCGGCTCGCCGTTGCTGCGCGTCCTTGCACAGTTCCTGCTTTCTCATTACAGCCACTATGTGGGTATGAAGCGGGAGCTCACTGTGGTTTTGATTTGCTTTTCCTGCTGAGTAATGACATTGGATACTTTTCTTTCATGTGTTTTATTAGCTATTTGTGAATCTTCTTTGGAGAAGAATGCGCAACTCTTGATCTCAGGGTCGTGAGTTTGAGCCCCAGTCTTTTCAGATCTTTTGCTCATTTGTGTTGTCTTTTGTAAGGTTCAAAAAACAAATATTTTGGATAGACCCCTTCTCAGGTTTATGATTTATATTTTGTTGCCATTCTATGGGTTGTCTTTTCACTTTCTTGGTCTCTTTTGATGCACAAGTTACTAATTTTGATGAAGTTCAGTTTCTCATGGTTGCTTTGTGCTGCTTTTAGTGTTTATCTAAGAAACCATTGCCTCACCCGAGGTCATAAAGATTCATTCTTGTTTTCCATTACGAGTCTCGGCTCTTCCATTCAAGTCTGTGATCTGCTCGCAGCAGTTTTTTTTTGTTTAATGTGAGAGAAGGGTCCAGATATCTTTTTGTGCATGTGGATGTCCTGTTGTTCCAGAACCATTGCTTGAAAAGGCACTTGTATTTTTATGAAACTCAGAGTCGTAGAACGAACCTCCAGGTACCCAGCTCCAGCAGTTGGCCTCATTCTGCTCTTCCTGTTCATCCGTCATCTCCCCCCGGCTTTTTTTCCCTTCTTTTTTGGAGTATTTTAAATACAATCCCATTATTTTTAGCAGTGCTCCAGGTGATTCTAACATGCAGCCAAGACTGTGAAGAGGATCATCCACATCTTATCACATATAAATTTGATACTTAGAAAGCATTTTGGAATTTACTCTTCATCTACAAGACTGAGCTACAGACGACCTATTTAAAATAGTAAATATTTTCATCTTCAACCTGTCAAGGATTCTTTTTTTTTTTTCCTTTTCCTGTCGAGGATTCTAACCTCCTGCTATTAAAAAAAAAAAAAAAAATCCTGTATGGCTTCTCCAGGCTGTTTACTGGTTTCTGGAAAACAGCGGCCCGTCTTGGCCTGGTCAGTCTGCCCCATGGCCGTGTGCGCGCCCCGCCAACCGATGGCTCTGTGTTGCAGGTACATCCCCACGGCGGCAGCGTTCGGCGGCCTGTGCATCGGCGCCCTGTCCGTGTTGGCCGACTTCCTGGGGGCCATCGGCTCCGGCACTGGCATCCTGCTCGCCGTCACGATTATTTATCAGTATTTTGAAATTTTTGTCAAGGAACAGGCTGAAGTCGGTGGGATGGGTGCTTTGTTTTTCTAAATGTTCCAATATTTCTTCTTGTGTGTATGAAAGGGAGAAGAATTTTGGCACATTGTTTTTGTCCAATAACGCGATTCCCCTTTTCTTCCCTCAGTTTCTTGTTTCCCAGTGCTCACCGTCCCATTTGTGCAATGGGCCCCGAGCTAAGCCTGTGTGCAGCATTAGTACCAGCTGCCTTAAAACTAAAGTTTACAGTATTCATTCACAAACGTACTTGTAGTGTCGCCCGTGATGCTGGAAACCAGTGTTCCCGCCTTGCCCTGTTCAGCCGTGCCGGTGAGATGGTGACGTGGATCAGTTTTGCACACAACATTCAGAACACTCACTATTCCCCCCACTTGTTTAAAAATAAATGTAGTTCAAATTGCCACTTTCCAGTATTTTTGAGCTTATTTAATGAGTTCTGGAACATTTCTATCTAATCTGTATTTTAGATATAATTAACTTTTTATACTTTTTTAACTCCTCGTATCCACGTTCCCACCCTCCCTCTCCGTCCACTCCCCCGACTGGTCCCCTCTCAGCTGCCACTTAGCCCACGTGGGCAACATCGAGCTTCAGTTCCAGCTGTTCAGGAACAACTGCTTGTGTGTGGTTTCCACCCCCCCTCCCCCCAGCCCCATTTTCATTCCTTTCTTCCCAGTGACAGCAGTCCATGCTGTTTTACTGTATTGGCTATGCCTTTGAATTCCAACACATCGACACATCGCTGGAGAACACGCTTTCCAGATCTGATGGCCCAGTTTTTTTTTTTTTTTTAATCCCTAAAGCAAAGATCTAATTCTCAAGCAATGTCTGTAGTTCAGTGGGGGCGAACAATGAGTAATTCATGCTAGCAATTTGTGTATGTTGTTGTACTTTACAGCAGCAACATGAGTGTCAATAGTAGAAAATAAACTTTTATTTAATAAAATTGTTTCAGTTTGTGTTGGAAAAATAAAATCGGATACTAAATGATTTCTAAGATTATAGGTTCATCTAATCATACAAAACCCATCCTGAGAGGTCTGTGGTCACAGGTCCAATGGAATTACAGTTTTGGGTTTGATCCTGAAATTGCTCAGGAACAGGGACCAACTTAAAAGCTGCTCAGTTATGCGATGGACACTGAAAAGAACAGGAAAACTGTCTCAGATAACATCCAGCCTCCGTCTGAAACAGCAGAAAGTTTGTGCCCAGTGTCCACAGAAACCAAACTTAATCTTTGAAGTTCCTTTTCAGAAGTAAAGGTTTCCAGTGTTTCCTTTCTTAGCGCAGGAAGTACATCTTACTCAGGTCAGGATCACAACCCAACAATGATGACAGGTGGGCAGATGCGGTGGCGGCCAGCAGGACAGGACAGTGGTCACCAGCAGGACATCGCAGGGCCTCGGGCCACTGTTACCATAGACACATGGATCCAGTGGCATTAGGATATATGCATACATTTTTTTTTCCCCCAAGAGAAGGTAGAAACAAAGTTTCTTATAGGAAACCTTTCAACTTTTAAATGCTGATAAGTTAACAGGGCCAGCCCAGGGAAACCTCCAGACTGCCAGCTCTCAAACTGCCCAAGTACAGCCTTTGATGTTGAAAGGTTAATATAAGTGGCATTGGGGTCTGTTCTACAATTGAGCGATCACTTCTAATTTGCACTCTTAGGGGGAGAAAAGGGCAGAAAGGACAGGTAGGGGTTATGAAGACCTCCCCTGCACCAACATTTAAGAGTCGGTTCCTCAACTCCTGTGTGGAGCGGCTTTGGAAGAGCTAGTCTGGAGACTGTGCCTGAGTCTGTATATTTCCCATCGCCTTCCGTGTCTTGACTGTGAAGGAGGGCAGTAACAAGGGAGATTAGAGAAGTCGGTCTTTGGAGAGCTCAGGGAGGAGGAGTAACATCTCTGGAGAATCATGATGCCTATGATTAAAAACAGGATTTTTTTTTCTTTTTTAAAGGGTTAGGGGCACAGGGCAAGGCTACTATTAGAGCAAGTGGTTGGGTACCAATATTTGCAATATTTAAAGTAGACCTGATCTAGACAGTTCTCCAGTTCCAAACACAGCTTCCCCCTTTGTCTAGGAAGTCTAATAGATGTTATATTTTTGCTCACAAAAATACCTGTGGATACAGAGATGAAAACAGTGATACACACTGAATACACAGTGACCCTGTAGACAAATGAACTGTAGTAGAGCATTTTTGGCATTAGCATCCTGGTTTTACGTGGTTCGAAGAGCCTAAAGCCAGGGCTGGACAAAGGACTTCGGGCTGGCCACGGAGCATCACCCTGAGACTTCCGCTGGGTGCTCACCTGCAGGGTGATAGTTCTGGAGCTGCTGGAGACCACAGAAGTCAACACGGGCCGAGCTCAGCCAAAAGATGTGAAAATGGCCCAGGACACTGGGAGACCTTCTGGGTGACCGGGCTTTAGGCATGGCAGGAAGTGGAAACAATGCCCTCCTGTCCTCCACTCTAAGGTGGTTGTATTGGGTTTCTGGAACTTGCTGGCTACATTCATGGTTTTAAAACCAAGACAGTGATGCCCCCCACCCGCAGCCATGTAAATGGATCTGGTATTAGGAACTTCAAATACTTTCTCAGGTAAGGATAGGAAATGAAATTCTAAAGCATATACACCTGCTTGAGAGAAGGGCCCTGTATATTCATTGGCTTCTTAACCTCGTTACAGTGAACCATTTTCCATTGCTGAAGCGTTTGTTAACCTTTAGTACGTAGGTGGGCAGGAGGACGTTGGCCAAATGTAAACATCTGCTTCTCATAGATGTTGTTCTATGTTGACTTTACACTCTGCTATGCAAGGATGTGTATTAATTCCATATAGAAGATAATTAGGAACAACAGCAAAGTCCCGACATAGGTCTTTAAAAAAAAAATCTTTGTTTAAACATTAATGTAGTAATAAGCAGTTATTTGCATTCCTAGTTGAAGTTTCAGCTGAGGCTGAGAGCAGCTGACCCAATTTGGAATTCAGGTCATTTTTCCTCTAGAAATACTTCTCTATCTGTCGGACTAGATTAGATAAGTAACAGCTGAGCTTTAAAAAAAAAAAAAAGGAAACTGGATTAAAAACTAGGTATCTGCATTTATGTTCTTTCTCAATATTTGCCAGAATTTAGCACTTAAATGAAGACTACAGCCTACCTGTAATCACAATTCCATATCACCACATGTATTCTGCGTTGGCTTTTATTAAATGAAAAAAGCTAATTTCAAATCTACATTAAGCTAAGCTGAATACAAAGTCTTAGTGAAGGAGGCCTGGTGGTCTTGTTTATAAAAACATGGCTACTGTCCTTTGGCCTTAAAACTTCAGGAAAGGCACTTCAAACGGCTTCGTGTTTGCATGCTTCAGTGCCAGAGCATAGGAGTAGACCCTGGCGTCCACTGTCAGATGTTCTTCAGCTACCAAAGCTGGAGGAAATAAAGAACACAAGTTAGATAATGAAGGGAGTCAGGGATCATACTACCCCCTGATCAGTCGTCAGTCTGGATGCTGGAGATAGAGTGGTGACTGAGACACCTTCTACCTTCAAGGGTCTTAACTCTAATAAGACAGAAGAAGAAAAGATACATAAGCAGGATTACGTTTCCAGCAAAAGAACAAGAAAGCGAGCAAAGATCACACACATCTGAGATGATGCTTGTGTTAAAACAACACAGCTCTAAGCTCACAGATCAAGGGTTAACTTCATTTATAGCCCCTCTAGGTGATTCTTCAGTCCCTCACTGAGGGAGTTCCTGGGTCTCCTCCACTGCCGGGGAATACGTGCTTTCCATGCACATGTCATGTCGTGTGCCTGTCAGGACTGGAATTCTAGCAGCAGTGGGGTCTCGGAACCTTCCACTGTACAGCGAGCTTTAACAGGAACTGTTTTGCTCAGGGGGAGGTTATCAGACTGGGGCTCCTGTCACTTGTTTTCCTAGCCACTAGTTTAGGGACACGCTCAGAGACATGACCCTGGAAGGCAGGGTGAGGTCCTCTGTACATGGCAGGTGCCTGTAAGTGTGGAAAGCTATTCTTCGTAGCAAACTAATCCCAAAATACCTTCTCAAATGGTACTTGCTAAAGAAATGGTTTATTATATTCTGATTCTAAAAGGGTTCAATTCCCCCTTCCTCTTTCTACGGATCTGCCCTTTCCACCTTCCTCCTTCCCTCGCTGTCTTCCCCTCTTCTGAGGCTAGACGTTAAGCTCGATGGAAGCGAGAAGGAAGATCTTGGAGAGGATACTTCTCTAACATAAGAACATAGTCAAGACCTACAGCATCTAACATTTAAGCCCCTTAGTGCTAACATCTCGTTTGACTCCTGCCTCCTCAGGGACAGGGCCTCTTGCTCCTGTTTTAGGAGACGAGCGGGGAGAGGCCGTGGACCGTGTTCCAGTTGGTGACGGAAACGCGGCCCGCTGAGCCTCAGACCCAGGCAGACCCGACGCTTGGAGCCGTGCTGTCTGTTCTCGCAGCCACAGCTTTCTCTGGATAAACCACGGCTTGCTTCTGTGCGAGCACTTCTAACTCAGACCCCAAGGTGCTCTTTACCTTACGTGTAGGTTTTAGGACGGCAAAGTAGGAAGGGAACTTTCTGGGAATTCTGAAATCCCAGTCCTTTTTGCAAGCTCATACTTTTAAAGCAACACGGCATCGGAAATAGAACTGTTAAGCCACTGGTTCTTAGGGAAGGGGCAGAAGAGATGGCCCTCAATGCCTCAGGTCAAATAGTGCTTCAAGTTATTTTTCGAAGTAAAAATTGTAAAACATCCAGATTACAAAGATGATCTGTTCTTTTACAAGTGAGTGAATGGGGCCCTACCAGCCCCACCAAGGAGCTCCCTGCAGAGCTTCTCTCCGTCCTTTCATTAAAGGACATTTGTCTGCATAATCTTATTTATTTTTTACCAAATCCCTATGAGATGGGCTGGCCAGGAATTACACGACGTAATTACCTGACCAGTGATTTACCAGGGGTCACACTGCCAGTTTGGTTCATTATATCAGCATATTGCTCTTCATCTACCTTAGTCTTCATAGAAGGAATATTGTTATATTCTCCTCTAATTTCTGCCCTACGCGAAGCCATCCAGCAGGCTGGCATTGTTGAGCATTAGCTAGGAGATACCAACTTATTAGGTCTCTGCATTACCACGGATTACAGATTTGAGGTAGAGAGCTTTTGGCAAATCTGCAGGAATGTGATCTTGACTATTCTATAGGGAAAAAACCTAACCCTACTGAATGCTTTCACTTGACATAGAATATTTTGCTCGTATTTTCAAACTCTGCTACCCAGAAAGGAAAATTATTGTTGGTTAACTGCAGTTGTACCACAGTCTCTAGGTGTCTGACTTTAACAAGAATATAATGACAGAAATGGAATTCCAGTAAGTGCCCCACCGGATGGGGGTGGGGGTGGGGAAAATCAAAGAAGTTGGGGAATAGTCTTAAGAATGCTTACCATCAAGTCTCTTCAGCAGGTCATTCTTTGGTAAGGAAATTACTTCGACAAATTCTAAACAAACAAAGTGCGAGTGAAAACAAAGCTGAAGAAGGAGAGGGCCTACCAGAACACCACAAAATGCCTGCTGCCATTTCCACTGCGCTGAGCCATACACATGGTCAGCCACTGCTAGCTGGGTAACGTACCTCCGTCTCCTGAAAACAAACAGAAGGAGGACACTGGAGCGCACTGTGGTCAAACACCAGGAGGCTTTTGTGCGAGATGTCCCAAAATGGGCATAAAACTTCCACAGAACCCTGGGTCTCCTAATTTAATCTGTGTGCATGGTGGTGAAAAGCATTCCAACAGCACAAATTATTGTTCTCCAAATCAGATGTGTACTGGCAAAATTTAAAGACTGTTCTAGGATATATACGTATGTATTTTTAAGCTGTTAAAATACACAGAAAATTCACCATTTTAACTACTTTTAAAGGTATAGTTCAGTGGCATTAAATACATTCACACTGCTCTGCAGTCCTGAGCCCTGTCCTTCTCTAGAACTTTTTCACAGAGAAAAGGCACCCAGTGAACAGTTCACTTGGCACCCAGTGAACAGTCCCCAGACATGCTTACCTCTCGTCTACTTTCTGTCTCTGTGACCATATGAGTTTTAGGTAGCAATATTTATGCTTAAATTTTTTTTCCCTTTTTTAAAAGTGAGCTGTATGCCCAGTGTGGGGCCCAAACTCATGACCCCAAGATCAAGAATCACGTGCTCTACTGACTGAGGCAGCCAGGCGCCCCTATTTATGCTTTTTGGTCTAAACACTTGGCATGACGCTTTCGGAATTCCTGCTGTCACAGCATGTGCCAGCAGGTCTCCTTAATGGCTGGTGTTCCACTGTGCACGTACACTGCGCTTTGTTTATCCATTCATCTGTGAACTGGGTGGTTACCCCTTTTGGGTGCCATGAGTGATGCTTTATAAATGCTGGTGTCAAGTGCCTGTTGGAGCCCTTGCTCTTTGGGTGTAAACCCACGAGTGGAACTGCAGGCTCGTGGTAATTCCAGTCAGCGCTGAAGACTGCCAACTCTTGCACTGTGTATCATACACGTATCTGCAACGTGAACGCTGAGCATTTACAATCAGCTGTGAGGTGGCCTGGAATATTCAGGAGTACCCGAGGTGGTGAGAAGTGGCAGCGTGTGGTGGCACTACATGACTGGTATGTGCATGAGCACCGCCTTCAGCGGGGTGGGAGGCCACCTGGGACGGCCAGAGGCATCAAAGCTCAAGTCCAAACTTGCGGAGAAAGGTAATAGCAAGGAATTTCCGAAACGTTTCTCTAAGTACGGAACTCTGTGAAGAATAGCCGCTGTCCTCTAACAATTATTTCTGCCATTCTTACCATACACACGAAGTCTGAAATCAGCGATTTTGAAGATTTTCACTATTTACTGCTCAGACCTGTGGCTCATGTTAAGTGGGAATAAACTCCACATAGCAAATAATGGAAATATTGCAATTTAACCTTTTATAAAGAAAGCATAAAGATCAGTAGGTGCTGAAAGAAAAAGGCTAAAGGACCCAAGATTAGGAAAAGAGCCTGGAATACTGATGAAGTATCTACAAGCCTGTTATTCTTCTGACCAGTCAGACTGAATCAGTATCAAGTTGAACAATATTTAACCCAACAGAACCACGTTCCACGGAGCCACTGCACACTCACCTGGCTTTGGTTTAGGTCTCACATTTTCAGCATCATCTCCGTTAATAGTTACTGTCACGATGTGTGTGGTACAGTTTGTCAAGCCTGGATCCATACACACAGCTACGGAGAGAAGCAACAGATCATAGTGACACACACCAGTCATGTACCATTTGTTTCATTACTTCAATGTCTTTGGGAGAAAACTGGGCTCATAATTCATAGCGGACACAGAACCTGTGCAGGATAATGGATGGTTGGCCCGGTTTGCTCACCATAGCTGTAGGACTGCAGAGCACAGGTGTAGACAGCATTCGTACTTTCCCCCTGAGGTCTTAAGTTTGGTAAGTCTGAGGGGTTAAGTCTCAGGGGTAAAGACAGTACTGCCATGCTGTCAACTCCTTTCACCACATGAAGAAAAAGATTCCAGTGAGGAGCTTGGCATGTGGATGAGCTAAGAAAGCATAAAGCTCAGGATGTGGGAAACTCTGAAAGGTAACGAATTGCACATTTCTTGTCCAGCTTTAGGGCCTTCTTGTTCACACTGGCTCTCCTGCGGATGGGAGGCTCACTAGTAGATGGTAACCACATCTACTTAGGATTTCCCTTCAGTCAATTAACCAAGACAAAAGCCGTCTGCATCCTGAGCATAAAGAACAGCCCAACAGTCCTTTGCACACACAAGAATCTACCACTTGACCAATGTTCAAGAGCCTATCCCTGAGTGCACACCTGGGTAGCAGTACACACCTGGAGAGCACTCTGCGACATCACCTTTATAGCCAGTTTCTTCCTCAAGCTCCCGAAGAGCAGCTGCTTCTGGGCTCTCGTTGTCATCGATGAGACCTAGAAGTCCAAGTCATTTGTGAGGTGGGCTAGGGAAACCCTGGTTTTTGGAACCTCTCCTTCTTCTGATATAATTGCTGTTTAGCTACACAGGAAGAATCAGAGGACTGTGAAAAGTGGCTGGCTGGGTAAAAGAGATTGAGGAACTTTTATAAGAAACAAAGGCCAAAGAATAAAATGCTACGCAGATTGAGTAGGTTCCGTGAGCTGCCACCTGTTCCTCTTGTTTAGACCTCGACTGTTTTCATGAGCCACTCAGCACTCGTGTTGTTCTGCAGCTCAGTGCGGATTCCCGCAAGGATGAGTGGCTGGGCTGTGTCACTGGCATAAGTTACAGACCCAGATATGTGACCTGGCCCACGAAGCCTGGCACACTTCAGTTTCTTCACCCAACAGTGTCACCTAATTTGCTTCCCCCCTCACAGAGCAATCCTGAGGCCTGGAGAGAAACACCAGCATGAGCATCACCTGCGAGGGGGAAGGATGGGAGGCTGACAGGCTGTAGGCAGCTGCTGTGCTTGGGGAAGCAGTAACTAGAGAGGCCATGGGGGAAGACAGCAGAGCTTGGGTTATTTTACCTAAAAGGAAATAACACAAAGAAAAAGTAAAATAGAGGCTATTCTATTACTTTTTAAGTTATTAATTTCTCCAGTGAAATGTCTGGTAAATGAGAAGTTGGTATGGGTATCATGGGGCTGGACTTTGAAAGTACAAAACCTACACCACTAATGATAAGTAAATGAGATGTGATCTCTTCAGATGCGAACAACCCAGTTAAGTCCTATGATGACACAGAGCTCAAATTCAGGATAGCTCTACTTAATTGTGCAACTCAAGAGAATATTCTAGTGGAAATTAATACAGTTTCCTTGGCCTGTGTACATACAGGACAATCAAACTCATAGTGTTTGGAGTTAGGAGTCTGGCCTAGTTACTACTGTAAATTTCTTATCGGAGGCAGATTGCTAGTGACAGAAAATGAATTCAGCTGACAAATTAGCAAAAAGCAATTACTCAGAAAGAAGCTAGAAAGAATGCTGCTGAGCGGTGGCTTGGAAAGGGTGGACTGAGACAGGGACACCACCCCTGCCTCGCCTCTCAGGCTTAGTGTGTCACTAGAATGTGACCGGTGGTGCCTCACTGCAAATATGCTTTTGTTGTACTTAAAACTGGGGGGGGGGGGGGGGGGGGGGGGCGGGAGCAGCCAAGGTGTTCAGTGTCCAAGCGCTGCAGTTCTTGGCACAGGAACTCACCTGCAGGGAATTCTAGGCAATAGCCTCCCATCGGTGGTCGGAACTGCTTCACCAGAACGATGCACTCGTAATGAAGAGTCCGCTGCAGCACCGGGATGACCGCCACACCTGTGACCAGGAAAAAAAACCAAGGAAATCCCTAATTAAACGTCCGTGAACATTTAGCACAAGGTCAAGGACAAATTCCCGCTTCACGCTAACCTCTACAGAGACAAACGTCTCACCCTGCAGCAACCCAGACTGCTGATGAAGTGACCCTGGTCTACATGCACTCATGTTTCCTTTAAGGAGTGAATCAAGTCAGGACTGCAGTTTGTGGAATATGTAGCTAGACTGGATTTGATTGTCCTAGGATCAAGGACCTTTTCTCCCAAGAAACCTTTTACGTGGCCTTAAAACAGAGACAAAACCCCATTGCGTTCTGGAAAACACAAATTGCCTACGAGGAACTCTTGGCTAACCCCTCGCCCCTGACTTTTTTGGCAGGCAAGACAGCAGCTGTGGCCAGCTACTGTTTACTTCCAGTAAAAACAGACAACAAAATGAAAAGGAAGCATGAAAGGGAAAAACAAAGACCTACTGCCCAACTTCCCTTCAACCAGAGGTGATTTTCAATCTTTGTAGTCAAGCATTTATGCCTGGGAGGGACAGTGAGATGAATGAATAGAATAATCTTTGCCTAATTCCATGGTCCTCACCAATTTATAAAGCAACTGGTCCATCATAAAGTAGGGCCAAATATTTTTCCAAATTAAAGGCTCTCACCCAGGTCCTTTGAACAGAATACAAAGTATTTCTAGAAGTCATAGTTAGACACAGTATGTGGCTTCAAAATAAACTGACTTGTATTTGGCTATAAATATTAGTATACCTTATCCCCCAAAACACTGTCCTGAGCCGTGATAACAAGCCAGAAGTTATTTATCAAGAAAGCCTGATTGGGATGCCTGGGTGGTTCATGTGGTTAAACATCCAACTCTTGGTTTTGGCTCAGGTCATGATTTCAGGGTTGTGAGATCGAGCCCCAGCTCAGCAAAGAGTTTGCTTAAACTCACTCTCCCTCTGCCCCAGCCACCCTGTGCTCACGCGGGCTCTCTGATAAATCTTTAAATTAAAAAAGAAAAGAAAGCAAGCCTGATTTAGTCACATAGCACTGCAAAAAGGAAAAGTAGGTTTAAAGATAAAAGGTCATAGTTGAAGAGAACTGCTCTGAGGTCTTGGTTAAAATAAAAAGAAGCCCGCCTCCTGCAATAATGCATGGTGACTTCCTTCATGAAGAGCTGTAATGAGTTTGCACTCCTACCATCAGCCGACTGTCCTTTCCTGGTTGTACGTTTCACAGTTTCCCAAGTTCTGTTCAGGCAGAGAAGAAAAAACAAAATCGTTAGTATTACAGGGGAGAATGTTCTTGGGTTTTCTGTCCACAGCCAGAACTTTCGGATGCAAAGCAAGCAAGTGTACTATTGATAATGGTCAAGACCACAACCATACAAGTCTATGGGAAAAGCCAACCGTGCTTTCCTGCAGCTTCTGAAAAATTTTCCAAATAAAACATGCCATCCTTCATCCAACTCTGAGGAATATCTAAGAGAAGGCCTGTAGTTTGCTTGAACTGCCTTTCAAATCGCTCACTGGAAATATTTCAGTGTGGATCATAAATCTACAGGTGAGCAGTCAGTTAAGCCATGAAGCTACTGAACAGTCAGTGCAGATTACGCCTTTATGAAAAGTCCAGCCTTTTTGTTAAAAACAAAAAATATTCAGCATAACATGAACTACTGAGATGTTATTGATGTGACCTAAAACAATTTAAGAAAGCAGGACCATTCCATTTATTAATTGAGGAATTATTAAATTTAGGCTAAGTGCTCTCTTTTGCATGTGTGAGATCTGTCTTACCTAAGGGTAAGATCATCCATAGAGGAAAAAGTTAGATAAGTAACAGCAAGTTCCTGCTCCCTTTTATATAGCTCCAGCCTGATTAGCTGTTTCTTTCTGGGAACATTGTCCTAAAATCCAGTTCTGGGTACAATTGTGTTTGAAGGGGAAGGGCATGTGAGGGAAATTCCCCTTCACTCTCTTATGCCTTAAACAGAAAGGCGGGGATCCCTGGGTGGCTCAACGGTTTAGCGCCTGCCTTTGGCCCAGGGCTCAATTCCGGAGTCCCGGGATCGAGTCCCGCGTTGGGCTCCAGGCATGAAGCCTGCTTCTCCCTCCTCCTGTGTCTCTGCCTCTCTCCCTCTCTCTATCATTCATAAATAAATAAATAAATAAATAAATAAATAAATAAATAAAATAAATAAAATAAATAAAATAAATAAAATAAATAAAATAAATAAAATAAATAAATCTATCTTAAAAAAACCCAAACAAACAGAAAGGATCAGTGATAAGAGATGATAGTGAAGAAGCAAGTCAACTTTGGATCTAAGAGAAGCAGGACATCCAAGTGGTGCTGGGGACTAGCATAGAAAAGCATCAACATTGGTCTCCCCACAGAAGAGTGGGTATGAGGAGATGGGCTGCCCAGAAGGGTCCTCGCACTTTTGACCTCCTTGTCCTTAAGGGTCAGACTGTGCCACATTTCTATGGAAAAAATCCAGGTATTTAATCTAGTTAAAAAACAAAACAAAACCTTTCTATAAACTGTAAATCTTTAAGCATTCCACCAAAATTCTAATGGCAAATGTGTCAAAATGAACCTATGAAAACCAAAAACTATTATGATAACTCACAACTGCTCAACATTCCTGTTAGTAACAAGAAGCCAACCAACAAGCAATTCTGATCAGTAAATAATACAGATTGCAAGAGACAAAACACCTTTTGGCATAGCTCTCTCTGCTGCCTCTTAAGGTTAGTTGTAAAGACTGAAGAAGACAGTGCTGGGAGCAGCACTGAAGATGCCAACCCAAATACACTAGGAAAAGGGAAACAAAAAGAGTAGCATCATTATAGTGGTTAAGATGAAGGAAAATAATCAGTAATGAGCCATAAATCATGAGCAAGGACACATAAATGCATTTATAAGGAATCCTAGACCAGGAATGCCTGAGAGCTCCAATAATCTTCAAGCGACTCTGCAAGATGGACATTTGATTGAGCCAGAAAATCTTAATCTCTATCTGCCTGCCAGCTAACCCCATACCTACAAATTCCTTGAGTGTGTTCCTATTTGTAAAACTAGGTAATTAACAGTATGTTATTTCAAAAACTTCTTATAGCTTTAAAATTCTGATTCTAGTTAAGTTCCTCCATTTTTTGAGTCCTTGTTCTAGGAAAGCCTGTTTTTCTATAACATACTGTAAGCCTAGTCAACAAACACGAGAGACAGGAATGGCAACAAAGGATGACTGTGGCTCTGTCCTGAATGTCTATAAAGGCACATATTGCCGGCAATATTCACACAACTAAAATCAATTCCATATCTTTATTCATGAATAACATGGTGGGACAAAGGATTTTCTAGCTGCTATTTCATCTTTCCTGACATGCTTACATACTGGGTAATGGATAAAACTAAGTTTATACATCAGGACCTATGGTAGGGAAGTACAGAGATTCACTCTTCAAAGCCTGACATTTTGGTATGAAATGTCAACATATTATGGAAGAGCGCCTTGAAGTCTTGGGGAAGACCTCCATGTGCAAGAACGGAGGTGAACATGCTATAAACGGTCACGTGAGTGCAGGGTATTTGGTAGGCTTAAGGGTGTACCCCTCAACTATTGAGACAGACACCCTGGAGGTGAGACCTGGATGAGAGTATTTTGGGGGCAGGTGGGGGGGAAGCCTCCAGAGGATTCTGATGCACATCTCTGATTAAGAAATGCTGGAAGAGGAAGAGGAGTCAGGTAAAGAGATGAGTTGGTGTAAACCAACACCTACTCTTTAGCTCAATTAACGTTAAGAGTCATATCTGTGTTACAAACTTAAACAACTTCATTGGGAAAAGAGCCAAACCATCTCACTACAAATTGAATTCTAATCAGTCTACATTTTCACAAATACAAGTGTATTTGAGCATACTGTGTTCCTAAAGGCTCAGGCTGGCCACATTTCTGTAGCCACTAGTTATTGTCTATTTAGTTTTGTACATTAAACTCATGTCAAGTGTTCTACTGGACACTTTTACTGTTGGACTGTGGTGTGTTCTGCTTTCTTATTTTGAAGTTTTAATTTAATAGTGCAATGGATAGCCCATTGTTTCCCCCAGCTCTCCAACACTGGCCCTTATTAATATCTTTGCTAGTTTAGTAAATGTAATTAAAGTGGTTTCAGGGATACCCTGGTGGCTCAGTGATTGAGCCTTTGGCTCAGGGTGCGATTCCCAAGGTTTTGAGATCAAGTCCCACACTAGGCTCCCCTTAGGGAGCCTGCTTCTCCTTCTCCCTATGTCTCTACCTCTCTCTGTGTGTCTCTCATGAATAAATAAAATCTTAAAAAAAAATACAGTGGTTTCAGTTACTGGCAACTCTGTGTACTTTCACAGGGATGATAAGATGTATTTCCTCAAGAAGAAACTCTGTATCCTTACCGGACTGCTTAGCAAAAGGAAAAGGTTTACCACACAACTGCCATTAATATTTTGCCCGTTTCCCTTCTCGCTTTTTCTTACATATTATTTGGAAAGAATTTAAAAGACATATATACAATATCCAATGTTGTTATCAATTTAATCCCTTGTCTCATATTGCTAGATTGTCTTTAGGATCAGCTTTGTAGAGAACTACAGAGATTTTACCAAATGAATACACTAAAAAATGGCTTCTCCATTTTTAAGTTGAAGAATACTTGATACACAATATTGTATCTGAGGTGTACAACAGTGACTCAATAACTGTACACATTACAAAATGGCCACCACAGTAAGTGTAGTCCCCATACAAAGTTGTTGCAATATCACTCTATATTCCCCCATACGCTTTTATTATGTTGCATTGTAACAATTGTTTCCCAATTTTAAAAATGGTTATGGTGCTTTCAATTTGTTTTTTGTCTTTTTAAATTTTGATGAACATTTTTTCATGCACAAATCTGACTCCAAACAGTCTTGGAGTGGGATTACTTAGGTTGGAGAGTGTCATATCTTTATGGCAATTGGTTACTGTGAAATGTTTTGCAAAACTTTCCCCCCCCCATTCACATTTGCATGAGCAAGGTTTAA
The DNA here is from genome assembly GCF_048418805.1 of Vulpes vulpes. Taxonomy (NCBI): domain Eukaryota; kingdom Metazoa; phylum Chordata; class Mammalia; order Carnivora; family Canidae; genus Vulpes; species Vulpes vulpes. The sequence continues at coordinate 108,990,374 of NC_132781.1, read as the reverse complement.
AGGATGTAAATTTTACCTCAAACCGGGCACTATTCTCTCCTTAGGCCTTCTAATTTACAAATTTAAAACTGGTGTCACCAGAAGGAGGCAGCTGGGTATGTTAATTATTCTACTGCTTTATCAGCTTAAATGAGGCTTGGCCCAAAATTTCTGGTTCATACAAATCTCCTCAGGGAGAATGGTGTTAAGATCAATTCCTGATTTGTTGCTATAACAAATTGACAACGTAATTTTATCCAGAGATTATAAGCAATCCAAACATTCTGACAATGGGAAGACACTGGATTAGAGTTTTCATTTAAGATCAAGTTTACAATGAGGAAGCTATCAGAGTTTATGCCAAATGCTAAACAGTGACCCTGAGAATCCAAATACCAAGCATTTTACAAAATGGAAAAAAACAATTTACCTTATTTTACCAGTAGGATCCATGTATGTTGTTTTTTCAAGCTTGACCCATTTTCCTTCTGAAATTAACTAAAAGGAGACATTAAGTTGGGAGACTTTCAAACTGAGGATTTTATTTAGAAGGTTTGTTTTCTTTCAGATTTTCTCTGCCTGGCCCTCCCAGTAATGACGTTTCCCTCCCAATAGTCTGTGTGCAGGTTTTCAGTTCAATGTAAGGAAAGGTTTTTTTTTTTTTTTTTTTTTTTTCCCTGAAGGGTGGTTCTGCTGCTTTTTTGGATGTGATACTGAAAAGTGAAAAGCGATGATAATTGAAAAACTCTTGAGGTGGTGGGTAGGAGGGTGGAGAATGAGGACCGAGGAATGAGGATTTTTCTGGGACCTAGTGTTCTACCCTCGGAGCTGGGAGCTCGTCAACATAGGTGTGTTTAGCAGGTAGAGACTCATGGAAAGACACCATGTCCAATGACTGCATTTCCAGGGACACATGGGTTTCCCACCCCATCTGAGACAAGTGGCCCAGGATTGTTCCGCCTAGACATGGAGTTTCAGTTACCAGAACTAACTTACCTATGTCACTATACTGAACTGACAGGAGAGTTTCACTGTGGACATAGAGCAGTAGCCTTTTTCTTACTATCCTATCTTTCACTTCTGGCCAGCAGCAACCTAAAAATTACCAGCAGATCTATTCACAGACCACATGGAAAGATTTTTAAATCGTAAATAACTGCAGGAAGGTGTCAAGATCAGAGTTCCAAGATGAAAGTTTTAAAATTTATCCACTGCAATGGTTCCTGCAGAAAGAGACTTATTAAAAGCTAAACCAAATAACAATGTAACTAACGCATACATTAGTTCTGGAATTCTGACAACTAACAACTTAGATTCTTATTGTTCTTAAACATCTGTATCAAGACCATAAATAGCTAAGATGTGATACTTAAGTATGTAATGTCTAAAATTCTAAAACTCAAGAATAAGACTTATTCTTCTACCCAGGGAAACTCTGAATAAAATTTGAGTATTTTTGAATTGCCAAAATCCACTTTAGAAACAGCCTCCATTTCATTAGCACATATAATTAAGAGCAACACTGTTCCTCCCACACAAGAGCAAAATGTCCTAAAAAGGGAGCAGGAATAATGTTTAAAAATTGTCTTTACAGGACAGCCCAGGTGGCTCAGCGGTTTAGCGCTGCCTTCAGCCCGGGGCCTGATCCTAGAGACCCGGGACTGAGTCTCGCGTCGGGCTCCCTGCATGGAGCCTGCTTCTCCCTCTGCCTGTGTCTCTGCCTCTCTCTCTCTCTCTCTCTGTGTCATGAATAAATAAATAAAACCTTAAAAAAAAAAAAACGGTCTTTATGAATTAAATACAAAAAAAGAAAAGAATTAAGCATCTGAAACCACAGTTTATACATTTCATTTAAACTCAGCTCTCTGTGGGGAGAGGGAAGGGAACTGAAAAAGAACTTATACCTCCTCTGAGATAATAGACTGTTTGGTATTTTGAGAAGGATCCGCTGGTTCTCGGTTCTCCATTTTCAAACTAGTCTTTATAGTCTTCAAGCACGAAGTTCACGCTGTAAGATAATAAGATTTGTTTAGGCTACGTTTATTTTTCTGAATTAAACATTTGTCCAAAGGCCACTGGTCAAAGTACTTAAATGATGAAAAACTTATCTGTCATCGAAGCTGCTTTTGTCACGTGAACCTGGAAAACCTGCCCTAGACGGAACTTAAAAGCCAAGGTCCTAGGAAAACATCCAGGAAAGAACCTACAGCCATCACAGTTAGATTTAGCCCAAGTTAGCTAAGCTCCTACTGGGCAGGGCACTAGGCACTTACATTAGACACTTTTGGATTTTCTGACTCCAAATTTAAAAACTTTCCAAGGAGAAAACAATAGAAAAATTGTATACCACTCCTCATTCTCACACCTTAACTATTGACCCTTATCTATCTTCTACAGCTAAACTGTAGGAGTGGTTTGAGCTGGCTGTTTCTACCTCCTATATAACTTTTTTTTTTTTTTAACCTTGTGATAAATGAATACACCATTTTAATAATTTCAAAATGTGCAATTCAGCAGAATTAAACACATTCATATTGTAGTTGCTCACTCACTTTAAAGTTTGTCTTTTAAAGATTTTATTTATTTTTTCAGGAGAGACCCAGAGAGAGAGAGGCAGAGATGCAGGCAAAGGGAGAAGCAGGCTCCATGAAGGGAGCCTGATGCAGGACTTGATCCCAGGACCCTGGGATCCGGACCTGAGCCAAAGGCAGACACTTAACTGCTGAGCCACCGAGGCATCCTTCACTTTAAAGTTTTATCATGTATTGAAGTCACAGCTGTACATGAGTTGATGAGTACCACTAGGTCTGTTGTGGAAAGAGCATGTCCCATCCCATTTGTTGTATACTACTACATCCTCTATTCTTGGCTTGTTCTCCTGTTTCTGTACCCGGAGTGTCTGAAAATCTTTCTCTGCCCCTCATAGTGGATTGAATTACCTGGTTGCATATAGAAATAAGTGCTGAAAATAATTTTCTGCTGGAAATATGCAGGCTTTGCTCAGTTATCTTGCTTTTGGTGTTGCTGCTGTGAAATCGGAAGCCATTCTGATTCCTGATCCCTTCTCTCTGTGGCCTATTTTCTTTCTCCGGAAACTTGTAGTTACATCTTCATACTGATATTATATTGGGTACTCAAATAGGTCCTTCCTTTTTTTTTTTTTTTTTCTGCAATGTAGTTGTCATACAATATTATATTAGTTTCAGATGTACAACATTGTGGTTCAACATTTACACATATTATGAAGTCATTCCCAGGAAATCTCACTACCATCTGTCATCATACAAACTTGTTACAATATTATTAACTATATTCCCTATGCCATACATTGCATTCCTGTGTCTTAATTATTTTATAACTGGAAGTTTATGCCTTTTGTTTGTTTCTTTAAAGATTTGAGAGAGATAACACGTGAGTGCACGCAAGTGGGGTGGGGCAGAGGGAGAGAAGAATCTCAAGCAGATTCCCAGCTGAGCTCAGAGCCCGATGCGGGACTCGCTCTCACAGCCCTGAGATCAGATGGAATCAAAAGTTGCACGTTTAACAGACTGAGCCACCCAGGTGCCCCTGTAAGTTTGTCCCTTCAATCCCCTACCCTTGTTTTGTCAAATGGGTCCTTTCAATCTGGAATCTATACTGTGCTTCTTTATGGGGAACTTTTCATGAAATATTTCACTGATAATCTCTTGCCCTCTATTTTCTCTGTTTTTTTCTTTTAGGAACTGATGTTTAGCTGTTAGACTTCCTGAACCCATCCTCTGTCTTGTCTTTCTCATTCCTATTTTTTGTTTCCTTGTTATTTTACCTACAGTTCTCAGTGGCTACTCTAACCCTTTAACTACTCTTAGGTTGTAAAGTTCCTTAATACCTACCTTCTAATGGTAGCTCCAGGGAAAATACAGATCATCAAACATCATCTCTCCTACCAACTGTCTTTGAGGAAAGAATGTCTTTGTTTCTTTTGAGATCTACAGTAATAATTAAACCACCCATCACATTTGCAATTTTTTTTTTTATCCCAGACAGTTAAGTATGCTCCATCCTAAAATACAACCAACAAAACAAACACATTTAACCTTTTCACGACCCTGTTCTCTCCTTCCGCCTTGCTGGACTTCTTGAAAGACCAGATGACACTACTGTGTGTATTTATTCAACCCTGTGCAGTCTACTCCTCTACCATCTGCCCATCGACTTCACCTACCCATCATCCCCAAGCTAGAAATAGAGGTAGCTCCAATCCCTTATTCTCTTTCACCGACTTATAATTTATCCATTGCAAGCCCTAAAAATTTTGCCTCTAACATTTCTTAAGAGTGTCCTAACCCTACCATCAGAACTCTGGCTGAAAACCTTGATGTCTCCTACATGGGATGAAATTTCCAAATCCATCTCCTGGACACTAGATTTTTACGTTGTCCAGTGTTCAACATTGCTCACAGTTGTGTTGGTATAGAATCTCCCTAAAATCACTGCTGAATAAATGAAGGGAGGAAAAAAATGATCTGACTGGGTTAGTCTAGAGGGCCATTCTGTTCCTAAGAATTAGGTTAGTTTGGGGCCTGCTGAGACTTATTTTGAAGAATGATTCCTTGTCTACTTGTCGTTATTTAACTTAAGCTCAATTTCAAAATTATCTTGGCACATAGGTAAGAGATTCACACTTCCTGAATACAAAAGTTACTATAAAAGCCACAGCTATCAAGATGGTGTGGGTACTGGCAAAAGGATAGACAATATAAACTGACAGAACAGAGTCCAGAATTAAAATCACAAATTTATGGTCAACGAGTACCACCATTCAAGGGGGGTAAAGAATATCCTTTTCAAGGGAGTGTTCTGGGCTCAGATGTATACATTCACAAGAATGAAAACGAGCCTCATGGGTGCCTGGTGGTCTGGTCGGTTGAGCGTCCGACTCTTGATTTCAGCTCAGGTTGTGATTTTGGGGCCATGGGATTGGGCCCTGTGTTGGCGTCTGCACTCAGCATGGTCTGCTGGAGATTCTCTCTCCCTCTCCCTCTGTTCCTCCTCCTGCTTGCACATGTGTGAGGTCTCTCTCTCTCTGTAAATAGGTGGAATATTTAGGAAAAAAAAAGAAGAAAATGAATTTCTACCTAACATTGTATATAAAAATTAACTCAAAATGGATCAAAGATATAAGAGCTAAAAGCTACAAAACTCTTAGAAGAAAGCATAAGTGTAAATCCTCATGATCTTGGGGTAGGCAATAATCTCTTAGATCTAACACATAAAGCAGAAGCAATCAAAGAAAATACAAATGAACTGGACTTTAGGTATGCCTGGGTGGCTCAACAGTTGAGCGTCTGCCTTCAGATCAGGCAGGGATCGAGTCCTGCAGGAGCTCCCTGCAGGGAGCCTATTTCTCCCTCTACCTAGGTCTCTGCCTCTCTCTCCCTCTGTGTCTCTCGTGAATATATAAGGTCTTTTTCTTTAACAAAAAGAAAAATTGGACTTCATCACAATTAAAAACTTGTGTTTTACATTCAAATTAGTAAAAAAACAACCCAGAGAATGGGAAAAACAGTTTACAAATCTGATAGAATTGTATCTGAAATATGCAAAAAAACCTCTTAAAACACAATAATTAAAAGACAACCTAATTAAAAATAGGCAAAGGATCTGAATAGACATCTTCCCACAGAAGATACACAAATGGCCAATAAACACATGAAAATATGTTCAGCACTTTTAGCTATCAGAGGAAGGCAAATCAAAACCACAATGAGATACCACACTTCATCCCTATTATGATGACTACAATAAAAGTTGGATAATAAAAAGTGTTGGGGATCCCTGGGTGGTTCAGCGGTTTGGCGCCTGCCTTCAGCCCAGGGCGTGATCCTGGAGTCCCATGTCGGGCTCCTTGCATGGAGCCTCCTTCTCCCTCTGCCTGTATCTCTCATGAATAAATGAACAAAATCTTAAAAAAAAAAAAAAGTGTTGGTGAGGATGTGGAGAAACTGGGACCCTCATACATTGCTGGAAAGAATGCAAACAGTGCAGCCATTTTGGAAAACAATCCTCAAAAGGTTAATAACAGAGGTCCCATATGACCCAGCAATTGCACTCCCAGTATGTACCAAAGAGAGGTGAAACATATGCTCTTATGAAAACTTGTACACAAATGTGCATCACAGTATTATTCATAATAGCCTCAGGTGAAAACAACCTCAATGTCTACCAACTGAAGCACAGATAAGAAAATGTGGTATATCCATTCGATGGAGTAACATTCACCCATAAGAAAGAGTGAAGTACTGATACATGCTACAAGATGGAGGAACCTTGAAAACATTATGCTAAGTGAGAGAAGCCAGATACAAGAGGCCAAATATTGTATGCTTCCATCCAGAAGAGCAAATCCAGAGATACAGAAAGCAGATAGTGGTTGCCAAGGGACTTGGGGTAAGGAGAGACTAGGAAATAACTACATAGGAGTATAGGGTTTCTTTTTGATGACAAATGTTCTAGAATTAAATAGTGGTGATGGTGGGGCGCCATCTTGCAAATACACTAAAAACCATGGACTATTACAATTTTAAGAAGGTGAATTTTATGGTGAATTACATCTCAATTAACAACAACAACCTTTGCAGTCTTAAAATCCCCAAGGGACAAAGAGTTGGGTTGTTGAAAGCCACGTTAGGTCCAAAGATTGGCAAAGCCTAGGAGACTAGTTCAAAGAGCTTTCCTTTGATCTCAACAGGATAGTAATGTGCAGCACCACTGTACCCAAGCAATCATTTTACTGTCCTCTGGGTGTTTATTTTGCCTGACACTCAACATCTATTTCTGTTGTAAAATTAAATGTATTTCTGTTGTATTATGAAGATGTAATCAACATTGTTGTTTGCAGAGTATTTTGTGGGCAAACCTAGGAATTCAATTTCCAGTAGGGACTTTGGCAAAGAAGCAAAACTTGAGGACTTAGGTAAGAAAAAGCAATTTTATGCTAAAGAAATAAAAACCACTTAATGAAGACGAGAGAAAGAAACATGTATACATTTTCACACTCTTTTAAACCATGAAGAAGTATGCACAAACTGTGATAATGTTCATGAAAAACAAACATTGACTGTGTATCTTAGGTAACTTGGCTAACACACCCTGTGGCAGACCCACTGGCAGTGAGGTTGTGTCCTTGGCGCTAGGACAGCAGAAAGACCCTGCCCTCCAGGAGCTTACTTTCTGGTGGGAGAAAAATGAGGAACAATATACAAAATTTATATTGGAGACTCTAAATTTTACAGAGAAAGATTCGGAAGGGTAAGAAGAGTAGAAAAGGTACGGGGGGTGGTGGTGGTGGTGGTGGTGGTGGTGGTATCTTTATGGCGTGATCAGGAAAGTCCACATTAGTTTGGTGACATCTGAACAGAAGCTTAAAAGTTAATAAAGCAGTAACCTACATGGCTATTTAGAGACAGTCATTTAGAACAGTGACTATATGCCCAAAGCATAAAAAAAGAGGCAGTTATTCCTGGTAAACTTTTAACCAGCATTGGTTTACATATGACAAATAATCTACATTGTTACAGGCGATCAAAGTAGTATGCTGACCGAGATGAAAACAAACGATAGCTACAGTCAAAGGTTGGCTAGTGATCCTGCCTGTGCGGTCTCTAGACCCAGATAAAAGAATTTTCTCCACCTAGATTTTTATCTTCCAGATTTCCACTCCCTGCTATTAGTAACATATACGTCACAGAAGGAATATTTCCTCTGCTTTTAAGTCTATTACGTAAGAGAAAATAGTTTTTAGGCACCCAAGTGACCTGAGTGCACAACGTAATCTGTCTAAAATGGTGCATGATGCCTGGATGAAGTTAGATTTCTACCTCCTTTTGAAAAAGCCCCGGTCGTCCCCAGGTGAGTATCTTTAGGGGCAAAGGAGCCACCAGCTCTTTCAAATTTACGTACAACTTTAAAACATTTAAATTATCTGCTACATTCCCTTAAATTTTTATCTTTATTAAAAAAAAATTTTTTTTTATCTTTATTAGTTTCTCTCAGATTGTCAAAGGGACTGTTGATGGCCAAAAGGTGAGCAAGTACTGTTCTGAAGGATAGTCCCTCATCTGGTACTCCTCATTTAACAGGTTAAACTCCATTACAACACAGTTTTAGTAATCAGAAGACGAATTTTTGGTCAACAAATGTTAAGCTATAAACAGCTGTTCCCAACAGATTATATTAAAAAATATTTAAAGTAGCATGTTAGAGAGCTAGAAAGACAAAAAAACTACACACATAAATTACAAAAAAAGAAAGAAAGTAGCAAACGGGGCTGGGCCTCTCCAGGGTAATTACTTGGAATGCAATCAGCCCCCAGAGGCAACGGTATTTTGTAGCAATCTGCTGACAGTGTAAATAACCCAAAAATGTGGTTAAAGGGTGATTTCAAAGGTATATTCTTTATTCTGTGATTCGCAAAATGTTCGGGATTATAAAATCATCTAAAAAATACTACTCAGGGATCCCTGGGTGGCTCAGCGGTTTAGGGCCTGCCTTTGGCCCAGGGCGTGATCCTGGAGACCCAGGATCAAGTCCCACGTCGGGCTCTGGGCATGGAGCCTGCTTCTCCCTCTGCCTGTGTCTCTGCCTCTCTCTCTCTCTCTATGCCTATCATGAATAAATAAATAAAAATATTTTTTTAAAAAATAAAAAATGCTACTGAAACAGAAAAAGAATATTATTTCTAGCACCATTTCAAAACCAGAAGCTAAGTGGTGCCATTTGGGGACCAGTCCCTACAAGGAAGGCAGTGCAGAAAGAAACAAGGCTCCATTGCATGCTGCACCCTTGTCTCAGTTACTGTGATAGAGTTCTCCTGAGCTCACTCAACGCTATTTTTAGATTTAAAAGTAAAGTGTAATGTAAATTTTATCCACCTCATTAGCTAGAATTTCAAGTCATCTACATTTTGCTGCTAGGCTGCTATAATGTGTGTTATACTTCAAAGAATACCTGTGTACCTAACGTGTTCTACTGTTTTAACTCACATAATCTGTTTTATGTGGATTTAGTTTGGTCTGAACACTGAAGGTCTATGATGTGTTAACTGTACGATTTTTCCAGGGCACCAAAACCTTTTGTGAGGGAAAACATCACAGGATTCTTAGAACTGACATACAGTGGTAGGCAGGAGGCTAACTGGCTCTGTGAACATGGGCAGTTCACATGTTTGAGTACACATACATACACACACTAAATGCAAACTGACAATGTAACCCTGCCCTTGGGGACCTCATAGTTCAACTCACAAAGAACCAGAAGGGTAAATGCCTATTATAGAGATAACGCAATACCAGAGTGTAAGTGAGCAACAAATCACATCCACTTGGGAGGCAGGGAAAGTAGCAGACTGTGAAAAGGCTACTACTACCAAGAAACCATTTCATATTAAGATATGACTTAGATACCAAGAAGTCAGGGAAAGCATTTCACGTAGAACCACAGGAAAAACAGACACTAATAGGGGAAGGGTTAAGAAATTACAATAGAGTTTGGCAAGCTCTGTGGTCATCAACCTTTCCCTCCCACCCTCTCCAAAACAACAACAACAACAACAACAACAACAACAAACCCCTGCAAACAAACTACCATGTAATGGATGACGTTAACGTCTGCAGAGCAGCCCGGGTGGCTCAGCGGTTTAGTGCTCCCTTCGGCCCAGGGCCTGATCCTGGAGACCCAGGATTGAGTCCCACATCAGGATCCCTGCATGGGGCCTGCTTCCCCCTCTGCCTGTGTCTCTGCCTCTCTGTGTCTCTCATGAATAAATAAAATCTTAAAAAAAAAAAAATTAACGTCTGCAAACACATTTTCAAGGGCTAACGCAGATTTAGCTGGACATCTGCTCCTTCCTCCAAATTTCAGGGCAAATAAAGCACCCAACAACTCCAAGTGGCATGCCACAAGCTCTTGTTACTATGTGAGCTCCTCTTGGGGATAGCACTTAGAATTCTCCACTGAAGGGAGGAAGAGAAACAGTTACATTTTCACAATCTTGGGTATTTCAGTATTAGTAACAACCCCTGGATTCAGGTTAAGTGGGAGGGGGAGCTTGCACTCAGCCTTCTCATTAAGTTATTACCATACTGGAATCCCTGCAGTTTACTGAGATTGCAAAGTATAGCAAAAATCACAAGATACAACATGTTGGTAACACTCTCCCAAGTAAAAGTTGAGTACTGTAAACATCATTCATGTTCGACCGAATAAAAGGTGTAGAGGCTCAAATCATAAGCGAAGCTTCTGACTGACCAAGGTCAGACACTTGGAACAGTTAATGATTGGATTGAGACCTTTCCAAAAAGGCATTTTGAAAGAAATTAAGCAGGAAAGGATTAATATTTGCAAAAGTAACTTTATGACTGTGTAAAGTCAAGCATCAAATGCCGAGGCCTGCCTATGATGCCATTCCATATTCTTTCAGAATAATTACACAGAAAAGCCTTATAATGACTTATAATGAACAAGTAATCAATTAGTATAGTTACATTTAATAGCCTTGGTTATAATCATAAAACTTTTAAAAAATTAGTTTTTTTAAAAAAGGTATTTTGAAAAAATAAAAAATAAAAAGGTATTTTGATCATTCCTTCTTTTGTTATGGTGCAAGTTTGGTATCCACATCAGATGGATCCACTTTAAGTGAATTTTCCTTTACTGACAATTATCCTCAGATAATCAAGACTTCCTGTAATTTGTTAATTATGGAAAGCCACTGAGTTTCTTTTCTTTTCCGGCAGATGAGGGGGTTGGGGGAGCAGAGAGGGAACTAATGTTTTACTGAAATTACACTACTTGGTGATTTATGATCATTACATTTAGTTTGGGCTGTGAACTAATTACCCTTGGGAAGGCTAATTGGTTACAGTCCTATAGTAATGACACAGTAAAGAACCTCCTACAATAGCCCAGGCAAGAGATACCATAGGTTTGGTCCAGGGTGGTAGCAGTAGCAAGGAAACAGACTTAACTCCCTGCACATGAAACTTTATTACTTGTCTCAAACCAGTGTCTAGGGAAGGGGTTTTCAAAGCTAATTCCAAGGAGATGTTCTTAAAGGACATTGGGACATCAGGAGAAAGGGGTAGTACACTGTTCAAATATGGACACACTGAGTTAGAGATGTTGGTAAGACATCCAGGTGGATAAAACCAGCAGGCAGATGGAAGTATTAATTTAGACGCATTAGTCACGTTCTGGGATTCAGAGACGGAAAGGTTTCTTCATTATTTAATTTGGAATCGTACAATAAAGCCCTTCCCCCACAGTCACTTAGCTACTGGTATCTTTAGGCCTGCGTGAGAAAAAGCAACTATTTCCACTGTTGTAAAAGGTTTTATCGAAGAAACGAGTATAAACACTTCATTGGCTAAGTGAAAAGACAAACACGGTGGCTAAAAGAATAATCGAAGGGAATTTAGCTGCGTCCGTTCAAAATACTGGAGCGTGTTTGTAATGTTGATTTATTTGGGACTACTAAACTGTGTAAACTGTGTAGCTAGTCAACTTAAAAATCAACCGTAATACTAAAAAAAAAAGCCACGAACTCACCACTTCCAAAGTGTATGTAGAGCCCGAGGAACAGACATCTGTAACAAATTCCCTCCCTGTAGTGTTTTAAGTCTACAAACTTGGCTGCTTCTCTACAAATAACCAGTTCTGTATTAATGCTTCACAGCTGCCTCAACCTCTGCAACTCGTTTCCTGGGCCGTTAAACAGAGGACTCCTCCCAGAAGGACTATAGTCCCAGTTGCTACTTAATCTTCTATGCACCCATCAATTCTTATCTTCAACAGAAAAAAAAAAAAAAAAAAAAAAAGCCTTGCTTCAATGCACCCCATCCGTGCTAGCATTTTCCTCCAGCAGCAACCTGTTTACTTCTAGGTCAAATCAAAACGAACAGTTAGGGACGCCCGGGGGGGGCTCAGTGGTTGAGCATCTGCCTTTCACCCAGGACAGGATCCCAGGATCCAGGATCCAGGCCCACATCAGGCTCCCTGCATGGAGCCTGCTTCTTCCTCGGCCTGTGTCTCTGCCTCTCTCTCTCTCTGTATATCATAAATAAATAGAATAAATGAATCTTTAAAAAAAAAATAGGCAGAGGAGCCTGCAATTATCCTCACCAATCCTTTTTTCTTTCTTTCTTTTTTTTTTTTTTGAAGAGGCCTGTTGTCCGTGCAGGTTCCCACCTCCACCTAACCTGCAACCGCCGGCACGGACCCTGCCAGTGTGCAGGTTTTTCAGCGAAGTCCCTAAAAATAACGCGCGCCCTGGGCGGACACAGCGCCGACTGGGGCTGGGACGGCGCGGCCGCAGCAAGCGAGGCCGGGGGGCAGAGGCGTCCTTCTCGGCAGCCAGCATCCCACTCTTCGGAAGACGCGCACGCACAGAAGTGAACTTTTCAACGCTTCTAAACGCTTCTACGATTCTACGGGTCTGCTCGCCCTCTGATACGTCGCGACGGAGTGATGGAGAAAAGAGCTTTTTTTTTTTTTTTTTTAAGTGATCGTGCAAATTTGCAAACCTGCCTGGAGTAGGATTCGGGAATGCAGCCTCGCGGCCCGGCGACACGGGCGGGCAGTCCGGCCGCAGGCTTGCAGGCTTGCAGGCTTCCAGGCTGCTGGTCCGGCAGGGCTGGGACACGGGGTTCCTACGCTCAACGGAGGCGCCTCTCCTCCTGCGTCGGTTTCCCCCCAATTTCAGCAGCGTCCGGCCACGATTCCGTCTCTCCCTCCACGAACCCAGAGGCGCCCCCCCGCGCCCCCCGTTAGCAGATGCTCCCAGCACCGCGCTGCACGGACAGGTCACCGCGGCGCTCCCCGCTCTCTCCCCTCCGAGCAGCCCCGCCCTCCCCCCGCACCCCTCCCGGGCTCGGGTTTCCCCGGAGCCCCCCCGCCCCCCCCCGGGTCCCCGGAGCCCGCTCCGCAGACCGGGACACGCGCGCGGCGGTCCGCCCTCGCCCCCCTCCCCTCACGCCGGGGGCCCGCGCCCACGTGCCTACCCCGAGGCGCGGCGTCAAGCGCAGGGCACTCCTCGGGGGACCGGGACGAAAGAAGAAAGCGCGACCCCGAGGCAGCAGCCTCCGAAGACCCGATGCTACCGCTTCAGGCACAGCCGCACCTCGCGGTGGCCAGAGGAGCGCCCTCGGCCCCTCCCGGCTCCCGTAGAGGCCCCGCCCTCAACCCCGCCTGGGGAAATCACCTTCCGGGGCGGTGCGCGGCTCAGCATCCCCCCTCCCGTCCCTCCTCCTCGCCACTTCCGGAATTCCTTTCCCGAGCCGCGGGCGCGTTGTGCGTGTGCGCATGCTCGCGCGTGTGTGTGCGCGCGTCCGACGCGCTCGTGAAAGGACGCCCCGCGAGCTTCCTCGCTCGCGTTCCCGCTACCACCGCCTTCCTTGACGGACCGGAAGAGTGCTTGAGCCAAAACAGCTCGGCGGCGACTTCCGGGACGGGAGACCTGGGTTCCGGGAGGGGGCTTGGAAGGAGAGGGAGAGGGAGCGGCGGCGGCAGCGGCGGCGGCGGCTGGAGGATGAAGAAGGAGCATGTGCTGCGCTGTCAGTTCTCCGCGTGGTACCCCCTGTTCCGAAGCCTTACTATCAAGAGGTGAGCGCGGAGGGGCTGCGCCGGGGCGATCGGCGATGGGGAACTGCGACATTTTGGGGCGAGTCTTAGCTCCGTTCCGCGCGCCCCCCCCCCAAAAACAGGCCTGAGAGCGATTGGACGGGAGCGCGGGTGCGGAGATTCCGAGTTGCTGGTGGGATTTCAGGGGCGGAGGCGGAGGAGGCTGGCCCCGGCGTTCCGGGGGCTGCGCCGCGGGACGCAGCGGGGCGTTCGCGGGGCCGTGAAGGTCAGAGGCGGGGGACGCGGGGACGGAGCGGGCTGAGGCCCGGGGTCCGCGTCGCCGCCCCTAGACGTCGCTTCGCAGGGGACTTCCTGGCGCCCGGCCTCCGGGGTGCGGGGTGCGCGGGGACAAGCGAGCACCGCGAGCGGAGCCATGCCTGGACAAGGAGCGGAGCAGACTCGGTTTCCTGGTCCCCTGGCCTCCAGCGGGGAAGCCGGCCTGGGTCTGCAGGCGGGCCGAGGAGTAACTGTGTCATCCTGCCCCCCGGGCCGTTCAAGGTAAAGAGAGGCAAGGCGGCTGGAATAGCCCGAAGTGTTCCAGGACGATCGTTACATCTGGAGGATGATGAAGGAGCAGGCTTCCACGCAGGAGGAGGCAGAGATCAAAGAAGTGCATGTTCACCGACAGGATTTTTCTGTAACTTGCCCGCTTCCCCTTTAGGCCACCCAGAGGAGCAGGTATTTATAGACCAACTGTCCTTTTCCCGTTTAGGCCTCTTGGTGCAGAGTGTGAATAGGGAGAGGGAAACGGTTTTGTTTTCTTTTTTTTTTAAGATTTTATTTATTTATTCATGAGAGACACAGAGAGAGAGAGAGGCAGAGACACAGGCAGAGGGAGAAGCAGGCTCCATGCAGGGAGCCCGACGTGGGACTGGATCCAGGGACCCCGGGGTCATGACCTGGGCCAAAGGCAGATGCTCAATCGCTGAGCCACCCAGGCGTCCCCCCGAGGGAAACGGTTTTGAAATCCTGAGGGCATAAGGAGATTACTCAAAGGACGGCAGTTCTTCTCAGGTACATAGAGTCTGCTCCCAGGTGGAGGTTAGAGCAGCTCAGCTCAAAGGAAGATAATCTTTGCATTTGAAGGTGGTTGGAGTGCAGCCAAAAGGAAAGGAGGGGCTTCAGCAGCAGCAGTGGACGTTACACGCAGATGGAGAAGTGATCTGCCCTCATGATAATCCAGTCCTTTGTACCTTGTATAATTGAAATAGGCTTTGGGTTTGACATGGTGAGTTATTTGCTTTGGTGTGACTGAAGGGGTGTTTGTGAACCTGTCAGACGTTTCACACTGAGTTCACGTGAACTGACCTGCAACTCTCTGCAGGTGCCTTGTGTGACCTCTGGCATAGTTGGCCTTCCCCTCCAGCAGAGGATAGCGGTTCAAGAACTGGATCCTGGAATCAGGGCCCTCTGTCTGGCTTTGAATTTTGGTTCCCCCTGCTTCTTGAGCAAATTGCTTAATCTCTCTAAGCCCCATCTGGAAATTTGAGAAAATAATAGGATTGTCATGGGAATTAGATGGGACATTTAAAATGCTTGCCACAGTTTCTGGCATGTAGTAAACACATGGAGACACTGCCTGTTGTTACTTTTTTTTTTTTCTTCTATTTATTCACGAGAGACAGAGAGAGAAAGAGAGAGAGAGAGGCAGAGACACAGGCAGAGGGAGAAGCAGGCTCCATGCAGGGAGTCCAACGTGGGACTCAATCCTGGGTCTCCAGGATCACACCCTGGGCCAAAGGCAGGCGCTCAACTGCTGAGCCACTCCGGGGAGCCTCTCATTGTTACATTTTGGATTTAATCAAAGCTCTTTGGAAGCAAAATAATTTTAGTTCATTTAGAATGTGTACCATTCATATGAAGCTCAGAATGACAGATAAAGCAAGAGGTGGGATTTTCTGTAGAGCCCACAACTAAGCCATGTTTCCTGACTCTGTTCTTGACTCTGTCTTTAAACTGTTTCTTTAGTCTGTTTAGTTGTGCGGTCATATCACTGGATCCAAATACGTGCCAGGATATCCCTGCACAACCTGGGCCAATGCAGTGGGAGCTGTATTAGCTTTGTCATTGTCATTGTCAGCTTTAATGCTGAGATCATTTTCTTGTTACTGACTCAGCATTATTTTTCAGTGTTTATTAATCACGGTTCAAAAAATGATTAGGTGGATAAGAATACAAGTTTATTTTTTTGACAAGTTCTGGAATTTTGACTCAGGCTTAAGAATCATGAGCTAGATGACTTTGGGCCCCTTTACCTTTCTAAATCTGTTACTTTTCTCAAACATAAAGGCTATATTAAATAATCCTTTAAAGGCTCTTTTTACCTCAAAAATTGTATCAGAATAACTTGTCCATATGTATGTAATTATATTCACTTGAATGGGATATGGAATAGGGTGTTGGATATATAAGGTATTGAATAGGTTATAGAATGAGATAAGTACTTTGTCACTTAATTCATTTACATCAGTCAGGCCTCATTGTATTCTCACCTGTACTTGTGTTTCAAGACCGAACTAAATTCTTCTCTGACAGCCTCACTAGCTTTGTGTAGAGCTTGCCTGGCAATGACTTGTTTGTGGCCCCCAGTCTTTCAGGCACAGTTCCTCTTCTTCTGAATTTGGTAGCCCTTGGTACATACCTCCTCACCTGGGACAACACCTAACATGCTGCTGTACTGTGATTTTTTTTTTCTTTTGTATTTTTCCCCCTCATAGGCTTTGCATTCTTAATGGAACCACTTGGGTATTCTCCTTGACTTGCATAACTTAATGCACGATACCCTCATTAGGATGACTTCAGAACTGGGACTGTAGAACTCAGTGATCCATGAGAAGTAAGCAGAATCTAACTCCACGCCAGCCACTATTTTTAAGAGTTGAAGACCCTCCAGCAGAAAGAATATGCAAAGAATTCAGCATAGAATCCAACAGGAAACAGTTGTTTAGAATCCAGTCAGGGTTGATGCCACCCGGAGGGAAAGTCCAGGTTCAAATCAGACCTGAGAATTAGTGTAACTCAAAACAAGGGATGTGGACTCTGAAATGATCAATTTGGGGACTTAGAGACATGACCAGCAGAAAAGAGGGCTTGTGTGCTCTCATCGTGGTTGGGAATACCAGCCTAGATGTCTAGGAACTGGCATCTCTGCCAGCATTTTTCAGGCTCAGGCTCCTGAGAAGGTAAACCTCAAAAATTCTCTTGGAAAATGAGTAAGAAAACTTTTCAAGTTTTAAGATACTATTGGAATGTGCGCAAGAGCCTTAGATTGCACTTAGGCTTTAGTTTGCTGGCTTGGTTATAAGTTAAGTATTTGGGAAGGCTTATTTGTGATTAGACAACTGAAATATTTAAAAATAAAACTGAATAGGTTCTTTTGATAACAGAATTAAAAATTCTAGAGCAACATTTAAGTTTCAAAGGCTCACTTGAAATTGTTTAAAACTTAGCAGATTTACAAATAGAATAGGAAGATCTGATAGTTGACCTTGAAAGCCTGAAGAACTAGACTTTTGAATGTGAAATTGTAAATTTGATAAATCAGATATTAGTCTTTAAAACTGAAATAGCCCACAAATAATGTTTTCTATGCACAGAAGCCATTTTTAATTTGCCAGAATAAATAAATAAATAATAATATAAATAAATAAATAAGTAAATAAATAAATAAATAAATAAATAAATGATGCGTAAGTCGATGGTGTTCTCGTACCTCTATCTAAGCAGGCCATCATTTCTTTTTATTGTTTAAAGAATATGTGCCTCAAAGTGATAGCATTACAATAGCAGAATTGCTTGATGATTTATGATCACAGAGCAAAAAACAAATGATCCCATGAGATTTTGAAGTGACTTCCAGGTACGGCTTTACCGTCCCTTAATTATCTGAAATGAATTAAACTAAAGCAGCTTTATGGCTCTGGCAGTCAGTTGAACAAAAGGCCACCCCAACTCATCCAGACACATCATGAATTCTTAGCCTCTTGTGTGCATTGCCAACCAAAGAATGGTTTCCAAATCTTAAGTCTGCCTCTGCCCTCTGTCTTAAGAAGATGGTCAGATGCTCTTTCTCCTTTGTTTGCTGCATTTCCTGTGTTGCTGCAAATATCTGCTGGTGTCTGATTTCTTAAAAAAAACGGGTACTCACTCAAAGTGCTCTTGAGCTTCTGCCTTTTGTGCTGTAAATTTATGGTTCTTGGGATTTGACTGGTTTTGTTTCTTGACCCTGATTGTGGTAATACATGAGTTGCAGTTAGTTTAACCACAAGATTTATTCATATTATTCTAATTTTTAGTGTGCTGTTACCAAATGTGTATCATTAACATTTCGCACTTGATAGTAAACATAAAGGGAACAAGTAATAAATTAATTGGGTTTGGAATTTTTTCTCTCTACTTATGGTTGGTCTTTTTAAAATGATGCCTTTTTGGTAAATGCTTTTTTTTTTTTAATTTTTGTTTTTAGTGTCATTCTTCCACTTCCTCAGAATGTGAAGGATTATTTACTTGATGATGGAACTCTGGTGGTTTCAGGAAGGTAATGTATACGAGAAAAAAATTCTTGAAACTTTATCATGAAGAAATGTTGTGATGATTAAATCCAGTAATTTACCACGTTAAATAAATACATTAGCTTTGGCACCATTCTCTCCCTTTTTTTTTTTCCTAGTTAAAATTATGTCCTGATCTTTGTCCTGTATTTCTCATCAATGCTCAATTAATAAGATGCAGAATTGAGTAGTCGCCAGGTATGAAATTGGGCAGTCCTTTCACCTTTTTCTTGAGAAAATGGGTGTGATAATAACTCTTCTTTCTGGAGGTGGGGAGAGGGTGGCAGGGGAAAGAGGTCATGCTATGACATACCTCTGGGATCCTTCCTCTTTTTTTTTTTTTAAGTTTATTAAGTAATCTCTACTGCCAACACGGGGCTTGGACTCAAGGCCCTGAGATCCAGAGTTGCATGCCCTCCTTCCTCCTCCCACTAGCCACTGGCCACCACCATTCTACTACTTTCTGTGCCCATGATTTTGAGTACTCTAAAGACCTCACATGAGTGGAATCATGTAGTCTTTGTACTTTTGTGACCAGCTTTACTTAACCAGCATGATGTCTTTGGGGTTTGCCCATATTACGGCGTGTGTCAGTTTCCTTCCCATTAAGGCCGCATACTGCTCAATGGTACCAGTGGGCACGTTCTGGTGCCTTACTCTTCACCCCTTGCCTGACTTCATTTTTCTGCATAATACTTCTTTGCATCTGACATAGTTCCCATAACTGTCCTGGTATTAGAATGCCGGCTTCATCAGAACTGGGACTTGGACAGTTTTGTTCCTGGCTCTTGGAGCAGTGCCTGACACATAGAGGTGCTTGATAGACATTTGTCGGGTGAAGGAACTTAAAAATATAATTAGAATATTGTATATGTTTTCAATACATTAATTTTTTTAAAAGATTTTATTTATTTATTCATGAGAGGCACAGAGAGAGAGAGAGACGGAGACACAGGCAGAGGGAGAAGCAGGCTCCATGCAGGGAGCCCAATATGGGACTCGATCCCGGGTCTCCAGGGTCAGGCCCTGGGCTGAAGGCAGCGCTAAATCGCTGGGCCACCGGGGCTGCCCAATACATTAATTTTTTTAAAGATTTATTTATTTTAGAGAGAGCAAGAGCGTGAGTGAATTGGGTGGGAGTGGGAGGAACAGAGGGAGAGAGAGTGTCTTAGACTCCACGCTAAGTGGAGCCTGGTGCGGGGCTCTATCTCATGACCTTGAAATCACAAAACAAGGCATAACCAACCAACTGAGCTACCCAGGTACCCCACAGTAATACTAATTTTACACCCCCCACTTTCTTTGATGAATTTTCTGTGTAGCTTTCTGGATTTTATTTATGTTTTTTGTATCCTCAGCCTCATAATAACTTGAAAATTATTAATTGGGAGCCTCATTAATTTGAAATAATTGCAGGATAAGGAGACAGTAGAGTAGTTAGGCAAAACTTGACTTTGTGATACCAATGACATAATTTTTATTATTCTCAAATCTGGAACAATAATGAAGTCATATATATGGGACTAAAAAAAATGATTTCTTACCTTAGCAAATACTGGATAGATTTCCCTACTCTAAGCATATTGAAGAGCCCCCATGTTTTCCATTGGCCAGACGTGTGCGGGAGCGTGTGGCAGGCCCTGTTAAATACCTTGGAACGGCTCCAGGCAGCACCCTGCTTCACAGCAAGGTGAAGGACTCCGCCCTTTTTGGAGTTGACGGTTCATTCGTGTTTTGTGGGAGTTGATACAGTGTGGTGGCGCTGGTCCTTCTGTCCCACTGCCTACTGTCAAATCATATCTTTGTGATTTCTAGCACTCTGTGCCTCGTTTTCCCTGACTGTATGTAAATGGGGTGACTGATATCCCAGGACTCCCCTTGGGCCGTTACACAGATGAAAGGAGGTAATGTGTAAAGTGTTTCACTCAATACTGGTGTATCATATGCCCTTAAGAAACATTAACTGCTCTCACCGTCATCACGGATCTTAGTCCGAACATTATACAGGCACACCAGTAAAGATGTAAGTGAAAATTGTGATGAGACAAGAAATCACTGGGGGTGGGCTGGCGAGAGACTGCAGGGAATACCCTGAAGAAGTAACTTAGGAGCCTCTGAAATGGGAAGTTGGAGTGGAAGGTAGTCAGTTGATGGGTGGAGGGAAGAATCTTCCAGGCTGAGAGAATAGCATTAAGGAGACCTCTGAGGCATGGAAGGTCTTGACCTGTAGGACACTACAAGTGGGTCATGTGGCAGGAGCGTGGAGGGCCAAATGGTGCAAGGGTGGGTTGCTGCCATTAGGGAAGGTTGTAAGAGGGTGTGTGGGAGTTCTGTTAAAGATTCTAGAATTTATTCTGAGGTCAGTGAGAATGCATTAAAGAACTCTGAGGTCCAGTTACCACATGGAAATTGGAGACCAGTTAGGAGGATACTACATTGGATCAAGAGCAAACTGGCAGTGGCTGAACTATGGTGGTGACTCTGGAGGGGGAGAAGTGAGTGGAGTTGAGACGTCTTAGAGCTGTACCTTCAGAACTTGGTGACAGAGAAGGAGGGGGCAAGAATCACCCTCTAATTTCTGACTGAACAGTGAGATGCATGAAGATGTCACTTGCTCAGGCTGAGGAAAGCCTTTGATTTGAAAAGGGTAGTAATTATAGCTTAGATTCCTTTTGTAGGTAAAAACTTGACAATTATAGGTATAATTTAAATGAAGGACATTTATAATAAAATGCAGAGGTCCTGAGTATAACATAAATACATACACCTGTTTCATCACCTTTTCCATGAAAAATAGCAAACATTCCCACTCCCCTAGAAAGCCCCTGCCCCCCTTTCAGGTCGGTCCTGCCTACCGTCCCCAACCTAAGCCAGGCAAACACTGGTCTGACTTACATCTTCATGTCTTAGTTCTGTCAGTTTTAGGACTTCCTATAAGTGAAATAAGATACTGTTTATTCTTTTGTGTCTGTCTGCTTTACCTCCACATAATGCTTTTGGGATTCATCTGTGTTGCTGCATTTCATTGCTAAGTAGCTTTCTTCAAATGTCTTTTTTTTCCTTTAAAGATTTAGTTTTTAAGTAATCTGTATGTCCAATGTGGGGCTTTAACTTACAACCCTGAGATCGAGAGTCCTATGCTTCACTGACTGAGCCAGCCAGGTGCCCCTAAATGTCTTTTTTTTTTTTTAAAAAAAAAAAGCTCAGTGTTTATATTTTGTGTGTGGGCTTGGTTGTGTATCCCTCTTAGTATATTCCTTACTATCCTAATCTTTTCTTTTTTCATTAGAGTCAATGGTGTTTTATATATATATATTTTTAATCTATACGTGTTAATTTTTTAAAAAGTTTTTATTCAAATTCTAGTTAGTTAGCATACAGTGTAATATTGGTTTTAGGTGTACAGTATAGCAATTGACCACTTCCATACATCACTCAATGCCCATCATGACAAGTGCACTCCTTAATCCCCATCACCTATTTCACCTATTCCCCCATCCACCTCCCCTCTGTGACCATCAATTTGTTCTCTACTGTTATCTGTTACTTGAAAAACAAGGGTTAGATGCCTCGAAATGGGTGGTAGTGCCTTAACCATATGTGTGTTGTTAGGCCTGAGAGTCTCTTCCATCCTTGTCAAGAGGAACGCTAACCTTCCTCTCAGTTAATACAATACTTGCTATCCTAATCTTTTTAACCTTCCCATGAAGATTGAGGGAATAAAAAAGTAAGATGACCCTGTAGAGCTTTAATTAACTGAAAATAACATAAACTAAAGAGATAATAAAATTTTAGATGAGTTAACAGTTTTGGTTAGGATGACCTTGGAGAAAAAAACAACCTCCGAGTGATTAAAATCTAGAGTCACTAGTCACAATATCAACCATTAGTTATTGATCTAAGATATCAGTCAACAGAATAAATTACCCTAGGGATAACAGCACAATCCTAGAGTTTATGTCAACAACAGGATTCATGGCCTGGGATCAGGACATCCTAATAGTTTTCGTTTGTTCAACAGTTAAAGTCCTACATGATCTGAGCTCAGGCCAGAGTAATCCAGGTTGGTTTCTATCAGTAACTTCTCCCTGAGTTCAGATAGTAACCATTAGGTGAATGAGTGTGTATATAAAATATTATCTATAGAGTACTGTAACTGCATCTATTAACATATGAACATTTTAGCTCCTTTGTATGGAATGTTTCTCTGCATCAAAGAATACAGTGTTATAGTGACAGATAAATAAAGAGGAGTTAATGAACTAGACTTACTGAATATTCTTTTATTGTGAGTAGGCCAGTAGTGAACTAGTAGTGGTTATTTGTAGATACCGAGATAGATCAGTTAGGCATCTTTCCTTAGCATGGGACTATGGGAATATATATGACTTAGTTTTTTATTGTTGTTAATTTATTCATGAGAGACAGAGAGAGAGAGAGAGAGAAGAGAGGCAGAGACACAGGCAGAGGGGGAAGCAGGCTCCATGCAGGGAGCCCAACATGGGACTCGATCCTGGGTCTCCAGGATCAGGTCCCCGGCCGAAGGCGGCACTAAACCAATGAGCCACCCGGGCTGCCCTGTATGACTTAGTTTTGTTGGGTAAAATAAATTCTGAAATGGTAGGGAGTGGGAGCAATATGAATGCTTAGAAATCCCATCATGTATAAAAATGCCCCCACCTCATTTTTAATTATCAAAGTAATACTTGCTCATTATCATAAACTTGAAAAGTACAGAAAATATAGAGAAGCAGGAAAAAAAATCACTTATAATTGCACCACCTAGAAGCAGAAGCAAATGCTGTTCAAATATTGGCATATCTTCTCTAGTCTTTTTAAATGTATATTTTAGCCTAAATTATGAGCATACCACATACATAATTTTATATATTTTTTTCATTGAACACCATAGCATGATTTTTCCATGTTTTTAAAATGGCATAAAATTATTTTTAGTAATTGCATAATATCCATGTATATGCACTTGGTATAACTGATCTAATTTCATAGTTGTTGGACATTTAGGTATTTACAACTTTACTAAAAAAATTTTTTTACAGTGAATGTATTTTTGCTTGGAACCCTGCTTGCATTTAGGATTATTTCTGTGCAATAAGAATTCCAGACTCTAGTTACAGGGCAAAGGTTATAAAAATTTTTAAGACTCAGGGCACCTGGGTGGCTCAGTGATTGAGTGCCTGCCTTTGGCTTAGGTCATGATCCTGGAGTCCTGGGATCGAGTCCCACATTGTGCTCCCCTCAGGCTTCTCCCTCTGCCTATGTCTCTGCCTCTCCCTCTGTGGCTTTCATGAATAAATAAATAAAATCTTAAAAAAAAAATTTTTTTTAAGGCTCTTGACCAGTATTGCCAAATAGCTTTCACTAACCATTGTACTAGTTATGCTCTTAACACTAGTCCATTAGGGTACCTATCTCAGAAAGCAAAATTTCCTAATTATGTGCTTTCCTCTAGGTTTCCATGTTAGTTGTTACAAATAAATTAAAAAGCATTCCAGCTTCTGAATGGAATTTCTTCAGTTTCATCTCCCATGAAATGAACCTGGCTTTTTGTCTGTTCAGGCTCTTAATCTTCCCAACCTACCATCCAGTGCTCCCTGTGTTTGTTCCCTGGGTCAGTTGGGGTGATTTTGTTTGCAAGTAACAGAATGTCTTCTGTGGTCCAGGTGTTTGTGTGGTCCCCAAATTCATATGTTGAAGTTCTGATGCCCAGAGATAATCAGTCTGAGGAGGTAGGACTTTTGGGAGGTGATTGGGCTATGAGGGTGGAAGCTTCATGAATGGCATTTGTGCCCTAATAAAAGGTGCCCCACTCCCTAACTCCCTAACCCCTTCTGCCGTGTGAGGACACAGCAAGAAGGTGGCCATCTGCAGCTTGGAACAGAGCTGGCCCCCTGATCCTGGGTTTCCAGCCTCCAGAACTGTGAGAAGTACATCCCTGTTTATAAGCCACCCAGTGTATGGTATTTTGTGATAGTAACCCATACGGACTAAAACAATATCCAGTTTTAAACTTGACTTAACCAAGGAGGCAAATAGCTTATTTCATAAGAAGCCCTAAGGCATGGCAACTATGGGAAAGTATAGTAGTTCAGTGATGCTAGGACTCAAAATCAGCTTCTCTGTGAACTTCCTGGTTTTCCTCCCGAGTCCAAGTTCACCATAGTCGTTTCAAGGATCATGCCCTCACCCTATCATATCCGGAGTCCAGGATATATGAGATCCTGTCTCACCTCCTTCTTGGACAAACTTTCTCAGGAGTTCCCTGGCCCTTGTGGATCAGAGTCAGGTCCCTCACTGGCAAATGGGATAGAATAGCCATGTGTGGTAGATGAGTCTATGTTGTGGTTGAGGCAAAGTCCATTAGGCATGGGGGCACTTTGTTTCTGAAAAAATTGGAGGTTTTATTGACAGAGAAATGGGAAATGGCCAAAGGGGTCCGCCATAGCTCTTGATTCTTCATGCCTAATCTCCCATTACCTTTACATAGAGGACATTTTTTCACTCCGGGCTTTCAGTTCTGGAAGGTGTGTTCTTTACATTTATAACTCAGTACAGAGTCTGGGCTCACTAAGTATTTGTTGGATGAGTGACCATGATTACCATGATTACTTTACTCTTTTCCATGGCGGCCTAAATGAAGTCAAATGAATAGTACAGACCAAGGGATGATTACTGGGTTTATCTTGTTTGCCAGCTCAGATCTACTGGTAATGGTTTTCTGGAGTGATGTGTTGAGAAGGGTTCTGAGGCTATATCTGGGGTTCAATGAGAAGGAATGCTTGATTCAATTATTAATGCCTACAGTGGGTAGGGGAAAGGAGGCTGGTGGCATGCATTTCTGGTATAGAGTGATTCATTTTATTGCACATTATTGGGTGTGTCCCACCCTCCTGAGATGGGTACGGAGCATGCTACAGAAATAAGATGGGTAGGATATCCTACCTGGGGAGTCCCTGTTTAGTAGCTAAATTAAAGATGTAAGTAAATAGAAGCCTGTTTTTTAGGGGGGAATAAAAGCATCCAGTATTCTTCTAAGAATGTTTTTAAGTATAAATAATCACTGGGATGATTGTGGAAGTTTTTATGGTAGAGGTGATACTGGATCTGGGCTCACAAGTTGGATCTGACTCAGGTGGTCTGACTCACTGCTTCCAGGAACTAATCTTTACTTACCCCTTTCTGATCCCAAGTTTGTTCTTTCCTGATCTGTCTCCCTCAACGCAGAATAATGATAGATGCCAATCATAAAACACAAAATCATAAAACGACTCTTAGGTGTGATCATGGTTTGAATCTTCACAACTCTGTAGAGTAGCTGTTACTATGCTGGTTTTACAGATAGGATAATGGTGGAGGGTCTCAGCTTACAGTAGAACTGACACACTCAAGCTATGTCTGCCTCCAAAGCCAGTGCTCTTTAAGGTTCCCCATGGCTCTTATGTTCCAGCTCTGTGCTAGATGTGATATTGGAAATATGGAATATTTTATAAATATTAGCATCATACTTTAGCCAATTCAGTCCTCAGTAATTTGAGATATACCTTAGAAAGCAAGTCTAATAAATTGGAAGTTTATATTCTCCATCATCTTCTACAGTGACCAGGTTTTGTGACATAACGTCACAGTGGGCACTGCAATAAATTCCTCTGAAGAACTATATGGATATACTGGTTATAAATATGATTTTTAAAATTTATCATTTAAAAAGTGATACTTTAGAGTGGTAAAGTACATTTTCAAGTTCATTCACTGTCTTTTGTGTTGTAAGATTAAGTAAGTCTTATTAAAGATAATAATGTACTTAAAAATATGTGGTATTTAAAGAGAGATGCAAGAGAAAGAATGATTAGCTCCTTGGGCAGGGATTCACAAGTGACAGTGTGTTAGTATTATCACTGTACTACAATGTCTGGTTCTTAGCTTCATGGATCTGGGAACTCAATTCTTTAGGATTACAAAGAGTTGATAAAAATTTAGGAATTGGGGTGCCTGTCTGGCTCAGTCGGTAGAGCATGTGACTCTTAATCTCAGGGTTGTGAGTTCAAGCCCCATGTTGGGCGTAGAGCTTACTTTTAAAAAAGAAAATTTAGGGAACTGATTGATATACATTAACCAGTATTACAACCAATTGATTGAATGATTGATGAGCCAGTGTGTCAATTTCTTGGTTTATAAGGGAGGATATGCCTTTCTAGTGATTGCTTCTATAACACTTAAGATATGATACACCTTCAACAAATTTGAATGGAACCACTGTCAGTAGCTTTGTATTTCATAACAATATACTTACACTGATTATTTCCTAATATTATCTCCTCCTCAGATATTATTTCTTGAATTTGTGTTATGGTATTTGAAGATTTCATTTTCTTGCACTTTCTCTATCTTCATTACAGTTTTTGGTTAAATCAGTAGCCAGTGGTCACAATATTACTACATTATTGGCTGATTACCACTGTGGCTGATTACCCTTTCTTTACTAATAACCATGTTCTTTAAATTTGCTTTATTTTTCATGTGTCTGTCCTAATACTTAGTAACCGTTTCAATAGACAGGTCATAAGCCTGTTAACTGTTTCTCTAAATACTCATGGGCACTTCCAAATTTTCCATTTTCCATTTTCCTTTCCTGAAGATTTCACTTTAGCAATCCCTCTTCTTCCTATTCCAATCCAGTAGCTCTTCAGGTCTGGTATACAGTTGTCACCTGGAACTTTACTATTTTGTGTTGGATTTTCTGTACTTTGGATACCATATTTTTGGGTCTCTTGATTTACTTGTTTTATTGAATCTCATGTTCTACAATGCAGAGGAGGAAAAACTTTTGAGTGTTTTTATACCTGAAAAAATTTTTTATCTATAGATTTTTGGCAGGGGGATGAGGGTGGATTGGTTTATTAGTATGGATTCTAGGCAGAAAATTTCCCTTGTGATTTTGAAGGTATGGTCTACTGTCTTCTAGAATGCTATGAAATCCCTTATCATTTTGATTTGTGTTCCTTTATTGTGACCTGGTTTTCTTTATGATTGTTTTTTAGAATTCTTTTCCTTTATATATATTCCTTTATATTTTATAATAGTTCCTCTGTATTGACCAAACATACAGACTTAGAACAATAAACATTTTGTCAGTGATTGCTCAGCTGAGTCTTGAGAGACAATTCTTGGTTCTCTCAGTTACTACGGATCTTGCAAGCAGAGGTACTGATAGTTTTTGTTCTTGATTATCTTTTCAAGGATGTTTATATAGCAAACAACCTTGGAAGGTAGAGATAATGGCTCCTTCCCTAGCAGAGAGCAGGTTTATTTACTGTCTAGTACAGGTAAAGACAGCCTCTCTGCCTTTAGGTCAGAGACTGAGCAGGTTTAGTAAAGATGAGGTTTCTTAAATTCAGGGTTCCTCAGTTGTGATGCAAACCTGGCTACTCCTTGACCTCCCATGGGCCAGAGGGGACTGATGGACAGATGCATCTCATACTTCATGCTGTGTTGTGAGTCTGAGTCCTTTGTTTCTGACCTAAGAGTCATATGTCTTCTGCCAGAGTCTGGACACTCTGGCCAGCTAGCCTGTTAGCTTGCAAGTGGGGTAAACTCTCAGAGCCTCTATACTTCTTGACACTGGATGAGTCTTCTGTTTGTCTTGCTAAGGTCATGTTGCTATAGTCATTTGGTGGTTCTGTTGAACACCTGGATGCTTTTAAGGTGGCCTCATGTCTGGCAGTTGATGCTGGGCCTCTCTTTCTTTGTGGTCTCTCATCTCAGAAGACGACTCTTAGCTTCTTTACATAGTGTTGGCAGCATTCCAAACCTGAGAGTGGAGGCTGTAAAGGCTTCTGATACCTAAAATTACATGGTGTCACTTCTACATTTTGTTGGTCACGATGAGTCTTGAAGCCAGTTTAAATTAAAGGAATGGGGATATAAATGCCATTTTTTGATAGGAAGAGTGGCAAAGGTTCCTCACAGAGGAGATGGGAAGAATTATTGTGGCCACCTTTGCACATCGCCTAAGCACCCTTTCATCCTAACCATTCACTGTGCTGTGTACTTGGTGAGCCCTTCCATTCTAGAGACATATTTTTCAGTTTGGGAACATTTAAAAATACTCTATCTTTGATAATTTTCTCATTTTCTGGTTTCTCTTTCTTGAACTTCCATTCTTTCGATGCTGGATCTTGCTGGATTCTCTGAATTTTATCATTCCCTCTCTGTTGTCTATCTCTTTGTCTTCTTAGTTCTTTCTGGGAAATTTCCTTCATTTTGCCATTCATTCTATTGAATTTTTAACTAGCAACTATCATGTTTTCATTTCTTCAAGTTCAATCCTATCCTCTGTTCTTTTCTTTCTTAATTAAAAAAAAAATTTTTTTTTTTTTTTTTTCCGGAATAGGTTTCATGCCCAGCATGGAGCTCAAGGTGGGGCTTGAACTCACAACCCTGAGATCAAGACCTAAGCTGATATCAGAAGTTGGATGCTTAACTGACTAGGCTACCCAGGTGCCCCTTCTCTGTTCCTTTCTTATAGCTTCCTGTTCTTCACTCATGGATGCAGTATCTTCTTTTATCTTTTTCTCTTTTATCCTCTTTATCTTTTATCTTTATATTAATGATTTTAAAAAATATTTTTAATCTGGTCCCTTTATTGTCTGTTTCCTATATATACTTTTCTTCTTTTAAAAAACTTTTTTGGGATCCCTGGGTGGCGCAGCGGTTTGGCGCCTGCCTTTGGCCCAGGGCGCGATCCTGGAGACCCGGGATCGAATCCCACGTCAGGCTCCCGGTGCATGGGACCTGCTTCTCCCTCTGCCTGTGTCTCTGCCTCTCTCTCTCTCTCTCTGTGACTATCATAAATAAATAAAAATTTAAAAAATAAAATAAAATAAAAAATAAAAAAAATAAAATAAAAAACTTTTTTTTTTCATCCTAGAGCCTTTGTTTAGTTTTCTAATGATTCTCGGCCTTTCTTCATATTTAAGAGTGAGGACACACACACTTGTACTCACACTCACTCTGTACCCAGTGGGACTCACTTACTAAGAGTGCCCACAATCAGCAGGTATTGATGAAAGTTTTCCAGATGACAGTTATCTGTAGGTTTGTCCTCAGGAGGTTTCAGTTTCTACAGAGAAGAATCTTGTAGTCTGTGTGTGTTCCGGGAGCAGGATGGGAGAAAGGGACCAGAGGCTTCACTGTTAGTGTGATTTTCACATGGCTTCTCATCATACTCTACCATTTCACCCTAATATTCCTCTGGGACGTTACAGACCTGAGTCCTTTGGTTCATGGAAGGATTAGTTGTTAGGGTGTGCAGGGTGAGGAAGGCTGCTTGTGTCTTACTGCCTCTTCTGTGGACTTCACACAAGTCACCTGTTGGTAGCCCAGAGCTTTGGTCTCATCATCTAGTGGAGTTCTAGGTTCTACCTGTTGCTCACTGGGTTATCCTTCTTATTGGCTTTCTGTTTTCCAAACTTCTGTTGCTGTCTCTTTTCTGCGGTTGTCTCCTTTGGGGGGGGGTGGAGATTTTTCCCACTATTTTAATGGAGCTTCAAGAGGGAACATAGGGATAGATAAATGCCCATGGTCAATCAGTAGCCTCCCTTTCCCTTCTTGTAGTTTCTTGGTACAGATCCTATGCTGGTTCTTATTCTGATTATTATTGCTTTCATTGATGTGGTGAGTTCTTCATAGCCCAGTTATTTGTGGTTTTAGTGTTAATGAGAGGGAATACTCTGTGTTTTCACCTTTGCTTCCTCCCTAGGCAATGAAGATTGGCTGCTAGCTGGTCCTTTTCTACACGTGCTTTCTTTCCTCACTGGCTTCTTCAAAGATAGCATATCTGAGTCTTTCTTTCCCTCTCTCCCCACACCTTTCTGTTGTGCCCGTCCAAATCCAGGGACATTCTTAACACCAGCTCACACACTCTGTTTTCACTACATACGCAAAAGATTCTTGATTTTGCCTTTTTGGGGTATTCCAGCTCTTCAGTAGAACAGCTCTTTGGGTGATTCCTTTTGGCCTCTTCATCTCACTTGATCTTCCTTGTCTGTGGCAGCATTTCTCATGTATTGGGATTCAGAGCTGTAGATGACTGACTGCTCATGCCTTCAGAGCTGGAGTTTGAGTTTTTCCTTTCCTTGGTTCTAGTGATTTTCTGAGAAAAGGGCAGAAAGTGCTTCTTTTGCCATCTCTTACTGGAAGTGTACTAATTAATTTTATATCAGCTTTATATTAGTTTCTGTCTCAAGAAATGAACTTTTCCTAACATCCTCCAATTCGGAGGCCTTTTTTTTTTTAATTTGTAGTCAGTACACTTGAAATTCTGACTACATACATGGTATTAAAGTGTTTTCCTTGCTTAATTTTTGTTTTATGTTCTTCTAGGGAAGATCCACCAACACATTCTCAACCAAACAGTGATAATGAAGCAGAAGAAATACAGGTTGGTTAAAAAACAAAACAAAACAAAAGAAACCTTTAATAAACTGTTGTAATTTAAGTGATCTCTGAAATGATTCTGATATTTACATCTCTGCATACATTTGGTAAAGTGAGAAATTACAGGGGATCCCTGGGTGGCGCAGCGGTTTAGCGCCTGCCTTTGGCCCAGGGCGCGATCCTGGAGACCCGGGATCGAATCCCACGTCGGGCTCCTGGTGTATGGAGCCTGCTTCTCCCTTTGCCTGTGTCTCTGCCTCTCTCTCTCACTGTGTGCCTATCATAAATAAAAAAAATTAAAAAAAATTATTTAAAAAAGTGAGAAATTACACAAAAATCTCACTCTGACATGTAGTTTGTGTTCAGAAAGTGATGTCTCATACTTATGTATCATTTTTAGACGGAGCATTGCTTTTTGGAAGCCCAGTGCACTATCCACATTTAATACTTTGTTTCTGTCCTCTTTGTGCAGTGGTCGGATGACGAGAACACGGCTACGCTTACGGTAAGAGCAAAGCCACACAAGTGTAGGGACAGCTTTGCACTGTGACACAGGGTGCTTCAGTGTTTCAATAATACGTCTCTAAATTCCCTTTTACTGACTACTTCATATGTAGTATGAACATTGAGAAAACATTGTATGACAAAAACAGGAAACTGTTGGCTTTGATTTATTACTTAGAAAAATAACTTGAATCATTGTTTATAGGCAAACATGGCCTGCCATTCTTTTCTCTTTGATTTCAAAGAAATATTTTAAGTGCATAGTCGGTGCTTCGACTTGTTTCTGTTGAACCCTGAAAGAAGCAGTCATGCCTAATATTAAACTTGGAGACTCCCAGATCTGTGGAAGCTAGATTGAGGTGAAATCTATATTCACTGACTCAGATATATTTACATGGTGTAAAAATTAATTTTCAAGTAAGAGTAGAAAACTGTATGGCTTTAACCAGTATCTTCTATAAAGATGTAGAAGTTGATTGAGTATATTATAGTCTTCTGAGATAAGAATGCTGTTGTCCTATTCAATTTGAAATATATTTTTAATAAAAATATTTTTAAAAGAATGAAGTAAAACATATTTCTAAAAATATAGATAAATTAAACTTCTCATACCTTGAGACAAAAGAGAGAGGTTTTTATAAAATTTCCTGCAAATATATATAAAGGCACAAGGGACACTAGTTTTAGGGAAGTTTATATTCTATATATTAATTCTAAATAAGAAGATACTTCTGTTTATTTTAATGGAAGAGACCTGTAATTCACAGTACAAGAGAAGTGGAAAGGCCTAAACCAGCCTATTTCCTTAGGTATAAAAAGCATGCCAACATACACAGAAAGGGAAAGTTTCCATGGTCTATTTTACTTTAGGTAACATGCAAGTTAGTCACTCTCTTGTTTCTGAAAATCCTGTTCTGTTAAACATGCATGTTAGTTATCTCATATATTTAGGATATTATAGTGGGTTCTGAACAAAGATGAATTTGGTTTGATCCCGGCCATTAGGGAGTTTGTAAACCAGCAGGGAAAGATGCCTCAGTTTGGGAGTAGATGACAAAGTGCTGTCCCAACAGAGAGAACGGTTAGAACTGAGATCATCTAGAAATGGGCAAAAGGGAAGACATGATATTTGACTTGGACCCTAAAAGTGGTGAGGATTATCAATGCCAACTCATGCTTTTTAATAGATGGCTAGATAGGGAAATTAATAATTTTTGTATGTGTATCTACCAAACTCTATTCACTAAGGACTGGAAGCAGTGATACAGTGACATCATGGTAGCCATGAGCATATCTAGTGCCCTGATCTTGGTTTCTAGATATCTTCTCCACTAAAAGGAATTGAAGCTCCTTGGAGAAAGTCAAGACTGGGGTAAGAAAGTGAAGAGGAACCTGTGACAGCTTGTGTCAGAAAGTAAGAATGAGGCAAACATGAGAGAAAGGGTACAGAGGCCAGCTTGAATGGGTTCCGAACCACTGACCAAATAGCTGAGTGTCAAAACAGGGATATTACTGGAATATAACCATTTGCTAAGATCTGTGGTCTGTGATACTGACAAATAAATGGTTATATTAAAAAAAAATGGGAGCAGAAGCCCTTTATAGTAGAACAGGCACCAGCTCACAAACATAGAAGGAATTACAGAATTGGAAATCACTATTTTGCAACCATCACAGTAATAACTGATGGAATAGATGTTAAAGCTAGAGTGTAGATATTTGGTGAGAACGAGGATTCTTGGATATTCTCAAAATCTTTCCACCAAAATTATTACTAATTATGAAGAGGAATTAGTAACTTTAGAATGGAAAGACCTGGTAGCTGAATGATCAGAGGTAACCTTGTCAGTGATGGGACAGACGTAAATTGTGTACCTTCTGATATAGTTCACTCAGAAGGACACATCACCTGCCAAACATGCATAACCTAAGTCTAATCAGGAGTAAACATCCAAAAAAAAGCCAAAAAAAAAAAAAAAAAGGAGTAAACATCCAGCAAATACAACTTTTTGGAAACTCTATAGAATAACTGCCAGTACTTTTCACAAATGCCAAGGTCATGAAAGATGAAGGATAACAGAAAGAAGGACTGCTACAGATTAAAGATTAAGCAGACAAGACAGCTAAATGCAAAATGGTGTGATTCTAGACTGGATCCTCAGAAAGAAATGTTTTTCTTTTACCATAAAAGACATGATGGGGAAAATGGGCAATTTTGAGTGAGTTTTGTAGATGAGAAAATGGTATTCTATCAGCATTAGCTCCCTGATTTTGATAATTTGCTAAGTTCTATTAAAGAATGTTACTGCTTTTTTAGGAAACATACTGAAGTATTTGGGGTGACGTCTACTTATTTTAAGAATGGATGAAAAACGGTTTGTTTTATATGTGCATATGTATAAACAAATGCACGCATCTGCAAAGATCTGTAAGAGAGAGAGGTTTGGGGTCGGGGAGGATAAAATAAACATGGTAAACGCCTGGCTGGAGCATATGGAAATTCTTGTTACTCTTCTTTTAATGCTCTGAAAGTCTGAAATTATTTCAAAATAAAAAGTTACTAAAGTAACTAAAGTGACTTGGGTTTTGCTGGGTGGAACTAGATGTTGTTGAGCAGGGGAACATTAATGCAGAACACTTGTAGAGGAATGTGGGCCAAGACCCAAGGAGGGAAATAGAAAGGTATTGGTGAATGGTAATAGTCCATTAATCTGAGATACAAAAACACTGAATTAAAAATGGGAAAACTCAATTGAGGTAGGTGAATCTCAGAAATGAGAGCAGCTCACTAAAGGTATGCATATCAATGGTAGGAGTTATGTTAAATTTTTTAAATGCTATAATTTATGGACAGGCATGCATATCATTGAGTATAACTCATGACTAGAAGAATACACCCAAATCTGTAGTGCTGGTTGCCTAGGGGCAGGGGAAATGTTAGGATTAGGGAGGGGAGAGGAGAGGTAAGAATCTCCATTTGTATTATAGCCTTGATCCCTTAAGAAATTTAAAGGTCTGGGTTAAGTGTACCAAATTGTTGAATGTATGGATCCAGGAGCACGGATATATATATTTTTTGTATATTTTAAACATTTCATGATTTCAAAAAGAAAAGAAGAAATACATTTCTGAATGGTATGGTAGGTGTAGTTGGAAAGACAGGAGAGCTTGGATCACAGAAAGTCCCCAGATACGATAAAAAAAATATATATATATGGATTTTGTCAATCACAAGAGGAACCTTTTCCTGGAAAACTGAAGTGTTGCATGTTTAAAATCAACTTGTTAAGCTATGAGCTTAAAAGAATCCTATTAAATCTGAAGAAAGGTAATTTTCAAAATAAAAAGGTAGAATTATGACTCCCATATTGATATAAAACTCTTTAACACATCTTGAAGGTTTTATTAACTCATGAGGGATCTAGGCAGATGTTTTAACCGGTTCCAAAGAGAATCCAAAGGACAGACACATTTATAGATTAGAAATAATGAAATGAATATGTAAATGAGGCAGAATTGGTTTTGCCTCCCTCAAGGGTAGGGGAGAAGATAGCTGGCTCCCTATTAGGCAGGATAGAATTTTTATGTCCATATAAATACTTTTCATTATTATCACTTACTTAGAATTTGCCAAGTTCTAAAGCAGCTGGTAGACCTAGCTAGAATCAGATAATCCAGAGGGTGTGCTGTAGGTAGATAATACATAGTCTCCTACTGAATCACACATTTTTCTCCACAATATGTAAACTTTTTATAATTTAAGTTTGTTTGAGGATTCTTATAGCATGATTTCCTAACATTGAATAATTTGAGGATTGTTACCTCTCGAAATATAATACATAAATATAAATCAAGGTGAAGTTTTATGGGTTAGGAAAATAAAATTGTTTTTTCATTGAAGATCGAATCCCTTCATATTGTAAAATATGTACCTACACCATTGTAACTACAATGTATTTAAACACTGCTATTTCCAGACAAGTTTTAATATAAACGGAACTCAAAAATAGGACCATGGTGAAGTTCAAATGTTCTTTCCTTTTTGGTTGATTTTTAATGCAGTTTACATAAGCAAGTAACCAAAACGTCCTAATTGTCATTTCAACCAGGAAATAAAGAGAAATAGTGTGAAGAAACAGTCTATTCATAACTACACTCTGTACTAAATTGTAACTACACCGTTCATTGAAAATATTACTAATATTGATTTTAGATAAGTGTTTTAATGGATAGAACCCTAGGCAGGCCACATCAGCAACTTTAGCAGATCATAAGGAATTTATTGGCTTAACATAGATCATAACTCCTTCTCATGGGGAGGGGCAAATAGTAAATAAAGGACTCAGGCTGTTAATCATTTTGAAAGCCTCTCTGGCTGCTGTTTGATTTCCTGTGTCGAAGCTGAAGATGTCCTTTGGAAGATGGACATGATGGCAGATACTAAGGATGCTGCCAACCTGTCTAGAGATCACAGAAAGGAAGGGGGTCCAGCCTGCCCTGATCTCTTCCTTCTTTACTCACTAGGCTACTGCTAAAAGCTGGTTTCTAGTTTGGGGATAGGTCACCTTTTTTTTTTTTTTTTAAACTGACATTTTTTTTGGTCTCTTTCTCAGACTCTTTTTTAAAGATTTTATTTATTTATTTGAGAGAGAACACCAAGCAGGTGGAGAGGCAGAGGGAGGCTCCCCACGAACAGGGAGCCCAATGCAGGACTCGATCCCAGGAACAAAGGGTCATGGCCTGAGCTGAAGGCAGACACCTAGGCACCTCTGTTTCCCAGACTCCGAGCACAGTTTTCTCTTTGTCATGACTGAATTAGACTGTAGGGGATCAACAGAAGCCATTTGATTTATTTTTGCAAGGTGTACTTTAGCTTATTCTAGACCTAGTCTTAACTTTTTTGACCCCATGGAAGAACTTGTCATTACTGGACCTTTTCAGAATTTACAGTTGCCCAGTAGGGGGCGGCAAATATAAAGGGATAACATGACTGTAGCGCCCTGGTAGTATTTTTCTATTCTGTCCCCTGCCGCTCCACTTCTGGTCTCTCAGTCCTCTTTTCTCTGTTAATTTCATGTGCTTCTTAGCTAGTGACATAAGGCTCACAGAAGAGTGTTTCTTCACACTATTTCTCTTTATTTCCTGGTTGAAATGACACTTAGGACGTTTTGGTTACTTGCTTATGTAAACTGCATTAAAAATCAACCAAAAAGGAAAGAACATTTGAACTTCACCATGGTCCTATTTTTGAGTTTTGTTTATATTAAAACTTGTCTGGAAATAGCAGTGTTTAAATACAGTTAAGCACATCATTTATTTCTCATTCTCATGAAGGCTTTTGGGGTTATGTCCAAAAGTCTTTTCCTCTAGATGGAAAGCCTTCTGGCCCTTTAAATATGAGGTGTTCTTTTGGGGCATTGGAGTATGTGTACAGGTGACATTCCATCTGTCTCTTCACTTAATAACTGTGCACGTTAAGAGAATCATCCAGTCCTTTCTCACATCTCCAGATGCCTCATGATATCTGTCTTTTTAGCTTTTTGTTTTTTTTTTTTCTTTTTTTTAAGATTTTATTTATTCATGAGAGACAGAGAGAGAGAGAGAGGCAGAGACACAGGCAGAAGGAGAAGCAGGCTCCATGCAGGGAGCCCGACGTGGGACTTGATCCTGGGTCTCGCCCGACGTGGGACTTGATCCTGGGTCTCCAGGATCACGCCCTGGGCCCAAGACGTTGCTAAACTGCTGAGCCACCCGGGCTGCCCCCAGCTTTGTGGGTTTTGATTGTTTTGTAAAGTATCATTTGGGCACTATTTTTTTTTTTCCTTTCTGGTAAATATTTGATCATTGATTTTATTTAGCTCAGTTCAGAAATTCTGATAGTAATTTGTATCTAACTTATTTTTAACATGTTTAATTGTTTATCCTTGAGATTTTGATCTTGTTTTCTATATATATTGTGATGTTATCAACCTGCCCAAATGATTTCTTTTTTCTCTCTGTAGGCACCAGAATTTCCTGAGTTCACCACGAAAGTCCAAGAAGCTATCAATTCCCTGGGGGGCAGTGTATTTCCTAAGCTTAACTGGAGCGCCCCAAGGGTAGGAACACATCAGTAAATCTCTCACTGTTTGAATATTCTTTGTTTTGCTACTCATTTCTTTTTATATCCTCACAGAGGGTCTAATTTTATTCCTAATTCTAGGGAAAATACTGTGGAATTTATTTTTATTTCCCCCCTCCTACTTTCCTGATTTTGCATTTTCCCGGGTCTATAAAATACTATATATTTTGTCAGAAGACAGTTGCAACCTCTTGTGTTGCTGATCATGCTAGAATCTGAGGAAGGCCATTCTCTGCCCTTTCAAAACTTTCCTGTTCAGTGTAACAGAGAAATTTTTCTCTGTTGAAAAATAATGAAAATTTAAATGTCATAGGACCTAGAAATAGAGCCATTTGGGAAATCAACTGACGTTTTCTTAAATTGTGTTTTATTATTAAAAGTTTTTTTTTTTTTTTTTTTTACGTCAAAGTCTATAGAAAAATTCACTCTTTTTTTTTCTAATCCAATAGAAAACAACTATGGCAGCAAAGCTCATTTAAGGAATCAAAGATTTATTTGCATTTTCAAAAATTAGCCCATGTGCCTTTCTTTTCTTATTCTAAAATGAATGACAAATTGTACCTAACCTACCCTTTATTTTTACTGATTACAATTAGTTACACGTGTACATAATTTAAATTTTTAAAAGATCTGGACGCTTGCTCCCCATACCAGCAAGTCCAGACATTTGCTTTGCTTCACCATTTCTCACTCCTCAGAGACAACTGCATTCCCTATTTCAGTGCATTCTTTTATTATTTTACTTTACTACTTTATTCATTAGCTATAGATATTCATTATTGCTGCCCACTCAGGAATGACAACGTTCCTCACTCTCCTCTCCCATTCCCGCTGCTTTATGTTCTACTCTCCTCATTGGAGTACTATCGTGTCTTGATTAGGTCAGGATGCAGTGTTTCTGATATTATGGTAATGCAGACACTGTGTGCACATCTGATAGATACTGTACAGGGTGACTTCGTGTTCCTGTTCAACCTTCTGTTTTCCCCGGAATTCATGGTTTTCTCTGTATATACTTTTGTTTCAGTGAAGGTAAATCTCTGGTCATCGTGCCATTCTCAGCCAGAAGTTCATTGTCTTTTTCATTGGGAGAAATTATAAAAAAGCTATTATTAAAAAGTTATTGAAACTCATTTTTAGTTTGTATGTGAGCCGTAATTTGAATCATTCGTTATTGCTGAACAGGGCTGAGGCTTTCCACTTAAGATGGGTCGATTATTTGTGATTTGAACTTATTCACTTGTTCATTCATATTTTATTTTTTGTGTGCCTACCTGTGCCACTGCTTTCTTTCACCTGTAGATAATTAGTTTTTTCCAATCATTAGTTTTCTCAAAATTAGATTATTGCCAAAAAATTAGATTATTGCCCTGTGTCTGATATGTGGGTGAAGTATGTTTAGTAAATGACTTATTCTATCATTTTTAGGCATGTTTTGCTAAGCTTTGTGCCTAACATGCCTGCTGTGCTTACCTTTTCTTGATTCGTATGTATGAGATATCCACCATTTATAACTGTGAAGGTGCAGAGTATCTCCTCTCCTATCTCAGATTTGATAGGAATGGGTCTAAACTGCTCCAGCCCTTACACTTGAGGTGTTCCCACTGTCATTGCCCAGAAGCAAGAAGAGAGAAATGATCTCCTTTTTTCTTAGCTGGTCAGGCTCGCTCTTTACACCTTAATCTTTTAGCTGAAGTGTCAGCACTTCTGATACTCCTTCACCCCTCTTTCATCATCAGTAAAACAAACACAGGAAAGTGCTTGGCCTAAGCAGGAAGGTGAGGACCTTAACAGCTCAATGTTTGGAACCCAGCATACAACACGCAGTGGCCCTGCTCTTGGTCATTCAGAAGTGTAGTTTGACATTGGACAGTATAGCTAAAAGGTCCTCCCTGAACTTTTCCTTTAAATGTGATGTGCATTATCAACTTTGTGTAGGCCTGAGCCTCATTCATAGCAACTGACTTGGAGTATATACTAAGTAGCATATGCTTTATTATTATTATTTAGGATGCATACTGGATAGCAATGAACAGTTCTTTGAAATGTAAAACCCTCAGCGACATCTTTCTGTTGTTCAAGAGTTCTGATTTCATCACTCGTGACTTCACTCAGCCGTAAGTATATGCCTCTTGATCTCCCATCAGTAGCTTTTGTACTTAGGAGAGTTTTGCTGAAGGCAAAATCCCATTACTTCCAGTACTGTTAAAAACAGCAGTTCCTGGGTACCTGGGTGGCTTAGTCGGTGAAGCATCTGCCTTTGGCTCAAGTCATGATCTCAGGGTCCTGGGATCGGGTTCCCTGTCAGGCTCTTTGCTCAGTGAGGAGTCTGCTTCTCCCTCTCCCGCTGCCCCTCCCCCTGCTGGTGCTCTCTGTCTCTCTCTCAAATAAATAAATCTTAAAAAAAAAAAGTTCCATATAACAAAATCTATTAAAGCCAACCTTTCTTTTCCTTTGATAGTCATTGCTCTATGGTGAATATTTATAAATATCAAGGGCTTTCTTTGTATCTGCCCATTAAATATTTTGGTAATTTTTTTCTCATTATAAAATCAACATAGGCTTATCATAGAAAAATAAAATTAAGGATTCGAGCTAAACAAGAACAGAAAATGTAGAAGCACCCACGATCTTGCCAAAGTTGGTTTTATGCCAGAATTCTTTCTGTGTGTACGTATAATATAGATATACCTGTCTATAACCATATTCTTTTTTTTCTAACCATATTCTGATCTTTTAAGAGAAAAATGGGATCATTTAGTTCATATTGCTTAGTAGCCTGCAGTATATAGCCAACATCTTTATGTGTCATTAAATACTTGCATGCATCATTTTTTAAAATTACCTTAATGGTGTTCCACTGGATAGTTCCAACATGATTTGTTTGATCAGCCTTCTGTTTTTGTATAGTCCCGCAGTGAATATCCCTAAGCTAAATTTTTGTACATGTTCCTAATTTTTTTCTAGAATAAATTTCTAGAAGGGGAATTGCTATTTTCCTTTCTATGCCAGTTTCTCTTTGGCTAAAGAACTTGACTCTGTGCTGTCTTTGTCATAGGCAGGAAACATACCTGCACTGTTGACCTGCTGCTGAGCTCTTTGTACTCTCTTGTTCTGTCATTGAACAGATATTCTTCCAGATTTCTCATCCTACCCATTGTAAACAAACCAGTACTGAATTTAAACTAATACTTAAACTGACCTCTAACAGAATAAAGCATATCACAAAACCCAGCAACCAAGCAGGTGAATGGGGTACAAACGCTGTGTACACATGCCACTTCTTTCCCACTCGTCCATATAGTCTGCCCTGCCCATTCACCCCATTTCAGCCTCAAATTTTTTCTTGAGAAGGAACCTGGCACCAAACCATAAACTCACTGCATGTCAGCTGTGCGCTTTGTCTTTTTGCCTCTGAGTGCAGCTGGGGTGCTAATTTCAGTATGATGGTGATGAAGGGAATAAAGTTCAGTGATCAGAAAGGAGGCTGGTTGTATCGTAAGTTTATTATAGAAGGAGTTTACCTGTACTGCTCTTTTCTAGTTCATTTACTGAGAAAAGCTTTATATGGTTTCATTATTTCATTGTCCACCCTTTATGGTCACATTGGCACAGATGTTACTAGGTGTTTAGTGGCCCTTGCCAGTAGCCCTGGCATTTCCATTCTCAGAGAGGCCCTCTGGCTTGAGGAAGTCGTAGCTATCATCTTTGTCCATTATAAAGCTTTTAGACATCTCGCACTTTTAAGTAAAGAGTCCTTAAAATACATTACATTAAAAATGCTCTGTACCTGTTCCTTCATCAGGTAGGGGTTCTCATGTATGTTTCATAATAGTTGCAGTGAGGGTATGAGGACATCTTTTCCTTTCCAAAGATAATGGTAAGTTGCTTTTAATTCTCTATGGCTGATGGTTTTTTAAATCACCTTTGTGGCTTGGTGAATCACAGCTGCTCCTTAACCTGCCTCCCCCTCTTTGTCATGAGTGAATGTAACGAGACTCCAGTAGAAAGTAAAAATACCAGTCAGTTGTTTGGCTTTCTGTGCTCTTTGACCTTTTAATGGAAGGGAAGGTAAGTTGGCAAGTGAATTTGAGGCCTTGGATTAAGAGTGTTTACCCACAGAATACCATCCTTCTCCTAGTCTAAATAATTGGGAGTTGGCAGGAACAAACTGCAAGCACCAAGCTTGCAGCCTTTCAGCTGGGTGGCTCTAATTAGTTACCCTCTTCTGGAGTATTTGTCAGTAGGAGGCTGCATAGCAGTAAGTCTTGTCACCATAAAAATCTGTATTGCTAGAATCTTTAGCAGAAGATGAACTTTTGTCACATAGGCTGTTCAGAACTCCCTAAAAAATTCAGAGTGTAATTCTTTAAATTAGGATTGTGTCAATGACTTAATCTCTTTTCTTCTGTCAGCTAGAAAAAATTGAGGCCTAATCTATTTAGTCATTTGTTCCCACAAGCTAGTTAGTATTAGTAGAACCAAAACCAGAATATAATTTCAGTAACACCATTTTAAATGGTTTCTGTATTTCCACTTAGTAAATTCTTCCTTTAAAAATGCTTCAAATTAAAATACAACAGAATATTATAATAAATTTAATTTTATAAGAATTTATTGTATAATAAAAATATAAATAAACCTATAAATATAAATGTAGGCTCTAATAAGATATTATGGAGTATTATATAATTATCTTGATATGTATAAGATTATATAATATTATGAAAGTGACATTATGTTGTTTATACTATTTTGGGGCTTGTCTCAAAAAAAGAAAGATATTCCAGTCAGGATTGCAAGCTAACAGAAGGCCAACTAAAAGTAGTTTACACATGCAGAGTTTTTAAAAATATACTATTTAACAAGGACTCTGGAGCATGGGTCTTTCTAGAGTTAATGGAGCCGTACATCAAGGTCTCTGGGGAGCCAGGCTCTTCCCCCCCACTCTCATGCTTGGCATACTGGCATGGTATTTGGGATTATCACCTACTGGTTACAAGATTGGTGCTACAGTTCTGGGCATCACAGGAAGACATGACAGTATCTGAACCAAAAATAGAAGGGGTGGTGTGTTTCCTCTCACTCCTCTCTGTATGTGAGCAAGTAAGGCATTTTGGAAGCTTCCCAAGAAATTTCCTGTCAGGCTCATTGGTCACACAGTGACCCAGCCTAATCCAGCAGTTGGCAAAGGGAACAGAAATGCTGTGACTGGTTTAGACCGGAGCTGTCAGACATTAGCACACATCAAGATCATCTGATGGGTTTGATGAAACACAGATTGCTGGTCCTCTCCCCGAGCTTCTGGTTCAGTAGGCTGGGAGTGGGGCCCAAGAATATAATTTCTAAGAAGTTCCTGGGTTATCCTGATGATGCTCGTATAGGCCCACACCTCGGGTATGGCAGTAGATTAAGCAACACATGCATCCCTGGGATTCTGGAAGGTACTGCAGAACACAAGTGCTTCCTGCTCCAACAGTCACACTTCTATTAGCAAGGATGAAGGTTGGGACTAGCTGGAGAGAGACAAGCAGTACTGTCTGCCACATTTGTAATCTGATACAAAATATTAAGTACTCTTATTTTTCCTGTTCCTCAACTGGTTATTGTACACAGGAAGCTTTAAAAAGTAGAAGTGTGACAAACTTTACACAACCTGTGTGCACAGTACTCACTGAGCAAACTATTTGCCCAGATATAAACATTTTATGTGGTTAGACTTGTTGAGTCTCAAGGCTGCTTTCAATAATTATTTTATTGATTAAGTGTCACTTCGGTGGGCCATGGCCAGAAAATAATATCCGGTATTCAGTTGGCATTTAGAAGAAAGGGCTGAGCGAGTGAAAAAATGAATCCATTAAACGTTTCTCTGAGAGATTTGTCACCCACAAGATAGATTTGACCAAAGCTCAGGAGATTTCACTTGGCTTAGTAATTTAACTTAGCTATGCCTGATGGATTGTATGCATTCTTAAGATTATCACAGAACTGGTTATTAATCTTAAAACTCAGCAAGTAGTATGAGGAGTAAAATTTTGCATGTAAGTTGGACCTAGAACCTGTACTTTGCAATTTTTTTTTTTTTTAAGATTTTTACTTATTTATTCATGAGAGACACAGAGAGGCAAAGACATGGGGCGAGGGAGATGCAGGCTCCTCTCAAGGAGCTCAATGGAGGGACTCAATCCCGGACTCTGGGATCATGCCCTGAGCCAAAGGCAGGTGCTCAGCTGCTGAGTCACCTAGGGGCCCCTACCTTGTGATTTTTAAGGCCTGTTTAATGAGATGACACTTTTTTCTGCTGTAGATTGTTTTAATTTTAAATAGCATTTTTTTGAAAAAGAATTCTATGAAAATTCAAATGAACATACCCAATGATCCTTAGTTCAGTATCATTTTACTTTTATCTTTTGTTTTCCACCACCAGTGAAATCTGGAATGGAATCTGTGCACCAATACTCTTAACTTTTCTCTTGTTTTCATGAGCAACAATCTATACCACCAGGACTTTGATGCTTAATGTTCCATGGCTCTGCATTTTTTTTCCTGCCCATGATTCACACTTTTTCTTGCACTTAGCAAGTGTTTACTGTGAGGTATAATGTAGCCTTCCAACTTTTAAAAAAAGCTTACCAATGAGAATTGTGCCCTAGTAAATATCTAGGGTGGTGTGCCACTTTAAAGCATTAGTGATTGTGTTTACTGCCACTTCAGAAAGCTTTAATGAAGGTGTTTTCTCCCTACTTGTGAGAAAGTACATTGTGACCTCAGCCAATGGACTTAGGTTATACCTAAGTTGCCTAGAGTAAATAAATCCATGTAGACACTATCCTCAAAGTATACTGATAGTGTGATTCTCCTTCCCCCACTCCTGTCATGTGACTGGCCCGCATTAGAGACCCAACTCCTACCACTTGAATAGGTAATATTGCAAATCTGTACCTCCAGTGCCAGAATCTCACCCCTTACCCCCAACACATATGATTCATCTTCAACTCAAATGTTTTCCACTAATGTGGTTCTCTGTTTTCATCTCCATCTATCTCTTTCTTGTACAGTATATTTCCTAATCGTAGCACAGCCCAGCACAGTGCAGGCACACGTATCCTTTCCTGGTCGTCTCCTGTTTTCCTCGTAACAAAGCATGGGACGCGTTCTGTTTCATTTGTCGGTTGGAGTACATCCATCTTTTTCTGAGTCCCCTCGGCTCCACACACCCACATCCTTCTCATTGAATGCATTACATTTGTTCTCTTTTGATGTGTGAAATATTTGGAACAGCATGATAAAAACTTGTTGAGCACAGCTATGAAGTTCACAGAAAAAAGTATGTCAATCTTAAGACGTGTTTAGGACATAATGAATAGGTCTATTTATGCTGAGACCTCGTGGCTGACAGGAAATGCAATCTTGTTGAAGTTGAGGTAATGATTTGGGCAGTAGCTTGAGTAGAAATGAAAGAAAAAGGATGGCTCTCCTGCCTGCCCATCATCAGGGCTGGTGG
This sequence comes from Vulpes vulpes, assembly GCF_048418805.1. Taxonomy (NCBI): domain Eukaryota; kingdom Metazoa; phylum Chordata; class Mammalia; order Carnivora; family Canidae; genus Vulpes; species Vulpes vulpes. Next base: position 108,945,604 of record NC_132781.1, on the reverse strand, counting down.
AGCACAGTCCTTGCCATTTTGGGCTAGAACCTCCCCCCCTTTCTTTTCTTTTTTAAAATTTGGATCTAGAACTTTATTCTCAAAAATTCCTATTAACTGGCTAGTTTCAAAATATTTTAGAAATACACTGGCATAATTTCATAGTAGCTTTCATCAGAATAGACTTTTGGGTTTTGTTGGTTTTTTTCAAAAATAAAATCTTTATTCTTGTATCTGAGAATTTTTTTTAGTTTGTAATTCTCATTGTAGATAACATAACATTCATCATTTAATAACATTTATGTTTATTTTGGAGTTTTAATGGCTAGCTAGAGGAACTATAGTTAAAATTCAATATAGGAGCCTCCTTTCTATCCAGATTGTAGAGTGACTTTGATTTAATACTATTTTTTTTTTTTTTTACCTTGTTGAAAATTTCAAGGAAATCTTCTGAGTTATAATAAAATACTTATCTAGGAAAAAAAAATTTAGGAGTGGGATTTATTTATTTAAAAAATTTTTTTAAATATTTTATTTATTTATTCATGAAAGACACACACAGAGAGAGAGAGAGAGAGAGAGGAACAGACACAAGCAGAGGGAGAAGCAAGGCTCCACGCAGGGAGCTCGATGTGGGACTCGATCCCGGGTCTCCAGGAACACACCCAGGGCTGAAGGCAGCGCTAAACCACTGAGCCACCTGGGCTGCCCAGGAGTGGGATTTAAACACACATACACCCACACAATATGCTCATAAGTGTACATGAAAATGGTAAGTACTAATTATAGCTAGACTGTTCAGGTTGGCAGAGATCTTTGAGTGAGATTCAAAACGTTATTTGTAATTATAAAAGAACTGTAAGAAACTGATCATTAATTTTTGGTTTTAGCTAAGTAGCAGGCTAAGATAACTTGAAAAATCTTTTGTTACAACTTATCTAGAGATGCTGGGCAAAAAATAAACTAGAACACAAAAATTCAAAGGCATACCTGAATTCATGAGAAACAAAAGGCAAATTCCAGATGCAAGAAATGTAAAGAGGACAGAAAATCAGAGAGTTAGGTAGATAAGCCTTTTAGGGGTTCTTATCAGAGCTGTTAAGGGACATAACTTAATCCTTATGGAACTGGAGGCCAAGCATTAAGCCAAAATAAAGTGAGGATTTGGAAGAGACTGTTTTGCACCTTCAGTTAAGGATGAACAAGAAAAAAATTCATCCATTGGCACAGAGATAAGGAAGCAGGACTGAAACCTCTTGGGCACTAGGTTTTTCATTTTAAAAAGTTGAAATGTCAGGTCTAGATGTCATAATGAACTTTGGAAAACAGAATTTAAATCACCTCCCTGATTAGAGATATCCCAAACTATTAATGTAAAAGTCAGTCCTCTAGTCGTTTTTACCCTTGAGGCACCTAGGAAATGCAAATATGAAGTGTTCTGGGAAGATGCCACAACCTAGCCCTCCTGTGGGGCCCCCAGCAAGATGAGCCGCACCAAATAGGCTCTCATGCTAGAAATAAGAAAATCTGTGAGAAAACAGTACATTGTGCCTCAAGATGAGACAACAGACAAGAGGAGGAAGTAGAGCTGTATGAATTAAAAATAACAGAAGTCTCAAAGATAACATAAAGGAAGTGTTGTAATTAATTAAACTCATAAAAAGAATTGGGACTCTGAACAAGTTTTAGGTCCATTAATTTAGATATAAGGATCGTAAAAATTCCAGTGTTGTTGGTACCCTAATTATCTTACTCATTTTTGCTTTTTAAACCTACCTCCTCCAGAATGCAAATGAAATCTAAATATTCACACACACTGTTCTTTGCAGTATTTCAGCTGAGCTCTTGAAAATGCTGTTACTGACCTTTACATTCAGGCTTAACTAGCTGGCTCTGCACTTTTCTTTCGTAGGAACCGTACTGGACCATCTGGTTAATCATCTTAATAAGAAAAAGCCTTATACAATAATCTCACATACCACAGACATTCTCACTTCTACTTTCTGAAACTAACCAAGTTTTTAAAATAACATTAAAATGTTAAACCAATCAACCCTTAAAAAATAATATTATAAATTGGGAGAATGCAAATATGTATTAAAAGGTAAAGCTGTTTTAAAGTAGAAATATGAGGATTAACCAGGGCTGAAATCAGTATTTGTAGGAATATTGAAGCATTAAAAACATTAAACAATGAAGATCTTTGTTTTAGAATTGTGCCTTTTGGGTTTCCTGTAGTATTTTAAAAATGGTAGGTATAGAACCTTAATCCACCTTGTTCTTTATAGAATAATAATAATAACTATCCTCTGTTACCAGATTTATAAAAACTGTGGCACCCACATGATTAAAATCACATTTCAAAAATGAGAATGAAAAAAATTTGTTATATGGAACTATTAAAAAAGATGATCAATGACTTTTTTAGATGCATCTGGTATTTATGGTGTTTTGTTTTGTTTTTTAGCTAAAATCTGAGAGCTTTAATAGCAGCTTTTTTTTTTTTCTTTTTGAGAGAGAGCATGTGGGCAGGGCAGGGAGGAACAGAAAGAGAGAGAGAGAAAAGCTGACTCCATACTGAGCTCAGGGCTGGATCTCACAAACCTGAACCGAAATCAAGAGTCGGACACAACCGACTGAGCCTCCAGGCGCCCGACAGCCACTCTTGAATGTCCATCCTTGCAGGTTTAGTGCCCTTCCTACCACTTATTTGATTTCGCACCTTTCAGAGCCTTGATGTCCTGATGTGATAAACATTGATATTAATAGACTTTCTAATAGGATTATTGGTGCCTGTTCATTAATACAAGAGAGAACCCATTGCTTTTCAACAAAGCATGTTGGGTGTACTTTTCTTGGTAATTCAGATTATATCTGCCCATCCATGCCTAATTGTTAGTAGGAATAAAAGTTTTTTTCTGAGAAGCTCAGCCAACCAAATAAATTGGAATTGTTATTGTTTGTAGTACAAATTACAAATGATTACAGAGAATTCCAACCTAATCAAATATTCAGGGGAATTGAAAAGCTTTTCAAACTCACTTTTACTTGTAAGTTGCATAAAAGATCTTTAAAAGTATCTTTTGTTTGCGTGGGGGTTTTTTTTTTTAATAAAAATGTCTCTCCCCTGCAAGTTTTGCTCACTCTTTGTTAGTCTTCTCCAAGCTTCTGTCATCTGCCTAAGGTGATTGCTTCTGTTTACTTCCTCGACTTTAGCTCTAGTACCTATGTGATTACCTCCAGATGATTGTCTTCACCTCCTTCCTCTCTTTGAGTTTCCTTATTTCCAGTTGCTTCTTAGACATCTCTGTGCAGTTCTCCTAGGATGTCTCTAACTCTCCACATACATATTTCTCTACTTCACCCCTGTCACTTGCTTTTCTCTCAGTCTGAGTGAATGGCATTCCCATCACCATCCAGCCAGGCATCAACAGAAGAGACCTTGGTCATCCTTACTCCATTTTCCCTCACCCCTCACTTTCAACAAGGCACCAGGCAATATTGGCTTTGCCTCCTGAATATCTTTATAAATATAGTCCTTTCTTCCTCCTCCTCCCACTCCCACTGCAGCAGCTAGACCCTCATCTCCCCCCAGGGCTGTTGGAACAAGCCTTCTAACTGGTCTCTCCACCTTCCTGCTTGCTACTCCTCCCCCCAAGCTATCCAGTACCGTTGCCACAGTGGTATCCTAAAGCCCTCACATCTTTAGAAACTTTTAGCTCCCCATTGTCTGTATAATAAAGTATAGCATCCCTAGAGAGACAAATAAGACCCTTCACAATCTGGATACTCCTCCTCAGCTAAGATTTCTCTCCCAACATCATTTTTTTTTTTAATCTTGAATATAGTTGACACAATGTTACATTAATTTTGGGTGTAAAACATAGTGATTTAACAAGTCTATATTTTATGGTATGCTCACCACAGGTGTAGCTGCCATCTCTCCCCGTACAACACTCTTCCAGTGCTACTGATTGGATTGCTCATGCTGTGTCTCTTATCCCCATGACTTACTCATTCTATAACTGGAAACCTGTATCTGCCACCACGCCTCACCCTTTTTGCCCATTCCCCCCTCTTCCCTCCCCTCTGACAGCCAACAGTTTATTCTCTGTATTTCTGAGTCTATTTCTTGTAAACATGAATCTGTTTCTGCTTTTTGTTTAACATGTTTAACATGCCCCATATCTTCTTTATCCATTCATCTATCAGTGGACACTTAGGCTGCTTTCTTCTCTTGGCAATTGTAAATAATGCAACAGGGAATGTCGGGGTGCATAAATCTTTTTGAATTAGTGTTTTTGTTTTCCTTGGGTAAATACCCAGTAGAGGAATTACTGGATCATATATATGGTAGTTCTACTTTGACTGTTTTGAGGAACCTCCATACATACTGTTTTCCACGGCAGCTGCACCAGTTTACATCCCCTCCAACCATGCGCAAGGTCTAACCTTGTCTTTTGGCGGTTCTCCTTGAGCTCTACACTCCATCAGCGTGAGTCTGTGGTAGTTCTTTGCATACTGTGTGACAGTTCCCATTTCTCTTCCTGCTTTAGTTCATGCTTCTCTTTGCCTTAAATGTGGACCCTTCCCTTCCTGTTGAATGAAGCTTTGACTACCACTTGCCCTTCCCCCACACAACAGAGAGCTTATCAGTTTTTTCCTTGTGCTATCAGAGTATTTTTAGGTTTGCTTTCAGTGTTTTGAAATTCTTTGTTAACTTGTTAGGCTTTCCCCACCAGATTAACTTCCTAAAGAATAGGGGACTCAGTTCATTTTAGCATTCCTGGTGCCTAGCTAGTCCTTGACATAGGAAGGCATTTAATAAAAGCATTTAGAAAATATATGAAAAATTGTTCATGAAATGGAGGATTTTTAGAGGGGGAAGCTGTATACTTAATGAAGGAATGACTAGTTCTGTGAAATGTTTTTTTAAATGGCATGCAGGGGAAGGATTGGATTAAGTTTGTGTGGCTTTATTTTTTCTTAATTTTATTTATTTATTAATGAGAGACACAGAGAGAGAGAGAGAGAGTGGCAGAGACACGGGCAGAGGGAGAAGCAGGCTCCATGCAGAGCCTGACGCAGGACTCAATCCTGGGTCTCCAGGATCAGGCCCTGGGCTGAAGGCAGTGCAACTGCTGAGCCACCCGGGCTGCCCAAGTTTGTGTGGCTTTAGATGGTAGAGGTAATGTCAGCAGAGAAAGTATACTTCTGGTTTAGCCATAAAGAAGGCAATGGGGGAACCCTGGGTGGCGCAACGGTTTAGCGCCTGCCTTTGGCCCAGGGCGCGGTCCTGGAGACCCAGGATCGAATCCTACGTCGGGCTCCCGGTGCATGGAGCCTGCTTCTCCCTCTGCCTATGTCTCTGCCTCTCTCTCTCTCTCTGTGACTATCATTAAAAAAAAAAAAAAAAAAAAAAAAAGAAGGCAATGGGAATTATAGAACAGCAGCGCCATCCTGCCTTCATTGGGAATCTATAGTTTGACTGTCTGAGTTTTAGTTCTGGCTTGCTCACTAAATTTGTCATTTCTGGGCCTAAGTGTCTTTGTCTTTTGACAGAAAAATGGAGATAATAGTAGTTTGAATGGTTATTTTGAGGACTAGTGAAATACTATTTTGGGGTGCCTCAGCTAATGTCTGAGATTGAATAGTGCTTAATAAATGGTCATCAGATTTGAATTAGCCTCCTGTTCCTGGATTCTTCTTGTAAAACCTTACGCTCACATTGGATGTAAGTAAGGTGTATACATAAACTGGCACCAAAAAAATTACTCAATTGCCTTTTTTTCTCTTAAAGATTTATTCATTGTACTGATGATTCTCCAGATCCTTGTATAGAATATGAGGTAAGTATTTATTTTTTAAATCTTGAAATTGATAATCCTAAATGAAGATGTGTTGGAAATTGCTATTTATTTTTAAGCAAAATGAATAAAATTTTTTTGGATCAATTTCTCTGGGAACCTAGAGCCACTGAATTTTTAAATTTAGGAATAATTTATGTATAAGTATATACACAGGTATATACACTATATACATACTATGGAATGTACGTATTTTGTAATAAAACAAATACCTTTATGCTCATCATCTGGCTTAAGCTGGGTAAGGTCTTTAACCTAGTATATGAAGAAGAAATATAATCATCACCATTTTACCATTTAGGCCTGGTGGACCTTTTTATTTTTTTTGCATTGTTCACTCACTTTACAGATTACATAAAATTAAAATGAAAGGATTGTGGAAAACATTTTTAGAAATAACTAAGAATTCAAACATAGCAAACCCAAATTTGTATTCCATATTTTCCTAGTTTGAAGGTATATACTCCTCCCCTCCCACATAACCCTCCCTGAAATGGGCAGTGTTCTTGGATGCAACTCCGTACTTGTCAACAGTTATGAGTGAATCTGGAACCTACTTTTCTTTTAAATCTTGATTCCAGGTATCAACTACATCTTTGATAGGCTCTTGCTTATCATTATTCTTGGTTCTTCTTGCACTTGGATTGTCAAAATGTAATACTTTTTAAAAACTTTGACCGCTCATAGTTTGTTGAAGAGTTGTGGTCATCCTGCTCCATAATTGCAAACCAATTGCATTTTTGGATTTGTAACATCAGTTAGAATTATTCCAATGGTCTTTTTAAAAAAATTCTTCATTAAAAAAGAAAAATTCATTGTTTGCTTCCAGTCCCCTTTGCATAAACATGCTTTTAAAACTTGTCCACTGACTCACTGTACCAAGAAATTTTTAGTGTGTTGAGTGTATATTGGTAGATCTTCTGTGATTATACATTTATAGAACAGTTAATTTACTATTTACTAGGCAACCAAACTGGATCTTTGAGCACGTATTATAATTGAAGCTTTTTACATACCAGTTGTGAAGGTTTTTTTGACTTAATAGAATAGTATGAGCATTTTCCCAATCATTAAACATCTTTTGTAACATTCTTTGTTATGTATATATTATATTCACATCTATTGTCTCACTAAACAAACATCTATTAAACACCTGCTGTGTCTTATCACTTGGTGCTAGAAAACACAAAATGAAAAAGATGATTTCCCAAGTCTTGCCCTGAGGCATAATCTTTGTTTGAGATGTCATCTTCTAGCCTTGAGATTCATTTCACCTGCAGTTTGCTCTTTATTGCTTTTTGGGGAATATGCCATCATCATGTTAGTGCATAGGGTTTAAAACTTAGTTTTAAAAGCTCAGGGAAGTGATATTCTTAGAATAATTAAAATGAAAAAAGTTGCAAGCAGAATGCTATATATGGTGTATTCCTTCTGTGTATTTAAAAAGATATATACATGTATTCCATGCTCATATATTTGTAGATTACTTCTGGAAGGCTATATGAGAAATTAACAGTTTACCTCTGAGGAGGAGGACAGAGGGACTGGATGGGGTGGAGGGGACAATTCACATTTTTACCCTTATGTATTTTTTCAATCAACTACACAATGTATGTGTTACCTGTTCAAAACATTATTTTAATAAAGATTATGCAAATTTTCCCAAAAAATTAATGTTAGTTTAAAACAATTGCTTATGTCTTTGTTGCTTAAATAAAAATTACTGTAACCCTAAAAAACTGTACTTGCCAGTATCAGCTTTTAATAGATGACAACTGTGTAAATTTTTAGTTTTTTGCTTCTTTGTTTAATAATTAGTTTCTTTTTAAAAAATACAGCATGTGTAAAACTTGAGTAAGAGCACCCAATAATGAAAATTGAAATCAGTGCATTAAAAAAAAAGGAAATCAGTGCATTTTAAAATCTTAGGCATATTTTAACAGTATTTTTTTTAAGAAGAGCAACTTACTATCAAAAATTTAAAAGTATGAGAAAATATGAGGAACTTACCACCTGGATATATCCTCAGTATTAGCATTTGACATTTAGCTTCCCTTTCCTGAGATAAGTGTGTATGTGTGTGTGCATATATACACTCTCTTCATAAAATACTTTGCATACCATTTTTTTTCACTTACAGTGTGTATTTTGCTAATTCATGGACTATTTTTTTATATTAGGATTTTTAGTGGCTGTTTATCTTATATTTTGACTGTTTTGCTTTGTAACATTTTTTAAGCACCTGCTAGGTGTTACATACTTGTGCTGGGAACATAAAGATGAATAAGGCCCAGTTCCTTGCCCTTGCCCAGTTGCCAGTTAGGAGGGAAGAGAGACTTGCATCAAATTATCATAGTACAACTGGGTATGTATATGCATACTACAGAATATTAGGTGCAAGAAACTGGGAGCACAGGATATGAGAAGGGAGGATACTGAGACCACTGGAGAGAATTCTAAGAATGGGGCTTTATGTAATTCCAGCTCCGTCTCTGAGGTCTTAAAGGGCAGAGGTGTATGCCAGCATAAGGAAGGCTGGAGGCATTGACCACTTATTACAGTTATACTTCAGAAGACTATGACTAGTTTTCTCCAGAGAACATTTTAAAACAAACTCAAAAGCATACATTTCTCAACTATATAGTATTTATAAAATTATAGCAATTCAATAGTATAGAGTATTTATACATGATAAATAATTAATTATAGTAGTAGAACTCACTTATGACTTGGGCCAGTGATGGAATTTGCTTTATTTTAAAGTACTGGCAACATCACAGGAGGGTTATAGTGATTTTTAGTGATGAATCATAATAATTTTATCAGAGTAATCCTTACCCAGTGGTGCAAGGTAGATAACTTGGATATCCTTTTATTTTTTTTTATATACTTGAGGGGTGAAGAATGTAACAAATTACAGGGCAGCTATACACAATGATGACAGGATTTGACTTTATTGTCCTTGGATTTGTATATTATGTCAGAACTCAATGTGATAAATAAGTGACAAAGATGCATTTTGTCATAAAGAATTTTAACAGCGTTTCCCCTACTGGCTGGACTAATAAATCTGTCCCCCACATCTCATGAGAAAAATGGTTTATGTTGCCTTTTCCAAACTATTTGATAATGGCAATTATTAAGATATATGCTTGGCATAAAATTGTCTGTTAGATCAGTGAATATTCCCTTGTTACATGGTTGTGTTAACATTATTCCTCTCTTTACAGCTTGTTCTTCGAAAATGGTGTGAATTAATTCCTGGGGCTGAGTTCCGATGTTTTGTCAAGGAAAACAAGCTTATTGGTAAGTTTTTCTTACCCTTTAAAAGAAGAAAAGCTTTTTTTTTTTTTTTTTTAAGTTTATTTATTTTACTTTTTTTTTTTTTTTAAGTAAACTCTACCCTACACATGGGGCTTGAATTCAAAACCCCAACATCAAGAGTCACATGCTCCACCACCTGAGCCAGCCAGGCATCCCTAAAGTTTATTTATTTTTAGTAATCTCTGCACCCAACATGGGGCTCAAACTCATGACCCTGAGATCAAGAATCACATGCTCCTTCAACTGAGCCTGCCAGGCACCCCAAGACAACAAGCTTTTGATGGAAGTGAATTTCTAGTAATTAGGAGAGGGTGGTAATCACTCTTTATCTCAGATGCTACCTCTAACCAGTTGGTAGTGACTCTGGAATTCTGTGTTGACAATGCTTCTGAAGCCATATTCAGTTTCCATAGAAAGGAATCTTGTCCATTAATCATGTCTGTCTGGATTCTGGAGATGAAAGTGATGGTCTTGACCATTCCCAGTTTAGGATATGTATCATGTTACCTGCTTTCTCTTTGGAACTTTCCTGAGTACTAGCAACATACTATTTACTTTAAGCATCATAAAAAGCCAAATTTTGGGATCTTTATTTCTATTATTGGAGCAGTGTTTATTATTCTAGCAAGAGGAAATATGTGGAAAAAATAAGTGCATTACTTTTAAAAGCACCCATTTTCTTCCTCAGATTACTGTTTAGTTAGCTGTGATGTATTCAAGTATTGAAGGTAATCTTTTTTTTAATCTTTGCGTGTTTTCCATGCAGTAAAACTAACCTTCAACCAAGAAAAGTGTGATTTGAATAGAATCACATCAGTACTATTTAAAAAATTTTTTTTAATTTATTGTTTAAATTTTTAAATTTTTATTTATTTATTATTATTTTCTTTTTTAGAGAGGGAGAGAGAGAGAATCTTTTTTTTTTTTAAGATTTTATTTATTTATTTATGAGAAACACAGAGAGAGAGAGGCAGAGACACAGGCAGAGGGAGAAGCAGGCTCCAGGCAGGCAGCCCAACGTGGGACTCAGTCCCGGGACTCCAGGATCACGCCCTGGGCCGAAGGCAGAGGCTCAACCATTGAGCCACCCACGCGTCCCGAGAGAAAGTATCTTAAGCAGGCTTCTGGCTCAGTGTGGAGTCCCATACACAGCTCAGTGTCGCAGCCCTGAGATTATGACCTGAGCTGAAACCAAGAGTTGGACGCTTAACCGACTGTGAGCCACCCAGGTTCCCCAAATCAGCACTACTTAGTGATTGTGATGTTGACACCTGTTAACTTACCTAAAAGAAACTTGGGGTGTTTGAGTTTATCATATTATTAGATATTCTTGGAGAAACTGCAATACAAGTACAGCAAAAGAAGGGAATCATACTGGCATTGATTAAGAAATTGAATGGAAGCCCTTCTTTCAGAATAGAAAACTTTTCCGAGGCCTAGAACAAATTGAGGGAGTTTTTACAATAATCCCTTTAGTATATTTGGAATAAAATCAGCAAGTTACTCTAAAGAAAGGAGTGTTTACTTTTCTATGGCTTGAAATATCAGGCTTGTGAAGGCAGAGTAACATGTGTGAATAGGAAAAATAGCCTGTTTCTATGAAATCCGATATGAATTGGAAGACATATAGAATACTTTAAGTTTCCCAAAGAAATCTACCAATTTGTAGAAACTTTGTTGGAAAAAAAGAAGCAGCAATTGACTATGTGTATGGGTTCAAAATTGCTTTTTTCATTTTTTACATTATAAACATATTTATGACAATTCTTTCCATTACACTAAATAAAAATAGAAACTATTTTCTAAAGACTGCATGACAACATGGAACTTAGGATATACCTAGCCATATGAATGGATAACTTTTTACAACTGGTAAGTTTTATATTATGTATATAAAAATGCTGAATCATGTATTTGTAATATTCATCTGATTGGTCTTCTGATCTACTTTAAGGGTTCACTCAAAACGACATTTAAATTACATTTTGGTGTTTTTGAAAAGAAAGTAATGTAATCTAAAATATTTTCTTGTCAGGTATTTCTCAGAGGGACTATACACAGTACTATGATCATATTTCTAAACAAAAGGAAGAGATTTGCAGATGCATACAAGACTTTTTCAAGAAACACATACAGTACAAATTCTTAGATGAAGACTGTGAGTATTTTTTATTGATCTAGTGAAATGAAGTACATGAATTTTCCAAATGAAATACATGATGAATCTTATTTCATGATGGTGCAGATTTTTTTTTTAAGGATTTTATTTATTTGAGAGAGAGAGCACAAATGAGAGGAGGGGCAAAGAGAAATAGACTCCCTGCTGAGCAGGGAACCTGGTATGGGGCTGGAGATCATGACCTGGGCTAAAGGCAGTTGCTTAGCTGACTGAGATACCCAGGCACCCTACTGGTGCAAGTTTTTTTTTTTTTTTTTTTTAATAATAAATTTATTTTTTATTGTTCAATTTGCCAACATACAGAATGACACCCAGTGCTCATCCCATCAAGTGCCCCCCTCAGTGCCCGTCACCCATTCACCCCCACCCCCTGCCCTCCTCCCCTTCCATCACCCCTAGTTCATTTCCCAGAGTTAGGAGTCTTTAAGTTCTGTCACCCTTCCTGATATTTCCCACACATTTCTTCTCCCTTCTCTTATATTCCCTTTCACTATTATTTATATTCCCCAACTGAATGAGAACATACAATGTTTGTCCTTCTCCGATTGACGTACTGCACTCAGCATAATACCTTCCAGTTCCATCCACGTTGAAGCAAATGGTGGGTATTTGTCGTTTCTAATGGCTGAGTAATATTCCATTGTATACATAAACCACATATTCTTTATCCATTCATCTTTCGATGGACACCGAGGCTCCTTCCACAGTTTGGCTATTATGGACATTGCTGCTAGAAACATCGGGGTGCAGGGGTCCCGGCGTTTCATTGCATCTGAATCTTTGGGGTAAATCCCCAACAGTGCAATTGCTGGGTCGTAGGGCAGGTCTATTTTTAACTCTTTGAGGAACCTCCACACAGTTTTCCAGAGTGGCTGCACCAGTTCACATTCCCACCAACAGTGCAGGAGGTTTCCCTTTTTCCACATCCTCTCCAACATTTGTGGTTTCCTGCCATGTTAATGTTCCCCATTCTCACTGGTGTGAGGTGGTATCTCATTGTGGTTTTTTTTTTTTTTTTAATTAATTTTTATTGGTGTTCAATTTACCAACATACAAAAAAACACCCAGTGCTCATCCCGTCAAGTGTCCACCTCAGTGCCCGTCACCCATTCCCCTCCAACACCCGCCCTCCTCCCCCTCCACCATCCCTAGTTCGTTTCCCCGAGTTAGGAGTCTTTATGTTCTGTCTCCCTTCCTGATATTTCCCAACATTTCTTCTCCCTTCCTTTATATTCCCTTTCACTATTATTCATATTCCCCAAATGAATGAGAACATACACTGTTTGTCCTTCTCCGATTGACTTATTTCACTCAGCATAATACCCTCCAGTTCCATCCACGTTGAAGCAAATGGTGGGTATTTGTCGTTTCTAATGGCTGAGTAATATTCCATTGTATACATAAACCACATCTTCTTTATCCATTCATCTTTCGATGGACACCGAGGCTCCTTCCACAGTTTGGCTATTGTGGCCATTGCTGATAGAAACATCGGGGTGCAGGTGTCCCGACGTTTCATTGCATCTGAATCTTTGGGGTAAATCCCCAACAGTGCAATTGCTGGGTCGTAGGGCAGGTCTATTTTTAACTCTTTGAGGAACCTCCACATGGTGCAAGTTTTAAAACTGGATTTGACCACTGTATTTTAAGCATTTTTCTTTATTACTATTTGGTATTACTGATAGTTTGCATGTTAATTTTACCTTACTTTAATCAGTCACTTTTTATTACCACGGCAGTTATTTTCTTATCATTTTAGATATATAATATATAATATATATATGATAGTTCACTTTTAACTTTGAATTTTTTCTCCTTTACAGTTGTGTTCGATATATATAGAGACAGTAGGGTAAGTAACAATTATCTGATATGCTTTAAAATCAGGGCTGGTCTTACGGAGTACGTAGCTGTTATGTATGTAAGGGGCCACTGCTCAAAAAATACTTTCTCAAACCAGCTAAGATGTTTGAAATTCATCATTGTCAGGAATCTCCCTTAACATATACTTAATATTAGGAGACACAGTATCGTCAATAGACGTGGGTCTGGCGTGTGTTTTTCTGTTTTACATTTTAAATGCTAAATGTCTCAAGTGCCCACCATCCAACCTAAGAAGTAGAGTTTGTTTTTATTTTTAAAAAGATATATTTATTTACATGTGGCTGGGAGTTTGTCATATGATATTTAGATAATTATTTTTAGTCAACTAAAAGAACCTTAGCATGGTGGGAATTGCTTTTATCTTTAAGATGAAGATGAAGGTTCACTTATTTTTAAATCTTACTTGTACAATGAAAAAGAGAACAAAACCCTGACTTCATAAATCCTACAGCAAAGGTTTAATTATCAAGACATGCAAATTTTCAAAGAAATTTGGGTCACTAAATGTCCTGCGATTAGAGCTCATTGACTTAGCTGCTGAGAGGACAGCAGGTGTGTTTTCCGAATATGTGACCATATGTTTTCCAAATGTTACCCACATATTTCTCATTCCCTCTCCAAGCTCATATCAGCTTCACTGTTATGATGCTTGCAATACCTTTGAATCATTTTTTTGACCAAAGGATATGGCCCATATGGTAATGTCCCAAAGTAACAGTTAACTGTTGACTTGCCTCTATTTAGACAAAAGACATCACATACTCTGTTTTCATCTCTATGTCTTCAAGGGTGAGAATATCTATTAAGAGTTAGAAAGAGGAATGATAAATTGTATAAGGAAGAGGGATGTTACTTTACACTTTCAATCTAGTGAGAAAAACCTTAGAGAAAGGATGGGAAGCTGGTGTGATAGAATGGATAAAAACTGGAGCTGATCGACAGGAGCCCAGGCTCTAGTCCCGGCTCTGCTTCTAACCAATATACAGACATCAGTCTCTCACACAGCCAGCATCCATAGAGAGCTTGTACTGTCAGATGCCATGCTTCTAACAAGAGGCTTCCAACAAGAGGATTTCCTGACCTACAAAGAGCATACCTTTGAGACAGATATTGTAGGGACTTGGCCTGGTCATAAGTGGGATCAAATCAATTAGTGAGTGAGTAAACCTAGCTTATTACCCTAATGTGCAGCTCAGAAGAACTTTATTTGTATTTAACTTAGGTTATCCATATAATCCTGTGAGGTATGTATTGTTCTCACTTTTTAGATATTAAAACCAAAGCAGTTATGTTTTAATGCAGTCATGTTTAATGGCATTTAAAAATTCGGAATTCGCCAAGGTCTCTCAGTATTTCCCTAGAAAATGTCCAGGTCTGCTTTGATTCAGTATTGCTGGCAGGTCAGTGCAAATGTGTAATTTGGTGAAAGAGTTATATAAGTGTCTTAAGTGAAGTTGGACTGTACAGAAGCAATTACTGCTATGATCTAACAGAACTGAAAGTAGTTGCATATTTTTAAAGTGGGAAACATACCAGTATAAACATTCTGAGAAGAGATTTAAACCATGATGTAAAACACATTTGCATTTGCTCAGTGGCACTTGTATCATTTTTTGTTAGGCACTATGTTGAATATATGGTTTTATGACTATTGTGGAAAACTAACTCTTTATGGTAGTCTCTCATATGCAGTGGAACTTGTATAAGTTCCAAATGGAGTATATTTGAGTCTGGTAATATTTTGATGTGTCTACTTTCTTACTGCAGTGGGCAAGTTGACTCAGTATTGATAGATTCACTGTTGCTATCAGTGTTGATAGTCACATGACTATCCTATGTCAGAGATGGCCACACATTCACTAGGTCTGGGATGAGGCCTTGGTATATGTGTTGTAAGGAGCTGCTTAAGTGACACATAACTAGAATTTAAAATAACTACTTTAGAGACTTGAAAAATTATTGTGGTTTTCCTTATGTATTCTTTTAGTGACGGCTATTGTTTTATTACTAATTACATTGCTTTAAGGACTGAACATGTCTGGTCTTGAGTCTATGATATTGTTGAGGTAGGCTTTACAACTTGGTCACTTTTATTTTACTGTTCTTTGTGTGATTGAAAAATTACAACTAATGTGTGAAGTATTCTGTAGATGTTTGTTAGATTAAGCTTGGTAATAATTGTGAAAATATTTTTGTATCTTATGAATGAAATAATGTTTGTAGAGACCTTCAAAATAATACAGATTTGGGGGAATGGATGGGATATAGATGTAATAAGATTGGCCATGGGGTTCAACAAGATAATTGTTGAAACCGAGTGGTGGGTTTGTGGGGTTCTTTATATTTTGTCTACTTTCTATATGTTTAAACTTTTCCATATAAGTTTAATTCTAAAAACCGTGAAAAAAATCTATATCTTCCCTAATTTTTCATCTACTTAGTTTATCAATTACTGAAAGAGTATGTTAAAATCTCCTGCTTTCTAATTCTGTCAGTTTTTGTGTTACATATCTTGAGGTTATGTTTTTAGACAAGAACATATGTTATGTTCATAATGGTTTTGTTTTCCCAGTGAATTCTCATCATTAGGCACTGACCATCTCTATTCCTAAGAATGTTTTTCGTGGTTTTTGCATTAAAGTATGTTTTGACTGATATTGATACAGTGTTTTTTTTAGTCTGAGAATTTACCTTTTTCCCTTTTTTTTAGCTGTTAGGTTTTAGGTTTGTGCATGTATCTTGTAAGTGGCATATTGCTGGGTTTTGTTTTTTAATCATGGACAATTTCTGGTTTTTAACAGGTGGGTGTAGTATGCATATATTGTA
Organism: Vulpes vulpes; assembly: GCF_048418805.1. Lineage (NCBI taxonomy): Eukaryota > Metazoa > Chordata > Mammalia > Carnivora > Canidae > Vulpes > Vulpes vulpes. The sequence continues at coordinate 108,929,545 of NC_132781.1, read as the reverse complement.
TTTGATATCTGAATGTTTTACAGCATCTTATCTTGAGTTTGCAATTAACTTTTCTGTTTTTGTTTTCTCCTTTGATTTGTATTACTGTTTTTTTCTTTATTCTTACCACCCTACTCTTCCTCTGCAAAATTTTGAAGTTTTATTTTGTATTTGTTACTTTGGTAGTTATCATGAAATCTTAGTATGATTATTTAATAAGTTCAAAAGTTAATCTCACTTCCTGTTGCCCTCATGGTACAAGGACATTGGAACTAATTCCAAGTGCCTGCTTACATCTTACATGTGATTTCTGATTTTTGGTTCTACTTTATATTTAATATCCCTAAATCACTTATGACTATCACTGTTCACTTTCTTTGCTTACCAATGCTTCTTACTACTGCTTTTCGGTTGTTTTTTTTTTTTAATTAATTTTTATTGGTGTTCAATTTACCAACATACAGAAAAACACCCAGTGCTCATCCCGTCAAGTGTCCGCCTCAGTGCCTGTCACCCATTCCCCTCCAACACCCGCCCTCCTCCCCTTCTACCACCCCTAGTTCGTTTCCCAGAGTTAGGAGTCTTTATGTTCTGTCTCCCTTCCTGATATTTCCCAACATTTCTTTTCCCTTCCTTTATATTACCTTTCACTATTATTTATATACCCCAAATGAATGAGAACATACACTGTCCTTCTCCGATTGACTTATTTCACTCAGCATAATACCCTCCAGTTCCATCCACGTTGAAGCAAATGGTGGGTATTTGTCATTTCTAATTGCTGAGTAATATTCCATTGTATACATAGACCACATCTTCTTTATCCATTCATCTTTCGATGGACACCGAGGCTCCTTCCACAGTTTGGTTATTGTGGCCATTGCTGCTAGAAACATCGGGGTGCAGGTGTCCCGACGTTTCATTGCATCTGAATCTTTGGGGTAAATCCCCAACAGTGCAATTGCTGGGTCGTAAGGCAGGTCTATTTTTAACTCTTTGAGGAACCTCCACACCGTTTTCCAGAGTGGCTGCACCAGTTCACATTCCCACCAACAGTGTAAGAGGGTTCCCTTTTCTCCGCATCCTCTCCAACATTCGTTGTTTCCTGCCTTGTTAATTTTCCCCATTCTCACTGGTGTGAGGTGGTATCTCATTGTGGTTTTGATTTGTATTTCCCTGATGGCAAGTGATGCAGCGCATTTTCTCATGTGCATGTTGGCCATGTCCATGTCTTCCTCTGTGAGATTTCTCTTCATGTCTTTTGCCCATTTCATGATTGGATTGTTTGTTTCTTTGGTGTTGAGTTTAAGAAGTTCTTTATAGATCTTGGAAAGTAGCCCTTTATCTGATATGTCATTTGCAAATATCTTCTCCCATTCTGTAGGTTGTCTTTTAGTTTTGTTGACTGTATCCTTTGGTGTGCAAAAGCTTCTTATCTTGATGAAGTCCCAATAGTTCATTTTTGCTTTTGTTTCTTTTGCCTTTGTGGATATATCTTGCAAGAAGTTACTGTGGCCGAGTTCAAAAAGGGTGTTGCCTGTGTTCTCTTCTATGATTTTGATGGACTCTTGTCTCACATTTAGATCTTTCATCCATTTTGAGTTTATCTTTGTGTATGGTGAAAGAGAGTGGTCCAGTTTCATTCTTCTGCATGTGGATGTCCAATTTTCCCAGCACCATTTATTGAAGAGACTGTCTTTCTTCCAATGGATAGTGTTTCCTCCTTTATCGAATATTAGTTGACCATACATTTCAGGGTCCACTTCTGGGTTCCCTATTCTGTTCCATTGATCTACGTGTCTGTTTTTGTGCCAGTACCACACTGTCTTGATGACCACAGCTTTGTAGTACAACCTGAAATCTGGCATTGTGATGCCCCCAGCTATGGTTTTCTTTTTGAAAATTCCCCTGGCTATTCGGGGTCTTTTCTGATTCCACACAAATCTTAAAATAATTTGTTCTAACTCTCTGAAGAAAGTCCATGGTATTTTGATAGGGATTGCATTAAACGTGTAAATTGCCCTGGGTAACATTGACATTTTTACAATATTAATTCTGCCAATCCATGAACATGGAATATTTTTCCATCTCTTTGTGTCTTCCTCAATTTCTTTCAGAAGTGTTCTATAGTTTTTAGGGTATAGATGTTTTACCTCTTTGGTTAGGTTTATTCCTAGGTATCTTATGCTTTTGGGTGCAATTGTAAATGGGATTGACTCCTTAATTTCTCTTTTTTCAGTCTCATTGTTAGTGTATAGAAATGCCATTGATTTCTGGGCATTGATTTTGTATCCTGCCACGCTACCAAATTGCTGTATGAGTTCTAGCAATCTTGGGGTGGAGACTTTTGGGTTTTCTATGTAGAGTATCATGTCATCGGCGAAGAGGGAGAGTTTGACTTCTTCTTTGCCAATTTGAATGCCTTTAATGTCTTTTTGTTGTCTGATTGCTGAGGCGAGGACTTCCAGAACTATGTTGAACAGCAGTGGTGAGAGTGGACATCCCTGTCTTGTTCCTGATCTTAGGGGAAAGGCTCCCAGTGCTTCCCCATTGAGAATGATATTTGCTGTGGGCTTTTCGTAAATGGCTTTTAAGGTGTCGAGGAAAGTTCCCTCTATCCCAACACTCTGAAGGGTTTTGATCAGGAATGGATGCTGTATTTTGTCAAATGCTTTCTCTGCATCTAATGAGAGGATCATATGGTTCTTGGTTTTTCTCTTGCTGATATGATGAATCACATTGATGTTTTTACGAGTGTTGAACCAGCCTTGTGTCCCGGGGATAAATCCTGCTTGGTCATGGTGAATAATTTTCTTAATGTGTTGTTGGATCCTATTGGCTAGTATCTTGTTGAGAATTTTTGCATCCATGTTCATCAGGGATATTGGTCTGTAATTCTCCTTTTTGGTGGGATCTTTGTCTGGTTTCGGAATTAAGGTGATGCTGGCCTCATAGAACGAATTTGGCAGTACTCCATCTCTTTCTATCTTTCCAAACAGCTTTAGTAGAATAGGTATGATTTCTTCTTTAAACGTTTGATAGAATTCCCCTGGGAAGCCATCTGGCCCTGGACTCTTGTGCCTTGGGAGGTTTTTGATGACTGCTTCAATTTCCTCCCTGGTTATTGGCCTGTTCAGGTTTTCTATTTCTTCCTGCTCCAGTTTTGGTAGTTTGTGGCTTTCCAGGAATGCGTCCATTTCTTCTAGATTTCCTAATTTATTGGCGTACAGCTGTTCATAATATGTTTTTAAAATCATTTGTATTTCCTTGGTGTTGGTAGTGATCTCTCCTTTCTCATTCATGATTTTATTAATTTGAGTCTTCTCTCTCTTCTTTTTAATAAGGTTGGCTAATGGTTTATCTATCTTATTAATTCTTTCAAAGAACCAGCTTCTGGTTCTGTTGATCTGTTCCACAGTTCTTTTGGTCTCGATTTCATTTAGTTCTGCTCGAATTTTAATTAACTGTCTTCTTCTGCTGGGGGCGGGGTCCATTTGTTGCTTTTTCTCTAGTTCCTTTATGTGTAAGGTGAGCTTTTGAATTTGAGTTCTTTCCAGTTTTTGAATGGATGCTTGTATTGCGATGTATTTCCCCCTCAGGACCGCTTTTGCTGTATCCCAAAGATTTTGAACAGTTGTATCTTCAGTCTCATTAGTTTCCATGAATCTTTTTAATTCTTCCTTAATTTCCTGGTTGACCTTTTCATCTTTTAGCAGGATGGTCCTTAACCTCCACGTGTTTGTGGTCCTTCCAAACTTCTTGTTGTGATTAAGTTCTAATTTCAAGGCATTATGGCCTGAGAATATACAGGGGACTATCCCGATCTTTTGGTATCGGTTCAGACCCGATTTGTGACCCAGTATGTGGTCTATTCTGGAGAAAGTTCCATGTGCACTTGAGAAGAATGTGTATTCAGTTGAGTTTGGATGTAAAGTTCTGTAGATATCTGTGAAATCCATCTGGTCCAGTGTATCATTTAAAGCTCTCGTTTCTTTGGATATGTTGTGCTTAGAAGACCTATCTAGTATAGAAAGAGCTAGATTGAAGTCACCAAGTATAAGTGTATTATTATCAAAGTATTTCTTCAGTTTGGTTATTAATTGGTTTAAATATTTGGCAGCTCCCACATTCGGGGCATATATATTGAGGATTGTTAAGTCCTCTTGTTGGGTAGATCCTTTGAGTATGAGATAGTGTCCCTCTTCATCTCTCACTATAGTCTTCGGGGTAAATTTTAATTTATCTGATATAAGGATGGCTACCCCTGCTTTCTTTTGAGGACCATTTGAATGGTAAATGGTTCTCCAACCTTTTATTTTCAGGTTGTAGGTGTCCTTCTGTCTAAAATGAGTCTCTTGTAGACAGCAAATAGATGGGTCCTGCTTTTTTATCCAGTCTGAAACCCTGCACCTTTTGATGGGGTCATTAAGCCCGTTCACGTTCAGAGTTACTATTGACAGATACGAGTTTAGTGTCATCATATCTATTCAGTCCTTGTTTTTGTGGATTGTTCCACTGAACTTCTTCTTAAAGGGGAATTTTAAGAGTCCCCCTTAAAATTTCTTGCAGAGCTGGTTTGGAGGTTACATATTCTTTCCGTTCCTGCCTGTCTTGGAAGCTCTTTATCTCTCCCTCCATTTTGAATGAGAGCCTTGCTGGATAAAGTATTCTTGGCTGCATGTTCTTCTCATTTAGGACCCTGAATATATCCTGCCAGCCCTTTCTGGCCTGCCAGGTCTCTGTGGAGAGGTCTGCTGTTACCCTAATATTCCTCCCCATAAAAGTCAGGGACTTTTTTTCTCTTGCTGCTTTAAGGATCTTCTCCTTATCTTTGGAATTTGCAAGCTTCACAATTAAATGTCGAGGTGTTGAACGGTTTTTGTTGATTTTAGGGGGGGATCTCTCTATTTCCTGGATCTGAATGCCTGTTTCCCTTCCCAGATTAGGAAAGTTTTCAGCTAGGATTTGTTCAAATACATATTCTGGCCCTCTGGCCCTTTCGGCGCCCTTGGGAACCCCAATTAAACGTAGGTTTTTCTTCCTCAGGCTGTCATTTATTTCCCTTAATCTATCCTCATGGTCTTTTAATTGCCTGTCTCTTTTTTCCTCAGTTTCCCTCTTTGCCATCAACTTGTCTTCTATGTCACTCACTCGTTCTTCCACCTCGTCAAGCCTCGTCGTTAGGAGTTCTAGCTTGGATTGCATCTCATTTAATTGATTTTTAATTTCTGCCTGATTGGATCTAAATTCTGCAGTCATGAAGTCTCTTGAGTCCTTTATGGTTTTTTCTAGAGCCACCAGTAGCTGTATAATAGTGCTTCTGAGTTGGCTTTCTGACACTGAATTGTAATCCAGATTTTGTAACTCTGTGGGAGAGACGGCTGTTTCTGATTCTTTTTTTTGAGGTGAGGTTTTCCTTCTAGTCATTTTGCTCAGTGCAGAGTGGCCAAAAACAAGTTGTATTGGGAAAAGGAGAAAAAGAGAGAGAAGGAAAGAAAAGAGAAAAAGAAAAAAGAGAAAGAAGAAAAAAAGAGAAGAAAAAGAGAAAGAAAAAGAAAGGAGAAAAAAAAGGGGTGGGGTGGGGGAAGCAATCAGAAATCAAGAAGAAAGAAAGAAAAAAAAGCACAAAACAAAAACAAAAAAAACACGGGGGAGTATCTTCCGATTCTGTATACTTTAAGTCCCTTGACTTCCCCTGGACCTGGTCCGTGTCGCTGGTCTTCTGGGGGAGGGGCCTGCTGTGCTGATTCTCAGGTGTGAGCACTTGGGGGAGCTGCTCTGCCCCTGCCTGGTGCAGGGCTCAGTGGGGGGTGTTCACCCCGTGAGGCCCCTGGAGGAAGCCACAGTGGCGGGGGCAGCTCTGGGACCCTGGAGTCAGCTCCCGCAGTAACTCCGGGGGTCTCCGTCTGCAGGGCCTGGGGGCTCCACGGCGGGGCCGCTGATCTGCTCAGTTCCAGGCAGGAGCGTCCTTGCTGTCCTGGGCCCTCCTGGCCTCTGCCTGTCCCGGGGGAGGCCGGATCCTGGGCTATGTCCCGGCGCCCTGTGCTCCGGGGCCTGCGCTGTTGGATTCGCGCTCCCGCCCCGCAGCCCCCTCCGCAGAGCCGCCGCCCGAGCTGTTCCCGGAGCCGCGCAGCCCCCTCCGCGCGGAGCTTCTTCCTCTGCCCGAGCCGCCGCCGCCGAGCTGCTCCCGGAGCCGCGCGGCCCCCCTCCGCGGAGCCGCAGCCCGAGCCTCTCCGAGCTGTTCCCGGAGCCGCGCCGCCCCCTCCGCGGAGCTTCTTCCTCCGCTCGAGCCGCCGCCGCTGAGCTGTTCCCGGAGCCCCGCAGCCCCCTCCGCGGAGCCGCCGCCCGAGCCCCTCCGAGCTGCTCCGGGTCCCGCCGTGCGCTGCAGCCCTTAGGGAGCTCGGCGCATCTCCCGGGGCGCAGTTCCTCTGTTACTGTCCCAGGGAGCCCGAGGGCATCCCCGCCTTTCTGGGGATCCTGCTCCAATTCCCCGGGAGGCCTTTCCGCGGGGAAGGTTGGTGCAGCTCCTGCTCCTCCGGGACGGGGCTCTCCTGTCCTGGGGACACTCGCCCCGGCCTCAGCCCGGCTCCTCGTGGGGCCCCTCCCCCTTGGAGGCCTTTTGTGTCTTTATTTCTTTTTCCCGGTCTTCCTACCTTGATAGAAGCGCGAACTCTTCTCACTGTAGCATTCCAGCTGGTCTCTCTTTAAATCTCAGGCCGAATTCGTAGGTTTTCAGGATGATTTGAAAGTTATCTAGGTAATTTGTTGGGGACAGGTGATTTGGGGACCCTACTCTTCCGCCATCTTGCCCCTCCCTCTCTACTACTGCTTTTTGAATGCAGTTTCTCTTTAGTAGTATATCCTTTAGTAGAAAATCTCTTACCATTGGCTGGAGAAGTTGTTTAGCTTTCATGCGTGGCAGGCTTAGCTGGGTATAGAATTTTTGGCTGACCAGTTCTGTTGTCTCAGCATGTTGAAAGCACTGCTGCATTGTTGTTGGCATTTTTTTTTTCCTTTTCGTTTTGTCTTTTTTGAGTACTTCTTAGGTCTAAGAATTCGTTTCCTTTGTCAGTTGTGAGGAACTCTCAGCTATCTTTTCAAATGTTACCTCTTTTTGTCTTTTGTCCTTGGGAAATCTGTTTTGAGGAGTGTTAGCACATCTCATTTTATCCTCATGTGTCTCAATATCCTTGTTTTCCACCTCCATTCTTTACTGTGTTGTGTAATTTTCTCAGATATATCCTCTGATTCACTAATTCTCTCAGCTGTATCCGGTTGGATACATTTAACCTTTCACTAAGTTTAAACCGTATTAGCTATATTTTTTCATACCTGTAGGTTCCATTTGGTAAATTCAGTTCTGTGTATTCTTTTTTTTCATAGTATCTTGTGTCTTAGGGTTTTGATATCTTTTATATTTTCAATCACTTTATAAAAAGATTTATTAACTTATTTTAGAGAGTGCACACAATTGCGGGGGGGGGGGGGGCTGAAGGAGAAGGAAAGAGAGAGAACCCCATGGCCAGAGCGCAGAGCAGGGCACAGGGCCCAATCTCACGACCCTGAGATCACGGACCTGAGCCGAAATTAAGAGCCAGATACCAAACTGACTGAGCCACCCAGGCATCCCTGTATTTTAAATCATTTAAAACTACTGAATTTTTTTGGTCAGAGTTTTTGAGAAATAATTTACATAAAGTAAAATTCATCCTTTTTTAGGGTATAGTTCTATGAGTTTTGACAAATACATCCATTGTATAACCACTACTGCAGTCAACATGTAGAACTCTTATCACTTCCCCAAATTTTCTCATGACCTTCATTGCACCCTAGTCTCTGGCAAACACTGCTCCATAAAACCTATTGAGTTTTAAACTTTTTGGTTGAGAATATATTCACATTGCTTAAAAATTAAATCAATGTGAAAATACATGTAGAAAGTCTTTCTCTTACCATGTTCCTGTGTAATCCCAGAGGTATACTTTTATTAGTATCTTATGTATTTCTTGATGCAAAAACAAGCAATATACTTAAGTTTTTCCATCTTTCATACACAAGAGTTAGCACATGATATACTCTGCACCTTGCTTTATATACGTTTGTTTAAAAAATTGTGTTTTGGAGAGCTTTCTAGTTTCTTACAATGGTGTATTTCCTTTTGTGGATATATTATATAGTTTAGCCATTTTCCTGTTGATGAACACATAGCTTATTTCTAGTCTTTTACAAACTGCTGTGAATAATTCTGTGTACATGGAATGAGTATGTGTGTTGGACTGAGCTCTTTGAAGGAATAGATTTTGTGTTATTGATCTTTATGCTCCAGTGCTTAGTAGTGTTTGGTGTGTAGAGATTTATTTGGGCAGGTAGTGGGATGGTTAGTTGGTAGATATCAGGAAGGTCAGTGTGACCACTCTTATCTGATGGATTGCCTAAAAACAGAATTTCTCAGGATGTCTTGTGCCTGAGATGTCACGTAAAAAACACATTATAGCTATAAAATCCTCATCTTGATAGTTTCATGCCTGATGACAGCTGGTTTCTTTTTTCCTTTGTGAACTAGAGGATGCCTTCTAACTACAGAACAAACTCCGCCAGCTATCCCAACAGTGGTGATTTGTTTTTGTTTTTTATGTGTCTTGCTTGCTATTATAGTATGGCATATTTTTAGCATGTAGAGCTCAATATTCCTATACTAACAAGTGTGATAGGGTTTCTCTCCCCCCCCCCCTTTAATAAAGAGGTGGTTTTATTGGTTATAAAAACTCAAGTAGAAAAAGTTTAGAGGTTAGAAAATACCCATTTTGTTAAAGTAACATACAGTATGTTAAAGGCATATTAGTAATTACCCCAAAGCAAAGCTAAGGTCACACAAAGAAGTTGATTAATGGCTGGCTTTTTTTTCACACAAACAATGTCTAAGTGGTTGTGGAATCTGTTTGAGGAAACAGCTCAGGTGGCAAGAAAGAGTTGCAGGTTTTCTCCTGGGGGGATTGTATATAATTGGAAACTTACCAAAAAGTATGTGGTTTAAACTTCCTATAATGGTTCTTGGATACTTACTAGATATTTCTGACATTTGAAGCTCGTCCTAATAAGATGTTTCTCATCTTTCTTAAATGATGAGAAACAGTACTAGAGATTAATAATGCCGGCTCAGCAGTCTAGTTCCTTAGGTTGATATAATTTTATACACATACATCTGTTCAAGACATGATTGCATATTTACTGGAAAAATAATTCTCAACAGCAAAACTATATAATTGAATGTTTCAGTGAGAAAAGTCAAGAGGAGCAAAGATAAAAATTTCGAGGAAACGTTTACTAAATGTCACATGTATCTCTGTGATCAGATGTGGCTTTAATATCTTGGCAGGATTTCACAGATTTCCCCAGGTCTGTTATGTCAGTGCTATGCCACTTTATATCCTAGGATGCACCTGATTCTAACCAAACTTAGTATAACTAGGTCAGAAGTATTTCCCTGAGTCTGGAACCTATAAGATTGCCCACCAGTACTCAGAACAAAAGATAGAAATTTCTTTTAAAGGTTGATATTTTACTTGTCCCCTTCATGTGTCACACGCTCTATCATACAAAGCAAATATTACATTAAGATTAAAGAGAACTCAGAATTTTCCTACGTTTTTAAAGGATTTTTTTTTAAGGCCCCCCTCCCCCACTTGCAGCAGCCTGTCAAGGGTAAGGAAGGTGCTTTGCCTCTGCCTTGCTTGCTCAGGCAAGATAACTGCAGGCAGCTTGAAAGCATTCTAGTCATGCTATTTTGGTGGAACCATTCTGTGAGATTGTCCTTTCTCCTGCTTGGATTTTTGACTTAGAATTCCTGTGTGATTTAGGCAGGAGCTGGCATATCCACCTTTGTCAGGGCTTTCACTGGCAGCCTTCCCTCTGGATCCGGCACCGCTTTCTTTAGACGAGTGGGCCTTTCTCAGCTGGGACCTGGAGAAACTCTTTTGAAATAAATTACAAGAACTTCAAGATTATCACTTAGGTAAAACAATACGAAGATGATCTTTTGGATAAGACAGGTGACAGACTTGAAGTGTTTGTTTTTATCCTGTGCTTACTAGTTTTTCTGTCTGTACTCTAGGGGAAGGTGTGGCTGATTGATTTTAATCCGTTTGGGGAAGTAACTGATTCACTGCTGTTTACTTGGGAAGAGCTGATATCTGGAAGAAACTTAAAAGGTGATTTTAGTGAAGGAGATGCCCTGGAGCAGGTAAGAGGATCAAGGAGGATACACAGGAAACCTTCCAATCCACTAAGTAATTGCTCGCTTGTTCTTTAAGCACTAACACAGATTTACTAATAGATACATGCTCATGGAGGTGACCAAAAAGGGTGTGTGCATTGTGATTCACCTGGAAGTCAGTTCCTTAGTTGACTCTGATCCTAGCCCTAGGCTCCTGACCCCTGACAGAGGAAAACTGTGCAGGTGCCCAGACGGGGGTCTTGTCATAGTCCTAACCCCATCAAGGGGGCCCTACTGCAGTGTCTCCCTCACCAGCTTTCTCTTCCACCCATGGTGGCCTTCCACACCCCCGTGGAACCCCACAGACCTCCTTGCCCATCCTCTCTTCCTCCTCTCAGCAGATGATTCCACATCCCTCTTCACAGGAAGAGAATCCGCTGGTGATATTGTGTGATTGTCCTCAAACCTATGAGCATCCCTGTATCCCTCCTCCTCAGTCTCATAGTTCCACTTGCTCAGCATGCTGTTCCTTACTCCCTCCTGATACCCGGTGCTGCCTCTCACTCCTTCGTGTCCCACCCTGTCTGTGTTCAGGTATCTTCTGTCCAAAGAGACAAACCTCCTTCAACCTCATGTCTTCAGCCAGCAGCTCTATCTCCTCACCTTCACAGCCAGACTTTCTTTGAACAACACCTTTGTGTTGCCCTTCTCTGCTTATAAAAGTAATACATGCCCATTTTTAAATAAAGAGCATTCTGATATTACCATAGTCCTTCCACCTTAAGAACCACGCTATATGTTTTTTCTATCATATTTCGTATACTTTGGTATATATAACATGCCTGTATACATACACATAAACTTTTAAAAATAAATGAGATTGTGCTTCATATGTGTTATCTCTGGGAGTGTTTTTTATATCTTTAAAGAAATAGTTTTATCTTTACATGGTCATTTAAAAAAACAGAGAATGAGAAAGAGGCAAAACTGGAAATCCAACCACCTGGAACTAACCATCCTTACCCCTTCAGTTAATATTGTCCAAGTGTGGTTTTATATGCAAACGCACACATCTGTTCACACTAGTGGGATCAAACTAGCTTCACTCACGCTATGTGACCCATGTTTTTGTAACTTCTCAGTACTTGTACAGCCTCCCAGTGGCTTCCTCATGTGGCCACCTCCCCCACCTGCTGCTTCTCACCTGTGTGCCCCTCCATCCCTCCTGTTCCACAGAAACTGCTTTTGGTGAGGGCTCTGCAGGCTCCCTGCGAGTGCCAGTGGATGAGCACAGCAGCATTTGAATATATCACCCTCTTCCGTGTCTTCACTGCATATCTTCCCTTGGTTTCCATGACACATGCTCTCCTCCTGGGTTTCTTCCTGCCTTTCTGGCTGCCGCCTTGCTTCCAGTGTGAGCATCTTTTCTTTGGTCTTATCTCTGAAATACTTCTTTTCATCATTACTGTGTCAGGGCCCTCTTTGGCCCTGTTCCTCTAGATCTGGCTCAAATGGGTATTTTCCTTTTCATGGTACTTGCTCTATTGTGTTGTCTTTGCTATGTCCTGCCCAGACTGTAAGTTTCTGAGCACAGTGGTATCTCTCATGTTCTCCACAGATCTGTGTTGGCCTAGCACAATTCAGCACAGTTGATTTTTGTTAAATTAATGACTGAAAGAATTTTCTTTGTGCTGGCATCTTAGAGTTGGGGGCCATTAAATCTGAATGTCAAGGAAAGAGAATGTAAATTATTCAGCAGAGGGTTATTTTTAAATATGAGGGACACAGTGGATAGAAACAGTTTGTACAAAATACACTCTATGATCCAAATCCTTTTTTTTTTTTTTTTTTTTTTAAATTTAAACAGTGTTGTATTGGAGGTCGGGGGGTAACAGGGAAACAGGAACTGGCTCCTGTCTTTTCCACAGAATTATGTCCTGCATGTCTCCCTGTTCTTATTCCTCTTCACAGAGACCTGGCTTTCCTTCTGGTCCTCACAACTACAAAGCTCTGCTACGGGATTTTTGCCATGGTTATGCCCACTGCCTTCCAAGCCATGCCCAGTCCCTGTCTGAGTTCCCAGACCTCATAGGGCTGCTTTCATCATACTTTTCAGTCCCCATGTTCCCTCCTTGGCAAAGGGTTCCCTGACCACCCCTGTGAAGTGGCCTGTGTTTTTCTTCTCTTATTATAACACCGTGTCATAGTGTTCTTAAAACAGCTCTACTAGCTGAAGTGACCTTGCCATTATATTTATTTGCTTATTTATTGACTGTCTGCCTATTTGGTTTACCAGTTGATCTCCTATACCTAGGACAAGGTCAGCACAAAGTGGGTGTTTCCTAAGTGTTTGTCAGATGATTGGTCTGTCATAAGATATGGCCTGCTTTCTAGGGCTCTACGGTCCTGTTCCACTCAAGTTCCCGGCCTGTCTCCATCTGCTGGACACCATCCATCCCTCACCTAGATACCTGCCACCCATGAAGTCCAAACCCAAGGCCTTCTGTCTCTGAAATCCTTTTTGGCACAAGGCAACATGTAAATATTAAATGCAAGACTCTAAGCAAGTACATTGAAGAATGTGAAGACTTGTTAAAAATGACACTCAGATTTGCAGTTTTCCATAGGTGCTGAGAGAGATACACAAATGCGTAAGTTAAATGACTAAGAGAAGCACAGAGTGTTAGGAATTCATAGTACTTGCTTGCCCTCCCTATTAACTATATTCTCCAGGGCAATACTTCCCAACTGTGCACCTATAGAAAATGATAGTATTAATAAAGCCCTCTGGCCAGCATGAGATTGCTCAAGGCCAGAGAGAACTAGCCATAGGCCTTGGGCCCATTCAAGGACTAAGGAACCCCTATTTGCTGTGCATAGTGGCTGGTAGCATTTAGGGATTGACCACAGCTCTCCATGAGGACACTGTTTTCAGATACTGTGTATTTATTTTCTAGTGAACATGTGGAAATATCCTCAAAATCTTGGTGATTCTTTTACTTCAGAATCTTATTTTCTTTACCTAGTACAGAAGGGAACATGAAGTTGAAAATGTTAAACTAGCATCTTTTTCACTTCGAAGAATAGACTTAAAAAGGTAATTTCTCATGGACTTCCCTTTTTTTCTTTATAAAGGATTCTCCAGCTTTCCGTTGCACAAACAGTGAAGTGACAGTTCAACCCAGTCCCTATCTGAGTTACCGACTTCCCAAGGACTTTGTAGACCTGTCTACTGGGGAGGATGCTCACAAACTCATAGATTTTCTTAAACTGGTAAAGTATATGTGTACTTAGTACACATAGTGTATATCTTTGTTTTTAAGTTGACTTTGTAATGTTTCATTATACTTCTGTACTATCTAGATTATATTTGGTTAGGACATTTTATAATGAAATATATAAAGTAAGCTGAAGGAATAATTTATTGCTTAGAATGATAGAAAATGTATCTTATGATTATGTTTTTTGAATAATTTTCACAAGACTTCTGCTTTTGAAGAAATTCTATATGTTCTTATAGGGCTAAGATCTAGCTCTCTGCTGTATTATTCAGGGGGAACGTGTGTATTTGTACTTATGTTTCTTTGTGGGAATGTTTGCACAAATGGAAAAAAGAGAAGTATTCAAATACCTGAAGATAACATGCCTAGGAGCCAAAGTGATAAATTTGTCTGATGAATTAATTTAGGCATGTTTTTCCATGATGATTTTCAACCTTATCTGTTGCCAAGGCCTCTAGAAAATTATACTTGCTGACAGAAAAAGTGATCTTGGCTGAACACATATCCCAACTAGAATGTGCTATATTGATGTATCTTGGTTTCCTTTGACAGAAAAGAAATCAGCAAGAGGATGACTGATTAGAGCGCAGAGTTAAGTCCGAGGTAAAGAGGAAACCACCTTGGCGTCAGGAGGCTGCTCTGAGCTCACAACTTCCTGTACCCCACTCGGGTTGGGGTGGGAGGCAGCGTGAAATCAATAGCTTTTTATATCCATGTATATTAAGCTGGAAAAAAATGGAGGGACTTTGCTACTTGTAAAAATAAATAATAAATAGATCTTAAATATAGGAAACCATACTGTCCGATGATAAAATACCTTCTCTGAAATACGTCACTCTTTTGGCTCAGTCTGTTGAGATTTATCTGTTTCCTTGTGCTATTTATTCTACCTATCGGGTAGATGGGCAAATTTATATTTCTTATGCAGAAATGGGTGCTTTTTGAATGGTGCTTTTTCATGGAAAAAAATAGAACCTTATATTACTATAGAAAATGTTTTCCTACTTTGAGAGGATTTTCATATAATTTTTCCGTTGGTTTATCTTTGGTTTGCATATAGCTAAAATAACACAGACTTCTCAAGCTATCAGATAACCATGAAAATGTCAGTATATTACAACTAGCTTAATATGTATTAGTAAAACTATCACAGATTTAGTTAGAATTTGGCCTTTTTAAAAAAAACTAGAATTTGGGGGAGGTTTATTCACTTATCTTAGGCTACTATTTGAGTAATTATTCTTCAGTGCTTTAATTGATGAGGATATGAGTAATTTCTAATTTACTCAGTACTTAATATATGCTGAGACACTCTGCTATGTATGCTATGCCCTTTGGAACAGTTTGAAGGAAATCAGCATTACAGTTTCCCAAGGCATCTATCTATGTGGTATCAAAGAATATTTTACTAGTTGGAGGTGTGGTTTTCAACTTAGGAAAGCACCTATAAATGCTCCCATAGGAAGACAGAAATATGGAGTAGAATTTCCCCTTTCTGTGTGGTTAAGGCAGAGTACACATAATGATGAAAGATACTTCTTTTTGTTATCTCAAACTCCGCAGCTTTTTGTGTGGTTTCTCAGTTATAATCACTTGGATATTTGTATTTTAAATACACAGTGCAAAGATCGAGTTGTGGTCTTTGTACTCCGCATATCAAATGCCATTTCCAAGGCCAGTTCGAAGTTGCGGTGCTTCAAATATTTTTATTTTTTAAACTGCTCTTGGGGGATTTGACTGCTAACTCATAATGGAAGGATTTATTATCATGAGTTGACTTAGCCTCAGCTCTGGAACTGACTTCATCAAGGTGGTACTTCACCATTCCAAAAAAAAAAGAAAACAAAAAGTTAATGTATTTAATACCAATTGAAAAAAATTGGACTGTAAATAATAATAAAAAGACTCAAGCAAAATTGGCAAATATTTTATAAAAAGTACAGTTCTTGGTATCATTAAATTTTTGCATTAATTTTCCTGACGTATTACTGAGTTCAACTCTCACTTTTAAAAATGTGATTTTTATACATTATTTCCCTAGTATATTTAATTTTTGTTGATTATCCTGATGTTAATAGTAAGTACAGGATAACATGCAGGAAATCTTCTCCTACATTCAAATATCATTTATGGCTGCCTAAAGATTAGTTTTGAATTATCCTTTTATTTGTTGGCCTTATATGTTCTTTTTTTGAGATACTTCAGGTTTATACTTGAATTTAGAACGTTAATTCTTTAGCTTGGTCCTGAAATCGTACCTTCTGAAGAGAAGACATTGTAGCTGTTGGCTTATTAGTCAGGTTGGGACAAACATGTTTATTTTGTCCTGCAGAACTAGTAGCACGCAGTATGGGCCTCCAATACTGCAGACTTTGCCAAAAAGTTCTGTTTTTAAGTCTCATTTTGATGTGTATTTTCTGAGTCCATAAATTTTTCCCATCTACTCAGCCATTTCTCTCTATGATAATTGAGGATCATGTCTGTTAAAAAACAAACAAATGTTACATGACTGAGGTTTTTGGGTTAAGTCTGTGTTCTTACCTATAAATTAGGAGAATAATAATCATAAGTTCATGCATCTGTTAAATGAGAGCCCATGTAACGGCTTTTATAGTGTGTCATAACACACTAATTCCCCAACACGTGGTAGTTACCATTATTGTTCTGCTTTGCAGACTCTGTGTATTAAAGCAAGTTCTTTTTTTAATAGAATCAAGAAAATTTTGAGTAGCAAAGGACTTCAGAGATAATTCAGCCCAGTTTCTTTTCCATTTTTCCTCCTTCTGCCCTTCCTGTCCTTTCTTCCCTTTTTTCTTTTTTAATGCAACAGAAAACTGCTGCCCAGGGGAGTTAAGATTCTGCAGCAGAATCAGGACCACAAAAGAACTTCTATTCTAATGCTCTTCTCTAAGGGCTTTTAGTCTAATATTTTTAATAGATAAGTTTCAACCAGGACAAATTATTATTTTAATTATACAGTTTTCAAAAGAAAAATTTTTTTAGTATAATTGACTAGTTGACACACATCACATTAGTTTCAGGTGTACAACATAGTGATTCCACAGGTTTATACATGATGCTATGTTTACTGCAAGTGTTGCTAGGACTTTTTACATATTCACATTTGTGTGGAAAATTAAAAAGAAAAATTAAATACAGAAATGAGGAAATAACTGTCTTTAAAGATTAATTCAACTTCATGTTTATATAACCACGCTCATCTTGACAGGTGACTTTATCATTTTTAGACATTTTAAAGACAAAATTCCTATTTAATTCAGTATTTTATTGAGCTGTACTGGCTCACAGGAAACAGGCTCAGTAAATAAGAAAATCTACAATGATAAGCTCAGGACTCGCACACGGCACAGGTGTGTCGCGTATACACGTGAGAGGCTCGAGGAGAAGGCCGTGTAAGACCTAATCGGAGAGCAGCTGGGAGCAGCTGGGCCGGAGTCCGGCGTTAATGACCTGGGAGGGGACACGCTCAAGGGCGCCGGGGCCCCGGTGGTTACCCCCCCTTTCCGCCTGGGGTCCGAGCTCGCGTGGGCTCCGCGTGGGCCCCGCGGCGTCTGCTGCAGATTCCCTCCCTCTGCTCTCCCGCCGCGCGCTCGCTCTTTCAAATAAATAAATATAATCTTAAAAAAAAAAAATGTATTTAATGTGAATTTAGAATCGTTATTTTTTTTTCTTTATAGCACGAATCTTTCTTTACGCAATAGAAGACAATATATGGCAGTATAGTTCTGAGACTCTTTTATTGATCATTAATTTTTTTTAAAGCCTCCGTGTGAACCAAATATGACTTAAACTGCATTTCCTGCGTCACTGATTTTCTTGACTCTCTGAGGCACACATTTAACATGTAGAGTTCTGCGGTGGGTCCTCACCATGGATGTATGGACTTTTCATCAGGTGAAGACTTAAACTGAATTTCTCCTGCAAATTAGAAGCGGCCGCTCCCGCCCTGTTCTTGGGGAAGAAAATCTGTCAAATGCCAGCACTAATTTTGGAACAAGGCAAGCAGCCCGGGAGTCAACTACCCATTCATAGTTGTATATAAACACAATCATTGGGAAATTGATTATAGATAACTTTATAAGCTTACTTCAAAGTGAACCACAACAATTCTTAGTAATTTGAGGAGACATGAATTTCTCTGAGAATCTGGTGGCAGCAATGGGCCCTCCTGAAAGGGTCATAGATCCCAGATTAAGAATCCCTGGTCGGAAGCCGTGTATAATCAGATCGGAAGCCAAGGCTTCTGTAGTTCTAAGAATGGAGCCATTTCATAATGCATATAGTGTACTCCACTTGGAATTGTTTTCAAACTTTGAGAGTTTCAAACAATGGTGTTTTTGTAATTCATTTATAGTGGATCCCTCTCAGGCTGTCAGCTCTCATAAAGTGTTAGAATTCAACCAGAGAAGCCGAACCAATAGGAGATACATAGGTACATGCATATATATGTAAACATAAAATCTCCTACTACATGTGTTTATATATACACATTAAATACACACATATGTAAGTCCATACATGTATCTATAAATAAGGGGTTTATTACAAGGGATTGATTTATGCAGTTGAGGTGATCTGGCCAGGCTGGAACTCCATGAGCATGGGCCAAATCTCTTGTCCACAGGTTGACTTTCATCTTTTCCTCTGGGGAAAGCCTCAACCCTGCTTTTAATGTTCTTCCACTAGTTAAGTCAGGCCCGCCACGATATTCTTATTTAAAGTTAACAGACTTTACTTACATATGCAAAAATACCTTGGCCACAGAACCTAGTGTTTGTATAACTGCAGGAAGCCATCACAGGCTGGATAAGAAGGTCACATTGTAGGTTCGAAGCTAATTCTTGTGGTGGATTATAATCTACTTAAAAAGTATACTGCATGAACAACAAAAAAGTATACTGTGTGACTTAAATAATTCTGATTGTATTTAAAGGAGCAACTGATTATTCACTGGGATAAGTGTTATCCCTGAGAGCATGTGCTTTAGAGAAGACTACATACTTATTTTTGTGGTGCTGCCACCACTCCAAGACCTGGAAAAAAAAAAAAAAAAAAAAACCTAACTAGGTTTTTGTTTTTTGGGTTTTTTTTGAAAGTTCCATCAGATCCACTTACAAGCCACAGAAGAAAATCTATCTTCCTGTTTTATTCAATACCTGGTTTTTGGGCCAAAAATGGTATACAGTTCCATATCACTTTTCTTTCTTATTCATCAAACTTGGTTGATAATTTTTCCAAATTCAGATGTCAGCCTCAAGAAACCTTAATCCATTTTATGTACCACTAGGACATTAATCTTCCTGAAACACAATTCCAGTCATTCTAACGCTTAGAGCCCCTCAGCTTCCCATTGCTTGCAAGCTAGAGTACAGACTTCAGTGGGCATCCAAAGTCCTGTTCAGTGTCGCTTCAATCTGTCTTTATGGGCTAATTTCATCCTGAGCAGCACATACTGTTCTCCAGCCAACCTAGATTACTTGATATAGCTGAGGATGTCCTTAGCTTTTTCATCTGCTCCCTTTGCTGTGCCTCCTCCCCTCACCCCCACTCACCCCCTGCCCAGTCTTCTGGTTATTAAAAGCCAGTTTTCACAGCCTGGCTCAAGCATGTTCCTCATGAAGTTATCCAAAGATTTTCTGTGCTGGAATTTTCATAGCACTCTGTACTACTGTTCCTCTCATATTTAGAATCCTGTGCAGTATTTGTAAGATATAACTGTCATGATCTTTCTACTAATTGTAAACTTAGGGCAAAAAATGGTGTATCTGCAGGGTGCCTGGGTGGCTCAGTCAGGTCTGACTCTTGGTTTGGGCTCATGTCATGGTCTCAGTCCTGGGATTGAGTACCGTGTTGGCTCCCTGCTCAGTACAGAATCTGCTTGTCCTTCTTCCCCCTCTGTTCCTCCCCTCACTCGTGCTCTCTCTTTCAAATCTTTAAAAACTTACAATCTGGGCAGCCTGGGTGACTCAGTGGTTTAGCGCCGCCTTCAGCC
The DNA here is from genome assembly GCF_048418805.1 of Vulpes vulpes. Lineage (NCBI taxonomy): Eukaryota > Metazoa > Chordata > Mammalia > Carnivora > Canidae > Vulpes > Vulpes vulpes. The sequence continues at coordinate 108,910,059 of NC_132781.1, read as the reverse complement.
CAGGGTGTGATCCTGGAGACCCGGGATTGAGTCCCACGTAGGGCTCCCTGTCTGGAGCCTGCTTCTCCTTCTGCCTGTCTCTCTGCCCCTCTCTCTCACTCTCTCTCTCTCTGTCTCATGAATCAATAAATAAAATCTTTTTAAAAATTTACAATCTTAATCTTAAAAAAAGAATGGTATACTTGTTTTGTTTACTCATAGTGGTGTGGTGCTTTAGCCTTGGCCAAATGAAATGTGATTTAGCATCATTGAACGTATTCTGACTTAGAAGCAATTCAAAATGAGTTCCCCAAAACACTTGCCACAACAGGAACATCATCCAAGCTAATGCATCACTCTTAAGGTCAACAATTTGAAAAATGCAACACTCAATTATACATGTTAATCTTTTCCATTCATGTTACAGTGTCGCTACTCCCACAGGTCGTTAGAGTTCTTGTCTTCCCTTACCTAAACTAGATCATCAAAGCCTATTGCTGGCATCTCAACCCACAGCATTCATGATAGAGCCTGTGCCGGCCCTTAAACTGTGAATAAACCCCAACTGAGTAATTATTTCTGCATATCTTTTAAAAACAGCTGTAGAACTTCAGTATGTTCTACGTTTGCTTGCCTTTCTTCTTTCAGACATTTACGCCCCTTCCTGGGCCCCATCCCCAGCACTAACAAGCACTGTCTTGGTATGAAGCAGGCACAAACAGAGCTGCAGCCACTGTCTAAGGAGTCATGCCTTCCATATGTCTAAGAGTTATTCAGAATGATAACCTCTTAGGACGTGGTTTTTGTTTTGTTTCTTTTACATCTATGTGAAAAATTACACTTGTGGGTCGTTGAAATGTCAGTACAGCCCTGGGAACCAGACAGCCTGGATTAGAATTGGCTTTGTCACCTACTGATCCAGGGCAAGGTATTGAGTCTGTCTGGCCCTCTGTTTGCCAATCTACAAAACAGAAATGGCAATAGCACCTACCTCTCTGTGTTGTTGGCTAGAGTCAATGTAGGACAGTTCCTGGCATCATAGTCAATGCTCAGTATATATAAGCTCTTACTTACTGTACAATACCACTGTCATCACGTGATTTCAGTGAGCTGTAAACCTCTATATTATAACCATCCAATAATATTTTCTGCTTTCTGTGTTTGGGGCAAGGGAACCAACATGCACGCAGCTTCCCAAGACTCTGACTTCCTGAGTGTCAGTGTGTGCATTTCCAGAGCCACTTCACTTGGCCCTGGACAAGAAGGGAGCAGCACGGTGGGTAGACATTTAGTTGAGAATAGAACAGATGTATCAGGAATGCTTCAAATGTAATTATATTAAAGCAACACAGTAGAGACTGAAACAAATGCATCCATTCAAGAGACATAAGAAATGACCAACCTGGTAATAAAAAAAAATTGTAGGATAAGGGAATGCCATGTGCTTTGTGGACATTACCTAATTTTTAACTCTATAGCTATATGAGTTAATAATTTTTCCCATTTTACAGAAAATCTGTTGCTTAATTTGCTCCAGATAACAAGCAGCAAGTTACAGACCTATGATTCAAATCCAGATTCACCCTATGATCTACTACTTCAAAAATCACAGGAGAGGAGCACCTGGGTGACTTGATTAAGTGTCTGCCTTTGGGACAGGTCATGATCCCAGGGTCCTGGGATAGAGCCCCGCATCAGGCTCCCTGCTCTACAGGGTGCCTGCTTTCCCCCTTTCCTTCCCTGTTCATGCTCTTTCTCGCTACCTCTGTTTCCCTCAAATAAAATCTCTAAAAAAAAAAAAAAATCACAGGAGAATAACCTAAGGTCTGTTTATCCAGACTTTCTTTAATTAATCTGTGACTTTTAATTTTTCCCTACAAGTAAAATATTATACAGCATTCTCAACCCTTGTGGAGGCCACTGATACAAGAGGCTCTTACTTTCATGAACTAGATATCGAGTAAAGGAACAAATTTGGAAATACACAAATTGGAATCTCCCTAGTACTTCTAGGACAGCCTCCTTTCATTGTTCCATTTCAAGAGTCAATGGTTCTCTCACCACACCAGTCACTGCCCACTTAAATCAGTCAAGTTGGTTTATTGTAGTTCCACAATGAAATTCCCCGAGGCCAGCCATTCTTGCCAGCGTCCAGGGAGACAGGCCTGCCAGAGAGCTTGTGCACTGTGCTCTGGACTTGATGAGCAGCCTCTGCTTTGTCTGGGTTCTGTAGTTCAGTGGCAGTACTCATGGGTATATTTTTATGTGTGCCCTCCATTAAGCTTTTGGCTTAACGAGATTCCCTCCTACTAAAGCAGTAGTGAAGCTGCAGAGCTGGGCGTTGTGCTCTTCTTGTTCTAGGTAGATCGTGATTGAACAGACTGCTTAACTTTCATTACATTTTAAGGAAACACCAAAACTGAAAGCTTATGTGTTCATACTGGGCACTTTTTTCTTGCCTTTCTCCACAGTATAAGCATAATGCATCTGTGTGGCTGCTGGGAATACACATCAGGACCGATGCAATATTTTAGAATTTTCACTTGTTTCTGAGTCTTAGGTTATTATATTTCTTTTCTCTGATTTCCTTTTTTTTTTTTTCTGATTCCCCTGGACTGATAGGAGGCGATAGTTCCTGACCTTGAGGACGTTTACAGTCCAGTGATGAAATAGGGACACACACACAGAGAGAATGTCCAAGAAAAGATATATGGATACCCATATGTGTTAACCAAATAGTAGTAAAGGGAGATGTGCCTTGATTTATAGTTGGTTTTATAAGGTGTGGAAGGTGAAATTCCATAATTGAAAGTTGGTTTAATATAATTGAGTTTATGAGAACAGGACTCTGTAGTTAAAAAAATCCTCCCATTATGTTCCATTATGCAAATACCCATTCATCAAATGATCAGTCCTAAATATGGTTTGTTGCATAACTGTTTTCTTTAATGCCACATAGTTAGGACATCCTATCACACATGATAGGATGGCATGTGAGAAGGGAGATGTGGCTTGTTGAAGGAATTGTACTTTCCTGGCTGTGATTGGAAAATCAGGACATAAGAGGGTACTACGTGGGTGCCTAAACTGTGCTATACAGTGGTCTTTATGGAAGACCTGTGCACAAAGCATTGAAAGGCTTTGGCTCCTGCCTTCACGCCCTGCATTCATTTACAGTTCACAGGGTGTCTAACTGCTCAGAAGTTCAGCCAACAATTTTTCTGAGCAGGTGGAGGCTCGTCTTTCTTTTGATGGAATGATTTCTTAAGAAGTAAACCCATCCTTAATCTCATTGAGCTCTTTCCAGTCACATAATTGCAAAACATTGGGCTAACAGGCATGGTTCATTATTTACTTTCCTCCCCAGCTCCCAGCCCCAAATAAGCAGGGAGGCAGGTGGGTAACGAGGCAAGAAGGAGCACAGAGGTTGTGTATATACATGTATGTGGGCACATGCGCCCACAAATGTTAAAGTTGATTTGCTTTGGTGTGCCAGGTGCTAGGACTTGAATTGGGAATAAGGATGTGTGCCAGGGACACGAAGGAAGAATCATCAAAATATAAAATACTACAGCTTGAGACATGACTGGGAATGACCTAATCTCTGTTGAAACTTCCCAGCGGGTCATGGAGGAGGTTAAACAGCAGCAGAGCCAGGCCAGAACACTGGAAGGAAGGTTCTTCTCCAAACCATCGTGCCAGACTCACAACATTCACTAGATAAATTGTATGTCTTCTTTTCTTTCTTTCTCTTTGTGTTCCCCCACCTTTGCCCCTCTTTTTTATCTCAAGAAGTCATCTTGTGCAGCCACAGTTTATATGTGGGGCCCATTGTTGGGGCCGGAGGAATTGGATAGGACTATACCCAGCATCGTGCATTTATTCTTATGGAAAGAACTTACCCTTTAATGTCTACAAATTGCTTTGTGATGAAAAGTGTTGCATTGATGCCAAGTAACATCGTTGCTTTTAGAAGTGTTCTCTGTCAGAGTGGTAAAAGGCGTTTATCTCTAGGCCCACTGGAAGCCCAAACTTCCACAGCCAGAATTCATATCTGTTTTTCTCATATACAAGAGAAGCAGATGGGGATCCCTGGGTGGTGCAGCGGTTTGGCGCCTGCCTTTGGCCCAGGGCGCGATCCTGGAGACCCGGGATCGAATCCCACATCGGGCTCCCAGTGCATGGAGCCTGCTTCTCCCTCTGCCTGTGTCTCTGCTTCTCGCTCTCTGTGTGTGTGACTATCATAAATAAATAAATAAAAATTAAAACAAGAGAAGCAGAGCCTCCTGCGCATGCATTGGTGACGCTGAGACCATCACTGTTCTAAGTTTTTAAAATAAAGTGGTCACCCAAAGAAAGAGGACCTTGGGTAGAGATGTGAGAGAAAGAAGGGATGAAGAAGCATATTCTCACATACTCTTCAATGGCATCTGACCTTGACTACAAGGGAATTTTGGGTTGGAAGAGACATTTTAAACAGATGACTTTATTTTATTTTATTTATTTTATTTTATTTTATTTATTTTATTTTATTTTTTTATTTTTTATTTTATTTATTTTATTTTATTTTATTTTTTATTTATTTTATTTTATTTATTTATTTTATTTTTATTTTATTTTATTTTATTTTATTTTATTTTATTTATTTTATTTTATTTTTTATTTTATTTATGAGAGACACACACACAGAGAGGCAGAGACATAGGCAGAGACTCAAGCCCCAGCATCCCAGGGGAGAGAAGCAGGCTCCATGCAGAGACCCTGATGTAGGACTCCATCCTGCCCTGGGCCAAAGTCAGGCACTCAACCATTGAGCCACCCAGGCATCCCCAGATGACTTTATAATAGAGTCTTGGGCAAATGACCGTGGGGACCTCTTCCAATAAATTAGTAGGTATGAGAAATGCAAAGGTGTGAGGTGTGAGGCTGTCAGATGGCTGCTGCCCATCACGATTTGTGTTTGAAATGGAAATGAGAATCCCTGGGGTATGCAACTTTAGAAAAGGAGGGGTGGTGCCTGGGTGGGACCATTGTTAGAGCATATGACTCTTGATCTCAGGTTATGAGATCAAGCCCCACATAGGGCATAGCGCTTACCAAAAAAAAAAAAAAAAAAAAAAAAAGAGATCCCAGGATTTCAGTGATACTACGCTCACTTCTGAATTTTGAATGTAAAATAAAGCTGTGACACAATTTGAATAATGGGAAGGAATGTGGTCAGTCAGTAAAGAAGCTTCAGTCGCAAGGAACAGAAACTAGTTCTGATTAACTGTAGGAAAAAGGATGTACTGGAAGGATTTGAGGGACCTCAGAGACTTAACAGCAAAGCGGAATAAACGGGGACCCAGGCAATTTCAGAGACCCAGAGGAGAGTGTCACCAGGACTCGGTTGCCCAAGAGATTGTGGATTTTCTACTTCTGTTAGTCTGCTCAAGCCCCAGCATCCCAGGGGAGAGGGTCTGATGGGCCCAGCTGAGGTCAGGGGGAGATTACTGCTAGTTTGAACAACGTGAGCCATTGTTCTCTAGCAATTCAACAGATGCAGGCACAGTGACCCGGGAAGCTCTGGGGGACGAGGAGAGGTGTAATGTAAGGCACAAGGCCTAACAAGTAGGTCGTGGCTGGAACCCCAGGCAGGGAGGGCAGAGGACTTCGACAGGCCCTGAGGAAGGGGAAGTTCCCCAAGAGAAAAATGGGAACTTGCACAGGGAGGGGGTGCTGGGTGACAAAACGGCAGAGGCCCGTTCACTCCACATGGGCAGGAGATGGGGAAGGGGCAGGGGGCTGCGTGGAGACATCACTCAAGATTCTACTCTTTTTTTTTTTTTTTAAGATTTTATTTATTTATTCATGAGACACAGAGAGAGAGAGAGAGAGAGAGAGAGAGAGGCAGAGACACAGGCAGAGGGAGAAGCAGGCTCCATGCAGGGAGCCTGATGCGGGACTTGATCCCGGAACTCCAGGATCAGGCCCTGGACTCAAGGCAGCGCTAAACCACTGAGCCACCCGGGGATCCCCTCGCTCAAGATTCTTACCAATCCTTATCAGAGATCGGGGACAGCGCTCCCAGGCCTCTGCTGTATCAAAGCTTGAGTTCTTATCTCTTCTCTGTCACGTGCGGTCTCATACCTGATGTCTACTTATGTTCCAATTTTATCTCGTTTAACTCTGGTCAACCACAGTGTGTGGAACAGCTGGTACATACAGGTCATCACGCTAACTGGGAATAATGAGATATTATCTCTGACTTAACATCTCCTAGAGGGAAGCTCACGACTTAGCCAAATGTATGCTCTTTACTCCACGACAGTTTCTCTTGTGCACCACTTATCAGCTTATCCACTTGGCCAGTCCTACCAATCCATCCTTCCCAGCCTTTCACCCACGTCTGCATTTCTGGGCTGGTGCCACCGCTCGTCAAAGCCCTCATTTCTCACACCCATTTTTCTATAATAACTGAATAGCTGAGCTTGCTAACTTGGTGTCTGCATTCCTCCTGCCTTTCTGGCCTGCACACGGGTTCCATAGTCTCTCCAGTCTGACCAATGCAAACTTATTTTCCAACACATCCACCCCTCCAGGCAGGTGGGTCTTCTGATCCTTCAGATATCCCAGGTTTTTGTTTTCATGCTCTGGCTCACATCCTCCTCCTCATCCTCACCTGCAATGCCCTTCTTATCTCATCCATCCATCCAAACCAGCAGTTTGAAGACTGGCTATGCATTTGAATCACCCGGAGAGAGTTGTTTTTGCCCTTAAAAATATATATATTTATTTTAGAGAAAGGGCACAAGTAGGGGGTGGGGAGAGGGGCAAAAGGGAGAGGGAAACAGAATCTCAAGCAGACTTCCAACTGAGCAGGGAGCCTGACGTGGGTGGGGCTCTCTCACAACCCTGACATCATGACCTGAGCTAAAATCAAGAGTCAGACCCTTAACCGACTGAGCCACCCAGGCACCCCATTGTTTTGTTTTCTAATACCAATGCAAAGGACCTAGTTTGATCCCCCAGATAATTCTAAGGTACTGCTAGAGTTTAGCACAACTAGTTAAACCTCAGGCTTGCTGCCAGTGTCCACAAACCAGTCCTGCTCCTGAGGCCCTCTGGACCAGCTCCAGCCACTGTGCCCCTGCCTTTCTTTGAATTCTAGAAAACTATAGTCTACTTTGTCCAAACCAGCAACTAATTACCTACTTTACTGTATTTTTCCTATTTGTCTCTGGTGTTCGTTTATATCACAAGTTCCTCAAGAGCACAAATAAAAGACTCAGACAATTAGTAAGCTCTTCCAGATAATGACACATCAAGTAGATGGCAATCGATCCAAGAATGTTTCAGATGACCTTTCATGGGCAGTGAAGTGTTATGGGCTGAATTGTGTCTTGTTTCAAATTCATATGTTGACCCCCAGTACATCAAAATGGGACTAAATTTGGAGATGGGGCTTTTTAAAGAAGTCATTAAGTTAAAATGAGGTGGTTAAGGTGGGCCCTGATTTAATCTAACTGGTGTCCTTATAAGAAGAGGGAATGTGGACAGAGAGACACACACAGAAGAAAGACCAACTGAGAATACAGTGAGAAGAAAGAGTATCTACAAACCAGAGAGGCCTCAGAAGAAACCAAACCTGCCAACACTTTGACTTTGGATTTCCAGCCTCTGGAACTGGAGAAAGATTACCTTCTATTGTTTATGTCCCCCGAATCTGTGGTATTTTGTTACGGCAGCCCTAGCAAACTCATACAGGAAATAAGGGGGTGGGGAAATTAAAATAATGAATTTGAGGAAGATACTCTATACTTTTAAGCTCTGAGCTATCAGATACCACTCATTAACAGAATCAGACACCATTATAGGCTGCCCTCCTAGGCAATAGTCCGATGCATTCATTACTAAATGCAAGGATGTCTTCACCAAAGAATGTTAGAAACCCACAAACACACTCGCACATGAAGCAGAGAAATGTCTACACCGGGGAGGCTGTGTGTGCAGTGGAGGTAAGCTCTTTCCTCAAGTATTCTTACTCAAAGCAGGGTTTGGATTTGTGCTGCTGGTTTGAAGATAGAAGCTGCCTGTATTCTAGAGCCACAGCAACCACCTGGAAGATCCTTCTTCAGTTAATTTAAGCTTCCATTTGTGAACATAGACCCACCAACACCTGAATTTCAGTCTTGTGAGTCCCTGAGCAGAGAAACCAGATAAGCATATGTTTCTGACCTCCAGAAACTGTGAGATGAAACAACTATGTGTTGTTTTAAACCATTAGTTTGTGGGGACACCTGGGTGGCTCAGTGGTTGAGTATCTGCCTTTGGCTCAGGGCATGATCCTGGGATCCGGGATCAAGTCCTATGTCGAACTCCTTGTGGGGAGTCTGCTTCTCTCTCTGCCTCTCTCTCTGTGTGTCTCTCATGAATAAATAAATAAAATCTTTTTTTAAAAAAAATAAACCATTAATTTCTGGATATTTTTTACACAGCAATAGAAAACTTACTAAGTCCTGGAAGATTGGAACTAGGACCCATCACTGAGAGCTCAAAGGAAATTTTTGAACACCCAAAAGTTAACATGACTTTGCACACCAGAGACTAAATTTATGGAACCAATTATCTATCCAAAGAACCCGTAGCATCAAAAAACCAAATAGGTTTTAGAAGGATTTCCATGCATGATCTTTCTAAAAAAAATGAGAGCTTATTCTCTATTTGCTTCCAAAAATGATTTGAGGTGACTTTTATAAGGCATGTTTAATGATAATTAAAAAGACAAATAGAGGGCAGCCCCGGTGGCGCAGCGGTTTAGTGCTACCTGCAGCCTAAGGCGTGATCCTGGAGACCCTGGATCGAGTCCCGTGTCGGGCTCCCTGCATGGAGCCTGCTTCTCCCTCTGCCTGTGTCTCTGCCTCTCTCTCTCTGCATCTCTATGAATTAAAAAAAAAAAAAAAGACAAATAGAAAGGATAAACCATGAAGGATGAGGAATGAACAATATGAAAAATCTTGGCCAAGTATTATAAGGAATTTTTAAGAATATATTTTATTTATTTATTCACGAGAGACACAGGCAGAGGGAGAAGCAGGCTCCATGCAGGGAGCCCGACGTGGGACTCGATCCCAGGTCTCCAGGATCATGCCCTGGACTGAAGGTGGCGCTTAACCGCTGAGCCACCCAGGCTGCCCTATCATAAGAAATTTAACTTTGAATTTCTTAGAAGTCAAGATATTTTAAAACATGTGAAATGATAAACTACGGGAGGGATTTTCAGTCCTAGGTGTACACAAGAATGTCTTGGAGAACTTTCTAAAAACCATCAATGCCTGAGTCCCATGCACCGAGATTCTGACTTAATTGGTAAATGACAGAGCGCCAAGAGCTGTTCAGGCTGCCAGGTGATATCAGGTGATTCTGATATGTAGCCTTGATGGTGAACCACCAAAGTGTTATTTTTACTATCAAAGAAAACTGCCCATACTGATTTATTGGGAGATATATATTATGTTTTGGGATTTTATATTGTGAAGTTCGTGTAATAGAGAATGTCTTTATGCCTTTACGCTCAAAGAGTTTTGCAGAAAATGCAAAGATATTTATATGGCCATTTCTTTAAAAATTGTTTATTTAAGTATAGTTGGTACACAATGTTACATTAGTTTCAAGTATACAAAATAGTGATTCAATATATCTATACATTATGCTGTGCTCACCTGCAAGTGTAGCTACCACCTGACACCATCTGTTACAGCATCATTGACTATATTCCTCAGGTTGTACTTTTTGTCTCCATGACTTATTCCATCACTGGAAGTCTGTACACTCCCCTTTATACATTCTGCCCATTCCCTCCCACCCCCCTTTTCTTTGGCAGCCATCAGCTCTCTGTATTCATGAATCTGATTCTGCTTTTTGTTTATTCATTTGTTTTATTTTTGATTTTTACCTTTTTTAGATTCCACTTATGAGGAAATAATATGGTATTTGTCTTTCTCTGACTTATTTTACTTAACATATTATCCTCTAGGTACATCCATATCACAAATGGCAATATCTCATCCCTTTGCATGGCTGGGTGATATTCCATTTTATAAATATAAAATAAAAATATATATCTATACCACATCTCCATTCATTTATTGATGAACTCTTAGATTACTTCTATATCTTGGTTATTGTAAATAATGTTGCAGTCAACATAGGGGTCCATGTATCTTTTTGAATTAATGTTTTCATTTTCTTTGGGTAAACACCCAATAATAGAATTATTGGATTATAAGGTATTTCTATTTCTATTTTTATTTATTTTTATTTTTATTTTTATTTTATTTTTTTGTATTTCTATTTTTAATTTTTGAGGAACCTCATTACTGTTTTCCAGAGTGGCTGCTCCATTTTACATTCCCACCGACAGTGCACCAGGGTTCCTTTTTCTCCATATCCTCACCAACACTTGTTATTTCTTGTCTTTCTGACTTTAGCCATTCTGACAGGTATGAGGTGATATCTCCTTGTGGTTTTGATTTGCATTTCCCTGATGATTTGTGATGTTCAGCATCTTTTCATGTGTCTCTTGGGCATCTGTCTTTTTTTGAGAAATGTCTATTCAGGTTTTCTAGGAACATTTCTTGCATCCCTTCCTCTTCTTTCTCTCCCTCTCTCTTTCTTTCTTTTGCAGTTTTATATTTTTATCTGACAATCAGCTGGTAGTTCTCATCCACATTGTCTATAGGTTTTTGAAAGTGGTGGCAGGTATATAGGTACCTAATGTATAAAGCTTGTTTGGTGAATCTTTATTCTTGTTACATTTTCTGGACAACTCTACACAGATACAGTATGGAACATTCCTTATTCCTTCAGCTCAGACAGTTTTGTGGAGTCTGGTGTCGATATGCACATCTGGAGTTCCCATCTCCTTCATAGCAAATTCCAGAATCTTTCTGAGTGCCCAAGGGGCAAGCTTCTTGAAACCCACTACATGGGCACGCTTATAAATGCTGATGGTGTGTTCTCTGGTCATTACCTTGTTGGTGGCAGAAGGGCCCTTCTCACCGTTCTTCTTTGAGGGAGCCATTCTGCTAAGCCCAGGTTGGAAAGTAATGACCATTTCTTATATCAACCTCTGACTACACACCAAAGACATCATCAAAGTAAAATTTTTGAAGGGATTTCTAGGGAGGGATTTAAAGGACTATGTTTCTGATGATATAACTTGACAGAGGAATTGGAATTTATTTTTTTTAAGATTTTATTTATTTATTCATGAGAGACACAGGCAGAAGGAGAAGCAGGCTCCATTCAGGGAGCCCGATGTGGGACTCGATCCTAGGTCTCCAGGATCATGCCCTGGGCTGAAGGCAGCGCTAAACCACTGGGCCCCCAGGGCTGCCCAGGAATTGAAATTTAAATCTCCTGGAAATGTGAATGGACACATCTTATCTTTGCAAATCTATTTGAAGTAACCATCTCGAGGAAGTTTATGATAAGGACTGGTAATAAAAAGTTCACACTGAGGTCTCCAGTGAGAACCTGTGACAAAATCATTCTATTTGCTGAATAAAGAGACACAATTAAGCTTTATCAGGTGGCAGGTGGTACCTTGATATTCATGTGCAAAAACATGTCACTTGTGTTCTGTTTCACACCATTTACAATTGAGATTTAATTTTTTTTCAAGAGAACATTCTTGATCACTCTGATTTGAATAATGCTTTAATATGGATTCTATTAAAACACAAGTTGCATAGTATTTATTTTGAGATTAGCTTAATCCTTAGATAATTGTTAGATATGCAATTCAAGGATGATGATACATCAGTAGTGCAATGGAAAATTAGCAATCTTTGAGCACTTGCAATAGTGGTTAACAAAAATAAGACTTACCTTGTGCCCAGCCTTGTTCTAATCACTTTCCATGTTAACTAATTTAATCTTCATGGCAACATGTCGGGTAAATGCATTATCATCCCAGTTTATGGATAAGAACACTGAGGTACAAAGGGATTAAGTGATTGGCTCAAGAACATTCTATTAGTAAGTGGCAGTTGCAGGATTTGAATCCAGGAATTGCACCTCCTGAGCCTTCGAACTCATCCACTATGTCAGTCACACAGCACAGTGGCAGGCACTGTAGGTGAATACTAGAATAATCATAAAGCATTTGCTGACCTTGGAGAAATGCGTTCTGGTGGGAAAGTAGACATGCATACCCACAATCCTACCTAGGAGAAAGGGGAAGTCTTGTATGGATTGCATAGGGAACTGCCAACCTGAGTTACATGAACCCAGATACTAGCCAGGCCTGCAGCTTTTCCTTCTTCTTTCTTCAGATTTTATTTATTTATTCATGAGAGAGAGAGAGAGAGAGAGAGAGAGAGGCACAGACACAGGCAGAGGGAGAAGCAGGCTCCATGCCAGGAGCCCGACGTGGGACTCGATCCCGGGACTCCAGGATCACGCCCTGGGCCAAAGACAGGCACTAAACCGCTGAGCCACCCAGGGATCCTCTCCTTCTTCTTTTTGAAGGTCCATGTTTCTGGCTATAATCTCCCTTTAACCTGAAGAATACCCTTTAGTTCTTCTTTTAGAGCATGTCTGCTGGTAGTGAAATTTGAGAATTTTTTTTTTTTTGCTTCAATTCTCCCAGAATATTTTCATGGAATACACAATTCTGGGTTGACAATTTGCTCCTTACACAATATTAAAGATACTGTTCCACTGTCTTCTGGCTCCAGTTGCTCCTGAGGTGGACTCTGCATTAATTCCAAACACTTGTTCTCTGATAGGTGAGGCAGTTTTTCACCAGCTGCCTTGGAGAGTTTCTTTTCCTTCTTCGCCTTCTGCGGTTTGCTTTTCATGCGTCCGTGCATGTTTTTCTCTTTGAATTTATTCTGTTTGGGGTTTGCTGAGCTTCTTGAATCTGCAAGTTTATATCTTTCACCACATTTGGGGAGTTTGGTCATTATTTTTCCAAGTATATTTTCTGTTTCAATCTTTCCTCTTCCTCTGGAACTCCAGACATGAATGCCAAAAACTTCTGATTCTATTCTATGGCTCATGTGGTTCTATTCATTAAAAAAAAAAAAAAAAAAACTTTCTCTCTGTATTCTTCAGATTGGAGATACACACACACACACACACACACACACATATTTTTTCAGATTGGATATTTCTATCTTCAAGTTCACTGACTTTTGTCATTTCTCTAATCTTGCCCTCTGTTGTTGTAGACAAACCGCTTTTATTACCTATTCCCATCTACAACAGGAGGATGTGTGTTTCATTCAGGGTGGAGTTGGAGAGTTGGGTGGAGAAAGCATGGAAGCCACAAAGAGGTAACTTCCCAAAGGATGGTTATACCTAGTGGCCTTGACCTGAACAGACCAAAGAGAGCCAGCCCTCCACCCCAAGTGGCTTCCCTGCCACCAGACCATCAGGCAATGTGTTGTGCACAATAGGCTGTGAACAGCAGAGAATGGAGTGGCTATTGCCTCATGGAAAATTCTGCCCTTAGTAAAACTTTTACATTGCTTCTCTTTTTCCCTTTTTCTTCCCTTGGAGTTTGTTATTCAAGATGGCCCCAGGATAATGGACATTCTCTTTGGGAGATGGAAGTGGGAGAGTAGGGAACAGTGTTCTAACGTGTCTTCCCTTATAGCACATCATGTGTTTTAGCTGTAGGTACCCCCGCCTGAAACGGAGTTTGTGACTTAATAATTGGCCTGATGAGGACAGAGGCATGGGCCTTTGGGGTGGGGAGCAGCTGGAGTTGGTTTCCTTAGAAAAGCAGGATTTTCTCAAAGCTGTGATGATGCCCTCCTACTATAAGGTCCCTCCCACTCTCCCCAAGCCCCTTCCACCCACCCCTCCCCAACCCCTAGCCCCCCCTAACCTGTTCTGGGCATGGCTCTCCCCTGCCTCCCCCACAATGACTTCTTAAGTGCTACCTTCAACTCTTCTCTGGGGCCTTGCAACTATTTCCATTGCTTCTCCCAAGACTGTTTTCTCTTCTTCAAACTGCCTCCCACTGTCTAATTATGCCCTAGGCGGTTCCCCTTCCATCTGTACCCTACCTTCTGGGGCCTCTTCCCTTCCTTCCAAGTTGGTGCATCACACACATGTCCCTGGAGTACTCTAGTAATGGAACAAGAAGGAAATGGACACCCCCAATTCCACACTTTGTCGCCACCATACCCTCACTTCCCTTAGTCATCTGTGTTGATTTTCTTTCCCTTCTAACATTTTCTGTGGGCTGTGAAGACCAACAAAAATGAATGTTTCTCATTTTAGATCCTTGCTTTCTCCCCTCCATGAAATGTCAGTGAACAGTGAAATTGGGGAGATAACAAAATTCTCCAACTTGTTCATCTAGTTGATCTCCTGTCAACAGGCTTTGATCCATTGTTCCACTCGAACATTCTCTCCAGGATAATTTCTGCCATTGGGCCTCCTTTGATGATCCTCCTTTCCTCAGAATCTGATGGCAGACTTCCAACCACATCACTTTTCATCTTTCCCTTTTTCTCTGACCACATCTCCCTTCTGTCTCTTTCTGACTGATGACACTCTCTGTGGCTCTCTCTGTTTTACCTTTAAGCTGTGCCTGCACCTGGTTCTCTGAGAACTGAACTCGGATGCCCTCCTGACCTGAAAAAATAATTTTCAGTCACGCCCTCCTTGCTCCATTCCCTGAAAGCTAATTGTGAAACCTTTTGTCCATCACTGCTTATTTCTTCTGGTGGAGTGACTTCCCAACCCAGAGATGCATGTTTACTGAAGGATGGTCTCAGTCAGCTGGGCTGGCTGTATACATCTAGCCACAAGTGAAGATATATGTAACTCTGCCTGGAATATACCAGTGGGCAGTAAATGTTTGCTTATTCTGAATCTAAACAAAAGAACTCGAAGTTTGAGCAAGAGAGAATCTGATTTACATTTTTTTGAAAGTACCATCAGGTATTTAGTGGCCATTAGGTTCCAGGCATCAGGTTTTTATGATGTTCACTGTGATGAGATGTCTTACCAGTCAATGGGGCAAGAGCATCCACTGAATACTTTCTGTGAACTTGGCACAGTGGTATCACCATGAAGAGAAGGACTTGGGAAGCTTTTAGAGGCTGGGGTATTTGACAGTTTTGGTGAATTTGGGGGGTCTGTTTGCTATAAGGCTGGGCAGGCCACAAAAAAAGTCCTAAATGTGGCCTGGGCCATCTCCAGTCCCCAGCTTGGCAGGTCTGGGCATATTGTTCAGGCGTCTCCCCATGACTACCCAGCCACGGGCCTGCCATTCTGATTTCATAACCACCCAAAATGTACAACTTCACACCACTCCTAGCCAGTGTGGGTTCATTATCTACACTGAGCACTCAGATCTATAGTGAAGACCACAGGACTAGAAATGAGGAAAGCTTTGTTTCAGTTCCAGTTCTGCAAGTACACATTCAATTGTGTGAGGTTTTCATAAGTGCACAGGATGCCCTGTATCCTTGGTATGTGAGTTTCAGGGAGACACTGCTGTTTAACCTTTTCTCAAGATTAAAAAAAGTGAAAAGAAAAATCCAGAGTCCATGTGCCGAGACCTTAAGTGCCTTTTGGGTTGTTTGAAACCAATCTATCAAGGACCATCTGGAAAAATTCCCTTACCTTTTAAACCATGTGGACATGAGATAGTGCAAGATTGAACCTCTGCATGACATTTTTTTCCTCAAAGGAATTATGATTTTAAAATATTTGTTTCCATGAAGCAAATTCCTTCCTGAATTTTATGATTGTTGATGCTGGGGTAGAGAAATCTCAATCAATATTCATTAACTTTTAGATCTAATGGATAATGTATCAAGAACTCCTTTTTTTTTTTAATTAGGAAGTGGAAGCTCAAGCTGTTCTTAAACTAGTCAAAAATAGTCTAAATACTCTACTTCATAAAGTTTATGATTTTATACATTTTACTTTTATGTATTACTTCAAAATGTGATAATTCTATAAAATTGGCCTTGTTTCTTTCAAGTTGTTAAACGGATTCACCACAAGATGGCACCATGCAAGTGGTAGTTAATAAAAAGATTTAACCCTGTGCATAATGTTTATCTCACATTAGGTCCTTAGGAGCCTGGGCATATGGTAATCTGATAGTGCTGTGCATATAGAGACAAATGTCTGTCTTGCTATGTGGGTTCTTAGTGACTAAAGTCTTCCTCTTGTGTTCTTTATATGTGCTCCACCCTCCAACTAAGCCTTTCTGGTAACATGCTATTATCTTGACAGCACGGAGTCAATAGTTAGTTACGTATTTTAGCAGAAGGTGGCTTAGTTAGTTTGGCTTCTGAAGGCATTTGTTAAATTTTTCCCTTAGCAAGTGATGGAAAGTATGGGAAAGTTATGTTCTGGGTCCTCTCTCTGTTGTGTTTGTTGTGGATTTCCTTAAGCACCAAACACTTGGTTTCCTTAATTTATCTGTGGAAAACAGCAGCAGAACTAGAAAAGTCCACAGGGCTTGTGATTCTCATTTCTGAGAGTACAAGACTGAGTCTGAAATCCAAGGCTCAGTGACAGCCATTTACTTCGCACGTGAAAGCAAACCTAATATTTTCTCCGTTGGGTGTTCAAATCCTGGATAACTGGATGATTTGGGAATTAAAGGGGTCCAACATTCACATGCCATTCACATGGCTTTTAACACTTGGAAAGATAGCCATAGGAAAGGATGTTGCCTTTTTTTTATGTGTGTGGAGAGAATGGTGTGCAGGGCGTGTGTCCTTGATGTTAAATGGAACTCTAACTAGTACTGCCCTGTTGCCATGTAGCTAGGTAAATATTTGCAAAACGCCTACTGCTTCTCTGGATTTGGGGCACGTGTCTACTGGGTATGAAACAATCTCTGTGGGAAATGAGCCTACCTAGCCCTTATCTCTCTCTTGTGACAGAGTTCACAGAATGACACAAGCTCCAAAGGGAAAGGGGGCCTGCCAGGTCTTATCTTTCCCTCTCAGTGGGCCCGGGACATTCTGGTGGCCAAGACCAATAGCTCATTTGCAGGAGCCTTGGAGATAAGAGTAGGCCCTTATGTTCACCTACTGAGGATACATTCCCAAAGTAGTAGTATTTCCTAAGGCCTCTGGTCAAAATGCACTGAGGAATAGACCATTTAGCTCTATGGTTGTTAGGGGAATCGATCTATAAGAAACACTAAAATACTGTGGAAATATAATGAGGATAGAAAATCCTATCTTTCAGAGTACTTCTGAGATAGAATATTTTAAGGGGTAGGGGTAGGGAGAAGTAATTTAATGAGTAGCTTAAGGTGAAAGTAAGATTGCACCCCTACCCTGCCATACTCCTGAGGGCATGCTGGAGTAAAGACAAGCCGCCCAGCAGCCTTCCAGCTGGTGAACTTGTCTACTAAGTGAGATACCCGGTGTCAGGCCTGAGCTAAATTTTTAGGGACAAAAAGAAGAGGCTAGGTTATCAGACACTTTCATTTTCAATGTCTCTCCGTCTCTTAACCCCACAGATTCCCGTAATCATCAAAGAGCTCCCTAAAGACTATAGATTTAAAGGACTGCCCAGTTGTAAGCCTGTTAGAGCACTGAGTGTTGAGTGTCTTTACCCTGCCCAGGAAAGAGAGAGAGAGAGAGAGAGAGAGAGAGAGAGAGCCAGTCGCTGGGAGGACTCCTTGAAGAGAAGCACAAGAAAAGTTTCATTCAGGTGAAAAGCCTATTATCAGAGTACTCTCTGTAAGGACCTCAGCTTTTCAGGCCTTCCTTATTGTCCGTCTCCTGCGTGAATCCCAGGACAATGATAGCCATAGATCCTGCATTTTTAAGAACAGTCTCGATTGAATATTCTGTCGATTTTGTTCAGCTAAGTATATTTTAACTTGACAGAAAGCTCTGACATCCTGATTTTGGCTCAGAAAATTAGTTACCGCAGACACCAAAACTTTGCACTCAGCAGTTCTCTCTTTCTTGCAGTAGGAAATCCCCTACCTGGACCACTTGGGAAACTGGCAGGTGGTAGGCCTGGGGCTGGGCATTGCTTGTGTCGATCCCCTTGGGAAAATATTGTGGTTTGATTTTTTTTTTAACTTAAAATTTGAGTATAGCTGACACACAATGTTACCTTAGTTCTAGGTGTACAACGTGATGATTCACAAGTTTATAGATTGTGCCGTGCTCACCACAAGTGTGACTACCACCTATCACCGTACAATGCTATTATGATGTCATGGACTATATTCTTTATGCCTTGCCTTTTATTCTCATGACTTATTCATTCTGTCACTGGAAATCTGTATTATTTACCATTTCCCTTCACACAGTTTGCCCAGCCTACCTCTCCAGTCCCCTCTGGCAATCATCAGAGTTTGTTCTCTGTATTGACGAAACTGATTTTTGTTAGTTTCTTCATTTGTTGTGTTTGTTTCTCTTTTTTCGTTTGTTTAGATTCCACATATGAGTGAAATCATATGGTATTTCTTTCACAGTCTGACTTTTTTCACTTAGCATAATACCCTCTAGGTCCAACCGTGTTGTCTCAAATGGTAAGATCTCATCCTTTTTAATGGCTGAGTAATATTCGTGTGTGTGTGTGTGTGTGTGTGTGTGTACACGTACCACATCTTCCTTATCTGTTCATCTATCAATGGATAAATTGCTTCCATCTCTTGGCTATTGTCAATAATGCTGCAATAAACATAGGTGTGCTTATATCTTTTCAAATTAGTGCTTTCATTTTCTTTGGGTAAATACCAAATAGCGGGGTTATTGGAGCATATGGTAGTTCTATTTTTAATTTTTGAGGAACCTGCATACTGTTTTCCATAGTGGCTGTACCAATTTACATTCTCACACTGTATGAGGGTTCTTTTTTCTCCACATCCTCACCAACACTTGTTATTTCTTGTATGTTTTATTTTAGTCATTCTGACAGGTATGAGGTGATGTCTCATAGTGGTTTTGATTTGCATGTCCCTGATGATTAGTGATGTTGAGGATCCTTTCATGTGTCTGTTGGCCATCTGTATGTGTCTTTGGAAAAAAAAAAGTCTATTTAAGTTCTCTGCCCATATTTTAATTGGATTGTTTGCCTTTTTGGTGTTGAGTTGTATAAATTCTTTATATATTTTAGATATTAGCCCCTTATTGGATATATCATTTGCAAATATCTTCTTCTATTTGTTAGTTGCCTTTTTGTTTTGTTAATGGTTCCCTTTGCTGTGCAGATCTTTTTGTTTTGATGTAATCCCAATTGTTTATTTTCCTTTATTTCCCTTGCCTTAGGAGACATAACTAGAAAAATGTTACTATGGCTGATGTCAGAGAAATCACTTACCTGCTTTCTTTTCTAGGATTTTTGTGATATTAGGTCTCACAATTAAGTCTGTAATCCATTTTGAGTTTATTTTTGTGTATGGTGTTAAAAAGTGGTCCATTTTCATTCTTTTACATGTAACTGTACAGTTGCCCCAACACCTTTTGTTGAAAAGACTATCTTTTCCCTGTTGTATATTCTTGCCTCCTTTATCATAGATTAACTGATGACATAATCATGGCTTAATTTCTGGGTTCTCTATTCTGTTCTCTTGATCTATGTGTCTATTTTGTTTTGAGTACCATACTATTTTGGTTACTACAGCTTTGTAGTACGTCTTGAAATTTGGAATTGTGATACCTCCAGCTTTCTTTTCCTTTTTTCTTTTTTAAAAATTTTATTTATTTGAGAGAGACAGAGAGAAAGAGCATGAGTGGGAGGAGGGGAAGAAGGAGAAGGAGAAGCAGACTCTTCACTGGGGAGGGAGCCTGATACAGGGCTCAATCCCAGGACCCTAAGCTCATGACTTGAGCTGAAGGCAGGATTTAACTGACTGAGCCACCCAAGCATGCTCCAGCTTTATTTTCTTTCTCAAGATTGCTTTGGCTATTTGGGATCTTCTGTGGTTCCATACAAATTTTACTACTGTTTATTCTAGTTTTTTGACAAATGCTATTGGTATTTTGATAGGGATTGCATTGAATCTGTAGATTGCTTTGGGTAATATGGAAATTTTAACAATTGTAATCCATGAGCATGGACTGTCCATTTGTTTGTGTCATCTTCAATTTCTTTCATCAGGGTTTTATAGTTTGGTTAAGTTTATTGGTTAAGTTTATTCCTAAGGGTTTCTTTTTTTTGATGCAATTACAAATGGTACTATTTTCTTACTTTCTTTTTCTACTGCTTCATTATTAGAGTATAGAAATGCTACTGATTTCTGGGTGTTAATTATGTATCCTGCAACTTTACTGAGTTCATTTATTCTAGTAGTTTCTTGGTGGAGTGTTTAGGATTTTTTTTTAAAGATTTTATTTATCTATTCATAAGAGAAACAGAGAGAGAGGCAGAGACACAGACAGAGGGAGAAGCAGACTCCTGGCAGGGAGTCTGACGTGGGACCCGATCCCAGGACCCCGGGATCATGACCTGAACTAAAGGCAGATGCTCAACCGCTGAGCCACCCAGGTTCCCTGTCTTTAGGATTTTTATGAATATTATCATGTCCTCTTCAAATAGTAACAGTTTAACTTCTTTGCCAATATGGATGCATCTTATTTCTTTTTCTTGTCTGATTGCTATGACTAGGATTTCCAGTAGTATATTGAATAAAAGTGATGAAAGTAGGCATCCCTTTCTTGCATGGAATGCTGTTATTGATGCTGAAGTGAATTGGTCACTGTGGAAGAAGATAAAATAAATTAAGAACCAGCTTAATGGAGAGAAAATATTTTGGAGAGCTTTGAGTTATTCAAGAAGAGCCCCCTTGAAGGGTGAATGGACTATAGAAACAGTAATCCAGTCTCCTGGCTCCAGAATTTCACTGCTGATGGAAGGCTCTTCAAATTGTCCAGCCTCTTGGCACGTCTTTTGGGTCATATTTAGTGATCCTTTCCTGTATCTTATTCCTTTTCTTTTCTTGAATTCCCCTTTTATTTTTCCAAAGTAGTCTCTTAGGTAACCTTTTCATGGTGGGTACATGGCCAGTTATCCTTCTGAGTTGTCACATGCATATTCCACAGTGTCTTTTGGTTCCTTCACATTTGATTGATAATTTGAATGGACAGAGAAGTCTAAATTCAGAGCCATTTCCCATAAAAGTTTGAACACATTGCTTCATTATCTGTTAGAAGAATTATTTAAGTTTTAAAAATTTAAGTGAGAGCTTTCTTTCAGGCCATTTCCATCCCCCATCAAGCCTCTCCACCCCTATTAACTTCTGCTTCTTGGGCAAAGCATTTCCTCATAACCAGAATGGGATAATAACTTTTGGTCAGAACTCCCTCTGAGAATGCATCTGTCTCAAGAGGATTAAGCACTTATATTCAGGGTGAAAAGCCATTAATCTTCAGGGCTAGGAGCTGCAAGTTGGGCTTTTTATGGAATTTGTGGCTCATCATTCAAGAGGCTAAAAGATTAATTTACTCCTGTTGGACTCCTAATTGCATTGGGCTGAATGCCAGCTACATGGTTAAAATCTAGCACCTAGACACCATTTTAACTAACCAGAGAACTACCTATTTCTGGCTGGGTGCCAGAGTACAGAATACCTGTTTGGTAATTGTCAACTTCCTGGTCTTAAAAACATCTGCAATGTTTGCTAAGTCACAGGGAGAGAGATAGGACACTTGGATGCCAGTATAAGGGACAGGAGTAACTGATGTTCTTAGGAAGAGATGATAGCTGATTATAGTCCCTCAGCATAACTGATGATTGTAAAGTATAAGTTAACCCAAGGGAGAACTTAACTACCCTCTGAGCTGTCTATAAGTGAGCTGGACTACCTTGGGAATCTGTGAATCCCTCACAATAGGAATTAGTCTTAGTGGAGATGTTATAAATCAGATCCAAGAACTTACTGGGTGGTTGGAACATGTGATCTTTAAGTTCTTTTCAACCATGAGAATTTATGTTTGTAGTACTTAGTGTGACACCTGACACACAGTAGATGTTCAATATATGCTAAATAAAATGTTTGTGGACTTGATAACCAGGCAGCTGCCAAGTTGAATGGCATCACTGTTTTTGCTTGCTATAATTCAAGTTTATACTAAGCAAGTTTTAGCTGCAACTACTATTAACTACTTATATTGAAAAGTTAATAAAATAATCTTTTCCACAAACAGTAGCTGAGTTTGAATTGAGGACTACTACTAAAAACTTGGTGTTGAATGGATATAACCCACACATAGGGGGCACGAAGCAGTTAAACAGCAAAGCCCTTCTTAATCATGTGGATTAGGCACAGACTGAAGGGTTTTTGAATAATAGGAAAGAAGCCAGGCAACACCAAACCTGGAAAATACAGCTTTTCTTGTCTGTGAAGGTTGAAGAAGGCAGAGTGTGGCCCATCTCCCACAGTTCCTTTGTCTACCTACTTGTGGAGTGAGATTAGGGACAGAATCTGTAAGGGTGGGGACAACAGAGATACAGTTGATGGTGCCCATTCATTCAGTTAGAAAGCTTGAAAAGATGGAGTCTGACTGCCTCTCTCTCTCTCTCTCTTCCTTGTAAAGGAAGGGATGCTCAGGGCTGGCTGGCCTTCCTTCCTTCCTTCCCTCCTTCCCTCCTTCCCTCCTTCCCTCCTTCCCTCCCTCCCTCCCTCCCTCCCTCCCTCCAAGATTTTTACTTATTTGAGAAAGAGAGAGCATGAGAGAAAGATCACAAGCAGGAGGGAGGGGTAGAAGGAGAAGCAGACTCCACTGAGAAGGGAGCCGGATGCAGGGCTCAATCCCAGGACCCCAGAATCATGATCTGAGCTGAAGGCTCAACCAACTGAGCCACCCAAGATGCCCCAAGATGGAGCCTTGCAGAGAGAATCCAGAGAAACTACCCAAAAGAAGCACAAAAGTCAACACCAAGAAGTGCCTGCCAGGTGACAGGAAACAAGAAAAGAAGGAGTCTGGCGGTCCAGATAGCCCATCTTTACCTCGCTTTGTTTCTGAATCAAAAATCAGAATTTGTGGGCAGCCCCAGTGGTGCAGCGGTTTGGCGCCACCTGCAGCCGGGGGTGTGATCCTGGAGACCTGGGATCGAGTCCCACGTCGGGCTTCTTGCGTGGAGCCTGCTTCTCCCTGTGCCTGTGTCTCTGCCTCTCCCTCTCTCTCTGTGTGTCTATGAATAAATAAATAAAATCTTTAAAAAAATCAGAATTTGTAATCTGATAGAGGGTGTATCCTGTTTTGTGAATTTATTTTCATATATGAAAATAATATTACAACGTTATAGGAAGATCCAAAAATACCTTCTGGGTTCGGATGTCATATATAGTTTATTAGAGATAGATGGGCTGTTACAATCGTAATGCCAATATAATGTTTGTAATTGGAATTTTTTCCCCTGCTTAATATATATGCATTTTGCTGGATACTTTCAACTCTTGTTTCACACTTCTAGCTTCTTGTGGCTAAGTGATATTTTCTTAAGGAGAAGAAATAATAACATCTAACATGTACTGTTTATATTATTGTCAGCTTTCCGTGTTTATCTGATTTATTTCTTGCAGCTCTAGGATAGCAGCTCTTTTTTTTTTTCAGGCAAAGGACTGGTAACACAGCCCAGGAGTGGCAGAGCTGGTTGTGCCCAGGTCTGATTCCAGGCCTTGAGCATTTAAGCAGAGTGCTGATCATTTCCTTTCTAAGTGGACATTAAATTACTTCTTTTTTTTTTCCTTTTGTTATAACCAACCCTTCAAGGAATGTCTTTATCTATAGGCCATCTACTGTATAATGTTGTTGCTCTAAATAACAAAGTCAGACTGGGAATATTTTAATGACAGTTGATGTGTTGTGCCAAAATGACTTTTAAAATAATTATGCCCATTTGTAATATATAAATGACACATAAATATATATCACCTTCTTTGTCCATCCATCTATAAATCACATCCTGCTACTATTAGTTATGTTAGTTTAAAATTTCGTAATGAAAATGCAGTATTTTAGCATTTATAATTAGAACAATTAAACGATATGTTGCATATTTGTCCACTGGCTAGAGTTCTTTGTTTTTTTGTTTTTGTTTTCTTTTTTTTTCTTTTTTGGCTAGCATTCTTTGAATTGTAGCTTTATGTCCTTTTCCCATTTATCCAGGAGACGTTTTAAAAAGTCGATTATAAGGACTTTCTCTTAGTAATAATGATATTAACCTTTTGTTAGAGTTGGTGCAAATATCTCTCCTGGTCTGTTTGCATTTTAATTGTTTTTCTCATTTAATATATTTTCAAAAGTTCATGTAGTCAAATATAGCCATTTCAAACATTTTTTATTGAACATGCTGCTTCTAGACAAGATTATCTCTTCCAACTTCTCCAGATACTTCAAAAAGATCTTATTTTCCTGTAGTCTGTTTGGTTAAGCAATATTGTTTGGAATTTATATTGATTTTTGGTGTGACGTATATGCCTGACACGCTCAAGGCTGTTTCATAACAAACAAAAAAATCCTTAACCCCAACCTGCACCCACCCAGCTCCCCGCCCAGTGACTGCTCTTTCTTCACTTCCTCACCTCCCACTCACACTTCCACCCACTCCAGTTTGGATTCCATTTCAATCACACCAACAACATCTCTCTCTCTCAGCTCACAGTGACCTATGCTTTCATTTCTGTTGGGTAAATTGCTAGGAGTTGGCAGATCATATGGTAGTTATATGTTCAGTCTTATTAAAAAACTGCTAAGCTCTTATCCAAAGTAGTTGTACCATTTTAAAGTCCTACTAACACTGTAAGAAAATTCCAGTTGCTTCATTTCTTTGCCAGCATTTAATATTGTCAGTCTTTTAAGTTTTAGTTGATAATTGGGTGTTAAGTGGCATATCATGCTGGTTTTAATTTGCATTTCGATAATGGCTACTGATTTTGAACACCTGCTCACTGGTGATTTTTGTATGTCTGTTGTATGTATTTTTGTATGTCTGGTGATTTTTGAAATGTCTGTTCAAGCCTTTTGTCCATTTAAGAATTGGGTTTGTTGGGGGATCCCTGGGTGGCTCAGCAGTTTAGCACCTGCCTTTGGCCCAGGGTGTGATCCTGGAGTCCCGGGATCGAGTCCCACGTCAGGCTCCCTGCATGGAGCCTGCTTTTCCCTCTGCTCGTATCTCTGCCTCTCTGTGTCTCTCAGGAATAAATAAATAAAGTCTTAAAAAAAAAAGGAATTGGGTTTGTCTTTTGATTTTTGACTTGTAGTAATACCTTATATATTCTGGATGTAAGATCTCTGTCAGATATATGTATAATATATATATATATTAATGATATATATATTATATATTCATATATAATATATATATTATAGATTTCTCCCAGTCTGTGGCTTGCCTTTTCAATTTTCTTACTGGTGTTCTTTGAACAGAATTGTTTTAAATTTGATTATTTCCAGTTTATCAATCTTTTCTTTTATAGTTAGTACTGTCTGTGTTCTAGGAAATTGTTGCCCTCTCCAAGGTCATGAAGATACTCTCCTGTGTTTTCTTCTAGGAGCCTTACAGTTTTAGCTTTTACTTTTAGGCCTAACATCCATCCTAAATAAATATTTTGTGTGTGGTGTGAGGCAGGGGTCAAAAAACATAATTATTTCAGTATGGATATTCAATAGTTCCAGCATGATTTGGTGAAATGAATTTCTCCTCTGAAGTACCTTTGCATCTCTGTTGAAAATCAACTGATCACATTTTACACACACTCTCAAAATTTCTGGACTCCTTATTCTGTTCCATTGATCTTTTTGTCTGTCTTTGCACCAAAACCAGATTGATTTTATTTTTATAGTAAGCCTTGAAATCAGGTAATGTAAATCTTCCAATCTGGTACTCCTTTTTTCCAAGATTATTTTGGCTATTCTAAGTCTTCATATCTTAGAATCAGCCTGGTAATTTCTATAAAACCTGTTGGGACTTTGACTGGGATCATGTTGAATCTAAGTTCACTTTGAAGAGAACTAACATCTTAACAAATTGAGTCTTCCAACTCATGAATATGACATGTCTCTATTTGTTTAGGCATCTAAGAAGTTCTTCTCAACATTTTGCACCTTTTAGTGGAGAAATCTTATACATCTTTTATATATTCCCAAGTATATTATAGTTTTGATGCTATTATAATAGTATAATAGCAAATAAAAATTTATTTATTTATTTATTTATTTATTTATTTATTTATTTATTTTATTTTAATTCCAGTATAGTTAATACATGGTTATGTTAGTTTCAGGTATATGATATAGCAATTTAAATTTGATTTATTGCTGGCATATAGAATTGATTTTTTGTATATTTACCTTACATTCTGTAATCTCTTACTAAAGTCATATATTAGTTCTTTTAGTGGTTTTTGTTTTGTTTTGCTTTTCCAGATTCCTTGGCTTTTATATGGTATAGTAATGCCATCAGCAAATAATGACAGTTTTACTTCTTCATTTTCAAGCTCTATACCACTAATGAACTGATTGATGAATTAATTTTTGCCTTATGGCACAAGCAATGTTGAAGTAGTAAAAGCAGACATCCTCACCTCATTCTGTCTTAGAATACGTTCAATATTTCAACCTTAAGTATGATTTCTTTTATCATGAATGGGTGTTGAAATTTGTCAAATGCTTTCTCTGCATCCAGAGAGATAGCCATGAGTTTTCTTATTTATTCTGTTAATGTGGTGAAATATATTCATTGATTTTCAAGTATTAAATCAACTTTGCATTCTTGGAATAAACCCCACTAGGTTATGATATATCACTTTGCATTAGCAAGACATTAGTCTTGTTAACATTTGCATCTTTGTTCTTGAGGGATAGTGGTCTGTACCTTTCTTTTAATATCTAATACTCATTAGGCTATTTCACAGGATTTATTTTAGACTATTTGTTGCAGTCCTACAGGTCACTGAGTCTCTGCTCATGTTTTCCCAGTTTCTTTTCTCTTTGTTGTTTAGCTTAGGATATTTCTGTTCATCTGTCTGGGTTTACTGATTCTTCTGCAGTGAACAATCTCCTATTAATCCCATGTGATGAATTTTATTTCAGATATTTTTTCTGTTGTGGGATTTCCATTTGACTTTTTAAATTTCTATTTTGCTTTTAAATTCATCATTTCTTTCCCTCTTCATCTATCTTTTCCTTCATGATTTTTTTTTACCTTATTACCATTCACTAATTCCAACAAACAGTTCATCTCTGGATCTGCTTTTATTAGCTGTTTTTCATCCTTTTGTCATTGGCTATATTTTTTCCTTGCATTTTTTACTGTCTGGTAACTTCTGAATTTATAATTGTTGTTGGCATAAAGGTTGATAACAGCAAGTTACTGGTAGCAGAACTCTTCCTTCCCTTTCATTTGTACATTAAATAAGTCAAAGTGATTTTCAAAAGTTACAAAAGCTGGGTTCTAATCCCATTCTTGCTACTTGTCAGCTATAAGATCTTGGATTACTTAACTTTTCTGAGCCTCATATTTCCTCACATTTAAAATAAGGGAATTTGAAGAAGTACCTAGTTCTAAGATTCTATGATTTTATAATTATGAGATGTTGGTGCTAGGACTCAAGCACAGGTTTGGGAACCAAATTTTTAACTCATTCACCACAGAGAGTTCTGCTGACTGAATACCCTTTTTATTGCTGAACAGTTTTGGCTTGGTGATTTCTTTCAATAATATAGCCAGCCAACTACAAGTACCCCACTCAGAAAGCTTCACCTTTGAAGTCATTTTTGCCCCTACATCTCTCTTCCAGGAGAAAGCTACCTTTGAACTGGAAAGAGCATCTGTGCACATAAGCATGGATGAAGAACATCAAATAGCAGAGAAATTTGCTGTTGCTAGAAATTCATCACCAATGCAAAGTTTGGCTCCATCTTGAACATGTTGAATCAAAAACTCTGGGGGTGGAGCCCAGCACTGTGTGTTTAACAAACTCTCTGGGTAATTATAAAGCACACTCCATATTGGTACAGGGGTCCTATGGGAAAACAGAGCAGGAACTTACAAAAGGGTCTTGGGGTGGAAGAAATGGATACAACAGTAAACCACATAAATATATATTTTGCATATATATATATATATATATATATATATATATATATATATTGCTTTTGCTCTTAAAAATAGAATCCAGAGGGCATTTTGGTCTTTGGAAAGTGGTCACTCAAAAGAGTGGGTAGCATTTCTTTTGGTGATATGTAGGCTATTTCAAGAAGTAGAGGATTGAGGCAGAAACCCTATAACTTAGGAGACAGGGTAGGATTTTCCCAGGCTGTTTTACTTCAAACCAGGTAGCTGCTTTGGTCCTCTAAGGTCAGAAGCATCTCAGGAAGGTTGCCCAGCAATCACTCTAGCTCTTGTATGGTTGGAAGTTTGGTGTTTATTTTTCCCACGTAGGAGCTTAGGCTGTCCCCTTAGCCTCACATTGGGTTCCTGTGGTGACTTGGGCATGGTCACCTATCCTCCAGGTGCGTTCAGGTTAGTAGTCCTACAAGCAGTCTGGAGGACTTGGCTGACCTGGCTTGTGGCATACAGCTTGCTATCTTGGGAACACACCAGAGCCTATGATTTTGTTTCCAAACAAGGAAAGATGGACGTATTTCTTTATCTGGAGGGACAAGGAAACCAAATTCTGTGAAGCAGTTGCAAATATGAGTTGATTCAAAAAACGAACAAGGGGCATTTATCTGGCTCCGTGGGTGGAACATGTGGCTCTTAATTTCGGGGTTATGGGTTCAAGCCCCACTTTCGGTGTAGAGATTACTTAAAAATAAAATATTAAAATAAAAGAACAAGAAGGAAACCTGGTTCATGATTGGGCTAAGAAAGAGTCTTTGTTTTAGATTATTTAAACCCACAGTAGATTTATTGAAACAAGTAATGTAGGTTTGTCCATGAGAGAGAACATACTCTCATATATTTGCTGGTTTTGTAGGATTACCATACTTAAAATCTTGTTAAGAAATTTCTGCTACCTGGCAGAGCATTGCTTTCATCACATCACCCTCTTGCTCAAGACTTCACTCCTGTTAACCATGTAAGGGCTGCCTTTGCTACAGGCTCAGCCTGAGGCTCTTTCCCAGACTTTTAACCTCCTTCATTAATTTGGTTCAATTCCACCTTTCTAATTTACCAATACCAACTGCTTCCTGCTCCCAGCAGTTTCTAGATGTCTCCTTCTTACATCACCTGCTTGCACACCACCTTTGCTCAGCCTGTTTGCCTTCCCCAAGCCAACTGACCATATTTCATGACCCAACACTCCCTCCCTGATTACATCAACCCACATTAGACTCTATTTCCCTAACTTAACCACCAATTTAGTGCCTAAATATACACTGTCTTGCATTTTTAACTGATAGGCTCTCTAGCTGTCATTCTGTCATTCACAGAAGCAGGAAGCTTGAAGTCAACTTCCTTTGGATTCTCCATAAGGGCTAGGCACAGGGAAAATGAAAATACCTGGTCATTGGTAGAGTTCACTGTCCTGAGAGAGGTGTTGTGACAGGGTATTGCCCTGGAGATGTTGGTGTAAAATGTTGTAGAGCTGTGTGCAAATCAGTGTCTGATTTCTGTTTTTGTGCTCTGAAGACAAGCTTATTGGTAGGACAGGCTCTGGATCTAATGAAGCTATCTGCCATGTTTTGTGCACATCCCAGCCTCCCTCCTGGCAGCTATTTCACTTCCCCCAGGTCACTCTGCTCCTCACTTTTTTTATACTCAACACTTTACCGCTTTTGTATCCTTTGCCCCCTAATCAACCCTGCACTCAGGAAAGTGAAACCTGGTTCATGGTGTCAGTCATTCCCACCTGGATATGAATTTAAATCAATGAGCTCATTTTTTTTCTAGTTGTTTGCATTTAAAATTTATCCCCAATGGTACAAAAAAGCATAGTTCTTATTTTTTTTTTTTTTTAAGTAGGCTCCATGCCCATTGTGGGACTTGAACTCATGACCCTGAGATCAAGAGTCACATGCTCCAACCACTGAGCCAGCCAGGTGCCCCTCCCCCAAAGCAAAGTTTTTAATGAAAGAAATGTATCAGCTAAAAGGTTTTTGTTGTTGTTTATTTGTCATAGCGACCCTTACAAGTCAACCACATGGAGCCTGTCTAAATAGAATTAAATGCACTTGACTACCTGGGGAATCACAACCTTCCACACAGACCATTACCCAAGTTGACATTGGGCTCGGGACAAAACAGAGTGTGTGGGGAGAAGAGGGAGTCTCTCTATCATTGGAATCAGGAAGGTGACTGCTCTCTGCGTTTGCGACTCATTCCTCTGTCAGCACTAGTGGTACACTGGTGAACCAGCTCTCTGAGGGGGGAAAATGAGCCCTGATTTGTAGCATTTGCTGATTTCTGTGGGATAAATGCTCACATGTGGCAGACTTCAAGCTACCAACAGTTTAAACAGCTGGCTCACTATATTCCTGACTATTAAACAACACTCTCCATTGTCAAGCATACAAAAGAATCTTCTTTTGAGCCTGGTATTTAGGGACCACAGCTGTCTCTCACCTATTTGTTTCGATGGGCACATTGGAGGAATTGCTCATCACTATTCCATATATATTAGGTGCCACAAGAAATCATTCTGTGATTATGGCAGCCGACTGCTAACACTTGTCTGAAATTTAGGGCTAAATGATCTCTTTTGTACATCATGGTGCCTGACACTGGGCTGTAACTAGATGCTCACGAGCACTTTTAGGTGGGCCCCTCATTCTTGGTTGAGAAAAACTTGGGTTCTGATGGCTGTGGGAACAGTGGCCTTTCTTTCAGAAAGAGAACATATGTCAGACCCCTTAATCTCCGTAACAGCCCATCCGTTTTTGCAGCTAGCCTCAGGTAGCTGAAGAACAGGAAATGCTTTCTATCCAGCAATGCAGACAACATGAAAGAAAATGCTTATGAGACCACACACCAACATTCTTTTCTAGATCACAGTGTCTCAGAGCTTCATGGGCATCAGAATCACCCAGGAAGTTTCAAAACTAGGGACTTTCTAGCCCCCTCCTTCCAATATTCTGATTCAGTAGGTGGGGGTTGGTCTGAGAATCCACATTTTCTCAGCAGTTCAGCTGAAGGTGATGCAAATTCAGGGTGGGTTGGGATGGTGAGGAAGACACACTTGGAGAGGCCCTGCTCTTGCCTCTCCTGACTCTTCCCATTGTATTAAGGTTGGTCATCAGACATGAATATGTTTAGGCCTGTAGAATCCTCCTCCTTGCTTAGCTGTAAATCAGTATCTCATGTCCTTGGTTTTTAGCAAATGTCAATACAAGAGCCAGCCACACAGAGTAAAGGTACATTTTCATGCTTGTTTAGATTTAATAATAAATTCCTTTTAGAATTTAATTCAGGGGGAAAATGCTTTTTTATTATCTGAATAGGGATTCTATCTGAATAGGGATAGAAGATCACTTTTTTTTGCCCCCAAGATGCTCAGAATGAACTAAAATTTAGCGTTCAATAACAATACTTACCCGCTCCTGGTTCTTGGTAGAATGATGAGTGCCCTCTTCTCTGTAGTTCCTGATGCCTCAGCATTTTAAGGTGACGTAAATCCTTTTTGGAAGAATACACTGTGTCTGACTATACTTTCAATGGAGGCATCAACAATGCTGTGAATTGAAAGTTCATGTCCGTCCTCTGCCCCCACCCCCAAATTCACATGTTGCAGCCCTAACTCCTAATGTAATGGTCCTTGGAGATAGGACCTTTGGGAGATAATAGATTAGGTCATGAAAGTGTGTTAGATTGGGTTAGATTAGGTCATGGAGGTGGGGCCCTCCTGAGAGGGAGAGGGAGGGCACTCCGAGTACACATGCTTAGGAAAGGTCATTGAGGTCACAGCAAGAAGGTGGCTGTCTCCCAACCAAGAACCTAAGTGGCCCACACCTTAACTTGGACTTCTAGCTTCCAGAACTGTGACAAAGTAGCTAAGCCATCCAGCCTGTGGTATTTTGTTATATGGCCACATGAGCTAACTAAGGCAAACAGTATTTATGGGCAACCTGCTTTATACCCAGTATTCTGTTTTGGCTGCTTTTTCCCTGAAAAGGGGAAAGGTAAGACAGATTTCTAAAACTGGACAAGTCTAACCTTACATTTCATTCCCCGAGGGACTGATCTCTGTGAATTTTTCTGATAAATACAACTCCCTGGATATTACAGCTGTCCCAGGAGTAAGTGCGTTCCTACCTCTTGAGCTCTGCTCACCATCTGTGGAATCTCTCACGGTGCTGGGCTGGCATCTCTGGAGACCCCTAGCAGGCAATGTCCCTGAGCCAGGTGCTCTGTGGAGCGCTGCTCACCTCAGTGGCATGGCCAAGGACTGGAGCCATCACACAGGAAAGAGTCCTTTTCAACTTTGAGTCACCCAAGGTCCCTCCAGTGATTTGACCATAGGACCCATCTCTTTTAGTTTTTACTTTTTGAATAATGCCTACTAGAAATCGGCAAAGGGCTCTGCTTTAGAGCTGACTCCAGTGGGCACCAATTGCCCTCTCCTCTGTGGGATAGCTCAGTCTTACATGCAGATCTCCACATCAGCTCCCTTCACGGTGCTCTGACAGAGAAAGCTTCACCCCTGAAGATATGTTTGTTGCTTTTAAAAAGTCAAACAGGGGTGATTCTAGAACTTATAAGGCAATTTGAACAAGGCCAGCTACAATATCTAAAAAAATAAAAAAGGCTAGAGTGGTCTACCAGTGGAAGATTCTGCAGAGGACAAAATGGTTGAAAGGAAATTACAAAGATTTAAAAGTGTGAAAGGGGAGAAGGGTGAGGGGGTGTTGTTTAATGGGTGTAGATGAAAAAGTTCTGGAGATATGTTGCTCAGCAATTAGAACTCTACTGAGTTGTACAATTAAAATGGTTAAGATGGTAAATTTCATGTAATGTGTGTCTTTTTTTTTTTTTAACCACAATTACAAAAACACCATCTGAGAAAGGTAAGGGAGAAAGGGTGGGGTAGAAGGATGCATATCTGGAGAGTGAATGCTTAAAATAAGTATTGTAATAGGTCCACCTAGATCCAGCATATAACTGGTAGCAAGAGCATAGCTCTCTCTCATTTGTAGAACCTGCTGGAGGACTAGACAAAACTAACGTGGCCTGAGAGCAGAGAGGTCACAGGTCATTTTGGCCACCTCTTTCTCAGGAGACTGAGGACTGCTTGCTTTTCCCCCCTAGTCCTCAAGACATCTCAGATAGCTTAAGAATTCCTGATTCCTCCAGTGCTAAGTCACTGCTTCAGGCCCAAGGTTAATGGATGGGGGAAAGAATTAATTCATTGATTAATATGTGGGGTCAGAGCCAGGCCTTTGTTTATGCTGAATTGTGCTTTAGACTCAGAAGTTCTGCCAAAAAAAATAAATAAATAAAATAAACAGTCCTGTGACAATGCTATCCGATGTGAGATTGGGACCATTAACTGGAAACAAGAAAAGCTTTTCTATAATGTTTCTGGATTCTAGCCATGAGCATGAGAATGGGCCCCTTCCTTCATAGGAAACTGAAAACACTGAGTACTGATGAGATTAACCACAGGCAATAATGATTAATAGTCATAACTGACATTTCATATCATGTTTGACATTTTACAAGCCCTTCTACCTGAATCCTCTTGTGAGGTCCTGGCGAAAACCACTGGAGGTGGTCCTAGCTCCCCTTTGCGAATTTCAGAAAGAGTAAGCAGTTCCCTAGAAGGCCATAGCTAGTAGACTGTCTAGAGTTACAGCAACAGGGATAGAGCTAGGATTTGAACACTGTGCCTTCCACAGCCCAGCACCAAAGGTGTCTTGGTGGTCACAGATGCTGGGGCACATATTGGAAAACTAAGGAAAATTTTACTTATGGAAGGGACCTACCTAGGAAACCCCTTTGAATTCTGATTTCTTGTTCGATGTCACTGATCCATTATGCTCTACCCGTCTCAAGGCTCTAAGAAGCCATGTGGGCTACTGTATTCAACTCAGATGTGAGTACGGTTGAACTCCTAAGGACTTGAGGACGATTTCTGTAATTCTGATAAGCATTCAATCTTTTTCCCAGAATAAGGGCCAGCACAGAGGGAGTGGCTCTCTTTGGTCCCAGCCTGCAAAGTCATGCAGACTGCACGCTGCCAGCTTTCCACCTAGATGGACTCCTGGGTCCCAAGGCAGAAGGTCAGTGATGTAGACAATGAGGATGGGCTTTAACCTATGAAGTAGCTCAGCTACATGGGACCATTGCAAGAAGCAGCTGGGTTTCCAGGCCATTGTGGTGTTGGAGCTGGGCTGGCTGTATGTGAATAAGAACCTCCCAAAGGCAGCTGTGTTCTTAGTCCCTTGTCGTTCTTAGAGCAAGGAGCAGGCTGCAGGGACAAGAGGCAACAATGCAACTGATCACCAAAAACTTCAATCTCTTCCATCTCTGGGTATTTATTCTTTTCCTCTTCCTGCCCTAGCGGGAAGGAGAGAGGTAGATTGCTTCCTCAAGTCCTGTTCTTGTGAGAGCGACCTTGGGTGACAAGTATAATGACCATGAACCTCAGTTTCCCCACTTGTAACAGACATGTAATTCTTCCTTAGCATGACCTACGCAGTCTTTCGATCTGTCACCATGTTTGTTACTCTCCTCTGTTACAACATGCCCTGATGCACATTATACACGGTCACAGTAAACTACAGACTGAATGTGTTCCCCCAAGATTTGTATGTTGAAACCCCCAATGTGATGGTGTTAGGAGGGAGGGACTTTGGGAGGTGACGAGGCACATCATGAGGGTGGAGCCCACATGAATGGGACTAGTACTCCCAGGAAGGAGACCCCAGAGAGCTCCCTCACGCCTTCCACCGGGTAATGACACTGGGAGAAGACAGCCACCTTTGAACCAGGAAGCGGGCCACCACTAGATCCCAGATTTTCTTGTTCCATGATCTTAGACTTCTAGCCTCCAGAACTATGAGAAGTTTCTCTGGTATTGTATAAGAATAGCCTGAATGAACTAAGACACAGCAGATGTTGGGGTTTCCCCCCCCCCCAATATCACGTTCATTCTCATTTTTGTTCTTTGCTCTTGATGTTCCCTGTGCCTAAAATATTGCAACCCCAACACTCACTGATAGAATTCTTACTTACCCTTTAAGATCTGTTCAGAAGGTAGCCACTCACTCCTTTGCACTCCCATGGAACTCGGCATGTAACTCACATCACAGAACCCATCAAAATATCACCTGATTATTTTCCCTTTTGTGCCCCCACTCCTTACTGGGGGCTCCATATCTGTCAACCCCCTAACACACTTCCTGCACATGGTAGCTCGTCAATGCTATCAGCTTGTAGGGATGCCAGATGGTTCAGTGGTTTAATGCCTGCCTTCGGCCCAGGGTGTGATCCTGGGGTCCTAGAATCGAGTCCTGTGTCAGGCTCCCTGCATGGAGCATGCTTCTGCCTCTCTGTCTCTCTGTTTATCATGAATAAATAAATAAAATATTAAAAAAAATACTATCAGCTTGCAAGGAATTGGTTGATAGGCAGCTTAGAGCTTTGGATGAAAGCACCAATTGGGGAATGGTAGCAGAGAGGTCTCTCAAGGGAGGTGCTGTAATTTATCTGCACAGGCTCCAAACAGGAGCCATCTATCGCTGCTCTGCTCTTGAAGAATAGTAAGGAGTCACTTCACTTTTAGCAGAGGAATCTCATTAAGTTCAACGTGCTGTAGAATGTTCCTGTGCTAACAGATTGTAGTGACTAAGAAGAGGACCACAGGGGTAGAAGGGCACCACTAGGTAGAAAGCACCAGAAAAAAACAAGGCAGCCTACCATTTTCGTGGACTGCTTCTTCAGGATATTTCCATCCTCCCAAAGGAACAACATGAATTTCCTCTGTAGAAGGCTCCAGACAGCAAAATCCTAAACTCAGTCTGCATCAAACTTCATCAAGTGGCATCTGGCCTTCAGAGAGGGATTTTGTTGAGCAGAAACATCAGGAGGGAACTTGCAGCTTTTAAAGGCAAAAGTAGGACCATCTCCTTTCAGTATGAAGAGGTTCAGTCAAAGAAACCTGGGGAAAACTGATAGAAAGAAAAGAGGCTCATACCTGTCTCATCTCAAACACCTTTCAGATTCACTGTTGACTCTAAGGTAGGGAGAAGAGAAACTATCCTAACATTGTTCTATTTACTCCCATTTTCACCCTCATTACAAAGAGGGCTGGCTGGCAAAGCCACCCATAAGAACAAGCCTTAAGATTAATTACTTGTTTACTGCTAAATTTTCCACACTTCGTGTGGTGCCTGACCCATAATAAACACTCAATAAATGTTGAGTAGATAAATGGATGAGTTATCTACTCAACAATTCAAACAAAATACCCGGTTTGGGCGATTGCTTGGAGGATCAAGTATAATTTTAAGTATATTTTTATTTTTAATTTTAAGTATAATTTTAAGCCAAGAAAGCCTCCTGTTTGTCTCTTCAATATCAATGAGACTAATCCAAAAAGTATTTTTTTTATTAAGGCACATATTATTTTACTGCATTCATTAGAATAGTTTGAGTTCCAAGTATGGTATTTGGATCCTTGAGGGCAAGGATTACACCTTATTTTTGACTCCTCTTCACCAAAATGCTGACTGATGCTACTATAAGGTGATTTGATAGAGTAACCTTGACATGCCTAACATTTAAATACAGTTTTCTTTAACAAAAGATTTTCTCCACTGGGGCCCCTGGCTGGCTTAGTTGGTAGAGCATGCAACTCTGGATCTTGGGGTCATGAGTTCAAGCCTCACATTTAGCAGGGAGATTACTTTTAAAAAGGGGAGGGGTAAGCATCAGAAAACATTTTCTCCATTAATTATATTACAATTATAATAGAATATTTTGTCAATAGACATGATCTTAAATAAACTGAATGCCTATTTGATATGTTCTTTTTCCTAAACACCCCCCCCCAAAAAAAACCCCAAACTCAAAACTTTTGTTAGTATTATATAAAGGACTTCTGGTACACTTATGCTTGCAAACCAGTTGTAGTTCTGTAAAGTGTATCTAAGTATGAGAAATTCTTATTAAAGAAAAGAAACAGCCTGTAAGAGGTAGAGATTTCATTGTCCAACATATGGTAATCTGCCTCGAGAAAATTCTCCAGTTTATGAGGAGGAGTTTTGACTGAGTGCCAGGGCACTTTCCTGACAAATGTTCTTATAATATTAAGAGGAAAAAGTTTCCTGACTTGACTTTAATTTGATTCTCAAAGATTTAAAGATGTTTTCTTTGCAACCATGACAATGTACAAAACTGGAAACTATTAAAAGGCAAATTAAACCATGAGAAGAGTAATGATATATCTATTAGAAGCAAAATAACATATCCAGTTGTTAACATTTGAATCCCCTCTCCGTCTGTAGTTTTAAGACTTCAACCTCCACAGCAACATTGTCTTTGACTTTGGAGAAACTTTGACTAGAGAGGACAACCTCTCTGTCTCCAAGCAGAACTTGACTTTGAGATGAGTTGTTCTATCCAGTGAAGAAAATTCTGTTTCTCTCCCAGGGTGAAGATGTTTCAATGAATCACAATGTTTACAGCAAATGAACTCTTCCTAACACTCCGAGTACTGGGGTAGTAATAGGTGTTCAATAAATATTTGCTAACTCAGGTAAACCAGATGTCCGGAGTAACACCAAATCACTAGGAATTTTTCTTTCTTGAATTTTTAGATCCCAATGAGCTATTGATGCGTTTTTAGCTACTGCTCTGTCCTTACCTTCCTTCTCTTCTTTGATCAGTGAGGTTCTTGCTAATACTAACCCCCCAAGGAGAGAGGAGAGACTTGTCCTTCTACTTCTCCTACAGATGATGAGGTTTTTCTTCACATTCAGATGGTCTTGCCCATCTTGTCGCCCCAACTCCATTCAACTTTTCTTGGCTGCACTTCTGTTTTTAAAGATTTTATTTATTCATTTATTCATTTATTTTGAGCATGAAAGTAGGAGGAGAGGGAGAGGGAGAGAAAGAGAGAGAATTTCAAGGAGAATGCACACCCAGCATGGAGTCCAACATGGAGCTCCATCTCATGACTCCGAAATCAAGCCTTGAAAGCTTTACTGACTGAGCCATCCAGGCTCCTCTTGGCTGAACATTCTAGTTTCTGATTGTTAAAAAAATCATGGTGAACACCCCTAGGAGCCTCTTTGCCCTTGTCTTCCTCCAGCATTTAGGAGGTTTATTCCTTATCTCTCTGTATAGTAATAATTGATCATTCCTCTAAAAACTCTCGTGAAATGAAAGCTTCTTCCGTCCTGAATTGTTGTCATAAGTAGAAGCAGACCCAATTTTCACAAACACTAGACATTTCAGTGCCAGTTTCCCCTCTAACACTTACCTGTGCCCTTAGCATATTCCCACTGCATGTGGTACTGGAAATGGATCTAGGAACTAACAACACAGAGTAGGAGTATGCAAAGAAGGCTCTAGTGAAAAACAGGGCAAAAACAGGCCTCTTCCCAGTATCTTTTGCCTAAATACTCTAGGGAATAAACATTTCTTGGAGAGAGAGAGGGGATTATCACTGGGGGCTCATATTTACAGTTATTTTTTTTCCTTTGGTGGTGTGTGAAGGTTGTTGGTGTTTTGTTTTGTTTTTTTCACATGGAAGTTACTGAGAAACATTCTGCTTACAGGGCAGCTCTTATTTTCTGGGCAGGGACCTGAAGGCAGGCAGCTGAACATATGTCACTGGGGGAAAAAGACCAAAATTTGATGGTAAATGAGTCCATCTGCCATTTGGGGCTCTAGTTTTCTTGTGAACAGATGAGGTGATCGTGATCACTGTCATAATTCTGTTAAAGCTTTGTTTGGAGGAATAAGAGACGGTGCATGGGAAGCTCTCAGCACGCTGCCGAGGATGTACTAAGTGCTCAGTAAACAGCCACCTTGGGAGACTGGTTCCTCCAAATCCTTCCTCTTTGCCACAGGGTTCTTGTGCAATCCTCGCTCTCCTTGGAGGCTGAAACTCCCTGCTGGCCCTCCTGGAGACCCTACTCTGTGACCTCATTGCCTTCACGAGAAACGACAGCTAATATTTATCATGTACCTATGATGTGTCAGGCACTATCTAAATGCTTTATATGCATAGAAGTATTACTATTTCTAATTTATATGTGAGGAAACTGAGGCTCCAGAATGCTTTAATTTGCTGCCCAGCTGTTGCAGTTTATTTTTTATTTTTTATTTTTTTAATTAATTTTTATTGGTGTTCAATTTACCAACATACAGAAAAACACCCAGTGCTCATCCCGTCAAGTGTCCACCTCAGTGCCCGTCACCCATTCCCCTCCAACACCTGCCCTCCTCCCCCCTTCCACCACCCCTAGTTCGTTTCTCCGAGTTAGGAGTCTTTATGTTCTGTCTCCCTTCCTGATATTTCCCAACATTTCTTCTCCCTTCCTTTATATTCCCTTTCACTATTATTTATATTCCCCAAATGAATGAGAACATACACTGCTTGTCCTTCTCCGATTGACTTATTTCACTCAGCATAATACCCTCCAGTTCCATCCACGTTGAAGCAAATGGTGGGTATTTGTCGTTTCTAATCGCTGAGTAATATTCCATTGTATACATAAACCACATCTTCTTTATCCATTCATCTTTCGATGGACACCGAGGCTCCTTCCACAGTTTGGCTATTGTGGCCATTGCTGATAGAAACATCGGGGTGCAGGTGTCCCGACGTTTCGTTGCATCTGAATCTTTGGGGTAAATCCCCAACAGTGCAATTGCTGGGTCGTAGGGCAGGTCTATTTTTAACTCTTTGAGGAACCTCCACACAGTTTTCCAGAGTGGCTGCACCAGTTCACATTCCCACCAACAGTGTAAGAGGGTTCCCTTTTCTCCGCATCCTCTCCAACATTTGTTGTTTCCTGCCTTGTTAATTTTCCCCATTCTCACTGGTGTGAGGTGGTATCTCATTGTGGTTTTGATTTGTATTTCCCTGATGGCAAGTGATGCAGAGCATTTTCTCATGTGCATGTTGGCCATGTCCATGTCTTCCTCTGTGAGATTTCTCTTCATGTCTTTTGCCCATTTCATGACTGGATTGTTTGTTTCTTTGGTGTTGAGTTTAATAAGTTCTTTATAGATTTTGGAAACTAGCCCTTTATCTGATATGTCGTTTGCAAATATCCTCTCCCATTCTGTAGGTTGTCTTTTAGTTTTGTTGACTGTATCCTTTGCTGTGCAAAAGCTTCTTACCTTGATGAAGTCCCAATAGTTCATTTTTGCTTTTGTTTCTTTTGCCTTCGTGGATGTATCTTGCAAGAAGTTACTGTGGCCGAGTTCAAAAAGGGTGTTGCCTGTGTTCTCCTCTAGGATTTTGATGGACTCTTGTCTCACATTTAGATCTCTCATCCATTTTGAGTTTATCTTTGTGTATGGTGAAAGAGAGTGGTCCAGTTTCATTCTTCTGCATGTGGATGTCCAATTTTCCCAACACCATTTATTGAAGAGACTGTCTTTCTTCCAATGGATAGTCTTTCCTCCTTTATCGAATATTAGATGACCATACATTTCAGGGTCCACTTCTGGGTTCTCTATTCTGTTCCATTGATCTATGTTTCTATTTTTGTGCCAGTACCACACTGTCTTGATGACCACAGCTTTGTAGTACAACCTGAAATCTGGCATTGTGATGCCCCCAGCTATGGTTTTCTTTTTTAAAATTCCCCTGGCTATTCGGGGTCTTTTCTGATTCCACACAAATCTTAAAATAATTTGTTCTAACTCTCTGAAGAAAGTCCATGGTATTTTGATAGGGATTGCATTAAACGTGTAAATTGCCCTGGGTAACATTGACATTTTCACAATATTAATTCTGCCAATCCATGAGCATGGAATATTTTTCCATCTCTTTGTGTCTTCCTCAATTTCTTTCAGAAGTGTTCTATAGTTTTTAGGGTATAGATCCTTCACCTCCTTGGTAAGGTTTATTCCTAGGTATCTTATGCTTTTGGGTGCAATTGTAAATGGGATTGACTCCTTAATTTCTCTTTCTTCAGTCTCATTGTTAGTGTATAGAAATGCCATTGATTTCTGGGCATTGATTTTGTATCCTGCCACGCTACCAAATTGCTGTATGAGTTCTAGCAATCTTGGGGTGGAGACTTTTGGGTTTTCTATGTAGAGTATCATGTCATCGGCGAAGAGGGAGAGTTTGACTTCTTCTTTGCCAATTTGAATGCCTTTAATGTCTTTTTGTTGTCTGATTGCTGAGGCGAGGACTTCCAGAACTATGTTGAACAGCAGTGGTGAGAGTGGACATCCCTGTCTTGTTCCTGATCTTAGGGGAAAGGCTCCCAGTGCTTCCCCATTGAGAATGATATTTGCTGTGGGCTTTTCGTAAATGGCTTTTAAGATGTCGAGGAAAGTTCCCTCTATCCCAACACTCTGAAGTGTTTTGATCAGGAATGGATGCTGTATTTTGTCAAATGCTTTCTCTGCATCTAATGAGAGGATCATATGGTTCTTGGTTTTTCTCTTGCTGATATGATGAATCACATTGATGGTTTTACGAGTGTTGAACCAGCCTTGTGTCCCAGGGATAAATCCTACTTGGTCATGGTGAATAATTTTCTTAATGTGTTGTTGGATCCTATTGGCTAGTATCTTGTTGAGAATTTTTGCATCCATGTTCATCAGGGATATTGGTGTGTAATTCTCCTTTTTGGTGGGGTCTTTGTCTGGTTTCGGAATTAAGGTGATGCTGGCCTCATAGAATGAATTTGGCAGTACTCCATCTCTTTCTATCTTTCCAAACAGCTTTAGTAGAATAGGTATGATTTCTTCTTTAAACGTTTGATAGAATTCCCCTGGGAAGCCATCTGGCCCTGGAGTCTTGTGTCTCGGGAGGTTTTTGATGACTGCTTCAATTTCCTCCCTGGTTATTGGCCTGTTCAGGTTTTCTATTTCTTCCTGCTCCAGTTTTGGTAGTTTGTGGCTTTCCAGGAATGCATCCATTTCTTCTAGATTTCCTAATTTATTGGCGTACAGCTGTTCATAATATGTTTTTAGAATCGTTTGTATTTCCTTGGTGTTGGTAGTGATCTCTCCTTTCTCATTCATGATTTTATTAATTTGAGTCTTCTCTCTCTTCTTTTTAATAAGGTTCGCTAATGGTTTATCTATCTTATTAATTCTTTCAAAGAACCAACTCCTGGTTCTGTTGATCTGTTCCACAGTTCTTTTGGTCTCGATATCATTT
Organism: Vulpes vulpes; assembly: GCF_048418805.1. Classification (NCBI taxonomy): domain Eukaryota; kingdom Metazoa; phylum Chordata; class Mammalia; order Carnivora; family Canidae; genus Vulpes; species Vulpes vulpes. Next base: position 108,867,836 of record NC_132781.1, on the reverse strand, counting down.
AGTTCTGCTCGAATTTTAATTAACTGTCTTCTTCTGCTGGGGGTGGGGTCCATTTGTTGCTTTTTCTCTAGTTCCTTTATGTGTAAGGTGAGCTTTTGAATTTGAGTTCTTTCCAGTTTTTGAATGGATGCTTGTATTGCGATGTATTTCCCCCTCAGGACTGCTTTTGCTGCGTCCCAAAGATTTTGAACGGTTGTATCTTCATTCTCATTAGTTTCCATGAATCTTCTCAATTCTTCCTTAATTTCCTGGTTGACCTTTTCATCTTTTAGCAGGATGGTCCTTAACCTCCATGTGTTTGTGGTCCTTCCAAACTTCTTGTTGTGATTAAGTTCTAATTTCAAGGCATTTTGGTCTGAGAATATACAGGGGACTATCCCGATCTTTTGGTATCGGTTCAGACCCGATTTGTGACCCAGTATGTGGTCTATTCTGGAGAAAGTTCCATGTGCACTTGAGAAGAATGTGTATTCAGTTGAGTTTGGATGTAAAGTTCTGTAGATATCTGTGAAATCCATCTGGTCCAGTGTATCATTTAAAGCTCTCGTTTCTTTGGATATGTTGTGCTTAGAAGACCTATCTAGTATAGAAAGAGCTAGATTGAAATCACCAAGTATAAGTGTATTATTATCAAAGTATTTCTTCAGTTTGGTTATTAATTGGTTTAAATATTTGGCAGCTCCCACATTTGGGGCATATATATTGAGAATTGTTAAGTCTTCTTGTTGGATAGATCCTTTGAGTATGAGATAGTGTCCCTCTTCATCTCTCACTATAGTCTTCAGGGTAAATTTTAATTTATCTGATATAAGGATGGCTACCCCTGCTTTCTTTTGAGGGCCATTTGAATGGTAAGTGGTTCTCCAACCTTTTATTTTCAGGTTGTAGGTGTCCTTCTGTCTAAAATGAGTCTCTTGTAGACAGCAAATAGATGGGTCCTGCTTTTTAATCCAGTCTGAAACCCTGCGCCTTTTGATGGGGTCATTAAGCCCATTCACGTTCAGAGTTACTATTGATAGATATGAGTTTAGTGTCATCATATCTATTCAGTCCTTGTTTTTGTGGATTGTTCCACTGAACTTCTTCTTAAAGGGGAGTTTTAAGAGTCCCCCTTAAAATTTCTTGCAGAGCTGGTTTGGAGGTTACATATTCTTTCAGTTCCTGCCTGTCTTGGAAGCTCTTTATCTCTCCTTCCATTTTGAATGAAAGCCTTGCTGGATAGAGTATTCTTGGTTGCATGTTCTTCTCATTTAGGACCCTGAATATATCTTGCCAGCCCTTTCTGGCCTGCCAGGTCTCTGTGGAGAGGTCTGCTGTTACCCTAATATTCCTCCCCATAAAAGTCAGGGACTTTTTTTCTCTTGCTGCTTTAAGGATCTTCTCCTTATCTTTGGAATTTGCAAGCTTCACTATTAAATGTCGATGTGTTGATCGGGTTTTGTTGATTTTAGGGGGGGATCTCTCTATTTCCTGGATCTGAATGCCTCTTTCCCTTCCCAGATTCGGAAAGTTTTCAGCTAGGATTTGTTCAAATACATATTCTGGCCCTCTGTCCCTTTCGGCGCCCTTGGGAACCCCAATTAAACGTAGGTTTTTGGGATCCCTGGGTGGCGCAGCGGTTTGGCGCCTGCCTTTGGCCCAGGGCGCGATCCTGGAGACCGGGATCGAGTCCCACGTCGGGCTCCCGGTGCATGGAGCCTGCTTCTCCCTCTGCCTATGTCTCTGCCTCTCTCTCTCTCTCTCTCTGTATGACTACATAAATAAATAATAAAAAAAAAATTAAAAAAAAAAAAAAAAAACAAAGAAAACGTAGGTTTTTCTTCCTCAGGCTGTCATTTATTTCCCTTAATCTATCCTCATGGTCTTTTAATTGCCTGTCTCTTTTTTCCTCAGTTTCCCTCTTTGCCATCAGCTTGTCTTCTATGTCACTCACTCGTTCTTCCACCTCGTCAAGCCTCGTCGTTAGGGCTTCTAGCTTGGATTGTATCTCATTTAATTGATTTTTAATTTCTGCCTGATTGGATCTCAATTCTGCAGTCATGAAGTCTCTTGAGTCCTTTATGGTTTTTTCTAGAGCCACCAGTAGCTGTAAAATAGTGCTTCTGAATTGGCTTTCTGACATTGAATTGTAATCCATATTTTGTAACTCTGTGGGAGAGAGGGCTGTTTCTGATTCTTTTTTTTGAGGTGAGGTTTTCCTTCTAGTCATTTTGCTCAGTGCAGAGTGGCCAAAAACAAGTTGTATTGGGAAAAGGAGAAAAAGAGAGAGAAGGAAAGAGAAGAGACAAAGAAAAAAGAGAAAGAAGAAAAAAAAAGGGGGGGGGGAAGAGAAGAAAAAGAAAGAAAGGAGAAAAAAGAAAAAAAAAGGGGGGGGTGGGGGACGCAATCAGAAATCAAGAAGAAAGAGAGAAAAGAAAAAAAAAAAAAGCACAAAACCGCCCGAGCCCCTCCGAGCTGCTCCGGGTCCCGCCGAGCGCTGCAGCCCTTAGGGAGCTCGGCGCATCTCCCGGGGCGCAGTTCCTCTGTTACTGTCCCAGGGAGCCCGAGGGCATCCCCGCCTTTCTGGGGATCCTGCTCCAATTCCCCGGGAGGCCTTTCCGCGGGGAAGGTTGGTGCAGCTCCTGCTCCTCCGGGACGGGGCTCTCCTGTCCTGGGGACACTCGCCCCGGCCTCAGCCCGGCTCCTCGGGGCCTCTCCCCCTTGGAGGCCTTTTGTTCCTTTATTCCTTTTTCCCCGTCTTCCTACCTTGATAGAAGCGCGAACTCTTCTCACTGTAGCGTTCCAGCTGGTCTCTCTTTAAATCTCAGGCCGAATTCGTAGATTTTCAGGATGATTGGATGGTTTTCTAGGTAATTTGTTGAGGACAGGTGACCTGGAGACCCTACTCCGCCGCCATCTTGCCCCTCCCCCGCTGTTGCAGTTTAGAAAGCCACTAGCCCCAGGGATCAGGCTCAGGGCTACCCCTTCAGTGACACCTTTAACAGTGGAGTCTTTTGTGTACCTAACCAGAAAAAAAAAAAAAAAAATCTAACAACTATTTGTAACACTTTTGGGAGGAAAGTGTGTTATGAATTCTAAAAAACAGCATATTCATGAACTTCTGGAACGATGTTCCTTTGTCAAACCAGGGCTGATGGTGATGGGTGGGGAGTAGGGCTCCTGGCTGTAAGTTTGGGCTGAAACTGTGTTATAAAGTAGTCACCCCCACCCTCACACAGAACTGGGGCTTAAATTTTCATCTCCCACACGTCTGGGGTGTCATCCTTCTAAGTCAGTGGGTCTGGCAGGCTTCCAGCAATTACTTGGTGCTTTTGGATCCTCCATGTGGACTGGCCTCATTTTCAGTGGCTTCCTACACAAAACCCTCCAGAGACAGCTGTGTTGTTTCAAGTGTTGGCTCCCATGTGGGAGGTCTAATCTAGAGAATGGGTCTTGGGGTCATCGAATATTTTAACTATTAGTTGGTACTTGCGTGAAAGCATTTTCCATGCTTTTTTTTTTTTTTTTTTTTTTTACATATTAGCAGCAGGGAGATAGACCAGCCATGTTGTCTTTTCTGTCCCTTCTTGATGTAAGGGGGGTATTTGGTGACTGCTTCTAAGGAATTCTTTATCAGTGGTGGTTGAGTAACTATGATTTCATGAGTCTGGTCTGTGTCCTGGCCCAGCCCTTTATATGCATTCTCACCAATTTCACAGATGAGGAAATAGGGCTCCAAGGAGTTCAACCATAGGTAGAGCTTAAGCTGAAACCCAATTTGGTCCAGAGCCAAAGCCTGTTTTCCTAACCACCAGGCTGTCGTGCTCTGGCTGCCTTGTGGTCCTCTAGGGGGGAAGAGTGGGAACCTGTGGAGCTAATCCAAACAATAGGAAACTTAAAAATATTCCTATTTCCTTCTGGAATCCATTATTTATGGGATTTACTTGTTTTATTTAGGTTAATATTGAAATTAATTTGCATTTTGTGGGTTTACAGCAGCTTAGGGTATGGGAAGATAGGAGACTGAAGCTGGGGAGCCTGGGAATCAAAGGCCCAAACCAGACTGAGGTTAAAAATTAGCCTAATAGAACCAACAATTGGTGGCTGTAGAAGTGGGTATCCAAAATTGGGCTATGTCTGCAAGTTTTGTGGTACATTATAAAATGACGAGTTTTATTTTATTTTATTATTTTATTATTTTATTATTTTTTTAATGACGAGTTTTAATCTGTAATGCGGTTTCATTAAGTTCAGACACTTCTCTCTCTCTCTTTTTTCTTTTTTTTAAAGATTTTATTTATTTATCTGACACACAGAGACCACAACCAGGAGGAGGGGCACAGGGAGAGGGAAAAGCAGATTTCCCACGAGGGTCTCAGCCCGACACCCACCCCAGGATCATGACCTAAGCCGAAGGCAGATGCTTGACTGAGTCACCCAGGCACCCAAGTTCAGACACTTCTACTTTGGAATTCACGGTCACTGAACAGCAGCTGAGTTGAAATTTTCCTGTGTGTACTTAGCAAAACAATTTCTTTAAAGATTATACAAATGAATAAGGTAAACAAGGACTGGAACTGTTAAAGGTAAATAGTTTTTTGGTGAGTTTTGATGCCTTAGATGGACTTCTTCCCAGATGACAGTAAATATTAGGTACATGTTCTATTCCCAGATTACCAAAGTGGCCCCCATAGCTACGTCTATGAAGGAACGTTATTCTCTTGATCAGACAGCCTTGTTAGCCAAGGATGTCCTACTTTTCTACAAAATTCTGGGATTAGTATTGTCTCAGCTTGTGAGAAGTCATTCCTTCTGATTTAATGAGCTGACTTGTCTCTTGAAATTTGCATTTCTGTACCCACAATACTTTAGCAATGGTCAGTGTCTGGTAGGCAATGCTGTCATGTGCATACTCCTCGTGCACACAGAGCAATAAGGAAATTGCTGTGCATGAAGGAAGACTCAACTAATCCCAGGAAGAAGGGCATTGGTTCCACTTTGCAGGACTCCATGTTTCCTCATGGCCATTTCTGCAAAAGGCAAGCTGTCCCAGATTCAAACAATTTCAGGGCTAGACAGGAGCTTGGATGTAACCAACTCCATCATTTTCAGACCTTCCTCAGGAACATCAATTTCCTTGAATCCAAAAGAAAATTTGAGGAAAATCAGATGCCTCATGGGTCTGTCTTCCTGAACCACAGTTTGTTTTTAATGGCAGCATCTGCATATTTGTTCCCATGCACAGGTCTCTCTTTCATCTGGTTCTTATTACTCACCTCGTGAAAAAAAATGCAAGGCTGACTCTCAAGCTCCAAGAAGACTATACATTGTGATGCTGTTTATCACACATATCTTTTCTGATGTTCTTTTGGGGTTGTTCAAAATACAAAGATAAAAGGAATCACATACATATTCAGACCATGTAAAAATGTCCAAATTTGCTAAGATCGTGAGTTTAACTGACAGTTTATTTAGTTCAATTCCCTAGTAACAGACTATCTTTTGAATGTTGTAATTCATTCATTCATTCATTCACGAATCATGTAGTGATTGTCAGATGCCTTCTGTTTATAGGAGAGCGATAAATAAAGCACAGATCTCATCCTGCGAGAGCTCACAATCAGCACGTGAGGCAGACTGACTTAGCTCTGCCTAAGAGGGTGAACACCTTCATTATTTTCTAGTGATGGCAATAGGTTGTACTGACTTAGCTCACCTAGAATTTGCTTGTGAACCAAGGTACTGATTTCTGGAAGACCAGCTGAGTGAGAGGTACAGGGAAGACTCAGAGTAGGAAGGCTCAGTGACCACGGCCCCACTGGCACCATGTTCCCATCAAGTAAGCTGGCTGAACTCAGCTGTCACATGTCTTGCAATGATGGCAAAGGCTGCAGGTCAAAATGATTCACAATGTTTTATACCCAGATGAACCATGTATTCCCAAATCCTTGGCAGTTGATCCTATGTTGAGGGTGCTCTATAGGGTATATGTACCCATCATTGCAGACCCTCTTTAGAGAAGAATCTGAGCCTTAGTAGACAAAGTTCAATGTAAAGCCGGTGATTCATGTGTCACTTCTAAAGAGCAGGACAGATGCACTCATTTTGGCTTCTACAGATTCTCTGCTCATCCCTAAAGGTTTCTATTTAGGAAAGGAAAGCTCAGAGGACTATAACTTTCCACCTCCAAGGCCTGGCTTCCTTTTTACAAGTTCAGGTTTCCCATTCTCAAGTTAAAAAAAATATATCAAAGCAAGCATATTCAGATTTCACTCCTGTTTTGTTTTGATTTTTCCAACTCAGTAAGTGTTCCATTTTAATAACCAGACCATGCTTTTTATTTTATGGGTTTTTTTTTCCACCAAAGAAGAGACACAGAACTGCAAGACCCTTTTTTAGGTTAAATCCACACATCTGTAGCTCAAAACATTTGTTTTCTACATAACTATTTGTCTTTTACATGAGTAATAGCAAAGAAATGAGAGGACTAGACAGTCTTTATTTTCAAGTAGAATTATTTATGAAAGCACATGCATAAAAGATCTATGAAACAGTAGAAGGTTCTATATGCGTATTGAAGAAGATGGTAATTAAAGCAGTGTGCTAATGGCGTAATAGAACAGAGGAGATGGCCATGAAGCCGATCCCAGAGTATGAAATAGAGAGTATATGACAAAAGAGCTTTACAAGTCATGTGCTAAAGGGATGAATTTATTTAATGAATTATTTAATGAATGTTGATGGGAGGACAGGCTATCTGGGAAGTATCAAGTTGTATTTACTTTTACCCTCAGAGGTAAAGACATGTCTAAATGAATTCCAGATGGTTAAGAGTGAAATGTGAAAATGAAACCATAAAAAAGCTGAGAGAAAATATAAGTGATCTCAGAGTAGAAAAGGACATTTTAATAAAAAAAGAAATCAGCGGAAGAAATATAAAAAGGAAAGATCCACAGATTGAACGATATCAAATGGAAAGTAGTTTTTGGTCAAGCAAAATTAAAACACACATAAAAAATGGCAATCGAATATTTAAGGGTTTTATTAGTTTTTTGGTAAGATTTTATTTATTTATTAGAGAGAGAGAGAGAGAGTGAGCACTTAAGTAGGTGGAGCAGCAGGCAGAGGAGAGGGAGAAGCAGGCTCCCTCCAGAGCAGAGAGCCCAATGCGGGGCTTCATCCCAGGACCCTGGGATCATGAGCTGAGCTCATGCTTAACCAACCATGCCACCTGGGCACCCCTATTAAGGGCTTTTAAAATGCAAAATGATAAACACTTTGTACCAATAAAAAATGAGATGATTTGCAGAAATACATATGGATGGAAAACATATGTAAAAAATGCAAACTCATGAGTAACAAAAATGATTATTTAGATACGGTTTTGTAATTCTATTTATCAAATTAGCAAAGACTAGAAAAATAATACTTAATTCTAGGGTAGATCTGCATGAAACAAGCCCTTTCATGTACTCTGGTTAAATGTGTAAATTGGTAAAAATCTTTTCTTGAAAATAATTTAGCAATATCTATTAAGAGTTTTAAAAATATTTGTGCCCTTTGCTTTAATAATTGCATATCACCAGGCAATAAGAGAGGTGTGGACCAATATTTATATCCAGGGATATTCAGTATAGTATGATTTATAATAATGAAAAATAGGAAGCAACTTAAGCACTGATCAACACAGTGCAATTGATAGCATTATGGTACATCAAACAATGGAATATCAGTCAACCAGTAAACATCTTGTTTTCAAAGAATATTCAGTGACATGGGGAAAGTCTTACAGTGTTTAGTGAAAATAGATACACTCATCCTATTTTTGAAAAAAAATTATCTTTGGAAATAAAACGGGAAGAAAATATGCCAAAATGTTAGTGGTTATTGCTGGTTGATAGAACTACAGTTTTCAATTTTTGCCATCTTCCACGTTTTCTACAAAAACATGTATAATGCGGCATGTAAGAATCAAATGGGAATAAGTCACAGTGCTTATTTTCAGGAAACTGAGAAGCACCACCTATATGCAGTTTTCTTATATTTATTTTATTTTTTTCTTAAAGATTTTATTTATTTATTTGACAGAGAGATAGGACCAGAGAGCACAAGTAAGGGGAGGGACAGAATAATAGGGAAAGGGAGAAGCAGACTCCTCACTGAGCAGGGACTCCGACGTGGGACTCCATCCCAGGACCCTGAGATCACCGCCTGATTTGAAGGCAGATGCTTAACCAACTGAACCACCTAGGCGCCCCCTTTATTGTATTTCTTGTACTCCATCATGGAGTCACACAATTCAGAGACCTTTATCTTAAATTCACATCTCTTCCTGATAGGGTCCCTACTTACTTTTCTTTTTATTTCTCTGTTCCCAGCCCATCCTCCAGCTCTCCAGACCCAGACCTCTTGGTCCCCCAAACCCTTCTCGCCAGCTAGAATGTTCTCAGTGCTGCTCCTTGCATTTCCAAGGCCCCTGGGGTTCACCCCTGCTTCACGATCATCTTCCCAGTTAGGCCTCTGAATTCCTACAAACCTTTATTACATTTCCCTGTTATCTAACTTCTCTGGGGGTGTCCTTTTCTGAAACTAGATTGCAGGAATCCACAGGGAGCCACCATGTATGTGCTGTCTAGAACAATTCTTGGTGTATAAGAGGTAGAGTTAGTACATACTAGGCATTCAATAAATATTGCTGATTATCTCATTCCTGATGTAACTGTGGCAGTACAGTCCACCGCCCATTGGGAAAACATTTTGTTGGCATGTTTCCCCTCCACCCGACCTCCAAAACAAAGTCATTTAAAGGCGATGGGCCATCTCAGTGAGCATCCCCAAGGGAACGGAAAATAGGCTGTAGACCGAGCCCCCGTTAGGACCCTCCCCTCCTTTTTGTTGCTGTTCTTAGATCTCTGTGCTGGTTAAGGAGTCACTTTCTGTATTAACTCTAGGCAGATACTTGGATGGTTCTCTCCTTCTAACCTTGCAAAGGTGAGGGAGTTGTAAAGCATAAAGACTTCTTTTTACTGCCTTTAAAAATAAATGAAGTCATCTTTCGTTTAATTACTGGAGTGTTAGGGATAGTGGGGCCTGCTTTACAGGGCTGTGTTTATACTGGAAACTGGGGCTGGAATCAGGAGTGGTGGCAGGAGCTGGTGACCACGATGTATATAGGCAAGAGGTCATGGACTCTGACACTTATGCAGGCCATGGGTGGGAGCCTGAGGGGGATTTACTGGGCAGCTCGTGGTGTATAAGCTTCCTGACCCACCACTTACTCAGGCCCTGGGAGGGGCCTAACAAATTTATAGTTATAATTTTGATTTATTTTTCTCAGAGAGGTATAGCCCCAAATTACATAAGCTTCAGGCCCCACTGGCTCCAGTGTCTGGTGCAGCTCTGGTGACTGGGGTGCCCTGTATAAACAAGTAGGACTATTCATCTCCAAGTGATGACAGCTAATCAAAAACACTGTTAGAGCTTCTGATTTTTCAAGAGCAGCAAGAAATACAGATTTTTGTATGAAATCTCCTACACTTTAAATGTTGGCAACTTTTTTTTTTTTTAATGTTGGCAACTTTTAAACAAAGACCAACAAAGCAAAACAAAAACCTCAAAACCCCAAACCCTCTTTGGCCCAAACGAGTCACATCTATAGGCTTGATTGAGCCCAGGGGCTGCCAGACAGTGATTTCTGGTATTTGAGCCCATAGCAGTGATAGAATTGTCAAATGCTAGGCATGCTCTATGGCAGGTACCCCTTGCCTTCCCTACCCTCCACCCATGAAGAACAGGTCTGGCCATATCTACATTAGGGAGGTTTGCTTTTCTCCAGAACTTCAGTCAGCAGCCAGACATTCTCCAAGTGTCTGCCACTGGCCACAAGGCAGGGAGCTGACGGAGGATGTGGATGGAAGAGATGGTGTAAATGTCCTCAAAACTAGCAAAGCCAACTGAAGCAGGTGGCCCATGGACAGTGATGTAACAACGAAGTCACCTGTGAACATCTGGAGACAGTGAAGGATGACCATTACCCTTCCTGGGCACTCATCAGTCTTAAAGGTGGGGGAGTATGTGTTTTGTGCTCCCCCTTAGGTAAGGCTGCAATCAACAATTTCAGGAAAGATTTATATGACTGCTTCAATGGAAAGCAAGTCACTTCTCTGTAACCCCCCAGATCCTCCCCAGGCTATGCAACCCAACATTTCATAACTGTAGGCTTGGCCAGTGTCGACACTCTTTAAAAGCCATAAAGGGCCCAAAAATGAAAGCAATTGCTTCTGGGTACCATTTCATGGGTAAAACATGAGGGCTTTTGTAAGGCTTCTGGTGTGACAGGGGACATCAGATGGAGAAACAGGCTGGAATTTGAGGCAGAACACGGCAGTAAGGGCTGTAGGAGAGAGTGGGGGAGAGAGAGAGAGAGAGAACTGTTGGGAACAAGGGATGGCCAGTGACAACCCTGTGGGCGTCGCTCTGCTGTCAGCTCAGATTTGTGATAAAGCTGCTTCCAGTGGTTGCATTTTGATTGCTGATTAGCTTGTTGTGGGATCTGCTTTGCCACAGAATGGCTTTGGGGGCTGCAGCTTGGCTTCAAACTAATCCGTTGTGGTGACTAAGAGTGTCAAGTACAGGGCCAGAGCCAGAGGGGCCTGTTGTATGAACAACTGCTCCTGGTTCCGACGGAGGTGGAAGCAGGATACAGAGGGACTAGGGGACAATTGTAGAGCATTTATTCCTACTAGAGACGTTAGGGAACCATTTTCTTGTCTGGGAAAGGGCCTGTCAGAACTGCCTGGGGCTGTTTTTGAACCACACAGCTCATACTACCTAGAGATTTTGGCAGAACACACCCATCCCACTCACAGCTGCACCCTTCCCTCCCCCACTACAAGCTCTTCTTGCCACTGAGATGCTGGGTCCCAGGCGAGCAAGTGACTTGCCTACAGGGCACAGGTATCCTCTCATCCTGGCTTCTGGCCTAGTGCTGTTTCAGCTATGTCGTAGCCCTCCCTGAGCAGGATGGCAGGACTTGCACAGGTAGCTGGGGTCAAGAGCCAGAGACCCCAGGAAGGCGGTTTGGGTGTAGAATGGAATCTGCCAAAGCACTAGCACTATTTTAGGACCAGGGCCTTACGGTGCTGGTGCTTAGGGCTTTTAAAAGGACTCAATACACTGCCAAACCATATAAGTTCATTTTCACCCTAACTTCTAAAAATCTTCATATTTTTAGAAACTACGGCAGATAACACGTGATAGGAGAAGATGACAAGATGACAGAAATGAGATGAGGAGTTTTTCATTTCTCTAGGGAGTAGTCTGTGTGTCTGAAACCTTCCTGGTAATCAATATTCCTGATACGGGCTTGGTAGAGTTGCCTCACTCTGCCTACAAATTTGTTTGCTCACAAATTACTGAATGACTTCCTATTGTAATTCCAGGCCCCGATTCCGAGGCTGGGCCTATAGGATGGATGATAGACATCTTGCCCTGGTGATTGGAACACCCATAAAGAATAGCATAAAAATTAAATCGCCCCCCTTCCACTTCCATCACCCACTGTTGACCCAGCCTTGAGTTCTTTATTTTAGTGACTGTGGGGTCATTGGATCACACAGGTGACTGGCCACTGAGTGAAGACTGGAATAGACTGGAATGTGCTCATCCCATTTCCATCTGATTCTTTTGCTTTTATGTGAGCTAAAAATCCTTCTGGTTTGACAGGGGACATCAGATGGGGCCACAGGCTGGAGTTTGAGGCAGAACATGGCAGTAAGGGCCGTAGGGGAGAAACAGGCCAATGGGAACAAGGGATGGCCAGTGACAGCCTGCGGGTGTCCCTCTGCTGTCAGCTCAGATTCCTGATAAAACCTCCTCCAGTGGTTACATTTTGATCCCCTTTTTGTCCTGCTGGCTTTCAAGAGCATGTTTCATTCTTCTGATTACTACTAACTAGTTGTGGCAATTAGAAATGTTCTAGAAACCAGTGGTGTTTCTGCTTATGTGAAAAGAAGGCCATTTAGAAATTGATGCAGGTTGCCACTCACCCAGGGAGCATGGGGCCCATCCAAGTACAGTGAGGCTTCCATGGAAAAAGGCTTTGATGGGATGGGAAGAAAGCCAAACTCGGCCTCAGGTGATCTAGGTTCAAGATTGCTCTGGTTTGGGTTGCTTACAGTTTCTTTATGTTGTATCTAGGTGTGGATCACAAAGAACAATTTCAGGTTGCTTGGGATTTGTTGGGGTCTTGAAACAGAGTTGATGTCTGCTGTCAGTTCTGGAAAATCCTTGGTTATTATCTTTCCAAATATTCCCTTTGTTCCAATAGTTCCTTCTTTTCCATCTGCCAATTCAACGTATGTTCCATCTTTTGAATGTATCCTGGGTTTTTTTTTTTCATGTTTTCCCCTTTTTACCCCCCTTTTCAGATGAGTTCTGGGCGCTATCTCTGACCTATATTCTGGTTTGCTAATCCTCACTTCAGCTGTGATAATCTGCTGTTAACCCAGCCATTGGTTTTATTTTATTTTATTTTATTTTTTTAATTTTGGTAACTGCATTCCTCAGTTTGAGAGTTTCTATTTGGCTCTTTTAAAAATCTTGTACACTAATTTTCTAGTTTCCAGTTCCCTGTCAAAATTTTCAAGCATGGCATTTATGTTTCCGAATATAGTAAGTAGAGTTGTTTCGTGGTCTGTATTGAAGAATACCCATTTCTGAAGTCTTTGTGGGTCTGTTTGCTCTCTTGGCTGTTTCTGCGGTTCTTACAATGTCCTGACATTGAAACAAGAATATATAAACAACAATATATAATTGTGGAATCTTCTACTGGAGAGGCTTTCCCTTGTGTCTGCCAGGCATTAGAGCACTTCCTGTCTGAAGCCACCTTAATCCAAGTGCAAAGCTTGAGATTCCCTTGACCCAATGAGGAAGGGACCCTGTCTGTGAGGCTGAGGGCTATATCCTTCCCTTTGTCCCTCACCCTGGCAATCCAGCTTAAAATGGTGAGGGTTCCTCTGAATCCCCAACTCTGGCAGTATCTGGGCTTCGGCCTTGTGAGGCTGTCAGAATGAGAGAGCTCCTTTTCAAAGGTGCTTTTTTTTCCAGATTGACAAATGCCTTAGAATAAAAGCTTTGTGCGCTGGGCTAACCTCTCTGGGGTTTGTCCTCTCTAGTTTTTGGCAGGTGTTTCTTCACTACCTTATTATTGCTTTGATGCTTTTAAGAAAATTAAGCAAATATTTCATCCAGCTTTTTAAGTTGTCTTTGGGAGGAGGGTTGATCCGAATTACTTAGTCTGCAATTGCCAGAAGCGGAAGTACCAAATGACGTAGGGTTAAATCCGAGGTCTGACACTTATCAGCTAGCTTGATGTTGGCCAAGTTCCCACATTTATCACATGGGTTCATTAAACCCTAGCTACTTGACAGCATGGCCATAAAATGTGAACGTTTTTTGTCAGGTGGTATACTAACATTTTTGTTTATCATCTGTGTCCCCCACTAGAATGGAAGTGCCATGAGGATGGCAAATTTATTTATTTTTTACTGCGGTTTCCCCAACAATACCTGATGTGTAGTAGATACTCTATAAACTTTGCATAGGAGAAAGGGTTACTGCATGTATTTTGAAATGAAAACGTATTGGAAAAGTGTACTTTTGGGAGTGCCAAGCTCAAATCTTCATAACAGCTTCTATTTAGGAGATCCTATTATACTATATTAATAATCCTGGTTGTTAGAGCCATACAATCCCTCTTACTTTGTTCTAGTTTTTTCACTGGATATTATTTCGACTAGAATCTACACGTTAAGTGAAAGTATTATATTCCATTGCTTTGTGAAAACAGGGTCTCCACCTCTTGGACACTTGGACTGTTTGCAGTTCCCGCTATGATAGATAGTGCTGACTTCTTTGTTCTGATGACAGTGAAATGGATAAAATGTGTCCATTGTCAAATCTTGCTAAGGCTCATTTCAGAACCAGCATGTTTTTTAGTCCTTGAAGTGTGCCATCTTTTATAGTGTAAACAAAATTGACAAAAATTGATCTCTGACTCTCCCCAGAGTAAAGCTCAAGCTGCTTCCAAAGCAGATCAAGGAAGGAGGTCATGAAATATGGGATTCAGGTTCACTGTTGAATCCTGGTGACTAACTTGTGTATATCCTTGGACAAAAATTATTTTAATAAATGCTCTATCATTGTTTCCACAGGTGCCTTTTTTAAAAATTAAGATTTATTTATTAAGATTTAAGATTATTGATTTATTTAGAGAGAGAGGGAGAGCAAGTGGTCATATGAGCAGGAGGAGGGGCTGAGGTAGAGGGAGAGGGAGAAAGAAGCAGTCTGAACTTGGAGCCTGATGTGGGGCTCGATCTTACAATCCTGAGATCATGACCTGAGCTGAAATCAAGAGCCAGAGACTTAACTGCCTGAGTCACCCAGGCACTCCTACCTTTTTTTTTTTAAACCAAAGAGTGATTTAAAAACAATAATGATCTTTATCTTAAGCTATAGGAGTCCTTGACTCCCTCATTCCACACTCTCCTGCAGCTTTTTAGATAAACAATTAAAATAATTTAGTAATCAGAATGACTGAGTAAACCAACTATGCTTTTATTTAATGATGGAATGATTGGGTGATCAAGTCATGACAACAATAAGAACTACACTTTATTGACTGCCTTCGTGTGAGGTGCTTTATAGCTCCTCCTCAGTTAATTGGCTTGAAACCATTCAGCAAATTAGATACTACTGCTATGTCCATTGTCCAGATAAGGAAACAGATCGAGGTTATGGAACCCACCCAAGGCCACACAGCTACAGAGTGACCGAGGCAAATCAATGGTACCAGTGAAGCGCCACACTCTTTCCAATGCACTCCACTATCCTCTGACATCTCATTTCTTCAGAAAGGAAACATGACATTTCCTACTGGGGAGAACTGGAGAGAGCTCTTCATGCTACCCTGTTTGAGCATCCTCAGGCCCATGAAGTTTGGATGTTCATTAAATTCAGTAAGCGTTTCTTTAGGACTAGCTGCATTTGCCCCAATGGGTGAGGTGACTTAAAAGGTGACAAGGGGTATAAGCCATGGCATCTGCCTTTGGGGGCTCAGTGAAGAGCTGAGGAATCTATGGCCACAGAAATAAGCAACTCCAGTGGCCAGTGGAGGTGGTACCCTCAGTAATTATGACACATTTCCAGAGGTAGGAGGGGCGGGTGTGCTGGCCAAGGAGGGGAAGCTGGGACCAGCCGTCTCTCAGAAGATCAGGACACCAGGGTTTAAGGGCTGTATTTCATAGATGTGAAAACTGAGATGAAAGGCTCTACTGTACATAAAGATATCAATTTGAATTATCATCCAAAGCTGACTGTGAAGTATTTAGTTTTTTCCCGAGTACCCAGGAATAGTGTAAAGCTGGGATTTGAGGTTGAATAAAAAGGTATGAAGCTCTTGGCTAGCACCCATTTGCCCCCTTCTCCCTTGGCATTTTGGGGGAAGTTTGGGGGAGCAGTAGGATGAGGTGGTACATGGAGAAAGAGGCTCTGAAAGCCTCCTTCCTCCTCCTGGTTCACTTCTGAATTGAACTGGAGCTCAGGCCCTTCGTGAGCCTGTGAATATTCTGAATTTGGGGGGAACACGTAGCATGCAGAAGGTCAAATGAAAACTTCGGGCTTTCTGTAGGCACAGCGACAAAAAGTTCAAGTGTCTTGTCCAAGGATACACATCAAGCCAGAAATAGAAGTCGGATCTCTGGCCTGCCAGTCTGGGGCTGCCTCTAACGTAACGTTCCGCGTGAGTCAGATTCATCCAGTACACGATGGCAAGTCAGGGACTCAGCATCTTTTCATAACCCTCGGTAGCTGGGTTGAGGGAAAGAGAGAAGTTTTTGTTCGTGAGCTCATTCCAATCAGAATGTGTCCAGACGCCCAAATATTTGATTTGAGCCTGGTTGCTAAGAGACCTCCCACTGGGACCCAGCTGCCTGCGGGCAGGAGGGCGGTATTGGCATTGCTTCAGATTTCTGCCAATTTATTTTGAAACCAGAAAACCTGGAACCTCGGCCTCCTCGAGGCAGCACCAGGGAGAGGAGAGATCTGAGTCAGCCAAGCAACAGAGGAAAAACCCCCACTGACCTTCTGCCAGGGATCTGTAGGAGGGTTTAGGATGATAGAATTCTTACTTCGCGATTGTTTGCTTGCAGGGAAGCATGCTGGTATGGTAATGAAGAAGACCAAGCTTGTGCTTGGTCACGCAGGGGACAGCTCGAAGCAAATCCAGAGATCCAGAGCAAGGCTGGATTTCTGAGTTACAACTGGGCATTATGAAGGCTGCCTGGATTCAAAATCAGAGCCCCAAACACCCAGCTTTATGGGTTCAAATTACTCAATGACTAAAAAAAAAAAAAATTACTCAGTGACTGGCTCCCCACCCTCTCCCCCCTCTCCCTGCCAGGGAATGTCCTGAGCAAAAGTGTCATAGAGAAGTGTGAGGGGACACCGGGGAAATTCCACTTTCTCAACCCAAGGCAGACAGCTGAGCAGAGCAGTGCCAATCTCAGGACCAGATAGAGATTGATAGAAGACCTTACACCTTTTCTAGGATATAGGTATCCCTGCTTTTTTGAAAGTTTTGGGGGAAAAAACAGTGGGAAACAAAAATGGCACTTAGCATTTGTTTGCAGCCAGGCATCACAGAGGCAGCATGCACCCCAGCAGTGAGTGGCCCCCACAAGCTCCTTTCTCAGGTGCTACACTCAGTGTCTCATCATCAAAGCACTGTAGATTTAAACCACACCTGTGAGCACTGGTGCTTTATCCTGATTTATTTTGTGCATCTCTTAACAAGATATGTCCTAAGGTATCAAAAGCCTAACTGAGGTTGTTTTTTGGGTCTGGGAATGCTCAAAAAATTTCCATATAAATTAATGGTAATTGCTTCTTTGCTTTACATCATTTTGGCTTACGAAAGGTTTCATAGGAACACTCTGCTTTTGGATAGTGGGGGAGAACCTGTATTTTCTTTCTGAACTTGGCTTTTGTACTTATTGATAAATAAATGCACTGATGTGAGAAAACGTAGGATTTTCACTTGAGAGTTGAAATGTGAAATGCGAAGGTCATGGGTGGTTACTCCTCACTTTCCCCCGAAGCCCTCCTTCCATTAACTTTACACTCAGAGGCGATATAGACCCTAGTGGGTTTTCTTTCAGTTAGAACTTTGCTGTTCGTTCCATTTCCTTGTGTGTATATGTGTGCCTTTGGGCAAGTTGGAAGACTCGGTTTCCTCATCTGTCAAAAGGCATCTTGAAAGAAATCTTTGCTGAGTTTGAGAAGAGTGGGTAGTAGTTTGGTGCTTGGAGAAGAACAACTGGGAATAGGAAAGGACTGGAAATGAGACATGGAAATGAGAGCAAAGGGACTGGGTCTGGGTTCAGCACAGTATTGGGCACCCAGTAACCCGGTTCTGTCATTCTGGATTTGCTCTGAGAGGCTCCAATCAAATCTGCTTGACTAGAAAGGAAGGTGAGAAAGGAGATCTATGCCCAGTTCCATGAACGGAGGACTCTGAAAACCAAAAATAGTTTGAATGTAATGTAGAAGATAAAGGGGAGTCACAAGTGCATCCCACAACTGGGTCTCGTGGTTTGAGAAGGCATCAAATCAGCAGCTAATATGATTTTCACCTTGCAGACCAGGGAAAAGGCTCCCTCCTGAAAGGAAATATACCTGAATCCAGAGGGAGGGCCCTTTTTTTTTAAATTTATTTTTTATTGGTGTTCAATTTGCCAACATATAGAATAACACCCAGTGCTCATCCCATCAAGTGCCCCCCTCAGTGCCCATCACCCAGCCACTCCCAACCCCCCCCACCTCCCTTTCTACCACCCCTTGTTCGTTTGAGGGAGGGCCCTTTAATAAAGCAAGGTTTTGGCTGTTATGTCTGTGTGCTGAAGAAATCTGCGAGAGATTTCTCAATGTGCCTGCCCCTCCCCTTTGGTTAAAGACACCATGTCATCCAAGGTGCTAGTGATTTGTTGCCATGAAAGAAGCTACGATATCACAGGGCTGCCTCACGATGTCATCACAGGATCCCTCAGGTGTCTGACCAAGAGAGAAGGCCTCTTGTTTCAAATACAAATATCCTTGCTAGTGAGAAACTGGCAGGGAGGGGAAGACCAATCCAAAAGGATAAGTGTGGCAGAGGGAGGGCCAACTCCCGCATGGAGATCTTGAATATTCCTCGGCATATTCAGCCAAAACCTGTCTCTTAGTTTTTCAGTAATGATAGATGACGAAGCCCAGGGTAAAAATAAACCCACTTCCAGTGTTGTTTCTGGCTAGTTCAGCGGGAAACAGCATTGTTAACCTTGAGAGGACAGAGGAGCTGTTTGAGACTTGGGAGACCAGGCCTCTCTGGGGAGGCAGATGAGGGGGGAAGCTGGGTTACTCCCCAGACTACTATCTGGGCCCAACTTCAAGCTTCCTCAGTTCCCATGTACGCTTCATTAGCAGAAAGACTCTTCTCAAGGCCCCTTGGCTGGTTAAACACTTTACCCAAGTGCATCCATTGAAGGACAGGGGTTGCATTTGGTAGAGCGCCTACATTTTGTCACGGGTGTAGTTAACGCCCCAATAATCCCACAGGCTGGCTTTTTGTCCGTTGGAGGTGTAAATTCCACGGACGCCTCCATCTGTGAACCCTGGAAAAAGCACTCGGACCAAGAATGCTGAGAAGCACTTAGCTGATTTTTTTGCCCTGTCACTTTTGGCTGGATATTCCCCCTTTACCTTTTCTGTTTTCAGAAACACTTTGTCAGCTTGCAGGAGCATATCTTTTTTTTTTTTTTTTTTTAAATAAGTTACAAGTCATTTGCTTTTATAAAAATATTCATCTCTGCTTGTAGGTTTAAATATAAAAACAGATACGTTTCTGATTACAGATTTTTTTTTTAAGATTTTATTTATTTATTCATGAGAGACACAGAGAGAGGCAGAGGAATAGGCAGAGGGAGAAGCAGGCCCCTCGTAGGGAGCCTGATGTGGGACTCGATCCCGGGACGCCGGGATCACGCCCTGGGCCGAAGGCAGACGCTCAACCCCGAGTCACCCGGGCATCCCTCCGGTTACGGATTTTTAAAGTCTTGGTTTCGAAGAATTAATGCCACAGTGCCCAAGACACTCTCAGGGAATAATGTATTGGCAGGATCTGGTGAATTGATAGGTTTCCTTCAGCTAGAAAATCCCTGAGGGAAATAAGAATCTTGTGACATGGCAAGATTATTTATGTCTAATATAAAATGCAACAATCTAGTGGAAGTCTTGTGATGTGTTTTTGGTGGGGTATGTTTTCTTTTTAGCCATTCATTTAAAACCCAGGCCAAGGCAGCCCCGGTGGCACAGTGGTTTGGTGCCGCCTGCAGCCCGGGGTGTGATCCTGGGGACCCAGGATTGAGTCCCACATCTGGCTCCCTGCATGGAGCCTGCTTCTCCCTCTGCCTGTGTCTCTCTGCCTCTTTCTCTCTGTGTCTATGAATAAATAAATAAAATCTTAAAAAAAAAAAAAACCCAGGCCAAAAAAAAAAAAATTTAAAAGCCAGATGTGACAGTGATTAAGAGAAAAAGATGCATACTATGAATACCTTACGTTTATCTATTGCCTTTCTTCTGAGAAGTTCAAAGTGTTTTGCAGATGTTATCTCCTCCATCCCCATATGTCAGCCTCATTTGAAGAAAGGACTGGAAAGTGCCTGAAGTCAGGGAGTGTATTAGACATCAGACAAGACCCGCGTTCTTACATTTGGCACCGCACTCCACACTGAATACTCTGTATTCAGTGCACCAATGCTGGAACATGAGCTAGATGCCTTTAACCCAAGTCTTGTTTTAGGAAACCCCTCATTGCCCCCACTGTGCTGCCTCCCTATTGCCCTACAGCAGAAAGACTGAACATGCAAACAGCTCTCACCAGACCCACTGACCTACCCAGGTGCTTGTTGGCCTTGTTTCCTGCACTGGGCAGTTTGCAAAGTCACTTGCAAGGTGTATGCACACAGTCACCAAGAACATAATTCTAGGGTCCCAGCTCTGCTGGAGTTAAGATTCAGTGAATTGCCCCTGACTAGCTCTGAGAATAACGCCTCCAGAGATGCCCCCAATAGGAGATTGTATTTTAGAATCCTGGCTAATTCGTCTGTCTTTGGCATATCCTCAGCACTTTACCCAGACTTCAAGATTCCTTAATGACTAGAAATTGAAAGCTATTGCTAACATCAAAAGTAGGAATGTAGGAAGCAATACTGCAATTTTCTGAGGAGCTGTTGGTCCAAATTCCTTCGGAGGTGTGTGGGGTTCTCTTGTGGTTCAGGCTGTGCTTGGCCAGGATTAGAAAATCCACCACAAGCCCGTGTTCTTTCCGTGAGCGACAGAGCCATTACTGAAATGCAGGGTGGGATGTTGCTAGGTTTTCAACCCCGGTTGTCATACTTGTTGAAGCACTTAACATTTTTATTTTTGGGCTCAAAGGAAGAGCAAGTTAGGCCTTTCACGAATAGATCCTTTGATTTCCTCCAGCCTCATCTGTGTTCCCCTCTCTGCTTGCTGCACTGGAGCCCCAGAAGCAGCAGTTCCTGAATGCAGAGCCTTCTGTGGTGCCTTCGTGGTGGCCATTAGTGCTTTTTGCCATATCTTGTTTTGGCTTTCTGGGTTAAATAAGATTGTGCTTCCTGGCCCCCTTGTGGTCGGGAGAGACTGTGTCAATAGTTCTAGCCAATAACTTGAGTGGAAGCAATGTGCTGCTGGTGCAAGACGTGGCTGGATGTCCCTCCATCCAAGGAACTAGCAACTTGCAACTAGCAAAGCTTAAGATGGCAGCTGCTCTGCCAATAGGTCTCCATCCAATTTATGACGGATGTGAGAAACAAACTTCTGTTTTTATAATTCTGGGATTGTCACCGGGCTATTCAGAGGGATACAACTTTCTTTGACTTTTGTACCTTTAAATATGCTTTTCCCTCTGTTTGAAATCTGCACCCTCCTTTCTCTGCTCGACAAATTCTTAACAGATCCTTCCAGGCCCAGTTCACAAGTTCCTTTCTGTGAAGACTCTTTTGACATCTTGGGGAAGGTAGACCCTCTCTCTTCTGAGCTTCCCCACCAGTCTCTGTGCAAACTTCCATGATGGCTTTAATCACATTTTATGTTTGCTGTCTGTTTACGTGTCTGTCTTTGTCTCTTAGATACTGAACACCTTGAGGGCAGGAACTGTGGTTTAGTTTATTTTTCCATCCAAGTTGTCCATTCCAAAGTACAAGCTCAACAAATGTCTCACGGAGAAATTAAGACACTATGAAGAGTTGATGGACATAATTAAGGTCAACCAGTCACTGACTGGTGTTACAGTTCATCATCCCAATGCCTCCAGATATACCAGAACTGGTAATCTCCCAGATACTGTAAGACATTTTTAAAGGTTGATTCTCTCCTTTTTCAATACTATTTAAGTGACTATCATATTTCAAAAATGCTTGTGGTTCAAATAGCTAAAAGGGAAGAAAACACTGTACAATCAGGCTCCCATCTTTTGACAATTACTCATGTTTACAGGAAATGGTTTTTAAAAGATATGGGATTTTGGAGAAAATTAACCTTTTACGGGCAGTTATTTGAAGGCGTTGTAGTTACGTGTCTAGGTCTGGCTCTGCTTATATGAAACAGGTATTTATGGACTCAGTGCCCTCAATTTTGGTAAATGCATTTGTGTATATCATCAAACATATCTCCCTCAGTGGCTTGGTATGTACTATTAGTTCAAATATAAGCTGGGGAGATTCTATTTCAATGTCTGTTGTAGATTCCATTCCGGGTAGAAAATCAGGGGAGGTGCCATTCTTGTTTAGGCTGGTCCCCCATAGAAGAGGCAGCACATTTACTGTTTGCAGTATCCTTAATTTTATAAATCACCTGTGCATATTGCCAAATGCACTTCAGTGAGTTAAGAATAGACTCTTAATTCTAACAGGAACTGACAAGATGGTGTCTCAATGTCACTTATAGAAAAAGCAAAATTCAGATCCAGGAGAATGTTAGGAAAAGTCTCACCCTTGTCCTGGGTCTAAGGTAGAAAGATAAAGGTTGTGTCCACTAGGTAAGATCCAAGGGGTGTGTTTGCTTAAGAGTCCCTTAAGGTTTGAAAACAGTGAAACTAAACACGCAGGAAAAGATGTATTTGTGGGTCTAGCAGCCATTTGATTATCCTATTTTGGTTTTGAACAACTATCAATTATCTCTCTCTTTTTTTTTCTTTTTTTTTAAATTTTTTTTAAATTTTTTATTTTATTATTTATGATAGTCACAGAGAGAGAGAGAGGCAGAGACATAGGCAGAGGGAGAAGCAGGCTCCATGCACCGGGAGCCCGTCGCGGGATTCGATCCCGGGTCTCCAGGATCGCGCCCTGGGCCAAAGGCAGGCGCTAAACCGCTGCGCCACCCAGGGATCCCTCTCTCTTTTTTTTTTAATGAAAAAGAAGATTTTTTAAAAAAGATTTTATTTGTTCATGAGACAGAAAGAGAGGCAGAGACACAGGCAGAGGGAGAAGCAGACTTCATGCGGGAACCTGATGTGGGACTCGATCCCAGGACACTGGGATCACACCCTGGGTGGAAGGCAGGTGCTAAACTGCTGAGCCACCCAGGAATCCCCCCAAAAAGAGTATTTTTACATGGTGGTGGACATCTCTCCTGTTTGTCTGCTTAACATCCATTCCTCCTTCTAGTAACAGCTTCTCAGTGTTCATCTGGGGCCTGTTATTTGAGAGTGCCATAGTTACTGGCAGGGCTCTGGAGCCAGGCTGCGTGTGTTTTATTTACTCATACTGTGTGATCTGGGGTATGTTATTCAACCTTTCTAATCCTGGTCCACTCCACTATGAAATGGGAAGATGGTTATTACCTACTTCTTAGAATTGACATGAGGACTCACAAATAAATATGGTAAAGCACTTAGAACAGGGCCGATGCATAATATGAATTATGCATTAACATTAATGTAGTAAATGTTAGCTATTATTAGGAAATTCTTACACGACTTTTTCCTTAGGGACTTTGTAAACATGTCTTCTATCATTCCCCATGGCTATAGACGTAACAGACTGATATATTTTTTTTTCTTCAATACATGTGACTTGATTATTTGTCTTTGCAAATCAAGGAATTATTTCTTTAGAGATAAGTTTAACTAGGGTATGTCTTGATACTGATCATCCATATATTTTCTGGTATGTGATGTGCCCCTTTGGTCTGTAGATTAGTCTTTCCTCATTTCTGAAAAGTTTTCTTGAGTAACATCTTTAAGTATTTTTTTTGTCGCATTATTTCAGTTTCTTCAGAAGGGATGCTGTTTATGAATACATTGTACTTCCTTTGTTTCAGATAATTTTCTAGCTAATCATTGTTCCATTTTATTTTCTCACTATTCTTGATTTGTCCTCTAGATCACTTAAAAGGTTTTTAGCAATTTTCCTTGTGCCATTTCTGAGATAGTCTTCATATCTATGGTGACTTCACTGTTTCCTGCTTCCTTCCTGTTGTCTTGCCCTGTCTTTCCTGACCAAATGCATCTTTGCTTGTTTTATAGTTTGTTTTGTTTTTTTGTAAATTATGATGTATTTGAACACAAACTTTACTTCCGCTATAGCAATTTTTTTCTTGTGTTAAATCTCCTCTGTGTTCTTCCTATCCCCCCCAATTTTTTTTGTTTTTGTTTTTATTATTTTTTAATTTTTTAAAGACAGTTCTTTTTTTTAATTTAAGATTTTATTTATTTATGAGAGACACACACACACACAGAAAGAGAGAGAGAGGCAGAGACACAGGCAGAGGGAGAAGCAGGCTCCATGCAGGGAGCCAGATGTGGGACTCCATCCCAGGTCTCCAGGATCACACCCCGGGCCGAAGGCACCACCCAGGGATCCCTTGTTTTGTTTTAATTGGAGGAAATGTGTGAATATTTTGTGCTGGTTCCACCTTGACTTTTCATCACACGAACCAGATGAATTCCTCTATGAATGGCTATTAATATGTAAGAGGTTCATGTTAGGGAGTGGGCCTTAGACATTTTCCAGGCTAGCTAGAATTTTCCTTGGATCATGCTCAGTTTCTTTATGACCTAGGTTTGTGACTGAAGGTTCTTTTAGTCTCTACCTTTACCAGTAGAGATCTGAAATGACAATAGTAAGTCCCTCTTCTTGATTATGCCTCCCTGACAAGCTGCTTGGCACAGAGGTGGACCTTCTCTGTAACTCCTCATTTGGCTATGCTTTTCCTAGATGTTATTGTCCTGCAGACCGGCAACAACTTATGTTAATCATCAGTATATAAAACATATGCTCTAGTAACTCTTTTACCTATTTCTAAGAACTAAGTACACAATTTAAGATGCTAAGAACTTTGTAGTATTTATAAGAGGCTCTAATATCAAAGTGGTGTCAAACAATCCTTTCGATGAAGAGGATAGCACCCAACTTTTAAGAAGGAAATGCTTTTCTCTGCAATATTCCTTGTTGAGATTTAAGTTTTTCATGTAGAGTGCATCTATAGGAGGTCACCTAATAAAATATTTTTGATCAATACATTTTTGGACCAAAGAGTTCTTAAGTTTTCAAAGATTAATGATATTCTTGATAAGCTTTTCATCAAATGAAAAAAAAACATTGATTTGCATGTCCTAAAAATTATCGAGTTTATATATCATTCTTCCTTCTACAACCTGCATTTTACAGGTCCAAGGAGGTCAAGTGTTTAGTGACCTGGGCCCTAAATCTAGTTTCCTGGATTTCTAGTTCTTTCCACTGCCCTAGTTTGCCTTGCTGGCTTATCACTTTAGGTATGAATGACTGAATAGGGGTAATTTAGAATATTTCAGATTAAAAAAAAAATTTTTTTTTTGAAAATTTCAGATTTAATCTATGAATCTGCTCTAGACAGTATTTATTTCCCATACACCATCTGCCCAGTTCTGAGCCAGGGCCACATAAGCCTAATCTATTGGCTGGAGGGTTGGTGGGAAAAAGGTTGATGAGCATAATATTAGTAGCTTCTTAATGATGCATTATTAAAAGTACCTCTGGGGTGGGTGCCTGGGTGGCTCAGTTGGTTAAGCATCTGGGTTTAGCTCAGGTCATGATCTCTAGGTCCTGGGATGGAGCCCCAATGGGTTTCCCTAGAGCCCCTAGAACTAGGTCCTGGGATGGAGCCCCAAATGGGTTTCCTGCTCAGTTGGAAGTCTGCTCTCTGCCCCTCCTCCCTACTCAAGTTCTCTCTCTCAAATAAATAAATAAAATCCTTAAGAAAAAAACCTCTTCTTTGGTCTCTTTAAGGAAAATTGTAAAAGTTTTAAGAAAATATAGGGGTGCCGGGGTGGCTTAGTCAGTTAACTGTCTGCCTTCGGCTCAAGTCACGATCCCAGGGTCCAAATCTAGGCCTGCATCAGGCTCCCTGCTGATGCAAGCCTCCCTGATTCTTTATCCATCTTCTCCCTCTCTCTCTGCCCCTCCTCCTCCTGCTTGTGCTTTTTCTCTTTCTCTGTCAAATAAATAAATATTTTTTAAAAAAGAGCTTTAAAAAAATACAGATCTAACTTTAGTAACCCAGAATATGTGACAGAGCTTTCTAGAGTGGAATTGTTGGGGGGAACAGATAGCTTTTGATGGATAGATAACAATCGATGGACAGTGGAGGTGGGGTAGGATCATGAGCCTGGCAACCACCACCTGTCCCTCTAGAAAAACATGGCAGGCTGGAGGAAATGGTCAGTTACTAGAAAACATAGTCCAAGTGCGGCCTTCAAGTGAACAGAATTAGGCAGCGTACAGTCTAAGGTGTAACCATTCTTAGGAAATGGTGGGTTTTGTTTTCCATTGCAATTTCTAGGATGAGGATATTTATTTTATTTACATGAAGTTCAGTAAGGGAGAAATGACCAAGTAGAGCCACACAATTAGTTTTTGGCATTTCTACCTCCTGTGGGATCTGTTCTTTTGGGTCTGGCCTCTTCAGCTCCGCATTAAATGCTTGTGCCTTTTCTCTGGGACCTAGTCCAGCTGAGCATGACTTGATAATACTGAATGAACATCATTACAAAGTTTGGAAGAGAAAAAAAGAGTCTCTATAGCCCCCCCATCAGTACAACAAATATCAAATAGTTGTCTTGATTCTATTTCATTTCTTTATCCTTCTTATGCCCATTCATCCATCAGTTACTCTGTGTGAGTTACCATGCTAGGTGCTGGGCATACAGTGGTGCAAAAGGCACTGTGTTCCTTGACCTCATGGACCTTACAGGCTGGTAGGTAAAGCCACAGCCATAGAACCACAGGCCACCCTTCCCTGCTCCCCCTTCCCTTTTGCTCCTTCTGGACAACTGTCTCTCTTTGATAGAGAGCAAAATCCTTTCCTTAGTTCTGGGGACAAAAGTTCAGACTGAGAGTTATTTTCAGGAGCTCTGGAGCCTGATCCTTAGGCTGGAGCAAGGGTAAAATGGAGAGGAAAGAACTGAGTAAGAAGGAGAGTGGGAGGAACAAAAGGAGGGAAGAAGATGCTTATAGTAGGGCATGGAAGGGTGTCAACTAGCAACTTGGTTATGCCCAGTTCTAAGTCTTCATATCACTGAACCTTTGATTAAAAGATATTGTAGTTCCTCAAACCCAGTTCTTGTTGAAACGAGTGCTTGTTTGCCTCCCACTTTGGTGATGTGCCCCAACTTCTTGCCTCCCTAAAGTAATCTGTCCTGGAAGTTGCGCTTGTCCGGTTTAGTCTGCATTTCTAACAGCCAAATAATACCGAATTTGCTCTCCCTAGCCTGGAGAGCCTTAAGCTCACAATTCCTGAAAGACAGGAAACCAGCGCGGAGGTGTGGAGGGATGGGCAGGCCAGGGTATCTTCTGACCTCCTGGGGGTCAGAGGAGGGGTGGAGGGCTGGGGTGTTCCAGAGGGCCTCCCGGAGGTGGCCTGCAGCCACCCTGTCAGACCCAGGAAGAAGATGCTGGATGAAGTTTCCTTTTCAGGGAGTAGATTTTTTTCCCCCTTTACAGTGAAATTGGAACAGTCCTGGGAAAATGGGGCAGGTGTCAACCAACAATCAAGAGACAAGGCTGTTTACCCAACTCAGCAGAGGGGCCAGGAGCCCTACGGAGCCGAGCTTTAACCTGGATACAAGAAAAACTATTTTTTTTTTTTTCTGAATCAAGAGGTAGTCCCTTCAGGTCGGGGACGGGGATCTGCACGCGGGTCCCCCTCTGATCGGTGGACACGGGGAGAAGGGTGGGCAAAGAGCATCTCCGAGATGGGAGGCCAGAGGGAACCTGGGTCCCTTTCTCCAGCCAGTAGGGCAGGATGTTTTGAGGGGGTTACCCCACTAAGCCCGCTGCGGGTAGGGCCCCGGGGGGTGTGGGGGCAGATGCTCACTTTTCACCAAGTCTCTGGGTTCCTGCGGGAAGAGGGCGGCGGGGGGGGGGGGAGGCCAGGGGGTGCCGCGCGGGAGCGAAGGCGGGGATCCGGGCAGCCCGAGGGGCGCGGTCCCCACATGCACCCGCTCCCAATGGGAAGACGAGCACGTCCTGCGCGCCCCCGTCCCGAGGCCTCCAGGCGTCCTCCTCGCCACGAGGCCCCCTCCCCCGGCCAGAATTTGACGCGAGCGCCGATTTTGGTGCAATGCGAATTAGCTCCAGCCGCCCGGTCGGGAGGGACCGGCAGGCTCCGGGAGCTCCGGGAGCTCCGGCACCGCGGGGCCCGAGTCAACGCCCACCTCCGCCCGCATCCCCCCCCGCCGCCTCCCGTCGCCATAGCAACCGGCCCCCGCCCGCCCCGGGACGCCCCGGCCGCGGCCCCCGCCCCGCCCCCACCCTCGGAGGCCCGCAGCCTCGCGCCCCCGCCCCCACCCCGCGGCCGCCGAGCGCTACGCAGAGGCGCCCCCTCCCGCCGCCCGGGGGAAAGCCCTCGCGCCCCCGGGCCTGGAGCGCGCAGCCCGCGAGGCTCCCGAGGGGCTGGGGTCCCCCCGCGCGCCCCGGGCGCCCCGCACCTGCCGGGCGCCCCGCACCTGCCCTCGCCGGGGCTCCGGGGCGCGCGCCGCGGTCGGTCCCCGCGGCCGGTGCACGGCGCTCCCGGGGCGCAGGACATCCCCGAAGGCGGGAGGCGGCCGGGCGCGCGGGGAGGGCGGGAGCCCGCGGGAGGAGGGGGCGGAGGGGGCGGGGGCGGAGGCGGAGGAGGGAGCGGGGCGGGCGGCGCGGAGGGAGGAGAAGGGAGGCAAGAAAGTAGCAGAAAGTGAGGCTGGCAGCCGGCGGCGGCGGAGCCGGGGAGCGGCGGCGGCGGCAGGAAGTCTGTGCCCGAGACGAGCAGCCCCGAGCCGGGGAGGGACCGCGGCGGCGGCGGCGGCGAGAGTGAAAGAGGAAACTGCAGAAGAGGAAGCCCCGGCCCCGGCCCGGCCCGGCCCGGCCCCCGCCCGAGCATCCCCGCGCCCCGCGCCCCGCGCCCGCGCCCTCGTCGGCCATGGCCCGGGAGAACGGCGAGAGCAGCTCCTCCTGGAAGAAGCAAGCGGAAGACATCAAGAAGATTTTCGAGTTCAAGGAGACCCTCGGAACGTAAGTGGGGCCCGGGGGGGGCGGCCGCGCCGAGGCCCCCCGCGCCCGCATCGCCCATCGCCCGGCCCCGCGGCCCCCCGCGCCCGCACCGCCCATCGCCCGGCCCCGCGGAGCCCCCGCGCACGGGGCTGCCTCGGACGCGGGTGGGCGCCGCTCCCGGCCGGGGCAGGGGAGCCGGCTTCCCGCCTGCCCGGGCTCCGCCGCCCTCTCGACTCCTTCCCCCCACGCGTGACTGTGGGCCGAGCATGGTGGATCCTCGTGCGCCTCGTCGCCGCGTGTCCGGGCGCACCGAGTGTGCGGGAGGGACACGGCCGCGAGCAAGTGGGGCTCGGCCCCCGCCCCGCCCCCGCCCCTCCATCGCGTAGGCTCGGCCCACACCTGCACGCACGGGCGCAGGCACCACGGTGGGTGCCAGCGACTCCTCGCAGTGCCGGGGTCGCGTGCGGGCAGCTCCCTCCCCGCTGCCCCGAGCCGAGGCCCCGCGGCGGGGCCGGGCCGCGCGCTCCGGGGAGGGTCTGTGCTCCGAGCGTCCCCGCGCGGGCGGCTGCGGGCCGGCGGTCTCGGTCCAGCGCTGGCGGCCGCCTCCCTCCCGGGAAAGCTGGACGCGCGCACGGCCTGCGCTCCCAGCAGGTGCGGCGCGGCTCCCTCTCTGCCCCTGACTTGGTTTTGGTTTGTTTGTTGTTTCGATGCGCCCCGGATTAGGTAGGGAGGCTGACAGTGAGGGAGAGGCAGGCAGGTCTGCTGGGGGAGTCTGAAGTTCAAGTTATTACCCCCCCCCCCCCCCCCCCCCCCCGTGATGGGCATCTGCTGGTGATCAGTATCCGTCGGTATATATATTCTCTGACACGCACACCTGTGCTCCATGAACTGAACGCTTTGCAGGGGCTCATGGAGGTGTTGATTAGGCTGGGAAGAGAAAGAGGAGGTGTTTGGTGAGATAAAATCACTGTGTTCCTCCTTCTTCCCTTTCCTTTTTTTTTTTTTTTTTTTTTGTGGTTAGTTTGCTTTCCCAGAACCACATTTTCAGATGGCAGGTTGGCTTCTGCCCCCAGGCTTGGGGTCCACCTGGCTCCTCAGTCTTTTATTTCCCCCTCAGCCCCACCCCCACATCTGCAGTGGATCCCCCAGAGCGAAGTTGTAGAGGCCACCTTTCCAGCCGCACTCCTGTTCCCAGGAAAACACCCGTTGGCCAGGCTCAGAAGGGTCTCCCGGGTGTTGTGCGCTGCTCTTTTTTTGGGGGGGGGGCACCTGTGGGTATAGACTTTCAGTCTTCGTTGGGATGAAAACAGAAAGGACTTAGCCTTTTTAATAAAGACGGGGTCGGGACGGCCTCTTTCAGCATGGCCAGTTAAGGGGTGAGTTTTGGTCAAAACTTTTGAGAATTACTATTGAGGTTTACTCGGATTTGGGGTTTTCATGCTGAGATGCTCTCAAGTTATGGAGAAACAAGAAGCATGCCCTTGCTTGTCATCCTGAGACCGGTTATGTGGCTGCAGATGAGGGGATGGGAGAGTGGAGCCTCAGCATGTGGGAGTTTGCATGGCGCTATCCCACCTGAGCCCTTTGTTCGGGTTCCCCCTGTCTGCGGCCTCCAGGTGGAAAGAAGCAGTCTCCCCCTCTTGCTTTTCAGGAGAGCCCTGCAGCGGTGCCTCTGCAGCAACCTGGCCCGCTGAAGCTCAGTGAGCTGTGGCTTTATTGAGTGGCTCCTGCTGTATGGTAGGCGCTGTTTGGGAGTGACTGCGGGGCAGCTTTCCCTTGGGGGACAGATGGGGATTTGCCTTTTGGTGCCAGAGACCGGTGGAGCTGTTGCAGAACAATCTCTTGGACTCTGGTCAGGTGCCCAGGGAACTTGGGCATGGGTCTCTGTTGGGGACCCAAAGCTTTGCCTTCCTCCTTGGAAATAATGCTTTGAAAAGAAGCTTCCCACTGAGGCCCTGTGGTGCTGGCATGGGTTCTAAAAGAGTCCAACACAAATAATTAAGTGATCAAAATGCTTTTACTCAATGACACAATCATAGTCATCATAGGTGACTTTCTTAAATGAATAACCAAGTATCAGGCATTATTCTAAGTGCCTTACATGTATTTTATCTCCTAATAAGTTTAGGAGGTGGGTTTTGCTATTATCCCCAATTGCAGATGGGAAAAGTAAGGCAGCAGAGAGATTAAGTGACTCTCTAAACGTGAGCTTGTTATCAAGTGATAGAGCTGATACTCGAATCTAGGCAGAACAACTCATCAGGCTCTATCTGGGGTCGAGCCACTATGCTGTTACGTAACAGCAAATGTTTCTAATAATTTGATTTGACTTTAGTATTTGGAAAGCTAATTTTAATATTAGTGCAACGAAAACAAAACTGTGGGGTGAGGGTGACCTGTTATCTAAATATGGCAACATTTCAAAGCTTTTGGATTATCAGCATTATTTGGTCTCCTTGGACTTTCTAGCAGTGTGGTCTGGTGTTCAGGATGCCTGTTTTTACCCTGGGCCAACTCCAGTGACCTTGGCTTGGCCTGAGTTCAAGTAGGGAGATCACTTCCAGTCCTGTCTGTGTAGACATGGAGTCTGGACCCCTCTCCTGTTTGTAACAACCCCCCCCCCCCCCCCCCCCCCCCGCGTAAGTCGAAGGCATCACTAATCGAGATTGGGATTCATTTCCAAGGTACTCAGCAGCTCCAAGTCATTTTGTTTGTCACACCTTCCCCATATGCCTTCAAGATCCGAAGGCAGGAAAGCCCTGCCAGGAGCCAGACTGTCATCTTACAGTGTTAAAATGCTTTTAAAATAAAGCATCGTAAGGGCCCGAGGAGCACACTTTGCCAAACTTTGTCATCCGATATCTGGCTGCCAATATCCCTGCAGGGCTAGAACACATACTGTCGAAGCCAAAGGGTCGAGTCCTATAGTTTGTGTGATCAGAGGGGCCTTGCTAGAGGGTGGGGGCCAAGTGGGCGAGAAGGCAGTCCCTGGAGGGTGGGAAGGAGATTAAGGAAGCCAGGGACAGCCTCCGAGCAAAGGATCTGGCTCTGGGCTTTGGGCCTGGGTTAGCTGATGTGCCTCTGAGTCAGGCCTCAGGGAAAACCTCCCAGCTGGGTGGGCTGCATGTAACTCCCTTTGAAAGAGAATTGCAGAACCTGACCACAGCTCTGAATTAGGTGGAAGGCCTAATTACTATTTATTAATTAACGACATGTTTTCAGATCCTTGGCATGTTGTGAGAGCACATAAACGTTGTGTAACAACAAATTAGGGGTAGTGAACGTTTCTGTCAGCGTATTTGCAGAGACACCTTCAGACCATCTCTTCCGGAGATACCTCTCAATGACTTCCGAAATTTAAAAAAAAGAATGATAATATGCCATTCGGAGAAGAATAACAGATGGGAAGAGAGCTTGGGTGCGGCGTCCAGGGAGTCCCCCAGACTCCTGGAAATCACTTCTATAATTTCCATGCTACGAAAGCCATCTGAACAGAGAAGGTCTCAGTACCTGGTATGACACAGAATGATTGTCCCAATATACCTCCTTTCCTCTGGAGTATAGGAAATGGCATGTCCTAGAAAAGAGATCTTCATCTCTGCAGGGTGTGAATACATGCTTTTCTTATAGACGGAACATTTTACGGTGAAGTAATTGCTGTCTGTAGGGGGCTGAACTAGGCATCGTGGAGGATTTGGGCCTGGTTCTCAGGTCTGGCTCAGCCACTAATGGGTTGTGTCGCCTGTCTGGACAAATGACCACACCACTCTCTCCGGGTCACAGCTTCCTCATCAGGGGGGCAGGACAGACAAGATGGTTTTCAAGGACCCTTACAGCCCTGAGGTTTTATGGCTCACCTGAACAAGGAAGGTACCCGCTGTGGCTCTTTACGAGCCTTCTGTGTGTGGTGAGCAACATTTTAGGGCTCATGCTAGTAGCAAAGTGAAACAACTCAGGACAGGAAGTCTTATCCCACTTAATGTCAATAGCATAGTGTGTTCCCTTTTTCATTAAATGAGTGCCTGCTGGGTGCTGCTTTAGGAAGAGTATAAATAGAAATATCCGTGGGGCAAGCGCGGTCCTTTCCCACTAGTATCATACTTAAACTCCTTATTCTGAAATTGCTCAGTAAATACACCTGTTGAGGACACAGATGATTGATTTATCTGAAAGCCCTGGGGGAAAAAAATCAACAGTCCTTTTTTGGGGGGGTGTATGGGGGGGAGGGGAGGAGGAGAACACAAAGCTGCTTCAGGTGGTTGTATATTTGACTGGCTGATTTAATAGTATTTATTCTGGGATTGCTCAGAATTTTAGAGTCTGGGTGAAGCATTTAAAAGAATTTTACCAAGAGGAACCTAGGGGTGGAAGCCCCTAGATTTCTCCCTGAGGGTGTCCCAGCTGGGGTATTTGCCAGGAGTTTGTACTTCTCAACTCTTTTTTTTTTTTTGGGAAGGGGGCAGGATATAAATTCAGCCTCTCATACATTACAAGATAATCTATTGAATGTGTGATAGAGTCTAGGCACTGTGGGGGGTGGTGCACAGCTGCAAGCAAACAACCAAAAATGCCTGCCCTCTTGGAGCTTACCTTCTGGAGGTAGGAGGACCAGGGGATGACAAAGGTAAGTAAATCGGACGGAGAGGATGGTGTTCCATATACACGTTAGGAGGAAAGCTAAGCAGGGCAGGGATTTTGTGGCATGAGGTGGTGATGGCAGCCTGAGGCCAGGTGGTCATGGATGGCCTCCCTGGGAGGCTCATATCTGAATGCCATCGAAAGGAGCCATGGGACATCTGAAGGAACAGCAAGGGATGAGGGCCTGGTGGGAAGCTTGTCTGGCATTCAGAGAGGCTGGAAGTGGGCAGTCAGGGGAGGAAGGTAGGAGCTGAAAGAAGAGAGGCATGAGGGTTAGGAAGTGGGGGCAAGGCAGAGGGGACATCGGATTCATGGAGAACCTTCGGAGGCTGTAAACTTTGCCATTGCTCTGACAGATGTGGGGGCGTTGGAGGGTTTTGGGCAGAGGAGAACCTTGATCTGACTTAAGTGTTCCCATAATCACCGTACTTGCTGTGTTGAGGATGGACTGGTGGGCTCCAGGGCAGACATGGGGAGACCCTCTTGGAGGCTATTGTGATGATCCAGGTGTGGGGCAGGTGGCTCCGAAGTAGCCACAGAGGTGAGGAGGAGTGATTGGATTCTGGATATGTTTGGAAGGGACAGCAGAGAGGAACTGCTGTGGTTGGACGTGAGATTCTCCAAGGATTTGGGGTTGGAAGAAGGGTGCCATTGGATGGTCTGGGTCAGTTTTATTCAAGGATTTTCCAAGTGCCTGCTGCTTCTGCAGAGCAGGGCTGTCCACACTTGGGAAGGTTCTTGGAAACCGTTTATTGGGTAAGCTTACACCCTTTGGGCTTTTAGGACCCCTCAGGAGAGGCACCTGCTTTTCAAGGTGAATTTCCTTCCCTCTGAGTTTATTTCCGGGGTGGGGGGCTTTTGACGTGCCCCCTCCTCCTCGGTCACAGAGGGAAAGTGGTGATAGGCTGGACATTTCAGCAGCTGGAAGAACTACTTAACTTTCTGTGAAAATGCTGGGTTTTGCCTTTAGAGTTCTCAACAGGAAGAGCTGGCTCCCCTTGACAGGTGGGCCTGTAACCTTTAATTCTCCCCTTAATTTGGTGACTTAAAGCCCAAACATATGCCATGACAAATAATAAACATGAACATTCTTACTGCTCCTTTCTTTGACAGGATAGGATGTTCTCTATTTGAAGAAGAAAAGCCAAACATTTTTCTTGATTGGGAAAAAAGATAACGGACAACCAGTGTCCGTATTGATTAGTGCAGTGGGATTTGGGAGATTGCTCTTTTGGGTAGAGAGCTTGTTCCCAGAGGGGCTAATAAGGAAGATGTTTCAAGCAGAAATTTCTGATTCAAATTTGGCCACTGCACGGACAGTAATTAGGCTTGGTAGGTAGGTAGACATTTGTGTCTCCTCAGGGGAGGATTTTAGGGGTTAATTTGTTGAGTTCTTCTTTGGCTGGGTCTCCCTAAATCCCTTTAATCTTTCCTTTCCCCGAATAAATCTCCTTAAATCCCCTTCAATCTCTCTCCTTCTCCTCCTCTCTCCTCTGGGACAGCTTAGGCATTGGTCCAGTGGGGGACTGTCACATTGCTGATCAACTTGCACCCACAGTGGTAGACCTTCAACCTCATACTTCCCATCCTTACCAGATTTCCCAGGAATCATCAGGGAGTCCACAGCCCCCTGAGAACCCATATTTTTAATTGAAGAAGGAACTGCTTCTGGGTGGCCACCAGGAAGCCTGGTGTCCTAGGCAATTGCCTTGAATTCCTTTTCTGGCATGGGCAATCCAATTCATACGTAGCTAAAAGCAGAAGGATATGTGGACTCTGGGGGAGATGCTGACCTAATCTTCTTTCTCAGTTCATGTTGGTTATGGCCTTGTCTTTCTTTGGGAAGGAAACCACTTTTCCCTTGGGCTAACTTTCATTAGGTCCTGCCTGACTTCTAAACAAAAATGTTTATTCAGTGTATGGATTATTTTGATTCTAGTCAGACCAAGGGTAACATCCAAATGGATGCCACAGGCCAGGGTCATTTGGTGACACACTGGATTCATTCCACATCTCCAGCAATCAGCTCTGTGTCTTGTGCTGTTTTTCCTAGTGATTTCAGAAGGATTCAGAAACCATCTATAGTTTAACTAACTATAGGATTCAGATTCTGTCTCTTGGGTAACACCACATCTTGAGGATAAGCCTTTGAAAATCACCTATTTGCTGAGGCCAGATAGGAGAGGCATCAAGCGGCCATGACCCGTAATGGAAAGGTGGCTCCCATCCAACCACTCCAAGCTGTGAGCCTCTGGAGAGGTTCCTTAATCTTTCTGAGTTGAGATGGAGATGGAAGTTGTTGCCTTGTGGGATTCTTGTAAGGATCCAACGATGTCTATGAGGTGCCTGGCACATAATTGGGATTAAGTCAACAGTAGCTGTCATCAACTCCAGTTGCTTTCAAGTAGCTTTGGTTGAGGGGGACTGCCTATGGGAATTCAGGGCCAGTACCATGGAGAAGAACATGTCTGAATCTGTGGGAAATGGATTTTTGGAAGCTCTTGTTGCAAAAACGCAGAATGCTACATATTTCACCTCTCCTCACCTCCCACCCCACCCCCAAATTGATTTAAGAAACCATCAACAAGTCTTCAGTCAGCCAGGGAGGAACAATTCCTGGTTGTTTTACACAGCACAGTAGTGAGTGGCTCTGAGTAGTGAGTAGGCGCTGAGGTCACTAGGACACGAGTGCAAATCCTGGTCCGCTGCTTCTTAGAGTCTGGTTTTGGGCAAATTCTCTGGCCATTCTCAGCCTCATCTCCATAAAACAGGATAAGACTAGCACCTTATCTCAGGACTGTAGGGAGGATTAAATGAGAGCCCATGAAGACTACTTAGTACAATGCAGGGCCCATAAATATGTTCTCAGGAAATGCTCCTTCCCTCTCATTAGCCCCTGTGGTGCTGGAACACTGCTCCTCAGAGGCCATTTGCACGGATCTGGAGGGTCCGTGGAACCATTCAACATTTGCTCCCCACAGGAGGGTGATTAGTTCATAGAGTGCTAGCATTAACCAAGAGACTCAGCCTGAAACGTCCTCCGGGCCAGCTCGTGTGCTGGAGTGACCTAGTTTGCTGTATTTCACAGGCTCATTCCTTCCTCTGGTTATCTCATCAGCTTTGTCTCTGCACCTCTCCCTGCACCCTGAGCTGGGTCTTTTGTTTTGTTTTGTTTTGTTTTAGCCTGTCCCTATCTGCGTCAGCTTGTGCAACAGTCTCTGCCTGTAGTTTCTATCTTCCCAGGCAGCACCCAGGTCTTCCTACAGCTGTGGCCCTGCTTCGGGCTTACAGGTGCTTTTCTTTCTGAGAATTGCTACCGTGTGTCAGCTTTGTTTCTTATTGAATAGAAGGTTTTGATTTGAGCCCTGAAGTAATTTATTTGCAGTATGACAAAACATCGTAGTTTAAGGTTGATATGTCCTGAATTGATTTTAGGGGGAGGGTATTAAAAAAGTGACAGCCTGTATGTGTGTTTACCACATGGACACACGTAACAGTTTCTTTAAAAATATCTTTATGGGGGATTGTTGGAGGGGGTGTGGGACCAGATCTCAGAAGGGTCATTTCCCAGGTTTCAGGATATGACAGGTGTGACAGTTGGGGAGATGCCTGCGTTGGGCAGTATCCCTCGTCTTGACCTCTCCATTTCAGCGCTTTTAATGGGCAAAGTCTGGGAGGAGGGTGCACAATTTATTGGGATCTCTAATGGGGTGAGCAGGGGAAGAAAAGTGCCTGACATTTCTACTTGATGGAGGACCTCTCTTTCTTTCATATCCACAACACACACCAGTGCAATTGCCTTTGTACGGAATGGGATTTGATGCTGTAACTGAAACCCTAAAGGTTTTCAGTACAACCTCCAAAGTCCCTGGTTTTCACATGGCCCCCCTGCCTTGCCTCCTCACACAACTGTGTCCTGTCTCATACTGAGGCCCACAGTATTGTGTGTGTGTGGGAAAACTGCAAAACAAAAAACAAAGACCCCCAACCCCACAGCCCCAAATCCTTTGTAGCTTTAGAAAATTTGTGGGTGGAGGGAAGAGAATGGGTGCGGAGTGGGAGGTCTGGCAGAGGGGTGGAGGTGGCAGGCGTCCCGCAGGCCTGGTGCCCCCGGCCTCAGGTGTCCTTCCGTCTATAAGCTGCCACTTCTTTAACCTTTATAGGAACGGCCACTTGAAAGTTGCCTTGAAACATCAGAAGATAGGAACACCTTGAAATAGGTCGGGGGCCCAGTCATTTATGATGTAAGCGATTTTAAAGGAAGTGCTTTTTCTCCAACACCTAAGAGAAGTCGTGTTTGAATGTAAGACAGGAGGGAGATAGGTAATTGTGGTCTTGGGACTTTGGGGGGACTGAAGAGGCTCAGATGGGTTGAAAACTGGGAAGTGGAGGACCCAGTGAGGCCTCCTGCAGAGCCATGACAAAGCTGGGTACTAGCTAGTGTGGGCTCCCGAAGACGGGGGTGCCATGGGGTGGCCTCTGTGTCTCCCCTATCCCTCCTCCCAGGGCCAGGTGGGACTGTTAGCACTGTATCCAGCCATGTCAGTGCCCCCAAAGTTTTTTGAGGCTAGAGTACAGTCCTAGGTAGCCCTGAAAAATTTCATTTAAGGAAGTATGCCTTAAATAACAATAAAAAGCTTGTAGTGAACATTTAGAGCAAACCTTGCATAAAAGTTGGGGAAAACCTGTATCTGATAATATGTGCAAGAGTGATACTGCTTGTGGATTCTTTCTGCCTATATTAGCACGGTCAGCAAAGATGGGGTTTGTGGTCCTCGTAATGATAAAAAAGGAATGTGGGGTTTTGTGGCCCTTTTGGCTCCTTTCACAACTAGAATATAATAACAAGGCTTCATATTTGTGTGTGTGTGTATGTTTAATTTGGTAAAAAAATACCTAACAGAAAAGTTACCATCCTAAACCATTTTTATTTTTATTTTTTTAAGATTTATTTATTTATTCATGAGAGAGAGAGAGGCAGATACACAGGCAGAGGGAGAAGCAGGCTCCATGCAGGGAGCCCGATGCGGGACTCGATCCCAGATCCTGGGATCATGCCCTGAGCCAAGGGCAGACGTTCAACCACTGAGCCACCCAGGCGTCCCTCTAAACCATTTTTAATTGTACAGGTCAGTGGCATTGAGTCCACTCGCAGTGCTGTGCAACTGTCACCACCGTCCATCTCCAGAACCCTTTCATCTCAAACTGAGACTCCGTCCCCGTTACACTCCAACTCCCTAGTCCACCTTCTCTCCCAAACCCTTGATAATCACCATTCTGCTTCCTGTCTCTATGAATTTGACTGCTATAGGTGCCTCACAGAAGTGAAATCACAAACCATTTGCTCTTTTGTTACTGGCTTGTTTTACTTAGGATAACGTCCTCGAGATTCATCCACATAGAAGCTTGTACTAGAACTTTCTTTTCTATGTCTCCCCCCCCTTTTTAAAAAATATTTTATTTATTTGAGAGAGCACGCAAACAATTAGGGCGAGTGGGAGAGGAAGAACCAGGCTCCCTGCTGAGCAGAGAGCCCGATGTGGGGCTCTATCCCAGGACCTCGGGGTCATGACCTGAGCCAAAGGCAGGCACTTAACTGACTGAACCATCTAGGTGCCCCTCCCTTGCTTTTTAGGGCATAATAATATTCCATGGTGTGTCTATAGCACATTGTGTTCATTCATGTTGGTACACACTTGGAGTTACTTCTGCCTTTTGGCTGTCATGAATAATGCTGCATGAACGTGGAGGTACACGTATGTCTTCAGGTTCCAGGTTTCAATTCTCTTGAGTGTGTACACAGAAGTGTACCCAGTGTAATACGGCTGGATCATATGGTAATTCTCTGCTGACATTTCTGGACGTGCCACCATATTGTTTTTCACAGCCATGTGGTGTTTTGCAGTTTACAGAATGTTTTTACCTGCATGATTCAGTTATTAGCCCTCACTTTACAGATAAGGAAATGGAGGTTCAAAGAGGTCAAATGACTCATGGGAAAAGGTTGCTGAGTGGTAGATGGGGTAGATTTAAGTGTCTTCTGAGTCCCTACTTCAGTGCTCTTTCTCCTGGGTCACATGGCTTACAAGCTGGTTAGTGGGGTTGATGGAGATAGAGAATATTAAAGAATGAAGAAGAAACGCCTCCCCTTCTGTGGACGTATTATGGTATGGCAAGGAGATGGGCTCTGATCTGTAACAACTTCTGATTTCTATAGTGTACATACTTCCACATGGAGCAGTTTCAAGTGGCCTGTGGTTTAACAACCTACTGCAAAATTCTTGAATCAGGCTCTTCTGAGCAGGTGTGAGGTGACTCCAGCATACCTCTGAAGGACGTAGAGGTCAGGAGATTGGAGTTGAGTCCTAGCTCTGTCACTTGAGAACTGTGGAATCATGATCTTATCCTCTCTACCTCTTGAATACCTTGTTTGTTAAATGGGATAATTACACCTGCTTACATTACAGATCTGTTGTAAGTCCCAAATGAGATAAGGCATGTGTAGGAAGGCCTTATACAAATAGAAGGTATTATTATGTTATGGAAATTATAGCTTTAAAAATATTCCTTTCTTATGAATGTTAGTATCACGTACACTCTGAAACCTAGCTATCATCTTATGGGCAGTGTTCCCATAGTAGTTGGGCTGTGGGTCAACCTTGACTCTGGAAGCATCAACAAAAACGAATTTCATAGTATAGTTTAACTGGCTCTCTTCACATGCTTATTGTTTTCCATTCTTAGTGTTTATAAGTGATTGGTACCTTAGGAAAAACTTAAAAAAAATCATAAAAGCCCATGTTATACTAGTAGAGAATTTGAAAAATCTAGAAGAGTGAAATAAGTAAGGCAATATGACTTGTTATCTGGATGGGTCCTGGGTAGTCAATCTCTCTAGAGGGTGGGGAGATCTCAGGAGAGGTCGCAGAGGTCAGCTGTTAGGGCTACAATAAGGCTGTGGTTATCACTGATTGGTATGAAAATATTTCAGTATTTTACTAACTTGGCTGATGGAACCACTGTGCACAGATTGGTTATCTGCTCTGGAAATAGGGGTGGTGGTCTTCGTTGAGTGCTATGGGTTTCTGAGTACTTGTGTTAGGTTCATGGTGGTGGGGGTGAGGGCGTTGTTGGAGTTATTGTCATGATCCCATCTTTACACTCATCAGCACCTCTAAACATCTGCAGTGGGACAGACCTGGTGCCTACAGGAGACCCTGCTCAAGAGACCTCTGCTGGCTAGTTATACATGTGGGAAGAAAGAGGTAAAACTATATCCACATGTGGCTGACTCTACCTTGTTGGGGTGGGACACAAGACCCTGGCTTCAGGCACTTCACTTATAAAATAAATATTGTTGACTATAGACTGATTTTTTTTTTGCCTCCACCACAATTCATAGTTGAAATCTAATCCCCAGTGTGGTGTATTAGGAAGTGGTGCCATTGGGAGGTGATTAGGTCATGGAAGTGAAGCCCGATGATAGAATTAGTACCCTTTTGTAAAAGAGTGTACCCCATGGAGGTCTGGGGCCCTTCCATCATGTGAGGACACAGAAGGGAGGCAGTCCTCCATGAACCAGGAAGTGGGCCCTCGCCACACACCAAATCTGCCGGGCGGCCCTGTCTCGGACTTCTGGTCTCCAGGATTGTGAGAACTAAGTTTCTATGGTTCATAAGCCACCCAGCCTATGGCATTCTGTTATGCTGGGAAGGGCTAGGCCTTTGCCGTCTGCCAAACTGTTCACACCCAAAACCTTCAAGCTAGCCCCTCTTTAGGACATAGTTCATAATCAACTCATTCTTGCAATTATAGGCTAAAGTCTTTCTTTTTTTTTTTTTTTTTTTTTGGCTAAAGTCTTTCTAACTCAAATTGATACTGTCAGGCCAGCTCTCTCATCGGTAGGCTGCCTGAGGTCCCACAGGTAGCCTGGACCACATCCAGAGCATGCGTGTCATGTTATCCCTGATGATGGTGACAGTGAACGTTCAGAGGCATCACCATCAATGTCATGACAGCGACCAAGAAGAAGCCATCCATGTTAGAGATTTCTTATTTCAGCCATTGTTATGTTCCTGTATCCTCAGTAATTCATTTTGTAGGTGCAAAATGAGCTCCTGAGGATGCATTTGGCTCCAGAGAGAATTCAGAGCCATGAACAGAGAGTGAGTGCTGTTGCTACCTCTGCATGTTTCCCCCGGCCATGCTGTGGCTCCTAGGCCATGTGTCCCCAAGTCAGTGAGAAGGATCTGCATTCAGAGACCTGAGAACAGAGAAGGGGCTTCCATGGTTCCTACAGGGTCTTGCTGCAGAGACCCATGTTAGGGGCCTGCGTGGAGGCTTTCCCACATGCTGACAGAACAGGCCTCCCAGGCAGCGACTGGCTCACATGGGACACCTACACGTTTCATCAATGTTGAGTAAATGAACGAATAAGTGGAATAAAAGGAGCACTGGCTTTGATTAGATTAAGAAAGTTTAAGTCCTAACTGCGCCATTTATGAGTTATGAGACCTTGAGCAAATTAGATGATCTTTCTGAGCTTCTGTTTTCTCATATTTAAGTGTGGATAACAGTACCTACCTTTCCAACTTATTGTGGCATTTTGTTATTAAAAAAAAAAGGGTATATAAAAAAAAAAAAGGGTATAGACTTGAATTTTAAGCAAGTAGATGTTAGATCCTATCATGTGATTTAAACTTCATTGAGAAGGTCTCTACTTGATGCCTTCAGGAATGCCATTAGAGATTCATTCCTTTGGCTTAAAGCATTTTCTTAAGTATAAGAAATTAAATAATAATAACCACTTATAGGTCAGCGGAAGAGAGTTTATGTTTTGTTAGAATGAGTTTGGAGAAAGAGATAGGAAAGTGGTCTTGAAAACCACAGGGGCTGAACTAGAATTAAGGGGTGTAGTCATGTCAGTGATGCCAGAGATCAGAGGTGCTGAAGTCAGCCAGACTTATAGCATTCATTCAGCAAATGGTTGGTGAATGTTGGCCATGTGAGAAGTACTGTGACAGCCTGGTAGTTCTGTCTCTGTGGCCTGCGATGACCATATTCTTTGTGATCCTCATAGTCAGGTGGAAGCCCTGCGGAAGGGCAGTGTGGTTTGTTTTCTGGTTGGCGGCATCACCCTTGCAGCCACCTCTCTGTGGTTCACAGGGTGGGCAAGGGAGGGGCAATGCCTGTTGTTTGTGGAAGGCACAACCCTGGCTGGTTAGTCTCCCAGGCAAGGTCCTAACTGAGTGTGGACATGACAGCCACTGAGTCTTAGGATCCAGTGACTTGTATCCCCTCAACCCCCACCCCAGGTGTTCCTGGTGGCCATCCTCTTATAGAATTTTTTGAATGTGTATCCCCCAGGTGTAACCTCATCCGGGGATTGTAGAAATGGTCCAGATAAAAAAATGCAGGGACCTCTAAAAATCCTGGTTAACCCTAAAGGTCCTAAGAGCTGGGTGTCCTTTGGAAGCTTTCCAGGAAGTTAGAATTTGGGGTCTGCTCTGTAGCTCCCACCATGGCCTGTGGGGTATTGTCTAGACAGGTGCTAAACCTGCAGAAAACTATGGGTTCATTGGATACTGGGTAAACGGCTTCTCTTTACAAACCCAGGAGTGAGGGATGCTGAAACTAATTCTGGTGTGCAAATTTGAATGGGTGTGTCTGGTCAAAGCGATCTGGAAGTGAGCCTTCATTTATTCCCCTTGGTCAGACTTCAGATAAAATTTTTGAGAATTGTAAGACTGATACCACAGGGTTTTTTTTTTTTTTTTTTTTTTTTTAATTCATGGGATATTAGAGGTTGAGAGTCTAGTGCCCTGCACTGAGGAGGTGTTGGTAAACAAAATGTGGTTCTTGTCCCCAGGGAACGTTTTGGGAAGACAGACAAATAAACATGTAATTGCAATTCAGTGTGATACTGCTATTGCAGCAGGTATATGATATGGAAGTTGAGAAGAGGGGTATACCTTGCTGGCAATGGGGCTCAGAGACAGCTGGGATTCTAGAAAGTTCTAGAAGTCGGAAGGGAAAAAAATCTAGCATTCCTCAGTAAGTATTTAGTGAGCTTCTGCTGTATACCAAAGAGAAGACTGGCTTCTGCAAGACAAAGGGACATAGAGTTTTAATAATAATAATAATCGTATCAGACTTTACTGAGTACCCACTGCTAGACTCTGGGCCAGGTACAGTACTTTACATGAATTTTCACATTAAATCCACCCACCATGCGATAAAATAGATACTATTGTCACCATTTTGGAGGAAATTGAGGCCCAGAGAGGTTAAACAACTTGGCCAGAGTAACACAGATCTATCTGTATGGAAGAATTGAGATTCGAACCTAGGTTTACCTGTCTGGGGCCAAAGCCAGAGCTCTTAACCATCACCCCAAAGGGGCTCTCCTGTGTGGGTTGGTACAT
This sequence comes from Vulpes vulpes, assembly GCF_048418805.1. Lineage (NCBI taxonomy): Eukaryota > Metazoa > Chordata > Mammalia > Carnivora > Canidae > Vulpes > Vulpes vulpes. The sequence goes on along the minus strand of NC_132781.1, from coordinate 108,824,179 downwards.
TTTGCTTCCTGAACTCTTAGAGAAAAAGGACATGCGCCCATATGCCCACAATGGAAAGCAGTGCATGGTGATATAAACAGGCTGCAAAGTGTTTTAAGAGTTCCAAGGGAAGGGAAGTAATGGATAGGGACCAGTTGTAAAACCTGGTAATGGAATTGTTTTTCTTTTTTTTTTTAAAAAAGAGCCCAATGTGGGGTTCAGTCCCAGGACCCTGAGATCAGGCCCTGAGCCAAAGGCAGATGCTAAACTGACTGAGCCACCCAGGGGCCCTGGGGGATTGTTTTTCTAGTAGAGCTTCTCCAGTGACCCACTTCCCAGATGACTGTCATGTATTCATTTAACAAAAGACTGTTAAGCTCTGACACATGGAGGCTGTTGCTGTACCAGTGGGAGGTGTGAGAGGTGGTCTTCCCGTGTCCTACAGGTACGCAGATGTATTCCAGTCTCCTTGCCCTGGCCCTGTGGTGTCGTCTGCTTCCACCACCTGCCCCATCAGGTCTCCAGGGCTCTGCTTTAGTGTGATCCCTTCCATCAAGTGTCAAGTGTCCACCTGAGGCTCCTCTCCCCGGTTCTTCAGTCTTAGACTCATACTGTTGAGGGTCAGTTGTTCCAAGTTTTTCTCTTGTGAGACTTTTCTCTGATGAAACAGGAAGCTCTTGAGAGCAAGGGCCACCTCTCACGCGGTGTCCCCTGAAGCACCCGCAGTACCTGGCACGCTGTGCAACAGATGGAGAGTTTTGTTTGGTTCAGTTTTAAAAATCCCGAGTCGTGAAGTTGTCTCCATAGCTGCTCAGGAAGCTTGCTTTTCTAAATGTTTTCATTACTGTTAAGCTCTTCAGAATGTTCTGTCCCTCTTTTCTTCTTCTGGATTTCGTCTCTCTAGATGGTCACCACATTTCCCCCTGTGGAATACTCACTCGAGGGATTAGCTGGGGTGAACTTTTAATCTGTGGGGCTTTGCCTTGCTTCCTCCCTTAGCCTGTTGGCAGGCTCTTTCTGCTGGCTGCTATCAGGACTGCGCTCGGGGAAAGAAAACCTAGTTGTCAGGCTCCGAAAACAGAGTCTTCCTCAGTAGGACGGCCCCAAACTAAATATAAATGATGTTTGGATCATTATACCCTTCTGTCAGTTGGGTACCACAGTTGGCAGTGTCCTGTGGTGTCCCTCTAAATACTGTTTTCTGTTACTTTCCTTCCTGAGATATCCCCCCTCAAGCATGGCTTGTTGCGGTCTTGAGATTCCTCATGGAAGCAAGGCGTGCTTGGCTGTTTCATCATTTCCCCTGCAAATCTGGCCTTTAATAGCTTTGTGACTATTTTGTCTGCATGCCAGTGTGTGTCTGAAACCCAAGGATGATCCCTTGGCCACGGTTATCAGCTGCATCATTTCTCTTCAGAAGATGTGATGTCTGTAGAGCTGCAGATTGGATGAAAAATTTCTGGGCATGCGTAGTGGCGTTTCCTGGTGTTTTCTCCTCAGAATTTATCAAGCCCTCACCGTCTCAGATGTATTCACTCTGAGGTAAAAGTTTTCCTTGTTCTTGGACCCTCAGCCAAACCTTCGGAGTGGAAAAAAAAATATGCATTTTTTCTTTCACCAACATCTATTTTCCGGATCTACTAGATTTTCTGAGAAGGTTGCGGTGTTAGTGCAAAGGTGTGGAGGTGGTTTGAAAAAGAATACTAATGGCTAATGTGTTTCAATATCTGCTAGTCATGGGGTACCTCACAGACACTTGACTAGTTGATGGATCACTTAATTTGTCAATGACTTTGTGTGTTAAGTATCGCTTGACTGTTGAGGAGAACTGACTGGCCCCAGGTGACGTGATTCGTAAGTCACAGTACAGGGATTGAACCCAGATCTGTCTGAAGAGGCTCTGGAAGGCTGTGCCTGGCTCACAACTGCCCTAGGGGCACTGACAGAGAGAACTTGTGTACTTGTGTGCTTGTGTGTCATAACTGTTGTTGCTGGGTCTCCAGAGCTTCCCTCTCTCTTGCGGGTGCATTGGAGGCCTTGCCTAAGTGCTTGATCTGGGAAGTTGTGTTATGCTCAGTGTGCAGGTGAGGAGCCTGGGACTTGGGATCTGCGCGTCAGAAACCTCTGTGCTGAATGAGGATGGGGCCTAATGACTAGTTTACAGGTTAAGGATCCATTTGGTTATTGGGTTGCTATTTCTGTACCAGCAGAAATGAAGACAATCATTTTTAGATCCAGAGAACCCCAAGATTTCAAATCAGACTATTGGCAAAAGAAAAGAGTTAGAGGGCTTGCCCTAGAGTTCTGGCAAACAGATTCTAGTGTTCCCTGGAAGTATAAAATACATATCACTTATAGCTTAGGTATCTATTAACAAAAGGTCATGCACAGTTCAGGCAGATATCCAGGAATTCAGATCAAGCCTGGTTTATTCTCTGACATGGCTAGTCAAACGTGCACAGGAGTGTGACGTCTATCCTTATTCCTCCTGTTTGAGCCGGTATTGAGCTGGTTACTGAGTGGCTTGTCCAATGAGTAGGGGACAGATATTATTCCATTGTTGACTTCCAGCTCAGTGATCTTTTTTTCACTGAACTTTTAAAAAAATTGTCTTTGTTCCAATCACACGAAAATAAGTATTTTCCTTTTCTCGTAACAAAGTATTATAGGTGCTTTTCAAAAGTTTGTTAGCTCAGATTGACTTTTTCTCGGGGCTTGGCAATTAAGCAAAAGCATTATTAGCTGTGCAATAAAGGCCCCATCATATATTATGGGCCTCATGCAGTTTCTTTGTATTTTTGCTCATTAGAAAATACCAGGAAAGAGCCAATAGAAACACGAAAAGTTCTGAACACCTGCTCTGGTAAGGAAGACATGCCAGCGTGATAGATGATGGTATTTATTGTTTCTCTTCAGGATGTGTTTCGAAATCTGTTTCTCTAACGATGTGTGTGCAGGATGACCTTTTCCCACTATTGCAGGCGACACCTTCGCATAAAGAAGCAGCTGAAGCCGTATGTGTGTTGAGTTCACATCCAGAGATATTTGGAGCCAAGCTGTTTCATGTTCCAGTTTGAGGTCCTGACTGCCTGGGTTTTATTCTGGAGAAAGCATCTGACACATGCAGCTGAGCTCACAGGCCATCAGGCCTCATTCCTTTGGACTCCAGAGTAACCACTAGGGTCCTGGACACCAGTGCCCTCTGAGGCCAGCTTCTGGGTGTGGGGGCTTTACAGTGACACAGGGCCTGGTGTTCCTCTAATGGATTTCTCCCTCTGTTTTGAAATTCTTAATATTTTTTGAACAAGGATTCCCTCCTCCCTCACCCCGCCCCCATTTTTCACTGGGTCCTGTAAGTTATTACATAGCTGGTCTGATCCCTTTTAATTATAAAACCTTCCCCTCCACCCTTCCAGCCTGACATCGAAGGGATTTTACTGATTGATTAAACTTTTCTTAGGGTTAGTGGTTAGAATTTGTTGAATACTGAAAGTATTGGATACTTGGGGAAGTCTTGTATTGTGATATCCTGTGTGGTAAACATTACCCAGGCATGGGCATACATTTTTGGGTATATTTAAAAAGAAATATCTGAGGTTCTAGTCTGCAAAAATTTGAGGTGTTCCCTGGATGCTGTGGCCTACAGGCTTTCTCGGTATTATAATGAATTAAAAAAAGATAACTTTATTTATAGTTGTAAACTTAAACACAGAGCATCTTGGGTTCTGAATCTATGAGACTTCCAAGGTCCCTTGATCAAAGAGGGCAGCAGCAGGCAGAGAAGCCAACACAAGGGCCAATCCAGATTATTTTACTCACGAGCCTCATCCAGAGCAAGGCAAGGCCTGATCACTTTTGGATCTGGATTTCCTCTCCCTACACTGTGAGATCGCCACGGGTGGTTTGGGCTTAATATTGGGGTCTCTGGGAGCATTCTCAGTCTTTCGTATCACAAAAAATCTGTCAGTGATTATTTTTTTCCCCAAATGCTATGTGCTTCCCATCCAGCCAATCACATTTAGAGCAGGTGATGAAGAACTGCCTGTCATTTGTACTGGGCCCACTGAAGTAGGCCTGGAGCTGAGCTGAATGTCTAAGTTTAAAACTTTTACCTGCAAATGCCCGCCCCCCCCCGCCCCCCCCCAGTAAATACTGACAACTCTAGTACCATCTCCATTAACAAAATCCCCACTCTGAATCATGAAGCCCATTATGACCCTGTGGCAGGTGCTCCCTCTGTAGCCTCTTGGAACCCTATCTTTCCTATAACTAAAAAGGAGGAGACTTAGAATGATGACAGGTCGTCATAGGCCTTTCCGGCTAACTACACACTTGAGACAAGGGACTCTCCTGAATTCTCCAGTGTAGAACTGCCTACAATTCTTGGTCATCTTAGGCACAACGTCTGCAAAGAGCTTGATCTTCATGCGGCCAACTTCCTGGCTGCCAATGCTGACGTCAAAGCACAGTGGCTCTTATAAGTAGGTCATGGTCTGTGCATGAGGGTACAGCCCTCTGTAGGCCTGACTCTTGGCTCTCCTACTCACCCGCCATATGTGTGTGGAGTGCTGAGCCTCTGTCCTTCATAAAATGGGAATAACAATGACACACACTAAGATTGCTAAGAGGTTTTGGTGAGATAAAGTGTGCAAGGTTGTGCTTTTTCTGTTATTTTGTTTTTATTTTTACATAATGCCTGGCATATATTAAATGCTCAATAAATCTTAACTGAAATCACTTCATTTCGAGCCTGTTTTTGTCACACTGCTTCATGGTCAAATATGACACCTTTAACTCCCAGTTTGATAGCTTTCAAAAATGTGTCACAAAGTGAATGGATCAGCATAAATCCTTAGGAGAACTTTAAAAAAAGGAAAAAAAAAAAAGGAGGGGATGTGTTTTGAGATGTTGTCCTTGCATACGAAGGGCAGGGATCGCTTAGTTTCCTGGTAATTGGTAAATCAAAGTGTAGCCAGAAATAATATTTGGAGTGTCAAACTGAAAAGAGGTAAGACTGCAGTTCATCACAGGAACATGCACATACACACACACCCACCCCTGGTATATTATAGGCCCTATGGTCACAAAGATGAAAAGGTCACAACCGCTCCTTTCCTCAAGGAGTTCTTAGAAGGTACCCTTTCATGATATTTGCTACATGGTCCCGCAGAGCTGGAAAAAGGGAGGCATTTGCTCATGTGGTTTCTTCTCTGATGTTGCGGGTCACGGGCCATGCACCTGCCGTGTCTTAGGGCTGGCATCGCAAGGAATGAAGGGGTGCAAAAGAGAACAAGTGAGCCTTTGGCCTGGGTGACCATGAGTGGGGGTGGACTGGGAGCAGGGTAGAGAGGAGTCAGATCTGATTTCAGATCACATGAAACCCTTCTCTCCACAGCCCTGAAAGCAGCAGAGCCTTTCTTGTAATACTGTTCAGCTGCCAGTTGAGCGGATACATGGTTTCAAGAACGAGAGGAAGGTTTGTAAGGCTGCAAGGTTTCAATCACTTGTGGCCCATTTTATGTCATAATTATCCAGTTTGACAACAGAAAGGAGGCTGAATAGTCCTTCCTTTTATGAAGCAGATAACGTAATGGCACTTCTGCTTTTTGTGTGATTATGGCTTTTATAAAATGGATTGATTTCCATCATGGTGCCTGCCCCCAAATCAACCTATTTTTAAAGAGCGCTCCTGAACTCATGTAAGGCCTCACAAATTGAATAATGATATAATCGGCTGGCCGGTCATTTGCCCATCTCTTTTTGGCTTCACGTGAGTGGCTTGAGGTTGAGAGGAAAACGATGAAAAGTTTATACCTGTGTGAAAGTAGCAGGTGCATTTTATGAATTTCTTCCATTTTGATTTAGGCGAAGGCCTTCGTCTTTTCTTTAGACTTAGGGAAATAAAAAGGGGGACGGAAGTGCAAAGAACTAGCTGTACCTTCAAAATAATTGTAGAAGGAGGTCACTTTTGTACATCGGGCACCAGCAATGGGCCAGGCGCCCCGGAAAGCCACAGTATTAATGCTGCCCCCTTTCCCATGTGCTTGCAGCCAAAGACTTGGATGAAGGTGATAAAAACCTGCAATTTTCTAAGCAAAATCCTGGGTAGCACTTCTTTTTTTAAAATTTAATTAATTAATTTATTTTTTAAGATTTTATTTATTTATTCATGAGAGACATGCAGAGAGAGAGGCAGAGACACAGGCAGAGGGAGAAGCAGGCTCCATGCATGGAGCCCAGTGTGGGACTCGATCCGGGGACCCGGGGATCACACCCTGAGCTGAAGGCAGACGCTCAACTGCTGAACCACCTAGACGTCCCATGGGTAGTGCTTCTTAAATGGGAAGCAGGAAGAACGTGAAAAACACGCCGCTTTATTGTGAAACATGTCATCTCTCAGGTTCCTCTGGTAACTGGGCTCAGCCTGGGGTTTGTATCGCAGGGTCCTCACGTGGCTTTGAGTAGATGCAGGAACATCATGGATTTGGAAGCCTCGAGAATGTGGACACTGGAAAGGGTCTTGCCAACATCTTGTTCTTTGATTGGGTTGAGACAACAGAGGCCTGGGATGGTTGGGGGCCTTGCACAGGACCCCACAGCGGAAGGTGGCAGATTTGGTGTAAACAGTTGGAACTTTTGTGTGCAGGGCTCTTTCTGAGATGGCACTGGGATTAGAAATGCTGACTTTTTAGGGGACACAAAGGCATGTAGGTTCTCCTTCCAGATGAATAGACATGTTGAATGTGCCTTCTTCGCCTGTTTGTGATTCCTTCTCCAGTTCTCAGGGAGGTTGGGGGAGTGGTAATGGGGAGCCCCTGTCTCAGCTGTCTCAAGAATTCAGTGAACTGACAGAGGTAGAACTCTTGGCACAGCCCTGCCTCGGAGTGAGCACTCAATCACCGTGAGCCCTTGCTGTCAGGGGCTGTGCCCCCGGGTAAGCGCAGGTGGCTGTGGAGCTGGCCTCGTTTTCTGTGCTTTATTACCGTGTGGCCTTCGTCCTTCGGTGCCAGCGGCTTGTCTCTCCTCCCTCCAGGAGGCCAAGTAGAGGAGGACCCATCTGCTAAATTATTGTTGGATTTATTTCTGTCATTGTTTGATGATTTTTAGTTGTTGATGAATGGTTTTCTGTGGCTGACATTGCTAATTAGGAGACAGCCCTGTGCGTGTGTGCGAGTGTGTGTGTGCATGCTTTCTGCATATGATAGATATTTGATACTGCTTAATTAAGTTTTGTGTTGTTCGGGAAGGCCAGGGGCTCAGCTGAGCCGAGCCCCAGGGTCCTGGGAGGCATCCAGCCTTGACTCTGGAAGGAGTGTCCCCTGACCTTTCTGAGCCAGTCCCCCTCCCAGCAACTGCTCTGCTGCAGGCATGTCTCCGCTCCCTTGGTTTCTTTCCCTGCTTGTCAGTGGGGTGCTGGCCTTCCTGAGATAGGAGCTTGTGTCAGGTGCATACAGTTTTCATAGCTAGGAAAATGTATTGTTCTTAAGACTCGTTCTTAAGCTTTCAAGGAGGACAGAGACCTCTCAGGACTGATCAGAATCACAGACTGAGTTCGCGGAAGGCGGTGGTGTGGCACACATACAGAAGCGGCCCGGGTTCACCTTCACAGCGCTGGGCAGTTCTCATCATCTTGTTAATTGGACGATTTCAGATGTGCCAATTAGCCTGTGTCAGGAGCATGCTAAAATGGGAGAGATGAGGAGTTTGGCCGTTGCTGATTAGTTTTCAGAGTGCAGACGTGGCTTTTCCGGGGAGATTGGGGATATAAGGTAAAGCTTTCCATTCATTGGCCTTTTTCCTGTGCTACCCTTTGGAGGAAAACAGCTAACGCCCATTGCATAGGCTCAGATTTGGAATTTATTAGTGAGGGACGCCCGGGTGGCTCAGCGGTTGAGCATCTGCCTGCGGCCCAGGTCATGATCCTGGAGCCCTGGGATCGAGTCCTGTATTGGGCTCCCTGTGTGGAGCCTGCTTCTCCCTCTGCCTGTGTCTCTGCCTCTCTCTCTCTCTCTCTCTCTGTGTCTCTCATGAATAAATAAATAAAATCTTAAAAAAAAAAGGAATTTATCAGTGAAAACCATGGTTGAGAATGTGTGCCGAGTCCCTGCTTGCTTGCATAGTTAGCTCAAACTCCTGCACTTGCTGTCCCTAAAATACTGTGTAATGGTAACTCACATAAAGTCCTACTGCATGTGTTGCACTTATTCTAGGTTATAAAGTACTTGTGGATGAGCCGGACACACCTCTTGGTAACTTGCATGGGATCTTACACATGAACTACTTAGGAATGAGATGGAAGACGTAGCTGTCTACCATAAAACAGATGCAGAAACTAAGATTGTTTTGGAGGATTTTCAGCCACAGGAGTTTGAAAACTAGAAATTACAGTGGATCAAACTACTCCATTTCCTGAACACTTTAGCTAAGAATTATTTTTGCTGTTAGTAATAAAAGCACCTACTATGTTCCAGGCACTTTATGAATAGCATGTCATGTGATCTTCACAACATCCCTACAAGGCAAGAGTTTTTATTCTTTTTTTTATCCTTTTTTTTAAAAGATCTTATTTATTTATTCATGAGAGACACACAGAGACAGACAGAGAGAGAGAGAGAGAGAGAGAGAGAGAGGCAGAGACACAGGCAGAGGGAGAAGCAGGCTCCATGCAGGGAGCCTGACGTGGGACTCGGTCCCGGGACTCCAGGATCACGCCCTGGGCTGAAGGCAGGTGCTAAACCACTGGGCCACCCAGGCTGCCCCAGGAGTTTTTATTCTTGAAAAATTTTTAGCAGTTGACACAGAAAGGATGAATAATTGCCCAAAGACGTACACCTATGAACAGAAGGACCTCGAATTTGAAGCCATGTCTTTTCAAGTCCAGATTTTTCCCCCTGTACCTCTAACTATATAACTCAGCTAACCAAGATGTTGCTCTAATATAATTTGTTTAGGGGTCAAACCAGATAATCCGTATTTCAGAGTATAGTTTTTGATCTGAGGTATTTGGGGTGATTAAATAATCAAATTAAGTAACTGTCAAATCCCTCTTTGTTCTAGGATTTGCACATTTAAATACAATTAGAATAGATTTTCTGAAAAAAATTTTTTTTTGGTACTGCGAGGAGCTTTTTGTGGAAGAACTAATTTTGGTGGGAAGGAGAATGAGAACTCAGGGAACATTCTAGCAGGAAAACTGACACAGAATTTCAGAACGGGCTCAGAATGAAGTCTTCCTTTTAGCAGTGAATTGAGTGACAAGCTCAGGGAAATGTCAAATTGACTTTCACTTAATGCCCACTGCTTGGGCTTTATATTAGCAGGTGTTTATATCATCAGACACAGGCTTTGGATTTCAAAATTCCATCCATTTCAAGACTTCTTGAACTTCGCAACCACCTGAGATTTCCTTTTGATACGTCACTATCCCTTTCCAACCTATTACAAGTACAAAGGATGATGAAATTGTGTTAGAGAAATAAATATTGAGGAAACTGTGCATTGGGAAATGGGCACATTTAGGACTTTCATGAATGGGTAAAACACTAAAATGACCTTTTTATCTTCCCACAAAAATTCCAACAGTTAAGAATTTGGGAGTAGTCCCAGAGCTAACATCATACTTAATGGTGAAAGAATGAATGTTTTCTCCTCAGATCAAGGAGGTGGCAAGATATCTGCTCTTGCCACTTCTATTCAACATTGCATTGGAGGTCCTAGACTGGACAGTTGGGCAAAAAACAAAACAACAAAACAATTAAAAGGCATCCAGATTATAAAATAATTTTCTCTTTGCTGTCTCTACTTACAGATGACATGGTCTTATAGAGAGAAAATGCTAAACTCCACTAAAATCTCCATTAAAAATCTATTTAGTCTTAATATGAGTTCATCAAAGTCTGTAGGATACAAAATCAATATATAATGTACAGTATACAAAATCAATTATATATATATATTCTGGCAATAAACCATTTGAAAACAAAATTAATAAATTTCATTTGTAATGGAATAAAAAAGAATAAGTTTACCAAAGAAGTACAAGACTTATATCCTGCAAACTAAATGGAAATGGACTTGTAACTGTAAACTAAATGCAAAATAAATGGAAAGACATCCTGTATTAGTGGATTAGAAGACTTAATAGGGTCAACATAGCAAAAGTCCCTAAATTTATCCACAGAGTCAACATAATATCTATGAAAACCCCGGCTGCCCTTTTTGCAAAAGTTGACAAGGTGATCCTGAAGTTCATATGGAAATGCAGAGGACCCCAAAACAGTCTTGAAAAAGAACAGAGTGGAGAAATGACATGTGTTTTTTTTAAAGACTTAATTTATTCATGAGAGATACAGTGAGAGAGGCAGAGACACAGGCAGAGGGAGGAGCAGGCTCCTGGCAGGGAGCCTGGCATGGGACTCGATTCCAGGACCCCGGGATCACGACCTGAGTCGAAGGCAGACGCTCAACCACTGAGCCACCCAGGCTTCCCAAAATGACATGTCTTGATTTCAAAACTTATTAAAAAGCTACAATAATCAAGATAGTGTGGCACTGGCTTACAGACATAGATAGATCAATAGACAGAATTGAGAGTCTTGAAATACAACTTTACGTTTATGATCTATTGATTTTTGACAAGGGTACTTGGATAATTTAATGGGGGAAAGAATAGTCTTTTCAACAAATAGTACTGGGACAACTGGATCTCCATAAAAGAATGAACTCAGATCATTACCTCACACCATATACAAAAATTAACTCAGAATGGATCTGTGATCTATATACCAGAGCTAAAACTATAAAACACGTAAAAGAAAACAGGTGTAAGTCTGCAAGATTTGGAGTAAGCAGTGTTTCATAGGTAGGACACCAAAAGCACAAATAACAAAAGAAAAAATAGATAATACTTCATCCAAACTGAAAACTTTTGTACTTGGACACCTGGTCAAGACAGTAAAAAGATGACCCACATAATGGGAAAAATTTTTTTGCAAATATGGTAAGGAGCTATTATCTAAAATATAAAACACAACTCAGTAATTAAAATACAACCCAATGGAAAATGGACAAGGAATCCAAGTACACATTTCTGCAAAGAAATATACACATGACCAGTAGGTCACATGGAAAGATGATCAACATTGTTAGCCAACATGGAAGTGCAAATCAAAACCACAGAGAGAGATCACTTCATGCCCAGTGGGATGAACATAATAAAAAGATGGGGAATAATAAGTGTCGGTGAAGATGGAGAGAACTTGGAACCCTCACACACTACTGATGGCAATGTAAAATGGTGCAGCTGCTTTGAAAAACAGTCTGGCAGTTGCTTAAAAGGTTAAAATACGTTACTATATGAGCTGACAATTCTGCTCCTAGATATATTCCTAAGAGAACTGCAAGTATGTGTCCACACAAAAACTTGCACGTGGATGTTGAGGGCTTTATTCATACTAGCCCAAAAGAGGAAACAACCTAAATGTTCGTCAAGTGGTCAATGCATAAACATGTAGTATATCCATAGAAAGTATAATATTTAGCCATAAAAAGACATGAGACACTGATGGATGCTACAGTATGATTGAACCTTTGAAAACATTAGATTACATGAAAGAAGCCAGTCACCAAAAAACAATAATTGTGTTATTCCATTTATGAGAGATGTCCAGAATAGACAAATCTGTGGAGATGGAAAGCAGATTAGTTGGTTGCCTAGGACTAGGGGTGGAAGGGCTTTGAGGGAATGTGGAGAATGACTGCTAAAAATGTGCCAGGTTTTTTGGGCGGGATGATGAACATCTCCCAAAATTGATTATGGCAATCATTGCGCGTACTATGAATATACTGAAACCACTAAATTGTCTACTTTAAATTGGTGAATTGCAAATTATATATCCATAAAGCTTTAAAAATTTTTTATTTATTCATGAGAGACACAGAGAGGCAGAGACATAAGCAGAGGGAGAGGCAGGCTCCCCATGGGGAGCCCAATGTGGGACTTGATCCCAGGACCCCAGGATTATGTCCTGAGCCGAAGGCAAGACACTCAACCACTGAGCCACCCAGCTGTCCCTCTCCATAAAGCTTTTATGGAAAAAAGGAAATCTGTTTATCTCTCTATCCATCCACTGGTATTTCCTATAGTAATTGACAGTTGGAAACAACTCATTTAATAATATTTATAAAATATTATAAAATATTAGCACCTCAGTAGAATGTGACACTCTGTAGGCTTTAATTCATGATGCAGAATATGATTTTAGGGCATAAGTAAGTGACACACCATTTAATGTGAAAAACATAAGTTATCAAATAACATGCTCCCAATTTTGTGGAAAAACATAATTATATGCATAGGGAGAGGTCTGGAAGTATGTACATCAACTATAGTGATAGTAATCCCCTCTTGGGGTGTTGAAATGACAGAAAGCTTAAATTTTCTCCTTTTTGCCTTGCTCTATTTCCTAGAGTTTTAAAAAATTCTAATCATCCATTAGTTATCAGAAAAGACATTTTATGTACAATTTACACACAAGAGACTGGTTTTAATACTTCACTGAAATCATAAGGACCTAAAAGAAGATAACCTTCCCATCACTTATTCTCTTTTACAATTATTACTGTTCTCAGTAATAGTGACATTTTTCCATGTTTTGACACGCACACACTATATGCAGCATATAAAACAGTTAACTTTCACTGAGAGCTTAAGAAGATGTAATATGTATATTAGACATTGTAAGCTCTTACTATAAATTGTAGGTGTGTATTTTAACCAGGTGATAATAATTGCAAAATCAATGTTCCGGAATGTTAGTTCTGAAATATCATATTCATCTCTAAAAATTGGGCGGTAGTAACACCTCTTTCACCTGCCTCCCGTCCCTTCCAGTAGCACGTTGCTTTCATGAGTGAACAGCGTGGAAATGGAGCCTCTAGGGGCAGGGAAGAACCTCAGATGTTTCTTTCCTGGGCTTCACGTCCTCTTCTGCAGGCACCTGCCACTTAGCATCTCTTATGCAGCTCATGTTTTGTGTGCGGCCCCAGGCGGTACCTGGAGCGGTGATTCTCTGGAGATGTCCACTCTACAGTGATGTCTGTATCCTGTGGCTCCTTGAGCGATATTTTGGGAGACTGTTTTGGGGCACTGGGTTGTTTTCCCCTATGCTTTGGGAGGAGACCTCTTTTTAAAAATTATTTATTTATTTATTTGATGGAGAGAGAGAGAGCGCACAAGGAGGGGGAGCAGCAGAGGGAGAGGGAGAAGCAGACTCCCTGCTGAGCAGGGAGCCCAAAGTGGGCCTCGATCCCAGGACCCTGGGATCATGACCTGAGCCAGTGGCAGATGCCCAACTGACTGAGCCACCCAGGAACCCTGATGAGGAAGAGACTTCTAAGCCCTTGTTACTGTAGAATTTTACCTGAGTCAGCCCTGAACTTAATAGTTTTCTCATATTCAACTTTTTTTTTTTTTTTTTCACATTCAACTTTTTCCCTCAGACGTGGCTTCTAGGTCCTGTGTCTGCAGATAAACAGTGTCAGGTAAAAGCAGAGGAGAAGAAAGCCCTGGAATGTGCTGGTGTGCCTGCTTTTGCAGGAAATACTTTGGCACTGTCAGTGTTTGTGTCTCTGTTGTGTGATGTTAAGAGGCTCAAGGAGAGCTTCAGATCGGCTAATTGCAGAGGTTAAAAGCAAAAGCAAGAGCACATCTCATCTAACGTGCCTCTTAAATTAATAAGTTGTGAAAGATGCACAGTGGCAAGCCCTCTGAGGTATCCTTAAGCAGCTCTGTGATCGCCTGGGGCTAGAGGCTCCGACAATTTTTTTGGATAAACTGTGCCAACGTGGAGGTCTGTCTGCTCTGAAAAGAAAAACGTCACAGCCCGAGGAAGTCGTGAGATGTGGCACGAACGTGAGTGCATTACAAAGCTCCCCAAGTTGCATCATGTTCTCCTAAAAACTCTGCTGTTGGAGGAAATGCTTTATGAGCCTTGGAGAAAAGGTGAGGCTTGCGATTCCACTGGTGAAGATTTTCATTAAATCTGCATGATGATTTCCATCCCAGGGAGCTGCCCGAGATGCACCTGTGCTCATCGAAGATGCTTCCAGTCCATGTGGTGCAGGACCTGGAAGGCGCAAGAGAAGGGGCTTGTCACCTGGGTTAATGACCAGCTCCTGAGTTAAAGAACTGTGTGTGGTTGTGGTGTGAGTTGAAGGGTTTTCAGTGTGTCCCAGGTGTCTTTCATGCTGTCACGCTTTCACACAGCCCTGGATGTGTGCTAGACCACTGCTCGTGGAACAGGCTCTCTAGAATGTCATGTACTCTGGAAGCCTCCTGCCTCAGCTTCCCGTGGCGGGGCCTGTGTGGCCAGGGGCACCTTCCAGTGGCTTCCTGAGAGATGCTGAGCACAGAGCAGGAGTGGGACCCGCTCCCGCAGCAGGCAGGCCCGAGTGGGACCGTGACCTAGTTATGTGCCTCCCAGCACGTTGGCACAATAACCAGACCTTCCTTCCTCCTCTCCTCACAGCAAGAATAATTCTGCTGAGCCTTTCGGAGGCCGGAGGGCCAGTTTTAGTAACGTGCCCTTTCCTGGCTGGCTCTCGTCCATTTATTTTGGGTGAGTGTTAATGGCCGTGAGTTTGAAAGTTTTATTTATAAGGAAACTGTCTCTTCTTGACCCTGGTGTCCTTGACAGACTGCTAAGCTGTCTGAAGCCCCTTCCTTCTTGGGGGAAAAGGCTGGGGACAGAGTGGTCACAAAATCTGTGCCATTGGATTGTCACCTGTGGTTTTCTCTTTTTTCAATGTCTTCCATATGGATTTAGGCAGGGTCGGGTGGGGGTGTTGAATTCAGTGTACAGACCTATAGTGGCTCTCCGGGAGCCCCAGTAAAAAGGTCACTTTCCCTGTAGGTCATTTTTGTGCTGCCATGGGATGTACCACCTCCCCCCCCCCCCCCCCCCCCCCCGCCCTGGTCCCATGGTGCAGGGTGACTAACTTTGAGGGATGACTGGTGGTCCTGGATGGAATTTCCTTTTGAGTCATGGGTATGACCAATTGACTGCTCTGCCTTCTCTGCAGGAACGAATACGTAATGTTTATCCTATACTTGACCTTTTATAACGCACTTGCTCGGCAAGCTCTGTTCATTTTCAAAGCCGATGCAGAATTTTTGCATTCCTTTTGTCGGTGATGTGCACCAAGGGACTGAAAAACTATAAAGTGGTTCAGTCTCTGTTTTAGTCCCGAGTGGAAGGGATTTCTCTGACAGGTAGGATTCTAGAGCTAGAAGAGGCTGTGTATATATACAGCTTATCTTTGTGTTTTACAGAGGAAAAAAAACCCAAACAAACACCACCACCAAAACCTGGCACAGAATGGTTCAGCATGTTGCTCAGGCCCACACAACTAGTTAGGGACAGAATAGGATAGAATGTAAGAGCAAAACCCAAATAAGAGAGCAAGGCCAGGGCACAGAATGGCCCCTAGGGATGCTTCTGAAACTCTGTGTCCAGGCTCTCAGCCCCTATGCTCGTGTTGCATGAGAGCAGGAGCATCCAGTCGCATGTGTAAATGACACAGGAAGAAGCAGAAGTCCAGAGGGGTGGAGGGCCTCACACCTAGTGAGCTGCTGATCCTGGTCTGAAATGCAGGTGCATCTGTCCCCACCAGGTGGTCCTTCTGGCCCACCACATTCCAAATGGACCTAGTTAGTTAGGTTCAGTGTGCATGAAGTGGAATGCTGCTTGTACGTTATCCTGACTTGATGAGTTAGATGGATGGGATTCAGTTTGGGGTCGCTAATGGGCTCAAAGCCTGCCATTGAATGGGGGTGGGGGTGTGGGGGTTCGAGCCCGTTCCGGCCAGCTCTAGAGCTGATGTGTTGAGCCACCACCCTCTTCTGCCCAGGGTGAGGAAACCCTTTTCTTGGGTCATGGTATAGGTAGGGATTATACCCTAGTCCCTATACCTATTATTACCTATAGGGGGAAGATTTAACTTCTGTTTTAAGTCAGATTTCTGCCTGGATTCTTGTTATTCTCAATACAAAATCAAATGCTTTAAAGACTGTTGGGACCCTGGGGACAAGTTGTAGGTGTGCTTTCTTTGGATTAAGTGGGAATCATTATGTAAATGAGCGTTCCAGAGTACTGTTTTTGGGAATTCCTAAAGCAGTCCTTAGGGTTGGTATCACATGTAATTATGACGGCAACTTCACCCCAGCTGGGATCACCGGTTGCCTTTTGCATTCTTAAATCTTTTGCCAATTTTCCAGATGCTTTTGGAAATTCATGCTGACCGTTTTTTTTTTTTTTCATTCCATTTTGAGTACTGAATATTTTCCTGTCACTACTTAAACTGGCATGAATAAAATATTCCTTTTCAGGATGATGTTTTTCAAATTTTTTTTTTTTTTTTTAAAGAAAAACAAGGGACGCCTGTGTGGTTCAGTGGTTGAGCGTCTGCCTTCGGCTCAGGGTGTGATCCCGGGGTCCTGGGATTGAGTCCCGCATCAGGCTCCTGCAGGGAGCCTGCTTTTCCCTCTGCCTGTGTCTCTACCTCCCTCCATGTGTTTCTCATGAATAAATAAATAAAAGTTTTAAAAAGAAAGAAAGAAAGAAAGAAAGAAAGAAAGAAAGAAAGAAAAACAAAACATACCAGTTGGTTAAATTTGTGAGGCCTGTTAGAATGTCCTTACAATGCCAGTGGGTGAATTTGGGAATAGGCATTGTCTTTCTGTAGGCCACATAGCGTCAAGTACAGGGTTTCCTGGTAGTAGGATACATGAAGGAGCCAGGAGAAAATAGATAACTTTGAATGAATGGAATTGAATCATTCAAGACTTAGAATAGAGTTTTCCCCTCAGAACCATCTGGATATCTGTACTGTCATTAACAACAACTTGGGTGAAAATGAGGAATGATTAAAAATAATATAGAGTTCCGGGAACCTGAGTGGCTCAGTCGATTAAGGGTTCACCTCTTGGTTTTGGCTCAGGTTGTGATCTCAGGGTCGTGGAATCCCTGCGTCGGGCTCTGCGCTGGTCATGGACCCTGGTTGGGATTTTTTTCTCTCCTTCCCCCTCTGCTCCTCCCCCACCCCCCTGTCTGAAAAAAAAATAGTAATAAAGAGTAAGTATAAAATATCCCATTGATCTCTTCCTTCATTTGATAAATTGTTGTTTCGCTGTTACGAAGTGTAAGGCCTTGTGCTGGGTCCTTTGAGAAACACTGAAATACACACTCAAGGAACTTCAAGTGTCAGTAGGAAGAAAACTTATAAGCCTAATAGCTATAATAAAATTTAGAGAAGTAATAAATTCCACAAGAGAGGGCAGGTGAAGAGAACTTAAACCAAGCATTTTGCATATATTATCCCCATTTCTCCTCTCAGCCACAGTGAGATGGGTTCAGAGATCTTAATTTTCTGACCCAGAGACATTCAGCTAGTAAGCGGCAGAGCTGGGACTCCCAACTCCCGACAAGACTCTCCTCTGCCTTCCCTAAGCAGGGATGAATGCCCTGCGAGCTGGAAGGGGAGGCAGTTATTCTGCTGGCTGGGAGATGTGACGGAAGCCAATCCTTGAAGCCTGGCAGGGGGGGTGTCCAGCTTTGGAGGCAGGAGCCACAGCCAGGTGAACAGGCCAGGTTGGAGGTATCACCATGGGGGACGGTGGGTGGGTGTGAAGGGTGGGGCTCAGGTCACTGGTCGAGAAGGAAATGAGCAGGAAGTACAGTTATAAAGTAGGTACAGGGTCAAATCATGAGTTTTGAAGTTGAGGCAATATTGTGTTTAATTTTAGCTGATGATATAAGCTATTAGAATATAATATTCTTTTTTTTTTTTAGATTTTATTTATTTATTCATGAGAGGCAGAGAGGCAGAGACATAGGCAGAGGGAGAAGCAGGCTCCATGCAGGGAGCCCGATGCAGGACTCGATCCCAGGATCCCCGAGATCATGACCTGAGCCGAAGGCAGACGCTCAACCGCTGAGCCATGTAGGCATCCCAGAATATAATATTCTAAAGTTAGAATGTTAGAAACTGACCTTGGTGTTTGGGGTATGGGGACTGGGCTGGGAGGGCCTGCAGGCCCACAGGAGAGCTGGGGGGTTGGCATGGTGGTTCCAGTGCGGGGGGGCTGATCTGGTGTGGTCGGGGGAGCAGCGGAGGGGAGCAGGAAGGAGAGCTACTGTACGGGGTTTGGGCCTTGTTGGGGTCTAGTGGCATCTCACCTGGGAGCTGGGCTTCTTATTCACTGTAGCACGGTGTCCCTCCAGCCTGACTTGGGTGTAATTTGTAGTTGCTTCTTGATGGTAGATAAAATGGTTATAGAGTTTTATTTGAACACATATTGCTTTATGTCGCATTTTGTTCCAAGTGCTTTATGACTCTCTCATTTACCCTTCATGACTACTCCGCAAGGCAGGCTATGATTGTTATTCCCATTTTACAGATGAGACAATGAAGGCTGGCTCCAGGGTCTGTACTCTTAACTATTACTGTGGTGTAAACAGTACATTTGACATTCACATTTTAGCGTATTTCCTTGAATCCTGACTCTCTTCCCTTCCTAAAATAAAGCGATCATAAGTATCCATTGGATCCATAATCTACGCAGTAGAAGCCTCCCAAAATGAGATTTGTCATGAGGGTCATTACAGGATATTGGATGGGAATGGCCAAGCCAGGAGAATAAGAGCTTGTTGGAGTGAGGAGGACCACATAAGAGATGATCTACTCTCGAAATTTGGGCTCCGCCTCCTCAGCACCCAGGTAGGGAGAGAGATGCAGGGAGGGCAGGTGGCTGGTGGGGGCCATCAGGACAGGGCCTGGTGTCTGGGGCGGTCGGGAACGTTCTGTTGCCTTTGAGCAATGCTAGTTTTTCAGCACCAGGGAGCCCATGTCTTGGGCTTCTCAGACGGAGGCCCCAGTGGACTTTGACTGGGGAGTGATGCAGGAGGCCACAGCCCAGTCCCAGGGGCTCCTCCTCTCACTGCTGCTGTCCCCTCTTTTGTGTGTCTTCGTTGTCTCCCTTTGCTCCTCTTGCCGATTTAAGAACTTTGGCAACTGTTGCACAAATTGTCATTTTTCTGGTGAGTGCTACAGAGAATTTTTCAATACTAAAGCTTACATCCAACAACAGTGTGTTCAAATTCCGGATCCCCAAACCAGAATTTCCATAACTTAACTCCTACGTAATCTCCTTCTTGCTGCCAGTGGCAGGGGGTGGGGAGATTAGAGCAGTTCTCCTTCGGAGAGAACTCCCTTTCCTAGCAGCTCCCTGTGGGGTCGGGGCTCTGTGGACAGTGTCACCCCATTGTTCTGGCTGCTTTCCCTTCCTTCCTTCCTTCCTTCCTTCCTTCCTTCCTTCCTTCCTTCCTTCCGAGAGAGGCAGAGGGAGAAGCAGGCTCCCCTTCTTTCCCTCCCTTCCTTCCTTCCTTCCTTCCGAGAGAGGCAGAGGGAGAAGCAGGCTCCCCTTCTTTTCCTTCCTTCCTTCCTTCCTTCCTTCCTTCCTTCCTTCCTTCCTTCCTTCCTTCCTTCCATTTATTATGAGAGAGGCAGAGGGAGAAGCAGGCTCCCCATGGGGAGCCCGATGTGGGACTCGATCCCAGGACCCTAGGATCATGCCCTGAGCCAAAGGCAGATGCTCAACCACTGAGCCACCCGGCGCCCCACTGTTCTGGTTTCTCATCTCTGCCTCTCATCGAGGCCTTTCCTGGGCAGATCCTTGACATTGTTTTAAACAAGCACTTAAAATCTTGCTTGAGTTTAGAGTGACAGTTGTATTCTTTGCTCCCATAGCTGGTCCCTCTGGGCTGTGGCTGTCCTTTTGCAGCTGTTGCGGCTCAGAAGTTCAAGGCCCCAGAGGTCCCCTGCTGGCACTGCCCACAGGGCGGGCTGCATGCCTGGCGCATTGGAGTCCTGCTGCATGCTGTTCCTGAGATTTGGGTTTTTGACTCAAGCGTCATCCCCAGGAATTGGAATTATAGGGCCTAGGAAGAAGCAGGTTTTATGCAATATCTTCGTGTTTGGCCTGCAGCTGTGTTTGTGTGATCTTAAAACAATTTCTCTCTCCATCTCCACTGTGCCCCGTCGGCTGCCCCAGCTCATCTGCCACCATCGGTAATCTCAGTTTTAATTAATCTTTCAAAGAAACAGATTAAGTTGATTGCTTTACAGGCTGAGTTTTGGTGTACGTACCTTTCAGCTGCCTTCCAGAAGTGATTAAAGGAAGAATTTTTATATGAGCTTTTATGCCCAGTTAAGATTATTTTTGGATCTTGTCTCAATGGTTTATTTCCATCATGTGCCTGTTTTTAACAGAGGAACTGAAAATGAGGAGCGGGGCTGGGTTTTGTCTCACTGTGGGTGTTCTTTGCATTCAGATATCCTGCTATGTTCTTTGCTTCTGTCTGCCTGGTTGGCCATCTTCCAAGGAGCCTTCCCCAGGTAACGTTGCTTAGTCACCAGCGCTGAAGTCACATCTTGTGCTAGTTGTTCAGGATGCTTCTACTCCTGCCTTGTCTTCCCCCACTAAGCTTTCACAAATAAACCATTTATTCCTAAACCCACTCAAGCCAAGGTCCCATGGCCACTGTACCTGGGATCTAACTGGCACTGACTTTAACAGCTGGTATTGCAAAAGGTTATCTATCTTCCTTGAGGGCACTTTTGTATTTCTGCCGTCCCTGGGTCCTGGAACACTAGGAGGTGTTCAGTGAGGGTTTTTTGAATGAGTGGCTCTCCTATCAGCATATGGAAAAGTTGACAGAAGATGGTAACTATTGCTCAGAGTCAAGGTAGAAAAAATGTTGGCCTCCAGACGTGTTTCGTTTGGCCTGCACAGTTTAAAAAATTTCTGAACCAACATATTACAAAAATAGGTAAACTGTACATAGAAAATCCAGATTTCCAGCTTCTCTTGCAAAATGTTAAGACCCACACTAGGAACTGAAGGGTGAGCTTACCTTGGAGGGGCCAGTGTTCTGGCTTTTGCTCACGTAATCCCTAAAATAGTTTTTTTTTTTAAGATTTTATTTATTTATTCATGAGAGACACAGAGAAGGAGAAAGAGAGAGAGGTAGAGATACAGGCAGAGGGAGAAGCAGGCTCCATGCAGCGAGCCCGACGTGGGACTGATCCTGGGACTCCAGGATCACGACCTGGGCCGAAGGCAGCACTAAACCTTTGAGCCACCCAGGGGTTCCCCCCTGCTAAAATAGTTTTGTAAAGAAAGCCATCTATCCCCTCACACACTTTATGTTGATAGCTAACATTTTTCATCATAATTTAAGAGTTGCAAAGGATGTTATTTCTAGCTTATTGTAAATATGACATCTTTAAATAAAACTTTACATCATTCTTTTAAATATAACCAGTGGAAACTGAATACCACAGAGACTTGATACCGATCATCACCCATTTAAAAAGTACTTGAATTGAGCCTTCCGTAACCATTGGAATTTCTACCTCATTCTCCCTTTTCCTCTGAATTCATATTCTATTCCCACAGACTGTTGTCCTTGGGAATTATATTTATCCTTGCAAAAATCTGTACATACATTTAAATTTCCTATGGCTGTAAGGGTCTAAGTATTAAAAAGCTCTGGTATTTACTTATTGTGGTTGATTATTGTTATACATTTGGACAAAGCATAAATCTATTACAAATGTAACTAAATATATTAACAGGAGAATACAAAATTTGCTTGGAAACACACCTCCTAATAAAATGCATAGAGCCCTTTGTGTTTTTGCAATTGTTTACTGTATCCATGGATGAATATTACTTATTGCTGAGTAAGAAAGTTCAACACCAGTTCATTCCTGTTTTTGTGGTTTAACACAGATGAAAGCACAAAGAAACCATATAAAACCAAATAAGTATATGGGACCAGGAGTTGTAATAGCAGTCCTGTAGTCCCTGGAACTGTGTCTGAGTTATATGCTGTGTTGTTACTGCATCCATGGTCAGTTGCTGCTCTTAGTTCCTTTTCAGAAGCTTGGGAGCATGGCCCTCAGGGCGGTGCATTGGCATCGGCATGGGGGTTGCATAGGGCGCTGTTCAACTATGCATGTGTCTCTCCCAGACTCACTGGTACTGTATCCTCCAGAACGTTCTGGAGGATTAATGATGAGGGTCATCGCTAGACTGTAGCTCCATAAGAATGAGAACCACACCATGGCTTAGCTCTGTTGAGCTCCCCCACAACACCCAACCTGGTCTGGGTTATGTCTGGGTTATGTCTTTTTCTTTCTTTCTTTCTTTCTTTCTTTCTTTCTTTCTTTCTTTCTTTCTTTCTTTCTTTCTTTCTTTCTCTCTCTCTCTCTCTCTCTCTCTCTCTCTTCTTTCTTTCTTTCTTTCTTTCTTTCTTTCTTTCTTTCTTTCGACTTTAAGAGAGAAAGAATGAGAAAGAGAGCATGAGTGGTGGGGAGGGGCAGAGGGAGAGGGAGAAGCAGACTCCCCACTGATCAGGGAGCCCGATGCAGGGTATCCCAGGACCCCAGGATCATGACCTGAGCCAAAGGTAGACACTTAACCCACTGAGCCATCCAGGCATCCTGGGTCATGTTTCCAATGTAACATGAACTACAGTCAGTCCTCAGTATTCCCAGATTCTGTATTTTCAAATTCATCTACTCACTAAAATGTGTTTGTTACCCCAAAACAATGGTTGAGATGCTTTTTGTGGTTATTCCTTGTGCCATGAGCAGAGTAGTGAATCTGTCCCTGAGTACACGTGTTCCCAGCTGAGGTTGACCAAGGCCATGTGCTGCCTTCTCTTTTCAGCTCTCGCACTGGAAACAAGTGTCCTTCCCATGGTCTGTTTAGTGCCACGTTTTTCACATTTTTGCGCTGTTAGTGATGTCACTGCTAAAAACGGCCCCGATGCAGATGCCGAAGTGCTGTGGGGTGGTCCTGATGAAAGAAGGCTGAGATGTGCAAACACATGTGCCAGACAAACTTGTTCAGGCATGAGTTATGGTGCCGTTGGCCGTGTTTCATGTTAATGAACCAGAAATATATATTAAATAAGGTGTCTTTAAACAGAAACTCCCATAAAACAAGCTCTGTGTGGATCAGTTGACCAAAAATGCTGTGACCAGAGGCCCAAAGGAGACTGATGCTGTGTTTCCCTTAGGAGCAGTGGTTCAGTATTTGTAATTTCACTGTGCACCATGATTTTACAGGATACAACTACTATGAATCATGAGAATCACCTGAATGTGGGGGATCCCTGGGTGGCTCAGCGGTTTAGCACCTGCCTTCAGCTCAGGGCATGATCCCGGAGTCCCGGGATCGAGTCCCACATCAGGCTTCCTGCATGGAGCCTGCTTCTCCCTCTGCCTGTGTCTCTCATGAAATAAATAAAATCTTAAAAAAAAAAAAAGAAATCACCTGAATGTACAGATAGTCCCCAACTCATGATTTTTCAGCTTTATGATGGTGCAAAAATGATATTCAGTAGAAACCATACTTAGAATTTTGAAGTTGGATCTTGTCCTGGGTTAGTGGGGTCAGGCCTGTCTCAATGAGCCGCACCTCCCAGGCCGCCAGCGATCACGAGTGTGACCACCCATCCTGACACCCATCCTGCACCCATCCCGCTGCTCTGGTCTTTACTTTCAGGACAGTCCTCAATATACGCTGTGAGACCATCAACCCCTGATTATCAAATAGGCTCCTGTGAGGTGTTTTTGCCCACCTGTCGGCTGATGGGAGTGTTGTGGTCATGTTTAACATAGGCCAGGCTAAGCCATGATGCTCAATTGGTGAGGTATATTAAATGCATTTTCAACTTACTATATTTCCAGCTTAGAATGAGTTTATTGGGATGTAAGCCCATCTATAAGTCTGGGAAGATCTGTAATTTGCACATGGCTATTACAGCTTTAGAAATTTAAGTACCAAAAAAAAAAAAAAAAAAAAAAAAAGAAAAGAAATTTAAGTACCAATCCCAGGGTAATGTCTAGGTAGGCAGGCTTTTCACTCAGAAGATGAAGTGTTTTATTTTATTTTTTACAAGATAGTCTTTTAAAGCATTTCCCTAACAGGATGGCATTCGTTCGTGAGTCTTTAGGGTTCATCAAAAGGGGTAATGTTCTAATGTTGGTGGATGCCTTTGCTACTTGGACTTGACTGTGAACTTGTGCTCATGGCACACTTGAAGTCTGAGAGTCAGACTGGGGGCTGAGTGAGAACAGCATCTGAGTTACTCATATTCGAAGTAAGCTTCTGTGCCTGGAAGATGAAAGAGCTCAGAGAAGCCCGGAGTTCGGAAGCCACATGGATCTCCTAGTTTACATTCAGAGCCATCATTTAGTCTCTGATTTCACATGACTTAAATGATTTTTTTTTTTAAACAGCCGCTTGTCCCACAACCACTAATCCCAACTAAATAGTACATAAAGATGCAATTGTTGTGGTTTACAGAAATTTATATTCTGAGGAGCAGAGCGTATTTTAAGATGTGACTTCATCTTTCTGGAATCCCCGCCTGAGGGCTTTGCGTTTCAGTGGACGGGGACAACCTTCACCCAGGGTAGGACACGGGCATCCAGGAAGGATGTGCTCCTTATTGAATTCCCTTCTCCACTGGGACAAATCTCTGGTCCAAGAACACCTTTCCTCTCCTCACTTCTTCCCTTAAGGGGATGTTTTATAAGCTCAAATCAGATTCCAAGACTGGTTCTCACCTCAATAAATTAAAAAGCCAGTGGTTTTCCTCCCTTCCCCTGTATGTGGTTTTATTCATGTGTATTTAATAAGTAGATATTACAGAGCCCCTACTTTGTGTCTGGGTCTGTGCCAGGTGCCGGGGTGATAAAGAGAGCCAGCCCTCAGCCCAGGGAAGAGGAGCCCCCTTTCTGTTGAGAAGAATCTGTGTTGTAGTGTGGAGAGGCTGGCAGGCGAGGGTACTTGAGATGAACCTCAGAAGGGTATGGTTGGGGTGTCCCACAGGTTGCCTGGGGGAGTCAAGGAAGGCTTCATAGATGAGGTGGTATAGGGTCTGAGGCTTGAGGGATGGGTTGGAGTTGATGTAAGCAGAGCAAGGGAGAGAGGACTTCCTAGTAGATGGTCCCACTCTAGTGCTGTACTCCAGAGCATGAAAGAGCACAGTCTGTTTGGGTGTTCAGGCCACAATAGGGGAGTGGTGAGAGAAGAAGCTGGAAATGGAGTTGTGGTTTCAATGACTTTTTATGCCACATTTAGTAATGTGGAATTTATCCTGAAGGTGAGGGAATTGAAGAGGAATTGATGAGCCTGTCTGTGCATCTGGAAGCCCACCTTGGAGCTGTAGTTGGGAAGTTTCAGACAGTGTCAAGGGGATTGCTCTAGATTGCTCTTAGATTCGTGGAAGGGTTCTGGGGTAGAGGTGAAGGGTACGGGGACCGGAAGATGGGACGGACAAACGGCATGCTGAAGTAGGTCAAGTTCAGTTCTTTGGGATCATTTTAGATTTGGGACCATCCCAGAAGGAAGGACTAAGAGGGTTCATGCTTAGGCAGCTGGGTAAAAGATGATGCCCTCTCCTGAGAGGACACGCAGGAGCGGGTCTAGGGGAGAAAGGTAAGGCGTTCTGAATGCAGAGAATTGCCTTGCAGCCTCAGAGTGGAGTTACCCAGTCACAGGTGAATAGATTCATCATTATGGCATAAAGACCCAGGGTTGCATCCCCGAGGCAGGGTTTGGTTTCGTTTTGTCTTATTTGTGTGTTTTGGCCTGCATTATCCATGTAATTTATGGTGATCTATTTGTCGGTGGAAAAAGAGCGTGGAGCAAAATGTGTCAAAGAACCTGGGAAGAAAGAAAAATCTTTGATGATATGGTCTGCACACCAGTGTGGGCACACGAAACCAGATGCACTAAAAGGCTGTGGGCTGGTTTTCAGGTGACTTAGGACAACTTGTCCCCTTCTTGCCATCCTGTGTCCACACCCACCCTGTGGAATTGCACAGAGGCTAAGGACACCGACTCTGGGTGCAGGTGGACCTAGTTTATCCCGTCACGGGCGGATTCACATCCCCCTTGTGCAAATCCCTGCTCTGTGTCTAAATATCTTTCTTGCATAGTGATGATAATAGAATCCACTTTATTTGTGAGGATTAAACGAGATAATTGATGCTATTTCTTAGCCCAGTTCCTGGCATAGTGAGCTCTCAAAAAGATTACATCTCAAAATAATTACACGAACAGTTCTTATATAATGACTCTAAATTCACAACCAAACATAAAACTGAAACTCAGGTTTGGTTTTCTAAGAGATTCGTTTCTTGTTTTAAGCAGGGATGCACCGCAGAGTCCCTGTAGAAGATCTTCGTACATTTAAAACTATTTGACCTGCAATAGTTCTGTACGTTTTACCATCGTAGTCCATTATCCATAATAATAATAATAATAATAATAATAATGAGATGATTTATTACAAAATTCACTTACAAAATGAAAATCAACTATATTTTATAATGCATTGACCTCTGAAGTTTCTCCCCCCTACATCCTCTCAACTGCTTCTCTGGTAGAGGCTTCACAGTCAAGCTGGCCTCGCTGCCCTGATGTTACTGGTGATGATGCCAAGGCCAGTGATCTTCAGGGACATCACCACCTAAAAAAACCTTTCCTGTGCTTTGGAAAGAAAAAAGAGAGGAATATCTAGTTGCTTGAGCTTTTTTTTTTTTTTAAGATTTTATTTATTTATTCATGAGAGACAGAGAGAGAGAGAGAGAGAGAGAGAGAGAGGCAGAGATACAGGCAGAGGGAGAAGCAGGCTCCACGCAGGGAGCCTGATGTGGGACTTGATCCCGGGTCTCCAGGATCACGCCCCAGACTGAAGGTGGTGCTAAACCGCTGAACCACCCAGGGATCCCTTGAGCTTTTTGAAGAGGTAGAAATTGAGGAAGAACCTGCTAACTGAGCAAATCCAGGCCATCCATTCCTTACTATATCTTCAGAGAACATATAGTGGCAGCTAATTCTTTTTGGAAATCTGGCACCCCTTATAAATAAACTCTCCTTCAATTAGTTGAAAAGCTATCAACAAGTGTAGGGAAGCCAAGAGAGAAAGCTACTTGTTACTGTTAATTATGTATTAAGGCTAACCTAAGAATGGGTTATTCTTGGTATGAATAACTTCCTGTGAAAGAATCATAGAACTTTAGAATACGAGGGATTTTGAAGATCACCTTTTAATCACAAGGAACAAGGAAAGTGTATTTTTGAAGTGCTAATCCATTTCCTTTATGGTTTTATTAATAAAGGACAGACCTCGCTGCTAGCGAGGGCTCCTCCTCTGTGAGCTGTCACCACGGCCACTGCCCGTTGAGTTGACATAATTCTAGGCCAAAGTAAATACGCTTTAGCCTGTGCCATCGTATTGTGGGTGAATGTGTGGTTAGTGTTGGGCCTTTCAAAATACTGGAAGTAGCTGGTGTTCCCACTGCTCCCTCCGGGGACATCCACAGCCACCTGCAGTCCAGGCACCTAATTTTGTAGACCTCAGGAGTTGAAATCACTTGCCCAGGTCAGAATCATAGGATCTTTGTAGGGTAATGCATTATATGCAGGACAGATAGAGCTTGAGGGAACTGTGGGGCCAACCCCTGATGTCTCTGTAAAAAATCGTGGCCAGAGAGCAATAATACTACATGCCATTTTCATGTTCAATAGAAAGGCCAGCAGAGAACTGGCTCTGCACCTCCGCTGTCTGCTTCGAGCGCCTCTGTATTGACTCGCATGCCCACTGCCCTGAGCAGCTCTCTGCAAAAATTAGTCACAGTCTGTCAGATAGGAACATAGGACAATTAACACCTGCAGTTGTCTGGCCCTAGAACCCTGGCATGTTAGAACCCCCAGGGAAACCTCATTTATAGAGACCTCCCTACCTTTGGAGTGCCAAGCAAAACCCCACAGGGGTAGGCTGGAGTTTGTTCAAGCCAGGATCTACGAAAAAGGAGTTTGCTAAGCAAATGAATTGTATTAACACGGACGCGCTCATGTTGTTTAACCACTTAGCTTTAATATTTGCACGTGTAGTTAAGTGTTTGTTACAAGTAATTCTTATCAGGAGCAGTGAGATTCCTGCTTAGCAATGCTTGGCTGGTTTTTAAAAGTTGTTATGAATTTCGAAGCATTTAGATTGCATTTCTCCACGCATGTTTTAAGATCAGTGGGGAAAGGGCATGCTATAGTGTCTCTCTTGTGTGCGTAGTGCCAGCAAGAGGACCTGGCTCGGAGGGGGCACCCCGTGCTTCCTTGTCAAATGTATAACTGAAGGTGTGAATAAATACAATGACACTGGGATTGTGGTCTAACTGGTTAGAAAAAAGTAATATATTGTGTTTTCCAATGGCAGGTGCTATTGGTACTCTGGCCAAGGTGATTCTTTCGGCTGAGCACTGCCTGGTGCATCTCCGGACACTCAGCATCCTTGACTTCCATCCACTAAAGGGCAGTAGTGCCCACCCCACTGAGATGGACCACCAAGCCCTATTTGCTTCCAGATACCCCCTGGGGGAGCAGTGCAGTCGCTAGTTGGGGACCACCACTTCCCCTGCAAATGCCAAAATAAATTACAGATATTAGAAAATTAAATGTAGAAAAGAGATAATAAAAAAACAAAAACAAAAATAAAAAAATAGGGCAGCACGGGTGGCTTGGCAGTTTAGTGCTGCCTTCAGCCCGGGGTGTGATCCTGGGGACCTGGGATTGAGTCCCACGTCGGGCTCTCTGCATGGAGCCTGCTTCTTCCTCTGCCTGTGTCTCTGCCTCTCTCTCTCTCTCTCTCTGTGTCTCATGAATAAATAAATAAAATCTTTAAAAAAATAAAAAAGCACACAAAAAAATAAAAAAGATAATAAAATAGAAGGAAATATAAGTCAGTCTCTGAGAAAAAGATTAAAAAAATTTAAACTGTTGGGTTCTCTGCAAAATCAGGCTTTCTAATTCTCCCTGGGTCCTCTGCTGTTTTTAACCTCAAACTGCCTGTTAGATTTTCTCATGGGCTGTTCCAGCCCTTTCTCAGTGTTCTCTACCTCTTTACAGGGCACTGAGGCCAACCAGAGTGACTTGTGGTGTCATCTCTCCAAATCTCAGAAGGCCTCAGAATGCCTCCTTCCTTCTTGCTGGAGCCTTGCTGCCCTGGCTTGCTGTTCTTAGGCCACCCCTCCCGTCTCTAGCGTTTTCCATTTTGTCTTCTCTCTTTCCACACTGCATGTAAACCTTCTCAGATATCCCAAAATTCTAAAATAAATCTTTAACATCCACATTCCTGTACCATCATCTACTGGCCTACCTTGGTCCTCACGTTCATGTCTAAACCCCTGCATACATTCTCCTTCGCCTGGTGGAAAGGGCACAGGTCCTGCAATGGGCAGCCCTGGAGCAGAATCTGGCCTGCTCGGCCTCTCCCAGCCTGATGAGTTAAATGGGGATTGTAATGTCCACCATGGAAGGAAAGGTCACCATGAATGCTGGATCTAAAATGCAGGTAGGGGGACGCCCGGGTGGCTCAGTGGTTGAGCATCTGCCTTTGGCTCGGAGCATGATCCTGGGGTCCTGGGTTCGAGTTCCACATCAGGCTCCCCGCAGGGAGCCTGCTTCTCCCTCTGCCTCTTTCTCCGTGTCTCTCATAAATAAATAAAATCTTTAAAAATAATAAAATAGAGCGCAGTTAGGGTCATGTCACACTCCAGCTTAGAATCCTTCAAGAGCTTGCCATTGCCAGTGGGCAAGAATCTCAGCCAATCATACAAGGCCTTGCTTCTTTTGCATGTGTTCGTTTTCTCAGCATTCCCTCCTTCCAGCTTCAGATTTCAATCCCATTCAACTGTTGATGGCACCATCATCATCCCTGTCTGCTTTGCTATTGCCTGTCTGGGTCTTTTCTGATTGGCTGTCTGCATCCAGTTCCCTTCTTCCTCTGCCATGGTTGATTCCTGCTTGTTATTTTGCAGTAAGCCCTCCTTTGGAAGTTTCCTGGAGACCCCACCTCCCAATCTATCACTGTACCCCTACATTATATTACAGGGGTGGTGTCAGGCTCCTCCTGCTACACTGTGAGTGGCCTTAAGGGCAAGGAGGAAGCTGTCTCAGGAGATATCAAGGGGTTAGTGCAGGAATATTTCGTTGGATGAATATCCAGTCTGGGAGGAGATTTGACCCATCAGTTCCAGCTGTGTTAGAAGTTGACAAACATCATGCAAATAGGTGATTTTCTTGAGCACTTTACAGCAGTCATGGTCTAAGTGCTTTTCCCAGGGACACGGTTTGCCGACTGTCTCATTTTCTCATGCCCTATCTAAAACACCAGAGCCACGATTCCAGGTATGCGCGTGGCACAGTTGACTTCCTTTGCTTATGAAAAAGTTTGGACCACAGATAGGTACCCTGTCAGATGTTTTTCCTGAGAATTGTTCATATCCAGTGTAGACGGGGGCGGGGGGCGGGAGTGGCATGCGGTGACCTGGGAAAGCTTGGGTGACTCAGGAGCTGAGACATGTGAGGGGCTCTCTTTCTTGACTCACATGTCACACGCAGTATGTGTTCCAGTGGTGTACTTGGCCACTGGTTTTCTCCTGTGTTCATTCTTTTTAGGAAATACAGGCATTTTTCTCTTTTATGGTTTTTGTCCCTTTCTTGCCTTTTCCATTCCTTATTTACTCACTTTTTTTTTTTTTTTTTTACTCATTTATAAATGAATATTCAACACCTTTCGTGGGCAGGCTCAGGGAAGGCAAATGTGTAAGACACCCTGGGCCCTGCCTCTGTGTATTTGGTCCTTACACTTAAGGGTAGGAGAGGAAATGAGATGTAGGCTAGGAATGTATGCACAAAGAAATAAAACAGTTCCACTCATGATGAATGCTGTGATAGGGAATGAGGGGAGATGACGGAATGTTATTTTATGTAGGGTGATAGGAAGCTCTCTTGCACCACTTGATTTTTTTTTTTTTTTAAAGCCAATCCTGGGACACATGGGTGGCTCAGTGATTGAGCATCTGCCTTCAGCTCAGGGTGTGATCTCAGGTCCGGGGATCCAGTCCCACGTTGGGCTCCCTGTGGGGAGCCTGCTTCTCTCTGTCTGTGCATCTGCCTCTCTCTCTGTGTCTCTAATGTATGAATAAATTTTAAAAAATCTTTTAAAAAACCCAGTCCTTTTGAGGTATAAATACAAATCAGAGGCCATAGAATTCATCCATTTAAAGGGTTTTTTTCAGTGTTTTCAGTATATATATATAAATATATATATATATATTACTATATTATTTTCTGTAAATTGTGGATAC
This sequence comes from Vulpes vulpes, assembly GCF_048418805.1. Taxonomy (NCBI): domain Eukaryota; kingdom Metazoa; phylum Chordata; class Mammalia; order Carnivora; family Canidae; genus Vulpes; species Vulpes vulpes. The sequence continues at coordinate 108,792,910 of NC_132781.1, read as the reverse complement.
ATATATAGATCTCAAAGTTGGCCATTTTAACCAATTTTAAGTGTACAATTCAGTGGCATTAATTACATTCACAATGTCCTGCAACCATCACGGCTGTTTCCAAAACTTTTTCGTCATCTCAGACAGAAACTAACTATAAAGCAGTAACTCCCCCAAACCCCCTCCTCCCCACCAAGCTCTCATCTGCTTAATGCCTCAAGGAATTTGCCTATTCAGTGTACTTCCCGTTAGTGGACGCAGACAGCATTTGTCCTTTTGTGTCTGACTTATTTCACTCAGCATGATGTCATTGAGTTTCATCCATGTGGTAGCAGGTGTCAGAACTTTTCCTTCTTATGGCTTCATCATATTCTTTTGTAAGTATATATACCACATTTCTTTTTATTTTCTACGTTTCATTTACCCGTGTCCTTTGAAATCTTGATGCATGCTTTGTATTTTCTTAGGGCTTCCCCAGAATTCTCAACAGATTAATTTGCCTGCCATCTGGCTGGTAAATATTTCATGATTGCTTTGACTAACAATTTCCAACAGGGTGATGGTAGTGACAAGTCAGAAATGCCATTTCCTGGTGTGCATGTATGTAACTATGTGCTTTTTTTTTTTTTAAGCTATGGCATTTTCTTGAATGTGTGTATTTCTGGGTCCCTCATAAGTGAGGTCATCCAGTTAATAAACCTGTCTGGGGAAGATAATATGAGGGGTCAGGGTGGCATTGCAAGGCCTTGGAATAATTCACCCTCCTCCTTGCTCCAGAGGTATTTAAAAGAAAAGCCAGTTCTTGTGAAGCTTAATATCATCCCAATTTACTCTTGCAGTCTGCTCCAAACAGATTTATATCTGTCTCCTTATAATAAATGTGTCTCGTGGGGCTGAAGAAACACAGGGACAAAATGTACTTCTTTGGTGGGCTGCTCCCCAGGGAAAGTGAATTGATAAATTTTTTTGTCGTTGGTTTCACAAATCAAAGGAGGACACATCCAGTACTGTAAGGCAGTGGGGCAAATATATAATGTGTTTGATGACAGACATTAGTTCTCTCCGACTGGAGCGGCACACATTTAATGGGTGGCCTGAGGTAAAGTGATTCTAGACCTCGGGACCGCCTGGTGTCTAGGCCTTTGCTGAATCTCAGTTTCACCTTGGAAGATATTCCTCCCTCTGCCCTTTGGTATAGACTGTTTTTAACCCATTTTGCAGATCTCCTCCATGCTTTTGAGCTTTCCTCATGGGCTCTCCTGACACTATCTCACTGAGCACTGACTCATGGAGTATTTATTTGGGCCAGTCTGGGTGCTGAGTAACCATCTCTGGGACAGGATAACCTCGGCTAGCCCTCTGTGTCTTGTTTTCTTATTCCCTGGGCATACCTAAGCCTTGACTTACACACTGCAGGCTTCTGAGTAGGGAAATATTGTAAATGCATTCTAATTTGTAGTGGTAGTCTAACCCGGCCTCTTATGCTCATTGTTGACAATAGCTACCAAGGCAGGAATCAACATAATGATTCCAAAACAAAGGCTGGAAGGTCTGCTGGTGTCTTTTGATCCGTCTTGTTTGAGGTTTGAGTCCATCAGAGTGGCTGGCATCTCCGGTGACATTTGTTGAGAGAAGCAAAGTAGGAGACCGAGCCCAGGGGAGTAATAATACAGATATGTTCCTTCCCACCTGTTTACAACACGACATGTTGTAAATGATCCTCATCTCCTGTTATTTCCTGGGGCTTCACCTGTGGGATGAACTTGTGGCACCAGTGGCTCTGGATGCGATGACCAGAGGGGAAGCAGGCTGCTCCCCTCCCCCATTCCTGAGCTTACTCTGACGCTGACACCTAACACATTCTCTGCTCCTTTTCACAGCCACTAAAGAAAGAAAAGTCAAATGGTGTCTATTAAAAATGAAACCAATCGTAAGCTATAGCAGATGCCTGGGTTGAGTGTAACAGAAACAGGCCAGGGTAAAGTGGGGGTGTTCAGTACTAAATTTTCCAGGCTTTTTTTTTTTTTTAAATCTTTCCCATAGATGAATCACTTGCTCATCTGTATTTGCCCCCCCTGGGTTCTTTCTGTCCCTGGAAAGCATTCATGAACGCACGAACATCTTCTCACTGTCCTTTTCTACTTGACTCACATTGGGTCCTTGTCCACTCTGGGTCGTGTTGCAGGGTGGTGGGTTCTGTCCACAGTGGAGTGACACACAGCCCCTGTACCCCGCTTGCAGCTTCTTTCGTGGGAGTCGGGACCCTTCTCCTCTCTGAGGGACCTTGTGGTCTCGCTGCTCCAGAGCAATACCCATATCTCTTGACAGGGGAGAGGTTTGTTCAGAGCTTTGGGAGAAGTGGCCCACCTGTTTGGCAGAGGGGAGGGCTGGCCTTGCTGGGGTGCAAGGGGACCCAAAGAAAGGAAGGAAGCACGTGATGGTCCCAGGGATCCATGGCAGGTCACCCGGGTGTGCCCAGGTTGCGCTGGAGACCTTCTGGGGACCTGCCAGAGACCTCTGTGGTGTTCTGTGTGTGCCATATATCATGACAACACTCTTAGCCCACTTGGGAAGTGATGAATTTGGGGATTGTACCGTGGTAAGCAGTCTTCTTGTGCTGGCTCGCAAGGGAAAGAAGGGAAGTTCGCTACTTTAAAAACAACAAAAAACTGTCAAGAGCAATGATGATGAGATGGATGCTCAAGGCGGCTCATTTGCCCTTGGCCAAGCCTCTGGATTCATATCTGCCAAATGGGATGTTGGTATCTGTCACTACAACAGCTTCACAGGGTGGCTGGGTCGTTCAAAATAAAAGTGAAATCATGAATTTGAATGTTATCCTAACTTGTTATGTGGTGTAAGTGTCATATGAAGTTAGTGCTGGTGATGATGATGGTGACAATGATGAGTCAGTCCGGAAGGCCACGGCGCCATGTGTTTGAGGAAGTTGCTGGTCATTTGCTGATTTTTTTTTTTAAGATTTTATTTATTTTTTCATGAGACACACAGAGAGAGAGAGAGGCAGAGACATAGGCAGAGGAAGAAGCAGGCTCTCTGCAGGGAGCCTGATGTGGGACTCAATCCCAGGACCCTGGGATCATGCCCTGAGCCAAAGGCACGCGCTCAACCACTGAGCCACCCAGGTGCCCCCATTTGCTGATGTTTTGGATCTCTGCATGTGGGGTGGATATTTCAGATATTCTGTTCAATTGTCATACCATGTATTTCAGATCAAAATTGTGCCATTGTTTGCTTGGAAAAAAAAATACTGTTTTCAGAGTTTGGAGATGAGAAACCCAGGTCTGCCAGCCTTGAATCAGGTTCCTTGGACTTCCTTCCCAGTTCTGAAATGCATATGCTTTGGATTATACCAGTGGTCTTTAAACTTTAGCAGGCACCAGGATCACCAGGAGGGCTTGTTAGATTCTAGGCTTTACCCTAGAGTTGCTTGGAGTTAGAGAATTTGCATTTCTGACAAGTTCCCAGATGATGCCACTGCTGTTGGTCCGAGGCCCACACTTAGAGAACCACTGCTCTGTACCACATGGACCACTTTGTCTCAACACTGGCTCATGACAAAGTTTTCCCTGGTGCACAAGAAAAGGAGGGAAAAAATGCACCGGGTTTTCAGAAATCCAGAGGCATCAAGTGGAAAAGATAAGCCTCCTTTTCCTTGAAATCTTATTTTTCTGTTTTCTGATGTTTAATATCCTGCCTTTCATGATATGATGGGTACTGTGTGGGTAGTTTGGATGTACGTACCTTAGTGGAAATTCACAGCTGGTGACTCTAATGCTGTTCCTTGATTTTTGGGCTCTCTGAAAGCCAAAAGTCTGAGGACCATTTGCTTCAACATGGATAGAACTGGAGGGTATTATGCTGAGTGAAGTAAGTCAATCAGAGAAGGACAAACATTATATGGTTTCATTCATTCAGGGAATATAAAAAGTAGTGAAAGGGATTAAAGGGGAAAGGAGAGAAAATGAGTGGGAAATATCAGAGAGGGTGACAGCACATGGGAGACTCCTGACTCTGGGAAACGAACAAGGGGTAGCGGAAGGGGAGGTGGGTGGGGGGATGGGGTGACTGGGTAACGGGCACTGAGGGGGGCAGTTGACAGGGTGAGCACTGGGTGTTATGCTCTATGTTGGCAAATCGAACTCCAATAAAAAATATACAAAAAAAAAAAAAAACCAAAGGAGCAAGTACCATATTACAGTTTTCAAGATTAGGCCCTATGCAGAGTATTGGATTCAGGTCTGGGCAGCATATTTAAAATCTGTCTTTTTTTTTTAATAATAAATTTATTTTTTATTGGTGTTCAATTTGCCAACATACAGAATAACACCCAGGGCTCATCCCGTCAAGTGCCCCCCCCAGTGCCCGTCACCCATTCACCCCCACCCCCCACCCTCTAAAATCTGTTTTATGCATCCTGATTGATGAAGTATCTGAAAACTTTGATATTAAGAAAAAGAAGAAGAAAAGAAAAAAATAAGTAGAAAGAAGAAGGAAAAAGATTTGAAAGAACTGAAGACATTTACTGTGGGGGAAAAAAAGGACTTTAGAAGAAAATATTGCCTTCCTTCATTGCCTAGGAGATAGTGACGTTTTTGTGATATATGTGTGTGTGTGCCTGATTCCCTAGGAATGATAAATGAATGGTTGGAATTATAAGGGGCTGTTTTAGGTTAATTTGTGTAAATATTTTCAAAACAATAAGGTGTGAAAATGTACTCCGTAACACTAAAGGAAAATACTGTGTCCTGAGCATGGAGGAAACAGAATTATTCTGATATAAGTGATATATTAGAACTTAAATCACTGATAATCTCTATTGTTAGCTTTCAAAACATTTATTTTTGTGTTTATGTAGACAGTGATCATTGTATTACATTTCTTTTTTTTTTTTTTTTACATTTTCTCATCCATAGAATTGGACCTGTATGCCCACTTTTCATTAAAATAGAACAGTGTTGAACTATTTATACATAGCCAAAATTACATTGTGAGTACTAGAAAGAAATTAACTCAAAAGATTCTAAAATGCACTCAGTTTTTTTCTGTAAATCCAAAATTAAAAATTGTTTACTAATCTAAAATTCGTTAAGAAATTGCTACATATACTTGTCATTATTAAGTAAAATTTATTTCCCAGCCTATTAAAATAATGTGGCAAAATAAAAACAACAACAACAACAACAAAAAAAACCCAGAAGTCTGAGGACCATCATCTAATAAATGTGTGGTTTATTTCCTTAATTGGAAAGTTATCTGCTTTTACACAGGAGGTAGGATAACGGAGCAGGTGAAGTAAGAGACACTGTTTCTTTGGCCAAGTCTTCAACTGTGTTATTTTCTGATGATAATAAATGTGGTAAACTTTATCTGTTTTGCAAAAACTCTGGAAGCAAGCTCACTGTACAAAGAAGACAGCAGCCTGTGTACAGTTGTGACATGTTTTATCTGAAATCATCTCTTTCCCTCTGTGGTTTCAGAAATGGCTGGAGAGAGTGACAGCTACACGGATCCTGGCTAGAGTTTTTTTTTTTTTTTTCTTTTAATCTGGTATTTTATCTATTGTGCCTCATTGTCTCATAGTTGGTGGGAGATGTTAAATTTTGTACAAACAGCTTGCATTAAAAAAAAATGGATAGCTTTCTTAAGCCTCACTGTTTGAAAAAAATCTAACACTGATGCCCACTTGTAGACCTCTTTCTGGATGTGTTTTGATGAGCTCTCACCATTATTTTTGGAGTATTTTAGGCAAAGTGTGGAAGACAACTTAGCAACCTTCCCCCGTTAATTTGAATTTGGTCACAGTATCCCAGCATTTTGTGTCAATTGGTTGGATGCTTGATTACCTTCATTCTCTACTTGGCTTTGCCTGTGTAGATATACACTTAGTTGAGGCTTATCAGATCTTGCTTGATGGCCAAATTCTGTTCTCATTCAGGAGGTAAATTAGGGAGAATCAGTATATTTTTTTGTGCTCAAAATATTCCCCTAAACATTCATTTTGGATTTCTATTGGAAAAAGAAATCTAGTTGACTCTCTTTGATTTTTCCCTTGTAAATCTGTCTTGTTTCCCTGTTGGATCATATTACCTTCCCAGTTTATCGATATTTCCTCCGTCATGCTTATCCGTCTCATGATAACCTGAGGACCTCCTTCCTTAGCTTATTAACTTCTCTTTTCTTGAAGAATCATGCTGCATGCTGCTCAAGCTTCTCTGGTCTGTTAATATCATTTGCAATATGTGTGATTTTTCCTTTCAAAAATAAAGTTACTTACTAAGTCAGCCAGTCACTTATTTTAGTATCCAGAGTGTATGTTAGTGATACACATTTATTCTGTATTGAGTTTTTCTAAAAAATATTTCTTCTGAGCATTACTGTGACTGCTTATCAAGGTCTGATGGACTTCTGCACATTTTGCTTCATTATTCTAAACTCAGTGCTGAGAAACAACCTCCTTGTTTGAGCAGACTGAAGTCATGGTTATTTTGTCTTCTTTGAAAAAGATAGGCATTTGACTGCGGGACAAAAGCATTTATTAATATATGATTGTGGCTATTCTTGTGCCAAGAGTGGTGCAGTAGAGCAGAATAAAAGACAGTTTTACAATTCAGCTTTAAAATTATTTGTTGGTCTTTAGTGTCTTCGTAGTTTCTTCCTTAGGAAATATTTTGTATTTCCTTTGAAATTTCCTATTTTCTTTGAAAAAAAGAAAGTCAGTATTAAACATATTAACGGAGAGGTCTCTGCAAATGTCATTTAAAATTGAAACATTTAGTTTGGATTTAACTTTTTATGGAATTATTCATGTAATGCCATTTACATTTGCTGAGATTTTGTATTATTAATAGAATAGACAAATCAGCAGTTTGCGGTGTATGTAAGACTTTGCTTGTTTTTCCTGTCTTGATTGCTGGTTGCACATAAAATTCAGAGAAGGAAAAATTATGTAGCACAGAGAGGAAGGGTGTTGGTAGAATGACTCAAGGCTGCCAAGTCCTGTTTCTCCTTCTGCTACAGCCCCCTGGCTGGAGGGCTTCGTTTTGGATGGGGTTTGATAATCCCAGCCCAGGACTCCCAGTGGCCCTGCCAGTAATCCCAAAACTGTGCGCTGGGGAGATGGTAAATGTGGGAATGCTTCACGTGCTGGCAGGAGTTGCTCTGAGGCAGGGATTTCTCTGGGCACCCGAGGGGGAGGTTCTGACTAGAACTTGGTGGTGGAAAGAGCTAGAAACCATGGCCACAGTCAGTGTCATGGTTTTTCCAGGGTGAGTGGGATTCTCCCTGCCCGTGCGCTCTGCTGCCCTTGAGGTCCTGTTCCTTCCTTGCTGTTCCCTCTTTATTCCTCCAGGCTCCCAGCTTTCCAGCCATGTTCTACCAGAAATGGGCCTCATCATGGGGGTGCCCATGTGGTCTGCCTGGCGGGCCCCCCTAAGGTCCTTCCAGCATGGAGATGCTGAGCCCCTGGACTTCAGTGTGACTGTGACCTTGTTGGGGCTCCATAGCCACACTGCTGGGGCGTGGGTCCTAGTTCAGTTGCATGATGTTGGCTGGGTGCTTAAGCTCTTGAAGCTTCTGTTTGCTCATCTGTGCAATGGGGGTAGTTAGGGCGCTTGTCTCGCAGGACAGCCCATGGAAAGAGCCTATGAGCCCAGAGCTGGCCTAGAATAAGTTTTCAAAACGTAGTAGCTATTATTATCGCCCAAACAGGATGATGGACCATGACCTTGTGAATTTTTTCCCATTCTGTGTGTATGTGTGTGTATGTGTGTGTGGGAGGGAAAGACAAAGACAGGGACAATAGCATAGCCACTCTGTGGACTGTGGGGGATATTTCAGTGTCATCCCTTTGAAGAGAGCCAGGAATTTGCGAGTGCCACCATGCCAGAGAAAACAGGTTCCAGAGAAGGAAAACAGAGGTGGGATCTCTCGCAGAGCAGGAGGTGGCCACAAGTTATTTAGGGTGGCATCCAGCCAGGGGGATTGCTCAGAAGGTGGCCCTGGGGCCCAGGCTGGGGCGGAGGAAGCATTGGCTGGGGTTTGGGGGAAGGGGCGTGGGGGCAGTTGGCCTGGGAACCCAGGTTAAGCCACAGTGAAGTGCAAACCTTCTGGGGTTTCCTCTGCCTCATGGGTCCTGCAGAAATGAGGCCTGGGCAGGCCCACCATGGGCTACTCCTGGTGAGCATGAGACAGAGTTGCCCAGAGATCTCTGACGTAGGGGCCTCACTCCAACACTAACCAAATGATCACTGGGCTTCTGTGTTTTCTTTCAAAGAAACTTCTTCCAGCCAACTGAGCACTCCATGCTAACTGGCACATAGCAAGATGAGCACAAATTACCGAGCATCCCCAGGGTGTCCAAAGCAATGTTTAAACCAGTCCCTGCCTGCAGAGAGCTGTTAGTGTAGTGGGTCAAGGGAGGTAGAGATAGGTCATCAAAAGAAACCTGTGGTTACAATACTGGGGCGCCATATGGAGGATAAAACATTGGCCAGCTGTTGACAGATTAGAGACGCAGATGAGCCCACTTTAGCAGTAGAGAAGGACTTGCTTTCTTACTGATTCCTCCTAAATTATTATTATTATTATGCTCATTAAATTGCATTTATCTATGTTGCTATCACATTTACTATATAACTTTCAACCTGAATTTTTTTATTCCAATATTACATCTGGAAAAATGTATCATGAATTATATGGTTGTTTGCAAATAGGCTTTTCAGTGACTTTTTAATATCTCCTTGTCTGGCTATGTCCTATTTTATTTATCCAGTCTCCTGTTGTTCAACATTTGGCTTATTTCCTTTTTTTTTTTTTTTTTTTTACTGTTATAAATAACATGCAGGGAACATCCTGTCCATACATTTCTCTGCACAATCCTGATTATATTCTTTTTTTATCTCCTGGTTTTGATATAATTTTTTTTTCAGTGTTCACTTTGGCAGCACATATACTAACATCGATATTTTTTTTCAGCTTTATTGATGACAGATAAAGTGGGAAGATATTTAAAATGCATATTGTGATGATTCAGTGTGTGTGTACATTGTGAAAAGCTTCTGCCATCCAGTTAATTATCACATCTATCGCGTTTATATTTTTGTGTGTGTGTGAGAACATTTAAGTTTTATTCTCTCAGAAAACTTCAGTGATACAATACAGAGTTATCTACTATAGTCACGATGTTATACATTAGATCTTCAGATCTTATCATTCTTGTACCTGAAGTCTGTACTCTTTTATGAATTCACTCTCTTTCTCTCATTCTCCAGCCCCTGGCAAACATCTTTCTACTCTCTGTATCTATGAGATTGACTTTTTTTTTTTTTAAGATTCCACATACAAGTGATTCCATGTAGTATTTGTCTTCCTCTGTCTCTCTTATTTCCCGTAGCATAATGCCCTGACGGTCCATCTGTGCTTTCATAAATGGCAGGATTTCCTTTTTTCTCATGGCTGAATAATATTCCATTGAATGTACATACCCTGCATCTTATTTATCTCTTCATCCATTGACAGACACGTAGGTTGTTTCTCTATCTTGGCCATTGTGAATCCTGCTGCTATGAACATGGGTCTTGAAACAGATTATGAGAAAGGAAATTAAATATCTTTATTTTAAGGGCTTATGTGATGTCATCAAAGCTCTTAGAAAGATCTTTACTAATTTATACTCCTACTACTATTACTAATGAGCATGTCCATCATACCACATCCTTGAGAGTGATTACCACTGATTTTTATTTTTTGCTAATTTGAAAGTCCAAAATGAAACCTTTTAGGAAACTAATCAAGGTATTATAAGAAAACACTTGATGTTCAGTAGAGTGAAGATCCAAATTACTGCATTTGCCAGGAGTTTCAGACCTGTGTTTGGGTAGAAGATGGGGGGGCGGTGATAGTCTGTCTTTGCTGAGAGATATCCACAGGTTTACTATAGATGGAGGACGTGAACTGAGGTTGGGATGTGGTTAACGCATTGCTCATATGAGACTTTAGTTTTTTTTTTTTAAGATTTTATTTATTCATGAGACACAGAGAGACAGGCAGAGACACAGGCATAGAGGGAGAAGCAGCCTCCATGCAGGGAGCCCGATGTGGGAATCAATCCTGGGACTCCAGGATCACGTCCTGGGCCAAAGGCAGGCACTAAACCGCTGAGCCACCCAGGGATCCCCATATGAGATTTTAGAACACTTGCCTGATGCTTTTTTGCTTGACTTTTGTGAGTAAATGAACTTGTGTCTCTTTTTGATGTAAAATCAAGAAAAGTCCCTGAGAAGTCATGCATCTCCATTTCAGACCTCATCTCAAATAAATGGAAATCCATCCTACTTTTTAAAACCCTGGGGATGGGAGATCTCATAAGCATTATGATTTTTCATATATTTTCTTCAGAAGTTGGCAGACATAATCTCATCAATCTCTACCCTTCCATATGCCCTCCACTTCAAAAACAAAAAATTAGGCAAAATTAAGAAAATTCAGCCAGTGAGGTGAGATTGCTAGCTTGGAACTGAAGGTTCCAAGAATAGAACTGGATTATTTCGACACCCACTGGCTTTGGGCAGGAACATTTTCCAAGTTACCATGAAAAATGGGAAAATCCAGTAGATAACCAAAGCCAAGTCCTGTTTCTTGACTTTTCCACAGGCTTTATTAACAACACACAGGGCACACATTAGAAATGAGTCAGACCCATGGTTTTCCTAGGGCATAAAGCACTGAGCACAAATAACTAGCTCCCCATTGGGCCTCAGTGGATTCTGAATGAAGCCAGAAAGTGATTCAGCCTTAGATCAAAAGAAAAAACACACACACAGACAACCAAAAAGCAAAAGAGTTCCCATTATTTCGAAGTTGCAAAAAAAAACTAATATTGGAAAAACTCATTTTACAGCTTCTTAGGATTTCATTTTGTATATTGGGTTTTTACGTAAGATTTCCATCACAGCTCATCACAGCTATTCATCTGGAGCGTGACTCTGGATGGAACCTACTTTCATAATGACTTCAATAACTAATTGAAGTTTAAAAAGTTTTTAGTAAGTGATAAAGAATTGGATATAATAGTTTTGTCCAGGTTTTGTGAAAAGATCGAATCTGTGCAACTTTTAAAAACATGGCGCTTTTGTGATAAAGTGGATGCATGATATAATAATGCTTTCATTATTTTACATTGATGGACCATTTCTAATGAATGAACATGTGTAATTATGATTATTATATTTTTAAGATTTTAATTTTTTTAAAGTAATTTCTGCACCCAGCATGGGGCTCGAACTAATGGGGACCCAGCAGGGTCAAGATTCACATGCTCTACTGACCAGCTAGGTACCCCTAATCATTTTTATTATTTTATAAATTATAATATTTGTTTTTATAATTCCAACAAGGCCTTATTGGTAATGGATTTTCTGGATTAAGAAGATTTTCAGGTAACTTAGGCTCGCTCATTTAACCCTTTTTGGTGGAAATCTTAGTCAAATATATTCCTTTTTGAGTCTGCCTAGAAGAATGCACTATTCCAGACTCCTTGCAGTTTCTGGTTATTCTAAGAGCCTCTCTCTTGCAAAGGGCCATTGTGTAATCTAGGAAGACTGAAGATTTCAGGAGAAAACCAAGTGCATTACAGCAGCACTATTACCACCAATGCCTGCCTGAGAGTAATCCGGCTTTTATAAAATAAAGTGTCAGATGTAATTTTTTCCATTCCCAGAGGGCCGTCATCTTTCCTCTGGGCTCTTCTGGGCTCACGTTGGTATCTGGGAGCAACTGAGGAGTCCAGTGCTCTGGCCATCAGACAAGGAGGAGGGTGGAAGTGTGCAGACGGGCTCCTGCATCACTTATAGGGTCTGTTCCATCTAAAAGACATATGCATGTTGCTTTTCTTTACGCCTGAAGAAGCCCTGCTTGCCAGTTTGATCTGCCCACTGGGTCCTTGCAGAGTTTATAATACTCTGTCCAGTTTTCCACCTCTTAGGAGGCAGGAGGTCCTGAAAACGAGATCATGGTTTCCAGTGAATCCAAGCCCGGCCACTGGCCTCTCTGGGTAAGGAATTCCAAGACCAGGCAAGTAGAGGCTCCAGGTGTTTGGGCCTGCTGTCTTTCCCACTTACACATTCAAGTGTAGGAAGAACCTTTGCTCAAGTGTGAATCGGCCTGGGCTTTGCTCTGTGAGCTTAGCAAGAGGAATGAAATTCTCTTAATAAAGCACCTTTGCTTATGTGACTCATCCTGAGGGTCAGAGCTTTGTGGGCAGAGCTTTTCATCAAGATCAGGGGAGCTTACAAACCCGTGTGTCCTCCAGCCAACAGAATCACCAAGTATAACCAGTACAAGCCATTGACTTGTGCCTTGTGTCACTGGCCATGGTTTGGGCAGAGCCAACTTTGCCTGGATTCTGTTTGAATAGTTCCAATTATGCCCTTGTGGGGTTTTTTTTTTTTAATGCCTTTGAAGCCAGGCATTCAGGAATGATTTTTCCCTTTATATTTGGTGGTTACACCAATATGAAAATTCTCTCCTTGGTTCAAGCACTCACAGACACTGAAGGGCGAATAAATCTGTTGGTGATCAATCTTTCAGTAAGGATTTTAGTTGTGTTTAACAAGAGGGACAGAGTGTTTCCTTTCTCTGGTTCCTCTTGATTTTCAGCGTCTGTTGGTAATGGGATAATTACACAATGATCAAAAAATAACTCACCAGCTCTGATGAGCAGGTGCTCATGTCCACGAGCATTACTGCATAATAACAGGTATTACGAGAGGACGCAGCTCCGTGGATGTGAATAGCTGTGTATTTCAAGCTCCAGCATGCCATTGGAACGCCCAACCAAAATGGAAGGGAAGCTAGGAAATTTAAAAAAAAAAGACTTAACAGGTACATGGAAAACAGGGTTATGTTGTTCCAGTCTGAACTCTCTTTAGGAAATGTGTATATATGTAAGGATTTTTGTTTGTAAAAATTTACGCAGTATTCTCTATTTCTTTTGAGGGAGTGTTCCTTATGTAATGGAGCTTGGGCTTAGATCCAGTAGGGAAGGATGATTTCGTGGAACAGAGCAACGGAGGAAAGAGGGATTTCTGTCCCTTCCCTGTACTTCCAGGCACTTGAGAGACAGTTTCGTCTTGTACTACCCATGCACTTCATCTAATATTATGAGTGACCACTTAATTGTATTAAAAAGAAAGGCCCTGAAATTTTTACCTGTGACAGATTCTGTTACCTCTGACCACTGAGGGAGAGAGGCTCTGGAATTCCCTCTGTTTGTCTGAAGGTGTCAGTGATGGAAATTTAGTCTTCCTCTCGCCAGTCAGATTGAAGCCAGCTTGAAACGATTGCTTGAATGTCCCAGATTTGGATCTAAGGGACATTTCCCTTCAGGTTTGTTCATATAGCCATGAATGTTTTATCCTAATTTGGTGGTTTTAGGGGTTGGCTTCTGTGGAACTGAAATCACGAAAAAGATTCTGAATGGTGTGTATTTGAATTTAGAGGGACCTTTTGCCGTGACATTATGTCTGTTATGACATTCGTGTCTCAGTAGTCAGTACTTCCTTTTTTTCTTTTTTTTAAGATTTTTAATTTATTTATTCATGAGAGATACAGGGAGAGAGGCAGAGACACAGGCAGAGGGAGAAGCAGGCTCCCTGTGGGGAGCCCAATGTGGGACTCGATCCCAGGACTCCGGGATCATGCCCTGAGCCGAAGGCAGACACTCCACCACTGAGCCACCCAGCTGCCCCTAGTCAGTGCTTCCTGTTCAAAATCTTGCTGCCTTATTAGTGCCAATCAGATGACACCCTCTAAGGCCAAATGTCTTGTCAGATTTACTTCTTCATCCCTTCACTTCTGCACTCACTGCAGCCTGTATCCCCCAGTCTTCCATGAGGACTTCTCAAGGTCACTGCCACCTGCTCCAGGGCCATTTGCATTGTCATGCATATGCTGCTAACTAAGTCTGAGTACTGGTCCCGTCCCCCGCCCCCCCCCCCAGTCTCCTTCCCGAGCCCCTGCCCCTCTATCCAGTGGCTCCCTGAGCCCCTGCCCCTCTATCCAGTGGCTCCCTGGATGTTCCTAAATGATGCGGCCTGGCATGGCTCAAGTGTACTCTCCCTCCATCCCACTGCTCTCCCCCATGGGCTCCTCCATCTCCCATTTCCCAAGGGCCGACGTCCTCCACCTGCCCCCTCCGCCAAGGCATCTGATTCAGATTTGGGCTCCCTCCTCCACCTCTCATATGTCCTCCCAGCCCCCATTTCCAGCCACTGCCCTGCATCATCTATTTCATTGTCAACCTCTTGAATTTCTCTGCGAACCATGACCCTTCCACCCGCCCCCTTCCCAAATGCAGGGAGCCCTTGTCTCTTTCCTGAACTTCTCCAGTAACATCTTCACTGCTCACTCTCTTGTTCTTCAGTCTTGGCTCCTCTCCAGCTTATTGTCCATGGAGGACCCAGAGTGACTTTCCGATGGTGTTACTCCTCTACTCTGGCCCATCAGGGACTTCCCATTGCCCACGAAGTGATATAAGCATAGTGACCGTGGTCTGCTGTGTCTCTTTTCCTAGGGCAAGTATGTCTCTCTTCATGTCCCCAGTTTGGATGATAAACCGTAGGGGCTCCTGACTTATAAGGACTTTCGAGGGGTGCCATGCATCTCCTGCACCTCACCTCTGCCCTCTGGTCACATTCTGCATCAGCTGTATGGGATGTTTCCTCTCCTCCCTCCAGCCTGTACACACGTGGGGCCATCTGCCTGGAGCCTGACCCTCTGCCTCCTCTCTCAGCTGGCCCCTGCACTTCTCCTGGGTTCTGCTTAGATTGCATTTCTTCCAGGAAACCTCCGTGTAATCTCCTCCTCACTAGACAGGATGTCCCCTCCTGTGGGCTCCCCAAGCTCCTGTACTTGGTTAGCTCTGGCGCTGCCTCTGGCCTTGTGTTTAATTGCATATGCTTCCTCCTTTCCTCAGCTAGATGCTCATCTCCTTCAGGGGCAAGGGCTGTGTGATGGTCACTGCTCTCTAAGGTTTGCTCAGTGCCCACCAAGTAGCAAAAAGTAGTGATCGATATTGTTTAACTGGGGAATAAAAGGTTAAGATTAAAGTAGGATTCCTCCCAACTGAGAAACTGTATCAGTTATCCCAACTCTTAGGTCCAAGAGGAACCCTTTAAACCCCAGCCCTGGGAACCGTTTCGATTGTGTTGCTGGAAACACTGGGAAGAGAGATCCAAAGATTCTCACCCTGCTGTTGAATAATTCAGGCCCGTGGTGATGGTGTGGGAGAACAGAGCATGCCAGGTGTATGTCACCTCTTCAGCTACGTTAGCTGATCCTGGTATTATTTTACAATTTCCTCTGTAGCGCACCGCTCGTGATAAGCTGTTATTTTGAGCACTACAGTGATTCCTCTTTAATGAGACATTTGTGAGCTTTGGAATAGTTGGGCCAGATATGGAGTCATCCCACTGATACTAGGAACACACCTTCCATTGTTTGCTGGGCTCCAGAGGGTTCTCAGGACCACTGGGCACCCCTGGTGTTTTAGATGGTGTCCCAGCAGGAAAGGGAGCTCATTCCAGATGGTTCTGGTGAAGAGAATTTACTAGAGGGGCTAATGGCAGAAGTATAGGCAGGGTGAAGGAAGTCAGTGATAGCTGTTTGGGTGCCCAGAGCTTGTGCTGCTCCTGGGCACCAACCCAGGGAGCCATGGAGAATGGTGCCAGAGTGAATGGCTTGGGGACACAGCCATTGCTGGAACCCTGGACCAAGGCCTGGAGGGGATAGAGAGGAAATACCCTGATCTCTCTCCTCTTGGCCTCTCTGTCCTTCTGATGTGTACCCCCCTGGCCAACCCAAAGCCAGAGGGCCTGGGTGATACCATCAGCAGGTTGGCCTCTGGGACACAGAGCAGGACACAGGGTGGACAATAGACCCAAGAGGGCAGGGAATAACCAGTGGTCCTGGAGGCTGAAGCTGTTGCCCTTCTTTTGGTTTCATCCATTTTACTCCATGGGGAATGCCACAGGGCTGGAAATACTCTTCTAGCTTTATGGAGCTTATCCTTCCTTGACAGACAAGTGCTGGATCAGGCGTGACCTGCTGCAGGTACACACCTATTAAAGACGCAAGCCTCCTAGTTCCCTCTCATCAGGGTTTCTTTCTTTATCCCATTTTCAAAATCCTGCCTGGTGTCATTCCTCAGGGTGTCTACTTCCCTCCATGTCTACCTTCGCCCTAGACGGAGGCACCATCTCCCTCTCCTGGCAGATGAAGTGGTTTCCAGTGGCTTCCTCCCTCTTGTTTTGTCCCTCCTCAGTTTGGCCCCTCTCTGGGAGCCAGAGCAATCCTGAGAAAGGGCAGGCAGATCCAGGCGCCCTGTGCCAACATCACCTTCCCGCCGCAGCCAAGTGCACCCCAGGCTCCTTACCTGGGCTGAGAGGCCAGACTGGGGGGCTCTGTGTGCCTCTCACTCCCCTGCAGGCACCCTGCATCACTGCCCCTTTAGCCGCACTGGCATCCCTGAGCTCCCCAGCTCTCCAGGCCTTTCTCACCTTGCCCTGTGCCCGTGCTCCCCCTTAGCTGCCTCTACCTCCCCACCTTCTTCCTCTGCCGGGCCGGCTTCTTCTCATGCTTCACCTACCAGTTTATATGTTACCCCTCAGGGCCTTCTCTCCTGACTCCTGAAGGTCAAAATGGTCCTTTCCTGCCCCCTCGTCTCTCCTGTAACACCTGTGACCCCGCTCGCCCATCTCGATGTGCCTGCGCTTGGGACAGGAGCTGGTACACGTTGGCACCAGTTCGGATCTGAGGAAGGTGTGTGTGGGAGATCTGGGCAGAGGATGCACCTGCAGCCACACTCCTCCTGAGGCTTCACTTCTGGGGAGTCCCTGGGCTGTGTAGGTACGAATGCTTCCATGAATTTAATTTGCTGGTTTAGGATCTTGTGGGCCACAGGACAGAGAGAAGGGAGCCCGTAGAAGTAAAGGCCACCCCCTTCATCCCCCAAGTGTGGGTGTCTTTTAGGTGGTGGCCCTGGGTCAACCACCCATCTATTTTGTCTCCCACATTCTACCCAGCTGGCTTTCTCCTCCTGTTTTTTCAGCCTCTTTCTGACCTTCTGGCCTCATTTTCATTGCCATACATAATGATGAAGACCCACATATGCCCCCCGCCCCGTCTCTCTCGCTGCTCTCTGGGACAGAAGTCAGCAGCCAGGATAGTCATTGAAAACCCTTATCACTTCAGATCCGCTCTTTGGGAATTTGCAAGTGCTTGGATGGATAAGCTGATGTTGACCTCTGTACCCGCCACAAAAGAGGCTTTGCTCAGTGGAGCAATAGAAGCAATAGAAGCACCTGTGGGGAGCCCTCCTCTCTGAGAGAAGGAAGCATCTTGGGACACTTACCCCATTAGTGGGTGATTAATGCCAGGGCTGCAGCTCTGAGCTCTTGCTTCTCACAAGGGTGAAAGGGATCAAGGCCCTTCAGCTCCCCCTAAATCAAATCAGCCATTACCCCAGGTCATTTAAATTAACTACACAACCTTCCCCGTGTCCTACGTGTGGCATGTGGGCCACATGCTGTAGTCTGAGAATGAGGCAGTATGTGGTTGATTTTGCAAATGAAGAAACTGAGACCAGACACCTGCCCAGACTCTGAAGATCACAGAGTTCCTTAGGGACAGAGCTGGAGCTAGAGTCTTGAGCACTGGATCTCTCTATTGTTTCTCTCTCGGAGCTTTTATGCATTGATGTGATTAGTATTTTTCAATTTTTTTTTTTGCTGTGTTTTGAATAACAAATCAGGAGATTTGCCTCATTTTCTTATTTTTAAAAAATAGAAGCTTTCTCCACCTTGTTCTTATTGCCTGGTTATTGTCGTAGAGAAAGGACAAAGCAAAATTAAAACTATAAACCAAAACGTTAAAGGCAGTTTCGTGGCAAAGTTGATCAAACCCATATTTCACCCACATTTGCCACGTGGAGGCAGGAGCTATTGTTCACAGCAGCAGCGTAATCCCTGCTTGGTGAGGGCGGGAGTGGAAACCGAGACCTGCTCTGAGTTCACCCACACCGAATGCTAGAAGGTTCAGTTGCTAGAGGGAACCAGGGCAGCGGTTGGTCTGGAAGTATCCAAGGCTCTGATCACTGGGTCAGGGAGGGGGAGCAGCGAGAGAAATGGGAGATGGAGAGATTGAGTGGGTGCAGGGCTGGTTCTTGGACACCCCCAGGAAACCCAAGTAATCACATACTACCAAGAGGTGATAAATGACCCTCTCACTTCCCCAAGGAGTGATTTGTTTAAAAGATATTCTAATCTTCAAGAAAAACCAGTGTGGCTGTCCGGAGCACTAGCCTGGCTAGCAAGAAGCAAACCAAGTGGCTGTGGGTGGAATGGGAGTGTCCTCTCTTACCCCAGGGGCCGTGAGGTGGGGAGCTGGCCATGCTTTCCAGGACTCTCATCTTGCCTGCATGACCACTTCTGCTGATTTCCTCCAGAGATTAGCAAGGAAAGTTTGAAGTCATGGCTTTTATCCATTTCCCTATATGACATTTGAAGATTGACAAACCTCCTTGCTTCAGTTGAGGATTTGGAGACCTTCTTTGCAACTTCTTATAGCCCCTGACTTGTTTTCTTTTCTTTTCTTTTCTTTTTTTCTTGAGAGTCTTATACAAGGGCCACAGAATTAAAGTAAATACAAATGGTTCCGCAGTGATCTAGCAATCTCTGAACTGTGTCACCGAAGAGCTGCAGAGAACCACAGACTGCCCAGGTGCATGCTGCGCAGGGGGCAGATAGAGCATGAGTTACATCATCCTGCCAGGGAACAACGGACAGACCACACACCAGGTGCTAGGGCAGATCTCATCTCAGCCAACCTCAGAATGACCCTATTTATACTGTTTTCTTAGAGATTAGACAGGGGCATGGAGATGCCCCGCCCCCCGCCAGTCTCCCAGATGAAAACCCTTTCTCAGCTCAGTCACTTTAATGCCTAACACTTTACTGGAGATTCTCATCACTACCAAGTGCCCTTCTGCAAGCCAAAGGATTTAATTACTAACAATTTCTAGTTTTCTTTTTGCCCTCATTTCCCTCTCCAGGTGTGTAGCTTTTTTTTTTTTTCCCCTTCTTCAGACAGGAAGGTTTGATTATTTATTTATTTATATATATATATATTTTTCACTTCTTTTTCTTTTCTTTTTTCAAATTTTAATTCCAGCATCATTAACAGAGTGTCAGGTTGGTTTCAGGTGTACAGTGTGGTGAATCTACAATTCTGTACGTTACTCAGTGCTCAACACAAGTGTGTTCTTCATCCCTTTCACCTGTTTTACTTGTTCCCCACCCACCCACCTCCCCTCTGGTGACCATCTCTTTGTTTCGTATAGTTAAGAGTGTTTTTGGTTTGTCTCTTTTTTCCCCTTTGTCCATTTGTTTTGTTTCTTAAATTCCACATATGAGTGAAATCGTACAGTATTTGTCTTACTTCTTGTGACTTACTTCACTTAGCATGACACCCTTTAGTTTCATTCACGTCATTGCAAATGGCAAGATTTCATACTTTTTGATGGCTAATATTCCATTGTATATACATCACACCTTTATCCATTCATCTGTTGGTGGACATCTGGGCTCTTTCCATAGTTTGGCTATTGTGGATATTGCTGCTATGAACATTGGGGTGCAGGTGCCCCTTTGGATCACTATGTTTGTATTCTTTGTATAAACACCTAGTAGTGCAATTGTTGGGTTGTAGGGTAGCTCCGTTTTTAACTTTTTGAGGAACCTCCATACTACTTTCCAGAGTGAAAAGTCTGTTTTCTAAGCACCGATTATTCCATGAGGAGAGGTCCCTGGGCATGTCTGTTCCTTGTGGGCGCATTACTGTCTGTCATGACCCCTTTTCACTCATCTTAGAGTTAAACATTTTAATGAAATTTGCCTAAGACTACTAACCTCTCAGGGTGCCGAGTCTACATTTTTGATGTTTGCTAGGGATTATTAACCCTGAGATTTAAAATTCTCACCATCCCTTCTGAAGTTTTGAGGGATTGTGGTAGAGATGTGTTAGATTTGTTCTCTGTAACATAGAACAACATTTGTTCTCTCCTTCCTGTCTGGTTCCATTCTACCAAGTAGTGAATAGTTAATAGTTTGACTTTAGTTTAACAATAAAGTGGTTTAGACACCAAATACAAACCACACCCTTGGATAGCACTATATCTTTTTTTTTTTTTAGAAAGACATACTACTTCTAATTAATGTTGACTTTTCACAATATTTTCCCAAGACTTCAGCCTTCTGCTGCAGGATTCTTTCCCATTTTCTGCTCCCAATTATTATAACAGAGCCATACACTCTTGGTGCGTGGGAGACCGTAGTCTGGGCAGGCCAGATGTCAGGCACTCTTGTCTGTGTCTACCAGGATCTATTATCCAGGCCCAGTGTCTGGCTGTCTGAGGACTATTGTTCTGTGTAGCACAGGGTAAAATAATTTTTCTTTTCCACAACTCATTTTTGAAGTTATTATGACAGGTGCTTTCTGGGGTAAAAACACTGCGTGTGTCTCCGAGACCAGAATGGTTGTCTGTTCTGTTTTACTATTTATTGAAAGTATTTGTCTAGTGCATTTATTGACTGGAGACCAGCTAGCAAGAGCCACACGTTTTCAAAATTATTCTGTGAATGCGCATCCCTTTATGTTTGCATTAAGCTTTATCACCCTTTAGTTGAGCTGTGGAGATTGGATTGATAGGACAGAAATATTGTGTGTTTTATTATTTGCCTGCATTTTCGGGCTTCATTGTGGTAATGACTGTGGATATTTTGTCCTCCCCTTTTCCATTAGCATGGTCAGTGTGAACATCTGCTAGGTGAGGCTGCAAAGCTGCACCCCTGAGTGGTTTGCACTTGAATCTGATTGTCCCACATTCCTGAGAGGGGGCAAGAACTTGCTTCGTTTTTCTGCTGTGTCGTTGTCACTAAAGAGGCTGAGATTTTTTTTTCCAAAAAAAAAAAAAAAAAAAAAAAAAAAAGCGAAGAAATTTGGTGGCCTGATTTGTGTTGCTCTCTAGCAGGAACATCTCTTTGTATCTGGGGACAGGTGGAGCTGGGGCTGCACTGGCCTGGGGTTCAATGTCTTGCAATTCTTTAGAAGAGTTGCTTTTGGGTCACCTAGTATTTATGAGCTAGTATATCTGTTGCTTGATCTTTTTTTTTTTCCCCTCCTGCCATTCTTGTTATAATTAGCCTTTTTGGATACATTTATAATGTTTGATTGTAGTTGTTTGTTTAATTTGTGTGACAAAAGCCAAACTTTTTTTTTGACCCTCAGTCTAAACTTTATACATTCCTCTCAAAGATGGGGACTAACCCCCCCATAACCTGGGAAGAACTTGGTAAGAGTTTATCTCAGTAAAGTTTCCAGAACATAGAATGGATTGGAAATTGTATAAAATGAATTTTCTTGCCCAAAAAGGTGAAAAAAAAAGTTCACAAGCTATTATTTTTAAAAGATTTTATTATTTATTCACCAGAGACATAGGGAGAGGCAGAGACACAGGCAGAGGGAGAAGCAGGCTCCATGTGGGGAGCCTGATGTGGGACTTGATCCCAGAACCTCAGGATCATGACCTGAGCCAAAGGCAGATGCTCAACCACTGAGCCACCCAGGCCTCCCTCACAAGCTATTTTTAAATTTATGAAATAGAATCTCTGGTGGCATACAAATGCGGCCAGTAATAATTCTTCAGGTCTTATTAATGAATTAGAATGGACTAAGGCTCCATAAAATTTAAAGCAAAGGCTCAAAGAGTTATTACAGGAGTCTTAACTAGTTGTTTGGTTCCTGGGGTGCCTGGCTGGCTCAGCTGGAAGAGCATCCAATTCTTTATCTCGGAGTCATGAGTTAGAGCTCCACATTGAGTGTAGAGATTACTTAAAAAAATAAACAAAAAACCAACTTTGGTTCCTCTTAAATGTTATACAAAAATGGAACTTTGTTCTGCTAATAGTTAAATTCAGATGGACCTGCAAAGCCCTGCTGAAATTTGTCACCCTTGTAGCTGCCACCCCAGACCTTGAATGTTCACCTTCAGAGTTTTCATATGTGTAAAGTCTAATTATTCCACTCTTTTCATTCATTCATTCATTCATTCATTCATTCATTCATTTTAAAGATTTTAAGTAATCTCTAAACCCAATATGAGCTTGAACTCACAACCCGGAGATGGAGATTTGGGTCCTCCATCAACAGAGCAAGTCAGGCACTCCCATTCTGTTCTTTTAGATAGAGGAAGGTTATATGTGGCATCCTTTTCTCTTCCCCCCCCCCCCCCTTTTTTTTTTGTAACAAGGAGAAGATCAAAAGGGAATGATCCACCATTGTTAAGCATTTTGGGGGAAATGAAAACCTGCTTCCTCCACTTCATTTGCAAGGAGAAGCACCTTAGAATCAAGTATACTTGGAAGCATCCACAATGCTGGGGGGAGGAGGCGGTGATCGCAGATTCCAGGCAAACCTCTGAGGAAGGAGGAGAATGTCTTTGCCTCCTTTCCACCTTATCTTTCCTCTCAATTCTTTACTCTTTCTTTTTCTCCCCACTATTTCTCTCCTTTTTTACTTCCATTCGATTTTGAGCCAGTTTCTTTTACTCCTTTTATGTATTATCTCACAGTAGTAGAGAAAATAGGGGCACCCCTGTCACAGAGATCTGCTTTGTTGAGGACTCTGGACGGCAGAGCCAAAGACACTAATCCTTAATAAGGAAATTTTGGCTTTAATGGGAGGGACATTAATGAGCAGAAGGTCTTCTCAGGAATTGTCTGTTTATAAGATCTGTTCACTATTTATGGGACAGAGATGATGGATGCCCACTGTGTGTCAGGTGCTGCTGTCAAACACACAGGTGGATAAATGATGTCCCTCACATTCTGAGGACCCTGCAATGGCAGGGAAAGGGACAGACAACATAGAAATTAGTAGTTACCATATAGTATTGTAACTGCCTTCCTGGAGGCATGAACCACATGTTGTGTTCACATAGTTAGATGTGAGAACAACCATGGAAACATCCATTCTCCTGGTTTCAGAGACTTGGAAGAGAAAACTGTGAAATGAAGCAACGTGAGAGTTCCGGAATGAAACCATCCTGGAGGTTTGAGCTCTTGAGGACTAGAGTTAAGTTAGACCTAGCTCTGGTTCTGCCATCTTTGTTTTGGCTTCCTTCAGCTTCTCTCCTCTTGGGATTCGACTGTCTTCTGTGTCAGTGTTGTCCTGAGTGTGAGATGCAGAGCTCAAGAAATATGGCCCAGAAGGGGATAGACATGATTGGCTGTAGAATAGACACATTCTTCTTTGGGTATTCAAAGTAGCATCACCTTACAATGTTAACACACAGTTTTTTTTTTTTTTTTATGTATATTCTTTGTTGAAAATGTGTTTAAAATTTTGTGAACACAGATTCAGGTCTATAGAATAAAATGATATATATATCCTAATATTCATGTATACATTCATATTTTATAGACAGGTCAATGACCTCCAAGTGAAAGACCACTTGGAACATATATATAGTTAAATACAACCTGGAAGGGCAGCCTGGGTGGCTCAGCGGTTTAGTGTGGCCTTCAGTCCAAGGTGTGATTCTGGAGTCTCGGGATTAGGTCCCACGTCAGGCTTCCTGGATGGAACCCGTTTCTCCCTCTGCCTCCCTCTCCCTGTCTTTCGTGAACAAATAAATAAAATCTTAAAAAAAAAAAAAAACAACCTGGATTACTCCATTCATTAAGAGAAAAATGCACCATGGGAACCGTGGGCCGTTTTCGTTTAAGTACCGTGTGCTAACCGATTGTGCCACTGGAGCTCCTTGGGCCATTTTCAAAAGAATTGTTAGAAGAGCTTTATTATATATAGACTTTGCACTTATATGTTAGTTGATTTTGGGGGTGGGTTAAAATAAGCAGAATTTTACTCAGGGTGATGTGTATCAGTAATCAGGTATACTTTTATGATTGGTAATTTCATCTCTAGATAGGTAATCCCAGAACAAAACTATAGCTGTAGTCAATAAAAAAGCAGCAGTTGTCATACTGGCTTGGAGAAGGGGAATAGTCAAAATTTTGTGACTTTAATGATGTCTTCTCTGTTGTCTCTGTTCACATCTGATTACGGAGTAACACACATTTTTAGACAGGAGATTGCCCCAAGATCTTTTTTTGACTTGCCTTTAGCCATTTATAATCACCACGTCTGCTGTATCTACAGTAGTCGCAACAAGAAAAAAGGTTCTCCCAGTCTTTTTAATGTGAAAGTCATAAACCATGCCTGGACAATGCAGAAAATTTTATCACTACTTTATTTTTATTGTTAGCATAACTCTTAATTGCCTTCCTTATCTTTGTGCCTGCCTGTTGTTTTCCGGGACAAAGTTAACCATGTTTGGAAAGTCAGTTCAGAGGTGAACTAATGATGTAGTCATAATAGCAGATATAGGCATGTTGTTGGCATTTGGTGAATGTCAAATACTAGTTTTAATGATAATAAATTCTGGGGAGGAACGAGAAGTTTCTCTGTGGGAGAGACTCTTGTCCTTCAGCAATAGCAGTGTTCATTTCTATTGCAACAGGAAATACGGCTTCTTGGCCTCGATTATTAACTTTGTCATTCAGCCTGCTTATATTTGAGGAAGCTCAGCTTTTTCCAGTAGGGACAGTAGCCACAATACGAATCCTTTCTCTTCTTGTAATCAGGACCCTTTGTGGCAACCTCCATGCCAGTAATCACCAAACCCTTCAGAGTTAGGCCACTCAGTTGGTGTTGATCTGGTTTTTAGGCTCCCCTTCCGTCTGTGCCTTCACATGCTACCTTTGCCGTATCTTCATTTGACTTTACTTCTGTTGAGAATTCTGACTTTTATGATGACATGAGCCACCCTTCATTTATTCCTGTTGGGATAATTGGGCTAATGGAGGGAGGAGCTCTGGAATAGAGCTGAACACCATCCCAAGGTGATAGTTTCTCCAGTTTATCCTAAGACACCTCCCCTTTTCTCGGATTTGAATCTGATTTTGGGGGGCTTTTGTCTTATTTTAGCTTTGATGGCACAACGTTAAAGAAGGAATTGAATCATTCAAAGTTATTGTCAGTACTGAGAGATAGTGCAGGTACTGGAAGGTTGACTGCATTGTCTTTTATTTCGTGTGTGTGTGTGTGTGTGTGTGTGTGTGAAGACTTTTCTACAGAAAGTCATCCAGAACCCTTCAAGGGAATGACTGGCAGCTTTCTATCACATCATGATGAGAGGCTGAATGGGCAGCCTAAGGCCTCTGTTGCCCACTGGGCAGCCTCCAGATAGTTTTCTAGAGGAGAAATTGCAGAGCTGCCTGGACTTCTTACTCATGTTTGTTTGAGGAAGAAAGTTAAACAGCATGTGAATAATTTGAATTTTTTATAAGGAAAACACAGTGAAATATTTTTATGAAATCAGACTATTTTTGGCCTATGGGCAGATTTTATTTTTCTCTTTTGGTTTTTAATCTGTAGGTTTTTTTTTTTTTTAAGATTTATTTATTTTAGAGAGATTGAGGGGGGTGGTGGGGAGGAGCAGAGGGAGAGGGACAAGCAGACTCTGCTGAGTGCAGAGCCTAATGCAGGGCTCAATTCCATGACCCATAAACTGAAACCAAGAGTCAGATCCCTGATTGAGCCATTCAGGCGCCCCAATTCTTCAGTAGTATTTTTAAACACAACAATGAGAAAGAATTATCCCTGGACCATTTCTCCCAGTGAAAACATTAGGTGTGACTATGAAGAAATGGCATGTGGCCATGAGGAGAATGTATGGTAGAGTCATCCAAAATGCTGCCTCTGTCCCTCAGGGCTCTGTGGGCTTGGCAAGTTTCTTAAACTCTGTGTCCCACTCACTGCATCTACATGATGGAGACAATAAGCTCTGATGTTGTGGCGATTAACCAGGATCATTCTTGTCAAATGCTTAGAATATTCCTTGGTACACAGTAAGCAGTTCATGGTTATTATGTACGATTATACACTAATTCTGTTAGGTCATGTTATTACATTATGAAAGAATTGAGTTTCTTGGTATGCTGATGTGGTCTTAGAAACTTTCAACAAATGTCCACCCACGCCAATGTTTAATGACTGTGTGGCCATTACTTGGTTATTTGGATGAGAGGAGAAAGCCAATCTAGCAACTTTTTGTCATCGAAACTCAGTTTACCACGCTGATTGGGAGCCTGCAGGACCCCTCCAGAGCTGAATGGGCAGAGTCCAAATGGCCCTCTACATGTTTGCAGTCACCTTGAGTAGCTGCTCTGGTGTAGAGGATATAAAACATCACAAATGGTGGTCTTTTGTAAAACATTAGAGGAAGGACACTGGACTGTTAACCAGCCCCACCACTAACCAGCTGTGTGAACTCTGGGTCAGGCCAGCTATTCATTCATTCATGCCCTCCATTTGTAAAAAACGCTAAAATATTTTAAAGTAAATTAAGACATCTTATTGCACAATTTAACAATAGCCAAGACATGGAAACCACCTAAGTGTCAACATATGATTGGATATATAAGATGCGGTTCAATGGAATATTATTCAGCCATGAGAAAGAAGGAAATCCTGCCGTATGTGACCACATGGATGGACCTCTAGGGCATTATGCTAAGTGAGATAAGTCAGAGAAAGACAAATAATGCATGATACAACTTACATGTGGAATCTAAAAAAGCAGACCTTGTAGAAGCAGAGTATAGAGTCAGAGTATATATAGGTTACCAGGGCCAGCGGGTGGGGGAATTGGGGAGATATTATTGGTCAAAGGGTGCAAGCTTACAGTTAGAAGCTGAGTAAGTTCTGGGGAATCCAATGCACAGCACGGTGATTAGAGTTAACATACTGTATTACATACTTGAAAGTTGCTGAGAAACTAGATCATAAATATTCTCAGCACACACAAAAAAGTGGTAACACCAGTGGAGGTGTTAGCTGACACCGGGATGGTACCAAATCAACACATTGTGCACCTTTAATGTTCATTGTATGTCAGTTATATCTAAATTAAAAAAAAGATATCTTGACATGCCACCCCTAATATAATATGGCTTTCTGTCCTCCCCCAGCCCCCCAATAAAGGAAGGAAAGGAGGAAGGAAGAAATGAAATTTCCCAATGTACCCCAAATACCATTAACATAACTAACACAGTTAATAATAGGTCTTTAATATCCTCTCATATCCAGTTCATGTTCAGGCTTCCCTAGGTACGATCAGGTCATACACTGAATGTGCTTTATGTTAGTGCAGTTGCTTCGAATGGGGGATGAGGGGTAGTACTGAGTAAATGGTCTCTAAGGCTCAGTGTTCATGTTTTTGTTTTTGTTTTTTCTTTTCAGTGTTCATGTTTTAATACCTTCAAGCAAGCACTGCTCTGATTCTGTTCATTTCTCTCTTGTTCTTGGAGAAGGAGGATACAAAACTTATAGATATTGACCATGGCTCTATAGCATGATGAGATGGAATGTGAAAATTATTTTGACTCATGGGATCAGTCAAGACAGGTGTGCGGGTGTCACAGTGGGTTAGGAAGACCTGTGTTAGGTAGGTGGTGCACATGCCAGAGAGAAAGAGTTTGAGGCCCAAGAGTGGCTTGCATTTTGTGCTCCATAAATGTTGAGTGCCATTTACAGTTACAAGGAGGACTTGGACAGGCCTTCTGTTTTCATTTTGTTATCTGAGACTGTGGTATTTTCTTCAGAGAGACTAAATGTTGGGTCTCTCTCTCTGGTTGCCTGTCTAGGGAAAGTCCCATTATTCCAGAACAAAAGAGTGAAAAAGTCATATAGTAACAGCCTAGGGGATGTTGGGTGCTTCAGCCCCAGGGATCACCAGCCTGTTGGCACATTCTCTGCATTGGGTGGATGTCCCTATGAAGCCACTTCCCAGCATCTTAGCCTTCTCCTGACAAACACCTGCCTGGGTCCACCCTGTTATGTGTGTGAGGTATGAGGGCCAATTAGGAACATGCTCTTTCCATCTGTGCTCTGAACCATATGAGAAGTATGGTTGAGGGGTCAGGCAGGTGGAGGTCAAGGTAATAACTATTTCTGATCAAAGTTAAATTGGAGGCTGTAGTATGTGACAGTAGAGAAGCTTCTTAATTCAGAACCTCCAAATCTGGGGCACTGCCCACTATAGGCACCCTCCCCAGGCAGATCCTTCTAGCAGGCTCCTAAGGGACAGAGGGAGAAGGGGCTAAGCATCCAGCCCTCCCATTCCTCTGGCCAGCCAGGCAAGTCTCTGCTGCTCCGTGGAGGAGAAGGGGAGGGGGAAACCTTCCCCCTTACAGTTAACCTTCCTCTTGGGACCTGGCATTCCTCAGTGTCATGGGTGCCTTGTGGGCTCCTTCCCACTGTCTCAGCTTCGTAGACTAAATTATTTGAGGAGAGAGAGAGAGAAATGAGATAAGTTCTGATAATAGTACTATTCAATAAATATTGTCGTTCGTGTGATACATACTCCCTGAATAGATAAGTCTTAAAAAAATTCAACTTCAAAATTTCCCCCAAAGTCTGAATATTTATTGCGTGAATGAATATACCAGTCACCTATTTGTATTTGAGGGGCAGAGACTCAGGATGGATGTGTGTGTGTGTGTGTGTGTGTGTGTGTGTGTGTGTATGTGTGTGTGTTGGGGCTGGAGCAGAGAGGAAGTGGGAGGAAGAGCCAAGGCTTTCTGAAATTACCTGGAGGAATTCCAGGCTGCTCTGAAGGGGTGCCCATGCCCTGAGTGTCCTGGAAGTCAGCTCCCTTAACTGAAGGACCTTTTGCCCCTGCGTGCCAGGAACCAGGGCAGAGACATTGGGGACTTGATGTGGCACTTCTTTTGGGAGCACCCTCCTTTCACAAGTGGCCAGCAGTCCCGTCACAGGGGAAGAAGTTGGTGTGACAGGGAGGAGGAACAGGGGCTGGTTGAGCAGGCGGATTGGGTAGGCAGCATTTACTGACCTTACAACCATACTTTGTTTTCAGGCATATTCTGAGATTTAAGCATAGAGCAGGACAACAAACTTTGTTCAGATTGATGGAGCCAAAGATTGCATGACATTTAACTGGTAGAACAGGGATGTCTTGGTGGCTCAGTTGGTTAAGCATCCCACCCTTGATTTTGGCTCAGGTCATGATCTCAGAGTCACAAGATTGAGCCCCAAGTTGGTGTGGAGGGGGGGGGTCTTTGCTCATTGGGGAGTCTGCTTGAGATTCTCTCCCTCTGTTTCTCCCTGTGCGCGCGCGCTCTCTAAATAAATAAATAAATAAATAAATAAATAAATAAATAAATAAATACAATCTTTTTAAAAAAACTGTGGTAAAACATATATAACATAAAAATTTACTATTTTAACAACTTTCTCAGTGGCATAAATTCATTCACAGTGTGCCTCCCCTGTCCATCTCCAGGACATTTTCATCTTCCCTAATTGAAAATCTACCCACTAACCACCACCAGTAACCAGCCCCTAATAATCACCATTCTATTTTCTGTCTATGAATTAGACTAAATCTAGGGACCTCAAATAAGTAGCATCATACAGCATTTGGCTTTTTGTGTCTGGATTATTTGACTTAGCATAACGTCCCCAAGGTTCACCCACATTGTAGCAGGTGCCAGAATTTCCTTCCTTTTTAGGACTGAACGATATTCCACTGTATGGGGATATGCCCCATTTTGTTTCTCCATTCATCTGTCAAGGGGCCCTTGGATTGCTTCCCCCTTTTGGCTTTTGTGAATAATGCTGATATGGACATTGATGTACAAATATCTGCGTTATATCTTTTCAAAGTAAACTTTCTTTTTGAAATGTAATATATGCATTACATTTTTGGTGACCATAGCATACTTCCAATTCACACTGAGCCTGAGCTTCTTATCCAAAACCCCTAAAGTTTTAAATGTCACAATTATAATGGATTTTGTCATTGATCTTTGCCCCTTTTGTCTTGAATTGTTCATTTTTGTACACCTAACTGTATATTTAATCTTGTTAGATCTAGTTCACCAAATTGCCTGACAAGACCTTTTAGAAGTCTGAGTCTTTCATCTTGTTTAATTTTGGGTCGTTCACAAATATGATCGTATCCTGTGTATCTCTGTGCAAGCCTCCAAGAGTTGTGGGTACTGCTGGAAACCTCCCCCTGGTTGGCTTCTTTCTCTGGGTGTCACTGTGCTGCCCTATGCCCATTTATCCTGCTTTTCTCACCTCTGGTTCCATTCTTCATTTTGTTCATAAGGAAACATGTTACCCTCCAGCAAGCATGTCTGCACATTTTCATGCTCTAACAGTCTCCAGACTTGACAATGGAAATTAGCCAGACTGGTCATACATGCTCTTAAGTGTTTTGAGGTAGGGGATGGTAACCACCAGAAAATTGTAGTTGAATGAGGATTAGCTGTTCTCTTACAGCCTCATGACCAGCTTATAATGAAAGCAAATTTCAGAACAAATTCAGCATCAGGACGCTTCTTAAATGGGTATTAGCAGAATGTAGTTCATACGTTCTGTGCTGTATCCTGAAATCCCAGCTCTGTGTCCTCTTAGGTACTCCTACCACCACTTAGGATGAAAGCTTCCCTTGAAGCAAAGCTGCCAATATTCCAAAAGCAGGATTACATTTCCGTTAGGATAGGCATCAGGCAGCCAGAAATCCCTCAAACCAATGGATAGACCATTTTGGGATCAAGTTGAAGGGTACAGGTCCTGAGCCTTATCCCTGCCTATTCAAGGATAGAGATTATCTAAAATATTTTTCCCCATTCTTAATGCTCATCATGCTAATTAACCACTGATTTCATCAAGAAAAAAAAATCATTCCTCACATTCATTTTGTTAGTTAGCAGAGGGGCTAATATGACTCAAATATAGATAACAGAAGGGGTTCTAGTTGGCTGCTTCTGGGGTAAGGACTTCTTGGCTGAGGATGCTAGCTGACTAGCTCAGGATGCTGAGATATACTTTACATATAGTGAAGATAACAAATCTCAGAATTTTTTAACCCATGTAAGGACCACCTAGATCAAGATGAAGAACATTTCCAGCACCCTCGAAGTCCTTTGGTACTATTTTCCCCCTGAGAACAATGCCCTTCCTTCCCAAAGGTAATTACTGTTCTGACCTCTGTCACCGTAAATTAGTTTTGCCTATTTGAATTCCGTATAATAGATGATATTTAAGTTTTGTGACATTCATTAATGTTGTATAATTGCTCATTTTTTCCCATTGCTGTGTAGTATTCCATTGTATGAGATTTAGATATCCATTCTACACTTGGTAGACATTTGATTATTTCCAGTTTGGGGCTATTGTGAATAAAACAGCTAAAAACATTCTGGTGCATGTCTTTGGTGGATGGACTATGAGTTACTGATTAAGGTGACTGTAAAATTGGTTTATATTCATCAATACAGAACATCATGTTGGCCATGACACATGTTTTTTTAAGTATATTGAACAGATCATACAAAACTGTATCAAAGAAAGGGATACAGTCTGGTATGTTGGTATTTACCAAAGTATATGCTGGAACAAAAGGAAATCATTGCTTTTGTGTTCCTTGACTTTAATAAATATTCTAAGCCAGAGGGTGCGTTTCCTGAGAGCTGAGATTCTCATGTGAAAGTATGTTGTTTCCTCATGCCTTTTCTAGAATGGGTGGGAAAAGGACCTTTTCATTGATTCTGCAAATAGGCATCATTTTCTAATTTTAGATTGTCACTGTGAAAAAAAGTCATGAATTACTGAAAAACTCTGAGAATATCAACTACTTTTGGGGGTCCCCTGCATTGGAATGAATAGGGTTTTTAAATATTCATTTATGTTTTTCTTTCCATGTCATTTTGGGTATTGTGATGAAAAGAAAGCATTTGCTGCTGATTTAGAATCCCTGAATACTCTTATAAAAATTTAATTCCACCCATATTAACTAGGCTTTCAAGGCTTTTTTAGAGGGCCTGTTTTCCTCTAATAGGTTTCTAGAGGAAAAATCTGTCAGCCTAGAAAATTGATGGGTGGAAGTAGAATAGGGGAGCTGAACTCTGGCTACCATTTGGGGATGCTGCATCAATTTAAAATTTCAAAGGGTCTGTGTTTTATGAAAGTGAGGAATTCAGTTAGCACTCCCCTTGACAAGAGTGGAAAAAATTCTAGTGCCCTGTAGCACACATGTACATGGATGCTATCACGCCCTCTTTATAGCACCTAACAATATTTCTTAGCAACCCTATGGTGTAAACCAACATTACAAATGTCCTGTTCCGGGAATCTTTTCCTACATGCACACCTGCACCCATACTGAGGGGACACCGGTACAAGCTTTGTGTGTAACACCAGAGCACCAGAAGCTACCGGATGTACAGTGGTCTATGAGGGAGTGGTTGAAGGATGGCATCTGTGGGCAGTGGATGCTGTGTAGTTGTTGATGAGAGTGATGATGTGTGTTGTGACGTGGAATGGTGTCCAGATACACGGCCAAGTGAAGGAAACAAGCTGGGGACGAGTGTATAGACTATATTACCTTTATGCAAGGAAGGTGAGGATCTGGAAATATATAGGGAAGTTTGTTTATATTTGTATAGAGAAGCCCTGGAAAGATAACAAGAAACGAAGGTAGATGTGGATAGGTAGCAGGCAGCGGTGAGCATAGGGACTGGCAGTAGCGTGGGAATGGCTCCTGTCTGCCTGTTTATATTGTGTTGACTTTTGGAATCACGCAGTAGACAACCAACCAACAAAAGTGATTCTGTCCAGGCGTGCCCCTTGACATTGAACTAGACCAAGAGCAGGTGGCAGAGAGCGAAGCCGGTTGAATGCATCATGAAAGGGTGAGGTCATCCACTCCATATCCATTCTCAGAAGCTCTCAAATTCAGACATTCAATAGCAGGTGCTTACTCAACCGCTCTGCCAATCTGATGTGCCAGGCACTGGCTTAGGTGCTGTCACTGGGGGCCTTAGGTCCAGGCTTTCATGGAGGTACTTGAAGGGACAGACCACAAGGAAATGATGAGCAAGCAGGAGGCTTATTCTGCTGGGCCCCAGGGAAGGAGGTGAGAGCAGTCCTTGCTGAGGTCAAAAGGGAGGTTAACTGCTGAACTGTATTCCGCATGTCGAGCCGAGTTTGTGAGCAATAAATTGGGGGTAAATTCTCACTTTTATTCTTTTCACCACGGCGCTCAGAATGTCATTTTTTACCATAATCTCATTATCCCTTCAGTTAAGTTTCAAATAAAGAAATAAACACAGAATAGAGGTCACTGTACCCCAGTCTACTACTGTGTTGCCCAGAAGACCAGAATTTAGGTGAATAAGTCAAAGTTGAGTTGACCATTACAGTTTTTTTTCACAACAGTGGGGCTGTATTGGGGATTATATTATCTCTATGATTTGTGTGACTATAACCATAGGTTATTAAACAGACAAGATATTAGTCTGACAATCTGTTACTCCACTCTGGAAGCGGTTAAATGTAAATTGTCCCTTTACTGTGACATATTAGCTATAGAAAATTCAAACACGCGCTCTTCTCCCTCCCACTCCCCCAACCCAGGGCTCACATTCCTCATATCTTCAAGACAATTATTTTCTGAAAATACTATGGAGATGTTCTCACGGTAGATGGTGTAGACATTTGCAACATTTCTCCTCTGTTTATTTATTTTTTTCTCATTCTGATCTTTTACTGGCAGATTTCTCCTTCACCGTTTCTGAATCAGATGAAATATTAATATGGTTATTTTTAAAAGTTTCTATGATGATATGATTTTTTAAAAGGGAGAGATATTTTTTCCTCTGTTTCTTTCGATTCCATTAAGCTTCGGTGAAACTTGAGAAACAGATCAAAGGCCATAGGAGATTGTGACGGTCAGCATGCTTTTTCGCATCTCCACTTCTCCAGCCACTTAAGTCTTGCTCAGATTTGACGGAATAAAAAACACAGACTGGCAGCCAGAGTTGGGAGTCTGGAATCTTCCTGGCAACCAAAGCCCAAAATACAGATCTCTCTGGAGCCAGCATATTCATAAACGATCGGAGGTTTGTGACTTAGTTAAGAAAGCACCAGAAGTCAGATTTAAGTTAAAAAAGAAAAAAAGCAGCGTAATGCAGATCCTTATTTTATAATCACAACAAAGTGCTTTCTATGGAATTGTAAGAACCGCTCAGGGTCCCAGGGATCCTCTGTCATCCTAGGGGATGCTCAGAAAGGTGATGGCCATGGAAGCTGGCCAGCGTGCTTACCTGTTGCTTACTGCTTGAGAGACTTGGGCCTCACCAGAAGGTGTGACATCCCTGGGCCTGGCGGTGGGAGTCACTGGAGCTGCCCCCTGATGGGGTGACTCTTCACAATGTCCATCATTAGCACAGCAAGGCAGCCTTGCAGAGAGTGAGGTGCATTAAGCAGTTCCGCACATGCGAGGTGCCAGGCATTTAGGCACAGTGAGGGTGTATGTCCGGTGCTCACACTAGGTTGTGTTTTCTTTCCGAATGTCATTTCCAGAGAGGACAGTAGAACAACAGGGATGCAAAGGTGAGAAAGGGTGATGGAGCGAGTTCTCTGATGCCTTTTGCTGTTTGGGGGGATGTTTGTAGAGTTAGCATATCCAAAAGGGGTGCCTTGGCCTGTGAAATCTCTCATCATTTGGGGGTGTTCTTCTTCTCTGTGGTCCCTTCATGCTTCTAGTAGTGGACCAGCCACACTGAGTGGAGACTGCGTTGCTTCGCCACAGCAACTTTGGAGGAAGAAGTTTATTGCTCGTTACATTACAGAAACCAAAGGATTGCTTTTCTTGGAAGCAACTCCCTGGTTTCTAAACCACACAGTAAACTGTTCTCCGGTGTCCACTTTGGCCGAATATTCTCAGCCAACGCTTCTTCTATCTTCTGCACACAGCATGATCCTTGGCTCCTTGGTGAGTCAGGGAAAGAAGATGAATGTATGTTTACAGTAGTTGTAATGTTCCTCCAAAGCCCAAATTCTGTTAATTTCATTAAAAATTTTTCATATTCTACCGAATTAACAATTTGTGTATCTGGCCTGTTAAGAGTTTTTTTAACTGCTGCTAGCCATTTGACCATATCTGTGGGAGCCTCAAAGCAGTCCAGCAGAATGGGTGTAAAATATAGTCATAAGGACAAAAAAAATAACTGGCATTTGTACAGTGCATTGGAGTTCATGACATGCAATTTCTGTGTCGTGTGTGTTACTCAACAGGAGATGGATCAGAGGACAGAGCCAACAGGCTCAACAGGCCAATTTGAGTCAAGGAGCTTTTATTTCTAACCAGTGGTGGTAATGGGGTCCTTTCATGTTGGTGAGAACTCAGAGGGCAGCACTTAACAGCAGCAGGGACAAAGGAACATTCTGAGTGGGCTGGAGGGAAGGTGCACGTTACGCCAGAGAAGGTGCATCTCTTGGCAAGGTTCTGTTGAGCAAACAATGGCTGAAATTGGTGTCAGTAACAACCTATTTCCTGCCTGATTGGGTTAGGAAAAGAAAATAAACTCTGAGTTTTTTTTTTTTTTTTTTTTTAAGATTTTCTTTATTTTTTTTGAGAGAGATGAGAGTGAGTGAGCGCAAGTGGAGGGAGAGGGAGAGGCGGAGGAAGAGGGAGAGGGAGAAGCAGACATCCCCCCTGAGCGCAGAGCCTGGCATCTAGCACAGGGCTCGATCTCAGGACCCCAAGATCACAAGCTGAGCCAAAATCAAATGCTTAACGACTAAGCCACCCAGACGCCCCTCTAAGAGGTTTTTAGCAAAGTATTACATGTATATACACGTGTCACATGTTGGTGCTTATTAGTATTTATTAGTTGATTCACTCATATGTTTATATTCAGAAGTTGCCCTTTTTAAGTAAACAAAATTCTTAACCCACTAGCGTATGTGTGTTTTTTTTTTTTAAAAGATTTTATTTATTTATTCATGAGAGACAGAGAGAGAGAGAGAGAGAGAGAGGGACAAGCAGGCTCCATGCAGGGAGCCTGACGTGGGACTCGATCCTGGGACCCCAGGATCATGCCCTGGGCCAAAGGCAGGCGCTTAACCGCTGAGCCACCAAGGTGTCCCCTGCTAGCGTATTTGTGTCTCTATCAACCAGTTTTCTCATGTCTGATTTTGTTGCCAATGTTTTCACTACCAAGTTCCTTGTGCCCTTTTTTTTTTCTTTTCACTTAGAGCCAGTGACTTGAAGGATTTGATATTAATGTTGAGCTGGACTCTGAGAGCCTAGTTAAAATGTATCTCAAAACAATAATAAAAGTCACTGGCTGTTCCCTTTCTTCTTCCCATGATTATTGAATGAGTAAGTGAGGAATTAAGATGATTAATGTGCAAACACCGAGCACTGGCCTTGGCAGATGAGTGTTCAGTAAATTAGTATTTTGCCTCACCCTCAATAGTGCTTTTCTTTCTTTTTTTTCTCCTTCCCCCTTCCCCCTTTCTCCCTCCCTCCCTTCTTTCCTCCTTCCTTCCTTCCTTCCTTCCTTCCTTCCTTCCTTCCTTCCTTCCTTCCTTCCTTCCGTCTCCACACCCCATGTGGGGCTTGTACTCACAACCCTGAGATCAAGAGTTGCATGCTTTATAACCTGAGCCAGCCAGGCGCCCCTCAATAGTGCTTTTCATCCTTCTTCTGAGTACTCTCAAGTGCAGAGAGTGGTAGACGCATGAGCTTAGGTATCTCTGAGTGTCTCACGGACTCCCATTGAGGACCACTGATGTTCTTGGAAGATGGGCCCTTGTAACCTCGTGGCTCTCTCTACCCCTTGGCACACATACTATAATTTGAGAAGTTTGGTGTTAGCAGCTAATGTTGGAAAGACAGAAGGGAGTGGTCAGTGTGTTCACCACAAATATGTTTTGTCATGTTTGATATCCTTTGAAATTTGGTCACATTTGTGTGGTTTATAAGGCCATTCTCTTGGGACACGCTGGGTGGCTCAGCGGTTGAGCAACTGCCTTCAGCTCAGGGCGTGATCCTAGGGTCCTGGGATTGAGTCCTACATCGGGCTCCCTGCATGGAGCCTGCTTCTCCTGCCTGTGTCTCTGCCTCTCTCTCTCTCTCTCTCTCTCTCTGTTTCTCATGAATAAATAAAATCTTTAGAAAAAAAAACGGCCATTCTCTTAGGTAGATTAGAACAGCCCACCTGTTCCCCAGTCATTCTGGACATCGGGCAGGGAATCATTTTTCCTCAAATTTGCATTTGCTCATACAGCTAAAATGTGGAAATCTGCTGAGAATACACTTGTACTTAGTGTCCTGTGGATTTTAGTTACATGAAGAGTTTTAATGGTGGGTTTCTTATTGGAGGGTAAGATAATAGGACAATATTTTTTTACTAACTCAGATACATGAAAATAAGAAAGAAATCCTTCTGATCATTTGGGCATTTCTGTAGCAGCTGCTAATTACAGATGATCCTCAATTGCCCCTGAATTCAGGGATTCTTATAGATAATATGCATTCTTTGATAGTCAAAAAATTTCACTTTGGTTGTTAGTTCTTATTTCCTTCTTTTTTTAATTTTTTTTTTAAAATTTATTTATGATAGTCACAGAGAGAGAGAGGCAGAGACACAGGCAGAGGGAGAAGCAGGCTCCATGCACCGGGAGCCTGATGTGGGATTCGATCCCGGGTCTCCAGGATCGTGCCCTGGGCCAAAGGCAGGCGCCAAACCGCTGAGCCACCCAGGGATCCCATCCTTCTTTTTTTAAAGTTATTATTTATTTGAGAGAGAGAAAGTGAGAAAGCATGAGTAGGGGGAAGGGCAGAGGGAGATGTGGGGCTCCAGTCCCAGGACCATGACCTGAGCCAAAGGCAGATGCTTAACCAACTGAGCCACCCAGGCGCCCCTGTTAGTTCTTGTTTCTTGTTCTTTTCTTTTCTTTTCTTTTTTTTAAAGATTTTATTTATTTATCCATGAGAGACACGGAGAGAGAGGGGCAGAGACACAGGCAGAGGGAGAAGCAGGCTCCATGCAGAGAGCCCCATGTGGGGCTCGATCCCAGATCTCCAGGATCACACCGTGGGCCGAAGGCAGGCACTCAATCGCTGAGCCACCCAGGTGTTCCTAGTTCTTGTTTCTATGGAACCAGTCTTATTTTGGAACCAACTTTTGACAGAAGACGTAACATTGTGAGCAATCACCACTTGTTCTATCTAGGTGTCTCATTTAATCATTGCTTTAATCCTGCAATGTGGGTGTTACTCCCCCCAGTGATGGATGAAGAGACAGAGGTTCAGGGAAGCTAATGCAGGACCACCCACTGAGTCATG
Source organism: Vulpes vulpes (assembly GCF_048418805.1). NCBI lineage: Eukaryota > Metazoa > Chordata > Mammalia > Carnivora > Canidae > Vulpes > Vulpes vulpes. The sequence continues at coordinate 108,754,569 of NC_132781.1, read as the reverse complement.
GAGCTGGGCCCTAACCTCACCTCTCTGACTCAAGACTCATTATCTCTCTCTCAAACTACTGCCTCTCCACTGGTAGAAATATGGTAAAATGTCCTGTAAGATTGGAGGAGGCCCAAAAAAGGCTAACATAATCATGAATCATCAATTCCTGTGTAACCAAGAATTGACGAACATTTGAGAGAGTTAGCTTGGGTTTCTTCATACCAAAGTATTGACAAGCATTATAAGGAGCAAATGAGATAATGGATTAGAAATGCACTGGTCAGTACAACCAGCCCTACGCATACTAAGGCGGATTGTCAGTCCCTTAAACCTCTGCCCTTTGAGAAGAATCGGTGCCTGGGACGGTGCCTTTGGCCCCTCTGAGTTACAGGTTGGTCACTGTGATAGCTCGGCATGGCTGTTTACACTAGTTGAGACCTACATCTGGTCTAGACAAATGAGAGCTGCCAAACAAAGCAACGCGTTGAACGAGGATTGTCATGGCCAGGAGCCCATTTTCTTGTTTAAGATCTCTGGAACTTTCCTGCTAAAAGGCAGACAAGGTTTGGATAACTCATTTGAAAGCAAACCAAGTACTGTGTTCTCCCTCAGCCACTTGAGAAACTTGCTCAAAAATATATGTGAAGCAGAAGGAATGGAAAGACGCTGCCATGTTTAAGCGCGTAGCAAGCAGTGAGTCGGTGGTTGGGAACCCACCGTCATGGTGCCTTGACGGGTGGAACTCTTGTCACAGATGAATTGTTGCTTGAGCAATAGTCTTCACCCAGACAGTGCAGTTGCCTAGTGTGTACCTAAACCTCTCACCTCTGTTGAGAATAATGAAATGGCCAGTTACACAAGGGCCATCAATGACTTTTCTCTCATCCCTGTTCATCTTCTAAGAACATCAGTTGAGACAGACATTGTAGTGCCTGGTACAGTAACTGGCACGTTGAGGGATGACATACATAGTTCTTGAATATGTGTACTGCAGAAGCATCTCCTGGAAGTCAGGCTCAGTTTGAGCATCCGTGAGTAGGGTGACCTCTTGATTGGTCTTTATTCACATGAAGCTTATAAAATACATTCTTTAGGTTTTTTTAATTGAAATTTGATTGAGGTCAAATTTGATTGTAGATTTACATGAAGCTGTAAGGAATAATATAGAGAGATCCTGTGTACCTTTTATATAGTTTTCTCCAATGGGGGAAATTTTTCTGACAAAAACACAACACAATATCAAAATCAGGATGTTGGCATTGAGACAGTCCACCCATGTCGCTCATATGATCTGATTTTGTTCAAATGTATTTTTTTAAAGATTTATTTATTTTTAGAGAGGGAGAGAGAACAGAGGGAGGGGCATGGGGAGAGGGAGAGAGAGAATCTTTTTTTTTTTTTAAGAGATTTTATTTATTTATTCATGAGAAGCAGAGACACAGGCAGAGGGAAAGCAGACTCAATGCAGGGAGCCCAACGTGGGACTCGATCCTTGGGACTCCAGGATTACGCCCTGGGTGAAAGGCAGGTGCTAAACTGCTGAGCCACCCAGGGATCCCCAGGAGAGAGAGAATCTTAAGCAGACTCCATGCTGAGTGTGGAGCCTGTCACAGGGCTCGATCCCACGCTCCTGAGATCACAACCTGAGACAAAACCAAGAGTCGGAAGCTCAACCAACTGAGCCACCCAGACACCCCTGTTCAAATATTTTTTTAGTGTGCTTTTAAAATGGTGAAGTATGATTGGGGAGGGAAAAAAGCCAGACTGTAGGCTCCTGTGGCAAAGGTGGAACTAGAACTTTGTGAACGTATGTTGGGGCGAGGCTGGTTTCCAGTCCAGAGGAGAGCTGAGTGTGGGACGACTCAAGGGGTCCCCTGTCGGGGAGCAGAGGCTTCTCAGGGCAGTGAGCCTTGGGGCTGAGAGCAGTGGGCGTCTGTTTGGCAGCCCAGAGGAAAGGAGGGAGCCTTGTCCTGCATTTTCCAGGGCTGATGCTGCCACAAGTGGGTGCCCTTCCTACCAGTGACCTCTTTGCTCCAGCCACGCGGCGGGAACACGTGCCATGGTTTGGGCTTACAGGGGCCCGAAGTCTGGTCTACACCCAAATCCCAGACCACACCCGCCCCCTTCTGAACCAGAATTTCCAGAAGCCTTGAGAATTAGCCCCAGTCTCTGTCATTCTTTCCTTTCCTGTGGTTGTTTTTCTCATTGGATTCAGGCGAGCAAATAATGAGGTATTGGAGGGCTGGTGGTGCCTCTTTTTATTCATTATTTAGCAGTCTCTTAACCAAATCTCATCTGCCCTGTGCAGCCCGCACAGCATTGTGCTGGAAAGGTGGGTCATTAATGCTGATGGAAATGAAGGCAGCTTCTCCCTAGGGAGACACTTCCAGGGAACGAGGACCTGCAACTCCCCTGATGCGGAGGAAGTGGGGTGAGCAGAGGGTAGTGGTGCAGAGAGCAGGAGCCCATTATGTTTCTGGGACCCTTGAAGTCCAGGGTCCCACAGAGCTGAAGGAGCTTCTCTGAAGTGGGAACGTGGCCTTGTTTCTATTTAGGGAGAGAAAAACCACCCAGTATTTTTTATGCTCCCGAATTGAATCCAGCCTTCTAGGTTAGAAGATAGAGGTCCCCCCTACCATCCCCTTTTCTGACTTAAAAGTGTCTGGGTTTCAGCCTGTGTGAGTAACTAACTCACAGTTAACTCTTGCGTCTGAGCCAGGCCTTCCCTTAGGGGTGGGCAGGCTGCTTGCTGGCTTTACCATCACTGCTTTTCCTGGGGCAGAGCCAAGGAAGGCAACATTTGCATAATATTCCCTTATTTGGCTGGCCACCTTCTGCCATAGATCTGGAAAATAAAAGACACACCTTTCCCAGGAATTACTAGTTGTCCAACAAATAACTACATAACAACTGCTTACTATGTGGGAACCCTGAGAACTTTTTCCAGGAAAAGCTAATATAATAAAATACTTTGGCAAACGTGCTTATAGTATAATATTATTTAATAAGGTTTTAAGAATCCGGTTTTTAAATTTGCAGCTTCTGGAGGAAATCACGTTTTATTTTACTTGGAGAACAATTTAGTTGAAATGACCCTTGCAAGGGATTTGGAAAATGCACGTGTTCAGTTATTCTTCTAAGCCTTTTTATATAACTGGTTCTCACAGAACCTTGTTATTCCTGGCAGATTTTTCCCCCCCTCTGTTCCCACTTTTTTGGTTTACCAGGTTATTCTTCTTTTTAAGTATTGAACATTTTCTTCGGAGCATATTCTGATATTTCAGTAAATGGATGAATACCAGAAAGAAAGGATGGTGAATTTCTGCTTCATTGCTTTGGATGTTTCTTTGGATCCAAAGATATGTCTCAATGATTCCAAATGTTCACATCTCAGTAAGCAACCAGATAATGAGTTTCTTCGAATTATTGCAGAATGTCCATTATTATATAGATACAGCTAGCCTTGAGGGCTACATTTGCCTCCTGGATTTTATGACGACTTTCTGGAATGCTTTTGAAAACTTTAACTATATAGTACACATAGACTCGCTTTGTAAATTAAAGAAAGAGTGCGTCTGCGCCCCCATCCCTTATATGATAACGACTTGGAGAAAAATATGAAAATTGGCTCTCATCCTCAGCCATAACCACTGTTAAATTACAAAAATGTATTTTTCCAGGCTTTTTCTATGCATAGTTAACACGATTACTTTCCTTGTTGTGTATTGTTTCTTCCATTTATCATTAAATGACATATCCTGGGCATTTTCTCACATTGTAAATCTTTTTCCCAAATACTGTATATGCCGTTTGAATCCCAGGAAACCTAGGCCTAGCTTGAAGTGTGCACCATGGCCCACAGTGCCCCCACTTCTGTATTGACCAGGGGCCCCCAGGGTGTGTGTAGGGGAGGAGGGGGTCCCCTTGCCTTCCTGAAGTCAGAGTGCCGTAAGCATCCTCTCATTTCTCTCCATTCCTTCTCCTCTTTGTCCCCATGTGCATTTTCCTATGCGTATTTTTAGTTCCTTCTCACTCGCCAGTATCGATCAGAGGCTGGGGGCCGAGTGGCGGTCCCCTGGCCACGGCTTCTCTGCCTACGGGCGTGCCCGCTGCAGGCTTGCTCCTCCTGGGAAGTGGGAGTTAGCCCCGGCCTGCATTGTTTACTACACACGGGGGTGGCTGCCTTTATGATATTTGGTCACATTTCCTTCTGAACCCATGATCATTCATCCTCCTTGTTGACTTCTAACTGGAGACAGCCCCTCACTAAACATGGTGAACCCGTATTTTAGTGGCTGGTGCGGGGCTGGCTTTACGTATCAGGTGACCCTGTGAAACGTGGCCTGGCTCTTTGACTAGAGCTTAGCAACCCAAAGCCTGAGGATGCACAGGTCAGGAGCCAACCTGATTGCCAGGGTACAGACCAAGGGCGCCTTAACCTGTAAGTTCCTGAGAATCAGGAAAGGCAGGGCTGGAGCACTCCTCCCCACAGCCTGGGCTCTCCACTCCACCTGCCGGATAGGTGTCTGATTTTTTCCTTTATTGCTAGTGTAGAACGAGGACAGAAACGTTGGAAAGGCATGGTTTGGAGCTTGACTGCAATTCCCCATTTAACATGAGAGGTCTCTGCCTTTCTTAGTCTCCCCTTTGTCAGGATGCAGCCACTCTGGACGTGTCACGCCCTTTACTGAGGCATGAAGGCCTGTTGAGATACAGACAACATGCTGTCCGTGGGGTTCCCCACCATTGCTCTCTTTGGGTCTAAGTCTGTCACGTGCATTGATGGTGCAGGCCCTGGCAGGAGCCGGGAACCTTGGGAGCCCGTACGCAGCATCCCTGCTTGCTTGGTCTCTTCTCTTTCCTGTGATTAAAAACCTTGCTTCTCCTGCTCCTCTTTCCTAAGTGCACCCCTTTTCCTCCATGGAGGCCTCATGCAACTCTATTCCAGCTGCCCCACCTGTCTCCTTCCTTCCTCCCTTCATTCCTGGGCTTAGTCTCACACTTCTGTTGCACAGCATTCATTCATTCATTCATTCATTCATTCACTCATTCATCTGTGATTGTTGCTTGAGTCTCAGTGCGTAATGATACGCAGCACAGTTCCTGCCTCCCCAGGAGCCTGCTGCTCATTACCTGGGGAGTCAGGTAAGCTGATGACTATGCAAGGTAGGGGTCACAGGGTCCAGCAGAAACACAAGAAAGTGGGCCAAGTCTGTGCTGGAGTCAGGAAAGCCATCAGTGGTGAAGTGACACCCCTCAAAGGGTTTGTGAGGCCAATGAGGGGCAAAAGGAAGAGGACAGGCAGGCAGAAGGAATAACACATGTGGAGGTTGGAGGCATCGACAGTGTGGCACGTTCATGAAAATGAGCCATGCAGAAAGCCAGATTAGAAGTGACACTGGGAGAAAGGTTGTGGCCACATCACAAAGGCCCTTGTATATCGGAATGATAACAACCCAGTTAACGCTTCCATGGTCCTTATTATGGGCAAGACACTGAGCATTTTATAGACATGGGTTCATGTATTCCTCATACCAACTCTAAGAGGTAGCAACTGTTGCTGTCTCCATTTAACAGATGAAAAAACCAAGACCAGAGAGACTGGGATGGACAGAAGGTTCTCCGGACAGCAGGGGTGGATCTGGGCTTCGGGCCAGGGAGTCTGCTGTGGGACTGCATGGCCCAGAGCTGGCTGTCCTCGTGGCTCAGTGGTCACATCTCACACTCCAGAGCTGGACTTCATCACATGGGCTTCGGGGAGCGATGGGAAGGGGTTAACTCGTGGGGAAACAGATCTGAAATTTGTTCAGATAGTTCTTTAGAGACAGATGGAGATTTGATCCAGGAAGGCTGCTTAGAAGTCCCTGCCGTTGTTGTGTGGGAATCTGGTGGAACGTCTTTTAGAATGGCTTTCTCAGAATTCTATATCCTGAAAAGGCAGCTCTGCAGCCTATTTTTAAACCAGTGCTAGTTTATAACGAAACATGCCCTATATGCTGATAGAATTTAATGTGTGAATTTAATAATCAATATGTTTATGTGATTTTAAATATTTTGCTATGCAATAAAAGGAACAATTTTTTTTATTAGGCACTTTTCTTAAAGACCCTTTGGATCTTCCTTCCACTTCCCGGTCTGATAGGAGGCTGGCAGTTTCATTAACAGAACCCCGGGGAAGCAGCTGGCTCCTCTGTGACGGTGTCCCTAACTGGTACCTCTTCCAGGAGGTTTTTTTTTTTTTTTTTTTTAAACAGTTATTTATATTGTAGTATGGGGCGCCTGGGTGGCTCAGTTGGTTAAGCATCCGACTCTTGGTCTCGGCTCAGGTTATGTTCTGGAGGTCATGAGATCAGGCCCCGCATTGGGCTCCACGCTTAGCAGGGAATCTGCTTGACATTTTCTCTCCCTCTCCCTTTTCTTCTACCCCTCCCTCTGATTGTGCTCTCTCTCTCTCTCTCTCTCTCTCTCTGTATCTCTCTCAAATAAATACATAAATAAATAAAATCTTAAAGGAAATTGTAGTAAAATATACATACTACACACTTTATCATTTTAACCATTTTTAAATGTACAGTTCAGTGGGATTAAATACATGTACCATGTTGTGCAAATATCACCACCATCCATCCCTATTCCTTTTGTCATCCAGAACTGACCAATGAAGCAACAACTCCCATATTGCCTCACCCTCCAGCCCTTGGAACCCACATTCTACATTCTGTCTCAATGGATTTGACTCCCATAGATACCTCAGGTAATTGACCATTTGTGTCTGGCTTGTTTCACTTATAATAATATCCTTGAGGTTCATCCATGTTGTAGCAGGTGTCAGAGTTTCCTTCCTTTTTAAGGCTGAATAATACTCCACTGTATGGATAGGCCACATTTTGTTTATCCATTTAACCATCAATGGGTGCTTTGACTGCCTCCATGTTTTGGCTGTTGTGTTCAGTACTGCTGTGAACATAGGTCAGTATCTTCTGTTTAGGTGCCTGCTTTTAGTTCTTTTGGGTATTTCATGAGGTTTTGTTCCCTCCTAGGCCTCACCTTGGGAACTGTAACATAGCTGTGCTCATGGGGATAGACATTGCCTTCTTCTCCCTACTTTTGCTACCATGTCAAATGAATCATACTTAATATAGTAGTAGAGGTAGATTTCAGGAATAGTATGTTTTAGAGTGGGTCCTCTTTCCCACTTTTATGGAACAGGAAGCCTAGTAGGCATTAAACAGGAAGCATTCCCTGACAAACCTCAAGTAGGAGGTGACTGCTCTCTGAGCTGTAGAAGATCAAGGGAAGGTGAGGAGTGAGGGAGGGACAGGGCTGAGGGGCAGTGCTGATTGGGGGCCCAGTTTAGGAAGTAGAATTTAGGGCATTCATGAGTTTGCATTTCATTATAGGGCATGAGGAACAGAGAAGAGTCTGGGGTGAACCCCATATTTCTAGTTTGGGTGGCTAAATGGTCCCCAGAACTAGGATGACCAGCAAAGGCAGGGGAGTCCTGGGAGATCATAGAGTATACATCTATTTTGGACTGCTACAAAATAGGGGAAGAAGCTTCATGGGCCTGCAGATGATGTGCAGGGTAAGGGTCATTACAATGGGACCATATAGTGAAACTGGAAAAATATAGTGAAGTTACTATATAGTAAATTATTGTGAAATTATTATTAAATTATAGTAAATTAGTGTGAACTTATTTTTTTCCAGTTACATTGAAGATAATTGTTATAACCAACTGTGTAAGTTTAGGGCATAAGGTTTGATTTACATATATTGTGAAGTGATGACCACAGTAGGTTCAGCTAACATCCGTCTTCTCCTATAGACATGATAAGAATTAAAAAAAAAAAAAAAAAAAAAAACAGAAAAAAGGAAAAAATGTTTTCCTTGTGATGAGAACTCTTAGGATTTGCTCTCTGGACAATTTCTCCATATGCCGTTATCTGTGTTCACTATGGTCTCCAGGCTGTACATCCATCCCTAGGACTTAGGTATTTTGTAACTGGAAGTTTGTATCTTTTGACCACTTTCCTCCTGTTCCCCCTCCCCACCCTCTGCTTCTGATAGTCATGGGTCTAATCTTTTTTTTTTTTTTTAAGATTCCACATAGAAGTGAGAACATACAGTACCTTATAAATGTCTCACTTATTTCAATTTGTGTAATGCCTTCAGGTTCTATCCATGTTATAGCAAATGATAGGACTTCCTGTTTTTTAGGGCTGAATATTTCATTGTGTACATATACACCACAACTTCTTATTCAAAGATGGTTACATTTCTTTACAGAAATTCTCTTGTCAGGTCAGGACTTCTTATTTTGGGTATCTGTCATGAAGGTTAATATTTTCTTAATAATTCGTTCCTAACAGACCTGGCTCTTATTTCCTCAAATTTCCTTTGCTCCATATCCTGTTACTTTAGAATCGGAAGGGACCACGCAGGAGGAGGAATGGACTTAGGGGAAGGCTAATGGGTTCACTTTCAGGTGTCTTGATCTTGAGATGCTGGTGGACCATTTGGCAGAAGTATGCAGGTGGGTGGTTATGAAGATCTGGTGCTCAGGATTGACCGGAAGCTGACATAGCTATGGACACCATCCTAGAGCCCAGGGGGATGAGATTGCCGGAGTTCAGAAAGAAGGCAGAGAGGGGAAGACCATCCTCTTCTTTGTCTACTCCTGTTCCATTTTGAGGGACAGAGTGAACAATAGGCCAAGTTTCAGAGGTGGCCTCCAGCCTGGAGCCATGTCCCATTCCTCTGTCTTCGTGGGCACAGACTCCAGAGGGGAAGAGTAAGGTTTCAGGAGAAATGCTGGAGAGACTGGCTGAGGTGTGGCAGCCACATGGGTGGCAGGAGAGGATCCTACAGAAGAGGCTGGGGTGGGGTGGGCCTGGGGTCTGACTGGTGATCCTAGGCACGTGGTGTGCTGGAAGCCAGAGGGAGGAGGTTGAGGGAGGAGGGAGGGACCACATGCTTGACAAGTGTCCACTTGGCTGTTAGGAGGCCCTCGTCATCTCTTCTAGAATTGTTTCAGGTCATGGTGGTTTACAATCCAAGATGGGATCCTTCCAACGTGCTCTCCCCTTAGGTCTTGAAGTCCAGAAGCTCTGTCAGTCAGCACATGATGCTTCTTATCACCGTTCCTTACCAAAAATACCCTTCAGCAATTTAGAACATGTTCTAAACACTTCCGTTACATGTTTTGAATACCACCATTTGAACTCAGACACATCTAGTCCTCTCTGGAGGTAATTCCTCAAAACTCATACTATCCTTATTTTAACAATACAGTGGGGTACACTTTTATTCTCTGAGACTCCCAACCTGCAAGATGCTCGAGGAGCCGGAGTTTGTAGGGTCACAGGTGGCATGAGATGGTGACCCCAAGGCCCCGGGGAACCTGGGATAATGCGCAGTATTATCTGCTGGTTTCCTCCAACTTCTCTATCCCACTGTCCTTTAAACCACATCCCTGGGCATCAGATCTGTCATGGATTCACACTCACTCTAGCTGTTTCTGAATCTGTTCCACTGACTGTTGGTAATAACAGGTGCAGTGTACGGAGTGCCGACTATATTTGGGGCACTGTTCCAAGCGCTTGATGTATATCATCTCATTTGATTCTTGCACTACAGCCTGATGGACTATAGTGTTGTTAACCCCTTTTACTGAATGAGAAAACTATGACTCTGGAAAATAGAAGTAAGTTTCTTGAAGCCGGTGGTCCTCAAATTTGAGTGGCCATTAGAATCTCCTGGAAGGTTTGTTAAAACACTGGCTGCTGGGCCCCATCCCCAGCGCTTCGGATTCAGGAGCTCGTCCGTGATGGAGCCAGAGAAGTTGCCTTTCTCATGAGTTCCCAGGTGCTGCGGCTGTGGGCGTTAAGGACCACACTTTGCTGGATGCAGGACTGGATGTAGGACGGGGATTCATACCAGGGCCGGGCTGACTGCAGGTGTGCTCTCCACTTTATGGGAAGTGCACTCTGGGAACCTGCAAGGAGGGAAGCCCTCTCACTGCCCGGGATGGACTAAGGGGATCCTAGAAGATTCAAGGGGAGGATTTATTTCTCTTTCAGGGGAGCTGCTGGCCCGTGTAGGCAGGTGTCCTGAGGCAAAGGAACATTTGGCGGCAGGAGCTAAGGGAAGGCCTTGTCTCCCCAGGACTTAGAACAGTAGAAATATCAACTAAAAGTCGGTCTGCTTTAGTATCACCCTGTCCTGGCAGTTCTAAGCAGTGCCTGCGATAAATACTCTTCTCCCCACTGCCTTGTATCCATAGCCTGGCAGCTAAAGGTAAAAACACCCGAACACCCTTCATTGTTGGGGCTCTGGGACCTGTCTTCCCATCTCTGTCTTCCACAAGGACTGAGTCCTCAGGCCACATCTGATTGGTCAATCCTTCTTCCTTCACCTCGATTTTAAGGCCATGGTCAATCCTTCTTCCTTCACCTTGATTTTAAGGCCATGGTCAATCCTTCTTCCTTCACCTTGATTTTAAGGCCAATAACCTATTTGAAAATACTCCAGGAAGACAGAAAAGACAGGCAGAGCCGTGCCTTTGGTAGGCATGTTTCACAGCAGCGCCTCTGTAGCAGCCACCCCCTATCAGACAGTGGCCTGACCCCCAGACAAAGGCGAACCTTTTGAATTCTCACAATGACCTTGTGAGGTGGGCTCTGTCCTCGTCCCTGTGTCACGGGCGAGGACACGGAGGTGCACAGAGGTTAGCGAAGGGACTTGCCAAGGTCAGACAACTAGTGAGCTTGCACAGCCAGGATTCCCGCCAGGCAGCCCTGCGCCAGTGCCCCGTGGGCTTCACCATTGTGCCCTGGGGCGTCTTGGGCAGACAGTCGGTGCTTCATAAGTGCACAAGGGAGGGCCGCACGGGAGCAGGCATGTTAGAGGCCCTTTGGGGTGGGATGCTGCGAGGACCACTCACTCTCTAAGGTGGTTGATTGCTCTGGGTCCACTCAGGCTGGTGGAAAATCCTTCCACGGGGCATCACGTCGTTCTCACGGGCTCTGCAGTGCTCACCTCCACTGTAATGAAATGTGTTTTCCCTGGAGGGGGTGGTTACGGGTATTTATAGAGCATCTTATAGCTGAAGAGCTCCAGAAGCAACAATTACCTCTGTAATCCTCTTAGCATCTCTGAAGGGAGGGAAGTGAACTGGCACAGCCTGCCCCAGGCTCCAGAAAGCTCTGCAGCGAGGTGGGAAGGGGAGGGGCCTTGGGAGGGAGGGAGTCATTTCTTGGAGTTCCCGGGGCAGAGCTGGGGAAAGCGGGGGCCTCCTGGAGGAGGGCTCAGGGCAGCTCACCTGCATCCCACTTCCTTTGTACTGCCTGGTAGCTAAATGGAGAAATAACCTTCTTCCTGCTAAAGAAAGCTCACCAGCCCCTTTCACTATTCGCCTTCCGCTCAGGGAAAGAAAGTTTGAATAATAGAATTTTTTTTTTCTTCTTCTCAAGCAGTGAATTCTTGTGTCTTGGCAGCTACAGTGTTCAAGACAAGCTATTCAGAGGAATAGCCGAGAAAATGAAAGGGGATGAGGTTCTGGGAAACTTCTTTTCAGTGAGTGGGTTTTTTCCATATGCGCATATATATTACACACATATTTGCATCCTTGCCTGCTTGGAGCAGCAGCCTACTGGGCGTGCATGATAAACAGCCCGAGGTTGTGACTGTCTTTTGTTATGGGAATGTAATCGAATTGAGTGGCAGCACCTGAAGATATACTGTGAGGCCATCAGGCTTATTTTGATCACCTGACCTCATTGATGAGCTGCCCTGATGGTGATGGATGTGGAGGGGTCCCCCCATTATACCAATATTTTCTGTTACTAAGGGTCGAATCAAGTGTGGATGAATAAGATCTGTTCTTGCTTGGTATTTGGGAGATTTTCAGACAGTATGATCTCCTGTTTCAGGGTTGTCAATAATCATTTCTCTGGCCAGATCACGGGGCTAGCTAAGTGTGCAAAAGAGGTAATGTAGTTAGAGAAATGTGTGCTCTTAGCTCTCTGTTCCTTTTACCTCGTGATCCTTCACGATCACATCTGGCTGGATCAGCTTCTCCTACCTGCCCTGCCCTTAAGCATCTCTGCCAGGCCACTTCACGTGGCCCGGAGCTCCCTGATCCTGCACTTTGGGAGACTCCCATCTATCTTATTTGAGGGGACTCCCTAGGCTCCTGCTTTGTTGTAAAATTGTTTTTGTATTTTTAACGAGGTGGTTTCATACCTGGGGAACGTGTTGGCACCCAGCCAACAACCTGAGGCCAGAAGGAGGCAGGGCAGAGTTAGCATCCCGAATGCTTCCTTCTGTGCTCATCCACGTGCCTGTCACCCATGAGCTTGGCCATCGGAAAGACAACTGTCGCACCAGTTGTGTTCTGAGCTCTGGCTTACCCCCCCCCTCCCCCGCCCCAAGACTCCGGCCTCCTCCCTGGTCTGGCCCCAGTCCAGCCATCCCTTCACTTGTCCCCTCCTTGCCTGCCTTCTCTGCAGCCAGCAGTACCCACTGTGTCCCTTCGTGGTACATCTCCAGGTGGAGGAACATGTGTAAAATGTGGGTTAGGAGAAAGGAAGGCCAATAAAGGGGATCCCAGGACAAAACAGGAAGAGGGATGCATGAATTAAGGCCTCTGAAATTGGTCCCACAGTCCTTCCACCTCCTTCCCTCCAGGAAGGCAAAGATCAGAGCCGGAGAGCTGTCATTATCCTCCACATAATTACAGGGGCCAGCCCAAGTTCTTGGAAACTCCAGGGAAGTCAGGGGGCTCTTCAAAGGCGGCCCAGGGAAGCCGGCGGGGACCTGAGCTTGGGGAGGATGATCTCCCGCGAGGGGACCACTGTGCGGTGCCAACAGTCAACTCCCCGGGCCGCCGACGCACAAAACCGCTTCCAGGGCCTGGCTTGGGCTGTGCGGCTTCAGCGAGAGGCCACTCCGCAGCTGCTCTGGGCCCGCGCGTGTGCCCACGGCCGGCGGGTGTGCCAAGGCGCGGGCGGCTCCACCGTGTGTGCCCAGCCCAGTCCCTCGGTGGCTCCTTCCCTCCTTCCCCCTCCGATGCAGCCTTTTTTCTTTTGCATCACTCATTCCCACCCAGTGAGGAAATCACTAATTCCCCTTTGGATTTGCGTGCTGAACAGAGCAGAGGCGCCGGGAACCTTCCCGAAGGAAAACCTACAGCACCCTGCGTGTTTTCGCCTCCACCCATGCGGGTATTTCTAAGTAAGAATGCAAACAGGCCGGAAATAGAACGTATTAGTAAGCGTAACAGGGAGACGACGTGTATTTTTAGCAAATACGGCTGAAGCTGAGGGGTGCGGTGAGAGATGGGTGTGAGGGAAGGGTGGGAGCTGGGCCCGATGCTCGGCTGCCTGGGGGCCGCCCCCTGCACTGGAAGACCGGTTGGGCCTGAGGATGTCGGGGCTCCTGGGGGAGGGCGAGGCTTCTTGGGAGCACTGTGCTGGTTCTAGAGCCCCTCATGCTCCTGCTTCTGCCCATGGTGGCGGTGTGATCGTGGTGATCCCAGGGGAGGGGACCCGGGGGGACCAGCTTGGCAAGCCCACCAGGTGGGGGAAGCTCGCCCACCCAGACTTGGCTGCCACCAGCTGCCTCTCTTGGGGGAGGCCTGTGAAGGCCTGTGAGAGGAAGGCCAGAGAGCTGGAGGACGCCAAGGCCCTGGTTGGCGGGCTGTGAGCGCCGCAGGAATCCTAGGGGCTCAGGTTGTGAGGGCCACACCTCCCCAGACTCTCTCTAATTCAGTGGACAGAGTGTTAATACATTCTCAGGGAGTCAGGAGTCCAAACAAGGTCACAGAGAAGGGAAGGTTAGAACTTTGAGCAGAAAATTGTTCGAAATGCCAAGATGTAACATTACTTGTTTCCCTGCAGATTAGCTAGGGTGTAACACCTGATAGCGACAGGAGTCTTGCAAGGGCACTATTCACAGTAGAACAAAGTTAAACCCCAGGCGAGTCCTCCTGGAGTCCATCTGAAGTTCTGGGTACCGGATTGCCCCGACCGCCTGGTGCTAACGCAGTTGCCCACCCAGGGTTCCCATGGCTGGGCTCCATCTCTGTAGTCTGGTCTCTCTCTGTTGGCCGACTTCACTCTGGGATCCTCAGATTCATGGGGGTCCGGTTCACCTAATCCTGTGTTCTCCCTTCAGAAGGTGGCCATCACCGTTGTCATGGTTAGTTTTATGTGTCGGCTTGACTAGGCTGTTGGGTGCCCAGGCATTTGGTCAAACATTATTCTGGGTGTTTCTGTGAGGGTGTTTTTGGATCAGATTCACCTTTAAAAATCAGCGGACTGAGTAAAGCAGATTGCCCTGCCTCATGTGAGTGGGCCTTAACCAATCAGTTGGAGCCCAAGTAGATCAAAAGGTAGACCCTCCCCCAGCTTCCAAAGGGAAGTCCTCCTGCCTCTTGGCCTTTTAACTGGGACATTGGCCTTTTCCTGCCTTTGGATTCCAGTTGAAACATTGGCTCTTCTGGGCACTTGAACCTGCCAACCTTCAGACTGAACTACACCACCGGTTCTCGGGTCTTCAGCTTGCTGACTCACGCTGTAGATCTTGGGACTTGTCTGCCTCCATAATCATGTGCAGCAATTATAACTATAATAAACCTCTTTATTGGTTCTGTTTCAGGTTCTGTTGCTTTGGTTTCTCTGTAGAACCCCAACTAATACAACCATCTGCCAAGTAAAAGCATACTTTGTGGCCCATCCAAAACGCCCTCTTCTCAATGACAGGATTTCATGAAAAGGCAGGGAGTGAGCAAAAGAGTCAAACTTGAGTTCTTTCAGCATTTTAGTCTTTGTGTAGCAGGCAGTGGGTCAAAGACTTAGAGCCACAGGGGCCCTACTTTTTTAAAGTAATTTTTAAATTTAAATTCAGCTTAGTTAACATGTAGCATATTACTAGTTTCAGGGGTAAAATTTAGTGATCCATCAGTTGCATACAACACCCAGTGCTCATTCTGTCACGTGCCCTCCTCCCATGTCCGTCACCCAGTTACCCCATCCCCCCCATCCATCTCCCCTCCAGCGACCCTCAGTTTGTTTCCTATAGTTGAGTCTCTTATGGTTTGTCTCCTTCCCTGTTTTTATCTTATTTTAGTTTCCTTCCCTTCCCGCTATGTTCATCTGTTTTGTTTCTTAAATTCCACATAAGTGAAATCATATAGTATTTGTCTTTCTCTGACTGACTTCACTTAGCATAATACCCTCTAGTTCCATCCACGTTGTTGCACATAGCAAGATATCATTCTTTTTGATGGCTGAGTAATATTCCATTGTGCATAGACCACATCTTCTTTATCCATTCATCCATCAATGGACATCTGGGTTCTTTCCACAGTTTGGCTATTGTGGACACTGCAGCTATAAACATTGGGGTGCAGGTGCCCATTTGGATCACTATGCTTGTATCCTTTGGATAAATACCTAGTAGTGCAATTGCTGGGTCATAGGGAAGTTCTATTTCTGACTTTTTGAGGAACCTGTAGACTGTTTTCCAGATTGGCTGCACCAGCTTGTGTTCCCACCGACAGTGCAAGAGGGTTCCCCTTTCTCCACATCCTCATCAACATCTGTTGTTTCCGGTCTTGTTAATTTTAGCCATTCTGACCCATGTGAGGTGGTATCTCATTATGGTTTTGGTTTATATTTCCCTGGTGCCAAGTGATGTGGAGCATTTTTTCATGTGTCTGTCAGCCATTTGTATGTCTTCTTTGGTGAAATGTCCATGTCTTCTGCCCATTTCTTGAGTGGATTTTTTGGTTTTTTGGGTGTTGAGTTTGCTACGTTTTTTATAGATTTTGGAGACTAGCCCTTTATCTGGATATGTCATTTGCAAATATCTTCTCCCATTCTGTAGGTTGCCTTTTAGTTTTGTTGATTGCTTCCTTTGCTGTGCAAAAAGCTTTTAATCTTGATGATGTCCCAGTAGTTCATTTTTGCTTTTGTTTCTCTTGCCTCTGGAGATGTGACTGGTGAGAAGTTGCTGCAGCCGAGGTCAGAGAGGTTTCTGCCTGTTCTCCTCTGGGATTTTGATGGATTCCTGTCTCATATTTAGCTCTTTCATCCATTTTGAGTTTATTTTTGTGTATAGTGTCAGAAAGTGATCTAGTTTCATTCTTCTGCATGTGGCTGTCACACGGCCCCCGCTTTCAAGAAACTCAATGCACAAAATTTAAACCTGTGCAAAAGGAGAAATTAGAGGCTAACTTTTCACATTGAAATAGGATTCTTCTGAGGTCCCTTTGATGAACAAGTTCTCTGTTTTATTTGGAAAATTCTGATTTGTGCATAGATTACCTCAAATGAACTACCCCTCTACTATCAGCATCTACTGCATAATATTGAGCAATCTTGTTGATCGATTCACAAGGTTTACATTTGATTTATCTCAGAGGCTGTTCTCCAATGACTGGTGTGGCCCTGGGAGTGACCCTGTGACACAGTGAGCATTGGTTGATTTGTACTTCTTTTGTTTATTTGGGTTTGATTTCATTGGATTGACTTTAAGTCAATCCTTGAGTCCTTTGTAAACCTTCAACGCCTGCAGCAAGCCTCAGCTCAGCCCCATAATGACACAGATCCCAGAAGAAAGGCATCAGGTAACTGCAATCATTTCTGATAGGTCTTACTTACAAGGGACTCCTGTCATCAGAAAGATGGTATCAGGCTCTGAAGAATCATTGGGACTGAGATTTTTCTGTTCCTACAGCAGAACACTGTGTTCTACACAGACCCTCAGTGGTGTTTGGCAAATACTGAGATCTGAAATGGAGAATGTGAATTTGGGACAGTGTATTACCCATACTGTAAAAGTATTTATTAATGTGTGTAGAGCTTGTGGGTTCATGGCCCGTCCATTCTTGTTTTAACAATCTGCGCATTGGGATGCCTGGGTGGCTCAGTGGTTGAGCATCTGCCTTCAGCTCAGGTTGTGATCCTGGGGTCCTGGGATCGAGTCCCACATCGGGTTCCCCGCAGGGAGTCTACTTCTCCCTCTGCCTCTCTCTCTGTGTCTCTCATGAATAAATAAATAAAATCTTTAAAAAACAAAACAAAAAAATAATCTGGGCATTTCGGGATCTCGTCAGGGTGACTTCTACTGATGAGCACAAGCATGAGAAATACCCCCTTCTCTTTGCTAAGTCCCCTGCCTTCCCAGATGTGGTCTGCTCCCATTCTCACCCCATCATTCACTCTAAGGTAGGAGTATCAGGAGCCTAGTATCATGCTTCGTAGAGGAGCAGGTCTGAGGTGAGGTTTCCAAGGTTAACCCTTTGAAGGGTGCTGATTGTTTTCTGAGGATGGAAAGCTTCCAAGCTCCCTGAAACTACAGAAGTGGGTGCTCAAATCATGTAAGTGATGGTGGTGAGATACACCCGGTGATGCTTCCTGTGCCCTGGATCTGTATCCTACGGGGAAATGCCTTTACCTTCAGTGTCCCCTACCAAGCCCCACCCAAATGTAGGGTTGAGGTATCAGGCCACAGCAGTGAGCAATAGTGACCATATGATGCAGGTGCCAGAGTCCACTTTTAACTTGAGGAGGCCATCTACATGACCTAAATGAATGGATTGCTTTCCCACCATCCCCTCCCAGAGTACTTACTATAGAGGGGAGCTGTCTGCCTTCCTTGTATCCATCCGTGTTCCATTCTGTGCTTTTCCCTTGGGTTGCCTTGGCTTGACCACGTGCACCAGCGGCTGTTTACAGGCAAGGCCAGCCTGGGCAGAGAGCCATGTGTGTCCAGGAGCTCGGCGCCCTTAGCATGAGGGGAACGTATTGCTGGACACCACGATCCCTGCCCCAGATAGCAGGGGGCCGCTGTGAGGGGGCCGCCACCCTTGTAGGCGCCTCCCTCCAGGCACTAAAGGTGTCAGTGTCACGTGGCCAGGCCAGGGGAGGGGACAGGCTAGTGCCACTCTGGTGTGTCTCTAAGTTTGTCTGGGTGCAATCTCTTGTAGCCTCCTGCACGACAGCAGCACTCCTTGCACCACAACCATCGCTGTGAAACCTTAATTGGCTCGGGAAACCACTTGAGGGGTTGTCCCCTCCCGCCTGGTGCACCAAGGCACAAGACTCGAGAGACATTGTTTTGAAATTAATTATAGTGTGATAAGTGTCGGGAAACAGCAATACTGCCCTTGGAACTGTCATCAAAGCCAGCTGCTTGCAGGGTGCTGGGACACACTTGACTTGCTAGATTCTTCTACCACCTGTGGCTGTTAGGTTCCTGTGGTGTGGGAAGGGCGCCCAGGGACCTGGCTCAGCTTAATCAGAAGGCAGGGAAGTGGTGGTGATGGGGTAGCAGGGGCGGGGTAGAGGCTTTACAGATGGAGGGAAGAGACAGGATGGTGATGAAGGAGAATGTCAGGCTGCCAGCCCCACTGCCCCTCAGTTGGCGTGCTTAGGACGGAGGCAGGCCGGGCTCACCGGCTTCACTGGCCAGGTAATGAAAAGGAAAATGAGGCTGTGTGGCCCCTGGAGATTTGATGCATGTGCATTGGGTTGGGTACATCACATGTCCATGGCCCATTCCCTGGCCTTTCCCAGAATCCTCCTGCCCCGTGCACATTCGGTTGTAACTGCGGGTCACTGGAGGTTGTGAGCGTGCGTGTCCCCCCAAGCATTGGATGTGTCCCCCCAAGCATCGAAGGTTGAACCTAACCCCCAGTGTGATGGTGTCTGTAGGTGGGGCTCTTAGGTCACAGGTGGAACCCTCATGATGGGGTTAGTGCCCTTCGGGAGGAGACCTCAGAGGCCTACTCTGAACCAGGAAGGGGGCTCTCAGCAGCCCTTGATCTTGGGTTTCGCACCTTCAGACCCCTGAGAAATGAGTACCTGTTGTTTAGAAGCCTGCCGGCCCGTGGTATCTCCTTACAACACCCTGAGCGGACCAAAGACCCAGTGCCAGGTGTCTCAAGCTTTGAAAGAAAATGTCTGGGAATGTCTGGGCTGCGCTGTGCTGCTGCGTAAGTCATGGTGGCTAATCACTCATTAGGCTGGACAAAGTAGTTGCCAGACTTGGGGTGATGCTGCTTTTGTCAGGAATACTTCTATTTATCTTATTAACTTGTTTTCTGCCATAACATTCATCCACCCCTTTGGGCAAAGGTCACGTTAAATTTACTTTTTGAGCGGATGCAAGGATAAGGAGATACATATATATATATATATTTTTCTTCTTCTGTGTGAGGGTCAGGAGAAGAAATTCCTGTGTCTAAAAGAAAATCCTGCCGGAATAAAAGATTCCCAGATCCACCACGGGAGACTGGGTAGCAGGTGACGTCTGACTGCAAAGTGAGGCAGTCCTGGCTGGATCCTCTCTCTGTTGCTTACCAGCTCTGAGAACCAGGTGGGTCTTCATCCTCACCTGTGAAGCATGTCACAGGGTTAGCTGAGATAAAATAGTGGGGATTTTGTGACTGCAGCCCCCAGGGCCCGTGCTCCCTGCTCCAAGGCTCTTCTCCAAGGTTGGAGGTTCACAGCAGAAAGCCTGGAACACCTTGACCATGGATCTGATTCACTAGAGTGACAGGAATACACACACAGGGGGGCCTGGGTGGCTCAGTTGGTTAAGCATCCGACTCTCGATTTCTGCTCAGTTCACTGCCAGAAATGTACTTATGGACCATAGCTAAGGGGCAATGGAGCCAGATACTCTGGATCCCCCCCCATTCCTTGATTCACTGGTGAAAAGATTATGTCTAGACTTATTTCCCACCGCCTATCCCATTAGCGGCAAAGCCAGGCCCAAGAGCTCACAGAATGTGTCTAGACTCTTGATCCAGTGCTTTTTATATAACCCTATGATGCTTTCACCTTACCTCTCTCCTTGACTGCTCTCAGTGACGTTCACACGAAAACAACTCATCTTCTTGCATCTCAGTGTAGACTGTTTATTTCAGTTGTTTTCCCAACCCAGCTAAGTAGAGGGGAGCCCTGTGTGTCTTGACTGTCTGCTTCCCCCTCCCTCCCCCCCGCCACCCAAGCTGAGAATTTACAGCTAGTTCTGGGAAGGAGAGTCTGTGACATCACTGCTGGCCATGGGGGCTTCTATCCCCCTTTACCCTATGTCCTCTTATTAAGCAGTAGTTTGGAATAGTGAATAGGATCATTTTAGATCACAAGGTGTGCTAGTTTGCTGGGATGGTTCAACCGGGGAATTTAACAGAAATGGATTATGTCAAAGTTCTGGGGGCTGCAAGGCTGACAGCGTGATTCTTTCGGGGCTGTGAGTGAGGGATCTCTTCCAGGCCTCTGTCTTTGGCTTCAGGTGGCCTTGTTTTCCCTGTGTCTGTTGATATCATCTCCCCTCTATGTGTTGTCTGTCTGTCCAAATTTTTCTTTTTTGAAAGGATGCAAGTCATGTAGAAAATTAGGGCCTACCCTACCTTGATCACCTCTATAAAGACCTTGTTTCCAAATAAGGTTGCATTTCTAAAACACTGAGGATTAAGACTTTAGCATATGAATTTTGAGGGGACACAATTCACTTCATAATGGAAGGCATTTCCTGATTGGCAGGTCTTGGTAAGACACCTCAGTGGCCCAAGCTTGACCTCGTCCAACATGCTTTCCATTTCGCAATATATAGCGCCTGATTTATTGAGACTCCATTTACATACATTTCCTATAGAAAGTGACAAGACAGATCTTGGAAATGTTGGAGAAAACTCTTGATTTTACTGGCCCACTTGGCAAGTACGCTGACCACCTATCCTGCGTCAATAACACATTTGCTTGGAAGTCAGGGTGGAGGGAAATAAACACATTCATTGGGTGGTTATGATTTTCCTGCTCGAGCCAATGAGGTTGGGTTTGGAAGAATCTTGTATCTTGGTTTTCAAGAGTCTCACTGCTCAGACCTAATCCCCGTTGTGCGACGGTCATTGAGAATGAACTTACCATCGGAATGGTATTTTTATAAATGGTGTCGGTTGCATTTCTTTTTTTTTTTTTTTTGGTCGGTTGCATTTCTTTGGTAGTGGAGGAATCATACTCCCAGAGAATGAATGCAGAACCAGATTAAAGAAACCACCACCAACGTAAATCGATGAGTTAAAAGTACATTCTAATCCACATGGAGGAAATATTAATTATGTGCTGTAGTCCAGAATAGTGTCCATGACCCCGACCTGTTTGTGTACCTAATTTAAGTTACTCAGTTTATATGGGATGGGTTCAAGTGGATTGAGGTTACACTTGTGTTTTTGGTAGAAACCCCTCTCTTCTTCTGAGCTGTTGAAGGAAAGTAGAAAATGCATGTTGTTTTAAAATGTGGGAGTTGCAATTTGGAGACAGTGAGGGGAAATATGGTGGTGAGGATAATTGAAGGGATATTGTAGGGGATTTAGCCTTGGACCTGAGACCTGGGTTAAGGTAATAGACATCTCTTCAGCACAGAGCTTGTGGAGGGGGTAATACAGGCTTGCTGGTGGTCTCCAGGGGGAGCTAGGAAGTGCCCAGCAAGATGGGGGTATCTCAGGACTGGCAGGTGTCAAGTCAGTCCTGACAAGACAAATCTCAGCCATTTATAGTACAGTACATCAGATGTAGGTAAATACTAGAAGCAGCTTGCAGCTTAAATTCTGTTATAGAACCAGATTATCTAGGGTGGATTATCTATGGGGAATGTTGCATCCTGGGCTAGCTTCACTCTGTATATTTTTGGCATGCAGCTTATTTTTGAGCCATTTTTTTCTTCTTAGCTGGTTTGTGTTAGGGAATACATGCTAATTTCTAACATTAGAGTTTCTCTCTTTCACATATATTATATTCCAAAGTCATAGACAGGAAGGGAGATTTGCTGCCTCCTTGCCCTCCTCCCTTCCCCACCACTGTCACCTAGTATGTCACAAAGCCAAATATTTTTGCGTTCACTTTTGTATTCACCGTTGTCTTGAATTTTCCTGTCACTCTTCACCTTCACTGGTTTGGTCGGTGAAGAGCTGACAGTCTCACTGTTCTCAATTTGAGATCCAGCAATATAACTGATTGTAAACATAAACTGGAAATCTGTCAGGTAAGAGTCACTCAGAGGTGGAATTTCTATTTCAGGGGAAAATCTTCTTATTTAGAATTAAAAGCACCACTGTCAAAATCCTTCAGAAGAAAAAAGTCAACTGTGAACTTTTGTGGATTGAAAACTTCAGATTCTGGTTACATCCAAAGCAAGCACATTTTTTTCACTTTTGTGAATTTCGTGGCACAAAATTCACTGGCCCAGTTACACCCATGACATTTATGAAAAAGGAAGATGCCTTTGACTTGTTTGCGGCCACAAAGTTCCCAGATGAGAACCAATAGTTGTTTCTTCTGCAACCTGTACGTAAGACCTTCTAATGATGCAGGACATCACAATGATGTCAATTTTAGTGACTGTGTAGAATGAGCTAAATGTTATCAAGGAATATTTCCAGTTGTTATCAAGGAATGTTCCAATTGGTTCAAACAATAATATTCCTTTTTCAATTTCCAAGGTACTTTTTTTAGATTTATTTATTTATTTCAGAGGGGAGGGTGAGCAGGGAGGGGGCAAAGAGAGGGGGAGACAAGCAGACTCCCCACTGAGTGCAGAGTCCAGCTTGGGTCTCCATCCCATAACCCTGAGATCATGACCTGAGCTGAAATCAAGAGTCAGACACTCAACCGACTGAGCCACCCTCATGACGCCTAAGGTTCTCTCTTTTAATGGGTCCATTCTTCCCAATTAAAAAAAATTTTTATCTTAATTTTAAGACTCAAAGACTTTTTTTTTTGCCAGTTAAGGCAGCAAAAGATTTAGCTCTCTAAGAAATGCAGAATGCCAGAATGGTTCATCTGGGTATATTGCTCATTCAAGGTTTTATGTTCTTGGGAAAGTTGAGGAATAAACATTTACACAAAATTTACAGGAATTTTAAAAGGATGAAAACATTCCAATGTGTTAGGCTAGTAGAATGTTGGAAGAATGCACAAGGGGATTTATTGTATTATCTGTCAAGGATTTGATGATGTGAAATGTTGAAAAAAATTGGAAATATATACATCTACTGTAGGAAAAACTTTTCTTTTTCTTCCTAAAACATTCTTTTAAACATATGTTTTATCAAATATCCCTTTGTTCTCTAAGGGATGTGGACAAGTGTCTTTGTAAATTATTTTGGTTGTTGATGTCTTTATGAAGTTCATGTCCAGTTTTACAACTTTCAATTCTTACTCTTTAATGATTGTATCAGTTGTGATTAGATTGGCTGCAAGTCATAGAAAGCTATAGATAACTGTAAGTCAAACAGAATAAGGGCTGTTTCTCTAGCACGAGTGTTGGTGGGTGGTGTAGGGCTGGCATGATTTTCTTGGTGTGAGAGACCCAGGCTCCTTCTGGCTTGTTGCTCTGCCTTGTGTGGCCTTAATCTCCAGATGTGAATTGGGGACAGCCTTGCTTCAGGCAGCAGAATGGAAGAAGGGACAGAGAGATAGTAGGGGCAAAGGGAACATGTGAACTATCCAGAGCTTAGACAGCTGGGCATGCCTGACTGCAAGAGAGGATGGGAAATAAATTGTCCATTTTGGGGTGTGTGGGTCAAGTTGGAAATCAGGGACCTCCTCCCCATAGAAGAAAGAGAGCATAGCTAGTAGGGGATGGCTAGCCATCTCTGCTGCAGTAACAGACTTTAGCTGCATTACAGTGGAAACAATCTATTCATGACATTTGAAAACAAGTTGAATTTCTTTTTATGGTTGTTATGGGCTTACATTCTATTAGTTTTAAGATTTGGTTTGCCCTTGTGTATAAAGACCTGCGGTAAACATTATTTGTTTAAAATGGCAAAATGCACTTGTTCACACGTCAATACATTTTATTTAAATTTTTTATTACCTGTACCCCAAATGACTGGGGCTGAAAAGTACACAATAATTCACAAAAGCCTGGTTTGTGAAAATTGACTAAACTTAGGCCTACAAATTGGCTAGAGAGTATGAACTGTGTGATTAGAATGGAAAGTACTGAGGCCAGAAGCAAGCAATGAAGGATGTGGCAGGAACCTGTTTGTTTGAGTGAGGGTGGGGAGGAACCGGAGGCAAGAGAGAAGTTGGGGTAAGAGGAGGCTGTGAGAGAGGAAAGCCAGACAGATGTGATGATGGGGAACCTAGGCCTGAGTGCTGAGATAGCCCGAACCAGGCTGGAGGAACTGATGTGTCCCATGGCCAGATCTTAGAGTCTTGGCATTTGGTGCCAACAAGACAAACAAACAAACAAAAAAGAAAAAAAAAAAAAGACTTCCGAGTTATCCAGGTAGGGAAGACCTTATGTAGGCCAGGGTAGATGGGTTTGGGTAACAGAGTTCTCCAGGAGCTCCTTGGCTGAGATATGGCTAAACTCCAGAATCATTGATGTGCTCAACTTCCAACTGGTATAAAACCTGGATTCTGAAGCAAGGGACCATATTCCGGAAGCATTGAGTTAATTCCCATGTTTGGATGTCACCAAGAGAGGTTTGGTAACAGAAGAGACTCTGGCTTCCAGATTCGAGATGGGTGGTGAGGAACGAAAGTGACCTTCGAGGTGGATGGGAATGATGGGAAACTGGCTGATCTTAAGACCCCACGCTGATCTTGGGTTTTAGAAAACATCAAAGTCGTTGTTGCCTGAACATACTTTCTCATGCTACGACCTGGTGGTGTGCCTTCAGTCCTGGGAAGTCCCACTACAGGAAATCTTGAAGAGGAACAATGCCGGTGTTGCCTGGACTTCTATGCTGTAGCCTTTTCTTTCACAGAATGTCATCTGTTTGTTTTTTTTTTTTTTTTTTTTTGTAGATTTTATGTATTCATGAGAGACACAGATTGAGAGAGAGGCAGAGACACAGGCAGAGGAAAAGCAGGCTTCATGCAGGGAGCCCGATATGGGACTCGATCCCGGGTCTCCAGGATCACGCCCTGGGCCGAAGGCAGACACCAAACCGCTAAGCCACACAGGGATTCCCAAATGTCATCTAAGTTAAGAATTTCTGTCCGTTTTCTCAATAGAATTTAGGTGGCAGATATTCACGCACACTTCTAGCAGTGGCTACGGTCAGACATCGATTGTGCATGACTTGCCTTGGGTCATACCTGAAATCTACCCTCTTGGCCTCTGGACTAGTGGGTTTTTTTGTTTTGTTTTGTTTGTTGCTTTTTTTTTTTTTTTTTTTTAACATCCATATCAAACTTAGTACTTTAATACCATTTATCTTATTGATTAAAGAGCCACAAGGGATGGAAAGGGTGTGGGGTAAGTAAAAGCTTCCTGGGTGGTTTTTCCTTATATTTTCTTTTTGATCAATCTCAGTCCTTAGAGCTGCCCTGATGAGGCCACTTAGGGTGACCAGTAACCTTGGGTAAGATGCGGATGGATGATTCTAGGTCTTGTTTCACTGTCAGGAGACTAAACCTTTTTTTCTCATTTTGATAAGAACTGTTCTGCTTTATCTTTGCTGCCTACAATCCATATCTGCATGCATATTTCATGATTTTCTTACCTTCCAGTTGCTTCTGAAGAAAAAAAATGAAAAAAGGACATGGGAGAGCAAAGGCAAAAATAAACACTTTCATGTAGCTGGCCCTGGGGCATTAGGATCAATTTTCCCCCCAAATCTGAATCTCTCACCAGGAGACTCTGTCTAGGGGGTGGCACACATGGGGCTTTATGATAGGATTTGCCTAGAACAAAGCAAAGAAGGGCTATTTTTCTCCTGTTTTCAACAGATGGGCTTGAAATGGGGAGATTTTCACCTTAATGCAGACCAAGAAGAGCAGAGCATAGAATCACTGGTGGATTGTCTGCCACTTAGCTGTGAGGTTTTGAGAAGGCTCTTTTACCTAGGATGTTGATGGGAGTTAGCAGCCCCATTACTTAACGGGGTGTCTCTGTCACAGCCTGTGTAGAGTTCCAGAACCCCTAATAGATGCAATGGGACAGACTGACATTGTCCATGGTCCATTGGAGAGAAGGAATCCTAGGAAGAAGAACCCTCTGTTGGTCATTGGATGGGGCCGTGGCAGAGCCAGATGCCCAGAGAGGGTGTGATTTGACTGTGCAGATGATCAGGAAGGGGAGGAAAGCTTTCCTCCTTCTTCCTTGCCCTCCTGGGGCAGAATCATTCAGTGCCTGCACCTGTCCTGGGCTGGACTTACCTGCTTTTAGACCTCATGGAGGACAAAGGCATCATCCAGTGTGAATCTGCTCTGGAGGGGGTATAGGTAACCAGCAGCGGGAGCCTTTTTCTTGTAGGACTGGAGAAGCCTTTGCTGTCACTGCTATTGTTAGAGTGACCTGCCTTGCCTAGTGATCAAGAATATACCTAGGATAGAGGAGAAAAGACTGGATTTTGAAGCCTGATACTACAGTTTGCCTTGTGACTTTAGGCAAGTTATTTTACCTTTCTGGACCTCCATGCAGAGACAATTAGCTGTCAGAAGTGGCTTTGACATTCCACCACTTTGTCATCTAATCCATATTTCTTTTTCTTTTTAAAAGATACTATTTACTTATTCATGAGAGAGACAGAGAGGCAGAGACATGGGCAGAGGGAGAAGCAGGTGCCCTGCAGGGAGCCCGATGTGGGACCCGATCCCAGGACCCTGGGATCACGACCTGAGCCAAAGGCAGATGCTTAACCACTGAGCCACCCAGGTGCCCTTTTAAGATTTATTTATGTATTTTATGGGGAAAGAGAGAATCTCCAAGCAGATGCCCCACAGAGTACGATGTCTGATGCAGGACTCAATCCCAGGACCCCAAGATCATGACCTGAGCCAGAGCCAAGAGTCAGATGCTCAACTGACTGGGCCGCCCTCCCGGGTGGCCCACAATACACTTATTTCTCTAAATAAACCTTGAGCCCTTGGAGAACAGGGTCCATGTTATTTATTGATTTTTATTTCCTCCCCAGCACCAAGCACAGGGCTGTTCAATTCCTACTGGAATAGACAGACAAATGAATGACTATGTGAGTAGCCACAGAGCAGGGCAGTGGCTCGGGAAGCATTTAGCACAGAGGAACCTATATCTCCAGGTAAACCAACGCCTGAACATACATGAGGCCCCCCATGCCCTTTACTATTATCATAAACAAGAATGAGATTTTGTGAATCACTGCACCCTGTAGTCAGTTCCAGCCAGGAGATAGTGCTTCGAATATAGCAGGGCTCAATAAAAGTTTGAAGAATGAGTAACCCCCCCCCCACCCTTCCCAGTTATTTATAACAAAACTTATGAACTAAAATTAACAGGAAATTCTACTACCCAGGTAGAGTGGGACAAGCATATTCCCATTTTCCCTATTTCCCTTCCTTGCTGTAGAAGCAGAATGGCTGTGAGCTGAGAAACCATGGCAGCATGTAGAGAAGGGCTTGGCAGGCAGGTGGGCACAGATCTGGACGCCAGATACATCCATTAGGAGCTCAGACGTTGCTGGCGAGCTGCCTCTGGGAGCTCCACTTTCCTCATCTGTAAAAGGAGAAATAGAACGCCAACCACAGAGGGTTACGTGAGGCTTAACGGAGGCAAGTGTGGGAAAGTCTTTCCATAGTAGGCTTTCCATAACAGTACAAATTCCTCTTCTTTGGGCCAGCCAGAGAATTCGACAGTGTGATTTCTAATCAACCAGATGTTAGGTGCAGAGCACAGTGCTGTGCTTCATGATAAGTCCCTTCAGACCATGATTCTTCTAAAAGGAACATCCCATGGGGCGCCTTCTTCTCCCTCTGCCTGTATCTCTGCCTCTCTCTCTGTGTCTCTCATGAATAAACAAAATCTTAAAAAAAAAATTAAAAAAAAAGAAGAGTCATTCTCAACTGGGGGAGATTTTGCACATCCCCCAGTGGGACATTTAGCACTGTCTGGAGACATTTGGGGGTTGCCCATGCTTCTCCTGGAATCTAGTGGGTAGAAACCAGGGATGCTGCTTAGCAGCCTACAGTGCACAGAAGGGCCCCCACAATGAGGAATGGTCCCACCAAAATGTCAGTGATGCTGAGATCAAGAAACCCTGGTGTTCCGAGGGTGCCTTCCCAGAGCCGTGTAGTGCTCTGGGGGCGGCCTGTGATGGTTGCTGAGGAGAGCGGTCCCTATCTGAGCCTGTGGCAGAGAGCCCCACTGCCCGGGAGCTGGGGTCGCATTTAGGCAGCTGGCAGAGGCTTAGTGCCAGGAGCGGGGTGCAGGTGGAGTGCGGGCCGGGGTGCCGCCCTGGTGGACAAGGGAGGCTTTTGGGGCGGTGGTAGGAGTGCCTTGTCTGAAGGAAGGAGTCTCCAGAAGGGAGAAAGGGGTGCCTGGCAGCAGATGGAGAAACAGATGGCACTATGCTCTGCAAGCTGGAGGGAACATGGGTCATAACCCAGCTGGTCCTCAGTTTCCCCTAAGAGAACCCAGGGCAGGCAGATTCATGTCCTGGGTCCTCGGCTTAGCGGGGGCGAGGCAGGGGCTGCACCCCAGGAGGTGTGTGCTCCGGACCCCTCGGGAGCCGCACGCCCAGGGCACGGGGTGCACACAGGCTTGCAGCAGTAGTGCAGGGTGGGCCTCTGCGGCCTGAGCCTGGCTCTGTGCTGGCAGCCGGGCTCGGGGGGCCGTGCACCTGGCCCCGGGGGAGCTGGAGGGGGGCGAGCATGCGCCCGGCCTGCCTGGTACTTGCACATCTGTGTGAGCCCCAGGTCCCCTGCCGCCATCGGCTTCCTCCCTTCCTCCTTGGAGCCCGTCTTTGGTGTGGGCCGGAGTGGCCTTGGCGGCCCTTCTAGCTTTCTTCATGCGAGCACCTCCGCCTTCGTGCCTGTGGCACAGGCTTCGTCAGTCCTGCACTGATGCTCATCCCATGTAGTAATGCGTGTGTGTGTGTGTGTGTGCGTGCCTATGTTTGCATGTGAATGTGCACGTGTGGGTGTGCATGCATGTATGCATGTGTGTCTGCATATGTATGTGTGTGAGTGCATGTGTATGTGTGCACCTGTGCCTGTGCGAGTACGCATTACGTGTGCACATACATGTCCGCCCACACACGTGCCCATGCGTGTCTCTGTGTGTGCTGCGCGTGTGTGCGTGCATGTGCTGCTGGGATCGCGGGAGGAGCTCTTGCTTCCTTGCCTGCCTGTGTAGCCAGGTGGCTGCATATAATATATTCAAATACATTCAATGAGATGCGTGAACCAAAAACAACTCCTGGGAGCCCGCTTACAGCAGAGTAGCAGGTCCCTCCCGGCGTGTGTCACCGCGTCTGGCAGCCTGGGCTACTTTTAACAACGGAGGAGAGGGCGGGCCAGGGAGGGCGGTGGCTGGGCAGAAGGAGAGGAGAGAGGGGGAGTCAGCGGGGGTGGAGAGGGGACATTGGCAGCAGCGGGCTGATGGGGGGACGGGTGTGCGTGCGTGTGCTCCAGTGTGTATGCATGCGTGCACGTGTGTGTACCCATGTGTGTGCACATGCACGTGCGTGGGCCTGCTTGTGAGTGGAGATCTTATTGTGAGATGGGAAGCTCAGGCGAGGCCCCCCCTTCACCAGGCTGGCTCCACCTTTTGTGAGTAGATATGTTTGAGGGAGAATTAACTGAGGGAGATGACTTGCTCTGACATATGTATACATATTTTAAGCTTTTATTTATTTATTCATGAGAGACACAGAGAGAGAGAGGCAGAGACACAGGCAGAGGGAGAAGCAGTCCTCCGATGTGGGACTTGATCCCAGGACCCCGAGATCACGACCCGAGCTGAAGGCAGGTGCTGAGCCACCCAGGTGCCATTTGCTCTGATATTTTTGTTTTGTGCTTCCTAATGGGTCCTATCTCCTTCCCCATGTTGTTAGGCCAGCCTTTCAGAGTTGGGTCTGCGGACTCCTGCAGGGTCATCTGCTGGGATGGAAGACCATATTAGAGTATCTTCTCTTAGGGTCCTGCTTTGTGGTGATGTTAAAGTCACCAGGTTTAAAAGCCCTGGTTCGTAGGCTGGCATGATACTGGCCTGTGGATAGTCAGTGTTTCTCAAGGAGACTTGGACTTGCCGTCCGAGGGCATCTGGCTGGCACGGATATGGAAAAATATCCCACAAGTGTCCCTGGTTTCCTGTGTTAGCTGAAGCCTGTCTCCCTGGCAGAGACCTGGAGTGTGTCAGCCAGAGTCAGAAAGGCTGGCTTTGCAGTCCTCTGGGAACCAGTCCTGTCAAAGGCCCTGGTGGCCCCTGTGGCCCCTTCTTGGTTCCTCCCAGGAGGTGGCTGCTCTCCCAGCGTTGCCTCTGGGACCTTCTGTGCACAGCCTTGGGTTAGCGCAGACCCCGTCCTGAGGTATGGGCCCTGTTTCTTGGACGCAGGGCAGCAGCTGCCCCAGGCAGGACCTTTCTGTCGAAGGCAGCAAGGCGGGGGTGCGTGTGAGCCCAGGGTTTCACCTCCTTCTGGTTCTGACGGGCACCAGGGCAGCCACGGCCCCTTAGTCTCTGGGATGTTGTTTCTGTGGACAGAAGTTTATTTTCGAGCTGTTTTACGATCATGCTTGCCTCTATCATGTCCAGATTGGTGCAGAAGCAGTGCTAGTGAAGCAAATCCCAGTGGAAAGAGGTGTATGGTGGCAGTGGCGCTACGGGGAAACTTGACGGCAGTGCTGGCCACTTGCTGGGTGTCCCTCTGAGCCCGAGAGCAGGTGGCCTCCTGAGAGTCTTCAAGAACTGAACATGTTTGTGAGGAGAGAGCTTCTGAACCTCTTTTCTCTCACGGGTGCCAGGGAAACCCACATTCTTCTGCAAAACCCAGTGTGGCTCAGGCCTGCAGAGACCCTGAGGCCCGCTCTGGAATTTTAAAGGCAATAAAAGTGGGATGTAGAAAGCTTCTCAAAGGTGGATCAAAAGCTTCCAAATGTCATTACAATGCCAGTGAAGACTGGCCTCTGCTTTCTGGAGGGGACGTTCCTGATGGAGTGGTCCTCCTGGCTGCTTCCCTTACACGGATGGCGTTTACGCTGCCTTCTTCACAAGCCCTGTCTGTCCTTTATTGCTTATTCAGCACGATGGCACAACCAGGAATAAATAACAGTGAAAGCAAATGGGCCAGCATCAGTGTCTGGTTTACGAGAATTTAATTACGCCTCTCTTGGCAAAGTTGGATCTCTTCTTTGCCTTGTGGCTTTATCACTGTTTGGTCTTCATTAAGGCCAGCATTACATGCTCTGGCGTGTACCACATACTAACAGCACGGGCCCAAGAAGAGCTGCTCAGATGGAACAAGTGATTTCAGACAGGTGCCTTTCTCCTCCCCGCTCCTCCTCCTCCTCCCCTGCTCCAGCCCCCATCCCTTTCCATGTATATGAAAATCTGTCATTTCCTCCCAAAGCAGGCGCACCCCAGAATTCATTCTTTTGTATGAGAGTCATAAGTTAGAGGAATGGGGAACCTAGGAGGGCTCCAGGCTCTGTCACATACTAAATGTGTGAGGACTGACAAGTCACTCAACTCCCCAGATCTTTATTTTCTTATCTGTATAATGGGTGTAGTATGCCTGTCTGGCTTGTTTTTGGGGGCTCCTGTGAGCATCAGAAGAGATAATGTGTGAGTCAGTGTTGGGAAGCTTACGATTCTCTATGTACTACTGTGAAGGAGTAACTGGAGGGACTGAGGCTCTTTCTCTCATGTTCACCCAGTGCTTGGTACCACTGAACCACTAGGGTGGGGACCTTCTGTCCTTGGGTCCCATTATATCCTTGGTTTCTAGCACAGTGCTCAAGAAATGTTTTTGGGGCAAGATAACGGTCTTTAATATTCCTTTTATAAAGGCAGAGCTGGGAACATTTTTCAAATGAACTGTTCTAATTACTAGAGGAGTTGATTTATTGGGTTGTTTGTTACAATGCCGAGCGCCTCATTAAAAATTTTAAGGGTAGCAAAAGAATTGAAACTGGGATCTCAAAGAGCTAGCTGCACCCCATGTTCATGG
Source organism: Vulpes vulpes (assembly GCF_048418805.1). NCBI lineage: Eukaryota > Metazoa > Chordata > Mammalia > Carnivora > Canidae > Vulpes > Vulpes vulpes. The sequence goes on along the minus strand of NC_132781.1, from coordinate 108,722,633 downwards.
CAGCGATAGTTATAATAGCCAAGATGTGGAAACAGTCCAGATGTCCATCAACAGATGAACGGGTAAAGAAAATGTGGGATATGCACACAATGGAACATGGTTCAGCCTTACTGAAGAAGGAAATCCTGCCATTTGTGACAACATGGGTGAACCTAGAGGACATTGTGCTAAGCCAGCCACAGACAGACAAAAACGGCATGATTTCCACTTTACATGCTGTATTCACAATAGTCAAACTCATGGAATTGGAGAATAAGATGGTGGCTGCGAGGGGCCTGGGGGGGAGGGGAAGGAGGGGATTGTTTTTCAGTGGGCATAGAGGTTGTGTTAGATGAAGAAGTGCTAGAGACCCACAGTACGCCTGAGTTCCTATAGTTAACCATATGGTATTGAATGTTTTCATTATATTAAGGGGATGGATCTCATGGGGAGTGTGCTTCCCAAACCAAACCAAAAAAACTCCATCCCAAAACACAAGGGGAGGAAAAGTCTTTCTCCATCATCAGACCAGTCTGACCCGAAAATGTGACAGTAAATATCCTGCTTGTATTACTTGTAGAGGATAAAAAAAATTGTTTAAAAGGAAAAACTGTTCTTGAGGATGGTTGAAGATGAATTTCTGAAGGATTTTGAAAACTTTACAGCTCCTGTTTGAATACACCTTGCTGTCTACAGGAAGGCTGCAACCTGGGTTTTCTCATTTCCCCATGACTCTTCCTTCCGCTGGGTTCTGTGTGTAATCCATCCCCAAAGCTGGCAAGCATAGTACTGAAGACAAAGAGGCTAAGAAAGCCCTGGAAGCCCTGGACCTGCGGAAATAGAGTCTCCTGGATCAGCTTAGCGTGCATCTCTCTGCTACCGGTGGTAGCTTTGAGGGTTCTGGCCTTAGAGACGGGGGACACCCAGCATCGGTGGGGTGTCTCTCTCTTCTCTTCTGAATTTCTGTTAAGTAGGTGGGGAGCACTTAAGCTGAGCTGAGAGAAGAAGTATCTCCACTTCTGGGTTCCGTGGATAGAGTGACTTCCCACTGACGTCAGGACATCGTGTTCCATTTCTAGGAGTGATGGGGGAGCAGGGACAGTAGCCCCTCACTGCTTTGATTTCTGTAGCTTGCTGGCTGAGGGGTGCCTAGAGGAAAGGAAGCTTTTTCAAATTTGCACAGAGGTACTCCGTGCAGGTTAGTGACACCCTGAGAATCCACTTCCTAGGAAATGGCTGACCAGCTCCCCCTGACTCACATTGTTTACCCTCAGCTGGGCCCTTGTTGCCATTCCTGATTCTTTTTATACATCTCTTATTGATTCCCTACTGCATCGCCACATGACTAATTCATCTTTCCTGTCTCCAGTCATGGCTCATTTTGATCCTTCCTTCCTGTGAATGTAGATGCTTCTCAAGATTGTGTTCTAGAAGTGCACCACCCCTCTTTTTAAAAAAAATTTATTTATTTATTCATGAGAGAGAGAGAGAGAGAGAGAGAGAGAGAGGCAGAGACATAGACAGAGGGAAAAGCAGGCTCCCTGTGGGGAGCCCGATGCTGGACTTGATTCCAGGACCCCTGGATCACACCCTAGCCAAAGGCAGATGCTCAACCATTAAAACCACCCAGGCGTCCTTGCACCGTCCTTCTTTATACAGTCTGGCTATTCACCTCTTCTTCCCTCAGGGCTCAGCCATCATGTCTAGGCCAAATTGTTCTCAGACCTCAGTATCTCCTAGACAGCTTACAAAATGCAGAGTCCTGGGTCCTGTGTCTAGCCCATCTGATCCAGGAGGCCTGGGGTAGAATTGAGCCATTTGCACATTTAATGTGCATCCCAAGACACTTTGAGAAATAGTCCTCGGATGATGATTCCGAGACTCCAGTCTCTGGTTTGCTGCCTGCTGTCAGTGAGAAATCCTCATTTCCTGCTCTGTGCTGGCTATTTCCCTCTAGATTTCTTTGATAACTCAGACTAATCCTTCCAAAAAGTAAACACATCATTATTTACGATAGCCAAAAGGTGGAAACAACCCAGATGTCCCCCGACAGATGAATGGATGAGCAAAAAGGTGGTAATCCATACAGTGGGATATTACTCAGTCTTAAAAAGGAAGGGAATTCTGATCCATGGTAGGGCATGGATGAACTTTGAGGACATAATGCTGAATGAAAGAAATCAGCCAGACACGGAAGGACAAATACTGTGTGATTCCGCTTATATGAGGTGTCTGGAGCCGTCAAATTCTCAGAGACAGGAAGTAGACTGGTGGGTGCCAGGGATGCAGGGAGGAGGGAAATAGGGACAGAGTGTCCCCATTAGTGTGTAATGCGGACAGAGTTGCAGTTTGGGAGGATGAGAAAATCCTAGAGATGGATGGTAGTGACGGTTGCATAGCACTGTGGGTGGACCCAATGCCACTGACCTGTACACTTAAAAATGAATATGATGATAACTTTTATGTTATATGTATTTTATCACAGTGAAAAGAAAAAACAAATACATCAGTCCCCTTCTTTTCTACCTTCTCTACTAACGTCTCATCTTGAGGTCCATCTTGAGTTGATAGAACTTTAATAAAGTTTGGAGAACCCTCTGGAGTTAGTTTCTGCATTTAAGCCAAAGCAATAAAAAAGGAGTGTCCTCTGTCCTTAGATTCTCTTTAAGATTGTAAAGGAAATTTTTTTTTAAATTTTACTTATTTATCCATGAGAGACACAAACACACAGAAAGGCAGAGACACAGGCAGAGAGAAAAGCAGGCTCTATGCAGGGAGCCTGATATGGGACTCGATCCCGGGACTCCAGGATAATGCCCTGGGCCGAAGGCAGGTAGGTGTCCAACCACTGAGCCACCCAGGCATCCCGAAAATGGGTTTATATAGGCAAATCAAGACCTCTGGAAAATTACCTCCCTGACCTGGATGATGGGGCTGGCAAGTTCTGAGGATGTATGAAGTCATCTGTGAGAGAGGGATGTGGGGACACAGGCTGCTGTGACCATCACATCTTGTTAAATTTTCTGAGATGCAGGAAGGCATCTCAGAAGAGGAAGCGGCACGTGCCAAAATTCAGTGGCTGGAGAGAGCCATCATTTGGATAATTGCATGTCTTTCCTTTTAGCAGCTGCTCGTGGGGAGGGCCGCAGGCCAGAGGCATCACTTGCCTTTCGTGGGTGTGCCCTGGCGACCCTGAGCTTGGGCACACCACAGCCATTTCCTGCCCTGGAATCCTGCTTCAGGAGGAAAACTGAGTAGAGACCAGTATTTGACCAAACCAGTGTGAGTTCTCATCACATGCGTGAGCACGAATCCTCAGCTTCCCTTGGATGTGAATTTGCACATTTCGACGTGGGTGGGGCGATGGGTCTTTGAGAAAGTTGAGGTTTTAGAAGGTGAAGTCTCAGTGATCCTTGTTTGGAAACAGCTCTAGCAAAGGGCCTGCCATTGTGCTCAACACACAGTAGTTTTTCCTGTGTTTGCGTGGAGCGTTGGCAATGACTATGGTGCAGAAGTAGCCACGTGGCAGCAGGTGAATTCCGTCACGGCCTGGGTGACGCAGCCAATTTCTAGGCTCCCCGGCTGGATGAGTATTTCCATTTTATGGGCTGGGATTGCAGATAATAACATTGTGTTGTTGCCTGCTTTCATTATTGTAGCTCTTAGATTTTCAAATGGATACCAGGTTGTGGGCCAGTAAAAACCTGAATGTAGGGGCGCCTGCGTGGCTCAGTGGGTTAAGCGTCTGCCCTCAGCTCAGGTCATGATCTCAGGGTCCTGGGATCAAGCTCTGCTATTGGGCTCCCTGCTCAGTGGGGAGCCTGCTTCTCCTTCTCTCTCTGCCATTTCCCCTGCTTATTATACTTACTTGCTCTCTCTCTCTCTCTCTGTCAAATAAATACAACCTCTAAAAAAATAAAAATAAAAACCCGAATGTAAATTCAGACACTAGTCCTCAGCATCGGTGTGCTGTGGGGAGGGCGGGGGCTTTGCTCAAAGAGCTGTGCTACTCAGTTCTAGGTGGGTTGGAGAGCTGTGTTGGCTTTTTGAAACCTTTTCCCAAACTGTCTTAAGATCTCATGTAATCATTTCCTTTTTCTTCACCCCAAAATGTTCCTTCATTGACAAGCATGTCTGAGAATGGAATATTCTAAGGTGGCCACACACACGAGTGCAGCAGAATTGGACCATTTTGCTGAGGGCAGTGTGGTCCTAGTCCTCATGCCAGCTCCCAGTCAGCCTCCCGGGCCACACAGTAATTCAGCCCTTGCCCAGAGTCACCAAATGACACGAAATTTCATTCTGGCCTCCCCTGAATGAATCCGAGGAGTGCCTTCTGCAGGATGCGGCGAGGACACAAATGTACAAGCGTGGCATTTTCTGGATTTCTATGCATCCATTCTGCAGGGAAGACAGTGGAAATGAATGCAAATGAATGCAGAGCGGCGGCCCCGAGGAGCGGCGAGAAGCCTTAATTCAGCAGCGTGTACATCATTGATTTCTCATTCTCGAAGGCGGTCCCTGCACTCTGCTAAGAAATGGGGTGCGAAGGAGAGAAGGGCCCTGGCAGCTAGGCTTTGCAAAAGAGCTGGCTTCTGCTCCCCAAGCAGGATGGTTTGACCTTCACTTTTCATTTTTTCTGGCACTTCTAGTGTGTGTGATTTTAGCGTGCAGTCGGTGGTCTGCTCTGTCACAAAGGGGCTCACGGTTTTCTTCACAGGTACCTGCCCTGTCTCCCGACTTCAATGTCGTAGAGATTCTCAGTTTTGGAATTGAACCTTGGTTCCGTTGGGTTTTAGGGATCATCGCTGCAATGCTGGAGGCAGCTCAGATATTTATTACCTAGTAGGACCTCAAGACTAGTGGTTTCCATCTGTAGATGAAAAATAGACGCTCTGGGAGGAACTTTAAAAAAAGGAAAATACACCTACCTGGGCCCTGTCCCAGTCCAGTTGGATCAGGATCTCTGGGTGGTGCCTAGGCATTGGTATTTTTAAAAAGCAACTTTTTGGCTGATGTGAATGTGCGACAGGATCCAGAACCTCAGGGCCCTACAGAAGGATGGACGACAAAGACTTGATCCTACCACACAGATCATAAGAATGGACTGTCCATAGTTTCTCACCAGGCTCAGCAGCATCTCTGAGCAGTCGGGGCAGTACGTGCAACCTATGGCCCTGGAGATTCTAGAGCCTGTGCTGTTAACAAGCTGCACGAGTTCACTCCCCGTGTATGTGTTTGTCTCAGTTTCCTCATCTGCGAGATGGGGATAATGATCCCTACTCTGGGATGTTAGAAAGAAGCTGATGAAGTCGTTCAGGTATGGGAAAGCACACCCATGGAGGAATCTAGCAAAGCGCTTTGCTAAAGGAAGCCTTCATTATTCCCTGGCATATTTCAGTGTAATGAAAAGCTCAATGCCCTGTAACCTTGCCTAAAGCCTTAGCATGTGGCTTGAGTGCAGAGAAGTATCAATATGTGTCCCCTCATCGAAATGTTCATAACACTCTTTCTAAAAGAGGCCCAGGGATGGATGGAGCCAGACACCTCTGTGGTTCAGTTGGGGTCAGTCCAGGCTCAAGAAGGCAATGCCTTAACCTGCCTCTGTTTGCAGACCACCTGCTCCACAAAAGCCCTGTCTTGGCACCTGCCCATAGGGAGATCTGGGGCTCTGATGAAATAGAGCCTGCCTTTATTTTCATAGATACGCCTTCATTTTGGCTTTCAGGATTTAGACCCCTTGGTTGCCACTGGGGTATTGTTTTCGTCATTTCCAATAGTCCCTTAGTCGATGTCTTGGAGTCTGGAAGTGGGTGTGATGCGGTGGACTGACTCTCGCTGTGTTTTGTTAAACCCAGGAGAAAGGTTGTGTTTATGAAAGCTCGCTAAAGCTCCTATGGGCCTTTGCTTATTTCCGAAGGAAAGATTTTCGTGGTTCAGGTGACTTCATTGTGCTCAAAGAGCGCAAGGGAAAAACAAGCAAACCGTATGTGGCTGATGTTGACAATTCCCATAATAGAAGGACCAAGGCGAACACACTTGGTTTAACTGCTTCGGCTCTTTTCTTCTCCTGAACGGGATCGACAGCCCTGACCTCAGAGCATGCAGTCAGGATTGTGTTAACCCATCACGAATAGCAAAGGTTTGGATTTACTGCCCAGTCCAGCCCCAATGAGGAAATTCTGATGGGGACTCATGATCATCTGTTCCCCAGCTGAGTGTTTCTGGCTGCAGCTGTCTAGCTGGGGCTTTTGCTGGCTTCATTGACTGGCCTTTACTTTTTTTTTTTTTTTTTAACCTCTCCAAGGGTCTTTTTCCTGGCCTTTCTGAACACTCTACAAGAGGTGTTAGGACAGCCAGCAGAATAATTGGACTCGGGCAGCCTCAGGGAAGTCATTATGTCAGGCTTTTGAGTTCTTGGGGTGGGACATACATAAATCATGTGAGCCTCTGCAGAAGGAAGCAGCATTATTATAAATACGTGGGCTTTCTGGATTTCAGCACTGACCGGCTAGCTGATCGGGTCATTATAATGCGTAGCAGGCCCACTAAGGAAGACCTGTTAGGGATATGCGAGCTTCTTGAAGGCAGGGCCTGGGACTTCTTCATAGAAAGTGCCTAATCGATATTTGGTGAGCTGATTATGCCTTATTCTCTATTTAAAGTGAAGTCTCAAAGTAGTGAAAGCCTAAGTGATGGATGGGGTCGTATCTCCATGTTTGTCTCTGTGTTTAAATCAAACATTTGTTCCCCTCTTAGTGTACTGGGCTGCAGAGCTGGGCAGTGCTTGATTCTAATAGCGTTATAAATTACACCTTCCCCATGTAGGCGTTTGTCACTGTGCTGTGCTGGAAAGAACAGAGCTTCCCTGTTTGCTGCAGTGGGGTTAGGACATTAATGGATCCCAGTGTGCTTTTTAGCTGGAGAGTGGTACAGAGATATTAAGATTTCATTAATGCTCATACTCATTAGTTGTTTGATCAGATTGGTCCCATTAGGAGACAAGAGGAGGATATGACACATTGTGGGTTATTAGCACGGGGTAACCCCCTCCCACACATATGTTGTTTATATTCAGCACCTTATTCATGGTTAGGCAAATTTTGCAATAATTTAGGTCCACCTTGGACCACTGCTGCAGCGTTTGCATCAGTAAACAAAAACTTACGAGAAAAAGAATAACCTCCCTTCGACTCTAGTCTGCCGTGCGCTAGGTGCTGCACTGCAGGCTTCCACTATCTCATTTAATTCCCACACTGACACAGTAAGGTCAGGGTGCTGTTTCCTTTTTGCAGTTAAGAAAAACGAACCGACTTATCTCAAGTCGTATAGGAAGCATGAGGGGCAGGCAGGATTTCAAGTCACAGGCCTGCCTTCCTTCCAGGTCTGTACTGTTTGTAATTAGGTTTTAATAATAATTTTGTTCAGTTGGCTCCCTAGCGTGGAATTAACAAAGAATACTGGTCCAAGCTGGGCTTTGGTCAAAGCAGGGCTGCCACTCGAGGGACGAAGCTTCATTATTTATTTTCCCCACCCAATAGGAGGTGCCTAAGACAGGGCCTGGGACACAGCCAGTGCCGTGTATTTATCGGTGTATATTTATATACCCTTTTAAAAATGCTTTTTAATTTTTATACTGTAAAAATTGCTGTTTTGGTGTAGTGTGCCATGAGTTCTGACACATGCAGAGAATCAGATCATTAGCATCACAATCAAGATACAGAACATTTCCATCACTCCCCCAGACTCCCTCATGTTGCCCCTTTGTAGTCGGATGTACCCCCTCTGGTCCTAATCCTTGGCAACCTAGTTCTCTATTTCTCTAATTTTTCTTTGCCAGAATGTAATATAAATGGGAGCCTACAGTGTGTAACCTTCTGCATCGGGCTTCTGTCAGCACAATTCATTTGAGAATCATCCACATTGTTGCACATATCAGTAATTTGCTACTTTTTATTTCTGAGTATCAGGCTGTTGTACAGATGTCCAACAGACCATTTGCACCATCCTCCAGTGGAAGGACTTTTGGATTGTTTCCTGTTTCCGCAATTATGAATATAGCTGTTATAAGCATTTGCATATAGGTTTTTGTGTCAATAGATTTTCATTTATCTTGTAAGTACTTGAGAGTGGATTACTGGGTGATAAGGTAAGTATATGTTCAACTTTGTCAGAAACTGCTAAGGTCTTCTCCAAAGTGTCTGTACCATTTTACAGTTCCCTTCGCAGCAGATGATGGTCCTAAAGTGCTCTGTGTTCTCGGTGTCTCTTGGTATTGTCAGGTTTTTAAGAAAATTAGCCATATTAATAGTTACATAGAGATATCTCACTGTAGTCTATAGTTCCCTAATAACTCATGATTTTGAGCATCATTTTCATGTGCTCATTTACAACCTGTAGTGTTTAAATCTGGTTTTTCAAAAATTGGATTGTTTTTCTTATCAAGCTTTTAAGAGTTCTTTATACATTTTGGATACAATTTCTTTGTCGGTTTTATTTTCCAGTATTTTCTCTTGGTCTCTGGGTTTTCTTTTCACCCTCTTGAGAGCACAGATTTTTAATTCTGATGAAGTCCAATATTCCAGTTTTTTCTTTTCTGGGATTGTACTTCTGATGTCATAGTTAGGAACTCTTGGATTAAACCAACAATTTAATAGTTTTGTAGTTGACTTCAATGTGGACGATCCATTTTGGATTAATTTTTGTTTAAGGTAGGAGTTGTGTGTTGCCATTCTTCTTTCTACATAAGGATTGTCCTGTTAATTTTTGTTCAAAAGACTATTCTTTCTGCCATGCACCTTTTCAAAATTTGACCGTATTCGTGTGGGTCTATTGATAGACTAAGTACTCTGTGTCTCACTGATTTATGTGTTACTACCTCTGCCGGTGCCACACTGTTTTGATAATTGTGGTTTCATACTAAATCTTGAAATCAGTTAGTGTGAGTCCTCCAATATTTTGCTTATTGTTCAGAATGTTTATAGCTGTTGTATTTCTTTTGCCTTTCCGTAAAGATTTTAGAATTATTTTGTCAATTTCCACAAAAACTCAAGACTGGTATTTGGATTGGAATTGCACTGAATCTGTATATCAATTTGGGAAAAACTAATATCTGAACAATGTTAATCTTCCAATCCATGAACATGATCTGCCTTTCTATTTAGATTTTCCTGATTTCTTTCTTCAGTGTTTTATATTTTTTGGTACATAGATCCTGTACATATTTTGTTGTCCTTGTAGCCAAGTGTTTCATTTTTGGGGGCAGCTATTGTAAATGGCATTATTTTAAAAATCTTTATTGTCAATTTTTCATTGTTAAGATTTAGAAATATAGTTGGTTTTTAAATATTGATCTTGAATCCTTTAGATCTTGCTAAATTCATTTAGTAGTTCTAGATGCTTTTTTGGTAATAGATTCTTTGGGATTTTCTACCTAAACAATTATGTAATCTACAAATGGAGGTAGATTACTTCTACTTTTTCAATCTGTGCCCCTTTGATTTCTTTGTGTTGCCTTATTGCACTTGCTTGAGTGTTCAGTATGATGTATAATGAGAGATAGGAGTGGTGAGATCTGACATCCTTGACTTGTTTCTGACCTGAGGGGAAAAACATTCAGGCTTCTTTCCTTAAGTGTGATTTTCTTGATTTCTTTTTTCAGTGTTTTATAGTCAAAGTTAAAATCCTTCCAAAAAAAAGAACTCAAGGTCCAGACAGTTTCACTGATGAATTCTACCAAATATCTAAGGAAGAAATAATACCAATCCTAAACAATCCTTTCCAGAAAAATGAAGGGAAGGAAACATTTTCCAACTCATTTTATGAGTCAAGGATTTCTCTGGTATCAAAGCCAGTTATACAGTGTTGGTGGGAATATAAAAGGTAAAAATAAATTTCATGAACATAGACACAAAAATCCTTAACAAACTATTAGAAAATTGAATCTAGCAATATATACTAAGCATAATGTACCACCACCAATTTTCTTAATAGATAGGGGACTATGTTCGGGGTATCTGTTTTTCCTTCAGTGATAGTTTTTGTTTAAAGGAATTGGTCAATTCCATCTAAGCCAGTCATCAATAAGATAGGGCCCACAGGCCGGCCATTTATTCCTATAAATAAAGTTCTATTAGAGCATAGCCTATTTATTTACCTAATGTCCATGGCTACTTTGCACTATAATAACAGAGTAAAGTAATTGTGACAGAGACCATATGGCCAACAAGCTTTAAATATTTACTGACTGTCCATTTACAAAAATGTTTGCTCACACCTACTCTGAGTTGTCAAATACACAAGCTGAGTTGTTTATAATATTTTTTATAGCCTTTTAATGTCTATAGGGTCTGTAGTGTTATTTCCTCATTCATTCTTGATATTAATAATTTGTATTCTCTCCTTTTTCCCTTTGGCCAGCCTGGCTAGAGGTTTATCAATTCTATAGATCTTTTTAAAGAACCAGCTTTGATTCTATTGACTTTTCTCTTTTGTTTTTCTGTTTTCAATTTCATCAATTCTTGCTCTTATCCTTTTATGTTCCTTCCTTATGCCAAATTTGGGTGTAATTTGCTCTTCTATTTCTAGTTTCTTGAAGTGAAATCTTTGATTATTGACTTGAAATCTTTCTTATTTCTTTTTTAAAAAATTTAAAAAGATTTATTTGTTTGCTTTAGAGAGAGAGCATGTGAGCGGGGGAGGGACAGGGGAAGAGGGAGCACAGAGCCAGATGCAGGGCTTGATCCCACGACCCTGAGACTGTGACATGAGCGGAAACCAAGAGTCAGACACCTAACCGACTGAGCCATTCAGGCGCCCTGAGATCTTTCTTTTTTCTATTACAAGTGTTTAATACTACATATTACTAATTTGTCACAAATTTTTGATTTGTTGCAGTTTTGTTTCAATCAATTTAGGACATTTTCTAATTTGTCTCTTTTGCCTCCTGGGTTATTTAGAAGCATGTTGTTTACTTTCCAAATGTTTGGGAGATTTTCTAGATAATCTGATATTGGTTTCTGATTGAATTCCATTATAGTTAATATACTTTGTATGATTTCAGTTCTTTAAAAACTTTAAGGTTTGTTTCATGATTCACAATGTAGTCTATTTTGGTGAATAGTCCATATGCACTTGAGGTCACTAGCTCATGCTTTTCTTGGTCACCCATGAGGCCCGAGCTCAGCTGTGTTTCACCATGTGCACTTGAAAAGACTGTGTGTTCTGTTGGTGGTGGGTACAGTGTTCTATAAATGTCAGGTCAAATTATTTGATAGTATTATTTAGGACTTCTAGATCTTTGCTGATTTTTTGTCTACTTGTTCTGTTGATTACTTAGAGAGGATTGTTGATGTACCTATCCTGGTATAACATCGATTTTGTTCTATTTTTCCTTTTAGTTTTATAAATTTTTGCTTCATATATTTTGAAGCCCTATTTTTAGATACATACACATTTAATATTGTTATTTATTCTTGGTAAGTTTATTCTTTTACCCTAATGTAACAATCCTATTTGTTCCTTATTGTCCTTGTTCTGGAGTTTATTTTGTCTAATATTAATAAACAACTGTCTTTTGGTGTTTCCATAGTATATCTTTCTCGATCCCTTTAATTTTACTCCATCTATATCTTTATATTTTTAGATGTTTCTTGTAGACAGCCTATACTTAGGTTCTGTTTTTTTATACAATCTTACCATCTCTGTCTTTTAATTGGTTTGCTTGGATCATTTACATTTAATGTAAGTATTCATATAGTTGTATATAGGTCTACCATTTTATGATTTGCTCTCTGTCTTTTCTTCTTTTGGTACCTCTCATTACCACTTCTTCCCTTTTGGGGGATTATTTGATATTTTGAAGAGTCCATTAAAATCTCTCACTTGGACTTTTGGTTATATATATATATATATATATATATATATATATATATATATATTGTGTATGTGTATGTGTGTTTGCTCTGGGGATTACAATATACATGTCTACTTTTTCATAATCTATTTTGAGGTGGTATTTTATTAATGGAATAAAATTTAAAAGCTCTACAACCAAATAGATTTCTTTACTGTATCTTTGTTATAGTACAGTTGTCTACATACATTAAAAACTCAATTTTTGCTTTCAGCAGTCATCCTAATTATAAAGAACTTAAGCAGAGACAATCTATCATAATTACAGAGATCTTTACCATTTCTTTAGCTTTTCCTTTATTCTTAAAGTTTGAAGTTATTTTAGTATTATTTTCCTTCAGTTTGAAGAGCTTACTGTAGCACTTATTTTAGCCCACGTCTTTGGGTGATGATTTTTCTCTTTTTTTAACTTCACTGAGAATGTCTTTATTTTACTTTTATTCCTAAATGGTATTTTATTGGCTATTGACTTTCACTGGATATAGAATTTTAAAATCTTTAAAGATTTTTTCCATTGTCTTCTACCTTTTGTTATTTCTGATGAGATTACTGTTTTCTCTCTATATGATGATTTTCTTTGGTTGCTTTCAAGATTTTTTATTTTTGGGTTTTTAGCAATTTGATTATTGAATGTGTATTCTTTTATTTGAATTTATTTTGTTTACAGTTTGACAGACTTTCTGAATCTGTAAATTTATGTCCTTTGCCATATTTAATAAAGAATAATATTATTCTTTCTTCAAACATCCTTTTCTGCACTAATCACTTTCTTTTCTCATTTTGGGATAGCAGTGACATCAATATTAGATCTTTTGATATTGCTCCACAAATCCCTAAGGCTCTGATAATTTTTTTTCTCAATTTGTTTTTCCCCATCCTTAATTCAATAATTTTGATTATTCTGTTTTCAAATTTGTTGACCCTTTCTTGCATCTGTTATTTCATGCATCTAGTGAATTTTCAAAAGAATTCAATTATTGTACTTTTCAAGCCTAAAATTTCCATTCAGTTCTTTTCAATATTTTTAATTTTCCCCTGAAGGCTTCTATCTTTCCATTAGTTTCAACAGTATTCACACTTACTCCTAGAGCATAAGTATACTAAGTGCTTTAAAGTTTTTGTCTGGTAACTCCAATATCTGGATCATCTTGGGGTTGGCATCTCTTGATTGTATTTTTCCTTTTTTTGGCATGTTGAATAATTTTAGATTGTATCCTGGATATTTTGAATATTGTGTTGTGAGACTCTGGGTCCTAATTAAAATCTGCTAGAGAATGGTTTTGTTTCTTTCTTTCATTTTCTTCAACTTCATCTTCTTCTTTTTTTTTCTTTTCTTTTGTTTTGTTTTAAGAGAGCCAACCAGATTAAGCTCAGATGACAAGTCTGTCTTACCTTTCATGGGTCGTGGCAACAATGTCCATTTAGTTTGCTATGTGGTTTGCATGTGCTGTTCTGGATTAGTTTGGGATTTATGTAGTTCTTTATATCATAATTTACTTCTTGAGGCCATTGCTTCTTTGGGTGTGTTTCACACGTGCACAGCTCATTAGTAGTCTGGAACTTGTTTTGATTCATATACAGTTTTTCAAGATTTCTTTCTCTGACTCTCCCCTCTCTGGGATTTTCTTCACACTCTCTCTCAGGGGCCCCTTTTCCCAGTTCTTATCAGACAGGTGGATATGTCTCAGAGTTTTATCCTCATACCACAAACACTTTTGTGTAGCTTTATGGACTGCTGATGCCCAGAGGGCAAAGCAATGAGAGAAGAAAGAGAACAAAAATAACCAGCATCTCTTTCCACTCTTCAGACCACACAGGATTCCTCCTTTCCAGTCCTTTGGCCAGAGGCATGGGTTGTTTCCTGGGGTCCTAGCTGCTCATGTTGGCCAGGACTGGCCTCTCAGACCAGGGCAGAGAGAAGAGGAAAAAATGCCAGGGATATCTCATCACACTCTTTGGTTTTCAAGGGCTCCTTTTCCCAGTTCTCTGGGCAGAAAGGGGAGATTTTTCTTGGAGTTCTCATGTTCTTCCTCCTGTACAGTTCCTTGATTTGACCCATTTTTGGATCAAAGCCAAGAATTAAAAGAGGGAAATTTAATATAGGAAATTTACCAATGTATATTTCTTCAAGTTTCAACTTCTCTCTCAATCTGTCTGGTATTATTTACTTTTCGGAGTCATCAGGAAGTTGATATTTGTATTCTGTATAGACAATTCACTTGTAATCAGTGGGAGATGTAGGCTTTTATGGGGCTTGCTCCAGGTGGACCAGTCCTGTAAGTGTTACATCCTCCTTTTAAAAAATAAACAGTGGAACAGTATTTGGTATACCATTTAACATATTGTTTAGTGCTTGCTTCTTTTTCTTTTACTTAATAATATATTTTGGAGATTTTGATAATGCTATTAACAGTGACAATAAAACAACAATTTTGAAATGCTTTAAGTTCTAGGCACTGTTCTAAGCACTATATGTATATTAACTCATGAGATACTCGCAGCAATCCTATTAGTTAGATAGATAGTATTATTCCCATTTTACAGATGATGATACCTCATGAGAGAAATTAAGAAACTTGTCTAAGGTCGCATAGCTAGTCAGTGGAGGAGCTACCTAGGCAGTCTGGTTCCAGAGTCCATACATATAACAAAAATTATATAATAATAATGGCAGTGATAATAATATCTAACATGTAACTAGCACATATTAGTACATGCTAGCCAGATAATTACTATAGAAATAAATGTACAAATAATCTTCAGAATGAAGTGTATTTGTTAGCCCATCATGTGTATCATTCTCAGGGAGCAAGTATATTCATTCTACATGTAGGAAATTTGAGAAAAGTCAGGTGACTAGCTGTAGAGATGTCAGTAGGATTCTCTAGTGCAGATGAGAGGTCTTTTCAATGACTATTGCTGCCCCTCTGGACAGTACAGTACATTTCTAGCCAGTGTATTTTGGAATAATAGTATCATAGGCGGTTAGATTTGGAAGTGACACACAGGGTCTAAGTTTACCCCAAATTTTATAAATCACATACCATGATGTATCGGAAAGCTCCTTGTAAAAGGTAAAGTGATATGTGACCATTAGTTATAGATAAGGAGACAGTTCTAGAAGAGCTAAAGTGATGAAATTCTCATCTTCATTACCATCTTCGTAGCTGCATTTATAGAACACAAATGTTCCAGGCACTCTGCAGGACACAGCTCTGATGTTTAAAATAACCTTCAAAATAGCTGTTATAATCCATGCCTTTCATAGGAGAAAATGGATGCTTGGAGATGATAGGTAGTAACTTGTAGGTAACTTACTCAAGCACAGTAACATACTTGGGTCAAGAGTCATTCACACTTCTTTCCTGAGTACTTCCTACCTATGAGTATTTGCCATATACTCATCATCCATGTAATTACCATGTAATGTTTGGTTCCAGTTAGGGTACTTTTTCTGGGGGCGGGGGGCGGGTGAGTACTAGTAGTAAGTATACTGGGACTGTCCTGGGCAAACTGAGACAGAGGGTCACCTTAGCTATGTACCTTTGTTTCTTGATTGCATAATTTCTATTTGCCTTAGTTTGTTTGATTTAGATGATATAAAATGTTCCAGAGGGCCAGTATTCATAAGTATTTATTTTAATGGATCTGCCAGTCTGTTTTCTAGGTTTGTCAGAGATGAACCACACAGAGCTAGGTATTCCTTAATGTGTGGACAGAGGTCACTTAGAAATATTGCTCATTGTTGCTGAGTGAGAAAGGACATCCTTTTAACAAGTGCAGTTTTAAAATATGACTGCTGTGCAAAGTCATGAAGAAAGCCCTTAAACCAATATATATTTTATAGATTTTTTTTTCTCTAGGGCTGAGTACTCATGAACCTTTCAGGATGAGTATGATTAAATATGAGTGAGAATAGATATGTTTTCCCCTCTATTAACACTGAGATGAAGGAAAATCCATTGTCTTGTGCTTCATGGAGGTAGGGCTTTGGAAATACGAATGACTTAAATATGAATTTTTTCTTACATACTTGTGAAAAAGATAGCTAACCAACTATCTGGTCATGATTTGTCAAGCTTCGTAATACCTCAGTATACATAAGCATATAATACTGATTGTAATTCCAAAGAA
Source organism: Vulpes vulpes (assembly GCF_048418805.1). Lineage (NCBI taxonomy): Eukaryota > Metazoa > Chordata > Mammalia > Carnivora > Canidae > Vulpes > Vulpes vulpes. The sequence goes on along the minus strand of NC_132781.1, from coordinate 108,706,607 downwards.
AGGAATGATCTCCCTATTTTGTATGGGTAGGCAGTCGTTATCATGTGCATTTTGCCAAGGACTGTTTTGGGTATTACTTTCGGAGATCCTTTCCATCTTTCCATGTTGCCATTCCAAGCTTCCTTCCTTCTCTTGCATCATTAGTCTGGAGGCCAATGTGATCTGAAGTCTAATTGTCCAGGATAAGCCAATTAGAGCACAGGCTTTCAAGGACTCTAAATGTGAGGCTTCCCCTGTGGCAAGTAAAATGGGTAGAAACTACATGAAGTTTACATTCAACGTCAGCATTCTTGCTTTTTGGACATTACTGGTGAGACCATCACGTTTCGATGATGAATTGCTGGTACTTGTTTGTGTTTCGGTTTCCAGAAGTATGTAGTATACTTAGGGACCCAGTCAGGCACAAAGCAAGGCTCTACCCAGAAACCTGCCCAGGGTGCCTTCATTCTCCCTTCTGCCTTGTGCTGAAATGAGATAATGGTTGCCAGGGACGCATGGAAATTACCAACATCAGAAGATTTCTCGTGCCCTGGCCCTTCCTAATCTGTATGCATCACATTTGCTTAAACATATTGTCTGCGGGCAAAGTCCAATTATTTGGAACCAAGTTACTAATGATAAACATAATGACTACAGTGTCTGTCATTGTACACTGCCATGGAGTGGGGTGGTGGCGGGGGCTACCGGGAATCGTCAGAATTGAAAAAAAACAAAACAAAACACGTCTGGCACAGAATAGCATGGTGGGGGGCACTCGTTCAAGATTCATCTTCCATGCTGAAGTGATAAATTAGAGAATGCAGAGTAATTATAAATAAGAAACAAGACTCAAAATTGCTGTCACCTGACATTACATTCCCTTTCTTTGTTTCCTAGCAATAATTTTCTCATAATGTTCTATCTGGGTCTGTCACAAACTGAAAAATGACTTTTTGCTGTTTTCCTCATAGGGTGGTTGATGCAGCAAATAACTGTTAAATGATGAATCTGGGTATTGTTACAGAGGCCGGGGAATTGCTAATAAAGGTGAAGATTTTCTGTCTCTAGTTACAAAGATTTATAATCTAGGAATCTGAGAACTCTCTCAGTTCAATTCTAAAAGGGACCTAATCCAGCTCTTCCCAGTAAGCGATATTCCAAACACTACCCAGTGGAGACCTTTGGCTGGGCTAGCTGACCACTTATTTGACCACACTCTCCCTGGGAAGGTTATTGAGCAATTAAATCATCCCTAGAATGGGAAAAAAATCTTCATGTTTTCCATTTGTAATTGGGTTTCCTTTTTTAATTTGGTAGGGCACCTTGCCCTTTTTCTTCTTTGTTTTTTTTTTTTTAGGCTTTGAAAAAAAATACGTGTTGTCTCCTTTCATTCATTCATTCTACAGCTGAAGATTGATCACTTGGCCCAAAGAGTCATGTTTAACTCTTCTCATTTTCATGACTGGTCTTTGAGAATGCATCACTGTTCTGAACCATCTCCCTCTTGCATTGTTTGTCTGGTTGTGAGATAATTTGAATGGAAGGAAGTATCTCATGCACTGCTCCATGTGCCATCTCCCGGTCATCATTCCATAATGGCATGCCATACTCCTTCATGGACTGACTAGTCATGAGTTTATCTTTTTAAAGCCTCATTTTCATGCCATAAACCACCAATTATGCTTACTCTGTGACCACCATGTACTTTTTTGTACTGTGCTTTCTGGATATGGTTTTCCATGCTTCTTCAGTCTGCGTTGTCATTATTTTAATGGCTCTGTATTATCACCACTATCGATCTTTCCTGCTGCTAACTCTTTGGTGTGACACAGAACCTCCACTCTAACTGGGTAGTTTTTATGACCATTTTACTAGTAAGGAGGTGAGTTTGGCTGATAGTAAATGGAGTTCATATTAATATGGCATGAACAGGTTATGCATTTTTTATCTCAGGTAAAAGAATTTAAAAAATCAGGGATCCAGGGCTAACGTGGTTCTTGGAAGACACAAGAAAGACCTGGGTTCTTTCTGTTTTTCTATTCCATAACCACAAGTGAGGAACTTCTATCCTCATGGTCACAGCCTGACCACCGGAGACTCAGCCATCATGTCCTTGTTCTAGAAGAAAAGAAAAAGCAAGGGACAAATCAGTTCTCCTTTGAAAGAGTTCCTACATAAGCCTCACATGGTGACTTTGGCCTCAATCTCATCAGCCACCTCTAGCTGAAAGGGCAGTTTGGAAATGTAACTTGGCAGATTGGCATAGGAGAGTGAGGTTAGCGATGGTAACAAATAGACCTCTGAATGTAGTGGCTTCACGTGATAGGCCTTTATTTTTCTCTCATCGGAGAAAAAGAAAGTTGTCCTTTGTTGCCAGTAGGCCTCCCACATGGGGACTGAGACTCAGGCTCCCTGCACCTGTGGCTATACCCTCCTCTAGGACCTGAATTTTTTCATTGAGTGGACACATGGTGAGCAAGAATGGAGAGTCATGAGTGGGAAGTGTTTCTGGGCCAACCTGCAAGGCTTATGGCTTGCCTATCATTGGCTTATGTTCCATTGGCCAGAGCTCAGTGACATGGCGGGCCACATATCCCTGAAAGGCTGATACTCAGTATCTAGCTCTGTGCCTCTGATGAGAAGGAAATGGGCTTGCAGAATGGCCAGCCACTGGGCAAAGTGCTGCCCCAGTACTGCCAGGATTCTGTTCCCTGGAAAAGACGTTCAGACACATTGAGACATGTGAAGTGAGGAACAGTCTCAGCTGCAGCTTCTGCTCATTTTTCCCATGGATCCTCCTTCTGTTCCTGGTTCCCCCAGGTCGGGCCTTATCCCTCCTGGGTCTATGTGGTGACACCAGCCCTCACTGTGTTCTCCATTCTCCAACTTCTTGTCCATACTGCCAACTTTAGCTCCTGATTCCATAGTGACTTATTTCTATTTGTTCAATGTTTCCTGGGTCTTGGGTTTTGCACCCTAGCCAGGTGAAAGCAGGGATTTTATTCTCTTCTTCCATTATCATTAACAGTTAACTACACCCTAGTCAGCCATGTGTCTTTTTCATGAGAATGGCCAAGAAGTCCTCGATGAAATCTGCTCAAAGAGATAACGAGGCCAGGAGTTAAATAGTGACTGACACTGTTGGGCAACATCCAGAGGCCATTCGAAGGACCACCAGGCTTCTGTGGTTGCGTGCTAACTGTCCATTGTGTGATCTGAACCTGGACAGGGCCCTCTCTTTCCTAGGTTGAAGTTTACTATGGAAAATTCCTCCTCCTAAAAGGCTACTCATCTGCCTTTGCTTTGCGAAGGTTCATGCTCAGTTTTGGCCAGGCAGGTTTTGTTCTTTTTTCTGAGTTCTTACAATGTTTTGTGAATATCTCTGTTGTAGGGCCTATTTCCTCATCAAAATGATTAGTGTTTCCTGATCATACTACAGAGTGAGTATAATCTTTCTACTTAATCCTTACAACAGCCCCATGAAGTATATGGTCTCACTTACCCCCATGTACTAAAGAGGAAAAGAGGTTCAGCAAATGTGCCTTGTGAGGGAAAATCAGGTCTGTGATTTACCATGGTGTGTTGGCACGGGTAAAAACTGGCACTGTTCTAAGGAAACCAGGATCCGGGGCCTCTCTCCTTACATGCCCCCAGCTCTGCAGTTTCCTGAAGGCACTGCTGGCTGTTCTGCCTTGGGTTAAATTAAAAAAAAAATCATGAAATATTCAAATTTACCAAGAAGTACAGAAAAATAAATGAACAGATTACTATGTAACCATCACCCAGATTGAGCAAATGTTGAATAACATTTTGCCATATTTGCTTCAGATTCCTCTCTCAAAAATGTTATAGGATCCAGTTATGGATACACATCCCATTCTCTTCCTCCCCAGAGGCAACTTGTATCTGAAACTCCTGTGCATTCTTGTTATGTGTCTTCAGGCTTTTACCACATATGTCTGTACCGTATGTCCTAGCAATGTAGGGCCTTAGGATTATCGGTGCAAATGTGTGTGCATTTTATAGAGGGACCTAAGTGGAGTCAATCCTGTAGGTATCTCTTAGTAACCCGCTTTTTCTCACCTATTATGTTTTGGAGACTTATCCCTGTTGATTAATGATAGATCTCATCATTTAACTGCTAAAGTATTCCACCGAATGGCTATAGCATAGCTTAGTTTTCTCATTTGGGGTATTTGCATCCCTCTAGATTAATTGGGATGTTACATCCCTTTAGATAAATACATGTAGCTCTAACTCTTTTCATTAGCCATATAGTATTCCATGATACGGACTCACTATTCCACCATTCCTGGCCATTCATAGTGTTTTCATTATATTCCATTTCTTAGAGCTCTGCAATAAGCATTTTCACACATCCATCATTCTATCGTGTGTTAACTTCTATAGGTTAGATTTCCTAAGATGAAAGTTAACAGGAACAGCCAGATTAGTTTCCAAAAATGTTATAGCAGTTTCCAGGCTGTAACTTTCCCATGTAAATTGACCTTTTCCCAACCTGGTGGGAAGGAAGGCATCCTGTTGAGGTTTTGTTTGGCATTTCCTGGACCACTAGTAAGGTTGGGCATCAGTTAATATGTTCATTGGCCATCCTGTGAACTGTGTGATTGTATCCGTGCCCACATCGAATTGCCGGACTGGAGCATCTCTGCTGGGCATAGTATCTGTGAGCAGTGCCCTCCTGCAGGTGTGTGTGGCAGCCTCAGTGGGAAGCCCTTGTTGTCCCTGGGATATTAACTTTTGGTCCTACGGCTTGCAATTATTTCTCCACCCCTATCTGAGCCTGTTATTTTTTATACTTTGCTTACAGTATCTTTTACTATGCCCCAATTTCTTACTTGAAAGACTTGACTACTTTCTCTCTTCCAACATGATTCTTGGATTTTGTGTCTTTAACTTATGACATTTGTGTCTTTCACTTGTGACATTAACTTTTGCAGACCTTTTCATTCTTTCCTCCTAAAATGTTTCCAGCATTTTTACTGTAGCTTTTACTTGGAAACTTAAGCAATGTCTTCAGAGAACCCAGGTTTTCTAGGTATTGTTATTACAGTGCGGCGAAGGCATCGGAACCCATTTACTAAATATCATTTGCCTGGGTGCTGTATCAAATGCTCTGCCAGGGAACAATGATGTGACATGTGTTCTCATCTTTTCCATTTAAAAATTTCCACTATGATCTTTCCTGTTCGAGTACTGTGGAGCTCACACAGAGAGAGGTTGGCCAGCTGGTGGCTCCGCGCACTTGGAAGGAAGACCTGGACTGGTATTTTTGTTTAAAAACCAAATAAAGAAACAAGGCCATTGTAATTGTCCCTGATATTTACCCTCAGGAAAGATGCCAGGACTGAAGCATCCTGGAAACTGGCAGATGATGTCTTCAGCTCCTGCCATTTACCAGGGTTGAGACATAGTGATTTTTTTCCCCCCCGTAGAGGAGAAGGCAGGCCACAGTGAGAAAGGGGTTCATTTTGCTGCTGCTGCTGGTGAGGTAGATCTAATTTAATGGTGAAAACAATTTGTGGCTCCAGTTTCTATTTTTAAGCGTACTCTTCAGAAGCATTAAAGTGTGTGGCAAATGAAAAAAAAAAGTTAAATCGTTTTAGTGTTATATGTGTGTGTGTGTGTGTGTGTGTGTGTGTGTGTGTGTGTGTGGTTTAGATAAATTTCCGTTGCCTCCTTTTGTTGGTAGGTATATGAAGCGCCTTTGGCCATGATGAGGATGAAGTGCCAGTTCCAGGAAGGTCCTGAGGAGGTGCAGACCAGTTGCAAGGCATCCAGCAGAATTATGATCCTCCATGCAGCCAGCATGGAGCAGAAGACCCAGACTGAGGGTGGGAGGCGAACCCCTGGGGTTCAGGCCTCTGCTCAAGGTGGGTGGGAAGGCTGGCCTGGCCTGCGCCTCTGCAGCTCTCCCTGGAGTGGAAGGCAGAGCACGGTCTCCCTTTTGCAGGTGGCAAAACAGAGGCCTAAAGAGGGCGAGTTTAAGCACCTCCATGAGACCACTCAGGCTAGAACTGAGGGCCTTCCCAGCTTCTCAAGGAACTGGGGCTAAATCAGTATCAATTCCACTTTTTTAGGGAGCTTAAGAGTATTAGTTAATTTAGCTAAAATGATGGCATTTGTAAAGCCAGTGCGTGGCTTGAGTCTTTGTGCTTTTTATTATTTATTTATTATTTTAAGATTTTATTTGTTCATGAGACAGAGAGAGAGAGAGAGAGAGAGAGAGGCAGAGACACAGGTAGAGGGAGAAGCAGGCTCCCTGCAGGAAGCCCGACTCAGGACTCATTCCCAGGACTCTAGGATCACGCCCTGGGCCGAAGGCGGCGCCAAACCCCTCAGCCACCCGAGCTTGCCCCTCTTTGTGCTTTTTTAAAAAGAGCTCACACAGGGGGCACCTGGGTGGCTCAGTGGTTGGGCATCTGCCTTTGGCTCAGGGCATGATCCCAGGGGTCCTGGGATCGAGTCCCGCATCAGGCTCTCTGCATGGAGCCTGCGTCTCCCTCTGCCTGTGTCTCTGCCCCTCTCTCTCTGTGCCTCTCATGAATAAATAAATAAAACCTTAAAAAAAAAATAAAGCTCTCACGCAGAAGAAAAATGTGTCCCATGACCGATGGATTGACATCTTTCAGGAAAAATACTCCACACCCCACCAAACCCTTGTCATGGTCCACAGGCGCTAATGCTGTTTCTGGATCTCATGATCCTGTCTCCTTTTTCCTTTTCGCAGCTGCGGCAGCCTGGCTGCTTGTTCTGCAACCTGGCGGGGCCCTTCGTGTGTGCTTCGCCATCCTGGAAGTCTTCTAGATATGCCGTGATCTCCTCCTTGTGCTGTTCAGTTCTCAGCAAAGAGGCCTGTCCCAGGCACCCCATCCATCAAGGCCTTCTCTTTCCCCTGCCTGCTTTGTCTTTGTTTCCAGCTCTAACCAACACCTGGCACGGATATGTTTACAGTCTCCCTTTCTCTCGCTGGCATGGGAGCTTCCTGGGGCAGAATGTGCTTTCCATTCCCCTCTATCTCCCCAGGGCCTGCCATGCGAGAGTGCTCACCACTTCTCTGGGGACGAGGCGGCCTGTGCTCTTTACTCCCTGCCCATTCATGGATGTGTGACCTGCTTCCCGAGGCAGCCAGCAGGGCCAGAGGACATTGCCACTATGCCTCACCACCTGCAGAAAGCAGTGCAAGGCGACTGTGCCACATACGGTGGTTGGCACCAGCGTGTAATTCAGGTTTCTGTGAAAGTGGAGTCTGTCTTCCCAGGGCTGGAGCTAACTAAGTTTAAACTGTGGATTGTTACTACTGTCAATAGGGCTTGTTGCGAATGGGTGCTTGTGTGGCTCCCAGGAAACACACTTGGGCTTCAGGGGAGATGTCCGTAGCTATGTCCCTTGACCCAGAGAAGTCATAGCTATGTCCATAGCTTGTCCCTTGACCCAGAGAATTGGCTCAAGCTCCTCAATGGGCCAATTTTGGGAGATATCTCTGAGCAAGCAAGCCTTTTTGGAACCCCTCAAATTCACCTCCCTGGGGAATCTCATAAATCTCAGAGCAACCTGACCATCAGCTAGTGCACCGTCAAGAAAGGAGAGCCAGGGAGTTTCTAATGGATGCCTTCTGCCTTACACGGTGAGAGAGACAGATGTGCTGGGCCAGCATGTTTCTCTGTCCTAATAGAAGGAGCCAAGCAGCCTGTGCCTGGGGCTGGTGGCCTCTGCAGGGGTCAGAGCATTCTGGGTACCATTCTTACCATTTGAGAATTGCCAGGGCCAGTAGAGTTGGAGCAGCCCGTATATTATTTCCATCATCTCTGATGTGTTATAATTTCCATGACCCAGTCATGAGAAAAGCCCAAAGAACAATATCCCCATGCGTCTGCCTCCATTTTGTGTGCAGTGGTATCTCAGGGAGTGATCTTTTGTTTTTGTGGGTAGCCACTAGGCAGGCTTATTCTTACTTTCACCCAGAAGTAATGTAATCAGCACCTCACAACAAATTGATTGGTGGTTTGTGTTGTGCATGATTGAGTGGTGAATAAAGCTTTGCACCAAGTCACTAATGCCCATGGACATGCGAACTTTTCTTTCAGCTGGGACAATGTTCATGTGATCATATTTTGGGAAATGGGAGAACTTGTCAATTGTGCTTGGAGATTAAGTCCACTCTGGTAATCGAGACATGAATATCAAGATGCGTGGGCAGTTGAGAAAGAGAAATTAGCAGGTGGGGAAGTATAGGGGTCCATCTTGAGTCTACTGAATTTTTGTCCTTTTGAAAAGAATAAAAATTATTATGTAGAATTTTAAGACATAAAGGCAATAAGGAGGGGGCCTAATTTTAAAACAGCGAGGAGTAGATTAGGAACACAAACATAAAATTTCAAACTGAAAATTCTTCCACTCTCCTTTAATGGAGAGCTTGGGTACCTGGAAATCCAAGGCAAGAGAACCTTCTGTCTTCAGTCCTTGGGGTTGACATGGGCAAACACTGTCAGAAACTTAGAAGCCAAAGTTATTAGCCAGAGGGTTCTCTGGTTAAGGAAATTTCAGTGATTTTTACTCCTCAGAGCCTGGGTTGCTGTTGATGTAGCGTGGGTGAGAATTTCAACTTTCTTTTTTGGAGCAAAGTATAGCAAAAAAAACCCGTCTGCATCCTATGCACTCTTGTTAACTTTTTTTTAAAAAACTTTTTCTTAATTATGAAATTAACTCTACCTGAAGAGGTGGCATGGTTTAAAAATGAAGTAGCATGATTCTTGCAACAAGCCAGAGTTAGAAATCCGTTTTTTTTTTTTATCTCATTTGTAAAAATTTTAACCTTGTTGAACTTAGATTTCCTCAGGTGTTAAGTGGGGCCTAATGTTGTCATGCAAGGTTATTGGTGGAATTAGAAGATTATTGGCATATAGTTTTCAAAATAAGCTTCTAATATGGCTTAAATAAGCAGGATAGATGGTGGTGGTGGTGATGGTGGTAATGGTGAAGGTGATGGTGGTGGTCGTGGTGGTGGTGGTGGTGATGGTCATGGTGGTGGTGGTCTTGGTAGTGGTGGTGATGGTGATGGCGGTAATGGTGGTGGTGATGGTGGTGATGGTGGTAGTGGTGATTACCTAGATTTGGGAAGTTTCATTGTTTGCACAATAACCTATCTACCTGGCAAAGGGAATTGTTCCTCACAGTGAAACTCTATACACACAAGGAAAGCACAGAATAACTTGCATCTTGACCAATTTCTGACTATAGCCTTGTTTATGGAACTGCCCACAGTACAGCTCAGTTATGAAAAGATGAGCAGAGCATTTCATTGGTTAGTGTAGGGAGATTCAGCTAAATGTGGAGTAATCACTTACCAAAGCAAGAATAAAGAGAAGAGAATTTTCAAGTTGAAAGTAAAGAAAGCATCTTTTATATATTACTTAGTAGCATCACTGGGGAAAATGTTTGCCATAAATGAATTTCTTAGATGGCAAAGCCATATCACCTTGCCAAGGAAGACACTTACCTGTTTCTGTTCAAATGATGTTAAAGAACACAATTGCCTACAACAAGTTTGGTCATATTGAGAATACCTTATATGAATCAGCTCTGTTCATTTCCTTCATTTGTCCAAAACCTCATGTCTTGTTACTGCCTGCTGCACCGAGTGATATTATCCATCTGATCTTTACAATGTCCATGGCGTCTCTCAAGCTACTTCTCCAGTGGCAGCATTCCATCAACCCCTCTCAACTGGGTTTGAGTTCTGGTACCTCCAGGCACTGGCTTCGAGATTTGGACAAGTCCTTGCACCTTGATGAGGCCAGTTTCCTCATCTATAAGATAGGGATACATGCCAGTCATACGGATGTAGATATAGCTTCTTATTGCTGCTGTGACAATTTGCAGCAGACTTAGTGGACTAAGACCACACACATTTATCTTACAGTTCCAGTCAGAAATCCAGAAGTGGGTCTTACAGGCTAAAATAAACATGTTGGCATGACTGTGTCCCTTCTAGGGGGTCTTGGGAGAACTTGTTCTTAGCTTTTTTAAGGTTCTAGAAATTTCCAGCACTCACGTCCTCCTGCAACAGCATCACTCTGAACCCTGCTTCCAGCATCCCATCTCCTCTGATTCTGGTCTTCCTGCCTCCCTCTTATTAGGACTCTTGTGATTAAAATGGGCCACCTGGGATATCCAGTGTAATAGCCCCATTTTAAGGCCCTTAATCTAATCACAGCTGCAGAGTCCCTTTTGCCATGTCAACTGCCATTCTTAGATCCCAGGGATTAGAACATGGATATCTTTAGGGGGCCATTAGTCTGTCCGAGTGCTGTGTACATCAATGATATGTTTTATAGTTTTACACACTCATGCATACAGTTTGTTCTTAGCTACATGCTCTGCACAAAAAACCATGCTGTCTTCCCACAGTCCCCTCATGTGTTTATGATCTGCCCTATTGAGGGCGCTGGCTCTGGATTATGTTCTCCTTCTGTCAACCTGCCTTTCTTGACTTCCTTCCTTCTACCTTGATGTTTTTGTTGAAACAAACTCATCCTTCAGAGCCCATGTCAAGTTACATTTCCCCACGAATAAGTTCCCCGATGTCTTATATGAATGATCTCTATGAAGAAAAGTTCCTTGACCCCCTCTTAAAAAAATAGTTTCATTGGTGAAGGTGTCAAGGCTAAATGTGAACCAGGTATACAAGGCTGATTCATACCGGTGAATACCAGCCACATTTAGATATCCAGGTATCATAAAGGGTAAACTTCACTGTATAATGGGGCTGTTACTGACATTTCATATCAGTAGGGTATAGCTAGTTGGACCTAGTAAGAGGCTTTAGTGAACTGGATAGTCATTTTGTATAGATGATTATCGGTTGCTTCTACTGCCTTTTCCTAAAATTTTCTGTACTTCATTAAATAACTTTTCATGGAAAAATAGTGCACATATGTGCACATAGTAAAATGGATAAAACGTAACTCCTATCATTCTTAGGCCTCTTCCCAGAGGCAACAGTGTAACTTGCTTCTTGTCTCTTTCCAGAGATTGTGTGTGTATGTGTGTGTGATGTGTGCACGTGTGTTATGCAAATAGGAACATAATGGACACTTTGCACCTTCACTTTCTGCACTTGACAGTATATCTTGGGGATAATTCTATATCAGCACACATAAATCTACTTGATTATTTTAAATGGCTGCCTAGTACTTCATTGTATTTTTAGATCGTAATTTACTTAACCAGTCCTCTATCATAGATATTTTGAATATTTCCAGTGATTTGCTATTTTAAACTTTTGAATTTTTTTTTTTTAAGTAACTTGTGCACCCAGCATGGAGCTGGATCTCATGACCCTGAGATCAAGAGTCTCACATTCCACCCAACTGAGCCAGGCAGGTGCCACTTAAGCTTTTGATTTTTTTTTTTACCAGATTATTGATAGATTTCCTGTTTTTTTTTTTTAATGTAAATATAGCCAATGTCCCTTTAATGTAGTAATTACTATTATTATTATTACTTTTTTTTATGTAGGCTCCATGCCCAGGGTGGAGTCCAATGTGGGGCTTGAATTCATGACCCTGAGATCAAGACCTGAGCTGAAATTAGGAGTCAGACACTTAACCAACAGAGCCACCCAGGTGCCCCTAATGTAGTAATTATTATACTAATAAGGACTCTTTTTTTAATGTGAGACCTTGAAAAACTAATTAGAAAGGATATTGATGTATGAGTTTGGCTGGCATGGAACTTGAAAGATTTTTCCTACAAGTTACCTTTTGATCCATCTGCCCTTAACCAAAGTTAAAATAGATTTAAAAAAGTGCTTAGAATCAGAGCTTCCCAGCAGGTCCCAAGGAGTAGGAAGCCTTGTGAGGGTGGGCCAGCTGGGATTATCTTAAAACAGCCACGCCAGCTTTGCTGTGAAGGTGTTGCCCATCATTTATGATGATGTCCACCAGCCTCTATAAAGGGATATGCATTTGGCATTAGGAGGACCTTGAATCTTTGTAGCTGTCACAGGAGAAGGAGGACATGAGAGCCTTCTAGTTCTGGTCCCTTACCATAATGGAGAGTGAAAAAGAGGGCCACTCTGAAGAGCAACTTCTGTGGGGAGAATCTGTCAAACAGGAGATCTGTGTAGCCCACAACAAGATGTACCACCGGGGAAGTCTACACAGTCAACAAAGAAAGATGGAATATATACTGGATGTTCCAGTTTCATCTGAGTCATTGCCTTGTCGAGGAGCAAGATTTCCTGTCCCCCCAGAAGTCCTTCTAGCTGGACAAAGAATCAGATTGACATGTGATAGATTAACAGGAGAGAATATTTTTTTTTCCACTGAGAAAATAAAATGTATTAGGCATACATACAGGGAATCCACATAGACATGGGAATCCCAAAGAGGCAAAATGAGGTGTATATGTCATTCTGAACAAAGGAGAAGGGGGTAGGAGTCTGGGACTTCAGAGGAAAAGAATGAACTTCACAGGGTGATGAGAGGAACAGATATTTGGTAAGTCAATGGTTGCCCTGCCATATAGATGGGTCACTCAGATAAAATTTATCTCTTTTAGTAACCCTTATTTTGGGAAAGACCCCCAATTTAGATTTGTCCATGTGATTAAGGGAGGGACAGAAGTTTCTCTTGAGACTGCAGGGTGTCAAATGCCTTCAGCTCAAAATAATCCACATGTCAAAGTGGCCCATTTGGGGGGGTGTAGGGCAGCTGTCCTGAACCCCTTCAACCTGTGTCATCCAAGTGAAATATACCCTTGCAACAAATACCCATGTGGCCCACACAGACACTTTATGTGCCTTTCAGTGTTACGAGCCTTTTAGCTGTGGCTATAGGAGACTTTGTAGTCTCAGAAGAACCGAATCTTTTGTCTTTTGTCACTGCCTCCGTGAACCAGGCTTCCATTAATGCTCCCTGTTGGTGAGCTAAGGAAAAATGACTGACGTAGTCGGGCTCCATATCAACCTTTCACAAGTGACTGGAAAAAGGGCAGAGATAAAATGTGAGGCCCTGTCAGAGAAGTGAGGGGGAAAAAGTTGTGGTATTAAATGAAGCTGGTGCCTTCAAATATGGTGGTGTGCATTCATTTGGAATTTATTTGTCTTCTGCATTTGGATCAGTGAAGCAATTAACAGCAAAGATGTAGTGCCACAGAAAAACCTTAAGAACCCAGAGATGTCACATGCAATGACTATGCCGGCATTTTGATGCCTTCCCCTGTGACAGGCATTGTCACCACCCAAACTGCTCCAGTGGTTTTAGACACAGGGACATATTCAGAATAAGAATTGATCTGGGCAGAAATCAGGCTAATGGTATGAATATTTAAGAACATTCCGTCATGGTTCTTGAAGCTATTAGGGAAACTTGCTAGTCATTGTGGGATTTACCAAGTCGAAGAGGAAAATGGGATTTTGGAGTGAAAAAAAAATAGCTATTTTCAGTAGGAGCCTCCCTATTTGTATGCATAACTTACTAAAGTCAAGGATATGTCTCTAATTTGAACTGGTTGGTGAGGCGCTGGTCCAAATTAATAAGGGCCTGACTTATAGATTATTTTTTTAAGAAATGGAATTTTGATACATTTAGCTCAAGCATTAACATAAACTCACATATGGCTTTCTATGTAATTGCCAAGCAGAGGTTTTAGAGGACACACTCTAATGAATAAATGTTCTGTCTAAATGGGATACCAATTTTCGTGGGTGCATATTTATTCTTGAAGCATGTGACGGCAAAACTTTTCCTTTTGCTTTGTTTTCTTTGACCGCCTGGGCATGGCTTTCTTTAGTTCAGTGGGCTGAATTAGCACGACACAATGTCATCAGGGGTGTGTGGATTAGTGGAGATTTTAGACCGAAGATCTGACCAGCAAGAGTTAATGCCACTTCTGAAAATTGTCTAATTTCTCTAATGTCTGCCTGGAGAGTTGCTTAGACCATCTGACTCCGCTACTGTTTTTAATCTGTTTGGATCCTTTGGGGTCAGTAAGATTATTGTTAGAGTTAGCAGACAGGTGTTCTTATTTTAAGAATTGATTCTGGTCTGGAACAATAGGTCTAAAAGCCACCTGTCTGTTTTTTTTCGATGCTCTAAAGTGAAAGATCACCAACTTCATTTTTCCTGTGCAGTTTTCCCCCCACTTCTCCTCCCTTCAGCCGTTAATATTGTCCTGGTCTGACACTGAGGAAAATCGTATGCTTAGTGGAAAATACTATGCTTAGTGGAAAAGAACATTTTAATTTATAGCCTGAGGGCTGAGGGTAACGTCTGACAGCCCAGTCACATGGCACAGTGATGGTCATAGGCCAGAGATGATGGTGTTAATACAGTTAATAACACAATCAATCTGATTTGTATGTAGAATGATTAAAAAGAATGAGAAGGCAATGATCCAATAATAGCTGACTCTAAGCTAATAGGGCAGATCATTTCAGCACCATCTGATTATTTCTTGGTCTAATTTGGGATGGATATAATTTTACCGAGTGATTGGTTTAGTGAACTGTCGTGAATCAAAGAGGCAACTCTGGAATTCTGATTCTTGTTGAAAATCAGAGGCATCTTTTTCTAAGGTGTCACCAGTTCAATTGGATGGACATTGGAGGAACATCTAAAATGTGCAAGTCACTATAGGTTGTTGGAGGCTACATGTGTGTTTTGTGATTAAATTGCTATTGTATGAGAAAAGAATTTGTTTTTAAACTATATGCGCTTAAAGTAGCCAGCTAATGCACTATCCTTTTTTTTATTATTAAAATCTTTTATTTATTTATTCATGAGAGACACACAGAGAGAGAGAGGCAGAGACACAGGCAGAGGGAGAAGCAGATCCCATGCAGGGATCCCAATGTGGGACTCGATCCCAGGACTCCAGGACCATGCCAAACCGCTGAGCCACCCAGGGATCCCTACTATCCTTTTTAAATACTATCTCATGTATGTTCTTAACAACCTCAGGTTAAAGATATTAGAAATTGGGAAAGCAGAATTCATAGATTCTTGTTTTTGCTTTTTATGGCAATAATTGGTAGTGAGTAGGTGGGTTAGCCAGCGTAGCTCTGGGCGTGGCTTAGCTCTGAGTTCTAGTCCCCTTTATCATGGGGGGGCCCCCCCAATGCTGCCTGAAATTGCAGATAATACCGAATGCTGCACAACAATGTTTTTGCCTATATATGCATGCCTATGATAAAGTGTAATTTATAAATTAGGCACAGTAAGAGATGAGTCAACAGTAACCATAAAATAGAACAATTGAAACAATATACTGTAATGAAAGTTACAAGAGTATATAGTCTTTCTCAAAATACCTTGTTGTGCTGTACTCATCCTTCTTGTGATGGTGTGAGATGATAAAATGCATATGTGATGAGATGGAGTAGGTGAATGATGTAGGCATTGTGACAGAGTGTGAGGCTTAGAAGAGAACCATCTGCTTCCAGGGCTTGGTTGGCTGTGGGTCAATGAAACTGGGAGTGAACCCAGGGTTAGAGGGTCTACTGTCTACAGAAGCAGTTATGGAGGTGAGGTGACCTTTTTTTTAATGTCTCTGTGACTTTTTTTTTTTTTTTAACAAAGGGCAGGTAAAGTCTATCTGTAGTTCACAAAACCATAACTGTTGCATTTTTAGGAAACTCAAGAATGTAAGGAATTCCCAGAGCCCAGCCTTATTTTCTGTGTCCTTCCATTGGTCCGTTGGAAGGGAATCTTTTTCCCTTGGGGAGGACTGGGTACCTCCAGTAAAGTACTCAGAGGAGTACTTTATAGCATGCAGAGTCTAAGGCATGGATGGTCCACCATTAGGACAGTAGGATTCCCTTCTCACAGCTGACTGGATAAAGCAAAAAGAAACAACCTTTTTCAGAGCCATCATTTACGAAGTTAAAAGCAAAAGTAGCTGTTTATAATTCTTTAGTCAGCGTAGAAAATGTGACATTTCCCCGAATCTTGGAAATTCAGCTAGCAAAACATCGTTTATTTCCTCCCGGGTGCCTGGCTTACAATCAGCGTAAGCTGCCTCTAGGTGATGAGATTTGATTTTCTTTGAAATGTGAAAGAGAAAGAGGAAGGATTCAACTCTTGTAATTTGTACAGTTTTATCTTCAGGAGCTGGAAATATGTAGCATTTCAAGAATAACTTTTTGTTTGACCTTTCAGTGATTTGTCACAGAGATTTAATTTAGATGGAAAATTGGTGTTTTGGTTTTGTAAATTTTAAATGGAAAGTTAATGTTCTTTAAAAATCAAATAAATATGTTTTTACAAGTCAAAGAAATGCAATCTTTGAAACACCAAGATTTTTATTTCTTCTAGGCATATGCTTTTCCAAAGTCCTTCCAACCATCTAAAAATCTGCCCTCTCCTCTTTCCTACCAAATTTGACTTATTTAACCAGGATGAAGGTTTATGGGGGAGAGATCATCATATTACAATGTCACAAATTTAATATCTTCCCCAGGCAGGTCAAACGGTGATCTTGGGGTTCTTCAGCTGGAGAATATCTCTCAAGTGTTCAGGCATACAAATGCATGGTCTAAAATCTATCCAGAAAGCCTCAAAGAATTTTTATGCTTCAAGGGAAACCTTTGAGGTTCTTTCTGCACACACTTGCATAGAAATGTGGAGGAAAATGTTGTGAAGGAGGACCAGATTATTTTCCTCAACACACAATGGAAGGTCATTAGCGGATGTTATTTATTTTGTGGGTCTACCACACAAGGAAGCTGTAGAAAGCCAGAGGGAGACACAGAGCCTCAAGTGATGAGGATCATCAGCACTGCCTTGGGCACCAGTTGGTGCCAGTATTGTTAGACCTGGAGACACAGAGAGTGGCTTAGGACACCTGCTGTCACGGAGACAAGCACATCAAGGCCCACGGTGGAACGTGTAAGTGGGTAATGCAGGGATTGCCAGCTGTAGGAGTCCCAGAAAGAGGTCCTCATTCTGTTTGGGTGGGAAGGCAATTGAGAAAGCCTTCAAAGAGAGGAGAAGTAGACCAACTGGGTCCTTTAAAATACAAATGGAATTTTGCCAAGCAGAAAGAAAAAGGAATGGTGTTCAAAGGAAGTGGGGAGGTGGGCAGGACTCAAGCAAGGCCAGGGGTATGAAAGGGCATGGGCGTGTTTGGGAAGCAGCCAGGTGACTGATGTGGTGGGTGGAGGCCCTGTGTGTATGGCGGGGGTGTGTTTGCACTAGGGAAGGTTGGCTCCAGAGCACATGAGCCTGCAAAGCTGAGGTCAGCTTGAGGAGCACTTTGAGCGCCACAGATGCCTTGCAAAGGAGTTTCAACTTGATGTTGTAGACACGAAACCTCAGGGTTTTTTTTGGGGGGGGGGGTTGGGGGGCAGCAACATAACCAGATCTTGGCTTTAGGAAAGTATCACCAGTAGCAGGTAGGAGCAAGCAGGTGGGAGGTGGGCTGAGAGGGCCAAGGGGCCAAGGGGATCCTGAAAGAAGTGCAGGGTGAGATAACCAGACCCGGAGCCAGCGCAGTAGGGCTGGACAGAGGGCATCTGAGAGCTTTGGTGGGAGCCCGAGCATACTTGGTGATGGAGATGAGCCAGGGAGGAGTGAAGTTGATGGGTTCCGGGCTGCGCTATCGAATTGGTAGAAATGAGAGAACAGAGAAGGAACTTTGGGGATAAAGATACTGTTTCTTACTTTGTTTCTGGTGCTCTTCAGAGGCGGTCGGGACATTCAGCCAGGAGGCCCTCGAAAGCAGCTGGAGAGATGAGGTTGCACGTGAGCCAGGTTAAAATTCAGGTGAAGGTGAGGGGGCCACGAGGGGACGGGGGCTGAAACTGGAAAGAAGAGATTTTCTAGGGGGCAGGTGTGTGGGGTGGGATGGAGGGAGAGCCAAGGATGCAGCCTGGAGGGGGGGCATTGCCGCTTTAGGGGAGGAAGAGGAACAGGTGGAGGTAGAGACACAATGGGACACAAGGGAGAAGGTGAAAACTGTGTCGTAGATCCAAGAAGAAGTGAGTTTTAGGAAGGGGCCCACATGAGAACCCAGGGGCATGAGCAGCAAGAAGCCATTGGATCTGAGCTGTTGGGAGGCCGCCCCTCCCCTGGGGCCCAGATCACCTGGTTCCAGGCAAGTGGTAGTGGGGGGTGGGGGGGTGGGGGGAGATTGCAGACAGCAGGGGGCCCTGGGGGCCCTGGGCCCCCGCAGAAGCCGACTGCCATTTCAAGACACAGGTGCACTCAATCCGGCTGCAAGTCTCTACTGTTCTGTTTTGAAGGTGCAGCTGATGGAAGAACCTCCTATGATCTCTCCTTATTTTTCTTTTCTTTTCTTTTCTTTTCTTTTCTTTTCTTTTCTTTTCTTTTCTTTTCTTTTCTTTTCTTTATATTTTATTTTATTTTATTATTTTATTTTTTTATTTATTTTATTTTTATTTTTTTATTTATTTTATTTTATTTTATTTTATTTATTTATTTTTATTTTTTTGATCTCTCCTTATTTTTAAAGCTCCGTTACTCTCTGTCCCCTGCTTATGTTCCTAGGAATTTGTTTCATTGGATTGTCTGAAACCTTTAAGGACTCTCACTTTTCCTGCCGGCTTCCTTCCTGCCACCAGCCCCCTCCCCGCCTGCCTCCCCTCCCTCCAACACCCCCCCCCCCCCCCCACAGCCCAGACACACACATCACTTTGTTGTGCAATTACCTTGAAAGTGCCCAAACTCTTCATTCATGTGTTTCTGCTTCTGATGGTTTTAATTAGCTTTCCTGCAATGGGGGAAGTGTCTTCAAGTGATTTCTATTTATTGCAGGAACAATAACAATTTATGCTAATCTTACATCCCCTAAAAGACCAGAAAGCTTTGTCTTTGGGAAGCTTGAAGAAGGTAAATGCACACTGCTTGCTTAAATGAGGAGGCCGTGAGGTGGATTCGCACACTCGGGGAGGGTTGGCAGGTCACGCAAAGAGGGGTAGGGTGACCCTCCATGGCTGTCACCCTCCGTGCTTGAGAGGCAGGCTTCCTGCCAGCAGCACGCATCAGCCCAGCATAGTGTATGGAAAAGGACATTGGACGGGTTGGGAAACCTAAATTTTCTTTTCTGAACTTCCTGCCTGTGCAACTGGGGCCTCAGTTTTTTCATCTGCAGAGTGGAGGTGGCAGTCACGCCCTGTACACTTCTTTATTCTTTCTTTTTTTTTTTTTAAAGATTTTATTTATTTATTCATGAGAGACACAAGGAGAGAGGCAGAGACACAGGCAGAGGGAGAAGCAGGCTCCATGCAGGGGAGCCTGACGTGGGACTCGATCCCGGGACCCCAGGATCACATCCTGAACCAAAGGCAGATGCTCAACTGCTGAGCCACCCAGACGTCCCGCCCTGTACACTTTTTGA
The DNA here is from genome assembly GCF_048418805.1 of Vulpes vulpes. Classification (NCBI taxonomy): domain Eukaryota; kingdom Metazoa; phylum Chordata; class Mammalia; order Carnivora; family Canidae; genus Vulpes; species Vulpes vulpes. The sequence goes on along the minus strand of NC_132781.1, from coordinate 108,687,245 downwards.
GGTTGCTGTGAGCATGGGACTCGTTGACATGTGCCAGGCGCTCTGGGAGTGTCAAGGGGGACACAGCCCCTGCTGTTATTTGTTTCTTTCTCCTTTAGGAAGGTAGTGAGAGAAAAGGGTTGTTGAATTTTTTCCGCACGTCCATCCCCAGGTGATTGCCATGGATAGAACCAGGATGACTTTTAATTCTTTCTTACAGTAAAACATACATAAAGTAAAATGTGTCACTCTAACCATTTTTTAAGAGTGAAGCGTAGTGGCGTTAAGTCAATTTGCACTGTTATATACCATCACCACCATCCATCTCAGATGTTTTTTATCTTCCCAAAGGGAAACCCTGTCTCTCTTAAACACGGACTCTCCATTCTCTGCTCCCCCAAATCCGGCAGCCTCTGTCTCTCTTTCTGCGTATGAATTTGACTACTCGGGGTCCTTTGTATAAGTGAGATCATACAGTATTTGTCCTTTTGATTCTGGCCTAAACAGTATCATGTCTTCAGGGTTCATCCATGTTGCAGCAGGTACTAGAATTCCATCCTTTTTTATGGCTGAATAAGAGTCCATTGTGTGGGTAGACCGCATCTTGTTTACCCATCCATCCACTAATGCATATCTGGGCCGTTTCCACCCCTTGGCTGCTGTTGTGAATAATGCGGCCACGAGCATGGGTGCACAGATATCTGTTCCCGTCCCTGCTGTCGATTCTTTTGGTAGCTTGCCCAGGAATGGTATTGCAGACTGAGTTTCAGCCTGAGAGGATGGGACTGTGTAGCCTTGGCTGGGTGACTTTGCTGGGGAACTGTGGATGGAGACTCCTGGAGGCATGGCGGGCATGCTTGGCCATTGGGGGCCTGCCTTGTGTCCTTTTATAGGTAACTTGGGGTCAAGCCCCAGCCTCTTCTGAAGCCCCTTATGTATTTATGTCCCACCACCCTGTCCTCACCCAAGGTCACAGATAGTCCATCCCTCCTGAAGTCAGGGACAAAGGCAGAGAGCCCTTGATCCAGCAGCACTACTCACCTTGACCTCTGCTCCCTGCAGCAGCCCACCAGCCCTGGCTCCCATGGAGAACCAAGTCCCCTCCTTCTTCTGTTGTGGGTCCAGGGGTCAATTCACACAGAAGCTTCACTTCCCACTCTGTTTTCCAGGCAGGGAATGATCCACAGGATAAAGGGGCGTTTTCTCCCATAAGCTCTTGATAGCTACCACTAAGCAGAGTACCTCTATTGCGTTGACCATAGTCTGTTACTCTCCATTCAGATTCTGGAGAGGAAGAGGCATGGTGGGCGTGGAGGGGGCAGGGGGCAGCTGAGAGATCTAGCAGGTCCCAGCCCAAACTCTGGCAGCTTGGTTACTGCTGCTAAAGAGCTTCTCTCCCTTCTGGAAAATGGGGATAGTAAACCCAACATACTTAGAAGAGAAACCACTGTGGTGTCATTAGCGTCAGGGACTCAGGTGGCAAATAGGGACCCTGGAAACAAATGCATGGAATTCCTGGCATAAAATCACCCATGGAGCTAGAATCCTGGTCTTTCCTCCCTGATTTTTCTTATCTCTTATTCTTATACTCTTCTTCTACCTCCTGGAGGGGAGTGAAAGGGAGCATATGCACAGGTGTCCCTGATTTTGTCTATCTCAGACCCCTTCCCGTGAAGTGATTCCATGTCAGTCCATCCTGGAGATAGAGGTGAGGAGGAGAGACAGCTGGGTTTGGGGGGATTCCTTCAAGTTGTCAAGAATTGGTTTCCTTGGGCGAAATCTGTTGGTGGTGATCAAGTGTCCCTGGGAATGTCTGAGTCTATTTATCCCTCTGTGATAAATCTATTGTGGATTTTCTTTTTGTATTTATAGTTCATAATCGTCATTCTGGTTGGTTCTAGAATATTACTGTCTATGTGAGGCATGTGATACTGTGAGGGAAAATCTTGCTCGACCCTTGATTTGTGGACTTGGGCAGAAGATCTTTGTTCCAGTAGTTTCCATTTGGTTCTTTGGTGGAATGCTTGTTTTCTGCCCCTCGGGTTTTATATAATTAGATACAGACATGGAGGTAGCTGAACTTCTCTCGAGTTTATGTTCCAGAAGGAACGCTGTCTGAAGATTCATGGTTAATTGCACTAAGTAGAGTGAACTCCTCTCACTGGAAGAGATTTTGAAGAATATATGTATATTTATATGTTCTTTGGTCTGTGATGGATGTGTACCCTTGTCAGATGGGTAAGGAGAGGGAGACAAAAGTACATTTTCCTTGCTTAAGCATCTTTTTGATGTTGAAGAAAAGAGCCCGGAGGCTCTGGGATTGGAACGACCTTGGTCCTTCTAGTGGTTTCTTTTGATGCAGGAGGGTTTGTCTCTAATTATAACTGGGTAGAAGTCACGTGTGGTGTCTCTCTGAGGAAAGAATTGCTGCTCCTTGAAGTCTAGAGATAGGGAATGACTCAGTGGACCGTGGCTTTTCCTTGGCCTGCATACACAGAGCTCAAGTTACTGGGGCCCTGAGTGGGCAATGGAGAAGCCTACCTCTGTCTCAGTCCTTAGGGGAGTTCTGCACCCCCAGCCCGAGTGTAGCACCCAGGTACTGCCTGCTGGCAGAGACAGGAGGTGACAGGACTGGGGGACATGGAGGTTCCTGAGGGGCTGGCTCTGGGGCTCACTGACCACAGTGGTCTTCTCTGGAGAAATGAACTCTCTGACCCCAAATGTCCTGGACATATTTTCAGTTTGTGGCTCTGCCTTTGCAGAGTTCAGTTTACATTTTCAGGCAGAAAAGTCTCCCCAAATCAAGGCATCATGATTTTGTTTGTTTGAAAAGACAAACTTACTGAAAACTTGCGTGTCCCTACCAATTAATTAACCCCGTGTCAATACCACGTGTCGCACCAACTCACACTTCAATCACATTCTTACGTATCTGTGAGAATTAATTAATGTTTGCTGCATGCTCCGAAATTTTCTTGGAGTGGAGGGGCCTGTGAGGAATCTAGAAATTTTGGCATCACTTTCTCATTTACTTGGGGTGGGGTACTGGCAATGGAGATGGACAGGTGCTTTCTTTTTAGGAACCATTCTGTTTGCTCCAAAATAACTGCCACTGCATTGGTCTGTAGGGTGGCAGGTGGCACTGGGAGCTGGCCAAACCCAGGGCGATATCCATGTGTCCCCTTGCATGAGGGCATCCTTGTGTGTGTGTACTTGTTTGCATAAAGAAGTCCAATGGGGAGTGATGTTAGCTAAAAACCTAATAGTAATGCTGGCGATTATTGTTATTTTTCCTTAAACCTTGGTAATGGGATTGGAGGAGCCACTGGGGAACCCCTAATTCCTGAATCTAAGCCGCCTCTTTTTCTCCCTCTTTGTTCACAGCGGGGCGTTTTCTGAAGTGGTCTTAGCCGAAGAGAAGGCAAGTGGAAGACTCTTTGCGGTCAAGTGCATCCCGAAGAAGGCGCTGAAGGGCAAGGAGAGCAGCATAGAGAACGAGATAGCGGTTCTGAGAAAGTAAGTGCACCCCGGGGGATGGCCCTCCCCGCCCCCCCCCCCCCACCTGTCCCTCCACCTTCCGATGTTTGGGTCTCCATCCAGGAGAAGGAGAGATTGCCAGGAGCTGGGCGCCTGGAGGTCAAAGAGGCCAATCCGAATGCTGGAGGGGGTGGGTGCTGTTACCTAACTGATGTTCTTCGGATGCATTCAGAGCATTTTGCATATATACGTATTTGTATATTTAAAATCTCACAACCTTGGTGGCAGTCATTGGAGTTACTATTTCCAAAGAACACAGCGGTCAGGGAGACTTGGCTTTGAACTCATTGTAGCTCGGTGACCTTGGGCTGGTCACTCAACTCAGGGCCTTCTCCATGAGCTGGAGTTAATAATCTCTCCCTCACAGGGGTCCTCGGGAGTAAGGGAGGTGGTGCTTAGCAAGTGTTTCTAGAGCGTTTTCAACAGGGTAGCTGGTGCCGTCCGGCCCTGCTGTTAGTACTATTTCTGTTTCCTTGTTGTTGTCTTTATTTTACAAGAAGCGGATGAAGCTCAAAATAAAGTCACTTGTCCAATGCCTCGTGGCTCACGTGTGGCAGAGCCTGGAGTGCCAATGCCACCGGAGTCACACTCTTTAATGGGTCTTCTACTTCCTGCCACACACATGGCACCTGGCACCCAGCAAGTTCCACCGAGTTCCACTGTTCATGTGCTTCCCTTCTTCGCTGGGTCTTAATTTTGTTCCCCAGACCAAAATCTGGCCTCTAGCATAATGGCACACACACAACCATTCTGATGCGGCTGGATCCACCCAAAAGATGATGTCTTATTGGTGTGCTGTCTAGCCTGTTCCCCACATCATCACAAGCCATTTCTCCATGTCTCACAGATTTGGAGGAAGAAACCCTTATGTGGTACCTGCTTTTGCATGTTGGGAGAGTGTATCTGAGCTTTGTGCTATGAGATTTTTAAGAGCTTCTATTAATAAAGGATGTTAGAAATATCCTTGAAATTTTGGGGGTTTGGAGTCAGCACACAGCAAGAATCTGTGTACAGATAAGCAAAGCAGAGTGGAAACAGGCCTTCTAGGGGCTCAAAACAAAATGTTACATGCTCACATTCTTTCTGAATAATCAGCGTCTCCCTCTTGTCTCTCTGGGACCAGTGGTGGCTGCTGAAGGATGCTGTGTTGCCATTGGTACAAACCCAAGGCCACCAAAGTGGTCAGGATGGTCTGTCCTGTTCTGCATTATGTGAGATCGGTGTTCCGGAACAAATAGGTCTCGACAGCTTTTTAGCGGAAGGGTTTTCACTTATTTGTTTGGTTGTTTGGTTGGTTTCTAGGTTCTCTGGATTGTGTACTAGGGACCCAAAGAGTTTCAGATTGTCCTGGGGAGGATTGTATGAAATGATCCTACGGAAGAGAAATTGGGCAAACAAATTACTCTTAAGTACATTAGCATCAAGCAGGAAAACACTAGGTTAATGAAACATTTATTTAAATTGCTCATTTTCCGATATGAAGTCAGCCCTTGGGGAAGAGGGTGTTTACAGGGTATGGCAGCCACGTTGCAGGTACTTGACATTTCAGTTGGAATTCTGGGTGAGCCTAGAACCTTCCAGAGCTTTTACCTTGTTTGGGCACACGGGCTGCCCACTGCTGAATTGGGAACGGCACCTTTATTTTTAGGTGACTCCCTCGTAGGCTTAGAAGAAGCCACAAAGCCAGGGAAGTCTGTTTTTATTCTCAGAGTTATTCTGTATCTGCATGGACAGGGGTCACAGATAGAGATTTCCTAAGCCAGTCTCGCTTTAGGCCGTGCTCATTCTGCTTTAATTAGTGTCTCAACCCTGTGCCTGAGTCAATAATCACTTCCAGGGAGAGGGCTTTGAACTGGAGGGAGGGCCGGAATTTGGAATAACTCATTTGGTCATTTCTCACCATCTTCTGTTGAAGGACCTTGATGTGTGACCCTTATTTCAGGAATAAAGAACAAAGAAATAATTTCTCAAGGGATAAGAAGGTGATAAATCTCCTGTGCTGATTTATTTATTTATTTTTGGTCCCCCACAAATGACTTCCAAGGGGGAATAAGAGACGGGCCCACGTCATAAGCAGCCGAAAGCAAAGTGTGTGAGTGGTAAAGAAAGCAGTTTTGGAACTGTTGGAATGCCACCATCGCAACATTCCGGCGATAAACATTCAGTGTAATAACCAATATTTATGAAACTCCTGTGCGTCAGGTGGCACTGCTAGGCACCGAGGTTGGAAAGATAAGATGCAGCTCTTGCCTTCCAGGAGCTTACTGTTGTGTTAAAAATAAGGGTGATAATGATGTAGATGCCATGACAGGAGACTGACCAGGGGCTCGGTGTGGGCTGCCCAGCTCTTCTTTTGGGGAGTGGTGTGAGCAAAGGTTTCATGGAGGAGGTGGGTCCAGACAAGGAGTGTATTTTGCTTGGGAGGGGGGCAGAAAGACAGAGGGATATTCCAACCAGAAGGGAGCCGCCCCCACAGAGGCAAGAGGATGGAAAGCAGGTTGGTTTGCTGGGAACTGCACGTGGCTCATGTGACTGGGGCAGAGGGTTCGAGGTGACACACGGAGGCCTGAGTTTGGAGAGGTTGGATTGGAGATTGGATCACGTACCCCGCTTTGGACTTTGAACATCATTCCGTAGACAGTGGGTGTAGCCACTGAAGGATTTTAATGGAAGAACGACGTGATCAGGATTGTTTCGTTAAGATTATTATGGTGGGATCCCTGGGTGGCACAGCGGTTTAGCACCTGCCCTTGGCCCAGGGCCTGATTCTGGAGACCCAGGATCGAGTCCCGCGTCGGGTTCCCTGCACGGAGCCTGCTTCTCCCTCTGCCTATGTCTCTGCCTCTCTCTGTGTCTCTCATGAATAAATAAATAAAATCTTAAAAAAAAAAAAAGATTATTATGGTGGAGCATAGGATGGACTGGAGGGGGCAAGACTCCGTGCAGGGGAGCAGTTGGGGGACGGTCAGAGGAATCTGGAAAGCAACACATTGAAACAGGAGCTATGAGCCTGGAATGTCCAGGACTTAGGGATTTGGGAGGGGTGGGGAGAAGGTACAGAGGAGATAGGGTTCTAGGGTAACTATCAGGTTTCTGACTGGCTGACTGGGGTGGATAGCACTTCCCTTAACTGAGATCAGAAATGCAAGCCCTGGAGGGCAGGTGGTGAGTTCTGATTTAGGCACACTGAGTTTGAGGGTCTTGGGATGGCCAGGTAGGGATGGCCAGTTGACCAGCTAGGTCAACATAGTCATGATCTGGGCTTGCTGGATGTTCAAGCTTTCTGAAACAACATAGAACAAAACACCTCTTGACACTTTCCATAGCTAAATCATTGTAGACAGGGTCCCAAAGAGACCTGCTTTTTTCCAGATTGTGCCATATACTAGTCATTTGTGTATTTCGGTGTCATTTTTCATCCAAGCAGGCCCGTCAGAGGATGGCTTGTCCTACCATGTGCAGAGCTTATTGTGGGGTGAGAGATTTATGTCTTTCATTGAACTGAAGGAATGTAGCTAATTTATCCTTAAGACTGTCTTCATACTTGCTCTGAAAATAGATCTAAAGTGAATTTTCTACTTGATAAGTAGATATTAAGCCAGGCTCAGAGGGAATAACAAGCGACAAGCATCAGAGTGGACAGTTGCCATGTCGCAGAGAGCTGCTGGTCTGACTTTGGCGTTCAGGGGGCAGGACCTCTATGGTTCCATGTGAGTCTCTGCAGCAGAATGGAGTGTTTCATGCTTTATGGAATATCATGTCATCAGTGTTACATCCCCTGATCTCATTATAGAGCTTCTAGTTTTTGTGCTGTTATTTACTTAGAGGGCAGGCACTACCCAAATCTAATTTCAAGGCAACACATAAGGCATTTTTGGAGAAGCAGAAAGGCAAGCATTTAACCAGGCTGCATTTAAATGAGAGATGAAGAAAGAAGGAGAAGGAAAACAAATGTATCTAGAGGATCCCTTTTCCTAAGAGGTGGGAGACTGAGGCTCAGCTGGGATGCAGAGGCACCATCTGAATGAAGCAAGGTCCCAGGGTTCAAGATGTTGTTCCAATGCATGCTTTGTAGGCTACAGTGATTATCTTGCAGTGGATGTGGGGGGTGGTGGGCAGAGGGCAGGGATCTCAGTAGGAAAGGCCTTTAAAGTGGATGTCCTCCATCTGGGTACACTGGAGAGTCTCGGCTGACCGTCTGTCATTTTCTCCCTGAATCAGTGGTGCTCCACCCACATTAAAATCACCAGGGATGCTTTTTGGAACATCAGATGCACAGACTCCATCCTAGTCCCACTGTGTTGGAGATTATGATGGGCACTTCCCCTGCTCCCCACCTAGGGATGTGGACACGCAGCCGACTCAGTGTTGAGAAGAGCAGCTTAGGGCCCTTGCCTTCAAGTCTCACCACCCCGGGGATGAAAGTGCTCTTCTGTGGCCAGCAGCATGGAAAGATGTGTCCACGCACAAACATGCCAGATGATGCTTCCTTTAGGTGAGCGGTTTCACTTAGAGGAGGGAACTCAAATATGCTTCATATTTGAGTTGGATTTCATTGTAAGCAAGGGGAATTGACAGGAGCCCATCATCCCATTAGTGGGGAGCAGGCCTCAGCTGCTGGCTGAGTTTGAGATGCGTAGGAACGACCAAGTAGGTAGTAGTGGTCATTGGTGGTTGGAAGAGCCTGGGGTCCAGGTTGGTCAAGTTAGCACGACTTGGTGACAGGTATGCTGTCAGAAGGGGATCAGGGCTGTGAAAGGTGGCAAATATCAAAGCCCAGGATTCCCTGTGGCCAGGGTCAGGATGGGCTGCAGGAAGCGTGGGGAGGCTGGGCCTTCCAGAGAGAAAGGGAATCAACACTTAACCAGGTACCAGCAGGACTCTAAGGGCCTGGGTGTACCTTGCAGTAGCTTGGTTCTCTGTTTTTTTTTAGGCCAGACCCATTTCTCTCAGTGCAGACTAACTAGAGGGAAGGCATCTTGAGCACCCAAAGGCAAGGACAGCTGGTTTTGTATTAAGCAATAGCCTTCAGAGAAAGGTTTCCCCATAGATTAACTCATTTAGATCTGGCTCGCTTCTGTTCCTGCAGCTTTGTTCTCATGGCAGGCTGGCCCTGTTCACTTGTTTAAATCACTGCCAAATGCCAGTTTATTGTGTGTGTTAGAGAAACATACGCTTCAATAGAAATTCATCGATTTGGGGTGAACAAAATCACTTTTCCAGCTACTGAAAATGGCTAAGCTAGTAAAGCTGATACTTGGTTTCTCAGGCACCAGGATAGCTTTTTAAGGATCTAACTGATCTGTTTAGAAGATTATATTCTAACGCAGAGACCTTTTCTTTGGAAGCGTAATTTTGGAATTAAGGACACAGGCAGGAAGTGTGGGAAGTAATGGCAAAGGCCATGCGATGAGCCCATAGAGAAGGAGGTATATCTTTTATGATCCTAGAACCCTTGAGGACCCTGGAAAACCCTTAGTGAAATTTCCTTGAGGTAGGAAAAAAACATGTCATTCAATGAAAACCAAGGTTGAGGGAGGTGGTTTGTGGTTTGGTCGCTGTTGTTGTTGTGTGATTGAAGACACCATTGTGCCAAGCTTGGAGCAGGCTTGTGTGGGTGTGTCTGCTGAATGACCCCATGCCTGCTGGGATGTGGATACAACCCAGTGGGGGATCCGGTCAAACCAGGCTCTGTGAAAGAGCAGACTCTCTTCCCTATGGCCTTGCCAGAGACCTGACCTCAGTCTTGCCTGATTCCGTGTGCTTCCCCTTCTTTTGCTCTAGGCCCAGGCTTCTCTATTTCTGAGAGTCCTGTGGGTCTGCTTCCTGAGTGAGGCGTCCGTCCCTGCCAGGGAGACAGCACACTCAGCTTTGGTCAGACCACCCTTTGGTAGTCATTGTTTCATTTCATCTTAGCATCATGTGTGTACGTAAGAAATAAAAATGATCTGATGCCAACACAACTGTACAGCCAGAGAAGCTACATTTTGTACTTCCTAGTGGCCTTCCTCTGGTACTTTGTCCATAACAGATAATCCAGGAACATTTTGTATTTGAGATCCAGAATCACTGTATTCTTATTGTTATAGTGGTTTTATTATCAGTATATTTTATTGTATTATCAATTTCTTGGTGATTGCTTACAGAACTCAAAGGATGGACGCAGATAGGATTGGTGGGATCCCTTACTAGAAAACAGGGATGTTCAAACCAGCCTGAGCAGGCGTGTTGGTCTATCTGTCCAGTGACCATGAACCTCTGGAGCCTCTCCCTGCCTATGGTTTCTGCTTCCCAAATACTACCTTTAGTGTGGGTTACATGGACTGACCGGTCTTCTTTCCTCAGTGCTTGCTCCCATTGCACTGTGAAATGAGAGCTTAAATGCATGTCTGATGTTAATTCCACAAAGTCACCTGCATGATGGAATCCAAACTCCTTTGTGAACAAGCCCCTTGCTTTGTGATCTTGCTGCCTAGTGTGTACGTCCCTGCCCCAACACCCCATATCAGAGTTTAGGCCCCCCCCAAAGGAACAGATGATTCCTGAACAGACGATTCAGCCTCTCCCTCTCCCTGCCTCTCTCCCTTGAAGATCACCCCTTGATTGTTCTTTCTCTCTGAGACCCTATGGCATCAATATTGACCCTCTGTCCCTCCTGCCTCTGCCCGTGAGGTCTGCTTCCTGAACCAAAGGCATGACTGTAAGGATGGAGGCCAGGGCTGGGTGGGAGATTCAAGAGATAGAAGGAGGTTAGAAGCCCTGAGCTTGGGTACTGAAGGGAAGAGGGACCAGGGTAAGCAAAGAATCTGTGCTGATTTACAGCCCTCTCTGGCTCTGTGACCCAGAGCGTGACAGGTGCATCAGCCCACACAGGGATTCTAGAAGAGGAGGCAGGTTTGAGGGGAAGGTGATTTTCCTATGGCAACAGAGCAGACTTAAATCCAGTCTGGCTGTTCTTACCACCTTTTATACTATATATATGACTCCACAGATATTTAGAGTAGTTGAAGAAACAGTGTGTTTTATCACACTTTAGAGGCAGTGTCAGTTACTGGCAGGCTCGTTTCCACGCACTGCTTCCCTGCCACCTAATCTGGTGCTGGGGGAGTCAACCTTGCGTGGGCTGCTTGGTGGTTTAAATGCCTCTAATAATATATCTTGGCAAATGTTCCCCCCCCTTCTTTTGTGAATTGACTTAGCTAATGATTTATACAAATTTCACTTATATGGTTCCAACAGAAACATATATAGATTTTGCAACCTAATATTCCTCAAAAGTCAGAATAGCTTAATAGTGGAGGATCACACAGCAGGAACAATTAAGTACAGGAGTCCTGAGATAGAGGAGGATGGCAAAGACAGAAAAAGAAATAAATATACACCAATGGTTTGCTGTTTCTTTTCTGTTAAACTTTATGCTTTGTAAATTCTGTTCTCTGCATGGTTTTGTCATATTTATATGGACAGAGAAATGATTTTAGTGAAGTTTTATTTATGATTGATCATCTAGTTAAACTATGCATGACTTGGTGAGTAAATTTTACTTTACATACCTGAAGTGCAAGGTTATCACTTGAGTGGCTTAAACCGTCTCCATTTTAAAGTTGCTGGACTGACTTCTTGAAGTCAAGCTTGAAACTGAGGTCTTAGGTGACTGGTCTGAAGTCTTTAGGAAGTATGTAACTAAAGAAATCATGTCTAAAACAGTAGTTGCATGGGATTTGATAAATGGGATTCAGTATCCCATTTTTGGCCATGTGCATTTTCTTTTAGAAATATTTTAAAAATAGTGTTGACTATAGGATTCAGACATGTGGTAGGTATCAATGGGGAATCCAGAACATATGCAAGGGTAATTGTGAACAAGTACTGTGGTATGATAGATGGCTGTCTTCGTTGTTCCTGAAGGCTGCAGAACTAATGTGCTAAATGCGTGCATGTGTACGTGTCTCTCTGTGCATATATATACATATATAATATATATATTCATACATGTGCATATACACATATACTCATACTTTAAATACATTTCAGTGTTTTTATTTCTTTCTACTGAAGAGCAGAAAATTATTTTTGCTGAATTTAGCAAATATTTAATAAATAATAGTAAATTTAGTAAAATACCGAGACTGTTAAACATCTGCTGTCTAGGTACCTAAGTAAGGTAATAAGACATAGGAAACGCATTTTGAAACTTTGAAATGTTCGGGTGTTAGGGATGATATAATGTGAGGCATTACTACTCTCATCGTAATATGATAAGAGTTGGGAATATCTCTGTGGGAGAGGTGAGAGTGGAAACTATTGCATCCATTTCACGGAAGGAGAACCTGAGGTGCTCGGTATATAATTTGAGCAGGTGATGGAGCTGGGGAGGCACCAGAGAGCTTCTCACTTGTGGGGCTGCCTTCCATGTTTTAGTTAGGAAACTACCATTGGTGCTTTGGATGAAACAACTAGAAACAACTGGTAGGAATCTTAGTGCTTGTATTAAGACATACATATCGATAGATTTCAATTGATGATAATGTAGTCAATAGATTAATTGAAATAGATGTGAATTAATTAAATTAAGAGACTGAGAACTCTAAAACCAGAATTCAGATTTTGTCTCACCCTAGTCCGCTGAAGTCTAGAGCAGTTTAGGGACACCTGGGTGGCTCAGGGGTTGAGCATCTGCCTTTGGCTTGGGGCGTGATCCTGGGATCTGGGATTGAGTCTTACATCAGGCTCCTTGCAGGAAGCCTGCTTCTCCCTCTGCCTGTGTCTCTGTCTCTCTCTCTCTCTAGGTCTCTCATGAATAAATAAATAAAATATTTAAGGAAAAAAAAGTCTGGGGCAGCCCAGGTGGCTCAGCGGTTTAGCCCAGGACATGATCCTGGAGACCCAGGATTGAGTCCCATGTGGGGCTCCCTGCATGGAGCCTGCTTCTCCCTCTGCCTTCTCTCTCTCTGTCTCTCATGAATAAATAAATGAAATCTTTAAGAAAAAAAAGTCTGGAGAAATTTATACCTATCTTTTGAGATTTTTTTCTTTAGATTTTACTTAATTTATTTGAGAGAGAGAGAGAGTGAGAGAGAGTGTGAGTTGGAGAGAGAGGGAGAGATGAGCAGGGGGAGGGGCAAAGTGAGAGAGGGAGAAGCAGACTCCCCACTGAGCAGGGAGCCCAACATGGGGCTCCATCCCAGGACCCTGGGATCATGACCAGAACCAAAGGCAGATGCTTAACCAACTGAACCACCCAGGTGCCCCTCCTTTGAGATTTTAAATACAGATATTCTCAGGGTGCCTGGGTGGCTCAGTTGGTTAAGCGACTGACTCTTGATTTCAGCTCAGGTCATGATCACAGGTCGTGAGATGGAGCACTGTGTCTGGCTCTGTGCTCAGTGCGGAGTCTGCTTGAGACTCTCTCCCTTTGCTCCTCCTCCCACTTTCCCTCTCTCTAAAGTAAATAAAAATTTTAAATATGGATATTCTCAGTTTGTCATAACTTAGAAACTAGCTGGGACTTCTACGAGAACTATTTTAATGTAATCCTATGAGGTAGATATTATTATCCACATCTTACAGATGAGGAATGGGTTCCTTATGAGAAATTTCCAGAGGCTACGTAAGTAGTAACAGGTAGAGCAGGAAATCAGACCCAAATCTGTCTTTCTTTCCCATTATGATTTGATCCATCTGGTGTCTCCATGTTGTCTCTTTAAGATAGGGCCATGTATTGTTTGTTGCTTTTTTAAGAGACAGACAGTGTAAGTGGGGATAGGGATAGAGGGAGAAGGAAAGAGAGAATCTCAAGCAGACTCCCCACCAAGTGCAGAGCCTGATGTGGGATTTGATGCAGGGCTCAATCCCACGACCCTAAGATCATGACCTGAGCCAAAGTCAAGAGTCAAATGGCCAACTGACTGAGCCACCCAGGTGCCCCAAAACAAGGCCATATATTCTTGATGTAGGCAACACTGCATGTGGGGGGTGCTCATCAATGGTGAAAGAATAAATCTCTAATTGTCTATTTTGTACTGTCATCAGAGGGGCAGTACAAAATATTGGTGAAAGCCTGAGAACAAGCCTATCGAAGTTTTCACCCAACTACAACTTAGAAGCTCTGTGACCTCAGGCAGATTATTTCAGCTCTGTGCCTCCATTGTTGGGAAAAGGAGAATAACATTAGTGTTTTCCTCACATAGTTGTTGTAGAGATTGAAGAATCAATGCACATAAGGCACTTAGAACAGTGCCTGGCACATGGTATAAGCTCTCCAAATGCTTTCTGTTTATATTCTTATCACAGGTACAGGGGCCATCTTGCTAGACAGTGGGAATAGTGGCGATAGGATGGTGGGAGTAGATGCCTTTCCAGAAGTTACATCACACAGGTCTGTAAGGTGCCCTGATGGAGCCCAAGGAAGCCCTGCTGGCAGAGGAAACAGCGCCAACGGCAGGAGGTGCCTGGATACCTGGTGTAGCTGCAGTGTTGCTGAGACTCTGTCAGCTTTGCTATTTTTTCTTGCAGAAAACAGGCATGAAAACTGCTGTTCTCCTTGTCTGTGTTCTGGTCTACTTCTGCTAACGTTAGTCAGAGGGCATTAGAACCAGAAAAGGAGCCTAGAGATCTGGGTCCAGTTCTGTTGACGTCCAAGTAAGGAGACAGGCCCAGTGAGGTTAAGTGACTGGGCCAAGGTCACCGAGGTAACTCGAGCAGGTGTGTGTTCAGAATGGTGGTTTCTGGCCTCCCAATTCAGAACCCTCTCCACATAACCCCGCTGGCTCCCTTGGAGAGTGTCCCTTAGGAGAATGAAAGAAGTAGCTCTTCCATTTATTTATTTATTTATTTATTTATTTATTTATTTATTTATATCTATCTATCTATCTATCTATCTATCTATCTATCTATCTATCTATCTTTCCTCATCTTTAAAAGCCCCTTGGTGGGGACACCTGGGTGGCTCAGCGGTTTAGCGCCGCCTTCAGCCCAGGGGATGACCCTGGAGACCTGGGATCAAGTCCCACGTTGGGTTTCCTGATTGGGGCCTGCTTCTCCCTCTGCCTGTGCCTCTGCCTCTCTCTCTCTGTGTGTGTCTCTCATGGATAAATAAGTAAAATCTTTAAAAAAAAAAAAAAAAGCCCCTTGGTGTATTTGGCACAGACTGAGGCCTCTGTCCCACCAGCCTGGCCTGTTGCTAGTATGGGATATTGAATCTGGTTTCAGAAAGTCTCCTGGTGATTTCAATTAGATATGCTGTTCTTTCCGCTTCCCCCTCTGTGGTGACGCAGCAGTGCTGTGGGCTGCTGTGATTGCTGTTGTGTCCTGCCCCACACTACCTCTGCTTCTCTGTAATTCACCATAAATGGGCTCAGGGCCCATGTGAAAGATGAAACATGGGACTGCTTTGCCCTTACTTCAGGTATATTTGATGACGTTGGGCCTCTGTGCCAGTTTCTTGTCCACAGAATGAAGATAGTACCTCTCAGAAGTGCAGTACGAGGAAGCCAGCTGCAGGATGGGGAAGAATTCAGAAAATGTGGACAGTGCTACTGTGGGGTGCAGTTGTAATCCAGAAAACCTTCTCCACTGTCCCCATCTGGCCACAGGCCAGGGAGGCGTGCTGAACACCTGAGCCCAGCTCCTATTCCTTCTTTGCTCTGTTTGATCCTTTCCAGGATGTTCTAGAAACAGAGAGAGAGAGCTGCCTTCTCACACAGTGTCCTGGACACCAGAGTGGGTGTGAGGGACACTGGGTCAGCTGAGGGTAGCCCAGTGTAGGTGGAGCAGGGCAGGGGAAGCTACTGAGCAGATCTGAGTCAAAAGGTACTGTTTGGGGGGTAAGTGTACCTGTTCCAGAAGCTGCAAAATTTTTCATTAGTGGTAAATTTTTATACAACAGTATGTAACCTTTTCTAGGTCTAAAGGCAGACCTACAGGAAGAAGTTTTCACTTAAGCATGAGATGTTCTTTCTTGTGAGTCTCCTAGCTGGAGAGCAAAGGGATAATGCAGTTATTTCTTTGAAATGAAGGTTTCCCTAGGTTAAGTTGGTGGATCTGGACTGTATTTGCCCAATTCCAAACCCTGTTCCCTAGCTGGGAATGCCTGGTGTTGTTCTTGCGTTCACGCTTTGTTTAATCCCGATAGGGTGCCTCCAGGACAAAGGCACTGATCCGCCCCTGGAGACTCCTACACCTGCTACTACTCAGGTTTTCTTGAATGATGTCAATACAGTGGTTGAAATTTTGATGAATTTGTTCTTGGGACCAGAGTTCATTCCTTCCTTCCTTGTTTGCCTTTCTCTGTCTTTCTCTCTCTCTCTCTTTCTTCCTTTCTTTCTCGAGTGCTTCATTTTTAAATACCTCATAGAGGATTGTAGGGATAGGAGAGTAAGCTAATACGCCTTGATCTGACCTACCAAAAGTATTCAGGAGTAAGTTGCTGATTGTGACTTATTCCTTAGTAAAGCTGAAAAAAAATAAAACCCGAAGTTGCTTATTGATATAATTTCCTGGGGGAATATAGCAAATGGTTTTTACTTTCCAAAACATAGTCATTTAATGAAGTGACAACAGTATTTTATTATGCAGGCTTCGGTGCTTTAGCTCATTTAGGCGCTTTGGAGGCAATTGTTAGTAAGTTATTATGAAGTCCATTATTATTAACATTCAGTCAATATAACTTTTCCAAAAAGATAACATTCCTGCTTAAAAAACCAATTTAGAATGAATGTTTTTTCCTTTATAAATACAATAATGTCAAGCAGCACAGCACAAGCTTCTGAATGGAAATTCTGTTCTGAAGAAACTACTTAAGCAAGAAATATGCCTGATATTTCCACACTGTTGTTGCTGAGTCAGATGACCAGATGGCAGTGAGACTTTGCAGAGAACGCATTTCAGACTCCCGGATTCTCTGTACTGAAGAGTTTTCTTAGTGTGGACAGTTTTTCATCTCCTTTTGCAATACTGACCTGCATTCACCTGTGTGCTTAAACCATAATTTTTTGGATGCCCTCACCCATACTATCAATATATCATATAGAATGTTTTTCATTGTCTCTTTCTGGATGGTGCTAGACGCTACATTTAGTATATAAAATCTTGTTATTTTGAATTTAGTTTATCAGGATACAGATCTGGCTGAAATTTGTCTTTTCTATTATAAAGGAAACCTACCTAGAGAAATAAATAGTTGTGTGTTCTTGAAACCAGTGTGCTAAACGTTGGTAATTACCTTTTCACCTAAAGTGATACGGCAGTGACCCTGGGTGGCCGTAGGTTTAAGAGCCTACAAGTACTTGAAATAACTCTGTTCCCTTTAGCAATTTTTTATAGCTCAGACTTTTAAATTATTTAGATGTGTCTTCTAATTACTCTGAGTTGGAGAGCTCTCAGATCTACTTAAGAAGGCCGGATCACCCTTCCAAGATTGCAAATACTTTCCTAGCTTCCAAATTCTTGTCTCCCTTCATTTACCTCTTTAAGATAGAGAGAAAAGGGGTGGTTTGCTCTGGGGTCTCTCCTCCAGCTGGGCTGTTTTCACATCCCCTCTTCTGCTGGAATGCACTTCCTCCTCAGCACTGGGCTGGTCTGGTGCTTTGCTCCTCAAGAGTGTGGTCCAGGACCACCATCTGCAGCCCGGAGCTTGTTAGAGACGCAGACTCTTGGGCCCCCGCCCTGGGCAGCGTCTCTGAATCAGAATGTGCTTAGAATGTGTGGTATAACTAGAAGCCCAAGTGATTTGTTTGCACATTTGTCTTTGAGATGCTCTGACAGAGGAAACTTCCCTGCAGAAAGCAAGATGACTTAGCTGCCCCTTCTGTGAGATCCAGTTATGTCTGGATTCTTCTCCCTTGTACCCACTCACTACATTATAGAGTAATTAACCGTGTCCTTGTCTTTCTTTCCCTCTGCATTGAAAGCTCCTTGAAGACAGGGGTGATCTCTGAGATCCAAACATACTTCTAGTACCTTCCAGAGCCCCTGCGACATAGTAGGTGCTTTGTACGTTTTGTTGAATAAAATGATACCAGTTTTACATGAGGGAGGGTTGAGGAAGATGATAACGAATTCCCTTCTCTCTAAAAAAAAAAAAATCAAAGTGCTTTATTTCTTTGAGTGAATAGAATCTTCAGGCGCTTTGAAAAACGTAACCATGCGTATCTCAACAAAATGTTTGATAGTGACAAATTTGTATTCTTTTCAAAGATGGAAACTGACACTAAAAAAAACAACAACAACAAAAACCCTGTTTCAATATAATACGTGAATCCCCATCAGAATTGGCATAGAATTTCTACTTTTGTTGTCAGTTCTTTTCAGATGGGACACATAATACTCTCTTTTAAAATGCAGGCTGAGGGAAATGTGTGAATGGCACACCAATGACATACCCCTACTGTTTAAAACAGTTCTGGTTGAGATTTGCCTCTCATGTTTGCAACTTTGTCCAGCATTTTAAATATGAAAGAAAAAAACTTATATTCATGGCTCTAAAGTTCCAATGAGAAAATCACCTTCTGGAAAGAAATTGGCATTAATTTGAGCTGAATTCCTAGATTTCATTTCTTGAACCTTATTGATCCCTGGACACACTTTTTCACAAACAAATGAAATGCAGTCCACATCTCAAGGAGCTGATGTGTTGAGACAGGCAGCCTTCCTGGAACAGCTGACAGGTGTGCATTGGGTGGCCCGAGCACACTGCAGAAGGGGCACAGGTACTTGGCAGAGAGGTGCTGAAGAGGCACCTGGTTAGTATTATAGTGACCTTGAAGGAAGGTAAGGCTTTTCTGGGGTGGAGGCAGGGGGAAGGGGGATCTCAGTGGATGGAACAGCTGGGACGCTTACATAGGCAGAGACATATGCAATGTGTGGGCTGAGTCTGGAAGAGGCGCTGAAATGATGGAGAAGGTGCATGGGAGCAAGTGTGGGGAAGCCAGGTCAGAGCATGGAGATGCCCGAGGGTGAGGCTAGAGGGTTTGTACTTCCTCCATGGGCAGTGAGGTAGCCTCTGCAGTGTTTTGCATGGAAGGAGGTGACTGGGAGGGCATGTTGGGGGAATGAAGATGGCTCCTGAGGTGGTAGGAGGGATGAAGGCTGATCAGAGCCATGCAGAGGTTGGGTAGAGGCTGGAGATGACCTGGCATAGGATTGGGGGAAGTCCTGGCCAAGGGATGGGGCCACACAGACTTCACCTGGGACGTGAGGTAGAAGGATCAATGGAGCTCTGCAAGCATAGGGAGGTAAGACATGAGGGAAGCGGGTCCTTAAGTCTGAGTGTTTGGGAATGTGCTGGGGCATGCACAGGAATAGAGGAGCCAAGCCAATGGCAGTACACAGCATGGGGCATTTTTCTCTCCTTCCAAGAGGATGTCTGATGACAGAATTAACTACCATGACCCCATAGGCCTGAGAGAAATGAGGCCAGCACAGAAATCCATCAGGCTACAACCCTGCAGCCTACATAAGAACACAGTGCTTCAGGTGCTCCTGGGTGGCTCAGTTGGTTTAGAATCTGACTTTGGTTCAGGTCGTGATCTCAAGGTCCTGGGATTGAGTCCTGTGTTGGGCTCCACACTCACTGTGAAGTCTGCTTGTTCTTCTTCCTCTGCTCCCCACCCCTACTCATTCTCTCTCTCTCTCTCAAATGAATACATAAAACCTTAAAAAAAAAAAAAAAACCCACAGTGCCTGTTATAGTTGGCGACAGTTGGTAGAGGTGTGCTGTGATAGGCATGTCACGCAGTGTAGGAGAGAGGGGGCATGCTGGAAATGGAGCAGTTTCCCCCATATTCAGGACTGGTGTGCCCAGACACAAATGAAGAAGAGGTTGCGTATCATGGTGGTGTATTACAGTTAGCACTGCCGAGATGCGTTATATTCATTAGGATGAACGTTTAGGCCCATGAGGTAGGTCATGATTATAGCTTGGATTGGACCAAATGGACCAAACACTTATTATTATTGGTAGTATAGAGTGGGAGGATTCATCTTCTGAAGTTCTGACTTACAGGTTAGTGGTTTTCATCACTGAAGATTTCAGAATCTTGCTTTCCCTTCCCTTTGTCCCTCCCTCCCTCCTTCCTTCCTTCACTTCTTCCTTCCTTCCTTCCTCTGGCCTTCATTCACTACCAAACTTCTTTAATGTTTCTGCATCTACTGCTGTACGTCCTCACTCACCAGCTCAGTCACTAACCTCTTAAGACCTAGTTTCTGCCCAACCATGGCACTGAGATTGTTTCCTCAAAGATCACCAATAATTTTGCGTTGCCGAGCATCACAGCCCAAGTATAGATTCCTTTCAATTTTTCTGAAATGGTAGACCCTATTGACCTATATTTGACCAGTGCTCTGTTCTTTAAACTCTAGATTGCTTAATTATGACATTGTTTAAGTACTCCTGCTTCCTATATTAGTATTTGGGCTCTGCTGTAACAGAAAAACAGAGGTTGGTGGATACCTTATAAACAACAGAAACTTCTTTCTCATAGTTCCGGAAGCTGGGAAATCCAAGAACAAGGTACCACTTCCTGGTTCATGGATGACATGCTTTTGCAGTGTCCTCATGTGGCAGGAGTCTGGCTAGGGGACTCAGAGGTAGGGGGAGGGTCTCCTTTATAAGGGCACTAATCCCACATTCGTGAAGGTTCTACCTTTGGGGGGTAAGCACCCTCCAAAGACCCCACCACCTAATACCTTGATACTGGGTGGTAGGACTTCTTGCCCTTCTCACTCGTGGCTGGCTCCAACACATGGTTCTGCACATGGTGAGAGCGAGCCTTTGTAGATGACTCATGAGCAAGTGCAGAAAGGAAACCTGAGGGTTTGAAAGCACTGCCCTAGGGAAGATAAGTGGGAGGCTCTCAGCACCTAGCATGGCTCTGTGGGGTGGAGAGAATGCATACCATCATAGGAATTACCACCACCTCCCCAAGAGGAACAAGAAGTGTGGTGCCTCCATAGAAAAAAATCTGAGAAAATCCCAGAATCTCTAGCCAGAATGACAGATGATGAAGGTATCTCTCTTATGGAGCCAGTCAGTAAGAACCAGAAAAAATGACTCTCTCTTCGAATGAGAAGACACACAGCAATGCAAGGCTTTGAAGGATGTGAAAAATCAAGGAAACCTGGTACCACCAAAGAAACATAATAATTTTCCAATAACCAACCCCAAAGAAATGGAGATCTAAGAATTACTGATCAAGGAATTTTGAATAATTGTTTTAGGACACTCAGAGAAGTATAAGAGCACACAGATGGAAAACTCAATAAAATCACAGAAATAATACATGAACAAAATGAGACGTTCAATAGAAATCATAAAGAAGGGCAACCTGGGTGGTTTAGTTGTTCCGCGCCGCCTGGCGTGTGATCCTGGAGTCCTGGGATCGAGTCCCTCATCAGGCTCCCTGCGTGGAGCCTGCTTCTCCCTCTGCCTGTGTCTCTGCTCCCCTCAACCCCCATGAATAAATAAATAAAATCTTAAAAAAATAATGAAGAAGAAACTAATTCTAGAGTTGTTGAAGGCAGTGAAGGAGATGACAGATGAAAGATGCAGCAGCGGATGCACATGTTCATGGACATCCTCTCCTTGGAAGAGGGAAGAAACAGCCAGAGTGATGGGACAAGCATGAACAGGGAACAGCCCTGGGGAAGCATGATGAGAGGGAGACCTGCTCTCCTGGTTCCACCCCTGGGCTTGTGCTGATAAGCCCACTCTGATGTCTTTCTCTTCCTTTCTTTTCCTTCTTCTGCCTTCCTGTGCTGAGCTCCCGTTGCCTTAAACCGGGACGGTCGTGACAGCCTTTACTCTCTACCTCTTCTGATCTGTTGTGTGTCACAAAAGCCAACCAGTCTTACAGCACTGTTTCGTTATCTCACTCTCTCTCTCAATTAAAGAATGGCTCTTCAGTGGCCAAACCATTTAATCTGGCATTCAGATACCCTCCATATTTGGGTGTCTGTCTGTTTCCTGCTGTGTCTTGCATGGCTTGTCCCTCTCTTGCCACTGGGCAAACAAGAATTCTTGTCTGCTCTCTCGATAGACTGTGCCCGATTGCCTATCTCCATGCCCTCGTCTTGGCAGTTCCATAATCCCCTTACCCTTTCTCTCTCTGCCCCTGACAAATCTTAGCCATCTTGAAGGCCATCTCCCAGGTTCAAATATGACGCCTTTCCTGACCATCTGACCAGAATCCTCTCTCCCCTCTCAAAGGTGCTGTTGCTATCACCTTGGGCCGCCTCTTCTCTTGTCCTTGTTTACAATCCTTAAGGCAGCGGCTGGGTTCTGTTTTCTGTATCCATCCACATCCTTCCCATCAAGGTAACCCAGAAATTCAGGGAGTGGCTTTCAGTTTCAAAGGTGCCTGAAAACCTCCTTACTTAGGTGGAATCATTTAAAAAGGTGTGCACTCTAAGCTTTCTTTCTTGTGTGTCTCCTTGGGCATTTTCCCCTGAGCAGAGAACTCAGTGACCTGATGTCTTCTTTGGAGGGAAAGATTGCCTTGTGAGGCCTCATCGGGTCTTTGGACAGAGCCAGAATTCCCCAGTGACCAATATCCCAAAGATATAGTTATCCAAATCTGGCTGTATGAGCTAGACCTCCCCCATCTCTAGATATTCCTGAAGGCTACAGTTTGCTTGTCAACATGATCTCTAAGCAATTTGATTAACAGATGCCTTTGAACTGGAAATCTAGGCTGCACCAACGTAGTCAGACTAAAATATATGCTTAAATATATAGATATATAATCTTTCTCTCTTTGTCTCTCTCTCTCTCTGAATCTGTATCTCTTCAATGGGAGATTGGAGCCTGCTGGGGCTGGTGGCTTGTCTCCTGGGCCATAGGACTTGGTGTCAAAGCTAGTGACTCTGAGAGTATTGAGTTAGCTACAGATTAACTCCTCTGAGACTCTGTTTCAGATGACAGTGGGAAATACACTTTGTATGCACAACGTTACTGTTCAAACAGGGTTTGTTAACCCACTGAAATTCCACTTTGTATTTGAAAAATAGTACATAAATCCTAAGTGATACATCATTGAAGCCGCATTAGAAAGAGAGAAAAAAAGCTAGAGTCATGGGATACTGCATCCCGCTGTTCTGGAACCAGCCTAAGAATGGGAGAGCACTTCGAGAAGTTTCCATGAGGAGCCACAAGAATGGCCAAAGGTTGGAAATTACGTTCTGGGAGGAGAGCCAGAAGCAACTGGCATTAGTTAACCTGGAGAAGTATGACAACTGGCATCATTTCACATATATTTATGATTGTATTTGAGTGGCTAGCATTTGGGGTGGGGGGCACTATACTTTTTAAAAAAATCCTTGAAGATTTAGAATCATAACATGTGGACATAATAATCCATCTCATTTCATTTTTTAAAAAGTTAGTAGATTTTATTTTAGAGAGAGAGTGTGTACACATGAGTGAAAGAACACACATTCTCACAAGAGCTGGGGGAGAAATGGGGAGGGAGGGAGAATCTGAAGACTCTACATTGAGCATGGAGCCTGATGCAGGGATCGATCCCATGACCCCAAGACCATGACCTGAGCCAAAACCAAGAGTCACACTCCTAACCGACTGAGCTCTCACAGTTGCCCACCCCCACCCACCCCCCACCCAGCTCTTATTTTAGAGTAAGGATTATCCCAGAGAAATTAAACCACCACAGTTCACCATTTGTCATGGGCTGGGGGAGGGGCAGGATGTGGGACTTGAGGACACAGAGGTGTACGGGGCAGACTTCTTTACCCTCCCAGGGGACCTTTTAGGCTGGCCCTTGAATTGAATTGATATAAGATGGATCAATGGGAAAAAAGCATACCGATGCACTGATCACCAGTTTTGTGTGGTACAGAAACCTTTGTGATGAAGAGAGACTCAAAGACATGGGGAAACCAACTTGCTTTTGCCCTGGCTGCCACAAAGACAGGCTTGTGAATAAATGACTCAACTCCATGGGGGAGTTAAAGGTAAATAGGAATAATTTTAACAAGGTCCACTTGTTCAGAATTCTCCTGGTCTCAACTTGTCCTTGCTGATAAGAGTGTTCCATTTCTTTTGGTAGAGGAAGGAGATCTTTCACATGGGAATTTCCTCTTCTGCCTTTGAGAAAAAGAAGGAAAGTCAGCATGTTTTGCTCATTTTTGCCATTTTAAACTCAAAATACTCAATATGTCAGAATGGCAGATTTGGCGGGGGGCATTTTTTGAACTCCAGAAGTTCTAGATGAAATTGAGGTTGCATAAAAACAATCTTCTGGGGATGCCTGGGTGGCTCAGTGGTTGAGTGTCTGCCTTTGGCTCAGGTCATGGTTCCAGGGTCCTGGGATCGAGTCCTGCATCGGGCACCCCACCCCGCAGGGAGCCTGCTTCTCCCCCTGCCTACTTCTCTGTGTCTCTGGTGAATAAACAGATAAAATCTTCAAACAAAACAAAAAGACCAGTCTTCTGTTGGAGAAGCTTATCTAATATTGAAATGAAGGAGACTATAGTATTTTATCTGGAGAATTTAAAAAGTGCTTTCTACAGGGACAGTTACAGTTCTGCCCAGAGGAGGAAAGAGGGAGCTGATTTCTCAGTGACTCTGTAGTATGAGGGCTCCAATTATAGGAGTTGGTCGTTCTTTGGCACATATGTAAGAGAAATTATCCTGGCAAACATGTAATTTGATACCTGACATTGTTAAAATAGCATTTTAAAAATGCAAATTCCAAGAGAGTTAACATACAGTGTTACCTTAGTTTCAGGTGTACAGTATAGTGATTCAGCAATTCTGTAGGTTACTCAGGGCTCATCGTGGCAAGTGTGCTCTTCATCCCCAGCGCCTATTTCATTCAAGCCCTGCCCCCTGCCACCTCCTCTCTGGTGACCATCTGTTTGTTCTCTAGAGTTAAGAGTCTATTGAAGAGTCTGGTTTTTGTTTGTTTGTCTATTTTTATGTTTGTTAAAGTAACATTTTTAATCTCCTATTTTCAGCCAGGTTTGCTTTAAGACAAACAACAGGGATGACATTGTTTTCCATCAGGGTCCTTAGTTTTTATCTGATGTTGCCAATAGCTGAATCCGTTTGGGTATTCATGATGTATTCCAGGATTTAGGCTTTCTCATTTAGGTGGTGTTTCCACTTTGAGTTCTTATCTTTTCAAGGACTGCCCGAGTGTGATTGTACTAAGCAGATTTAGAGTAATCAGAACATTACGTTGGCAAAGTGGCTGTCAGCACTCTGGCGCTGTTTTCAGTGGAAGCAATTTCTGCACTCCTGGGGACATCTATTTTTCTTTTTGTCTTTGCATGCTTGGAGAGCAGAAAGCTGGACCTGAATCTCTCAGGTTTTGGTTAATGTGAGTATTGATTCGTGAAATGATGCCTGAACCCTAAGATTTATATAAGTAAGTAAATAAAATCTAACAAGGCTAAGGGGCTTGTACAGGTATATTGCACTTATTTGGAAGAATGGCAATAAAATTTAAGTGTTAACTAAGGACGAGTAATGTGATTCTCCAGTGGGGGGAAAAGTAGACTTCCTTCTGCAAAACCAAGGAGGCCACTGTCCCAAGAAGTAAGACATAAATATGATTTGGTGGGAGAGTGATGATGATGATAAAGGTGAGGGTGCTGGCGCTGGTGCTGGTGCTGGTGGTGGTACTGGTGGTGGTGATAGCATCTCTGGTGTTGAGCACACGCATTATCGCGGGACCGTGTAACACCACCATAAGGCAGGGTTGAATCTCCATGTTACGGAGGAGGAAGCTCAGGGAGGTCAGTTGCTTGCCAAAACTGAGATGAAAATCTAAGTGTTTCTTAAATCTAAGCCTTGTGTGTGTGTGTGTGTGTGTGTGTGTGTGTGTGTAAGCCAACCAATTGGAATAAGGGAAATCACACAGAGCTTGGAAGGCTACCGGTAAAGTTTGTGGACCACCAGGTAGTGAGCTGGGAGCCATATTCAGACCACTTGGGCTGCCCTTCCCTCCAAAGAAGTAAAGTTGAGGAGATATCCTTGCTGAGATATTTTTTACAACTTGGCCAGTTTTTAGTGGGATTAATTAGAGATTTAGGCTGGTGATTCTCCCAATTCAAGAGGTATCAGAATCACCTGAAGGGATGGTAACTATACCGATTGCAGGGCTCAGCCCGAGATTCTGGCCCAAGGTGCTGCATTTCCGCTACCCAGGGATGCTGATCCTGCTGGTGTGGAGACCACACTTTGAAAAGCACTCACTTGGCTGTCTCAGCCCAAGGTCTGCACTCTGATCCTGCAGTTGTTTCTCCAATGTGGTGACCAAGCACAAGAGCCTGTGACGGCCTTGGGGCTCAGCCTGGACAGCCAACGCTGGTCTTCAGTGACTTGCCAGCTGACTCAATCTAGGGCCTGCTGGAGGCTTCAGGACAGCGACATCTGCCCTGTTCAAGAGAGCATCTCCCCCTCAGTACATGGAGCAATCTGAAGTATGCCTGGTATGAGTTTTAACAGAGTCCGCTGTGGCAGGTAAGCCCCTAATGCCATTGGCTTCTTCCAGCCTTTTGAAACAAGAGGCTTGCTAGGGACACTGCTCTGATAGGTGGTCTCTTGGATATGGCACCTCAGAACCTGAGTATTTGTAGCTTCTGGCACTTTGGAGGGCCCGCCGTGGATAACTAACACAATGGCTTTCTCCCACCAAACCTACATAAAGTCTTTCACAAGATTTTGAAAAAAGATTTTCAACGTATTTAATTGTTTCTGTTATGTTTTTCAATACTAGCTGCCTAACATAGACCTATAGCATTTTTGTATTATAGAAAACTGCTTCTGGTTAGCTCAAGTAAAAGCTGTTTATTAGCAGAATACTGGTTTATCTTAGCTAATTGAAGAGAAAAATGAACAACCAAGACCCTCCTGGAGGGGCAATCAGGTCTGTTTCTGGAATGTCATTTTAGGAATTCACAGTCCTTTTCGTAGGATATAACCACTGGTAAAACTCAACCTAATTCTCATCCCTCTCCCCTCTCTCCCCCTCCCCTCCCCTCTCTCCCCTCCCCTCTCCTCCTCTTCTCTTTTCTCCTCCTCCTCCTTCTTCTCCCTCTCCCTCTCCCTCCCCCTCTTTCCCCTTTCCCAAACCGCAGAATCCTGGGACAGCATAGACCTGTCTTGGCTTAAGAGTTGTCCTTGGATCAAGCAGCTAAAGTGAGACTCATGTGGCATAACCGTGGCCCTTGGTGACTCCTCTTGGTATATTAGGAGCTATGGCCAGAAAAGAGTGGCATCTTGTCAACCCAGCACCCCACCCAGAGTTGTCCAAGGTGTTCGGACTTAAATGGCAGTCAGGGAATTAAAGAAGCTTAGTTGTATTCCTCTGAAGAGGAGCATCTCTAGGGCCATAGGAGAGGTGTGTGGAACTTGCCCCGCCTGCAATAAAATTCTGTCCTCACTGCTACTCTTACAGGGTGCCTTGTAAGGAGAGACTCAGCCTCCAGAGAGCTTCAGAGCATTCTGAGAGTTGACTTTTAGCAAGAAAGATTTGCCTTCATTTCTGTTTTTAATGCTATGGAAGCTCAGATAGTTTTGAATCCAACTGAGTAAAATACACACATAAACATGTGACAGTCTCATGGCCTGAACATTCTGGCACTGACGTTTCCTCCTGAAGCCTGCTGCTACCAGAGCTGTCTGGTGCCGTGGGTTGCAGGGGCTGAGCAAGGAGTTGGGGCTCCAGATGGCTCCCTTTCCGCCCTCCCGCAGAGCACTCACTTTCTAACCCGCTCCTAATTCCTCAAGAGCTAAGGACCTCCTTGAGCCCAGAGGCTGTGCTCAATTTGAGAAAGCCATTGTCTAGGTCCCTATGTTCCAAGGGAAGGAAACAGTGAGTCAGGGTCAGGGGAAGCTGGGAGTGCCCCTGACGTGTGCCATCTTCTGGGACTCCATGCGGTGGAGGGGAGAGCTCGAGATGATTCTGAAAACAAGACCAACTATGCGTCTGAAAAGTCAGCATGTTTTGTACAGTAGCAAGTGGAACGTACTAAAAAGGAAGGCAGCCAAGGTTCAGTTCAGTGGTTGGGTAGTCTGACTTCCTTTATGAAAAACAACACCTGTTCTTCGAAGCTGGTTCTGAGGGAAGACCCCACTAGAGAGAGAGAGAGAGTGACCCGCAGCCTCCCCTGAGCCCAAGGTAATCTCAGTTTGGTGTTTCATGCCTGGGAGCGTGGCCACCCACTGCTGTCCCTTGACACGCGGGCTCAGACACAGGCAGACGGGCTTTCTCCAGTGTCTCTTCCTCTGGTTCCCGGTGGCACTTTGGATCATCACAAAGGCAGAATGAAACCTGGCAAGTTCCATAAATCAAGGCACGGGGTAGATTTTGCTGTCTATTGCCCAGGGGTTCTCTCCATACATGTGGGTTTTGGAACATGTGGGTTCCATACATGTAGGTCAGGAACCTGCTTTCCTGGTTCCCAGGTTGTTTCTACAATCTCTCACCTGCCATCTGGAAGGAAAATGCTGGATTTACGGATCCCTTAACAACTCTGGGCCAAGAGAGAAGGTTCGGGTTCCCCTTCTGCTGCTCTCGTTCACATCTATAAGCTCACTTTCCTATCTCTGGAGGGCCCCCTCCCATGCCCTGGGTCTCGAGGGGCACCCAAAATAACCCCACTTTTCTGGCGAGACCTTGCTGCCCATCTCCCCTAGAAAGGCCCGTATCAGAATGTAAAAGGAGAGCTAGGGCATTCAAACAAGAGGTAGTCCCCGAGAGTTTTGGAAGAGGTGCCCTTCCCCTCAACCCCCCTTCACGACCATCCCGCCTGGTCCATTGATCCCATATAACCAACTGCAGCGCATCGTGGATGAAGCAAAGGCATCTGTCCTTCTCGAGATACCAATCAGTTGCTGGTTGCCAAAGAGCAACCTGTGCCCTTGTGGCTAAAATAAAAATGCACCCTGTGCCTCACCCGGGGCACAGTTACTTAGGGTGTACACGAGCTTTCTACTCCTCCCTTCCGTTGTTCAGGAGACATTTCTGGGGCTGCTACTTTGTATACACACATCCACACCAACTGAATCTGCCCTGAGAGTCATTTCACAGAAGAACTTAAGGGTATTAAAAAAATACAGGAACGATGGACCCTCAGAACAAAGAACAATCTAATCTCTTAATGAAAAAATGAGAAAAATACCCCCAAACTCTCCTCTTGCTAAAGCGGCTTTTCTGAGGCCATGACTGACAGGTAAGGGCTTGCCTGGCCCCGGCCCTGGGAGCAGCTTTGGAGAACTGTGCTGCTAAGGAACGTGAGCCACAGAGAGGCTGCTAGCTACCCACCTAGTGCGCAGAGCCCTACTCTTAAGCCTCATCTGCTGCAAGAAAATTTGGACCACCATCTACTTTACTTGGCTTCCTCTCACTTGGGGCAACTTCCCTTTAGCAGTTTTCATTTTTATTTCTTCTTGGCTTCAGTTTCCTGCTTTGCAAATTGTCTAGGTACACATGATCTCGGAGTACCGTGCTCTGATTTTATAGTTTCCTTTCCTTTTAAAGGAAAATAGACTTCCCTGCAGCATCGAGAGAGGTTCTCTGTGGTATAGAATCTAAAATTACTGAGTGATCACTCAAGAGGAGCCATCCCCCTCTCCGGTCCTAAAATGCACTTTGACCTCCAGCATAAGTGGGCACAGACAATAGTGTGTAGCCCCCCCTAACGATATCCTGGATACAAAATTCGGAGAGATCCGGAGCTAGCAGCGTATTGACTTTCTAGTTGTCTACATTTGTTCAGGGTTAGGTGGTGGATTGCAGTGATTTATCGGCTTTGATTACAGCCTGTGGTTCTGGACTCTGGCTGCATGTTAAAACCACCCATTCCAGATCAATTAAATCAGAATCTCTGGGATTAGGGTCAGGACATGAGTATTTAAAAAAAAAAAAAACCAAAAAAACCCCCGGATGATTCTAATGTGGAATCAGTGTTGAGAACCCTTGGACCTGACTAATGCGGCAGGAAGGACCAGAGCAGAGAGGGTCCCCCAGGAATGTGCAGGTGGGATGATCCGGGGAGGCTGCCAAGGAATTTATTTTCTTCTTGTAAGAAAACAATTCATCTTTCCATATTTTAGGAAACTATTTCTCCCCCTCCTCTTCTTTTTCAGGGCTTAAGAGAGAATATTTGGGTTTGCTTTTGCATCTCTCTGGATTGTTCTGTAGATGCATGAGCCTGTCATCAATAAACCCAAGAGAGAAACGAGGAATGGCTGGCTGGCTGGCTGTAAAAGGATGTACTGTTATCAAAGATTTTTGCCTTCAAGCTTTTGACAACAGTGACTTTCTTAGTTGCTTTTTTATTTTTTAGGATATATTTACTTGCAGCTTTGCAGGAGAATATTAAGTAAAGGAATTAAAAAAAAAAAAAAGGAATTCACATCTATCTACTGATGAAATGAGTTAGTTTATTGCAAGTCAGTATAACATAAGTGAATATTCCAAAGAGGGCAAAACCAAGCAGCCAAACAAATACAAACCTGGGTAGTTCAGTACTTATAATTGGCAGGGCATTTAGGGATCGCAGCTCCTTTTGTCCCTTTGCATGGGTTAGCCACCTGCAAGGCCCAGAGCTCGCCAGATGTATACACTAGTGACTGGGTGGGGAGAGTCCCCTAGCTGGTTTGGCCACATGTAGCTGGTGAACTTGTTAAGAATAATGATTAGGCACTCTACAGATTTAGCATCATCCCCAAGGGCTTTTAGTCACAGAATTTAAATAGGCACACCCATGAGAGTTTGCAGGAAAACAAAGAGAAACCCTACTCTCAAAAAGCCACCCGCTAATTGTTTGGGGGGAATTTGTGAAGATATGCAAAACATCAGCAGGGACCTCCGAATCCCTTGCCAGATTTAGTAAATATTGAGTCAGTATTGGGGTGCTTGTTTTTACTAATTGACAAACTAGGAGCCCTTGGTCTCTGAGAACTTCCTGTTTCTTTCATGCGGGTCTCTCTCCTGGCCACAGTGCACCTGCTCAGCCTCCCTGTCACCCCGAAAAGGAAGTAATAGAGAAAGCAAGCCTCTCCACTGCTCTGGGCATCCCTGCCTCCCACCCCAAACAGGACAATCAATTTGCCATTTGCCAAGGCTGCTCAAAAAGTAACTAATGCTCCGCATTAAAGGAGAGATGGTGCTATCGATTTAAGGTGCCTCTCGTGTGTCATTTTTGTCACAGGGAAGGGGGTGTGTTAAATGTGACCCAGAGCTGTTAAGAGACTTGTGCACTGTGGCTGGAGGCTGGCTGAAGAGCATGCCTGCAGGGAGTGGCTGTGTCTCCTGGGCAGAGGGCACTTTGTATTTTGTGATTTGCATGTTTCTCTTAAATGGGAGAAAACTGAAGCATTTGGGGGCAGCAACAGGAGAGCTGCTGACATTAAAGTCTGGCTTCCCCAGGCAGGAAGGGGCAAGTGAAAAATCTCCCCTAACCCTCTCCTGCCAGTGGAAATGAAATGAAAGGCATCCTGAGTGTTAGAGAGGTACATTTTTTTTTTTAAACCCACCCCTCCCAACTGCAAGTAGCTTCAGATGGGGGTGGAGGGCAGCAGGAAATGGCAATTTTCAGCATTTACCGCTTCCGAGGAGGAACCAGAGACTTTAAGGAAAATCAGGCTCCTGGGAACATTTGTGCCCCTTCTTTGCAATTACTTAGTAATTTCTGAGACTGGGTTTTCTCTGGCCAGAACATCCTGTAAAATGTAGAGTTGCCAACCAATATTCTGGCATAAATCTTCTTTTAAAATGCCCTTTGCAAAAATAAACAAATAAATAAATAAATAAAAAGTAAGATAAAATGCCCTTTTGCAATAGAGATTTGCTGTAGGACTCTGATGTGCCAAATCCCATAGCCAGGGGTGAGGGGAGGGCAGGGGAGGGGGCGTGGGGAGGGGAGGGGATGAGAAGCAATGGGAGCAAATGAAAATTCTTTGCAAATTATAATAGGCTAAAAAAATGCAATTACTCGCTGATTCTTTTTTTACCACCTTTAGGGAAGCCTCTCAGCTTGTACAGAGTATTTGTCATTTTCTGCAGCACTTTCTGTATATTAGGGCACTGAATACTTTGTTTCTTGCTTAGAGTTAATTATGTGCATACTTAACTTCTCAGCTACAGTCCTTTGGTGCTGGATCTTTTCTCTTTGTTTCTCCCATGGCACCAAGGAGAGTGCTTTATTCATAGTTATTGTTCCATTATTATTGTTGAATGAATGCACTTTTACAAAACATGGGTATGATTTGTTTTGTTTTTTCAAATTCAGCTCCTAATGAATTAATATATCTAGCTGGGCAGACATAAAGCTGCCATTTGTAGAATAAAAGAACTCTCCAAGTGACGAGAATCGCAGGACCGGAACATTTTGCAACCATAAAGGACCTGAGTGATTTTAATTGAGCCTGTTTATCTTACAGTTGAGCAGCTATGGCTGATGGAGACCAAGTGCCTTGCCCAAGGTTGCAGAGCCAAGTAGTAGGCGAGTCAGCCCCTTGCTCTACTTGGACGTTGATGGGTCTTCTATAAACTGACTTTGCTGGCGATTGTTTTAGCTACTCCTCTGGTGCACTTAAATTTCTTTATGGCCCTGATTGCCTCGGGGAAGATATTTAATTGATTTTTAATTTTATCTCCTGTGAATTTGGGGCTAATGAATTGCATGTTTTCTTTGTCTACTTGGTCAACTGTCTTCATGCCACCTTCAAGGAAATCCCCCCCCACCCCCCGACAGTCTATTATTCTCCCCATATGAGACGCAGAAGGGTGGTGGATTAGGGACGTTATGCAGGTAGACAGTGGCCAGACCATATGTGACTCTAGGACTCTGACCTCTAATCTGCAGCATCAGGCCAGGGAGCAAATCAAAAACCCTGTGGCAGTTGGCCCTGAGTGGTCAAGACTTGATTAGTTATTAGCACTTCCCTAACTTTTGTCTTTGTACCCAGGGTAGGGCCAGCCTGAGACCTCAGCCCAATGTGCTCCCCTAAACCAGCCACAGAGGATGCCCTGCTTCTAGTTAGGCCGACTACAGCCTCAACATGCCGGCAGCCTCTAACCCAGAGTGGAGCCTTCCACTCCTCTGCCTGCCTTTGAGTCTCTGCCAAACTCAACCAATGGTGGCTGAGTCTCTTGCTCTGGCAAGCTCTGAAAAAGTAGCCTCTGCTTTCCTCATTTGGGAGGGCTTCCCCCATCTGAAGAAATATGGAGAAAGAACACCAGCCCTGCCAACTCCTCAGTGTTCTCTCTGGTTATGATTGGGGAACCAGTAATACATCTGCATAATAGGTTTGTTTTGTTTTGTTTTGTTTTAAAGCCCATTTGTTTCTTTCTTTGCCCAAAGAATGGGTGTAAAAGCCTTGGTGGATCATTTGGCCAAACTGAACATACGGTCTACGTGTGGCATTCCTCTGACCTGTCAATGTGGTGACCCTGCCAAGATAGGAAAGGAGGTTGATGTGGCTCCGAGTCATTACCTCAAGGTTTTCTGGATGCTCCTAAAACTTCCATTTAATAATCTCTCGAGAATTTTCAAGGAGGATGATAACAGGCATCATTGATCCTTTTCTGGAATCCATCCTTTTCTCTTATTTTGGGAATCAGGACTATTCTTATTCTCCAGTATTTCCCAGTATAGATTTAAAAGTCTGAAATCACAAATCAGGTTGACAGTTTACCAGCCAGAGGTCTCCTTCTTTTGAATGTCAGTAATTAAAGAGAGAAAATTATCTTATTTTTCAGGACCATCTTGCGTGTCAGTTCCCTGTAAGTAGTGACATCGTGAAGGGGGTACTTGGCCAGGGTTGGGGGGATAGGAATTGGGCCTCCCAGGTGTCTGTCAGCCCAGCCCTACCTCCCCCAGTCCTCTGCGGTGACCACTTGGCATTTTGTCAATGTTGCATGAAGTGTGCATGCGGTTGTCAGGCCCTCAGTTGTAAACATTTTGATGCCATGAGCCCCTGTAACAGGGATAGAGAGTTACCATGTGTAAGGTGCTTAGTGCATGGCCTGGTCCATAGCCGTGGCTCAAGGTTTGCAGCTGCTACTGCTGTTATCAGTCGATGTCGGGGGCTGGTACCGTCTCTAAGTCCAGTTTGCTTCGCCCCTTCCCTTCCTTGAACACACGGAGCTCTTTCCTGCCTCTGGCCTCCACTCACACAGTTCCCTCTGCTTGAGACCTCACTCTCTTCTTTCTGGCCGACTCATTCTCCCCTGTGTCTCAGATCTCTCTGAAATGCCACTTCCTGCAGGAAGCCTTCCTAAACCCCCGTCTAAGAGCCTCATTTTATTCCCTTATACTGGGGGTCAGTAACTGTTTTCTGGAAAAAAAAAAAAACCCAGTAGTCAGTGTTCAGCCTTGCAGGCCATGCAGGCATCTGCTCAACTCTTCAGTTGTAAGGCAAGGGCTGCCATAGATAATATGTAAATGAGGAGGTGGGCTGAATTCCAGTAAAACTTCATTTATAGAAACAAGTAGTAGATAGCTGGCCATCGTTTACCAACGCGTTTAAGAGCACTGTGTAATTTCTCTGCACAATAGGATCATGTGATTATTTGCTTATTATCTCTCTCCTCCCTGTGGACTGGAGCTTGTTAGATCCAAGTGCTGACTGATGTCCATTCTGCGCCTGTAGGACAAGCA
This sequence comes from Vulpes vulpes, assembly GCF_048418805.1. Classification (NCBI taxonomy): domain Eukaryota; kingdom Metazoa; phylum Chordata; class Mammalia; order Carnivora; family Canidae; genus Vulpes; species Vulpes vulpes. The sequence goes on along the minus strand of NC_132781.1, from coordinate 108,653,099 downwards.
TAGTGCTGGGCACCCAGCAGGCACTTAATAAGCATTTGCTGAATGACTGATGCAGTAGACGTGCAGCAGGCGTTGAGGTGCGCCTTCTGCTTCCTATCTGTCAGCAATACACTACACTGTCCTCGGTCTGTCTGCCAACCCTTTCCTGTATCTCCCAGCTCTGAATATTTCTTCAGAATAAAATCCTCTGTGGTCTTTGGGCTTGATTCGCCTCCCCTCCAAGCCTAGATCCTTCCGGACTTATCTGTCTTCCCAAGCTCAAGCCACTCAATTGGTAATTACCTTTGGTCAGGCAGTTGTGGTGCCAGATGGGGGTTTGTGATCCCTTCTCTAATTAAAACCTGAGTGAAGTTATGTGTATGCCATCATGAGAGATGAGCTCATCTTAAGAGTCTTATGGCACCCATATATGGGGAGGAACGCTTGGCCGTGTCAGACTGTCATTAGTATGATTTGGGGGGAGGGAGGAAAAAAAAACAGCCACCAAGCATTTCGGGTCTACGCCAAGCATTCCAAGATGCAGCTATTTCTTTTATACCAAATGAGTATGTTTTGCTCAACCATGCGTAAGTCCATAGGTGTGATCCTTATTTTTATAGGCGACTAATTGCAAAGTGACATTTTTAGACGTGCTGATCTCAGTTGTATTTTTCTTGCTTTATAAATGCCTTCAGTTGAGGCTGCAAACACTTCTGAGTCTCCATAGAACCAAAAGTTGGAGGAACGTGGAACCACCCACCAACAGAGCCAGTGAGGATGGACTTTCCTGATGGTAAATTTGCAGGGAGGCAGTGAACTCAGGCATTTCTCAATGTCTCAGATGTAGAAATGTTTCCTATGATCAGGAGGTCAAAGGCTACTTTTAGGTTATTAGCAGTTTGGGAAATGCATAGTTTTTCAAACACTCACTTTCCTGGTACAAAAACAATTTCCAGGAAGTTGATCCTGTGATCCTCATCTGCACCAGCCTGCTCAGCATTCATGGGGTCCCAGGAAGTGGCTGACTTAGGTGCCTAGGCAGCCCGATGTAGCCACACCCAGGGGCCCGGGGCCCCAGGACTCTGGGAGGAGATTCTACTGGTTTCCACTGCAGAAAGCAGAAACTCCTGAATATGCACAGAGTGAGCACCACAGGGTGTCTTAGCTGGGGCTGCTGTCACAAAATACCACAGTCTGGGGGGCTTAAGTAACAGACATTTATTTCTCATAGTTCTAGAGGCTGGAGGTCCAAGATCCAGGTTAACAGATTTGGTGTCTGGTGTCTAGGAGAGCTCTCTGGCTTGCAGACCTTCTTGCTGTGTCCTCACATGGCTGAGAGAGAGAGAGAGAGAGAGAGAGGGCAACCATACAAGAGAACACGTCTCTTCCTCTTCTTATAAGGGCCCTAGTCCCGTCCTGAGGACCCTACCCTGATGCCCCTACCTATACCTACTTGCCTCCAAGCAGCACCACCTCTAGTACCATCACATGGGAGGGGGTCAGGGCTTCAGGATGTGAATGTAGGGGGCACAGCCAGCCTATACCAGAGAGGTTCAGGTACTGGCACAGTTGGAAGTGTTAGGGAAGCAGAACTGCCAGGAATGATTCTCGGAATGATTCCAGGGAGAGTCCCTGTTTGCCAAGGCCAGGAGGCGGGGAAGGATCAGGAACACAGAGAATGATCCAAATCTGGGGATTTCCTAAGATGCTGAGGCTGTGGCATCAGCCCTGCCCCTTGCCTCATGAATTAGGGCCTGCTCCCCAGGACCTGCAGCTATGGTGGCCAGTACATCAAGGACCATTTTGAAATTTTTAAATCGCTTTCTGTTTGTGTTTGTGTTTTGTGAATCAAGTCCAGCCAGCATATGCCAGGGGCTTGGAGCCTCAGCTCACAGGGGTTCCCCTCTACCATCCGGCTGCCTCTCCAGGGTGGGTTCTGCTCTCTCCCATCACCCTCTGCAGCTCCCATCCCCACCCCACACCCTCGCCCCCCACACCCCTATGCTGGCTCAGGCATGGCTATGGGGAGGGGAGGGAGAATCAGGGCCTACATTGGAGGCGGAAGGGGGTCACTGGCCTAGGATATTTATGACAATAAGAAGTAGATGACAAATACCATGGATGGCAGATTGAGAAAGAGACTGTGGAAACAAGGGGAAACTTTCCTCCCTGCTTTTTGCACAAGGGGCCCTGCTTTTATTTTGTACTGGTCTCTGCAAATTTCATGGCTGGCCCTGGATGAATGTCATACCTCGGTGGCTGTGAGTAGCAGCCTCCACCTCACTTCATCCACCTTCCTTGTCCTCTAGGGCTCAGTACCTGTTGGGCAGAACCAGCCGCAGGGGAGTCTGGGAAATGTAGTCTGGGTAGGGCTCCTCCTTGGCAGGCCTAAGACCACCTGTGCAGGATGGGGACGAGGGAGCCAGCAGTCCTAAAAAGGGAGATGACCCAGTAAGACCCCGGAAAGGGGGAGCAGGGAGCGGGGAGAGTGTGGAGAAATTTGGGGGCGGGGTTGAATTTATCCCCAAAACTTCCCTCTGTAGCCTGTAGATTAGTGTTACTCAAACTTAAGAAGCAGTAGGGGGAGAGTATCTAAAAATGAAGCTGTGTGGATCCTTACTCCTAAAAAGTGTGATGTTGAAATCCTGTGGTGCAGTTCAGAATTTAATTGGGGGTGGGGGGTGGAGGTGGGGGTTGTCTGGAGACCCTGTCTAAGGCATGATTCACGCCAATCACTAGTTCCCTGGACTCTGGGCCTTCAGGCCAGGCCTCCTGTCCCACTCACCACTCGCAATTTTTTTTTTTTTTGTCCAGACCTGACTTTCTTTTTTCTTTTCTACATTTTTTTCTCGTGGCTGTTGTCTTTGTCTTTATGAAGTTCCTCCATGGTCAAGGAAAGCAGAGTATTTTCTTTCCTGGGAGTATTACAGCAAACTTAGCATGTTGAAAGATAAATGTTGAGAGGAGGCTGTGAAGCTATCCGTGGGGTCGGGGGTTGAATGCATTCAACATTTACTGGGCCCTTAAAATGTCCCAGTTAGTGGGGATGTTGAATTCTAAATACACAGCTCGTGCTTTGCAACTTCAGGGGGGGAACCTTAGCACTGATCCCCTTGCTCGGTTCCAACAGTGGGAAGAACAGTATCTATTTGTACAAAAACAAACACTTCTGCAGATCACACTTGGGCTCTGTGGTGACTGCTCTTAATTTCCTGAATACAAGGGGTTGAGCTGAATTAGTAATAACGTCCATGGTTGGGAGAACATCTGTCATGCCCCTGCTCCCCTTGAGAACAGAATTCAGCTGTGATGTGATGTTCCAGCTGTTCCAGCTCAGGAGACTTCACTTTGAACTTCCAGGAATTGAGGCCAGGCCATTCTCCTGGTGGCATCCTGCAGTTCACAGCTCTGCTAACTCAAGGTCGTTGGCCTGTGGGGTTGAAAGTCTCCTCCCACAGAAGCATTTACCATCTGGAGGGAACAGGATTTCCCTTTCTGGGAGGTACTTCAGTAAATGAGGGGGTGGTTCAGAGTAACAGCCATAGAAGGGGGCAGCTGTGACCTACACTCCGAGCACAGACAGGTGTCTTTCTGGTGACAGAGAGGCATGTCTGTGACCCAGGTGTTCGCTAATTCACGGTGTGTGGAGAGAGCCAGCTGCTTGTAAATTGTAGCTATGCCAACTTTAGATCCTTGATTCCTTCATATCCTTGGCCAGTTCTGTACCAATCTGCCAGTTCTCCTGGGCTGCCATCGGTGGGTATTCACCACCTACTATCAGCTGTTCTCTCTCTCTCCAAAGAGAAAGGAAGCTTGCTATTTGCCGATATCTGTGCCCTAACCAGATCTCTGGGAGGTGTACAGGCAGACTGGAGACATTGCAGGTCCAGTTCCAGAGCACGACAGTGAAGTGAATATTCCAGTAGAGTGAGACAAATGAATGTTTTGGTTTCCTAGTGCATAGAGAAGTGGAATTTATACTGTACTGTAGTCTACTAAATGTGCAATAGCATTATGTCTAAAAAAACAATATACAGGGGTGCCAGGGTGGCACAGTTCGACCAAGTGTCTGACTCTTGATATTTTGGCTCAGGTCATGATGTCAGGGTTGTGAGATCAAGCCCCACATCAGGCTCTGCACTCAGCGAGGGGTCTGCTTAAGACTCTCTCTCTCTCTCTCTCTCTCTCTCTCTCCTTCTGCCCCACCCACCCATGCTGTCTCTCTCTCTCAAATAAATAAATCTTAAAAAAACAATATACATACCTTAATTAAAAAGACTTTATTGCTGAAAAAGGCTAACCAACATCTGAGCTTTCAATGAGCTATAATCACAGATTGCAGATTCCCGTAACAGAATAACAGTGAAAAAGTGAAATACTGTGAGAATTATTAAAATGTAACACAGAGACATGAAGTGAGCAAAAGCTTTTGGAAAAATGATGCCAGTGGACCTGCTTGCTCTGACGTTGCCACAAACCTTTAATTCATAAAATATGTGATATCTGCAAAGCATAATAAAGAGACGTGCAGTAAAATGAGGTATGCCTATATTCTACTATCAAAACACCTGGGGCAGTTACCTGGACATAAAATTGGTGCTGCCATCATTATTGAACAATAGCAACGAACATTTGCCAGCACCAAGTGCGTATGTTGCCATGCTAGACTCTGTAGAAGAGAAGCACGGGCACAGTCCAGTCTCTCAGGAGCTCACATCAACACTATAGACCACATGGATTGCAAGTTACACAAAGTCTTGCTATGTGAGCACTGCAGTCCCATTTCTTTGGTGAAGGATAATCGCTTATTAGCTCCAGAAGGACCTCATTCATGCTTGATTTTCAGTGTTGCCACATGAAAGCAATAGCTAAACCTGGGTCCCTGCTGTGAAAATGAAAATACTCGAGGATATTCGATTGCTTTTCCATTATTCATGTGCATCCGTGGTAGACCATCATGGTAGCGCATCTGCTCAAAGCATGTGATTATGTGTGGGCTCCCACTTCAGCTGAGATTGTTTCATTTCCTACAGCTGTTCTCCAGCATGATAAAATTTGAATGATGCAGACATTTTGCCCATAAAGAGCTCCCAAGATGCATCAATTTGTGCTTCATCCAAAGAGGGATCCAAAGGAAACAGATGACCTAGAGAACCTGAGGAATCTTAGCTAATATTTCTTGAGTACCTGCTATGTGCTGGGCACCCTTCTGTGTATCTCAGGAAGCAAACTTGTTTTCAGAAGAAAATGGAGTGTGTTTCAGGCTAGTCTACTTCCTGCAGATTTAGAACACCCCACTGAGAAGCCAAATCCCTGGATACTCTTTTTTGAGTTTGGCATAGTCTGATAAATGCTTATGTCATAGAGTAACACTGAAAGCAAATGATCTTTGGAATACTGTCTGGGTTGTAGGGATGAAGGCTAGATGGAAGGACTGACGGAGGAGAAAGATACTATACTGTCAGGTTCCTGAAACTTTTCTTTGTCAACTGAACTTCTTGCTTTTGTCCAGGGGCAGAAGCAAGATTAGGCCAAGGCAGATTAATCTTTGAACGAGGGGCTTGTAAATGACAGACATACTATCTGCTCTATGTGCAGTAACTGGATATAGCAAATCCCTTTTCATTAGGTCTACAAAGACCAAAATATCTCAATATATGTGATGTGATGTAATCTCTGTATTTGGGGTGGGAGTTGAGTAAGCTGAGTATAGGGAAGACAGCTACCTTGGGATCAGCAAAAGAATGTACTAGTATTCATAGGATTGAGAAAGGGGATGCAACCTCCCCGTAAATTAAAGAAGGCGATAGATGTGTCTGGGGATTCTCTGGGTCCACATGGTCCCATGGCTAATGATAAATGTTTATCATCATCATTTATTGAGAAATAGTGGTGACCTAGTATCTTTTTTGGATTAGTTGGGCAAATCATTGTGTTTTCTTGAGTTGTAAGATTATGGGTCAGGTTTTGGGTTAAAGTGTTGGAAATAGAAGGGCCTCCCTATCCTTTGCCCTATTTTAAGAGTTGATTAGGGAAGCTTCAGTCAATTCAGGTAAGATGCTGCTGTTCCCTGGATCCCTGTTTAACAGTTGTGGTCTTGGGGCCCCTGGATGGCTAGGTCAGTTGAGCATCTGCCTTCTGCTCAGGTCATGATCCCCGGGGTCCTGGGATTGAGCCCCACATTGGGCTCCTCGCTCAGCGGGGAATCTACTTGTCACTCTGCTTCTCCCTGTTGCTCCACCTACTCTCTCTCTCTGTCTCCCTCTGTCAAATAAATATATAAAATCTTAAAAAAACCAAAACAAAACAGTTGTGGTCTCCTAGAGCCCAGATGGGGTGGCATGGGGCTGCAAGAAGACACAAGCATCTGGCTTACTGGATCCTGGGAGGTTGCATGATTTCATTGTACCCAACTGGCATCACAGGAGTAGGAGAAATCCTCTGACCAAGACATATACAAAGTAAGAAGAAAAGCCCCAACCTTTCACTCTGCAGCTCTTCAGTGTTTCCTCCCTGTGGAGTCCCTTTCCCAACAAGCCCTTCCATGGTAAAGACAGGAACGGGATCAGGAGAGGTCGGGCAATGCCGCCACTTTGGCTTTGTCCCTCCAATTAGAGATGCTCACATTTGATGAACACTTGTGAGCTCTTGCCTTTAATGATATAGCTCTCTGCCCAGAAATATTAACACAGTTTCCACATGGGCTCCAGGAAGAGGGCTGCAGTCCCTCCAGTAAGATCCCCCATGTCAGCCTCTGGAGAAGAGAAGAATGTCAAAATTGTATAAATTCCTTATTATCCACCAGAAGATGCTTGAATGCATGCATAAAGGCAAATGAGTGGCCTGATTTTGTAAGAAAATAGAGAACAATAGAAGGCTGTAAAAGCATTAGGTCTAGGGGGAAAAAAAAAGGAGAATTACTAAAGTAGATTTGATTGTAGTTCCCACCTGCCGAATAAGCAGGAAGCTAGGAAGGTGCCCCCAAGTGAGTAAATGTTCCCTTTGTGATGAATTCAACTCAGAAAGAGACTTTCAAAACAATGGATCCTACATTTTCACTCAGATGCTTTATGTAACTCAAGGAAAACTTAGAAAGAGTCTCTACAATGCATTCATATTCTGTTTTTAATTTAGTTTTTTTTTTTAAACAAAATATAGAGGGGTTGATGAACCTGTGTTTTGATTCGGAGGAAATTCCAAGCTCCTGTGTTTAGCAAATGCTGATCTCGTGAAATGTGGTAGCCTCTCCCTTTTAGCAACCACAGTGTCTGATAATGAAAGAATTTTCCCCCTGATTCCCTGAGCCATACAAGCTGTTTGCTCCAAAATCTTCAAGTCCTTTATTAGTCTTTTCCGGCATGAACTTCTACCCACAAACATTCTATGTCCTGTAAATAGTAAATAGTGTGAACAAGCTTTTCTTTTATGACCCATCTTGTTCCATTTTGTTCTGGCTGATTCTTATCTGACAACACATGGGAATGCACAGGCTCTGACGCTCCCTTGAGTCTCACGTGGTCCCTGACCTGGCAGGTATGTGGAGTGATGGGGCCTCTTCCATGGGGGTCTCCATTCAGTCCTTGAAGATACAGGTTGAAGTCTTGAAGTCTTAGAAGGGCTTTCTTCCCACAACCTCCTTAGGTCATTTCAGCCCAGCTGGTGTGCATCAGGTGCCTGTGGCCTGGGAACACAGCTCTTAGGAGAGAATAAGAAGTCCCCCTGCCCCTGGGTCCTGCCAGAGGAATGGGACTGCTCACAGGAGGTAGGACTTCAGAATCTTCCAGAACTAGGGAAATGCCTACTTATGATTTGAAGGACCTCTCCCATGGTCCTGTCTGCCTTTCCATACTTGTGTGAAACTCCTCTTTCATGTGACCAGTTCTTTATCTGAGCAAAGTCTGATAATAATAAAATAACTGGAAAGCTCATTATGAGCTCCCTTGTCATCATCATTCACAATCTCTTGTTTACTTCACTAGCAAAAGCAGTCCAAGGTAACGGGAATCTCTTCAGCCAACTATTTTCTGAAGCCAGAAAAGGTGTGAAAACACCCCCAGTGACAGGAAGATCCCTGCGTGACAGAAATTCTTTATGTTGTACAAGAGAGAGTGGCCTTCCGAACACAGGGTGGGTTCGTGGGGGGACCCTCGGAGTTAGAGCTTCATCCTTCTGGATAGCAGGTCCATCTTATGTTGTGAATTCCTGGAACCCCAGAAACACCTCTATGTGAATGGAAGTCGGAATCAAAAGTGTTACCTATTTTTTGAGCACTTAGTAGACATTTCTTTGTGGGGCACCTGCATCATCTGTGTCCAGCTCGCTGAAGGCTGGGTGGGTGCTGGGCCTGCACGCACGTGTGGAGGCTGTCCACTGCACACCCTCTGCCGTGCAGAGATTTGGAAGTTCAGGATGTCTGAATACAGACTCGTGCTGCAGCTCCAGCCCTGATTCTGCCTGTGAACTGTACCCATGCATTTCTCTCACTGCTGGCTTGGTATCCCCCAATATATGTCCTGCGATTACCTCAAGCTCAGCATGTCCAAATGCCTTATCCCCCACCCAGCCTTGGCTTTTCCTGCTATGTGCAAGTCTCAGTTGTGGTGGTGGTGGGGTGATGCCACTTGCACAGTTTTCAAGGCCAGGAAAACCTGGGAATCACATTTGGTGCTTCCAAGAGAAAAAGTCACAACTCTGCCCCTGCCCACTGGTGCAGTCATGGACATGATCCTTAGGCACCTGGCTTCAGCCTTCGAAGTGTCTTAGGTTTGTCAGCTTACTTTCCCCACCCAGCACCATCATCATCCCTGATGTGAACGATTGAAACAGGTCCCCTAGCTGCCTTGCCTTCCTTCTCCAACTCCTCCTTCACGTTTTCACCCATGTAGAACTTTCCCTGAGAGCCCAGCCAATGCGTGGGCTCCACCTCTCTGAACTCATTCTCCCGTCTTTTCTGAGTGAATATTCTCACACTCCGACCTGATTACGCCACCCCCTTCTGGACACAGTCTTCACGTGTTCCTCCTCCGTCTCTGGAATAAAGGCTGAACTCCTTACTTTTGCTCGTCAAACCAGTCATAAAGTGGCCCCAAACTGCCTTTCTAGTCCTGTTGTTTAGCCCTGCCTGCCTTGGAATACACATTCTTGCTGTGGCTTACCGGCTGCACTTTCCATTCCCAAAATACCCTGTGCCTGGAGTCCCCTGGGGCTTTGCATTACCTTGGTGCCTAGAGTGCTCCCACCTGCCCTCAGAGTCACTTTCTGCTTCACAACTCTCCTTACATGGCCTTTGGCACAGCTGGCCAAGTCTGCAGGCAGCACCGGTGAGACCTTCCCCTGTGCCCCTGGGAGTGTCCATAAGTGCCTCTCATGGTGGCCTTCTCTCCGGTCACTTTCCATCATAAGCCATCACGAATCCCTTATCTACCTACCTGCCTGCCTTCTCAGGTGGGAGGTGTACCACGTGGGCCTGGGATCATTTCTCATGTTATGTTCAAATTCTTAGCACCCAACCAACCAAGCCAGTGTCTGGCGCAGGATCATTTCTCAGGGTGAACACATGCAGCAAGAGAGACAACACGAGGAGATGGGTGTGCACAAACAAGTCAGGCAAAAATCCCGAGGCTCGTAGAAACTGGGCACGGGAAGCAGTACAAGTGCCAGCGTCTTTGAAGATGATGGATGGTAATAAATAATGAGATGAAACATATATGGTAAATCTTTGATGCATTAGCAAAAGTGCTTGTGTGGCAGTGGCATAAGGGAAACTGAATTTCTGTCTCCTCCAAGGTGTAATCAGTGTGCTTGGCTTCTCTGGGGAACTTTCTGGAAACTCTTATTTGATGCTATTCAAAGGATTTCAGGAATTTGAGGGTCAGTCTTAATTATCTCAAGTTGATTCGTTCCTGAGAATAGAAATAATTTACCACCTGTTGCTTGCGAGTAGTACTTTGAGCATTCCTAGGGATTGCTTCAAACGTTTCCGGTTCCAGTGAAGTGTCAGGAGGCACGCTGTTGATCTGTTGTCTATCTAGGGGTGCTGAAAATGTGCAGGGGGTGAGTCCTAGTTGCAATGGAAATATTTAAGATGGGAGAGGGGTGTGCCTACGCTGCTAGTGCCAGGTGTTTCCAGTCTTGGTTGATCCCAGAATCCTCTTCCCTGGACACTAGTGCACCACAGAACCACACTTTGGGAAACCCTGACCCAATGTGATATTTTCATTTTGTAGAGAAAACAGGTGGGGCCCAGACAGATGAAGGCCGTGAGACTAAGAAGTGATAGTGCTGGGACCTGAGCCCAGGTCTCCTGGCTCCTAGGTCTGGGTACCTCCCTGTGAACCGCACGGCTTCCCACGTAGGGTGAGAGGGTGGAGAGAAGTGTGTGTGTGTGTGTGTGTGTGTGTGTGTGTGTGTGTGTGTGTGTGTAAGAGAGAGGAGGGCAAAGACACACACACACTTTGGCCAGAGCTGACCCTGGGCAGGAACTTACTCTGCCCACTTATCAATGGCATTTCACCCCCGGCTACCCATGCTTCCCAGCACCCAGTGATTTCAGGCCATCAGGGGTCCACTGTGACCCCCGTGGCTCTTCTCTCTCCTTTATTCTGTGACCCAAGTGGAGCTTCTACAGTCAAATTCCTGTTCACTGCCTTCCAAGGAATGATCCAAAAGAGGGATGCTGTCAGGAGTCAGCTGGTGAAGGTGGGCACGAGGGAGCGGCCGCCACTGGGGCAGATGTACCATGACCACAGTCCTCAGAGCCCACAGCCCGTGGGGATGCTGTCAGGAGTCAGCTGGTGAAGGTGGGCACGAGGGAGCGGCCGCCACTGGGGCAGATGTACCATGACCACAGTCCTCAGAGCCCACAGCCCGTGTGGCCTGTGCTTCTGCCTCAGGCCTTGGCCGCCCCCTGACATGGCTGTTTGTGGCCAACTCCCTCCCTCTCCAGTTGGCAGGGAGCTCTTGGAAACAGGAGTTATTGGGAAACCAGAGTAAACAGGCCGGCCTCTCCCCGAGGCCCTGGGCCTGGAGGGGCTGTGCATGGATGCAGGTGCTGGGAGCCACAGGGCAGGATTGGGCCTTGCCTGGTAACCCCTGTCCTGACTGCCAGGGACCAACTGAGGTCAGAGAGAGAGACCCTCTGCTGGTTTCTCGGCTGCGTATCTCAAGGTGCGAAGCCACCAGACTAGCTCTTCCTCTAAGTGAAAGCAGCAGCTCCGTCCTCATTTCCACCTGAGCCTAGAGGGTGTGACTGACCAGTGTCCCACAGGAGAGGGACCACTAAACCTCAGACCCCGGGCCCTCTGACCCACGTGTTACCTTCTCTCTGCCCCGACCCCCCTACCCCCCAGAGCCCCATCGAGAGGCGGAGAATTCAGGTCTCTGAGAGGCTGGGACCCCGGATGACTATGAACAGGCCAAGCTCTCCTCTGCACTTAGGCTCAGCTCAGCTCCCTGAGGTTCTCCAGACAGCAACCTCAGTAGATTCAAGCTTCACTCCCAGATCTGCTGGACAGTGGTGGGAACCCTGGGCTGTCCTCACAGGGCGGAGTTGCTAGTGGAAGGCAGGGTTTTTTCTTTTTCTTCCAGATTTTAATTTAAATTCTAGCTAGTTAACGTAGAGTACGATGTTGGTTTCAAGAGTAGAATTTAGTGATTCATCACTTCCATGCAACACCCAGTGCTCATCCTAATGAGGAAGGCAGGGATTTTAACTCTTGGCTCCCTGATGATTTTGAGTGCGGGAAACATCCTTTCCTGCCAGGTCTTCGTGCTACTCTTCGACCCAGGCTGGCTCAGAGGACTCACATTGTTCTATTTCATGACTGTGGTGTGCATGACCATGGCTTCCATTTACTGATTCCCTATGGGGTGTCAAGCACCACGCCAAGCACCTTGTGGATAAGAGCTTTTTAAACCACTGCAAGGATGCTGGGGGTTAGATGTTATCATACTCATTTCATGGAAGAGGAACCTGAGGCTCATCTTGCCAGTGGTCTGGAAGGAAGGAATTAAAGAAATGGCAAATACTCAAGCCCAGTTGAGTCCCTGTAGCCCAGACTCATACCTACCTCCCCATAGAGCCAATACCCCTTAGAATGGACCAGTTCTTTTTTTTTTTAAGATGTTATTTATTTATTCATGAGAGACACAGAGAGAGAGAGGGGCAGAGACACAGGCACAGGGAGAAGCAGGCTCCATGTAGGGAGCCCGATGTGGGACTCGATCCTGGGTCTCCAGGATCACAACCTGGGCTGAAGGTGGCGCTAAACTGCTGAGCCACTTGGGCTGGTCAGAATGAACCAGTTCTTTGTTCCTCCTAGCTTTATGGAAATATAAGTGACATGTAACAAGTTGAAGGTGTATGACATGATGGCTTAATACACGTATATATTGTGAAATGATCACCACAGTAAGACCAATACCTCTCTCACCTCCTATAATTACCATGTTGTGGTGGTGGTGGTCAGAACACTCAAGAATTAACTAACCCTCTAAGCAACTTTCAAGGATATGGTATTGTAAACTGTAGTCATCATGCTGTATGTTACATCCCCAGGACTTAGTCATCTTACGACCAGCAGCGTGTGCTCTGACCAGCATCTTTCCATTTCTCCCACCCTCCAGTCCCTGGCAATCACCACTCTACACTCTGTTTCTCTGGCTCTTTTAGATGCTTCATGTCAGTGAGATCATCCAGTATTTTGTTTTTCTCTGACTGACTTGTGTCACTCAGCATAATGACCTTGGGTTTCATCCATGTTGTTACAATGGCAGCATTTCTTTATCTTTTTTGGTGGCTGAATAATATTCCACTATACACATATACCACCATTTCTTTTACCCATTCATCCATGGATGGACACTTAGGTCGTTTCCATGTCTTGGCTATTGTGAATAATGCTGCAGTGAACACAAGACTATAGATACTTTCTCAGGCTCCTGAGTTCATTTTCTCTTGTTATATATTTGGGAGTAGGATCACTGGATCATATGGTAGTTCTAGTTTTAATTTTTTGAGGAACCTCCATACTGTTTTCCATAATGGCCTTCCAATTTACATTCCCATCAACAGTGCATGAGGGTTCCCTTTTTTCCACATCCTCACCAATGCTTGTTATCTCTTATCTTTTTTTATACTTACTAGCCATTCTTTCAGATGTGAGGCAATATCTCACTGTGGTTTTGATTTGCATTTCCCTGATGACCTGTGATGTCAAGCAGCATGTCATGTACCTGTTCCCTGGGCCAGTTCCTCCTTATCCATCTGACCACTGATGAAGGGGAGAAGAAATACCTGAAACTCAGCAATAACAGAGAGCCTTGCTGTCCACTGCTTGACTAGGAGAAATGAATTCACTTGTTTTCCTTTCCGTAAAGCTAAAGGGAGGGATGGTTGAGGGGGGACGTCGTCTTCCCCCTTGAAAGGCTGATGCAGTGCCCATTTTGCGGGGTCAGGCGATATGACATGGTGGTCAAAGGGAGGGTCTCAATCTGCCTGGATACATAAACTGAGGGATCAGTTTAGTTCTTCTCTCTGTGCCTCAGTTTCTCCATCTGTACAAGGAAACTAGTGCTTCTCTTGATGACTAGTGTGAGATTAAATGGATTGATATTCATGAAACACCAACAACAGTGCTTGCCTTGTGCATGCTCAATTAATGTTATCTACTTGCATTAGTTGACATTTTCTGCATATTATCCTTTGTTTTTTTTTCTCCCATGTTTCTGTGCTCCAATACTTCTTTAAATAATTCTAGAAAATCACTAGTTCTTCTGCTAATATCCTGTACCACTGGAACCAGCAAATGTGAAATCTTATGAGCTGATGATTTTTGGAGAGAGGGAGTTTATTTTATTTTATTTTTTAGAAAGAGAGAGAGAGAGAGAGTGTGAGAATGCAAGTGGGGGAAGGGACAGAGAGAGAGTGAGAGAGAGAGAATTTTAAGCAGGTTCCATGCTCAGCAAGGAGTCCAGGACAGGGCTTAACCCTGAGATCATGACCTGAGCCGAAATCAAGAGTTTGGACACTTAACCAACTGAGCCACTCAGGCGCTCTATTCAGGGAGAGGGAGTTTAAAATGAGGAATCAAAAGCTCTGTGCTGTGACTGGACATGTGGGAGCTCTTGCACTATTTTGCATCCTTGACAACTCTAACCTCTGACCTCTGCAGCAGAGGATGTGCCCAGAGGTCATAGCTATTTGCAATGGTTCCTAAGGTCAGCAGAATCATTTTGCAAATGAAATCTTCCAAGACATCATCAGGGTTTGTATCTATCTTTGAAAGATGTGTGTTAAAGACATTATTGTAGTGACGAGGTCTGTGGGATTGATGAGAAAATAGTGCCCTGTTTAGTCTCTCCTGTCCATCCCTATGTGCAGTGCTTGGCCAAATCACTTACCAACCAGGACGCCAATTGTGTGCTGACAGCACAAGCTGGCAGGGTTGGTGCTAATCCTGCTGTCCTTCCTCCCTGGGTGACCTTGGGCCCTGGTCCCCACCTTGCTGAGCCTCACTTTCTTATCAGTAGTAATGTGGAGATCTGGGAGTCAGAGATGCTATCAAACTGACATGAGAACATCACTCAGAATAAAAATTGCATTCTCTTGGCCTCAGACTTCCAGGAGCTCATTCAGCAGAAGCTCCTCATTGGCCTCTCTCCACACTACTGCACAGTAGGCGGAGCAGCCATGCAGCAACAGAGGACCTGGGAGATGGACCTGAGCACACAGCTTAGCCCCAGATGGAGCTCTTGTTTCCTTGGCAAGTGCATTCTGATCCATCTGCAGCCAAGATCCGCAGCTCTCCTTCAGCGCTAGAGGTTGCAGATTGGGCTACAGAATTCAGGGATCAACCAAAAACTACTAGAACTGATAAATTAATTTAGTAAGATCGCAGGATTCAGAAGCCAATGTACAGAAATTTGTTGGATTTGTATACAGTGATAATGAAGGAGCAGAAAGAGAATTAAGAAAATAATCTCATTTACAATTGCACCGAAACGAATAAAATACCTAGGAGTAAACTTAACCAAGAGGGGAAAGACCTGTACTCTTAAAACTATAAAATACTGATGAGAGAAATTGAAGGGGACACAGAGAACTGGAAAGACATTCCATGCCCATGGATTAGAAGATCAAATATTTTTAAAATGTCTATCCTATGCAAAGCAATCTACACATTTAGTGCAATCTCTGTCAAAATACTGACAGCATTTTTTATAGAGCTAGAACAAACAATCCTAAAATTTGTATGGAACCACAAAAGACCCTGAAGAGTCAAAGAAATATTGAAAAAGAAAAACAAAGCTGGAGCTATCACAATTCTGATTTCAAGTTATACTACAAAGCTGTAGTAACCAAAACAGTATGATATTGGCACAAAACAGATACACAGATCAACAGAACAGAGTAAAGAACCCAGAAATAAACCCCCATTATATGATCAATTAATCTTCAGCAAAGGAGGCAAGAATATGCAATGGGAAAAGACAGTCTCCTCGACATATGATGCTGGGAAAACTGGACAACTACATACAAAAGGATGAAAGTGGACCACTTTATTACACCATACACAAAAATAAACTTAAAATGGATTAAGGACCTAAATGTGATGGGACGCCTGGGTGGCTAAGGGGTTTAGCGCCTGCCTTCGGCTCAAGGCATGATCCCAGAGTCCGAAGATGGAGTCCCACATCAGGCTCCCTGCATGGAGCCTGCTTCTCCCTCTGCCTGTGTCTCTGCCTGCCTCTCTCTCTCTCTCTCTCTCTCTCTCTCTCTCATGAATAAATAAATAAAATCTTAAAAAAGGACCTAAAAAAGGACCTAAATGTGAGACCTGAGGCCATAAAAATCCTAGAAGAGAACACAGGGCAAGTAACAACTTCTGTGGCATCAACCATAGCAACTTATTTTGAGATACGTCTCCTGAGGCAAGGGAAACAAAAGCAAAAATAAACTTGAGACTATATAAAAATAAAAAGCTTCTGCACAGTGAAGGAAACAATCAACAAAACTAACACACAACCTACTGAATGGGAGAAGATACTTGCAAATGATATATCTGATAAAGGGTCAGTATCCAAAATATATAAAGAACCTTTTAGAACTTGACACCCAAAATCCAAATCGTCCAGTTATAAAATGGAGCAGACATTTCTCCAAAGCAGACATCCAGATGGCCAACAGAAACATGCTCCTCATCACTCAGCATCAGGGAAATGCAAATCAAAACCACAATGAGGTATCACTTCACACCTGTCAGAATGGCTAAAATCAGCAACACAGGAAACAACAGCTGTTGGCAAGGACATGGAGAAAAAGGAATTCTCTTGCGCTGTTGGTGGGAGTGTAAACTGGTGCAGCCGCTGTGGAAAACAGTATGGACTTTCTCTCAAAAGTTAAAAATAAAAAAAATTACTACAATCCAGTAATTGCACTACTGGGTATTTACCCAAAGAATGTGAAAACACTGATTTGGGGATCCCTGGGTGGTGCAGCGGTTTGGCGCCTGCCTTTGGCCCAGGGCGCAATCCTGGAGACCCGGGATCGAATCCCACGTCGGGCTCCCGGTGCATGGAGCCTGCTTCTCCCTCTGCCTATGTCTCTGCCTCTCTCTCTCTCTCTCTCTCTGTGTGACTATCATAAATAAATAAAAATTAAAAAAAACACTGATTTGAAAGGATATATGCACCTCTGTATTTATTGCAGCGTTACTTACAAAAGCCAAATTATGAAAGCAGCCCGTGTCTATCAATAGATGAATAGATAAAGAAGAAGTGGTATATATACATAATGGAATATTACTTACCATAAAAAAGAATTAAATCTTGGGGAACCTGGGTAGCTCAATTGGTTAAGTGGCCAACTCTTGATTTCAGTTTAGGTCATGATCTCAGGGTAGCGAGATTGAGCCCTGCATTGGGCTCCACACTAAACATGGAGTCTGCTTGAGACTCCCTCTCCCTTTGCCTCCGCCCATCCTCTCTCTTTCCCTCTCTTTAAATTAAATAAATAAATAAATAAATAAATAAATAAATAAATATCTTTAAAGAATTAAATCTTGCTTTTTACAACAGCATGGATGGATTTAGAGAGCATAATGCTAAGTGAAATAAGTCAGTTCAGAGAAAGACAAATGCCATATGATTTCACTTAGGGGGATTTTAAGAAACAAAACAAATGGACAGTAAAAAACAGAGAGTGAGAAACCAAGAAACAGACATTTAACTCTAGAGAACAAATTGATGGTCACCAGAGGGCAGGTGGGGTGGGGGTGAAACAGGTGATGAGGATGAAGAGTATACTTACCTTGGTGAGCAATGAGTAATGTATAGAAGTATTGAATCACTGTATTGCACACCTGAACCTAATATAACGCTGTATGTTAATTATACTGGAATTAAAACAAAAAAACAAAAATAAAAACAAAAGGAATTTAGGGGTCCGTGTAACCCACTCAAAGGTGTAAAGCCAAGTTCCCTGGTTGGCTTCTCAGGAACGAAGCTCACATTTTCATCTCCGTCCTCTGTGTGTGGCTTCTCTGACTCAATTTTCTGTTGTTTCTAAACTCAGCAGGAGAGGAAAGGGACGTTTGTATGGGTGCCCCCAAGCCCAGGAACACTTAGGCAGCACTTGGCATACAGTGGTTGACATCCAAGATAGCAGTGGTGGCAGAAGACTGGACTTGGAATCATGGTGATGGTGCTTACAGCTGCCATCCGTACCAGGTGCATCCTCCCTCATATTTGTGACATGACACCCGAGGCCCAGTACTTCTCATCTGCTTTTGTCATTATCCCCAAGAGCTGGATCTTCCCAAGTAGATGAGGGAACAAACTCTTAGTGATCATGCAGCCAAAGAATTGGCTCCACCCAGTGAGTAGTAGTGAGGGAGAAAATGTGTATGCAGTCATTCTACCCTTAAAAGAAGGGAATGGAGTCAAATCTCTGGTGAATTATACTTTGGGGGTCATATCAGGGCTCCCCATTCCTGGGCCCCCAACACCTGATTGGTGTAGGAATGTCTTCAGATGGGGAAGAACAGGTTTCTAATGAACATTTCTTTTCTTGCATTTCTCTTTCTTTCCTTCTTTCCTCCCTCCCTGCCTCTTTTCCTTCTATCTTTCCTACTTCTCTTCCTTCCTTCTTTCCTTTCTTCCTTCCTTCTTCCTTTCTCCTTCTCTCCCTTCCTTTCTTCCCTGTCTCCTAGTCTTTCTCCTTCCTTCTTTCCTTCCTCCCTCCCTTCCTTCCTTCCTTCCTTCCTTCCTTCCTCCCTTCCTCCCTTCCTCCCTTCCTCCCTTCCTCCCTTCTTCTTTCCCTTCCTTTCTTCCCTATCTCCGAGGCTTTCTCTCTTCCTTCCTTCTTTTCTTCCCACCCTCCCTCTCTCCCTTTCTTTCCTACTGGGCTTTAAAGCCAAGCACACATTTATCCCCCACATGTCCCATTCCCTCATCAGTGAGGATACCCCAAGGCTGACAGTACGAGAACCTTCTAATAAACTACCCAACACACTGTAAAGGGTAAGCTTCTCTTGAGAATTATGGGTTTTGCAATGAGATGAATTCAGAAAACCTCCTAGGCCATTTAGTGATGTGTTAATTTTCCAGGAATATCTCCCCTGCACTGTTCACGTTCACTGAGCATCCCTGAGCATGTGCTGCCTCCACCACAGACACAAAAGCATAAACCTTCCAGCAAATGCCTGGCATGCTCTAATTACTCTGAGGATCCAGAGCAAGTCACAGCTTTGCAGATTGCTCAAATGTATCATGGCACTTTCCTACCCAAACACAAGGATACTTCTGCTTTTACAACTGACAGGAATGCAAACCCAGAGGACGCTTTGTATTTTATTTTTTGGGTAGGGGGGAATCTGAGATTTCATAGCAAAATGGAACAGATCTATGAGAGGTAATATACAGACACCGATAAATCCATGGAACCCATGGAACTAATAGCAGATTTACATAGTTTATAGCGTTTTGCTATTTGTGTGGAGAGATTTAAGATCATCAGGTTTTAAATAGTATTTTTTTTTCTTCTTCCTTGCCTCATTAATATTTTCACTAAACTGGTAAGTTGTGTTTTACAACAAAAATCCAGCCCCCAGGCCTGAATGGCAGCTGTCAAGAACCAAGTAAATCAGAGTTAGGAATTATTCCATTTATTTAACAATGTCATAGACAAGATCTTGTGTTAAGATTGCAGAACATTTACTTATTCAAAATGTCCCTGCCTCTCCTTTCCTTTCTTTTCCCCTTCAAACATAGGATAAATCAAGTTTTTGGGCTACGCCAACTGGAAAAGGCATCATGGAGCAATGATTACATGTGTTGGCTTCAGTGCCTGCCCTCTGGGGTTCATATCAGTGTGTAATCTTGGGCAAGTTATTTCAGCTCTGCTAGTGTCAAGTGTCTCGTGGGAGAAATCACAGGGTTGGTGTAAAGAGTAAAATGGAATAATCTCTGCAAGGCGCTTGGGACAATGCCTGGAGTGCGTAAGTGCCAGTAGCAGCTGTTTATCATTATTGTTTTTATTATTGTTGCTTTACTTCCAAGTCCTGGTGTTCCAGGCCCTTGCCCTCTAGCTGAGGGAGCTCACCAGTAGACAGACATTTATTTGTGATGGAGATAAGGTCAGAAGTGTTCTAGAAATGGGCATGTCAGGGAAGACCAGACCAGAGGTATCTTAAAGGTTCAAGAGGGAGGAAATGATCGCCCGTCAGACACTCTGGAGAGTTTGAGAAAAATTAAAACTAGACAGTGCCAGTTGAATTTAGGGACAGCAAAATCATCTGGTCCCCATATGAGCCATTTTAGTGAATGGGTGGGGACACAGCCCAGTGGTGTGCTGGTGAATGCCCAACAAGGGGCTCTCTTCTAGTATCTACCAACGTCAAGGTGTAGACTCCCAGCATGGCTGATTGAAAGCTTGAGGTCGCTGGATCCAGACTGGAAAGAGATGTTCACAATCCTGACCTCAAGGTGGAGATGGGCAGCAGATGGCTTTCATTTTCAAGTTCATACACTTTGTGTAGAATGGATATAAACGAGGCGGTGGTACGTATGCTGTGTCAGTGCTGCTGCCTTCACTGAGTCTGGGTACTGACATGTGGCCCTGATCCCTTCTCTCTGGGCACACCCCAGATTCTAGGAGGCTTCCCATGTTCTCAGCAGACCTCCTTCTGTCATCCGCCGCTCAGAAAAACCTGCTGCCTCTCCCAAATCCTAAACATATCATTGCAAATGGAAGAGTTTGGGGATAAGAGCCGGTCCGTCTGTCTCTAACACATTTCAAGGCAGAGTGTGTCCCGATCCACCGACGCCAGTCTTCGGGTCCACTTGGCAGGGATGATCGGCAGTGGAAAAATGACTCAGTCTTGCTTTGTGTGGCAGCCCGGAAGGATGATCCGACTTTGGACTCAGAAAGCAATCTTTTGATCTTAATGTGGCTTCTCAAGTACACTTCTGTTATGTGAATGAAAATATACTGTCCAACTGACCCCACTTTTTCTGTCTACGTGGTGGTTATAAGTCTCAATTCAAAATTATGCATAGACTTTCTGACTGATATATCAGTTTCCTGTCAGTTTGGTTAACAGGATTCAAGACCTGAAAACCCCAGGGGGAAATGAAAATAACAGCAAGTACTTACAAAGCACTTATGACATACAAGGCACTCCTATAAGTACTTTACGTGTCAATCTAAACAAGAACCCTCTAGGTCTCCATTTTATTGAACTGAGGCACAGAGATATTTAGTAATTTGTCCAGGGTCACACAAGGATCAGAACCAGAATTTGAATATAGACCTTTGGTTTCCAGTGGTCTAACCACTACCATAGGCTGGTTCCTAACTGGTGAGTTCCAGAACTTACAATGAGACCCTGAACTGTTGCAGAGAACCTGGAAGATTCCATTTACGCTGCAAAACACAAGATCTCTGCCTGTCCTGGAAAGGATGCAACAGAGGCCATCCCAGGACCATAAGAGCCTCCTTCCAACAGGAAGCTCTACTGTCTCTGCTTCTGCAGCTGTACTGCCCTCATCTGGTTCTTTTGGTTTCTGGAGACTTACTCTGTGATCATTCTTGCCCCAGACATCTGCTTCCTGGTGAGAAGGCTTAACCCTGGCCCTGGGATCACACGTCTGACTACCTGCCCAACTAATGGACCCTACCCTTCCTGTATCCCTAATTCCCTGGATACTTCAGGAGGATGCCGCCTGAGTTTCTCTTTGCCCCCATGTTATCCTGATAATGCCTCATTGCCCCGCTTGGCTGGGCACTTTGTGTCTGAGGCTAGACCACTAAGAAGCTAATTAAAAGGGAACTGGGATGCAGTAGCTAAAACGTTATTCCTCCTAAGACTCTCCTTGGCTCTTTAGTACCTTCTGAGTAGATGAGAGGCCTCTGCCTTCCCCATTCCCTCCTCCTTGGGCCTCCAGCAGATGCCCTTGTGAGCCGCCCTTTGAGAGCTTCAACACTCTGAGCTGGAGAAGAGATGACAAGTCACCTTCAAGGTTTATAAAGAGGCCTCACTGAAAAACAAAGTCTCAAGGCAGAGGGATGGAATGATGTCCCTTGGCATTTCCCTCTGTCTGTGGTCTGAGGTCTGGTTTTTATAATGCGGCTTTAAGGGTACCCTGGCTGTATCAGGAAGTTCTCTGGATCCGGGGAAAAGACAGCTGATTTTCCCCCAGTTGTCCTAAGTGGAGGAGGAGGACCTTTGCAGAGAGAGAAGGGGAGGTAGTGTGTCTCTCTCCTGGTACAGCCCCGACAGGTCAGCGTCATTCTTTGAGCATTTGGTGTCGTTGCCTAGACAATGAAAGGCTGAAGCTCTGTGCTTCCAGGACACCAATACACTTAGAATTTTCATGATTTTGTTGACAGTGGAAAGTTCTCATAGAGACTCTTATTGTGAGCATTTTTGTACTTAAAAAAAAAATCTGATCAATGTAGTCATGGAACGTGAGTCTTCCAAGGGAGATGCGTGACAGCAGTTCATTTGGGAGATGGTATCTGTAGGGGCTCTGATTCCCTAATAGAATGCATGTCCCCACTTCCATCTCAAGAACTGACTAGATGGTGTGGCGTGGTGCCTCCGTCCTTGGTGGCAGGAATCATGGTAGGTAAAGCTGGTGGTTGAACACCCACGTCCCCTCCTCCCGTTTATGCATAATTCATCCCAGCCTTCTCCAAGGACTCAGTTTTCAGCATCTTTAAGCCCTGCCTCTTGCAACCCCAAGGCTTTGGGAAACTTGCTAAAAGCTCTTTCCGCAGACAAGAGTTTGGGAATCTGTGTGCAGAAACGTGTCCCTTCCAAACTGGTCTCTGAGTGTAGCAGGTGGCTCCCAGACCTGGGCGGCTGGTGCTCCTGACAGCAGCCCACTTGGTGGGAATATCACAGCCATGGCCATCATACAAGATGATGGAAAGCCGTAAAGAACCCAGGGCAGTGTTGATCGGAATCCTGATCTGCATTTCCATCATCTATAATGTGTGAAGTGGCCTTGGAAACTATAAACTTTTTCTATTTTGAAACCTTAGAATCCCCTTCAGCACTTTAAACTGAATGGTTATGGAGGGTCAAAGGCAATTTTTCCTTAAATTTTTTTTATGATTTATTTTTTTATGAAAGAGAGAGAGTGCGTGAGCAGGGAGTAGGGGCAGAGGGAGAGGGAGAGAGAAACTTAAGCAGGCTCCCTGCTAAAGGGGGAGCCCAATGTGGGGCTTGATCCCAGGACCCTGAGATCATGAGCTGAGCCAAAACCAAGAGTCGGATGCTTAGCTAATGTATCATCCAGGCATGATGACCACTTAGCTTTGTTAACTGTCTTTCTTATAAATCCACTGGCTATTCTTTTTTTTTTTTTTTTTTTTTAAGGGATACAAAGTCAAGTGAAAAGCCATTAGAAGCATGGTAAGATTTAAGGGCATTTACCTAAACTGAACTGAAGCTAAAGGCATAAATTTTACTTATTTTATTCCTCTGTTATTTCTGTTCTCGGTCTGGATATGTGACTCTACTTGTGATGTTGTGGAATCATTGGTTCATAAAAATGTCAGATGAGAAGTTCCTAGACCACCACCTGAGTAACACCCTCCAATGTTGGGATATTATCTGTTAAGTCACAGACAGGATGGCCCATAGTACAGAGGTTACTACCTTATAAGGCAGTGCCCTTTATTTTGGGACAATTTAACTATTAGGAAATGGATTCTTATGTTTGAATCTCTGGCTTTGTAGACTCCCCCTGTTGTTATTATGTAATAACGCTGACAGTGATGGATAATTTTATTGAGTCCTAACTATGGGTCGAGTACTCCACGTAGGACTTAATGTACCAGCTCATTTAATCTTTGTAAGGATTTTTCAAGGTAAGCCATAATATTCCTATTTTGCAGGGAAGAAGACCAACAGGTAAAAGGAAAATGTGACTCGCCCAGTAAGCGCGGGAGGCTGATTCCAGAATCTGTGCTGGAACTCTGGGTCCTTCTGCCCTCCTTTGGTTTCTCTCCCGTCTTTCACCCCCACTCCCTTCGTCCCTTCATTCCCCCATCAAATATATTATTCCACACCCCTGCCTGTCTCTTAAAGCTTTTGGTTTAGAAATATCACAGGAGTTGGCTCCCAGTACTTCAGATGCGAGCTGATCTTTCTAACAAACATACAATGGGACCTCTCCTGGCCGTTTCTGGAGCAAGTGTTGACATGGTCCAGGAATCACACTTTTGGGTGCAACCACATCACATTTTTGCCTTACTTGAGTTTGTTTTTGACTGAAATCCACGGGATCTCCCCCCCCCCCCCCACCACACATACAGTCTTTGCCAATGTACAGCTGCTAAGGCGGGCAGTCAGGGTAGGGCATGGTGAGGTGGCTGGACTGTTTTGGTCCTCAGACCACTTGGTAGCCCTGTCACCTTGAGCTGTGACTTGGCCTCTCTGTGTCTCAGCTCCCTCATCTGTAAAGTGGCATCATAATAGTGCTTATTAGCTCACTGGGTTGTGAAAATTGAATTAATAACTTGTAGGCACTTAGCCCAGAGCATGGCAGGTAGCAAGTGTTCGGTAAATGTCATTGTTGTTATGCCCAAACTGTTGCTGTTGCTCTCAGATCAGTAATGAAAAAAATTGAACTGTGGATTTACATTACATATACATTCAATTCGAGCAAATTCCATCAGCTGCATCTCTCTTTCATGTGATTAAAAATACTGTAAAGTGGGGTGCCTGGGTGGCTCAGTCAGTTAAGCGTCTGCCTTTGGCTCAAGTTACAATCCTCAGGGTCTTGGGATCGAGTCCCCACGTTGGACTCCCTGCTCAGCAGGTCAGTGGGGAGTCTGCTTCTCCCTCTCCCTTGGTGCCCCTGGACCCTACTCATTCTTTCTGTCTCAAACAAATAAATAAAATCTTTAAAAAAATACTGTAGTTATTTTTTGCACATAGTGAGTGCTCTCTACTACACAATATCTAGAGTTTTATATATTACTAAGCTCTAAATGTGTAGTAGGGTATTGGGCTAAATGTTGCTAAATGTTTAAAAATGTGTGCACCATACTTTCTGGGCAATGGAAGGAATTTCTAAGGGAAATTTTGATTACCATGTACATAATTTTTGCCTTTCTGGCTGATTTTAGACTGCGTTTGAACTCAGCCTGCATAGGGAAGTCTGTGATAAACCACTGGAACCCCCATCCAGCCTTCCCGAAGTTAACTAGTTACCTACTAGCGTGCTCGTCCTGCCCCGTACAGCCCGTTCACCATGCAGAAACCAACAGAGAAGTGTTGTAGGGCTACAGGCTGTTAAAAATACAGAAAGATGGCTGTGTCTCATGTCCTCTGATTCTTTGAGTTCTAGCCAGACCACCATGTGTTAGAAACTGCTGACCAGCAGAAAGTCTCCAATCTTAAAGCCACGTGCCCTAATAATTACAACACAGTGTGGTGAGGGAAACACATTCCTGACTAATCATCCATGCCATGGGCACCCAAACCTGGGAATCCCCAGGGGAGGCAGCATTTGAGGTGAGTTTTTTTTTTTTTTTTGAGGTGAGTTTTAAGGGTTGGTAGAAGCAGCTGAGAGGGAGGATGGAGAAAGAGTGACCTATAGGAAGCCCAAAAGTGTGGAGGGGTATTTGGGGGTGAGCCAGGAGCCTGTGACTGGAGGGTGCAAGGGAGGAGGCCAAATGGGACCAGGCAAGATGTCCTCAGGTCACTGAGAGCCATTGATAGAAGAAGCTCAACTCCCTGCTTTTGACTCTTGATGGGGTTCTTAGATTCCATTTCAATCTAAATATGGAAATATATTTGAGTAATTCCATCAAGTATAGTTTCTAAAAGAGAATTGTTTCAGTTCTTTGCCCCTCTTTGGAAATGGAACTGAGGAAATGAGCGTGTGTGTATGTGTGTGTGTGTGTGTGTCTTTAATGTATAGTTAAAATTGATAAGGAAATACAAAGAAATTAGTTTCCATGTTGGGGAAGTAGGATTATGGGCAAACAGATACATTTCTTATATGATGTTTTAAAATTGAATGAATAACAGAACTTAATTATCTTGACAAGTAATTGCAGAAGTTAACATTTAGTGATGCTTCTGGTTCTCTGGACTATTCTACATCTTTTCTACGCATTAGCTCCTTTAATTCTCATATGAGCCCCTCACATAGGTATTGTTTTTAACCACCCATCACAGAAAAACCTAAAAGAGCAAATATTTTTGTCTTTTTTGTCAAGACTGAAGCTTGACAGTGAGGAAGTAGAGGAGCCAGTGTGGGGGACCCAGGCAAATATGCCTCCTGAGTTCACATTCTTAGCTGCTAAGTCATATGACACCCACTTCATGGTATTTTTAAAGTAAATTGTGTGTTTTGGGGGTAAAGTAGGAAGAAGTGGTAGCAGGAGATTTAGCTGTGGGATTGCTTTCTCAGTGTTTGGCCATGTCCAGTCACAGGAGCTCAAGACATCTTATGATAATCCAACACACCACGATCATCTCATAAACAAGGTGAGTGGTAGGTTTTTTCCCTCAAGGACACACATGGCCAGTGGGTTTCAGAATAATCAATCGTTGAAAATGCATTTATGCTTTGCAATACAGTTACCAGTGCACCAAAGGAAAATGATTTTTAAGCCTTCTAACTGATTAACTGGTGCTATTATTCCATTTTGAAAAATTTTTTTTCCCACAGCGACCAAAGCAATGTGTGCTCATGGAAGATAAATTAGGAAAAGTGTCTACGCAGAAAGATGAAAAACATTCAGAATCCCACATTCCAGAAATCCCCACTGTTCACATCACATATACATTAGGGACTGCCAGTCACCCTAACCTCTCTCCACCCCAATATATGAATCCGCATCAGCCTTTCCTTGGAGTGGGAGAAGGAGCCACTGTGTGTGTGGTAGGCAGGTAGGGCCAGAAAAGGAGGTGGCCCAGGGCATGGTGATTTGTATTTCCTGCTCGTGAGAGAGCTGTTCATTAAACTTCAAGGAAAAAAGTAATTTTCTGTTCCACATGCATCTGGATTCTGACCTTGGGGACCAAACGCAAAGGACCGCGAGTGGTGCACACACCGTTCTTCAGCTTTTCCAGATGCTGAGATTCTTGCCGCATTATTTTCACTCCTCTGGGTTGTGTGTCTCTGATTCACTAGCGATAAAAATATTGAATGTTCAGGAGAGACAGAAATTGAGAAGCTCATACCAGGGCGCTGCAATGCTGTTTCCACCAGCGACATTCTTGAAATCCTCACAGTGACTTTTCCAAAGAGAAGAAGAAGCAATAGGCGTTTTCAAAGCATTGATTTTGTTGCATAACATCCATAATTGGAATAGAGAAGTTTATATTTTTTTGAAATGACAATTCACAGTTGTCTCTTTAGCTCCTGCCTCTCTCCCACAAGGTCTGGGGTCCCACTGTCACCATTTACGTAATTACTTATTTTGTATGAATTCATATTTGTTTTGGATTCAGGTATATGATTGGAGTATGTCATCCAGTCTAGTTTGTCAGCAGCAGTGGATTCCAGGCTCTTCTGGATTTTTTGCCTTTTTTTTTTTTTTTTAAATCTTTATCATCTTTGACCTCTGTCTTTCCTGTCACCTGGCATCCACCACAACGGATTCCATATATCTCCTGAAGACATGAGCATCCTCCTCAAATTGTCAATGACAAATTGTCATTTTGTGGTGTATGTGTGTGTGTGTGTGAGCGAATTTGTGTTTTTATTGTTTTATCTTTTTAAGTTTATTTTATATTCATTTTTTAGTCATCTCAACACCCAACATGGGGCTCGAACTCACGACCCCAAGATCAAAAGTCGCACGCTCTTCCGCCTGAGCCAGCCGGGCGTGCCGAGTTTGTGTTTTTATTTTCATGAGTGCTATTCTTAAATAAACTCCATTCTGTGGCTTACTATTTTTAATTCACACTGTTTCTAACATCTGGCCTTACAACTATATTTCCCTCCAGTCTGTTGATTTTAGCTGCTTTTGCTCCATCCATTCTACTCTCCGTCTCCCCAGAGATAGATATGTGGGTTGCCAGGCTTTCCTGCCTCCATGAAGAGTATCATAATGCACGCCCTTGTGCAAGCCCCGTCTTGGCTTATAGGGGAATTTTCTCAGGCCTTATAATCAGGAGAAGGCATACATGATTTCGTTAGGGATTGCCAGATTATTCTATGTTTTTAGTATTTGTGGAGTCCTTTATGTGTTTATTACATTATCTTTGGTGTCAAGACGGATTCCTGAGAAAAAAGCAGAGGACTATGTTCTCAAGAAGCTTAAAACTCAAGTGGGAAGAAGGTAACAATAAAGAGAGTACATAAGTAATCATAATAGTTATCCTTCCTTTTTTTTTAAGTAAGCTTCATGCCCAAGGTGGAGCCTAACACAGGGCTTGAACTCACAACCCTGAGATCAAGACCTGAGCTGAGATCAAGAGTCAGATGTTCAACTGACCGAGCCACCCCGGCACCTTACAGATAGTTACCATTTATTGATGATTTGCCACGTGGCAGGCATTTATATGCATCATTTAAGTCCTCCTAACCTTATGGGATGTGTGTGTATTATTCACTCCATTTTGCTGTTTAAGAGAAAGCAGTTCAGAGTGGTTAAGTTAGTTGTCCAAGGATGCACAGCAAGAATGGTGGTAGTGCTGGGGTTCTGAATCCAGGTCTCTTGCTTATCCCAAGATGAGATGCTTATTTTTATTTTTTAAAAAGATTTTATTTATTTATTTATGAGAGATACAGAGTGAGGCAGAGACCTAAGCAGAGGGAGAAGCAGGCTCCCTGCGGGGAGCCCGATGTGGGACTCAGTCCCAGGACCCAAGGATCACGACCTGAGCTGAAGGCAGACGCTCAACCACTGAGCCACCAGGCATCCTGAGATGCTGATTTTTAAAGAAATTACTGAGTCTTGGCCTATAGCAGGTGCTCAATAAATACTTCTGAATTAGTGCTTGAAATAAGAGTGGCTAGTATTTTTTGAGTAATACCTGCTAAGCTCTGTTTAAATATTTAATGTCTAGTAAACTCTCCGATATCACAATAATTTTATGAGGTTGGTGTTATTACTATTATCTCTGTTTTACTCCCGAGGAGACTAAGGCACAGAGAGGCATAGAATAATTGACCAAATCTACACAGAGCTGGATTTCTTAAAAACTCCAACATTTTATTTGAGAGGATTATAGATTAAATGCAATTGCAGGAAATAATACAGAGCAATCCCATAAACCTCTACCCAGTTTCTGCCATTGGTAACATCTTGCAAAACTGAAGTACAGTGTCATAACCAGGATATTGGCAAGGATACAGTCAAGATACAGAAGGTCCCAGCATCCCTCATGATGTCCTTTTGTAACATACCCAGTTCTCTCTGCTCCCACCCCCTCCTTCACTCCTAGCAACCTGTAATCTGTTTTCCTTCTTCTTTCTTTCTTTTCCCTTTCCTTTCCTTTCCTTTCCTTTCCTTTCCTTTCCTTTCCTTTCCTTTTCCTTTTCCTTTTCCTTTCCTTTTTCCTTTTTCCTTTTTCCTTTTTCCTTTTTCCTTTTTCCTTTTTCCTTTCCTTCTTTCCTTTCTTCGACACAGAGAGAGAGCACAAGCAGGGAAGATCATGACCTGAGCCAGTGGCAGACTTTTAACCAATGGAGCCACCAGGCACCCCTGCTCTCTGTTTCTAGAGTTTTATTTTTAAAAATAATGTCATGAAAAAAAAATCATGAAATTATACGTGTACTTAACACGTACCGTAAATTAACGTTATGATGTTATACATACAGATGTAAACCTGGGATTGTCTTTGTCACTCAGCCATCTCTGGAGGGTCTTCTAGGTTGTCATATGTATCAGTAGTTCATTACATTTTATTGCTGAGAAGTATTACGTGGAATTGGGTGGATCACAGTTTGTGTAACTACTCACCAGTTGAAGGACATCTGGCTTGTTTCCATTTTTTAAGCCTTTAAAAATAAAACTGCTATAAACTTCTGTGTACAGGTTTTTGAGTGAGCATAAATTTTTATTTCTCTGGGATAAATGCCCAGAAGTTCAATTGCTGGGTTATATAGTGGTCGCATGTTTGGTTTTTTAAGAAATTGCCAAACTGTTTTCCAGAGTTGGTGGACCCTTTTACATTCCCACCAGCAAAGTATGAGTGATCCGGTGCTGTCACTATTTTTTATTTTAGCCATCCTGATAGGCATGTAATGACATCTTTTTGTGGTTTTAATTTGTATTTCTCGAATGACCAACAGGGCCATCTGTTTACCTTCTCCGGTGAAATGTTGCTTTGTGCCCAGGTTCTATTTGGATTGGTTGCTTTTTTAGTGTTGAGTTTTGAAAATTCTTTATATAGACCAAGTATATAGTATACTGTCTGAGTAGAGTTGTCCTTTGTTGGATATGTGGTTTGCAAATAGTTTCTCCACTCTGTAGCTTGTCTTTCCATCCCCAAGCAGGATTTTTTTTTTAAGATTTTATTTATTTATCGTGAGAGACACACAGAGAGAGAGAGAGAGAGAGAGGCAGAGACACAGGCAGAGGGAGAAGCAGGCTCCATGCAGGGAGCCCGACGTGGGACTCGATCCCAGGTCTCCAAGATCATGCCCTGGGCTGAAGGCGGCGCTAAACTGTTGAGCCACTGGGGCTGCCCCCCAAGCAGGATTTTTTAAAGAAGCAAAAGTTTTTAACTTTTCCCTCCCTTTTATATTTTTTAAAGATTTTATTTATTCATTTGAGAGAGAGAGAGTGAGAATGAGAGCACAAGCAGGGGAAGGAGCAGAGGGAGAGGGAGAAGCAGACTCCCTACTGATCAGGCAGCCTGATACAGGGCTTGATTTCAGGACCCTAAGACCATGACCTGAGCTGAAGGCAACTGCTTCACTGACTGAGCCCCTCAGGCTTTCCCTTCCTTCCTTTTATACAGGAAGGAGGGCCCTTCTCATTTAGAAAAACAAATGCCTTGGTCCAGGTAAGACTATTCAGCTGGTAGTGATTTCTGCTGAAAGGTCAGAGTGACAGATGCTTCCCATTTATCTGGAACCCTCTAAGCCTTAATTTCTTCATCATACTCTTTTTATGGTTGTTGTAAGAATTAAAGGACATAGCAGGCAAAGTATCCAGAACTATGCTACATGGGCACATGACCCTGGTTGCCAGAACCATCCTTCCCTTCCCCGGTACTCCCTGCATGCTGGCATATGCTCTGCTTCAGCTGTCTCTCACCTCCTGGAAATCTGTGAAGGGCTAGATTTCTGATTGCTTGGAGTCAGTATGTCAAATTATAGTAGACTCCATAGATGTCTTTGCTTGAAGTTTTAAACAATTTGCCAAGATTACATGTGGGCATATCTGGGATAAAATTCACATTTCAGTAAGTCTGGACTTTTGGTAGAGTTTAGGCAGGGGTCCCATATTTTTATGATATTAGATCTGTAGGAATCTTAGAGATCATCCAGCTTAATCCTTTTTAGTCAATTTTTGCTGTTGTTGAGTTTGTTTTTTAAGATTTTATTTATTCATTCATGAGAGACAGAGAGAGAGAGAGAGAGAGAGGCAGAGACACAGGCAGAGGGAGAAGCAGGCTCCATGCCAGGAGCCCGACGCAGGACTTGATCGCGGGTCTCCAGGATCATGCCCTGGGCCGAAGACAGGCACCAAACTGCTGAGCCACCCAGGGATCCCCTGTTGTTGAGTATGTATGTATGTATGTATGTATTTATTTATTTATTTTGTTGAGCTTTTAATAGCAAAACTAATATACACTTATTATAACACATAAATGACTCAGAAATGTATGTGGAAAAAGTCAGTAATCTACTACACCACCTCTGTAATCTTTAATTCCTCCCCTCTGAGGTGGCTAATGGTAACTTTTTGTTGTTCACCATTCATTACTTTATATTCAAAAATTCCCTTACCTCTATCGTTAATTTTTGTTTTTAAGTGAAAACTATATCATACTCATACCAAAATCATGTTTCTGCACTTAACAGTATGTCATGAATATTCTTGTAGGTCTTTACATAATTTAAAAATTTTTTTTTTAAAGATTTTATTTATTTATTCATGATAGTCACACACAGAGAGAGAGAGAGAGAGAGAGAGAGAGAGAGAGGCAGAGACAGGCAGAGGGAGAAGCAGGCTCCATGCACCGGGAGCCCGACGTGGGACTCGATCCCGGGTCTCCAGGATCGCGCCCCGGGCCAAAGGCAGGCGCCAAACCGCTGCGCCACCCAGGGATCCCTTTAAAAATTTTTTTAAAGATTTATTTATTTATTCATAAGAGACACAGAGAGAGAGTCAGAGACATAGACAGAGGGCAAAGCAGGCTCCTTACTCGAAGCCTGATGTGTGGGACTCAATCCCAGGACCTGGCGATCATGACCTGAGTCAACGGCAGATGTTCAACCACTCAGCCACCCAGGCGCCCCTACATTCTTTTAAAATTTAACTTTACTTTTGTCAAAGCAAGACCCTTGTATATTGTTTTAAAAGTCAATAGTAGCACTAGACGTCAACTGAATAATTGTGGCCACTTACCCCAGTCCTCCCTACTCTTGGATTCTCTCTTCCCAAAGAGACACGCTGTGAACTCCTTAAACTCTTTCTTTGGGTATTTACCTCCAAATTTCTAAACAATATGTTTCTACTATGGTTCCTCGATTCATCTGTTTTAGAACATCATCTGTTGATGTCATACCAACAAGTGGATTTAGCTTTTTTATCTAACCACACAAAACAGATATGCTCACACACACACACACACACACACACACACACACGTTTGTCTTAAACAATCAGTGCTTATGTCAAAGATCAGCGCTTATATTATGTGACTATGTAAATAATATTCACAGCAAAATCATAAAAGTGTATTAGGATTACATTTCCTTTCTTATCCTTATTTTGTTTCCCTTGGATTTACTAATTACCCTAATTACCTTGTTTATGTTTTTCATTTTAATGACCTCTATTGGAGTTTAATTTATATACAATAAAAAACATCCATTTAAAACACACAGTTCTATGAGTTTTTGGCTAGTGTATACGTGCAGGTAATCGATCACCAGCCCAATCAATATAGAGAATATTTCCATAGCCTCAAGAAAATGCCCTGTGTCCCTTCCCTGTTAATCGCCTTCACCTTCTGTCTCAGGCAACTACTGATCTAAGATTCTTTTTTTCTATTTTTAATTTTTTTCACTATATACATTTTTTTAAGGTAGGCTCTATGCTCTTGGGGCGCCTGGGTAGCTCAGTCGGTTAAGCATCTGCTTTCATCAAGGTCATGATCCCAGGGTCCTGGGATGGATCACAGCATTGGGCTCCCTGCCCCATGGGGAATCTGCTTCTCTGTCTCTCTCTGCCCCTCCCCACTTGTGTTCTCTCTCAAGTAAATAAAATCTTAAAAAAATAAAGTTGACTCTACGCTCAACATGAGGCTTGTACTCACGAGCCTGAGATTAAGAGTCACAGGCTCTACCGACAGCCAGGCGCCCCTGCTATAAATTATTTTGCCTGTTCTAGAACTTCATGTAAATGAAATCATACATCATGTACGCCTTTGGTTTGGTCTCTTCCCCTCAGCATAATGTTATTGGGCTTCATTCATGCTACTGTATTTGTTCTTTACTGCTGGCTAGTATTCCACTGTATAAACATCACACAGTGTTTACCCATTCACTTGTTGGTGAATACTTGGGTTCCTTCCAGTTTGGGGCTCTTATACTAAAGCCGTAATAAACATTTGCATTCAAGTCTTTGTGTAGATGTGTTTTCACTTCTCTGGGGTAAATCTTGAGGAGGAGCACCACTGGGTAACTTGGTAGGTGGTGTGCTTGTTTTCCAAAGTGGTTGCACCATTTTCATTCCCTCTAGTAACGAAGAGAATTCTGATTGTGCATTAATAGTTGGTGCTGTCAGTATTTTTAATTTTAGCCATTTTAGTGCATATGTAGTTATGACTCACTGTGAGTTTTTTTTCAAATCAGTAGATTTTATTTGTTTGTTTAAGCAGTTTCCAGAAAAATTGAGTGCAAAATACAAAGAGCTTCTATAAACTGTCACCTCCAGTTTTCCCTATTTTTTAAAAAAATTTTGTTTGAGTACGGGTGACACACAATGTTACATTAGTTTCAGGTGACAGTGTCTCCTGTTATTAATAGGATTGTAGGATCAGAGGTGTGTATGTTTTACATTTTAATAGCTATCGTCTCACACTAGTGTGATACATTTATTACAATTGATTGTTAGCTAGACTCTAAAGTTTACTTTAGGGTTAAATCTCCTTATTGTATTTTGTGGATTTTAACAAATGTGTGATGACGTGTCTGCTGATACAGTATCACATAGAATAGTTTCGCTGCCTTAAAATCCCCTGTCCTGCGCCTGTTCATTGTTCTCTTCCCCTTCTTCTCCTTCCCTCCCCCTCCCCTCAGTCCCCGACCTCCTTATTGCCTGCATAGTTTTGCCTCTTCCAGAAAGTCCTCTAGTTGGAATCACCCAGTATATAGCCTTTCCAGATGGGCTTCCTTCACTTAGCCTCCTCCATGTCTTTTTTGTGGCTTGATAGCTCGTTTCTTGTTAGTACTGAATAGTGTTATATTGTCTGGAGGGACCACAGCTGGTTTTTCCATTTGCCTACTGAAGAACACCTTCGTTGCTTTCTGGGTTTGACAGTTACAAATGAAGCTGCTAGAAACATCCACTGGTCTTTTTTTTTTTTTTTTTCATCCACTGGTCTTTGGTGGACATGGAGGTTGGATGCCAGCATCTGGGAGCTGAGTGGGACAGGGACAGGACTCTTGTCCTCCTGGAGTGCTTCTGTCTCCCCCTCGGCCACTGAGCCTGTCTGAGTCAGCTTCCCTGGAGAGCGAGCCTCCTCCAGCTTTCTCCCTCGGCTTGCTTGAGGGTAAGAGAGACAATCTGGGATTGGAGAGGGTCTGTATGGTCCTTCTGAGGACCAATCCATCCCCTTGTTTTTAAACAAACCTTCTGAGGTATCTAGTACCTTCAGCTCCTGAGTCTGCCAGGGCTCAGTGATGCAAACCAACCCTGGTTTGGTTTACTTCCCACACTGCCCTCCCCGGCCCACCCTTGGCCTTCGATTTGGGTCTGCTGGTCCATCAAGTCAGTTGCAACTTGTCCATCTGCTTCTACTGCCATAATTTTGTTGACCAACCTTGATGAGACATTTCTTCCCTTCCTCTACCTTTTCTGCAGTGCTTAATGAAAACTCCCAACTCATTCTTCTTACAAAGATCCTTATTGGATACTATAATATGAACATACTATCATTTATTCAGCCATATTGCTGTTGATGGACTTTCAGTTTGGTTTCTGTATTTTTTTTATTATTATTCTTGGCTCTACCCGTAATGCTTGGATAAACATCCTCCCGCCCATATCCTTTCTCACTGGGTTCTTTTAATTCTGTAGAAAGTCTCCTCTGCGTGGGATTGTAGGACCAGAGGTGTGTATGTTTTACATTTTAATAGATATTGTCAGATTAATTTTCCAGAAGTTGGTTGCAATTTACACTCCCATCAGCACTGGATTCCGTTTCACTTTCCAAGTGAGAAAATTAGGGTCCCAGGAGGGCTGAGCATGCAGCATTATTTTAAGCAGTGGACTTGAGATTAGCTGATTGCTTTTTTTTTCAATAGTAAGTTTTGATAAATGCTGCCAAATTATTTTTAAAGTGAAGGGGGTTGGGATCCCTGGGTGGCGCAGCGGTTTGGCGCCTGCCTTTGGCCCAGGGCTCAATCCTGGAGACCCGGGATCGAGTCCCACATCGGGCTCCCGGTGCATGGAGCCTGCTTCTCCCTCTGCCTGTGTCTCTGCCTCTCTCTCTCTCTCTCTCTGTGACTATCATAAATAAAAATTAAAAAAAAATAAAAAAAAATAAAGTGAAGGGGGTTAATGGGAATATAAGCAAAGGCTTCTCAGGTTGGCAAAGGAACATTGCCTGTGTGATATTCCACGTGGCGATGATGGCTTCAGTTGGACCTTGAATGGACAACCTCTATACTCCTCATTGAGGAGGTCATTGTTTCCTTGGTGACGGGCTGTGGCCATCCATGCACACCCTGCAGGAGTCCCAGCAGGGACACTGTTCACCGCATTGAAAAGGAGGGTGCGGGGTGTCTGGGTGGCTCAGTGGTTGAGCATCTGCCTTTGGCTCAGGTCGTGATCCCAGGGTCCTGGGATCAAGTCCCGCATCAGGCTCCCTGCAGGGAGCCTGCTTCTCCCTCTGCCTATGTCTCTGCCTCACTGTGTCTCTCATGAATAAATAAATAAATCTGAAAAAAAAAAAAAAGGAGGAGGGCTGCGGGTGTTGCTCACCTGACTGATCTCAGATGGTTTTTTCTTTTAAGAACAAAGCATTCTGTTCTTGTGGCCTTTAGAGACCCAAAGCATTTCTTCCTTCTCTGGGTCATGAAGAAAGGACCCAAACTGGTCTTTTTAGGCATTGTGACCCTTCCCATTGGCTTTTTCATGGTTCTGATTTTAACTTCCCTACAACTAATGAGTCTATG
This sequence comes from Vulpes vulpes, assembly GCF_048418805.1. NCBI lineage: Eukaryota > Metazoa > Chordata > Mammalia > Carnivora > Canidae > Vulpes > Vulpes vulpes. Next base: position 108,617,066 of record NC_132781.1, on the reverse strand, counting down.
GATGTGGACAGTGGAAGCAGATACCACACAGTCCCAGGCCCCCTGCACAGGGTGTGCATGGGGACTGCTCCGAGGGACGGTGTGTCTCCCAGAGTTGGAAGCTCCAGGAAGGCATTGGAGGTGGACAGAGCACAGCAGCCTCATTAGCCTGCCAGGGGCAGAGCAGTAGCTCTAAGCTGAGCGTTGGAAGGACCGGGTTCTAGGTGCAATGCAGAGTTTTCTGCATTGGCCAAGGGCATCCCAGCTTCTCAAGCATCAGATGGGTCATCCTTAGAGCAGTGATGACATCTCGCCTGTCTTCTCCACCAGGCGGGAGGGAGGATGCCTGATGATGTCTGTAACAGTAAACCCACACACTGGCTTAGGGCCCTGTGCCAATCTCCCTGTGACTTTCCTCCCCGGCCCCTCCCCAGGCGATACCTTTCTCACGGTGGTCAGTGGAGCGCCACTCGTGTCTCCAGCCAAAGACAGGCTGCCCTTTGCTTACCACTGGCTCACTAGCACCTACACAGCATTGCCCGAGTGAATGAGTGAGTAAATTAAAACACAAGTAGCTAGCTCCCTGTCACCCTCTGTGACTTTTGAAAAACCACAGGAACACCTGACTTTCACCATCATCACAATGACCTCAGTGTTACAGACCCGTTCGCTCCCTGCCAGAAACCCTTCTAAGCGCCTGACATTGCTGTTACGGGCAACAATATATATTGTGTTATTATTATATAATTTTATTATGCTACATAAATAATTAGAATTATTTATATATCATTTATGTGACCCTCATAGCAGCTCTGCAAGGCATGTCCTAAAAGTGCCCCCATTTGACACAGAACAGAAAGGGGTTAAGAACAGTCTGGCACCCCTCAGCTGGGATTCAGACCCAGAGCCGAGCTCCTCACCTTCACGCCCGATGGCAACTTGTTCTCTTGGCAATGCTGCCCTCACATCGTTTCCCTCAGTGTCCCCTCACGAGGGCATCGCAGTCTCCTGAGAGGCTTCTCCTGGGTCATGTATTAGGACAATGCCAGTTGATGTATGAATCCATTTAACAAACCAAATGCAGTTAAACAGACTCAGATTCCACTGTATTACTGTGTCCCAGATGCTTCATCTGCACAAACCCCACTGGGCATCAGAGCAGCCCCGTGGGGTGGGCACTATGATCATCCCCACCTTATAGGTGAGAAGTCCAGGCACAGAGAGGGCAAGCCACCTGCCCGAGAGCCCATGGCTGGAATGTGGGGAGCTGTGATTCATCCAGGCGGCCTGGCTCCAGAGTCCATCTCCTCGTTCTTGTAGCAGCTTCTGCACCAGCAAAAGTCTTTGGTAGCGACATGCTTGTTAATTGAGAGGTGTTTGGATCGTTTGTCCTGGCCTATGGAACCCTTCAAAACCCTTCAGAATTGTTCTCCAGTTTACTTGCTTCTGCCTCATCTCCAGGAAACAGCTTCAGTCGCTGCCCCTTTAGCTCCTCGTCTATCTCATCTACCTTACCACAGAGTCTGGGCTCTGGCACCTTGATGTTCCTCCTGCGTGTTTGATTTAGGGCATGTGCAGTGGATTTTCCAGGACATACTGAGGACTGTCCTCACCACCTGCTATGGGAGAACTAGATTGAGGCACAGCCCTGTGCCACTTTAGTTGGAGGAAATGAACACATTGCAGCAAGGGTGGACTCATCTAGACCCTTATGGAAAGCCACTTACTGTACCAATCTCCTGTGTTCTTTCTCAGAGTCTGGGACCTTTCTGCCCTTTGGAGTAAACTGATAGAGATCTTCTGTTCAGAGAGGAGAGCTTCATGTACAGAAACCTATGCTGGTTTCTTTCCAGGAATACTAGAATGTTTTCCATATTTTGCATTTTCTTCATAGAGCTTATTAAAGGCTAAAATTCACAGTTAGAAAATAACTTCTTAAAAAAAAAAGAAAAAAAAAAGAAAATAACTTCTTTGTCTTGAGGAATACTTTTTTTTTTTTTTTTTTTTGATGAGGAATACTTCTTAACCGTAGGTGTAACTGAGGAAAACCTGTGGGCTCCCCTCCAGAGATTGACTCACGAAGCCTGGGGTGGAGTTCCGGAATTTGTCATTAGAAAAGCTCTCTCTGCTTGGTTCTGATGCATTCCCCCATCTGAGCATCCTGGTGTTAGGATACTGAAATGCACTTAGCCTTGGAAGAGGTGAAATGTTAAGCATCAGCTATTTGGGAATCCAACGTGCTTCCTTGGTCTCACGGTAACTCAGTTCCCCTATAAGGTGTTAGGGAACAAGGATAAAGCAACAGGGCAAATAATGGTCTGTACTTGAAAGGGGATAGTTTTATTAGATGCTGAGTTCTTATTTGTTAATAAAAAGCCTACAGCATGTATTACCTTTCCATTTGATTTTACCAAGGGGTTGATTTCATTGTGATTTCAAAAGCTGTGACTTTATGCAATAAACTTTGCACTCCACCTGATGCCATGGAAACATCTTGTTCCAAGGCACTGAAAGCCCAGGATGATAATAAACAAACCAGTAAGGAAACAGAGCTAAAAGCTTGTCCTTTCTTCCCGAGCTCTTGTGTTTTGTTCCCACGTCGAGATTGTCAGAACATCACACAGAGCAAAGTTAGAGGCCTTCTGTGTGGCTCTCAAGTGAAGAGCTCATTGTGTGGGAAGATCTTGATTATAGTCATTACAGATGGGGACATGTTCTCTACCTCTGGTTTTGTTTCAACCTCCACACTAACTTGCAGAAAAGTGCCAAATGGTAACTCTTACAATATCCGAACAGTTGTTTTTGAAAATATTAGAGCTCTTGATTTTCTTGTGATGTTCCATTTCTCTGGGCTCGAACGAATGTTGCTGGGTAGCATCATGTAAGTGAGGGGCTCCAGGTACTGAAGGAAGAGGACACTGAGATTGTTAGGAGCTCCATGGCATGGACCTAGAAGGAAGGTCACAGAGGCAGGGCTGATGACCTGGCCCTTGGTGAGCTCCGATGGACCTCAGGGCAGCTCCCAAAGTGGGCTTTTCTCTTCCTTCTGGGTATAGTTTGGACAAATGACCTCCAAAATCCTTTCTAACCCTGAAGATATACGATTTGAACAATGAAGGCCAAATTCCTCACCTTGCTACTTGAAGCCATTTGTCACCTGGTGATCTGTTACAGAACTGTCATACTTCTTCCCCACATCTTTTCCTCGCTGGCAGGCTCACTTCTGCCTCTGGAACTTCCATCTTGCTTTTCCTTGTGAACCCCGCACCACTCCCTGCCACCCCATCATGACCACAGGTAGGACCTCGCTTCTCTTCTTTCCTTATCTATGTTCTGCCCAGTGAGATTTCCTTTTTTCATCTTGCCAGTGAGCTTTCCCTCATGACTGAACCATCCCTCCAAATTTCCCTTCTTTGAGACCTAATTGTAGCTACTTCCTGCGCAGCACGATCTCAAGCACATTATAAATGATGTTTTTAGGGTGAGAATCGGTAGAGCCTTCAGGACTTATGTGTAAAGATGGGTAGATGAGGAAGCAGGGTCCCCTCCACCCCATGTCTCCATGAACATTCCTTAGGAGAAGAAACTACACCTTATAATCTTCCGTCTTAGTACTTGATGATTCATTATTTTACAACACAAACAAAAAGGTAGAGGAGCTGTTTTGAGGTTGCAGTCAAGAGTTTATCTCTTTTTAAAGATTTTATTTATTTATTTGAGAGACAGTGTACATGCACAAGGAGGGGGTAAAGGCAGAGGGAATCTCAAGTGGAATCCACGCTCAGCTCCCAGCCTGATGCAGGGCTCAACACAGGAAAGGGTGGGTGGGGCAGGCTCAATCTCATGACCCTGAGACCGTAATCTGAGCTGAAATTGTAAGTCAAGTAACCAACTGAGCCACCCAGGCACCCCAAAACTTTATTTTGAAAGTGAGGAGCAATTTAAATCTCCAGAGGTCAGCACAGATCCTCTGAAGCTCTGTATTGCTGTTCTCACGGCAATTTTTGCAGGTGCAAAATTTTTGTTGGTAAAGGATTGAGTAGGTGCTTTAAGGGCAGTGGTGAATCTTAGTCAGAAGGGCTTCAATACATTGAACATGGACATAAAAAGTCAAGACATTGGCCATCATTGTTTAGGGGCCTTTGTTCAGAATAATAAATGATTCAGATCATGTGCTATGAAGAAAATACAAGCACGTGAAGGCAGAGAGTGGCTGGAGGATATGCATTTGCCACTCTGGGAAAGCTTATCTAGTAGGATACAAATACCATGAGAGCAGAAACTCTGTCTATCCTGACCCTGGCATGCAGGAGGTGCCTATCAAATATTTGTAAATATCGGTAAATATTTGTTGAATGAATGAGTAAATGAATAAAAACTCTAAAGCACTATGCCAAGGTTGGTTGTTGCCAATCCAGCAGAACTGATCTGTCTCTGGCTGGCTGATGATGATGGCCCTACCCCCTGGCTGATGGATGAGGTCTCTATTTGATTAAGGCCACACTGAACTCTATTTCAGGCTTCTCTGTGATTTGCAGACTCTGTAGCTAAGATTCACCTCCCTTCTGAAAGAACCTGCCCCCGACCCCTTCCCCATTTCACATGTGACTATTTTGGATAGGGGATCAGAGAATGTCACGTTTTTGTGCAAAAACAGTAAAGTGTGAGGAGCCAGCCATGGAGAATCTGAGGATGAGAATTCCGGGTGGGGAAATAAGAATGTGAAAGCCCGGAAGAGGGAGGGTGATCTTGGAGTGTTGACAGACAGCAGGAAGATCCACATGACTGGTGACAGTGCACTGAGTGGTCAGAAGGGCTTGTGGGCCCAGATGCGGTGGCCTTGTGGGCCATCCTGGGGAGACTGGATTGTATCCTAATTGCATGGGGAGGCTACCCTGGGCTAGTGCCTGACATAAGTGTCTCTATATGTATTTGAACCTCACAGCGGCCTGGAGTAAATCCATTAGATGCAGTTATTCCCATTGTAGAGATGAAGGAAACGGGACTCCGAGAAGTTCACAGGCTGGAACTCAGACCTTCGACGGCCCATAGGAGTTCTCACTGTTTGCTGCCTCATGCCTGGCCTGAAAGGTGGAGTGTCCCCCAGACTGTGAGCCTCCCCTTGGGAGGCCCCAAGAGGCTGAGCCACAGCAAGTCCATCATGCCCCTGCTCTGATAGGGAAAAAGGCTGTGATGTATGTGTTGGTTGCTGAGCAGGAGCTGAGAGAAGCCACCCCTTTTTCTTGGTCCTATCCTTGCAGTGGCAGATTGTTTTGGCTGCCCCACTTTGGGAGAAGGTGGGGGAATGGGAGAGATGCCAGGAGGCAAAACTGAGATGCGGCAACAGTGGTCTCCAAGTGACTGAGGTTTCTGTCCAATTACTTCCATCTGCACAGAAGATTAAACTAGAGAAGGTCAACTTCAAGTGTAGCCATACAGAGCGATGAGGCATAGTGAGCTTCCTAGCAATAAGCAACGTTGGATACCTACGCAGCCCACACAGGGCACTTCTAGAAACTTGGTTCCAAGGAAATCGCAGAGCTGTTCTTCTGGAAAGGTTAGCATGGGCTTTCGTCAGGGACGCTCTGACCTTTTACAATCACTTGACTCTTGGAGGCTGTGATCCCAGTAAGTGTGACATTCACACTGAAAGAAGAGTTTCCAGGTCTGGCACAACCTGCCCCTGGACAGAAGATCCCCTCCGGCCTCGCAGGGGCGCTGTGGGCGACGGGCAGTGAGGCTGAGGCCTACTGGGGAGAGTCTCCGTCACCACTCAGAGGAGCTGTTTTTTTGTTTGTTTGTTTTTGTTTTAAAGATTTTATTTTTTTATTCATGAGAGACACAGAGAGAGAGGCAGAGACACAGGCAGAGGGAGAAGCAGGCTCCATGCAGGGAGCCCGATGGGGGACTTGATCCCAGGTCCCCAGGATCACACCTTGGGCTGAAGGCGGCGCTAAACCACTGAGCCACCCGGGCTGCCCAGCTGTTTGTTTTTTAAAGGCTGACTTTCAGCCTTGTCCTGGTTAAAAACAAGTGTTTTCCACGAGGCTGGAGCAATCCTTTGGCAGGTTCTTGTGTGGGAGCACCCACCCTCTTATCTGCACCTTCCTCTTCTCATGCTGTGCAGCGTAGAATGTGCAATGATTCATTTGGAAAAGAAAGAATAAAACATAATAACGAAACCCCCCATCTGCTCTCAGGAGTCACCTCCAAACAGATGCCTTCTTGGACCCTTTCGGCAGGTGTTTTCAGCCATAAGTCAGCCCCCAAGTGACCATCACGTTGTTCCACCAACTGTCCTCCAGGCCCTGGTTCTATAGGGACAGATGGGGGGGAGGAATTTTGAGGTTCATCACATAACGGAGCGGCATGGGGCCCCAAGGGACTCTTGTTCCCTGTCCAGCTGGTGTAGCCAGCACAACCTTTTTTTCTTCTGTGTGCATTCTGTTCAACACTGTGCCCAGGCCTCGGGAGCCGCCTAATACCTTCCCCGCTGAGTCTCAGCACGATTCCTGACTTTTTTGCGGTGCCGGTGTGCCATGTCCTTGCAGCTAGAGTCTGGTTCAACTGTTCTTCCTACCAGCCCATTCCCGGTCACTGTCACTGTCCCTGCCATGGAGATGCAGCGTCCCAGGGTTCCCAGGGGAGGGAGGGAGCCTCATCATAACACGAGCCAGGCATTGTGAGGTCGTGGTGGTGACCATGTTCAGTGGGGCTGGGGTGACAGCATAGGGAGAGGATTGGGATTTGTTTTGTTCAATCTTCTATTCGTTCATTTGTTCCCTCATTCATTCAGCATGTGCCAGTACCAGGCTAGGAGATGGGATACAATAGTGATCAAGACAAAGTCTTAATTTTGATGGAGTTAATAGGGCAGGGGTAGGGATGGGGGAGGTAGACAGTAAACCAGATGATTTCAGAAGTTGACATGCACAGGTGAGGGCATGAGCTAGGATGCTGTGGGGGTCAGTGGTGGAGAATGAGGGCTTGGGGGCCGGGAGGGCCCTGTGTGGAGCGTGCACGGGGAGCCCCACATCCCGACACCAGGCCTGTGCAGGCGGGGCCCCATCTGCTTGTGGCCACAGCAGTACAGAGAACTGCCCGCCCCTGTGACTCCCAGCCCAGCTGAAGTGTCTGCTTCCTCCCTTCCCTAGCAGCTCACCGACCCTCGCAGCTGTTGGTTTGTTCTAATGAATATAATCATGGAAACATCTGAACGAGTGCAAAACTGTCCAGATTTCACCATTTGGAGTAAGTTTAACGTTGTATTCACTCACTGGTTGCTCACCAAGTGCCCCGGAGCCCATGGCATCCTGCAGGAGCTACAGAGGGGTCCTGCCCACAGGAGCTCCAGTCTGGAGCTGGGTGGAGGGACCGACCACTGCTGAGAGACAGGAGGACACAGTGGGCCTGCCCAGGGATGGAAGAGGCTGCCTACAATTCAGGGCTACACATACACAGTCCTGCAAAGGTCCACAGTCAGGAGGAGTGAGGCCTACATATTTTAATGCAGCAAAACCGGTTTTATTTATAAATGTTAAACCCAAATTCAGAGCAGGGGCAATGATCTGGAGAACTAGGGCTCTTTGTCTTCATTCTAATGACAATGGATTCTTTTCCTCCTTCTCTCCTAAGATAGGTGATTCCTGATGAAAGCCAGCGTTTTCATTTTATAGTTCAACAATGCTCCATTGAACATTTTATTAGTACCAATTCACTATTTAAAATGCATATTTCAGTAATGAGAAACAATCCATTAGGCTGGAAAGAAAACTAGCCTATTTAAAATGGAAGAAATCTCCTGTGAGTTTCTCCATCCACACATTTTAAATACTTTCCAAATTGTCCTTGGCGGGTTTTTTTTTTTTTTTTAAGATTTTATTTATTTATTTGAGAGAGGGGGAGATAGTGAGAGAGAGCATGAGCAGAGGGGAGAGGGAGAAGCAGGCTCCCCACTGAGCAGGGATTCCCAGGACCCTGTGCTCATGACCTGAGCCAAAGACAGCCACTTAACTGACTGAGCCACCCAGGTGCACCCTTGGCATTTTTTTTTAAATGTAGTACAATATACATAAAATTTACCATCTTCACTGCCTAAGTACAGTTCAGTGGCATGAAGTACATCGCGTTGCTGTGCACCCATCACCACCGTCCATCCACAGACTCTTCGTCTTGTTCAAAGGCTTTGGAGTTTGTACAGCTTCCCTTGCTAATAGACATGTTTTATTTAGCCAAATCGCCAGGCTTTTACACATATTATCTGATGTAATTGTCACTGTAATCCCATACGGGGACATTCTACACCCTATTTTCACTGTTGAGAAGCCAGGCCTAGGGGGTTAACCTGCCAGGGGACATGGGGATGGGAATTTGGACTCAGCTGCCTCCGAAGCCCTGGTTTTTTTTTTTTTTTTTTTTTTTTTTTCTCCCGGTGATTTTCAGCTTGAAATTTTGATTCTGGCATCTTGCCTTCTCTCCATCACTGTCTCCAGCGCAGACCAGAGCACGGTTTGCATCTTCTCAGAATGCTAGGCATCTTTCCTTTGTGCTCAGATTTTCCTGATCAATAAATGTGAGTGCCAACACAACAGGCATCTGCAAAAGCTGCTAAAAATTAAAACCATACTTTCTTGTTGAAGACGACGTGGAAACATACTCCGGGTATGTTGTGTGACGACCGGGTACCTCCATTGAAAATATTCCCCCTCTAAAAACCCACGCCATTGGTGTTTCTTTTCTTTTTCTTTCTTTCTTTCTTTCTTTCTTTCTTTCTTTCTTTCTTTCTTTCTTTCTTTCTTTCTTTCTTTCTCTTTCTTTCTCTCTCTCTCTCTCTCTCTCTTTCTTTCTTTCTTCTAATGTGAGGCCATGAATGTTGTCACTGTTATATGTAATTTTCTACCCATTGACGGTGGCATCTGTGTCTTTCTTTTGTGAAAACGCATGGACCTATGACATAAATGTCCTTAATCTCATTACTGGCTGGGATGCCTGCAGAGGTAGGTGGTAGAAATGTTAGTACCATAGAAGGTCCAGGGCAGGTCCCGGTGTTGGTGTTTCTGGACCTGCGAATGTATAGGTGCCCTCATTTTGATGTGGGGGAGGGGGCATGTGCAAGTCAGTTGCATAAAATCGTGCAAATGTTAGCAATCTTTTTTATTCTTGGAAGAAACAGTCTGTTAGAGAACATGGCTAGGAATTAGCAGTAAAGCATCCTTGGCTCCTTCCCCTTTATGAGGCTGCGGTGCTATATTAAGGCATATCACTCAGATGGTAACATCAAACATATGGTAAAAGAAGGAAAGAAACATGTTCTTTCTCTAGTTTGACATGCAAATAAGAGGGAAAACACTGCAAAGGCAGAAGCTGGCTTCTAATATTAGAGAGTAGGGGATGGCCACCTAACGCCCCAACCCGAGAACCCTATGACACCCCCTCCCCAAACCTCCCCACGGCGGCCCCTCCCACAGGCCGGTGCCTCCAGTGGCCACAGGCAGCAGAATGATGGGGGGAAGCCGGCAGGGCTCCTGAGATCCTTCTGGCAAGAAGGTCCTCAGGGAAAGGAAGGCAGTGGCACCTGCCATGTGTGTAGGAGCCCCCCACCCCCTGTCTCCCCACCCCTCATCTCTGCCTCCCTCCGCCCCTCCTTCTGACACACACTGCAGTGCCTTCCTCATTGAATGACCCAAAGGTCAATGTGAAGGGCTAGGGATTGACAGAGGCCAAGCTCCCAGCTAATTTTTCAGTTTTTTTTTTTTTTCATTTGCAGATCTATAGTTTTTGTCATATGACCCTCCTCGGGTCAACTTTTAATGGCTCTGCATTGTCATCTGGATGAAATCCAAGCTCCTGGCCTGGCTGCTGTCCATGATCTAGCCCTTGTTCTTGGCTTCATCCTTGCGCCTCCACCAGCCTCCCCCCTCCCCACCCCCAGCCCTTTATAATCCAACCACTGCATGCTGTTGGCCATGCACTGTACTCTCTTGCCGCCCCTGCCCCTTGCAAAGGCTCTTCTCTGCCTGGAGGCCTCTGTCTCCCTTACTCCCACCCTACCCCACTTTGCTGGAGTAAAGTCTACTGGTCTTTGATCTGTGCCCTTTATTCCCATCAGAAAGTCTGTTCCAAGCCCCTATAATTGGCCAGGCTCCCCTCCTGCATGATCCCACAAGCCCCAGCTGACATGTTGACCCACAGCCACAGAGTAGGCTCCCCACTAGGGTCTCCCCAAGTCCCATCAGACAACCTGGCAGCGGGGTTGGGGTCAGCTCTGTCCTCAGATGCCTGAACGTCTGCGGAAGGAACAGGTGCATTCCCTCGGGCCCTGCCCACGCCTCATTTTGGATCATCAGATCTGTAAATGTGGAAGAGGGCGGGAGGGGGAAGATGAGACCCTCCCTTCCCGCCACCGTGCTGGGGAAGCCTCTCAGAGCCACATTGTGTGGCCACCCTCGTCTCCATGACTGTCCCTCTCGCCGCCACTTCCTTCCCAGTGCTTAGGTCCATGAGGAGCCATCTCAGCTGTCCGTTGTTCTCCTCCCGGGGTGGGAGCCTCATCCCTCAGCATCCTCCTGCAGCACACAAGCTGTTCAGTATCTATGAGCTGAATTCATTAATTCAGATGGCAGCGAAGGAAGAAGGCCTCTTTCCCTTTATTTGCCTTCAAATATCGAAGAAAAATTTTTCAAGAGATGGGGTCAGAACCAGAAAGGGCTTTGGGGGTTAGTCCATCCAGCTCATCCTCCGCTCCCGGAGCCCCTGGGAGAGTGTTCCTTTCCATTTGCTCCAGGACATGCTCATGTGAAACCTGTTTTAAAGGAGATGTAATGTTTATTTACTTTTTCATTAACATTTTGTTTTTCACTGTCCATCTGTTTATTATGTGTTTAGTTACATTGATTTGCATATTACTGCATTCATTACCAGATCATTTAAGCCCTTAGGTGTTTCTCATCCCAGGGCTCCATGGGAAAGGGTTATTATATAACAATCTGATGACTTGTGGATATGCATTCCTTAATTGGAGATTCTCTCTGCATCCCTGGTGTTTAACTGGAGACTTCGATGCACCTGAAATTTTTATATGAAAACTCCCTCGGTAGATCTGCTGAAATCATTGATGATTTCTAATAGCACTAGTCCCTCAAACTCTGTGTGACTTTAATGAGAGGGGGGAAAAAAACTGTATTGGATGATAGAAACCGACAGATGTCCTTATTATTATTCCACAGAATAGCTCCTTTCTCTCACCGAGGAGAATCTGTGTTCCTAGACTCAACGGTTTCTGCTCCTCGAAAACTCTTTCCGTTCACTCTGCTTGTGAGAATGTTTCTCCTGCTTTGGGATTTTTTGTTTGCTGTCAGCTTGCCTTCGTCCCATTCAATTAGGCCAGGCTTTGTGGAAGTTACAGGTTTTGCCAGTGGGGTGGGGGAAAGTAAAAGGATTTCAGATTCCGAAAACCTGGCACCCTGGCATTCAGCAGCCAGCCAGCCTCCCTGTTCCCAGGCCCCCTGGCTGTAGACATGGGGATCCTGCTGGCTGTCCTGCAGGTGGGGCCTGCACCTGCTAACACACAGCTTTCCATGTCACTTCTCCGTGAACGAATGTCGTATCAGTGGCATTGAGCTTCATTGGGGGAGCTTATTAGGTGCAAACCAGTTGGACACATCAGCTACAAAATCCTAGCAGCAAAGGGTACTTTATTTTCTCTGTGGAAACCATGAGAATGTTAGAAATGGACCCAAAAAAATGTTTTTTGTGGTTGTTTCACGAGAGAAAAATCAGGCTATTTCCATCTCTCGATAATTAGTAAAAAGAAGATTAAGCATGCTTTTTATACATTCTCAGAGAATATTCCTGACCAAAGCTCTCCTGTGTACTGGTCAGTGTGTCCTGCGACAACGGACTTTGCTGGGCGAGGCCTAGTTCTGTTTTTACTGCAGTGCTCTACAAATAAGGTCTCTTTTCAGCCTGGGGAAAAGAGATGAAGAAGACAGGGAACCTCATCCTAAACCACATTTTCTAGATAAATTCTTTCTTTTGAGTTGATTTTAAAGAATGCTTTATCAGGGGCACCTGGCTGACTCGGTTACTAGAGCATGTGACTCTTGATCTTGGGCGTGAGTTTGAGCCCCATGTTGGGTGTAGACGAGACTTCAAAATACAGTAAAAAAATAAATAAAATATTCTTTAAAAAAAAAATTATCAGGGATCCCTAGGTGCCTCGGCAGTTTAGCGCCTGTCTTTGGCCCAGGGCGCAATCCTGGAGTCCTGGGATCGAGTCCCACATCAGGCTCCCTGCATGGAGCCTGCTTCTTCTGCCTGTGTCTCTGCCTCTCTCTCTGTGTCGATCATGAATAAATAAAAAATAAAAAATAAAAAATAAAATAAAAAAATCATCAGTCATCATAGATATCCTTTGTCTTAAAATACAATTCTCATAAGCTACCTTGATGTAAAAATAAGTCAATATTTAAATAATAGAAACATTTAAATCTAGGACTCTAAGAAGTAAGTTGATTCTGCATAGACTATAAAACACATTATGGAAGAGATAGGTCGTGAGCACCTTAAGAAAAAGAAGCAGAGATAGCTTTGAGCCAGAATTGAATCTTCCGTAAAATTTTGACCTAGATGAAATTTCATGTGCCAGAGATGTCATACCTGTCACCGTGTGTTGTAATTACTAACTGGCCCATCAACAGACAAGACTGTGATTTCTTGGAGGCCAGGGCTGAGAATCACTGAGTGTAGCCCTTGTAGGGCCTGGAGCATTCTATGTTTCAATAAATGATTGTGAATGAATTAATGAATATCCTTCTAGGTGAGATAGAAAAAGCGTGAGCTACATAATATCACACTTAAATGGAGGGATGACTGGTTGAGCTGTCATGTCCCAAAGCTGTTGATCGCTGGGCAGTAGAACCTGAAAGGAAATTTCTAGGGGTTTTCCCCAGGGCTGGCTCAGAACATATTTTTTTCCAATACTGCAAAAAGGAAATAATTTAGAAGAAGGCATGGAAAGCATACTTATTAAATTTACATATGACCAGAAGCTAGATTCAAAAATAATTCTACCAATAATAGATGACACAATAAATTACATTTACCCTTTTTTGAATGCTTTTTTATGCTTTTAATTTAATTTTCCACCCACTCTCTTTAGTTTATTTTAGGGTTTCTAGTGATGATTGGATTTTGACAATATGGAAGAAGATAGATGAATGCTCTGTAGTCATTTCCAGGGAGTGTAGGGGAATATTCTGTGAAGAAAACTTCAGAGTTTTTCCTAGTATATATGAGGTTTAAAAAAAAAAAAAAAAAACAAAAACCAACACGATGAGTCAAAAGTAGTCTTAGAAGAGTGAGTTACATAACTTTTCCTTTTCCAAATGACTATAAAAGCTTGGGATAACTTATTTATTCTCCTTGGCAAATGACACGTTCGTTTCATGTGGTTGGTACGAGCCAGGCTTCTTGGGGGTGTAAGAGCCCCCTACCCAGGCCTCTCACCCACTTGCCTCTTGCGCTAGAGCTGCCTGAGTAAAACAGGACGGAGTTACCTCTTGGAATGTCTCAACAAAAATAAATGTCTCCTTTTCCATTAGTGTGAGTCAACAAAATAAAGACAAGCCAAACCCAAGGATTGTGCCAAGTGACTAAACATTTAACACCAAAATTCAATCCCTTTCATGTTTATGACAAATCAGATAAGTCAACATCTTAATACACCATCAAATTTAATATTTCCTTACCTAAAGCTTTTGCCTCGTCACTGGAAGCCTCCATGACCCTTCTCAGAAGCTGGCTTGTCTTCTTTCCCTTCTTTCGAGATGTTGTTGCTCTCGCCTCAGTGCTTGGCTTACCTTCACTTTTCCCTCAGAGTTCCTGGCTCTTCTCAGCCACCTGGGCTTTGGAGCTTCCCCTGGAATTTCAGTAACCTCAAATGTAGAGCCTTTCTTCTGATTCTGAGCCCTTTCTGATTCCGAAAGGGCTCTAGGCCTTTCATACTAAATTATACATTTTCCTTACCGGCAGTGCAAGCTCTGATTCGTATCTTGTGTAACTTTCTCCGTTATTTTTTCATAAGCCATTACAAGTTAATATTAATCTCCTGTTAACATTCCAAAAGGCTGTACTCAGTGGATCTTTTCCTTATCGCTGAAGAAAGCAGAAATATGTGTCAGATTGCTCACACAGAAGTTTCGCGTGTTAGGATTAGATTTCTGATATGCAGAAACCCAAGTGGGATTGTTTGAAGGTTAGACAATCTCCACAAATGGTTTAAATGCGCTTCTTTCTTCTGCAGAGCTGACTTTTCTTAGCATCTGACCTTTACCATGTGTCTCAGGTCTCTCAGAAATCATTCCAAAGTTCATATCCTCTTCTGTCTTGTTCTTTTCATGTGTTTAAGTGCCTGAACATTTTCTTGAAGTGCATGAGGAGCAGTTAAGAGCCTCCCACACTTTCTGTTTGACAGGGGCAACCATTTACTCCCCACTGTTTATGGCCAGGATCAATGGTAATGACATATTCATTATTGCACTAACACTATGGTTTCCAACTGGATTTCTTTCTTTCTTTTTTTTTTTTTTTTAAGATTTGTTTATTTGAGAGAGAGAGAGAGAGAAAGAAAGAGAGAGGAGAGAGACAGAGCATGAGTAGGATGAGGGGCAGAGGGAGAGAGAGAATCTCAAGCAGATTCCCTGCTGAGCATGGAGCCCAACCTAGGGCTCTGTCTCAGAACCCTGAGGTCATGACTTAAGCCAAAATCAAGAGTCAGACACTTAACCAACTGGGCCATGCAGGTACCCCTCAACTGGATTTCTAAACCTAGATATGAAATATACCTCTATCTTAGTTTGCATTTCTAGAACAACTTAGAAATATACAAACTCCTTTAGTTGTTGGTCTATCTGTATCAATTGGGATGCATTTGATTGTTAGCAACAGAAAACAAAGCTCAAGTTGGCATCTACCAACCATTGGTTGATGTGTCTGGTCCTTCAAAGACAGGATGGGTTGCATTTGGTTTGATTCAGTAAAACAATACTGAGATCAAGACCTTGGCTTCCACCCATTTCTTTGCTCTATTGTCCATAGCGCCATTCTAGAGTTTCTTTGCTCACAAAGATGACTGCCAGCATCTTCTAGAACAATGGTGTGCTTGCTCCAGGCCTGAGCCAGATGCCCTGGATCTTACTGCCAGGAGTAGAGGTCATTTTCCCCAAAGTACAAGTTGTGAGTCAGCAATGAGGACCCACTGAAAAATCAAGAACTTAACAAAGGAAAGGGTACGTGGTTAATGAGAGGCAACCTAGTATCCATATCCACCACAGCATCTGTGGGCAGTTCATCTAAAAATACTGCCTATTTGCCTGTGTTGCAAATAGGACTAAAGAAATGTTACAGTTAATCTGTCCATTTTCATTATGAGGCTATCTGACTTCATTTTGATTATTTTCATATTATTGGGAGAATTTCTGTAAATTCTCACACATGCTTAGTTTTTATTTTTAAGAACTTGAAACATCATAAATAGCTTCTGTTTAGAATCTTCCACTAAACAGAAAATAAATTTCTATGAAAAGAATTACTTATCCCGTTAAGTATTTTTATCCAGAAACTGGATAAAACCTTAAATCTTAGTATGAGAGGTGATTTCTGAAGTAAAGCATTCCTGTAATCGATTTTAAAATAGTTTTTTCAAGGATGTAAGGTTAGTAATTTCCTGAAATGTCAGTGAAGCTTTTTAATATTCTTTCATTTTAATAGTTCATAGCTTCTTCTTGTCTGGCTTGCGTAGCTTTCAAGAACCCTCTCTGACTACAGTTACAGATAGAGTAGAAACGTGAAAAAAATCTTGTTATGTAACTAATATAACTAATATTGTTATGCTGTTACAAAAATAGTAAAACGTGTTTCTCTGGAAAAAAATTTTTTCCCCTTCTGGAAAAATGGACTTTTCTTAAAGAGACATGAAGAAATGCATCCACACATTCTTTGCAAAGGCAATTCCTGTAGTAGAAAGAAGTAAAACAGTCATGGTTTTGAATCCAGAATAAGCCACATGAGTGATCTCAGGCCGATTACTAACTGGAATCTCAGTTTTCTTCCTTGTAAAATAGGGGATAATAGACCCCTCCCCAGGCTTTTTAATTGTTCCAATAAGATATTGAAATGAAGGGTGATTAACCCAGTGTCCTACATGGGGAGAACTCTAAGCACATGATGGTGATTTCGAAAAATATTAGACTGAACAAGAAAACAAATGCCAACCTCCGACTGAGTTGTAGAAAATTATTCTATTACCTAGAAACTTTAGAAATTCTCTATTCTTTGTCATATTGGATTCTTTTTCTTTAGAAACATAACAATTTCCTTCAAAACGTTCTGTATGCCAACACTTAGTAGAAAAGCTATTGACATAGAAATCTATATGCATAGCTGCATATGTGAGCGGGAAAGAGGCTGGCTTTCATCAGGGCAGGTTCTGTCTCCACAAGAGGCTCTGTCCTGGTCCCAGGCAAGAAGAAGAGACCTGGTTCGTGGTCCCATCCAGCCCCTTGCTAGCCATGCCCTTCTCCTGAGTGAGGTGTCTGCAGCATCAAGGACAGAGGGCCAAGGGCATGCTCCCGCCCAGTGTACATACTCTCCACCTTGACCCCAGAGATCCTACCCATGTCACCACCTTGAGAGGAATCTGAAAATCCAAAATTCAAACCTGGTAGGAGGTAGAACATGTTCCACTTAATACCTTGTTGTCTTGATTTATCGCTTTATACAAAAAAAAAAAAAAATCTTCCTCCGTAGGATATAAAGAAATCATACACTGGGACATATTGTCATTATAACTGGGTCAGAGTTTATTGGATAGTCCCCTAATTTCTCCATCTGTAAATGGAGGGCTGGCTAGAACATGGGTTCCCAAATTTGGCTAATCAGCACAATCACCGAGGACTTTAAAGAATATCCATAGTTCCCAGGTTCCACCGGCCTAGCAGTGGTATTTTAGTAGAGTTGAGTAAGTCCTGGAAATGTATGTATTTATATATTTCATGCAGGAGCTTGATGATCAGTTGCCTCTCCCTGCCACTCTACTAGACAGACGTTAGGGTTATTCCGTTTACTTTATTTATTCTCCACTTTGAAGCTTCTTTTCCACCATATGTGGAGATCAGGGGCATGTGTTCATTGGGAGACACTGTCTATTTGATATCTCTTAAGATCTGTGCGTTGCTTTGCCTGTTAGAACTCACACCAATACAGAGAGGCAGCCGTGAGATCCACGGCCTTGACTTGCAGTCTGTGTTTTTAGTAGGAACCAAGTTGGAGTGACAATTAAGAAGGAAAAAAGAAGATAGACATACCTCTGAAAGGAGAGAGAGGCCAGACCAATAAATGGCCAGAGGCTGTGTGCTAGAAGCCCAAGGAACATTAGGTGGGTTTCTGGATTATCAGAAATTCCGTGTAGTAATTGGCATTTTCTCTATTCAAAGTGTTTGTGGTTGCCAAAGATTAAAAAAAAGTCTTTCCAATATGTACAGTGTGTTTTCTGGGGACAATGAGTCAATAGCATTCCAGTTTTGGAGATGTAGGAAAACTCTGAAGAACGAGACCCAGATAATGACAGTTATGTTTTCTTTCTCACAGTCCCCTTTTCCTTTCGAGGGAAAAAAGAAACCAGTGCAAAGAGTCATGAACTTGACATTTTGCAAGATTCTAGTCTTTCCATCACTACATACTAAGAACTCCCGAATTAGCCTCCATCCCCAAAGAAATCCAGGCATTTACACTATGGTCCAGTTGACTCCTTATACTTGTTCGTGACGAAAGAGAAACACGTATATGAACTTTGGAGCAAAGTGAATTTCATGTTTAAAGTTACACCATTTGTAGGAGAGTTGGCGCAGGTCATCAAGCACGATTTCTAAGGGACTCTAGCACGTTGCTCACATTAAACATCCCTGCAAAAAAAAAAAAAAAAAAAACACTCTATTTCCTTTTTCTCAGAACTGGGTCTCAACACTTGCAAATTGCTTCTTAGTTCTCTTAGCATAAAACCCACACTGTTGAACTCGGCTCCAAAGCCCCTCATGATGTTCCCCGGTGCACACTCATCGACTCATCTCCCCTGACCCCCACCCACCTGAGGACTCTTATGTCCCAACACAGCACACCTCACCTCACTTTTCTGTGCCTTTGCACATGCTGTTCCTTCCCTCTGGTATGTTCTCTTCCTTGTCTTCCTTTACCCTACAAACTTGCCAACACCCAGAGTGCGTGTGGCCTGCCCAGAGTGCTCAGGCCCAGTAAGACAGGGCACAGGCCGTGTTTCCCCAGCTCATTGCCAGCTTCCTGGCAGGACATGGGGTGTCCTGTATCATAACGTTTATAAGTACATCTGTCTTCCCACACTGGCCTGGGAACTACTGGGTTTCAGGGACTGGGTTTTATTTGTCTTTATGTCCCCGCTGCTTAGCCTCATGTCTGGCTCTTGTAGGTACTCTCTCGATGTTTGATGAAGTCTAGTAGGTCTGTGAGTTTTATGCAAGTTTTCTGCAAATCATGTGCCATGATGCTTCACCAAGGGATGCTGCGAGCATGGGAAAGGACCACGGCAATAGTGAGAGGTCGTGCCTCTCCCCTTCCTTGCCCTTCTCCCTGCACACGCTTCAGCCCTCGTGCGATAGTGTTCATTGTGTGCAATGTGTCCCATCATGACACCGGATGGACCATCTTATCAAGCAGAACTTCTCCGTGTTTATTCATCATCAAACCATGTTAGGCCTCTAAATGCTAGATCCACCACCAGCCCTGTTCCTCACCCCCCAAGAAAAAAGAGAAAAAACAAGAGAAAAGAGGAAAAGCCACCAGATGGTCCTTCTAACTCCACCTCCTTACTGCAAGATCCTAGAACTGCCAGTCTTCATTCCCTCAAGGAGAGTTTGCCCCCCTAAAGGTCCTGGGATCTAGCAGCATGCATCCACGCCAGGCCTGCGGCTGCCTTCTGCTTTTGCATCAGGAGACTGGGAAATAATCCTGACTCAGGCTTGTGTGTGCTTTTCAGAAGGCACACGCTTTGCTCCTTCCTCCACACACACCCTTCTTTCTGTTTCTTTGCCCCTCAAATGTTCTTGGCACCCTTTCCCTGAGATAAATCAGTCTGCCAGGTTCTCTGCCTGCGGAGTGGATTACACAGTCCTGGTTGTTCCCCAGCCTCGGGTGAGGAACTCTAGTGCTGTGGACACAACACTGTGACTTGAGACTGGGCTTACAGACAGTGGCTTCCAAACTGTGTGCATGTATGTGCGTGTGCATGTGTGCATGTATGTGAGTGTGCATGTCTGCACGTACATGCACACATGTATGCATGTATGTGTGTGTGCACGTATGTGTATGTATTTCTCTCTTCACCACCCTGCCTGTCTCTACTGTGGCATTGTTAGTTTCTTCCTAATGAAAAAAAAAAATTAAATTGTAGGGACGCCTGGGTGGCTCAGTGGTTGAGCATCTGCCTTTGGCTCAGGTCGTGATCCTGGGGTCCTGGAATCCAGTCCTGCATCCGGCTCCCTGCAGGGAGCCTGCTTCTCCCTCTGCCTGTGTCTCTGCCTCTCTCTCTCTCTGTCTCTCATAAATAAATTTTAAAAATCTTTAAAAAAATTAAATTGTACTTACCTGCTCTTCACTGGTGAAGCACATGGTATGTAATTCATAGGGCACAAAAGAACAGACAGTTTCTTCCTGATTGTAGCCTAATTAAAAAAAAAAGAAAAGAAAAGATCTAAAGAGGCCAAAGTTTGCAGAAAAAGAAATACATTAGCATCTCTGGGGATGCCTTTCTGAGCAGCAAGACTTCCCTTTGTATCTGAAGATAGATTAATATTGACTTCTTCTAGGGAGGAAACTTTTTCCTTCACTTCTGCACTGTTTATTGCACTGGTTTTGTGTCTCCTTCCCTTCCCCCCACCCCCATTTTATTGTTTTCTTTCCTTTATCATTGCTGAGTAGCAGAACCCTTTTTAAAAAGTAAATTTTGGGCAGTCCGGGTGGCTCAGCGGTTTAGCACCGCCTTCGGCCCGGGCTGTGATCCCAGGGTCCTGGGATCGGGTCCCACGTCCGGCTCCCTGCATGGAGCCTGCTTCTTCCTCTACCTGTGTCTCTGCCTCTCTTTCTGTCTCTCTCTCTCTCTGTCTCTAATAAATAAATAAAATCTTTTAAAAAAAAGTAAATTCTTACATAGAACCCCCAAACATACACAGGTCAGTATTTTATCAGCATGAACTTATACATTTACTTTTATGATGTTATGATGAATCCTGTCAACAAGGACCCCCACGAACACGCTGGCACTCTCTGGGGTGTATTCACATCTGGTATCTGTTGCACTTGGGGCTGTGCAGTTGTATTTCATTGCACTTTCTAAAATATTTATTGAGAACCTGGAGGCTCTGGAGGAAACCAGATTGAAAAGCAGCGGCCAAAAGTGACCTCAGTGAAGTCTAGCCATTGGCCTAAAATGCTCTGATGCTTAGAGGAAAAATATCCCTATGCCTTGTTCGGAAAAAACAGCAGAATCACCTAAAATGCCCCCGATGGCCTGTGTATGACCTCAGCCTGGCCCAGCCGGCCCTGCTCTGTGGCTTTCGGGACTGTGGCCACCACCTGGACATACCAGATGCTCTGCTTGGGCAGAGGAGGGCAGCCACTGCTACCACCCACCCCCCTGTCTGGCTACCTTTGTGTGATCAGCAGGGCCAATCCACAAGGCTGAGTTTCTCCCATCCCTCATCCCTCATGGTGCAATTGCTGTCCTTAATTCCCTTGCAAACTTGGAAATGGAGAATTTGGGTGATCTGGCAACTGTTTATTCACGATCCTCAATTAGTACTAGCATTCTTGAGAATTTGCACGTAGCCCTGGAGCTCACCCTGGCAAGTTTCTTAAGAACCAACAATCCCTTGGGTTATCATCATGTTTTATGAGCAGGACATAATAAAACTGTAAATCCTGAACTGCCTCAGCATTTAACACCCATCTCCCATAAAACTGTACGTTGGAAAGGCGATGTGTGTATCACACACCTTCTCAAAAAATCATCAACAAAGCAAAACATGCTGTTCTTTCTAATCAGGTCTCCAATCTCAGTTATGAAGAGACCGCCCTTGCTTTTTCGAGAGAAGAATACAGAGTTGCACTTAACTACACACATTCACAGAAATGATCTCTTGTGTTTTTAAAATGCATATATTGGGGCACTCGGCTGGCTCAGTCGGTTAAGCCTCTGACTCTTGGTATCGGTTCAGGTCATGATCTCACAGGTTGTGGGATCAAGCCCCACGTGGGGCTCTGCACTCAGCAGGGGGTCTGCTTGAAAATTCTCTCTTTGCCCCTTCCCATACTTGCGTGCACATATTTTCTCTCAAATAAAATAAATCTTTAAAAAAATAAAAAATAAAATAAAACAAGATGTATATATTATACACAACCAACCACAAACACCCTTTTGAATTCCCAACATGTGAGTCCTTGAAAAAGGTGGTGTTTTCTATTTGAATGCATCTGACTTGGTGAAGCCAGGGTCTGCCCTGAACATGTTATGTGACAGCATTAATTACTGATGTGTAAAAACTAAAGAACACTCAGTTCTGCACCATTATCTCTGAACCTGGGTACTTTCCTAGAACAGCAATGAATGCTTTACGGTGTGTGGTCAACCCTCTGCAGCCTGAAAATGGATTGATATTAAATAGTTGTCCCAAACCACCTTCCCTCCTTTTCTATTTTGCTTCTTACTCCTTTCCACCCCATCTTATTCTTTTACAATTTGCTTCTCACCATATAAATAAATGGCATGGTATTCCAGCAGACTTAAGTGAGATGCTCACCCGGCCTTTAATGCTTCATTATCCAGAGCAGACACAGGCCACAGCCCTTAGCCACATCCCTGGGTCTCTGTGTCAGCGAGAAGGCTGTGTCTGAGCCTGCCAGTCAGGGTACCTATTGCCTCAGCATGGTTCTGGGTTCAAGTTGTGAAACCCAGCCTCACGGTCTGGGGATCAGCATGGGGAAAGCATGGGGCTTTCATGGGAAAGAAAAAGGAAATGATGCCTTTCTCCAAGATTCTAACACATTGTTTTGATCCCCTTTCCTTTTTGCTCACATAAATCCAAGTGTTCAGAGCTGGAAGCATCTAAGATGCTTCTTGAATTCCAGCCCAGAGTCTTCCGTCTGGGGCGCAGACTGTGTGTGATGAAGCTGCCGGGTGCGATCCAGGCGGTCAGAGCCTGCTTATGTATGTCAGCAGTATTTCATGTGGGCATGGCTTCTAAATTCGCATTATCATTCTCTGCAGTGACCCTGGAACACCTTTGCATGCTGTATTTGCATATCAGCAGAGCTAATAAATCAGAGTTACAAGGCCTCATCTCTGTTCTGAGACAGGCGAGCCCCTTGACACCCTCTAAGACTCCAGACAGCTATTCTCATGTGGAAACATCCAGAAAATGTATATTACCCTTTGGCAAAAGGTTACCAAAAAATTAGGAGAAAGAAATGATAACATTCCCTTAAACGTCTTAGTGTTGTAAGGCCTGATTGAGAAATAATAGAAGCTAATGTGACCAGGTGACATTTCTTCATTTTTCATACTCTTTTCCAGAGAAAACTAACGTATTGGACAAGTAGACTTGAACCTTTGTCCTCAGGACACCTTACCTTTAAATCTGACCTACTGTGAAGTAAATGTACTCAGGTATCCGGCTTTTGAGTATCTTTGGCATGTAAGACTTTGGTAAGGCCAGAATTAGCTGTTCATTCATTTATTTGTTCTTCAGAACATTCACTGAATGCTGGTATGTGCCAAGCACTGGGCTTCGCCCACTGATTGGACCTAACTTATTTCTCTTTTGGACTAAAGACCACTAGGCTTTGGCTGGAGCTATTCTGGACATAAGCAAATTAGTTGGCCATTTCTTTGTCCGTCCATAGCATTGTCAAGGCTGGCTGCAAGAGAAGGAAAAGGAGGTTTTTTTCCGTGTAAATGGCTTCCTGTCTTAAGGAATTCTATTCCACGTCTAACTTGACAAAGTTACCGATGCAGAAGAGCCTGTTGACGCATGTGTTTGTCATCCATGCTTCTATGCAGCAAGCTCTATCCTAGGGACCCCTAAATGCTGGTTTAGGGTCAAACCTTGGGGACCCATGTATACTTTAGCACACTCTGCCTCATTATAATTTTAAATTCATTGATTATTAGAGAGGGCCTCAGCGAGGATCCTGTTTGACAAGTTCATTTCTAGATGAAAAAACTGAGACCCTGGGAAGGGACATGACCAGCGAACCATCCCATAGAGACAGAGCCAGCCAAGTTGGTGCCCCTCCCAGGGTACCCTTACAGACCCCAGCCCTGCCTCCCTAGGGCCGTCAGGGAATGCTGGCCAGGCGCCCCCATGCCCCCGACCCTGTGCGTTCTACAGTGTGCTAAGGATGCCTGAGATGCTTTTTTTAAAAACAAAAACAAAAACATCATCAGCTGCGCACAAGGGTTTTAATTGTTATTTGTTTGTTTGTTTTTAAGAATTCAAAGCAAAACTTATTTCACAATGAGAGACTATCACATGTGGTACTTACTCCTTAACAACAACACTGCCTTGCATTTTTAAGATGTAGTTTATTTACTTACCAGTCTTTGCTCCTTAGTCTCCCATTGATTACAGCTCCATCTGCTGGCAGCAAACAGAGGTGATTGAAGATTTGGATTTTGAATTCTCGTCTTTCCCAAGGCGGCCTATATATTTTTATATATTTTCTTTCTCTTTTTCTTTCTCTTTTTCTTTCTCTTTTTCTTTCTTTCTTTCTTTCTTTCTTTCTTTCTTTCTTTCTTTCTTTCTTTCTTTCTTTCTTTCTTTCTTTCTTTTCTCCTTCCTTCCTTCCTTCCTTCCTTCCTTCCTTGTCTGCCTTCCTTCATTTCTTTCTTTCTTGTCTGTCTGTCTGCCTGCCTTTCCTTCCTTCCCCTCTTTCCCTCTTTCTTCTCCCTCTCTCTTTCCTTCCTTCTTTCTTTTTAAGATTTTGTTTATTTTATTTGAGAGACAGAGAGAGAGAGAGAGAGCACACACAAGCGGGGGCAGGGGTGGAGGGAGAGAATGCCAAGCCGACTCCATGCTGAGCACAAAGCCCTATGCTGGGCTTGATCCCACAACACCAGGATCATGATTGGAGTCAAAACTAAGAGTGCCATTCAGCCGACTGAGCCATCCAGGTACCCCAGCCTATATTCTTATTAGACACAATCTCTCTATGTATATAATATGGTACATACATGTGTATACATAGCATATTTTACCTCTACATGTGTGTATTTCTATTGATAGATGATGAGACCACATATTTTAATGTTCATTTAACAGATGAAGAATTCAGGTCAGAAAGTATTTAATGACCCGTCTAAAATCCTGCAGCTAGATGTGTGAGAACTGAGACCCAACCTCATCTTTTGATGTCTTGAGCAGTTAGACTAATTAGTATGAATTTCTTTAGTCCAGCATTATGTATTTTGGTGAACCAAGCTTTAATGATTTTGATCAAGAACTTTTAAAAAAGCACTTCTTTGTAAAAATCTGGCAGTACAACAGTCTGACAACCTTTCTCTACTTGGGTTCAGTGAGAGAATGGAGCCCTAATGCCCTAAGGTGTTTGTTGTATGTTCTGAATTAACTTTCTCTCCTATGCAACTAGAAGGGTACTTTCCTTGGGAAAACTGAGAAAATAGTCACTCAAATAATTTTTCTTCTGTTTTTTGGCTCAGAGGAAGAATCTCAGTTCAGTAAAACTGCAAGATGAAAATCCTCTAGCACATGTTCTGAGGTATTTGTAACTGGTTTGATATGTATCCTTCTAGACTTTTTTCTCTGCATATAAAACCATCTAAATATGTACACACATGTCCATGC
This sequence comes from Vulpes vulpes, assembly GCF_048418805.1. Classification (NCBI taxonomy): domain Eukaryota; kingdom Metazoa; phylum Chordata; class Mammalia; order Carnivora; family Canidae; genus Vulpes; species Vulpes vulpes. Next base: position 108,592,143 of record NC_132781.1, on the reverse strand, counting down.
AGACAGTGGATACAATGCAGTACAACAGCAAAGTGATAATTGGGCTGGCCCAGAAGAGAGGATCCATCCTACAGGAGATGAGGAATAGCAAAGGGTTCTCAGTGGATGATGTAGAATGAGTCTTGTATCATGTGTAGTTTGGTGAGAAGATACGAGAGGGATGAGCACACCTATGTGGCCGGAGAAGAAGGTGTGCACAGGTGTACGAGAGCTGCCCTGGGCCTAGGAAGGTTTCAGTGTGGGGCAATGGTGGAAGGTGGGAAGGGTAGGTAAGGAACAAGCGACAGGGTCCTTGTAAGTCATGTCAAGTCTTTTGGATCTTATCTTGGACTATGAGGAGCTATGGAAGGATTTCAAGCTAAGAAGTTTAGATACTTCTGTTTTGTGGAATGATGGCTCAGGAGACAGGATGGAGAGTAGTGAGACAGCAAGAGCGAGGGAGGGAGAACAATTACGTGATTATAAACTGGGGCTGATCATCTATAAAATAGGAATAATAATACCTACTTCATGGAGCTGTTGTGAGAATGAAATGAAGAAACATCTGTGAATGTGCCTGTTAAGTTAAAAAAAGGAAAGGTATTATTTTTTTAATACCATCTGGCAAATATTTCAACTCTACCACTTTCCCTTGTGACTGATGGTATCCTGATTTTTTCTCAGCATTATTTCCTGTACTGCTTCTAATGGGAGGAGGGGTGGTGATAATCTGACCCAGGAAAGGAGGAAATGGTTTGCTTTATTTCCAAAAAGCATAGTGTTTACTTAGACAAAGAGTGTTTGCCAAGACATGAGAATATTCTTCGAATGTTTTTGAGGCAATTTGCCCGTGCCAGAGAACCATAGCATCTTTTTTGTGAATAACATTTAAATTTTCCAGACCATTTAGAAAAACGTCATGGTGGATAGTGAAAGGCCTAGTCCTTTACAATCTTTGTCTGAAAGAGGTGCTTGCTTTTCTCCTGAGAGGGGTGTTTTCCTGACTGGACAATTAATGCAGAAGTGTTGAGAGAGAAGGACAGGAAATCAGTCACAGCTCATTGTCATAACTTCTGTGTTGAGCCCCTGCTGGGGGATCTGGTCCTCCCACCCTCCGATCTATCATCATTAATAATCACCTTGTCTCCTGTCCATCTCTTGCCCTCCAGCGACCTTTAATCTGAGTAGATAAGCGAACATTTCCAGTGACCACACAAGAGAAAGGTGTTTTGTTGCCTTTTCTTTCTTCTGATAATTTTCATTATACTCGTTATTGCTGCCACAATCTACCCCCATGAAGCTCAATGAGCCATGATAGGATGAGAGAAACAATAGGCTGAACTTTCCTTTCCTCTTCTGTGTTTTTCTAACATTCCTTGTTTTACATGAAGTTCAAAATTTGGGGATTCTTGAACTGTGAGGAATTAACTGGAGGGAGAAATGGTGTGGCTGTTTCAAAGAGGCATGTGTGTTCAATAGAGAGCCTGTTCTCTGGGTCTTGATGTTCCCTCCAGCTTGGGGGCTTTGGAACAGGGCCTGCTTGTGCATTTGGTACGATTTGTTGCATGAATTAACTTTTAAATGTTTTCCTGGCTCTTTCTGGGGATTTCTTGCTTGACTGTCAGTTACCATGCACGCAGGCGTCTGCATCAATGTCCATATATGCTGTGATCCCATTCAGCTTCCCTCTCTCTCTCAGCCTGAGCCACTTCCCTCTATCCAGCTCATCTGTCTTTTATTGGGGATTATGGAGACTTTAGCATAGATTGCCATATAAACCATCTACATTCTGTACATGGATGTACCAGCTAATGTTTAATTGGGGCCTGGTAAATACTAAGTGATTAAAATTAAGTGAGGTTATTTTCATACCGACAGTTGTTTTTCATGACATTGCTTCTTTGAAATATGAGCATTTTAGAAAGGTTTGTTGTTTGGGGATGAACATTCCTTATGCATGAAGGTCCTCTTAGTCGTATTTTAGAAAGACTGAATGCTGATCTATAGGATTTAGCAACATAAGCTATGCAAGGTTAATGGTACCTTGATTTTCCATTTGCTTATAGCTGACATCCCCGCCTCTTCTCTCCACTTTATTCTTCTTTTTGATGACACTAGCAGATCTGGGCTGAGGAAAGGCCCTTTCTTTCTTTTTTTAAAAATATTTATTTATTTATGAGAGAGAGAGAGAGAGAGAGAGAGAGAGAGAGAGAGAAAGAGCACACGCGAGCTGGGGGAGGGGCAGAGGGGAGAATCCTCAAGCAGACTCCCACTGAGTGCAGAGGCTGACACAGGGCTCAGTCCCACGGCCCATGAGATCATGACCTGAACCAAAACTAAGAGTCCGTCACTCAATGACTGAGCCATCCAGGCGCCCCTAGGCCTTTTCTAATTATAATAATTTCTGGACTCCTAACTATTCCTTCTGCTTCTGAATATCTCTTCCTCTAGTTCACTTTGACCCCCTGGGATTTCATATGTGAGGATATTTATAACCAAATATCTTGAGAGCTTCCAGTAGTGTTCAGAATAGTTCCAATCTCCATACCTCCAGAAGCTGGATATTATATCCTTAGTAATGAAATTTAATACCCTGACTTTAGGTGTCAGGATTTCATACAAATAACTGAATTTATATGAGCTCTTCCATATTCTCAGTATAACATAGTTACTGGAAAGTTACAGTATAAGTGCTTTAACATGGGCTTGGGAGTTAGACTCTTAGTGATTTCTATCCCCAGTTGTGTGACCTTGAAATATGTACTTAATATCTTGGAATCCTAGTGTTCCTCTTTTACAAATGAGGGGGAATAATAGACTAAACTAAGTTTTTCCATTTTACTCTCTCCTGTGTAGGGAAAACCCCAGTTCTTCCCCATTTTGTGATTCTTCTCTCTGTATCTTCCTTTATTACTTACACGGAACACTGCAAAGGTCTGCTATTTGTTACTAAATGTGTGTGGGTTTCCCCCACATCAAGCAATTCTTGGACACCATCTGGGTGTCCTACAATTTAACTCCATTCTAACTGTGTCTTCCCAGAGGTAGAGTCAGATCCCATAGGTCAAGGCGCAGTCCCACAGGAATGCCCCCAGCACACAAACACACACTGGTGCAAGCCCAGGTTGTCATTTTGTGTTTCTGACCAACCAGCTCTGGAGGACCAACCTCCAGAGTGGAGGTTTCAACAACCCCTTCCTTGTATTCCATTAGTTTGCTAGAGTGGCTCACAGAGCTCAGGTCTATTTTTACCAGTTCATTAAAGGATATGGTAAAGGATACAGATGAACAGTCAGATGACGAGAGACACAGGGTGAGGTCTGGGAGAGTCCTAAGCATAGAACCTTCTGTCTCTATGGATTTGGGGTGTGTCATCCTCCCAGAATGCATGTGTTTGCCCACTTGGAAACTCTCTGAGGCCTATACTTTTGGGATATCATGGAAGTTTCATCATGTATGTATGATGGATCATTAACTGTTTTCAGCCCTTCTCTCCTCTCCAGAGAAGAGGGGGATAGGGCTGAGTATTCCAGTCATGACCCTGGTTTTTCCAGTGACCAGCTCTGACCAAGGAGCCATCCAGGACCCCAGTCAGGTAGTTTCATTAGAGCAAAAGACACTCCTGTTACCCAGAAATTTACAAGTTTTAGAATCCCTGTGTCAGGGGTGCAGTGAAAGACCAAATATTAGAACAAGCGATGCTCCTAGTATTCTTATCACTTAGGAAATTACAAGGAGTTCAGGAGCTCTGTGCCAGCAACCAGGGGTAGAGACCAGTATTGTCTCACAGCTGCTTGATAGGATTGGTGTATTAAACACAATAATGAAAAATACTTAGTTATGGTCTTAATACCTATAGGCATACTTCATTTTTTTTTTTTTTTAATTAGGCTCCATACCCAGAGTGGAGCCCAACATAGGCCTTGAACTCACAACATCAAGAGTGAGATGCTCAACCGACTGAGCTACTAAGTGCCCCAGGGCATAACTCATTTTATTACAGTTTGCATTTATTGTGTTTTCTGTTTGTTTTTTACTAACAAAACTGAAGACGTGTGGCAACCACGTGTGGAGAAAGTCTAACAGTACCATTTTTCCAACAGCATTTGCTTGCTTTGTGTCTCTGGGTCACTTTTTCGTAATTCCTGCAGTATTTCAATCTTTTCCATTATTGTTATATTTGTTACGGTGATCTGTGATCAGTGATCTTTGCTGTTACTATTGTAATTGTTTTGGGAGCACCACAAATCACGCCGTACAAGACGGCAAGCTTGATCCTTAACGTCATGTGTGTCCTGACTGCTCCATCCTTGACTTGCCCTTCCCCCACCTCTCTGCTCCTCAGGCTGTCCTGTTCCATGAAACACAACAGTCCTGAAGTTAGGTCAATTAATAATCATGGAATGGCCTCTCAGTCTTCAAGTGAAAGGAAGAATTGCAGCTCTCTCACTGTAAATCACGAACTAGAAATGATTAAACTTAGGGAGGCAGGCCGGAAGCTGAGAGAGTCTGAAAGCGAGGTCCCTCAGGCCAATTAGCCAAGTTATAAATGCAAAGGAAAAGTTCTTGAAGGAAATTAAAGGTGCTACTCCAGTGAACACACAAATGCTAAGAAAGCAAAAGAGCCTGATTTGCTGATGGGGAGAAAGTTTTAGTGGTTTGGAGAGAAGAATAAACCAGACACAACATTCCCTCAAGCCACAGCCTAACCCGGAACCAGGTCCTTATGCTCTTCAATTCTGAAGGCTGAGAGGGATGAGGAACCTGCAGAAGAAAAGTTTGAAGCTAGTAGAGATTGCATCATGGCATTTAAGGAAAGAAGCCATCTCCATGACAGCAAAGCATGAGGTGAGGCAGCAAGTGCTGATGTAGAAGCTGCAGCAAGTTATCCAGAAGATTCAACTGAGATAATGGATGAAGGTGGATGCATTAAACAAGAGTTTCAGTGTAGATGAAACAGGCTTCTATTGGAAGAATATGCCACCCAGGACTGTCATAGTTGGAGAGGAGAAATCAGTGCCTGGGTTCAAAGCTTCAAAGAATAGACTGACTCCTTTGTTAGGGTATCATGCAGCTGGTGACTTTCACATGAAGCCCTTATCATTTCAAAAATCTGAGGCCTTTAAGAATTATCCTAAATATTCTCTGTGTCCTTCCTTCCTTCCTTCCTTCCTTCCTTCCTTCCTTCCTTCCTTCCTTTTTTTTAAGGTTTTATTTATTTATTCGTGAGAGGCACAGAGAGAGAGGCAGAGACACAGGCAGAGGGAGAAGCAGGCTCCATGCAGGGAGCCCGATGTGGAACTCTATCCCAGGACCCCAGGATTCCGACCTGAGCCGAAGGCAGACGTTCAACCACTGAGCCACCTAGGCACCCCATACTCTGTGTTCTTTCAATGGAACAACAAAGCCTGAATGACAGCACATTTGTTTACAACATAGTTATTGACTATTTTAATCCTGCTGTTGAGACCTGACAAAAGGATTCCTTTCAAAATATGACTGCTCATTGGCAATGCACCTGGTCTTCCAAAAGCTCTGATGGAGATGTGCACTGTGAGATTAATGGTGTTTTCATGCCTGTTAATACAACATTGTTCTGTAGCCCATGGATCAAGGAGTCATTTTGACTTTCAAGTCTTATTATTTAAGAAAAACATTTTTATGTAAGGGTATAGCTCCCATAAACAGCGATTCCTCTCATGGATTTGGGCAAAGTAAATTGAAAACCTGGAAAAAGGATTCACCATTCTAAATGCCATGAAGAACATTTCTGATTCTGGAAAGAAGTCAGAGTATAAACAAAAACAGGAGTTTGGAAGAAGTGATTTTAACTATCTTGAATAACTTTGAGGGCCTTAAGACAACAGTGGAGGAAGTTACTGCAGATATGGTGGAAATAGCAAGAAAATCAGAATTTGAATTGAAGCCTGAAGACATGACTGACTTATGTCAATTTTATGATAAAAGTTTCATGGATGAGGCATTGCTTCTTATGGACGAGCAAAGAAAATATTTCCTTGAGATGGAATCTACTCCTAAGGAACATACTGTGAGGGTTGTTGAAATGACAGCAAAGGATTTAGATATTATATGAATCTAGTTGGTAAAGCAGCAATAGGGTTTGAGAGAGCTGACTCCTCTTTTGAAAGATGTTCTACTGTGTGTAAAAATGCTATCCAACAGCATCACATACTACAGAGAAATCATTCATGAAAAGAAGAGTCAATCACAACAAATTTCTTTGTTGTTTTATTTTAAGAAATTACCATAGCCAACCCAACCTTCAGCAACCACCACCCTGATCAGTCAGGCACCTTTAACATTGAGGTGAGACCCTCGACCAGCAACAAAATTATGACTTGTTGAAAGCTCAGGTGATGGCTAACATATTTTTTTAAGAATCACGTATTTTTGTAAGTAAACTCTAGGCCCAACATGGGGCTTGAACTCACGACCCCAAGATCATGAGTTGCATGCTCTACAGACTGAGCCAGCTATCACCTAGAAATAGGTATTTTTTAAACTAATGTTGTACATTATTTTTTGGACATAATGCTATTTCACACTTACTGGACTGCAATATAGTATAAACTTAACTTTTATATGTACTGGGAAACCAAAAAATTCATTTGATTCTCTTTGTTGTTACTATTCACTATATTGTGGTGATCTGGAACCAAACCAGCAATATCTCCAAGGTGTGCCTGTAGTTAACACTCAGGAAATGGCTCATATAAAACAGCTATGTAAATAGGGCCTAAAGAAAGTGATAATACTAGTTCGTCCCTAGATTTAGATGTCTCACATTCCAAGAGGCTGAGGAAATTGTACTTATCACAAAAGAGTCACGGGTGAAATGTTTGAGAAAAGAATATAAAAGATGTTGGCAAAATTTCCAAACATAAAACAGGTAAGCTATGAGATGTATAGATTGGGAAGTTTGACTTCAGTGCTCAGCACAAGTCTGGAACAGTAAATTAAGCAGATGGTTTGTGATCATTTAGTAAAGACTGTAGTGGTTGCTAGGAGCCACCATGGGTTTACTAAGAACAAATCTTCCCAAACGTTCCATTTCCCTTTTAAATAGTATTACGTGGTGTGTAAATCTGAGGAATGCCATTTCAGCAAGGAGTCTGATTGTCTCCTTATGGGTAAGATGGTGAAATATAGGCTAGATGATAGTCCTGCTGGGTTTACAGCTTGGTAGCAGTCGAAGCCAGCTGATTCATGTCATGGTTATCTTGATGGGGGTCTCTAGTGTGATACCAGAGGCCAGCTCTGACATGTAACCTTCCCATTTAAGACTTTAGGAATTTGGATCAAGACATATGGGATGAAGGGCACCTGAGTAGCTCAGTTGGTTAAGTCTCTGACTCTTAATTTTGGCTAATGTCGGGATCTTAGGGTTGTGAGATCAAGCTTTGTGCTGGACATGGAGCCTGCTTAAAATTCTCTCTCTCCTCCTCCCCACCTGTGCACATGCACATGCATGCACATATGCTCTGTCTCACTCCAAAAAAAAAAAAAAAAGAAAAAGAGATGGATGTGTACCAACCAACCCGATATGTACGTGGCCCAAAGTTGAGAGGGATAGTAAATATAATAGACAGGAGGATAAATTCTCAGAATAGTCTTGATGATCTGAAATACTGCATGGGAACCTAAGAGATTGAATTTAATGAATCTGAAGGTGAAGACTTGAAGCTCAAAAGCTCGACTGGATAGGAAAAGAGATCTTGTTTAGTAGAAGTTTAGGTAAAACTGATCTGGTCATTTTATTGACCCAACACTTAATATTCATTCATTCATTCATTCATTCATTCATTCAACAAGTATGTATGAAAGTATCAGCTGCCTTGGCAGTAGGGAGATGGTAGTGAACAAAATAGTTAAAAAGCCCTACCTCCGTGGAGCTTATGTTCCTCATATGCCCACAGTTTGTGCAACTGCTTTAAATAAGATGAACCTAATATTAGGCCTTATTTATAAAAGTGTAACATCCACTCATGATGGTTAAGAGTTCACCTCTCTTATATAATACCTCATTCTTGGTGGTCTCATTTATACTGAGATCACTGCTCTCAGTTCTGGACAAAGGAGAGTGATAATAGCAAGGTGAGAGGAACACAAACCATGTTGGAGGAGGATTGGTTGGCCCCAGGGAGAAACACTAAGTCAAATACTTGTAGGCGTATGACAAGAAGGTGTTAAGCTTGTTTTGTGTCATGCTCAGGAGTCACTAATAAGTACAAGGAGGCTGATTCCTGGTGATAAAGAGAGGCTGATTGTGGAGTATCCTTGCTGCACCTGGAAACCCACCTGTGGGAGCTCCGTGAGGGCTGCCCTGGTACTTTGGGGACTCCTTGTGCGGTGCCTAGTATGTGGTGGGTGCCCAGACATATGTAGGTGGATGTTCCTATGACGTTTGTGAAGGTAACCTAGGTACCCATTGTTAAAACTTCAAGCTCGATTTCTGTATGTCTTAAGAATCTGAGGGTGGAATAAAGTACCTATGAACAGCTGTTGGGGGCCAGAATGTTTTTTTCTTCTATCACGTTCCAACATCTACAAGTTAGTTAAAGCCACTTAAGAGACATTTAAGAGGCCATTTGAGGATTTCTTTGAAATTTCTGAAGTATACTCTTCAAACATCACTCATCCAGCACGATGCTCATCACTTTTTGAGGCCTTCACTGTACTTCCGGCTCTGTAGCCTTGCTTTTTCTGAACTTAACAGCAATGCTACAGAGTTTAGCATTTAATTTTTTCCTAACTGCTCCGTGGGTCTCTCCAGCTAGATGCTAGGTTTTTTGAGGGCAAAATTTTATTTTATTTTTTTCTTATATTCTTTCAGAGACATAGCAAAACTCAGGAAATGATGATCGGGTTGACTGCTTGATTTATTTTTATTAGTTGAGGGGGGAGATTTATTAGTTGAGTGGGAGAGTCAGGAGCGGTATCATTCCAGCCACTGCAAGAAGTCATGTAAGACATGGCAGGTTAAGTAGACTTTAATTTCTCTATCCCTTGCATCCAAAGAAGGGATTATATTCTTAATTTATTGGAGTCTCCAAAGTTGGCTGGGCAAGTGCTTTGCACATAGTTGAGTCTTTGTATGTAGTGGAATCTGTATTAATGGCTGTATTCCAGAGCTCAAACAGCCTTCCTGGCTCAACCTCTGAGGGGAGGTGGGACAGCAGGTACAAATCTCGAAGCTCAGTTGAGAGACCCACTGACAGGGATTCTTGTACTAGGGTGGCCAGATTTAGCACGTGAAAATGCAGGGTGCCCAGTCACTTTTGAATTTCAGATAAACAACAATGCAATATATTCAGGACATACTTACACCAAAAAAAAAGTGTTGTTTATCTAGAATGAAACATAACCCAAGGGTCCCCTGCATTTTATCTGGCAACCCTTCATGTAAACCCTGCTATTTCATATCCCCATGAGCCTATGCTCTTAGCACACCCCCAAATTCTTTCTTCACTGAAAGAAAATGCTTGTGCCCCTGGGTTGGGGGGGATTCTAATTGTTAATCTTTAAAAATTAAACCAAGAGCATCCATATGCTGTATACCTTTTGTGGTCATCATTCTTTCAGGATATCCAGTAATGATCATTCCATAAACATCCAGGACCTCGGCAGTTCTAACTTAATTCGTCATGGTTTCCTTGGTAGCATATTAAGTTGGTTCCTATAATATACTATTATTTATATATTATTATATATAATATGTTTATATTACTATTTCTATAATAATACTATGTTATAAAAGTAATTTCTATAACGTGGATATTATTTTGCTCAGGTATCAGAGTAACCACTGCTAACAAATAAATGTTGGGCTGTCGCTCTGTGCATGGGAGTCAGATGAATGTGAATCGCATACACTCTTTCCTCTCTGCTCCTCCAGACAACCGCACTGACTACTCAGAGCTGTAGAAATCAGAGCAAACCATAGCCACCCTCAATGAAGTGTTTTGTTCTCTTCTCTCATCTGCTCAGAGGAAAGATGATATTCTGATTTGTTGCACCTTATAAGCTTCCGTTTGAGGGAAAGACAGCTCACACTTGGGAAAATTGCCTCCATTTCCCCTGAATAATGGTTCTTGCTGTTCAGTAGAGACAGCTTTTGAGTATCATTCATTCACCCAGGAGATATTTATTAAGCAGGTGGATGCTGGGTAGGAGGGGAAACGAAATAAGTGAGACGCGGTCCCTGCTTTCAGGTGTTCAGGGGAATCTGCACATGACACACTTGCTTTTCTGGGATTCAGTAGTCATTTCAGTGAAAGTCTTCTGGAAAGAGTTCATTAGCTCGTAGAGTAATGAAATGATTCTTCTTGCAGATGCTTTAAATAACTAGCAAGCCTTATATTCTGAGCGAAAGCTACTCTCATGGGTAGTGCCAGGGGCCAGCGTGAGGCTGTGTCCTTCTTTCTTGGTTCTGTAGTGAGGACTTTGCTACTCTTAGAAATGCAGATGCTCCAGGGCCTGGGTGGCTCAGTTGGTTAAGCGTCTGCCTTCAGCTCAGGTCATGATCTCAGGGTCCTGGGATCGAGTCCTGCATCGGGCTCTCTGCTCGGTGGGGAGCCTGCTTCTTCCTCTACCTCTGTCGCTCCCCCTGCTGTGCTCTTTCTGTCAAATAAATAACTAAAATCTTAAAAAAAAAAATGCAGATGCTCAGGCCTGCCCTGGCTCCTCTGAATCAAAATGGACAGTGCAACCAGGATCCCTGGTGACTCACATGTACACTGAAGCTTGAAAAGCATGGATTGGGGCGCCTGGGTGGCTCAGTGGTTGAGCGTCTGCTTTTGGCTCAAGGTGTGATCCCGGGGTCCTGGGATCAAGTTCCACATTGGACTCCCTGCATGGAGCCTGCTTCTCCCTCTGCCTGTGTCTCTGCCTCTCTCTCTGTGTCTCTCATGAATAAATAAATAAATACAATCTTAAAAAAAAAAAAAAGAAAAGCATGAGTCGACTATAGAATTTCTGCTTTGTGCATACGGATCATCTGAGGAACTTACAAAACCAGTTCCTGGGCTCTGCCCCTCAAGGATTCAGAATCTGTTTGATCAGAGTAGGGCCTGAGAATTTGCATTTCTAACAGGCTCCGGGGAGATGCTGTCACCATGTTCGGGAATCACATTTTGATTAGAAGCAGTCCAGTTTGCTGGGGTCCTTGAGGATGGCCTTTGGTGGTGGTGGTGACTAGGCCCCCAGTGAGGGGTCAGTGGGGGTTTCCTCTGCCTGCACCGGAGTCCCGCACATGACAGGGGTCTGGAAGGGAGTTTGGGGCCAAGACTGAGCGGAGTCTCCAGTGTCACCTTAGGAAGTTTGGATCCTGTCTTAGAACTTTTTTTTTGCTATAACAACATCTGTTTTTTAAAAAGCCTTTGTGTCTGATCATACTCACTCTTCTGTTTGTGTTTTTTTTTTTTTTTTTCCCCTTTCAGGATCAAGCATGAAAACATTGTTGCCCTGGAAGACATTTACGAAAGCCCCAATCACTTGTACTTGGTCATGCAGCTGTGAGTACCTTGAGTGCCTGATGGGTGAGGAAGGGGGTGAGGGGAGTGGGGATCGCAGGCTAACATGAAGGTCCACCTGTGGTCTAGGAAGCGGGGTGGTGGCGGGCCAGGTGAGCCGTGGGGTGGGACTGGGGACTCCGGCAGCCACGGCACCAGACTGAGCATCTCCATCCTCACAGTGGAACCCGATGCTGCCATTGCAGGGCGCCTGTATTCTGGGTGCCTCTTTTGCTTTTTCATGCACGAGGTCCAACTGATGCTTCCTGAAAACACTCCAGTGGGCCCACCGAGAAGTACACTCTGCTCCCGTCTCTAGGAGAAACTCCCACCTTGTCTTCATTTCGAGGGATGCTGGGGGAGGGCAGCAGATGGTCCCTGTGGGCTCTGTCCTGCCATCGACTCTGCCGGCAGATAAATGCACATGTGAGTGAACTGGAACTTGTGCCAGGCCTAAGACAAGTATAGTTGGGTCACACCATGACACTGTCACCACCGGCAGATTATTTGTGCTTGCCAGTGAGGCTGGAGATTATCAGAAGAGGGGAGAAATAAAAAAGCTGAATATTCAGGTCGAAACTTGAACCTGTAAGGCACACGTAAATGTAACGTCCACTGTTCAATGAAATTAGTCTCTGCATTAGTAGGGTTGTTGGTTTTTTTTTTTTTTTTTTTTTTTTTTGCCTGAACATTTTTATAGGACACTGTAGGCCTTTTTTGTACGAACATTTTTAAAAGCATCCAGTCTGGAAGCACATGGACAATTTTTCTCTGTCCTAGCTGGCAACGGATGTAGGAAAATGTTGGGGTTCAGAGCTGACGGCCAAGAAAGATTTCTTGAGATGTCAGTGCAAAAAGGTGGTTCTATTAAAGCACTGGGACAGAACCTGTGGGCAGAAAGAGCTGTACTGGGGTTGTGATGGGCGGTTGATTATATACTTTCAAGTTGGGAGGAGGTTACGGACAGCACAAGCCTCCAAGGTATTTTGGAAACAAGAGTTCCAGAATCCTGAGGGGGCTAGCTGTTGTTAGGAAAAGGTTATTTATGGGACGCCTGGGTGGCTCAGTGGTTGAGCATCTGTCTTGCTCAGGTCGTGATCCCAAGATCCTGGGATCGAGTCCTGCATCGGGCTCCCTTAGGGAGCCTGCTTCTCCCTCTGCCTGTGTCTCTGTCTCTCTCTCTCTGTGTGTGTCTCTCATGAATAAATAAATAAAAATCTTTTTTTTTTTTTTTTTTTTTTAGAAAAAAAGGTTATTTATTACTGTATGGAAAAAAACTCTGTCATGAGACTCTTCAGATGTGTATCAGTGGGCCATATGCTTGGGGAGTGATTGCCAGCATGGATCTTAGAGGCGTAGAGCAAAAGGAAGCCTCCAAAGGAAATTTTTATATGTTAAAGTAGACTTACAGGATCCTGAGGGCTGGGCTAAGATTGCCTCTTGCCCTTAGCAAAGTATTAACATCCAGGCAGCTGAGTTCCTCGGGGAATGTCACTGCCTGTTTTAAGGACGTGTCAATGGGCAGTAAGTAGTATGAAAATATAACTTTTTCTTTTGCCTTTGCTTCCCACATCAGTGACCAGAAGTTTTACAGCTTTGGCTGTTACTGTCTACCATGAGACTGGTGGCTTAAGCAGTTTTGACTGCTGGCTCCTCATTTATTCCCGATTACCTAAATGTAATCTTTCCTAGTTCCTTGCTATACTGTTTGTTTCGTAATTCGCCACATTCTGGTTCTTCCTTGAGAGCAGTAGCTCTCCCAAGATTTGGGATACTCCCTAGAAGCTCATGTGACTTTGTTTTATATCGTGTTAAAAAAAACCCAGAATTCAGCCGAGTAAATGTGAAGATCTAGTTGGCTTTATTAAATGATTCATGAGTTGGGCAGCATCCCATCTAGCAAGTAGAGATGAGCTAAACAAAAGAAAGGTTTTTTAAGGCAAAAAGAGAGCACTGGAAAAGAAAAAGAAAAGAACTTATTAGAAGGAATGCATTGTTGAGGCAAGCTTGCCATCCTAAAGGGGATAGAAAGGGTCTATCAGTAAATTTCCTAGTATTGACCAGGAAATGCTATACTGACTGATTAAAAATTACATTCCTGGAAAATTGAAACTGCAGTTAGGTTAGGTATTAAGTCTTGGTTTATTGACTTGGGGCCTTAACCTAAATGGTGCCATTTTGGGCCTGTGGCTTTCTTTTGAACAATAGAGACTACTCTTTCTTTCTTTTTTTTTTTTTTAATAGAGGCTACTCTTACGCAGGTGAACCACTTTCTCCCCAAACATTAACTTCCCAGTAGGAAGAATATGGCATTTTAATGACAGGAAAAAGCCCCACAAAAATGTCAGTAGTATATTTAAATGTGTGCTTTTTTATTGGTGATGTGAAAAAAAAAAGCATTAGTATTTGAATCTATTGCTCTATGTATTCCCTTGCTTTAAGATCTCTGTTTATGGATCTGTCACTAAATAAATCAGTCGAAAGCATCCCCTTATGTAAATCTCAGCTCTGCCTCTTATTAGCTAGGTAAATACGGGCAAATAACTGGGTCTCTCTGAGTATCAGTTTCCTTAATGGAAATTTCCTTAATAATATTGACATCTTCATCATCATAATATTTATATTAGAAGGTCTTAGTGAGTCCTGAATGAGAAAAATGTATAAAAATGTATTAAATATAAATAATGCCATAAATATTGAAAAAAAAAATAATGCCATAAATAGAAGGTCCCCAATACGGACTGTCTCTTTATGGACATCTGTATTGTTTCATCAGTATCTCTGCAGATGGTCTTTTCATTTTATGAGATGAAGTTCAAGTGGATTTGAATTCTAACTTTCTAAGCAACTTGATTGTCTACTTACCAGCAGGAGTTTATTTATGTAAAGATGGGTTGGCATTGAGAGCATAAAAGTGTCTGGAATGGAACAAACCTGGGAACAGACTTTGGAAATCTTCTTGGGGCACAGCTGTCCCCACTCCTTCACTGAGCTTTTCTATCAGGGCTTTATCCCCTTTCACAATCATTCTAAAACCTCCTCAATATGGATCACATTCGTTCAGGATTTGTAATAACACAGAGGAGTCGGGCTAGAATGAACTTTTGGGGATCCCAGATGAGGTTTGTCAGGCAAGTTGGTGATAGAATCCAGATCTAGAGGCAAGGAATGTTTGAAGTGCTTAAGGAGGACACGATTTATGTGCACCATTGAGGAGTTTAGAGGCGCTATTTACACAAACGTTGGATTTGCTAATTGCAAGCTGTTAACTTGTATATAAATTCTTTTTCCATTGTTTCTCATTACTTTTTTAAAATTCAACTTTGTTGAGGTATAATTTACATCCAATTAACTGCACCCATTTAAACTGAACAATTCAGGGGACCCCTGGGTGGCTCAGCGGTTTGGCACCTGCCTTTGGCCCAGGGTGTGATCCTGGAGTCCCGGGATCGAGTCCCACATCGAGCTCCCTGCATGGAGCCTGCTTCTCCCTCTGCCTGTGTCTCTGCCTCTCTCTCTCTCTCTATGTCTATCATTAATAAATAAATAAAATTTTTAAAAAAATAAATAAACTGAACAATTCAGTGATGAATGTGGGAGTGAATCATATTGGTGAAACCACCACCATAATCAAGAACAGAAAATTTTCATCACCCCAAAGATGCCTTTGGCCCCTTTGACATGCTCGCTTCCTTACCCCTGACCTTGGAGGCAACTATTTTCAATCATTAAAGTTGATTTTGAATTTTCTAAAATATTATGTACATGGAATTATATAGAAGTCCATTTTTTTGTCTGGCTTACTGACATTGGTTCGTGTGGTAACATGTTCTTTTTCATTGCTGATTAGTATTCTATAGTTACACATGAGTCCACATTTTAGCCATTTGCTGTTGCTGAAATATTTGGATTATTTCCAGTTTGGATGTTAGAAACCAAGCTTCTGGGAACATTCAGGTACAGCATTGGTGTGGATATATGTTTGGGTGAAGAGCTAGGAGCAGAATGAGTGGGCCATATAATGGGGGTTAGGTTGAACTTTTTAAGAAACTGTCAGTTTTCCAAAGTGGTTTTTACCATTATACATTTTTGTCAACAGCATATGTAAGTTCTTGTTAATACACATTCCCATCAGTGCTTCATACTTTATCTTTTCAATTTTAGCCATTTTAATGGGTTTGTAGTCGTATCCCACAGTAGTTTTAATTTGCATTTTCCTGCTGATAAATGATGGTGATCACCTTTTTATGTCCTGATGGGCCATTTGCATATCTCCTTTGGTAAAATGTCTCTTCAAATCTTTTGCTCACTTTTTATTGGATGGTTTATCATATTATTGGGTTGTGAGTGTTCTTTATCTATTTTATCTTCTGTCAAATATACGTAATATGAATTTTTCTCCCATTCCGTAGCTTTTTATTGTTTTCTTAATGAAGCCTTTTTAAAAACTCGCCTTTTTGAGCTATAATTCCATACAATATACATACAATATAATTCCATGCCATACAATTTATGCATTTAAAGTGTACAATTCAGTGGTTTTTGTTTTAGCCACAGAATCTTACAGCCATCACACAATCTAATTTTAGAACATTTTATATTCTAGAGGAGAACAAATAAAAGAGATTCATACCCATTATCACTCTCAGTTCTTCCTTCCCCAACCTCTTACTTTCTATTCCCAAGGATTTGCCTATTCTAGATCATATGATATATGGCCTTTGGTGATTGTCTTCTTTCATGTGGCTTAATCTTTTCAGGATTTATCCATGATGTAACATGTGTCAATATTTCATCCCCTTTTATGGCCAAATAATATTCCATTATAAGGCTATATTTCATTTTATTTATCCATTCATCAGTTGATGGACATTTACATTGTTTATACTTGTCAGCTATTAACGATAAAGATGCTAGACATTTCCATGTACAGATCTTTGTGTGACCCTATGTTTTTATTTCCCTTGGGTGTATACCTAGGAGTGGAATGGCTGGGTCTAACATTTTAAGGAACTTTTGAACTGTGTTCCAAAGTGGCTGCACCATTTTACAATCTCACGAGCACTATATCAGGATTCCATTGTCTCCACACCCTCTCCAGGACTTGTTAATTATTTGTCTTTTTGGTGATAGCCATTTTTGTGGGTGTGAAGTGATATCTCATTGCAGTTTTGATTTACATTTCCCTGATGACCAGTGATGTTGATCATCTTTTCCTGTGCTTATTGGACACCTGTATATCTCCTATAGAGCAGTATCTATTCAAATACCTTATGCATTTTTAAATTGGGTTTTTGCCTTTTGTTTTTGAGCTTAAGACTTCTTTATGTATTCTAGTAGAAGTCCCTTATTAGACATGCATTAGAATGTTTTCTCCTATCCTGTGGGTTGTCCTTTTACTTCCTCAGCGGTATCACTTGTAGCACCAAAGGTTTTTGTCTTGGTGTAGTTCAGCTTATTCGTTCTTTTGACACTTATGCTTTTGGTGTCATACCCAAGAAACCAACACCTAATGCTTAATGGTACCTTTGGAACAGGAGAAGTTTTAATGATGATAAAATTCAACTCATCAATTTGTTTCCTTTTATGATTTGTGCTTTTTGTGTCTTTGCCTACTGTAAGTTTGCAAATGTTCTTTTCTTCTAGAAGTTGTATAGTTTTAGTTTTCCACTTAGGTCTATTATAAGACCAACTTCAAATTAATTTTAATACATGGTGTGAAGTAAGGAGGATACTTTTTAATTTTTCCATTGGGATATCCAATTTTCAGCACCATTCATTAAAACGTCTTTTCTTTTCTCAATTAATTGCCTTGGTACCTTAGACCATATAAGGCTGACTTAATTTCTGGACTCATTCTATTCCATTACTCTATATATCTGTCTTTTGTCAATACAATACCATCTCATTTACTGTAGCTTTCTAGTAAGTCTTGAAATCAGGTATCAGAGTCCTCTAACTTTATTATTATTTTCTTAAAATTCTTTTTTTTTAAAGATTTTATTTATTTATTCATAGAGATGCAGAGAGAGAGAGAGAGAGAGCGAGGCAGAGACACAGGCAGAGGGAGAAGCAGGCTCCATGCAGAGAGCCTGATGTGGGACTCGATCCAGGGTCTCCAGGTCACGCCCTGGGTTGCAGGCGGCGCTAAACCGCTGCGCCACCCGGGCTGTCCTATTTTCTTAAAATTCTTATAATTCTTAAAATTCTAGAGAGGTGCCTGGGTAGCTCAGGTGGTTAAGCTCAGGTCATGATCTCAGGGTCCTGAGATTGAGCCCCGTGTCGGGTTCTGCACTCAGCAGGGAGCCTGCTTCTCTCTGTGTATATGTCTCTCTCTCAAATAAGTAAGTAAATCTTTTTAAAAATTGCTTTGGGGGGATCCCTGGGTGGCTCAGCGGTTTGGCGCCTGCCTTTGGCCCAGGGCCTGTTCCTGGAGTCCCTGGGATCGAGTCCCGTGTCGGGTTCCTGGCATGGAGCCTGCTTATCCCTCTGCCTGTGTCTCTGCCTCTCTCTCTCTCTCTCTCTCTCTCTCTCTGTCTATCCTGTCATAAATAAATTTTTTAAAAAATCTTAAAAATTGCTTTGGGTATTCTAGATTGTTTGCATTTTCACATGAATATCAGAAGCAGTTTATCTATCTATCTATCTATTTATTTATTTTGCAGAAGGACTTGTGGGAATTTGGGATTGCATTGAGTCTTGTATATTAGTTTGGAAACAACCAGTAGCTTAAAAAAATCAAGTGTTTCAGTCCACAAACATGGTCAGTCAATCCCTCATTTATTTAGATCTTTCATTTCTCTTAATGTTATATATTTTTCAATGTGTGACCCTTCTATATTTTTGTTAAATTTGTTCTGAAATATTTTCTTTTTTTGACTGATTTGATTTGATTGATTTTGTTTCTAAATACTTGGGGAGTGTCTAGAGCGCAACATTTGGGGGGACTTATTTCACAATATTTGTGCCTGGGAGGTTTTTGGTTTCCTAGGAAACATCATCTTGGGCACTGATGCTCAAATATAACAGGGGCTGCTCAGCACCCTAATTTTATTACTTAACTAATTGCTATTTCGATTCTGAGTACTGTAGCATATTTGTTCCTTTGCAAGCTCCAGCAGAGACTTGATTGTTTATAGTGGTCTATATTTACAGTTTTATTTGGGTTTTGAGAGAATTATCTTTTTTTTTTCCAGAATGCTAATTTTTGAACCATTCTTCTTTAGATAGTATAAGGTCAATATGACATTGAGATAAGATGCAGTTGAGAAGTCAGTTTATTTAGAGTTTATTCCTCATCTGCTTTGGTTGTGGCGTATCAGCCCATATATTTGGTGATGATAAAGGCCCCCCCCCTCAACTCCTCCCCTTTGACGTCTATACCAGCATGGAATGTAACATATACTTCAGGCTGGTATAATTCAAAGGACATATCGGGATGACTATTTTTTTCTTATAAAAGTATTTTATTCCCTATTGAATTATATCATGTTTTCAGTAAGACTTAAATTTCTATATATGGGTCACTCTCAAATTTCTATCATCAGCCTGGACTCCTCCCCTGAAACCATGCGTGTATATCCAACTTTCTGCTCGAGAGTTCCACTTGGCTGTGTAATAAGCATCGCTCACTTACCAGATCCAAAATAAACTCCTGAATTTTACACAAAATCTGCTTCTCCTGCTGTCTATCTCATCTCCGCAAATGGCAACTTTGTTCTTCTAGTTGCTCAGGCCAAAAGCCACAGTCATCCTTGACTCATCTTCTGCTCTTCCGCCCCACCATCCTATCCATTGGCAAATCCCATGGTCCCAGCTTGGGACTATTGGTAATCCAACCCCTTTGCCATCATCTCTGCAGCTACCACTCTGATTCAAGCCACCATCATCTATGAAACGTATCTTTGTCCCCACAACCTTCCCCACTGCACTGTTCTTTCTTAGCAGATTGGCCAGGCTTTGCTGTTCCTCTGTTGAGAGCTCCCATTTGCTTCCCATCTCGGTAAAAGACCAAGTCCTTAGAGCGACCTCCAGGGCACTGTGTGTCCTGGGTCCCTGGTAACCTCTCTGACCTCAGCTTCCCCTTCTCTCTCTCTCATGATTTCATTCATCTGCAGCCAGTCATCCTTGACTCATCTTGCTGTTCCTCAAAAGGCCACGCCTGCATGACTGTGGGCCTTTGTTCCTGTTATTCTTTCTGCTTGGAGCACTTTCCCTTAGAGATCTTAATGCTATCGTGGAATGAAGGAAATATTCAAAATTTTTCCAGATAACACTTTCTCATTGAGATATTCCCCAGATCCCCTATGTGCGATAGCTACTCCCCCACCACCTCCTGCCACATTCATCTTCATTCCCTGTCCCCTTCCCCAACTTGGTTTTTCTCTATAGCATTTGTCACCCTCAGAAAATTTTTCTCACTTCTGTTCTCTGCTAGAGCAGTGCTTGAATGGTATGGTAGGCATTTAATACGTATTTGTTCAATTAATAGAATTACATATAAGAAGGATAATGGTTAACACTCAGTCACTTAACCCTGACAAAAAACTTAGGAGTCACTTTTTTTTTTTTAAAGATTTTATTTATTTGAGAGAAGGTGAGCAAGAGAGTGTGAGCAAGAGAGCGAGGCAGAGGTAGAGGGAGAAGCAGATTCCCTTCTGAGCAGAGAGCCAGATGCAGATGTGGAGCTCCATCCCAGAACCGCGGGTTCATGACTTGAGCCAAAAGCAGATGCTTAACCGATTGAGCTACCCAGGGGCCCCAGGAGCCACTTTTACCCCAATTTTACAAGGAGAACCTGAGCAGAGGGGTTGGATTGTTTCCCCAAGCCAGCAAGTGGCCCAGTGAATGCCCTTAACCAGCATAATACAATACACTGCTGATATTTTCTAGGAATAAATCTAGTAGGTAACACTAATGTGAATAGTTTACTTGGAAAAAAATATATTATTTGTGATTAAATAAGTATTTTAAAAGCAGAGCTAACTAGAAAATGCCCTGTATTTTGTCATGGTTTGTGCGGGGGGAAAAGTTTACTAAATAATATCACAGGAAATCACTAAACTAATCTCCACATACATAACAATGATAATGTTTCTTTCTTAGATAATTTTGTCAATTAATGAAGGAATAGATGAGCATGTTTTACCAATATTATGATAGGTTGCATTACATATATTCCACATAAGATACAAATATGTCTAATATTTCTTTCATTTTGTGATAGTATTAAGATATGTAGAAGTTACCTGCTGAACTAGAAACGCTAATAATTGAATGCACTTTCTCTAAAGAATTTTAGATTCTTGAGTAGTCTAAGACATAAAAATATATGCAGTCTTCAAGAGAAAAGTGTGGTTTATCTACCCCAATGGCTTCTGCATGAACCTGTTTGTGCGGGTTGCCAGTGGTAGCTTCATGTGCATATTGTATTCATAATTCATGCAGTGTGTTCCCAGAAACAGTTTTAATTAGAACACAAATTATTACTCCCAAGAGAAAGTCTTTTCAAACAGCCAAGAGTAATAATGAAGACAAAAGTGTTTCTGCCTATGATACCTTAATATATTTACATATAAATTTCCAAAGTCTTATCTTTGTTCACAACAGACTGTAATTGAGAATCTAGGGTCTGATGACTTTTGTTTAGTACTAGGTGAATGGGAACAGGTTGGGGGCACAGCTGGTCTCTCCAATGGTTTTCTTTGTGGAGGAGCCATCATGATGCACAACCTCTGTACCCCTTGGGGTTTGTGTGGGGACTGTGGGTCACAGGGAAAGCTGTGTGGAGGAGATACACTTGGATATAGGGTGATTGGGACAAGCCAGATGAATGTGCTTGGAATAGGTGGGGTGGGGCCTGTTCCTTCAGCCCTTCAGCAAGGAGAAATATTAAGGAGCCTGGGTGGGACAAGGAGAAATATTAAGGAGCCTGGGTGGGACATGAAGGGTTTAATGTGTGAGGGGGTCCAGTCTGTCAGGGGTCTAGTCTGGGGGGGGGGTTTAGTCTGTGAGGGGGTCCAATCTGTGAGGCGGTTTAGTCCGTGAGGGGGTCCAGTCTGTGAGCAGGTTTGAACTGTCTTCTCTTTTAATGTAAGCAGTTATAACTATAAAATTTCCTCTTAGCACTGCTTTTGCTGCATCCCATGAGTTTTGGGATGCTGTGCTTTCATTTTCACTTGTCTTAGGATATTTCCTCATTTCTCTGTGATTTCTTCTTTGACCTTGGGGCTGTTTAAGAATGCATTGTTTAATTTCTACGTTTCTGTGAATTTTCCAGTTTTCTTTCCATGGTTGATGTTCTAGTTTCCTTCTGCTGTGCTTAGAAAAGATACTTTGTATGATTTCAGTTTTTTAAAATTTATTAAGCTTTAGTGGTTTTTTTATTTTGTTTTGTTTTGCCTTATATGGTGGAGAATGTTCTGTGCGAACTCAGGAAAAATATGTGTTTTGCTGTTGTTGGATGGCATTCTGTGTGTGTCTGTTAGGTCCAACTGGTCTTTGGTGTTGTTCATGTCCTCAGTTTCCTAACTTAATGTTCCGTCTGGTGGTTCTATCTGCTATGAAAGGTAGGGTATGGAAGGCTCCTACTATTTTTATAGAGCTGTCTTTTCCTCCCTGCAATCCTGTCGAAGATTGCTTTGTGTATTTTGGAACTCTGCTATTCTGCGCTTGTTTGATGCTTGTATCTTCTTGGTAGTTGACTCTCTTATCA
Source organism: Vulpes vulpes (assembly GCF_048418805.1). Taxonomy (NCBI): domain Eukaryota; kingdom Metazoa; phylum Chordata; class Mammalia; order Carnivora; family Canidae; genus Vulpes; species Vulpes vulpes. The sequence goes on along the minus strand of NC_132781.1, from coordinate 108,569,919 downwards.
TTGTATAATGTTCTCCTTCGTCTCTTGTAATAGTTTTTCCTTCTGTTTGGAGAGAGAGAGAGAGGAGAAAGGGAGAGAATCTTAAGCAGACTCCACGCTAAGCACGGAGCCCTATGAGGGGCTCAGTGTCATGACCCTGAGATCATGATTTGAGCAGAAACCAAGATTCAGATGCTTAACCCATGGAGCCACCCAGGTGTCCCCAGTTTTTACTTTTTATGACCACATTCATATTACAATCATTTTTGACTTAAAGATTTTCATAGTACTTTTCTAAACATCATCTTTTCCATTCTTTCCCATTCAAATGAAACTTAACATATTTCATTAAATTTCTAATGAGTTCTTTAAAGTTCTTTAATGGGATTTAAATATCCCATACATTATAGAACAATTGTAAAAAAACTTTTGTTGTGTTTTTTTAACAGTTTATTTTAATTTCAGTAGAGTTGCCATACAGTGTTATATTAGTTTCAGGTGCACAATTTAGTGATTCAGTAATTCTATGCATTACCCAGTGCTCATCACGATAAGTGTATCCTTAATCCCCTTTACCTGTTTCACCCATCCCTCCCTACAATTGTAAAAATTTTCATAGGTAACAATTGGTTATTAATACTCAAATTTGAGAATCCATAAAAGTTCATAAAGAGTAAAGTCATGTTTAGAATATACAGCATCAATTTCAGAAATTATCCATTTATTAACTTATATGTTGTACAAATATTTATTTGATTTGAGGAAATATGTAATGCTCTAAAAGCCAGCAAGCTGAGGCTTGTAAAATTAAAAATCCAGACAATATCACCATGAACTTCTTTGCTTCTAATTTCCTAAGTAGATAAAAACAGGGCTTGTACAAAACCTGCCTATGCAGTAATCCATTTCTGAATATATCAGATTATACCTTTTGGTTTGAGATGCTCCTGAACTGCAGTTCTATCTGATAACTTACTAAAAGAAACAGGCTCTCTGCTTCAGCTAAACCAATTTCCTCACGCCCTGCAAATGGGATGTGTACATTCCAACCTCCAGGTTTGTTCTCATGTTTTTCCAATCTCGATAATGCTCTTTTTACTCTTGTCAGGCATCTAGATCCTTTCTTTCCTTTCAGAGCATCAGGGTAAACCCCCTCACCATCCCACCCAGGCTCCTTACAATGCTGGTCTTTGTACCAGCCCTTCATCCTGGAGCACAGTCGTCCCCCACCCCACCCCCAGGTCCCCAGCTTCTTCTGTCACCTTCCCTGGATAGGTTCTCGGCCGCCCACTCCCCTAGTCCCAGCCCGGTGGGGACCTGGGCACCCATGTGGGGGGTGGAATGAGATGCATGAACACAGCTCACCAACGTGGGCTGGAACCCCAGGAGCCACAGGGGTCTGCACGCAGCCTGCAGACGAGTATCTGCATGACCAAGGAAGCATGACATTAAATAACAGATAAAAAAAAAACACCATGACAGGTAGAATGAGAGCACAAGAAAGGAAGCAATTTTTTTCCTATTTTTTTGTATAAAGAATATACATTTTTACTCTGCACTGGGCCCAGTGGATTATGTGGCCAGCCCTGCATGTGATTGTCAGAAAAAGCACATCCTGGCAGTGGAACAGTAGGATGGGTATGAGCCCCCACGCCCCTGTGCTAAAGGAAGCTCAGTGCCCCAAGGACGTCGGGGAGTGGGTGCAGCAGAGGGACTCTCAGAGCAGAGGAGGGCCCCATGAGTGGGCCCTGGGTTCAGGAGGAGAAATAGCAGTTGTTTCTTAAATTCCACATGTAAATAAAGTCATGTGGTATCTCTGCCTTGTGTCACTTAGCATTATACTCTCTAGCTCCATCCATGTCATTGCAAATCACAAGATTTCATTCTTTTTATGGCTGAGTCATGTTCCAACGTGTATGTATGCCACTACTTCTTTATCTGTACAGCAATCCATGGACATGTGGGCTGCTTCATATCTTGCTACTTCAAATACTGCTGCAAAAACTTAGAGGCACAGGTATCTCTTTGAATTAGTGTTTTTGTATTCTTTGGGTAAATACGCAGTAGGGCAATTGCTGGATCATAAGGTAGTTCTATTTTTAAATTTTGAGGAACCTCCATTGTGTTTTCCACAGTGGCTGCACCAGTTTGCATTCCCACCAGCAGTGAACAAGGGTTCCCCTTTCTCCAGATTCTCACCAACACCTGTTGTTTCTTGTGTGGTTGATTTTAGTCATTCTGACAGGTGCAAGGTGATATCTCATTGTAGTTATGATTTGCATTTCCCTGATGATGAGTGATGTTGAGCATCTTTTCATATGTCTTTTGGCCATCTGTATATCTGCTCTGGAGAAATGTTGTTCATGTCTTCTGCCCATTTTTAATTCGATTATTTGTGTGTGTGTGTGTGTGTGTGTGTGTGTGTGTGTGTGTGTTGAGTTGTGTAAGTTCTTTATATATTTTGGATACTAATCCTTTATCTGATATATCATTTGCAAATATCTTCTCGCATTCTGTAGGTTGCCTTTTAATTTTGTTGATTGTTTCCTTCACTGTGCAGAAGCTTTTTATTTTGATGAATCTCATGTTTGAATTTTGCTTTTGTTTCCTGTATTTCAGGAGACATATCTAGAGAGACGTTGCAAAGGCTGATTTCAAAGAGGTTACTACCTATGTTCTCTCCTAGGATTTTTATGATTTCACGTCTCATATTGAGGTCTTTAACCCATTCTGGACTTATTTTTATCTATGGTATCAGAAAGTGGTCCAGTTTCATTTTCTTTTGCATGTGCCTGTCCAGTTTTCCCAACACCATCTGTTGAAGAAAACACCATTTGTCTTTTTCCCATTGGATATTGGAATATTGGACATCTCCAATGATATCTTTCCTGCTTTGTCAAAGATTAATTGACCATATAATTATGGGTTCATTTCTGGGTTTTCTATTCTGATCTCTTGATCTGTGTGTCTGTTTTTGTGCCAGTACTATACTGTTTTGATTACTTCCGCTTTGTACATAACTTGAAATCCAGTATTCTGATATCTCCAGCCTTTTGCTTTTCTTTTTCAAGATTGTTTTGTCCTCAGGGTCTTTTTTGGTTCCATATGAATTTTAGGATTGTTTGTTCCATTTCTGTGAAAAATGCTGTTGGTATTTTGACAGGGACGGCGTTAAATGTGTAGATTGCTTTGGGTAGTATAGACATTTTAACAGTATTTGTTTTTCTGGTCCTTCTGAGGAAATAACTGTCCCTTCATTAGTATCATGGAAATTCAAATGGTTTTCAGATTGTTTCATGAGGAAAGGTGGGATTATTAGGTGCAAATCCCCTCATGTTCCTATTTGGGACATGATGTCAGGCATCTGGAAGGAGATTGGAGGGAGATCTCAAAGGAATTATTTGAGAAATTTATTTAGAAATGCTGTGCAGTGGGAAGATCACTGGACTGGACACACAAGCTCCTGTGTGTCCCTTCTGCCCTTGGTCTATATGATAGCACTGCGCCTGGTCTCCCTGGGTCTATCTGTAACGTGAAGGGTCCTTCTTGTTGTTTGTTCATTTGTTTAAGACAAGCCTATGGCCTCTGGTCTAAAATCCCATGGTCTTGTCGTTTTTTTGGTACTCTCCATTTTCTCATTGTAAATCCCCATGGAACAAGCACAGATGTTAGAAATCTGTTGGATTTTTCAGTGTTTGCTAGCTAAGTCTCTCCATTTCCCAAGATGTTTCCAAAACCATGTCTTACCTCTTTGACTCCGTGGCTTTATAAATAAGGCATGTAGTGCTGAAGCTGGCTTGGCAGCCTGATGAATGTATGCAATTTGATATTTGACATGGTGAGAGAGGGAGGCTGGTGCGGGAATGGCTGGGTTATAGAGAGGGTCTCTGGTTTCTGTTTGGAAGCAGGCATTTAGAATCCTGCTGGATCCCCCTATGCTGCATCCAGATGATTAATTTTACATCTGGAAATAAAAAATCCTTGCTTCCTTCATAGCTTAGGCTCTCACGCTCTATTCCGGCCAGCCTTCCTTACTCTTCTCCTGCTCATGGCCTCTCTCTAGAATGATGGTCCCCAGAGCTGCTGTGGCTCTGTCAGCTTAGTCTCCACCACCCCCTGTCTGCCTTCAGCCCAGTTGAGAACTACCCCTAATGCTGTCCTTCTTGCCAATCCTTTGACATTGCTGGAAACCCCCCAATGCCTCCCTCCCTCTGGGCTTCCCTAGCCAGCCTCACCCCTTGGAGGGCCACTGGCATTCCCCCGGCCAGTGTGCCTGCTGCATCCACCCAGCAGATGCAAAACTGGATATCAGTGCACCTGCCTGCATCCTCTGCTCCAACACAGGGCTGCTGGGTAGTCCTGGAGGGTAGCACACAGCCTGGTGGCTTGGAACTGCTGCAAATTAGATGGTGCTCACTTCAGAAGCAGCATTACCTCTGTGATAACCACTTCTTCTCAGTCCTCAGCACCACTCAACTCCCCTGTCACATGCTTCTGGTTAGATTCTTCATTCTCTTATATTCCATTTATTCCAGACTTCTGTTATTCTTCCAAACTACCTACTCCACCAGTTGCCTATTAGAATGGTCTGAGCCTTTGAGGGCGGTACTTTGTACTTCAATTTAAGTATACTAAATAGTACCAAACTTCTCTGTATATAAATTCCACCCCCCCAAAAAAATAAAAAAATAAATTCCCCATATTTTGATGGCATTGGTGAAAAGACAGTTGGAAATCTTTAATCAAAGTGTTCAATGGGTGAAGTGTGAAAAACAGCAACTTTTGAAGCTTCTAGCAAATTGCAATTATTGAAAACAAAACTTGAAAGACATCCCTACGAAGGAAAGAAAGAAGCTGAACAAATTAGGTGATGAGAGCTTGATAGTGTATCAGAGTTAGTTTTGAAATTCTAGAATTGTGCTTTGGAATAACTCAATCTGTGGGAAGTGTCTTGGTTGGAGCTCCTATTTTTAATTGGATAATTTTATATCTGTGCTGCAATGGAATGAGATTGAGAAGGCTGATTATTTTGCAGCATCCAAATTTGGAGAAGCACTTAAAAAACCATTAATAGAGACAGTTTCTTTGACGAAGTTTATCTTTTAAAAATATTTATCCAAGGAAGGTATGATTTGTTGAAGGAGGGTAGCAAAATTACAGTACCTGTAAAAAAAAATTGGGGCTGAAATATTTATACATTTTGATTAAGAATCTGTCCGTTTAACAGGATTGCAGGCATCAGAGCCCTTGCGGTGTTTTCCAAGTTAAAACATTATAGTCATTAGAGACGAATTCACCGTAGGTGTTGACAGGTTCAAACTTAGTGATCATAAAATACGACTGTGAGGGCGATTGTAAGACAGTTGTAAGCAATCTTATGAAAAAATACAAAGTGATAAATCCACCTTGGAACAAAGTGAATTCTTCAGATAAATGCATTTAGATACGGATATGAATAAAAATTGACTAAAATATGTGAATATGTGCCAAGAGTAATTATTATGTTGAGATTATTTTCTGATTTTCAGACAATGAACAGAAAGAAGTTAAAAGGGTTTTTTTTTAATTATACATGGATATGTTATTTTAATTTTTTGGTAATAATTTTGCTTTAAAAAATAGTTGTCAAACAATTCCTTTTATGGGCCTTACTAATGTGGTAAATCAGTTTGTCAGTCCATAAGTAAAAATTTCAGACATTATAGTGTTTTATTAGTCTGAAAATGGACTGATTGGATACTAAATTATATAGCAGTTCTCTCTGTGATGCTCTTTTTTTCTTTTTTAAAGATTTTTATTTATTTGACAGAGAGAGAAGAGAGAGAATGAGCAGGGGTAACAGGAGAGGGAGAAACAGACTCCCCGCTGAGCAGGGAGCCCAATGTGGGGCTCGATCCTTGGACCCTGGGATCAAGACCTGAGCCAAAGGCAGGCGCTTAACCAACTGAGCGCCCTGCGATGCTCTTTCTAAGCTGCCTTCTCCCTGAGAATGAAGCCTGCCCTTCATGGCTGTTGCACCTGTGCTCACACATGATTTAATGATTTTTTTCCTGTTCTTATTTGCTCATATGTGTCTCATCTAACTAAGCTCTTTGAGAACAGGATCTCATCTTACTATTTTTGCACCCTTAAGGTCTAGCCCAATGCCTGGAACATAATAGGTCTGTCATAATGATTATTAAGTAAATGAATTTAGGGATTGAGGGTTTTTCTTTTTTTTTTTTCAGTAGAACTCCCTAATAAATTAATCCATCGGTAAACATTTGTATTCAACACTACGCCTTTCTTTTCATTACCCCTGTGATAACCATTTATTCAGACCCCTAGTGACTAAGCAAATGAGACAGAGATATTACAGGGCAACTAAACCTGATATTTCACTCGTAATGGATGTACAAGTGTGCTCTCATAGGCGTGAGGGTGCATTGCATACAGATGTGGCATCTGATGCTTTTTTTAAGGCAAGCAAATTAAGCCGTAAGGAAGACAGGACATTAAGGAAGGGCAATTTCTTGTCTGTGAAGAGAGTGATGTGCACAGATGCCCTTAGTACACACACCACAGAGCCCAGGGGCCCTTTGGGGTGGCTTACAGCAAGTCAGAGAGCTCCCATGCGGGGACTCAGCCCCAGCAGGAAATTTGTAACATCTTGGTATTTTAAGAAGCTGTTGTTCCTCCTGGGAGGAACACTCTCCTGGGAGAGTGGAGTACTTTGAGTTAGGAAGGGCTGTGGATGGATCAGTGACCTCCCACTGCCTCTCTGGAGGGTCAGATGGGATGGGGGGAAGTGGAGAAACTGTCTTGGGTCAGACATGGGGTCAGTGCATTAGAGAAGCGAGTATCTCAGAAGCAGTCCCAGCCAGGGTAGTTCCCACTGATTGAAGCCAAGTTCTTTGGAAGAAGGGACTCGAGACATTTTAAGTTATGAGTCCTTGATAAGGATCCCAGAGGGAGGTAACTGAATTTTTTAAAGACATCTCTAAGTATAGTAGAAGATTATTGATTCCCATGTCTAAATAAATGCAAATAATGGGATTGTTCTAAAATTTTTTTTAAAGATTTTATTTATTTATTAGAGAGAGGGAGAGAGAGAGAGAGAGCACCAGTGGGGTGGGGGGAGGAGCTGAGGGAAAGGGAGGAGCAGACTTCCCGTTGAGCAGGGAGCCCAATGGGGGGGCTCCATCCCAGAACCCTGGGATCAGGACCTGAGCCACCCAAGTGCCCCTAAAATATTTTTTAAACGATTGCTTATTTTAAAAAATCACATCACTGTATAGATCAAACAACTTCTTGAAGCCATGAAACGTAAAGATGATGTGGTCTGTCAGCTTCTTGTGTAATTATATTACACATCCCATGATAATCCCTATAATGAAAAAAACAACTAAGAGATTACATCTGGAAGATGTTGGGAGTTGAGCAAAATCCCTTTCCACCATTGTGCTTCGTATTTATTTTTTGACGTTGAGATCTCTAAACTGAGGAGTAGAGTTAGCCTGGAACAGGTTCCCTTTCACTGTAGAAAACAAACAGTGGCTCATAGGAAATCCTCCAGATAGAAATGGGAACAAGAGTAGCTGCCCCCTGAGATCCCAGCAAGGTCTGGAACTGAGGAATATTTTCCAAGGGCTTCTAAAGGGTGAAGGTTATCTAAAAATTGTCATTCCTGATTCCACACCACCAGGACTGTGACCTTGAGCAGAGACACGTTAGAACTAAGAGACATGCCTGAGTTTTAGCATGTTTTACAAGGACTCAGGGCTGAGGGACTGTCCCTCCCACCCTGGAGGAGCCACCAGAAGCCAGTCACAGGTACAGTATTCACTTTGCTCGAAGGGCAGCTTGTTGCAGTGATGGCAGCTTGACCAGGTCCCCTTATGAAAGGACTGCGTTGTTCATCATCTCCAGGAATAGTTCTTCAGTCACTGAATTCTGCCTATTTTTATTCAGGAAAGTCACCCGAGGCCCCTCTGGGCAGTGATTCACTCTCTCCCTGTTCTCAATCATCTGGGCTTGAGAGGGAGAGGGAAGGGGTGGCAGTTTTGAGTGGTGGAAAGTCATGGAGGATTGAGGACTGGTGGGTGCCTGGGGATGGACAGCCTGGCACCTGGGAACAGGTGAGTGGGCAGTGGTGGGAACTCTAGACTTTTCCAGTTTTGCAGGAGATGATGAGGCTTAGGTTGGACTCTGCCTTGCGTGTTTCTTCCCGACAGGTGTATCTCAGGCCATCCTATCATCCCCTAACTCTACCTTGCCCAGAGAGCTGGGAACAGACCCTATTTCCCCGATCGCAGTAACAGTGGGAGCCACGAGTCCCATCAAGTAGCAACTGTGACTTTGAGCAGTAGTAGCTCCACGGGGGCGGTTTGTTTCTCAGATTCTTTGGTTCTCAGTTCAGCTTATTGGGAAGTTAACACTATTTATTCTTAGAAAAGTTCCATCATTTGTGCTACATGCATCCATGGAAATATTAGATCCTGGATGGGATTACTTCGTAATATACTGATCTGGGATGGTTGTGAAGATATGTTCATGCATGACCGCTCTACTAACACTGAGGGCTGTGCACTCTTATTTATGTTTTAAAAATAAGGTTCCATAGACACATAGATGCTAATATGCATAGGAAGTATCCAGAGGCATGTTTAGGAAATTGCTAGGGGTTGATTCATAGAGGAAGGATTGGGTGTTTGGAGTGGGAAGTAAACTGTTTTTACTCTGTGCCCTTTTGTACAAATAAAATTTCTTATGTGGCCATATCTTTTAAAAATGCCTTTAAAGAGCCTCCTTCTGCACTTATTCCCAGAGTTCTAAGACCCTATTGTGAAAACTGTTTATGGGATCTTTAAGAACTGCGGTTACTTAAGCAAGACTGAACTTTTCACTGCCAACTTTGAATACTGATGATTTCGCTGCCACCAAGAATTGTCACAGTGAGAATCAGTGTTCAGTATGACAAACAATTTCATTTTGCTGGCGTAATCAGAGCCCGAGTCCTCCTGTGTAAGGATGTGATGGAGAGAGCGACGGAGGGGGATTGATGGGTAATGTCAGGCTCGAAATGGGAAAAAGTCTGATGTGGTGTGTTTCCAGAACAGATTCATTTTTAATATCAGCCTTTGTACTTGAGCCCTTAATGATTTGGGTCGTTAATTATCTCACTGAGCAATTCATGTTGATTCAAGATCAGCCATTCTCTCTGATTTATTGATTCTGTGCTCAGGAAAAAAAAAAAATTTCACAGTATGTTTTGACAAAGAGCCTTTTAACACAATGCCTCCTGTGCTGTGGCCCGACGACTGTGCGCCAGAAATCTTTACATCTGTTCTCTCCCTACTGGGTTTTACACTTGTAATAGATTAAAGTTGCTGTTTCATTTTTATGAGGACTCTAATATAGGATTGTGCAATCTTTGTGAGTTTATGAGCTTCTCGTTTTGTTGTGATGTGAGCTGGTTGATGGATGATCTTGAATGGTGGCTAAATCCTAACAAAATTGTACTTTCTCACTAAACTAAACCAAAGGCCCCCTGTGTGCCTGGCATAGGAGTGTCTGAACCAAAGGGCACACGCACCAGCCTGGGACGGGAGGCAGTGTTTGCCGCAGTGCAAGCAAGAGAGCCATTGGCTGGAATAAAGGCCACTTCTCCTAATTCCAGAGAGGAATAAAAAAGAGGGGAGCACTGAGGTGAACAGCTGCCAAGGGCTGCAGGGGAAGCTTGGCTGCCCCATCGAGGAGTCTTATGACTATAACGAGTTGTGCATCCCCACCAATTATCCCATGTTCTTCCCTCACAGTTTCTCAGGAACATTAAGGCTCATAAGCTCCAGAACAGTGTGTTTCAGTTTTTGTCATCGAGGACTTTGAGAGTGACCATAAATACAGTTGATGAATGATCTATATGCATGTGGGTCTTTCCTCTGACTGTAAAAATCTGTTGAAAACAAAGAATCCCCACTCACCAGAGATGGACACGATGAAAGGCAGCAGGGGAAGAAGGTAAAAATGACAGATCGTTTTCATCCAGGCTCTGCTCAGAAAGTCTTCCTAAGTTCTCGTTTTGTTTTCCAAGGTTAGAAAACACCCTCGTGGTCTGAGTCCTGTCATTTGCCACCATAGCTCTTCAGGGCTGTTTGGTTCCTTCCAAGGTCTGACATCTCTCCCGGCCACCAGGCGAACAAGTGGCTTTTGGCTATGGCCATGTGGGTCAGTTGGCAAAGCTCCATCTGGCGTGAATGACTGCATCATAGTGTCATGGCATCAGGCAACCCTGGGCCTCTTTCATCCTAAAAAAAATAATAATAATTTATTGAAATAAGAACAGGTACAGCCCAATCACTAATAAATAACTTCTGTTCTCAAAGATGAATAACAAAGAGAAAGACTTAACGAAATACAAACAGCTCAATAGGACTTGGTGCCTTCATATTGCAGTTTTACTATAATATTGGCACTTTCCCCCTACCAAGTTTGGGTAGAGCACTCATCCAGGATCCTAGAGATCCGCAGGTCAGTGAAGTGGTATAGATCCTTCAAGAAAGAGCCTAAAATTCCTTTAATTTCCAAAATGCTCACAGCTTCAGCTTATCCTCAGGTATCTCTGTAATGAGTCTCTTCTTTCAGGGTTTTGGGAAGGCTGTTCATGCTTCTGAGAAAGGGAGCTCAGAGTTCCCTTCTCCGTGGTCCCAAGGAGGCTCCAGAAGGGAGAGAGTGATGTGCTCCTTTGCCTTCTCCTTCCTACAATTTGGAATAAGCTGCAAGAAAGAGGTTATGACCACCCTACGTGGTGACTGCATTTTTTCACCTAGAAGGCTTCCCTAGCAGCTAGTTGAATAACTTACTCGCTTCTCTCCTCCTACCGCCTCCTCCCCTTTCAAACACCACTTAATCCTATTAACTGGTTAAGTATACTCATTAACCAGACCAAGTATACTCTCTAGTACCCTATTTCTCATTTTGGCAGCTTGATAGCCTGCTTCATAAAGAGATTTTTTTTTTTTTAAGATTTATTCACTTGAGAAAGAGAGAGAGAGAGAGAGAACACGACCTGGGGGGTGGGGTGTGTAGGCAGAGGGAAAGGGAGAAGCAGACTCCTCCCTGAGTGGGGAGCCCAATGTGGGGCTCGAGCCTGAGATCATGACCTGAGTGGAAGTCGGATACTTAACCAACTAGGTCACCCAGGTGCTCCTTATAAAGAGACTTGGCTTGTCTCTCACCCCTCATCCAAAATTTAAAATCCACTTGAACAGAAAATCCAACTTAAACACATAGGTAAAGTGGTTTTCTCACAAAAGTGTAGCTATTAGGAATTGGTTTAAACTGAGCTGAGTATACTATTTATAACTTAAGTTCTATTCCATGTCTATTTATATTCAGCTTATCATTAAGTGGAAAACAAAATAAGGTTGACATTTGGTCATTTCATTTTTATAGCTCACTCTGATTCACAATTGTGTTGAAAAGTATACAAATTGAGCAAGACATCAGCATAAAGAGATGTCTCCAATGTGCCGAGATCGTGGATGTGATAAATATTTATAGTGTTTTGTGATTTGGTCTTGACAGGAGCCCCACCCTCTAATCAGAGCACTGTCCTGTATGCTGAGGACTGGCCGGTCCTCTGATGTCCACATGGACCCATGAGCTTCTCCCAAACTTTGCAATGACCACATGTGCCATGTGACTGCAGACTTGCTGAGTGGGAGGGAGAACTGGCAAAAAATCAGAAGAGCTACCACGGCCCATGCACTCTTTGTGCCTTGACTCTTAATATTTCAGTGCCCACTGATGTCAACTCCAATCATATTTTCTACTGACAAGAGGTTGACCCCATTGTGTCATAATATAGATAATCACACACATATGGCTGAACCACTGGTCCCTGAAATAACAAAGAGGGTCTCTAGAGACTTTTTATTCCTCTTCCCCAAATTCTTGAAGACCATCCCTGAGGTGATGCTTGAAGTAGAAGAAATGCCAAGGGAGGTAGGGCTTCCCAGAAGTTGGACTGACGCACGATTAGCAGAGTGTTGGAAGCAGAGCAGCTGAACAGATAGGAAGGCGGTCTAGTAACAGTATGAACTGGCACTGAGTATGGGCATTCGAGGACTCTGGGCAAAAGAGGTAGGAGACCTGGCATGGCCCCAGTTCCTCTGTACTGTGATATGCAGCATATGTAGTGTGTCTATTCTGTGAATAAAATGAAGAGGAGAGGGAGGCCTTGCATAACCAGACCAACTCTCACATCCTGGGGCTGTAGATGTTGAGATTGCCAGTGACAACAAGTGAAAGTGACTCTGGCTCCTCTCTGTAGCCGGGGGACCACCTCTGGCCTTCCTGCCCAGTTCACTTTGGCTCCTACAACTGGCATAGTTTAGTAGTGTCACCTTTGATTCCAAAGAGAGAGGATACAGACCTGGCAATTTCTATTTTGCTCATTTTGCTTTAAAAGGCCAAGTTATGTAAACCACATGGTTGAACTATTTTCTCCTGTCACAAAGGGCTGTTTTAACAGAGCACCTGTTTTGCTTCACGCATCGTGAATGTTATTTCTCCTTCATAGGTATTTCTGTATTTTGATACAGCTTTTCAATTTAGCAGCAAAACTAGCCCATTCAGTAATCTGATAATAGAGCGTGGCCTATTTCTTACCGATAGAGGAGAGGTCATTGGTACTGAGTGATTTATGTAATATGTAATGTTGGTGCAAGACAGATAAAAGGATGGAGGAGAGAGTTCAGAAAATAGACACACACACACAATTTGGTATATGTTAAAATATTTCAGACCGGTGGGGAAAGTAGATTGTTTAATAAATCACGCTAGTAATTTAGGGAAAAAGTGGATCTCTACCTTACTAACTCATTTTTTTAATAATTTTTTTAAGATTTTATTTATTTATTCATAGACACACAGAGAGAGAGAGAGGCAGAGACACAGGCAGAGGGAGAAGCAGGCTCCATGCAGGGAGCCCGATGTGGGACTCGATCCCGGGTCTCCAGGATCACACCCCAGGCTGCAGGCAGCGCCAAACCACTGCGCCACCAGGGCTGCCCTACCTTACTAACTCATACAAAATAAACTCTAGATGTACCAAATACCTAATTGTAAAATACAGAAATAATAAAATACTAAATATCATCCTTTTTTTTTTTTATCATGTTGGGCTGTGAAAAATTTCTAAGCTTGTCATAAAACTAAGATAATACTGATGCTTTGACTACAGGAAAATAAAAATTACTCTTTTACAGCCAGAAGCAAGTTAAAAAGTAAAAGGAAACAGGAAAAATATTTGCAAAACATGTAATGGACCATGTCTTAATTTTTGTGTTCATCAAAATGCAAATCAACAAGAAAGGCACAAGCCATGTAAGTAAAAAATGGGCACTTCTGACTTACAGAACTGTAAAAGAATAAAATTATCTTTAGTAATAAATAAATAATAAACAAACAAACAAATAAATAAATAAGCAAGCAAAGAACAAACATAAGCAATTCTAAGAAGAAAGAGTCATTCATTCTTTCAGTACACATGGATGGAGTGTCTTCTACTGCTGTAGGTTTTAGTAGGGCTGGGAATTAGCAGTGAACCTGACAATGATCCCGCCCGCCCTAAGGCGCTTACATCCTGGTGGAGCTAAGAGATGGCAAACAGTTCATGAATACTTTAGCAAGGAAGCAGCACATTGGGGAAGTGTTGTGGGATAATATGACAGTATTAACCATGTGTCTCTGATGGTTTGTCATCTTGGGGACTTGGTGGCCTTGGAGAGATGGCCCCTCCTGGTTAGCCAATTTCTAGAGAGAGTAAATGCCTCACCCGTGATCACACATGCACACCAACCAACCTCTAGCCCACAGCCTGACCACCTCCTCCGCGGGGCTCCTACACTCAGGAACGCTGTTCTTCTCACCTGGGGCCACGTACCAGACAATCGAAGACAGCCCTTGCACCCCAGAAATCAGTCAGACTGAAATTATTAAAACCAGTCAGTCTTACACCCTCTTGCCCTGCCTGACCTGTTTCTTCCTGGACACCACAGTAAAGGCTCTTGCCCCATTTCTCCCACTCTTTCTGCCTCCCAGCTGAGCCCGGTGCTTCCTCATGCGGCCCTGCATAGCATCACGTGCTTTCTTCTCTTGGAAATCCTCAGTAGCTATCTGTCTTTTCAGTGCCAGTCATCCCCCGATCTGTTGGCCTCACTTTACTGGATAAAATTAAGATGTATATTTTAAAACAAATGGTTGGGCAGCCCCGGTGGCTCAGCAGTTTGGCACCGCCTTGAGCGCAGGGCGTGATCCTGGAGACCTGGGATCGAGTCCCACACTGGGCTCCCTGTGTGGAGCCTGCTTCTCCCTCGCCCTGTGTCTCTGTCTCTCTCTCTGTGTCTCTCATGAATAAATAAATAAAATATTTTAAAAATAATAAAAAATAAAACAAAGAGTGGCTTGGGGGCACCTGGGTGGCTCAGTCAGTTAAGCCTCTGCCTTCAGCTCAGGGCCTTATCCCAGGATCCTGGGATTGAGCCCCATGTAGACTCAACAGGGAGTCTGCTTCTCCCTCTCCCTCTGCTCCCCTCTTCCTGCTCGTTCTCTCTCTCTCTCTTTCTCTCTCTCTCAAATAAGTAAACAAAATCTTTTAAAAAATAACAAATAAAATAAAACAGAGTGACTTGGCGTTTCCTTAGGTTTGTTGATCAGAGAAGGCTTCTCAGAAGAAGTGACATTTACGTAAAAATCTTTAAGACAAGGAGGGGGCTGCTGGGCAAAGAACTGGGGGAAGCATTCCAGCCAGAGGAAGTAACTCCTGCAGAGGTCCTGTGCAGGGATGTGCTTGATGCAAATGAGGAAGAGAAGAAAGTCCCAGTGGCTGGAGCAGAATCAGAATTGGAGAGAATGTAAGATCGGAAGTGGAAAAGGCAGACAAGGGCCTGCAGCTGAAATCAACAAAACAGCTTTAAAAAAAAAAAAAGAAAAGAAAAGAAAAAGAAATCGATCACATGGTAATGATGTTAAAGGTTGATAATACCCATGGAGCTCAGAGTGAGGGGCAATAAGCATTACTGTACACTGTTTGTGAGATGGGACGTTTGTACGGTCTTTATGGAGGACAGTGTGGCTCTATAGCTCAGGATTTTATTTATTTTTTATTTTATTTTAATTAATTAATTCATTCATTCATTCATTCATTCATTCATTCATGAAAGACAGAGAAAGAGAGGCAGAAACACAGGCAGAGGGAGAAGCAGGCTCCATGCAGGAAGCCCGATGTAGGACTCAATCCAGGGTCTCCAGGATCATGCCCTGGGCTGAAGGCAGGTGCTAAACCATTGAGTCACCCGGGCTGCCCTCGCTCAGGATTTTATTTTTTTATTTATTTTTTATTTTTTTAAAGTCTTTTTTATTTTTATTTTTTTATTTATGATAGAGAGAGAGAGAGAGAGAGAGAGAGAGAGAGGCAGAGACACAGGCAGAGGGAGAAGCAGGCTCCATGCACTGGGAGCCCGATGTGGGATTCAATCCCGGGTCTCCAGGATCGCGCCCTGGGCCAAAGGCAGGTGCCAAACCACTGCGCCACCCAGGGATCCCTCGCTCAGGATTTTAAATGCACATGCTCTTCTTAAAAATCTCGAGTTTAGCTGGCACACAGTGGTACATTAGTTTCTGGTGTACAACATAGTGATTCGCCACCTCTTACACTGTGCTCACAAGTGTAGCTGCCATCCGTCACCTTACAAGGCTATCACAACACCATTGACCATATTCCCTGTGCTGTACCTTCATCCCGGCGATTTACTCATCCCATAGCTGGAAGCCTGTATCTCCCAATCCCCTTCATCTGTTTTGCCCATCCCCCCAGCCCCTTCCCTCTGGCAACCATCAGTTTGTTCTCTGTATTTTTAGGTCTTCGATTCTGCTTTTTGTTTGTGTATTCATTTGTTTTGCTTTTTAGATTCCACATAGGAGTGAAAGCATATAATATTTGTCTTTGTCAGTCTTTACTTAACCATAATACCCTGTAGGTTAACCCATATTGTTGCAATTTGCAAGATCCCATCCTTTTCTATGGCTGCTTAATATTTAATATATATATATATATATACAATATAACCAGCACACAATGTTACATTAGCTTTATATATATATATAATAAGTTGTAGTATATATAGATATATATTTGTGAGACAATATGATATATATATATATATACATACACATACATAAATATATATATATCACATCTTTATCCATTCATCTATTGATGGACACTTAGGTCACTTCCATATCTTGGTTATCGTAAATAATACTGTAATAAACACATCTTTTCAAATTAGTGTTTTGGGGAGTTCATTATTGGGTCATATGGTATTTTTTGAGGAACCTCCTTATAGTTTTCCACAGTGGCTGCACCAGTTGCATTCCCACCAGCAGTGCACAAGGGTTCTTTTTTCTCCACATCCTCACCAACACTGGTTATTTCTTGTCTTTGATGCTTCTCATTCTGACTGGTGTAAGGTGAAACCTATGGTAAAAAAAAAAAAAAAAAGAAAAAGAAAAAAGAAAAGAAAAGAAACCTATGGTAGTTATGATTTGCATTTCTCTGATGATGAGTGATATTGAGCATCTCTTCATGTGCCTGTTGGCCATCTGTGTGTCTTCTTTGGAGAAATATCTGTTCAGGTCCTCTGCCCATTTTTTATTTTTATTTTTATTTTTTTTTAATTGGTGTTCAATTTGCCAACATATAGCATAACACCCAGTGCTCATCCCGCCAAGTGCTCCCCTCAGTGCCCATCACCCAGTCACCCCAACTCCCCAGCCACCTAACCGCTGCCCATTTTTTAAATTGGATTGTTTGGCTTTTGGTGTTGAGTTGTATCAGTTCTTCATATATAAATGTGCATATTCTTAAACCCGGCAATTACAAGTCTGGAAATTTGTCCAACAAATCAATTTATTGCTTCATTTGTGATCACAAAACAAAACAAACAGAAGTGGAAACAAGCTATTGATAAGAAACTAGTTAAATAAATTATGGAACACTAACATAGCACAGCAGTGTACACAGATGGATGTGTGCTGATATGAAAAATTGCCTACCTTTGTTATTCATATGTAATATTTGTTTAAATATGTATTTATTGGTCATATGCTACACAAAGACTCACACATACATATACCCCTTTTAGGGGAAAGAGGGCATATTATATATATTTTGTATTTCACAATCAATTGTGTAGGATGGATGTGTAGTAAATTTTAAAATGGAAACACAGAGGTGGCTCGTTTGGGTAAGCATCTGACTCTTGGTTTCAGCTCAGGTCATATTCTCAGGGTTGTGGGATTGAGCCCCTCATTGGGCTCTATGCAGAATCTGCTTAGGATTCTCTCCACCTCTTTCTTTCTCCCTCTGTCCCTCTTCCACCCACATGCCCCCCCCCCACTCTCTCTCTCTCTCTGTCTCAAATAAATAAAGTCTTGAAGAAAAAACATAACACAGAAACGCCTTTGGCTAATGATAAGGAGTGGGATGGAGATGGGAGCAACCTCTCTGAACTGTTTGCGGATATTAGGGGAAATTGGTTGTGAGATTTTGGGGAGTTTGCTGTACTGTCTTCGCAGTTTTTCTGGGTTAAGCGTCCAACTCTTGATTTCGGCCATGGCCATGATCTCAGGGTCGTGGGATGGAGCTCTGTGTTGAGTTCTGTGCCCAGCAGGGAGTCCACTTGAGACTCTTTCTCTCCTTCTCCTTATCTCCCTCACCCCACTTTCTCAAATAAATTTTTAAAATAAAAATGTATTTAAAAAATACACCTCCCCCAAAGTTTGAAAGTATATAAATTAAAGCATCCACAGAAATTGTCTTAGGATATTGGCATAATAGGTGGTTTATTTTCTTCTCTCTATATAGTTTCATACAATTACCATGTATGATTTAATTTTAAAAAAATACTTAAGAGAGTTTTTAAAGCGTAGCGCTGGCTGAACTAAAGATGTGGCTAGTAGGTTCTGGGCTTTATTCTTCTCTTCTTCCCCCCATGCCCCCAAATTTGTTTGTCGTCTTTAAAATGTAGAGAATGAGTATTTTTATTTGAAGAAGAAAGAGAAGTTTTGTAATGAGTGTATAGAATTCAGGGCTCATTCAGGATTAGCAACCCAGTTCACCCTGGCTTGAGCAAAAAAAATATTGCTGCAAAATTGAAAGTCAGTGGGGGCTAAAACTTGCTTCTGACACAGTTGGATTCCAGTCCAAATCTGTTTTCATCTTTTAGTTCTGCATCCTCTTGGGTTCTTTATTTTTAGGTGTTTTTTCCGCAGACAGCCCCTTCACCTTGCAGAAAGAACTCTCCTTTTGTCCCTAGAAGTTCCAGCAGAAAGCAGGCCAGGCAGTGGCTGCCTGTGGCCCCTTAGCAGCCCTCCTGAATGCCCAGGCCCTGGGATGGAGCACCTGCCGTGGTTTCCATTGGGACCATGGCCCCACAGTGGAGGCACTGTGTCCATGCCCAGCTCTAAAACTGAAGGGGTTTAGGATGTAATCCACATAACAATGTAGTCGACTAAAAAACAGAGGAATATTTTATCTCTTTGGAAATCCTGCCATACCTTTGACTTAGAAAAGAGACAAGTGGAGCTTGAACGTTTTCCAGATTTTTTTTTTCAATAATTGTCCTGGGGTGAAAAAGCTTGAAAATTACTGCTTTAAGATGATCCCTGGAGTCTGAATGCCTGCAGAAATATCCATCTACCTAAGTTAAACATTCATATTCATGTTCAACAGTAATTGTCTCAACAGATGAAAATGTCAGTCTCTAAAAGCTGTCATTTACTGACTAAATTCTACTTATAATTCTTGATGTTCTTCTTCATTATGTTCAGAAACGTTAAGAATTTTCCACTCAGTAGGACAAGTGGTTCTAGAAATAAATTTCAAAATCTTGCTTTCATAGGAAAACAGGTCTTTTGAAGAAAACAGTTTATGAAGCTGTGTTAGTTTTATGTAAATACCAGTTTGGGGTTCAGAATGGCTCCGTTTTGGCCGTCTTGTTTGATGTTCTAGGATATTTATCTAGCTGGATCCTTTCAAAGTAGATCACAGTGTTCCCAGCTAAGCAGTTTGTTTGCTGTCACACTCGTGGGTACTTTTCACTGATTTGAAGAAAAAGAAATGATACTGAATTCAATATAGTTGATGGTTAAAGAGCAGCCTACCTTAGGGGCAGTGTGAAGTAAAGCCCAAGGGCAGGCTGTACGAATAATCCCCGAATTCACCCAGAATTTAGAGGAAACGGTGGATTGAGATTTGGGTTAAATTGTCCTAAAAACTCTCAACATCCTACTTGCCTTTCCTATGTCTGAGAACCAGAACTAGAGCTTGGTCTTCTGTAGGCACCAGAAGAGATTTCTTTGTGATGACCTCCTGGCTTGCTGCTCCATTGCTAAATGTAAAGCAGGGAAAATTAAGACTCTGCCTTAGGCCTTTGCAGTGTTGCCAGGTTTTTGTGTGTGTGTGTGTGTGGTTTTTTTTTTTTTTTTTTTTTTTTTTGAGAGTACAATGATGGTTTTAAAAATCCAAGGATAAGGGAAAGACCCTTGACACGGACGCACTTCCTGTGTTTCCACTGATGGTACCGAGCCTGCGGCTCTGGTCTGGATTTGGGCCAGGCATTGCTCAGGGTTTGGAATAGGGGTGGTGGGGTGTGTTCCTCTTAGCAGCCATGCAGCGTGAAAGGTCAGTGGGCTTTGTAGGCAATCCTCAGGAAGTGGCTCTGGTCGTCTCCAAAACTACTAAATCTCACAAAGGCTGTTCAGTTTATTTGGCAAGGGTTGTCTGTTGGACAGGAAAGCTTGCATGGCCTTGGAAAGACTGCTATTTATTGAAATTGTGTTTTCTCAAGGTATTTACTCTGTAAATATGGCTCTATTGTCAGGCCCGATGGGGTTTTTAAGTATGCTTAAGTTGCAAAAACATGTTTGTGAAAATGTTTAGCACTATGTGTAATGCATAGGAAATGCCTCTGCAGCTCACCTACTGCAATTCTCAGGTGTAAAAAGTCACCACGAACACTGAGCCGTCGCTCCCAGGGGAAAACAGGATGAGGGGCCCTGTAAGCCTCTGGTCCCAACTTTTTCATCAGCCCATCAGTACATAACCTCATTTATTTGCATTTCTGTTTAATGCGTACTATTGATTCATTGCCATTGAACGCACAGCCTCCATCAGCTCGGGCCTGAACAAAGCTTATCTAGCACATGTGCTTTTGCCGGAAGGCACATCCCAGCCTTCTCGAAATCACAATCGGGGAAACCAGGCAGCATTTCAGTCCTGTGACTGGGAGCTGTTTTAAACAACAAAATCACCAACAAAAAGCATGTGCATTAAATAGACTTCAAAAAGACACTTATTTACAGCATGAGAGCTGAAACAAGAAGGCAAAGCTGTCACCTCGTTTGACCCAAGCTGGAGTGAGTTGGGGTTCACATTTTCTACCCCCTGCTCATGTCCACGCATGACCCCAGAAGTGCCACAGGTACTGATTTTGGTGTCACAAAGAGATGTTTGCAAGTGGAGCATTTGCAAATCTGCAATCCACAAACAATGAGGACTGGATGTACTCGTATTTTAATTTAGCTTACTATATACATATCTTTCTCTACAAATTTATAAAGCATAAAAATTAGGCATTTCCCCCTTTTGATACCAGCCAAAATCCAGACCAGAGCCATAGACTAGGTCAAGGGCAGTGGAAACACAGGAAGTACATCTGTGTCAAGGATCTTTCCCTTGTCTTTGACATTCCCCAAAAGCTTGGCAACACTGCAGAAGTTGAACTCAGATTCATATTCTTCATTTTCCCTGCTTTCCATTTAGCAACAGAGTAGCAAGCTAGTGGGTAAAAGCCTAGAGACTCCTAAATTCTAGTTCTGTTTCCAGTTCTAGGTCTGATTCTTGAACATATGAAAGTAACAACCATTTTGAGAGTTTTTAGGACAATTTAGCCCAAATCTGATTTCAATCTGTTTTTCTAAAATCCGGGTGAATCTGTGTTTTATTCCTGTAAACTGCTTTGGGCTTTACCTTACACTGCCCCTAGATTAGCCATTTTTTTTAAAAAACAAGAATATATGGGATTCAGTATTGTTACCCCCCCCCCTTGGGTATGATTGAAAATGTACTGTTATTTAAAGGCTGACATTTCTACTCTGTAGTGGCTGTAGCTGATTCTTCAGTGTGCATAGAATTTTCACTTCTGATGGTTTATTCACTAGAATTCTAAACTAGAGTGACTTGCAAAAACAAAAACCAAACAAAACTCCACCAAAATTAAAACACCTGAACAGTGTTTTTAACTAATAAGTGAATGGCAATTAACTGTCCTCATTTCTGTTTTTAAATACATAGTTAGCAGGCTTCAGTAGGAGCTGGGCCGGGGATCAGGAGAACAGAAGGCTGCTGATCTTTCTGGCTGGCTACATGGCCTCTTCAATTTTGTTTAAGTTAGTGTGGCTTCTTAAGTGACATCTCTGTGATAAACCATCCTGCGCTTTGCACTGTAAGATGTTTCTTAAATGTCCATCTTCCCGTGAACCTCTGGTCATTCCCCCGTATTTACTGTAGGAGCCTTGTTTAAATAAAGGCAGTTTTCTTTTTCTCCAGACACACAGTGCATGCTCACTTGCTCCTCCTAGAAAGGAAATCTAGAGTTCTTTCCTGCTAGAGCAGATAAATCCCAGATCTTAGGGGCTAAATATGATAAGAAGCACATTTCTCATTCATGTGATATCCAATTGGAAGCCTGGCTGGGGGCCAGGGGTTCTCCTCCAGCTGTCATTAATACTCCCAGGCAGGCAGAGACTCATAGGTACAAGATATGCAGCCAGTAGCAGGGAAAAGAAAATGAATAGACAACCAGGCAGGAGGTTTTTATGAGGCCCTAGAAGCAGTGTGCATCGCTTCTCCCCACATTCCTTGCTTGGACTCGTGTGTGTGGCCTCCCCCTTGGGTATAATAGGGTGAGGGCTGGAATCGTGCACCCTGGCGGGGCAGCCACCTCCCAGGGGCAAGGCTGTGAGCCGTGGAAGGGGAGCATGAAGTGTTCACTGGCAGCTAGCCGTCCCTGGCCCGCAGCAGAAGGCCGTGTGGGGCGCTGCTATTGGGGCACCGTAGTGAAACGATAGGACAGCTGATGCCAACATTGAGGAGATGAGCTTGCTGGCAATGTTTCCCTCAAATTGTCCCCATGTTCAAGCTGAGCTCTATTAGTGTCGTACCTTCAAGGTACAGAAGCCTTGTTTTCTCCATTTAGATTCCAGGCAAATCCAGGATAAGGCATGGGAATCTGGTATTTTGTTTTTGCTTTTGCTTTTTTTGAAAATGTCTTATTTATTTATTTATTTATTTATTTATCTATCTATCTATCTATTTATTTATTTATTTATTCATTCATTCATTCATGAGAGACACAGAGAGAGAGGGGGGCAGAGACACAAGCAGAGGGAGAAGCAGGCTCCTTGTGGGGAGCCTGATGTGGGACTCAATCCCAGGAACCCAGGATCATGCCCTGAGCCAACTTGAGCTGAAGGCAGACCCTCAACCCCTGAGCCCCCCAGGCGTCCCAGGAATCTGGTTTTGACACTCACTGGAGCTACTGGCAGACAGGCTCCATCTGAGCCTCCTACAAAGAAGGCACTCAGTACGTGCGAGTTGAACACACATGACACGAGCTAATGTGTACTGTGGCCGGGGCTTGTGCTGAGCACTTAACATCTCTTATCTCATTTAATCTCTAAATCCCCATTACGACGCAGCCTCTATTAGTGTGACCCCGATTATACAGCAGAGGAAGTTGTGTGCACAAGGCACGTAGCTTGCTCACAGCACACAGCCTGGAAATAGCAGAGCTAGGATTTGAGCCCAGACCACCCGTGGAGGGTAGGGGAGGATGGATGAAGAAAATGAATGGTGCTGGGAATGAATGAGACTGACATGTTGTCCCTTTTGGTACTTTCTGAGGGTTTCACATAGTGTGCTCCACGGTGACTGAAGGTCATTGAACTGCATTTTTTTTTTAAGATTTTATTTATCTGATAGAGACAAAGAGCACAAGCAAGGCTAACAGCAGAGGTGGCAGAGGAGAAGCAGGCTCTCTGCTGAGCAGGGAACCTGACTAGGGGCTGGGACCCCAGGATCATGACCTGAGCCAAAGGCAGATGCTTAACTGACTAAGCCACCTAGGTGCCCCGGAACTGCATTATTTTAGATCCCTACCAGGGAGGCGCTGTTGTTCCTTTCAGATCATGAGGCCAGAGACTAGGACTAATGGGAATGTTACAAATATATCCCTATTTTATGGACAGAGAAACTGAGGCTTGGTAAGTAAATGCCTGGCCCATGGCTACATAGTAGATCAGAATTGTCTCCCAAAAAAGTTAATTCAGTTTTGGGGGTTCCTCTGAGCATAGCTTACCACTATCAAGAAGATAACCAGTTGTGAAATAAACCTGAGATTTTTCCTGAAGTTCAGCTATTTTTATTTTAAGTTTTCAGAGAGAGTGCACATGCTCATGAGGCAGGGAGGGACAGGAGAGAGACAGAGAGAGAGAGAGAGAGAGAGAGAAACTATTAAGCAGGCTCCATGCTCAGCACAGAGCTGGAATTGGGGCTCGATCTCACGACCCTGAAACCATGACCTGAGTTGAAATCAAAAGTCCGGTGCTTAACAACAGAGCCATTCAGGTGCCCCTAGCCATTTCTTTCTTTCTTTTTTTTTTTTTTTAAAGATTTTATTTATTTATTCATGAGAGACACACACACAGAGAGAGGCAGAGACACAGGCAGAGGGAGAAGCAGGCTCCCTGCAGGGAGCCAGATGAGGGACTGGATTCCAGGACCTCGGGATCACGATCTGAGCCAAAGGCAGACACCCAACCACCCAGGTGCCCCTGCCCCTAGCCATTTTTAATTCAAAAACTTTTTTAACATATAGAGTAATATTAGTTTGAGGTGTACAATATAGTGATTGAATAATTCCATGCATCACCCAGTGCCCAGCATGACAATTGCACTCCTTTCACAAGTTTCACCATTTTTTAAAAATAAAGCTTTCATTTGGCAAATTGCTCTCTGTCTCATAAGCAATTTTAGTCAGTACCAATACATTGATCTTTCCCGAGCTGGGACACAAATATGGTGCTAACCCTCTTGGACTTAGGGGCTCAGCCCCAGAATCAGTGGCAGGTGAGGGATGTGGTGGCCTGGAGTTGACGTTCTATACATTGCAAGTGGCAGAGGCTCAAAGGGTCCCCCTGGCGGGGCTGGGGACAGCAAGTGTGGAAGACTCTGGACCCGCGGGGTGGTGGGCATTGGGATCCCCCGGTTGTCTCATCTCCTGGTGACTTAAATGAACCGATAACGCAGCAGGAAAGGCACTTCCGTGCCACCGACCTGGAAATGATACATATTTAGCTGCTTTGTCAAACAGCAGCCTTTTATACATCGCCCAGATCCGTTTGAAGCTGATTTTGAGTTCAAGACAGTGAATCGCTGTCACAAAGTGAGCTCTCATGTTTATCCAAAGGTGCACATTCCATAGATGGTATGTGATTCACTTTTCTTGATGAGCCAAAAATAAACCAATATTGTTCTCTGAATTATTTCCCAGCGTTTTGAACCGTGTGTGTGTGTGTGTGTGTGTGTGTGTGTGTAGATGTGTGCGGGCTAAGTACTGACCCTACAACTTATGGTATTAATGAGCCCCTCCTGTGGATGTGCTCACAGCTATCCTGTGTTCATCCCTTTTCAGTCTTTTAAATATAAGTTTAAGTAGAAGTAGACTCATTAGGCAAGGCTAAAAAAATAGAACATTATTTATGTAAAACCCCTTGCTGGTGTCAGGGTTTCTTAGAAATGTGGCTGATTACACTCAGCAGTCCCCCACCATGGCTGGAATACAAACACGAGCTCATTCTCATAATTACATTATTATCATCTCAGTCTTGTGTGAAACACTGAATGACAATGGCTAGGGACAGATGAAAATGTAGGCAGGGTGCCATCCACCCACAGACCCTACATTCGGCCATTGGGGTTTTGAGTTAAGACCTTGGTCTGCATAGACAGTCCTCCCAGAAGATGTCACATTTTCAAGAGTCTCTCATTTTCTGTATCTAAGGTGTTAACACTCAAAAAAGAAGAGAGACTTCCCCAACAATGAGTCGTCGAGTATCAAAACTCAGATGAAGTGCATTTTCTGGATGATTAACGAGCTATAAAATGACACCTGGGAATAACATGGCTTTTGTCAGACTTTGTGTGTTGGGGGTGGGATGGGACATAGTGATCGTTAGATTTAAGTATTGCTTGTGTCATTCCTTTATGTTCAACGGCATCCCTTTATGTTTGTGCCATTCCTTTACATTCGATGGCATTTATTCTATGCATCTCCCATGGAAAGTCTACTTTTTGGTGTATATTTATAACACGAAGTTAAATATCACTTCTTTCTCTTCTTGCTCTAGTAAATTACTCCCTTGCAGTGGTGGTGTTGGTAGTAATTTTGGTTTCAGAAGCGTGAGGTAAGACCTGGTAAAGGTTGTTAGAATTAAAATATAGAGGTAATGGCTATGCTGTCTCTCAGAGCTGTTTTTCTTGACCAATGGGGATCAGGGATAAGTTAAGGCAGCTGACTTGTGTGCTGTTTAATTGGTGGTTTTGGGATACAGTGGAGATTTCTTTATACCCAGGTCTTGACACACCCATTGGATATCGAAACCACTTCAGTGGATTGCAACTGGCTTTGAAAAAACAAAACAGAACAGAATGGGCAATAATAGTATACTATACACAGTAAAGATAAGAAAAGACTGTTTTTTGCAACTTTTGTTTAACTTACGTGAACATGGGTGTGTGTATGATATACTACTCTGGTTTAGGAAGACTAGCCTGGTCTTTGGTTGTGAGGATGGCGGTCCATTTCCAGTTGGACCACTACCTCTCTTCAGCTCTTGTGCCAAGAGTGGAGACTTACTTTCTGCCAGTCTCACTGAAGTGTGAGATATGGTGTGTGCTGCTCTAAGAGCAGCCATCTCTCCCTTAGCTGGACTGCCCGGAGGATAGGAATGCTTTTATGAATGAGACAGTGGGATTAATTAAGTGATGTTAACTAGAAACTCATGCTTTCATGATTCCTGCAGTAGTTGAGCATCTCTATGAGATGCATTGGCATGCTTCGGCATCCTTATTTAGCACTTAGTTAAACTAAAGTCATTTCATCTTTATCGATTTAGGAAATTGCAGCATAATCGTTCTGAAATCAGGAACTAACCGTGCAGCAATGTAGATGCGAAGATAGAAAGTGGGAAAGATCTCTTTTTCATTCATGCCCTCATTTTTCTTTAAAGCAAGCATTTCTGGGGAACAGTTTTTATGTGCTATGCTCTGGGAACCCACAGATGATCACCTTGGCCCTTGGTCCAGATTCAGAAACATGCATGTAGATCCACAGTGGCAATTCAGGATGCTAAGTGCTAGAGTTAGAGAGAGAAAGAGAGAGAAAGAGAGAGAGAGAGGTGTAAAGTTATCTGGGATTTTAAAGGAAGCAGAACTGTTGAGTTTGGGAAGACATTGCCCATCACAGAATCATCAAAATAAAACTCGATAGGCAAATAAGAGTTTTCCAGCTAGAGAAAGATAGGAGTCAGGGGTGGGAGACGTAACCTGACTCTAGAAACAGTGCAGGATCTGTTCGGCTTAGCACGTGATGAGCTTTGAGTATCGATGATCTTTCTCTTAAAATTGATTTCAGAAAAAAAGTAATTCTAGTTTTTCGGAGTACTAGTTAGGGGAGTTCTGGCTGGTTAAGGTTTCACTGTAACTTCAGTGTACCAGAAAGCAGGCTTATCATAATGCCTTTTTTTGTTTTAATTGGATCTATCTAGAGTTTTTTACTGGTTTTTTGTTTGTCTTGCCTGGGGTAGAAGTCCATGTGTGAAATTTCGATTCCGAGTCCTCCCTTACAAATCCAATTTGTCATCTCACATTTTCTTCCCAACAAGAATTTAGTGTTTCTTGACAAGGGAAGAGAGATAAAAGGCCAAATAAAGCATAGCTAGCAGGGAAGGTGGCCAAAGCCGGGGAGGAAGCAGGACGTGTCTGCTGGGCGTGGTCAAAAGACAGATGAGGTAAGGACAGCTGTCAGGGGAATTCCAGAACACGCAGGGCAAAGGTCGATGCGGTTGATTCAACATTGCTTCCTGCCTCTGACCTCTCCTGGACTCTGTTCTGTGAGTGTGATGAGGACAGTGGGGAGGTTCAGAGGGGTGTAGCAGAGCCCAAAGAGCCTGGGTTCTAGATCTGCTTTCAAAGTCCAGGCCTAGAATCTCTTTGAGCCTATGTCCTTAGCTGCAAAATCAGCCCCCAAAACGACTCCCTTCAAGCCAGTGTTTGGTGGAGATTCTGTGCATCTGCTTCAGCACAAAGCCCAGGGCATTGGAGGTGCTCCTTCGGTGGTTTTCCTCCGCTGCCCCTCACCTCCCGTGCAATCCTGTGTAAGCCTGTCTAGGAGTAAAAAAAAAAAAAAAAAAGCCTGTCTAGGAGTCATCCAGGTGACTGTCACTGCAACGACCAGGGCACACGTTGTATTTAGTTTAAAATGCAGAATGTATCTCTACTACAGAGCCAATGTCAGAGTAGCACAGAGTACAGTCCTTTTAGCTTCAGCCTCCGCAAGCCACCCCACAGTCGCATGTGTGCACTGTCTGCCTTCTGCACTGGGACTCAGGCTCGTGGCCCAGCCGATGATGCACCCCCCACCCCCCCACCCCCGGGGAAGCCTGGGGGCTCAGTGCCAGGGGGTTTGCGTGTGCTTACGCCCTCTGTTGTTGAAACATACGGACTTGGGGGTGGTAGGGAGGTAAGGTGTAAGAAGCAGCAATTTAACTCCATTTGGAGATTGAAAAAGCGTAGGAAGGGTGACCAGCGTGGCCTCTATCTTTACTTCCCTTCTCTCTGCCTCATTGCTGATCCCAATCAGATCTCTCAACTCAGCGTAGCAATGATCAAGGTAGCATCGATGCAAATTGGTTTTTTGTTAAACCCAGTGGCATGCTTTCATTATTCGTTTCTATAAAATCTTTGGATGACCTCAGCAAAAGAACTGGGCATCTTTTCCTTTGCCCATAATTTAAAAATATCTTGCATGTGTCTGTGCTCTTTAACAGCACAGGTTTCCTTGGATCATTTTATACATATTAACTCCTAAGACAGTTCAGTCATTACAGCCTTGCAGACAGGTAGGCTGTTAACTTCTTTTCCTTTTTTGTTATATAGTGAGTCTGTGTGTCATTTTACTGATCGAGGGGGTCATCGGAGATTAAATAAATACAGGCCACTCGCTTGATGTACTGGAGCATATTTTAAATGACCCCACTTGGATGTGAGGGTCCTGAAGTTCTCAGGTACACAGTAAGAAGCTGAGCTGGAATCCACACTCCAGTGTGAGTTTTCTCCTGCCTCTCTCCATTCTTGTGGGAGTTTCTTAGGTGGCATTAGCCCCCAGATATTTGATATTTGGAAACACGTGACACAGACAACTATATTCTATATACAGCTGCGTACAGGTGCACATTCTTTCAAAACCCTGCTTTGTAAAATTAGAATTGGGCCTTCATGTCCAGTTAAGGTGCTGAGTTGAGAGAAGGCTTATTAATTGCAGGGGGCAAGGGCAACCAATGTTCATGGCTCTAGGGTTCTCTGAAATCCTTAAAGTGAATTCCGTTCTTCAAGTCCTGAAGGAAATAGAACTCTCCCAGGCAGAGGGTGAGTGACAACTTGTATCACATAATTAATCCAAAATATTATAGTCAAAAAAAAAAAAAAAGTCTCCCAAGGCCAGTGCTGGCTGGGCCTCTCCCCATGGCCTCAGTGGGGCCATGCAAGTGCCTGCACAAACTGCAGGCTGTGGATGACTTCTCTGGCTAATTGGGGGGCATTTCTTTTGTTCATTCATGAGCCTGGGGAGCTGCTAAGAAAACCTGGGGGATGATTCGTTCGGACACTTCTTTGCAATTTTGAAGCCCTCGTCAGAAACCCTCGACATGCAAAATTTGGGGAGTTAAAAAACAAAACAGACTTCCTCACTGTGGCCCCTTGAGCAGGTAACTTGTCTCCCAGGCAGAGGTTTCCCACCCTATAAAATTGTCAGGACCTGCCTTGCCTTGCTCAAGCGTTGTAAGAAGCAAAAGAAATAACTAAAGTTCCCCGGGCCTCACCATGTAAAATGGAATATCTGAGTGTTCAAGTCCATAAGCCCTGACTGCCTCCTGCATGCCAGGCATGAGAAAACTATGGGATCCTAGGATTGGATAGGGGTGGAGGCACTGAAGTAAAGTTCATTGTCAGCAGTACCTAAGAGCAGTCCATGGGGGGCGATGCTTAAGACCTGGGTGCTGGAGATTTGAACTGAACCCGGATTCAGATCCAGATCTAATAGTCATTGGGAGATTTGGAGGCCGGGAGCCTTAGAGGCCGAAGGGGTCTGTGAGAGAGTGGGGCTGCACTGGTGGCTGCTGGCCTGACCTTAAGGGCGTAGCTGTGAGCTGGAGGTAGGAGCCTGGCAGAGGCAGAGGTAGTGTCCCAGCCTCCCTGGTGCCTGCATTGCCAAGGGAGTGGCCCTGACTCTCCGGGGGCTTGCATTGTGGCGGGGGAGGAGACCCTGGTGACAGCCCTGCACATTGTTAGGCCTTCCTCCTGGGTGAGTCACCCTGTCTAGGGGGGCGGCTGAGAACCTGATTGGGGAGGCTCCGGGAAAGCCCACGTGAAGCCTGGAGCCTCCACAGTGATATAAATGGAAAGTAAAAAGAAAAAGAAAAAAGACAGTGAGGGTTTGTAAAGATGGAATCCATTGTATCTGAGAACATTCTTGGCTGAGAAAATATGGGGTGAGCACCCAGGCCTCTGTTGGAGGGTTTCTGCTGTTGCTGGCTCAAAAGGGGGTGAGCCGGCCCCCTTCCCTTTGCCATTGTGGAAACAAACAGACAAAGGGGGGGAGACTTTGCAATGCAGTTAAGAGTCTGGGGAGGCAAAGTGAAAGAATGAAGAATATAAAGAATTGAATGCAGGCCTAAGTCTTAGGGAGATAAAAATATCTAGAATGGAGGCTAAGAGTCTGCTAAGTCAGAAACAGCAAGAAGCATTTGCTTCAGGAACTGCAGGATTGGGTCATTCCGTGTCCTGCCTGGAGCGGCATCCAAGAGAATATCTGTGTCACCCACTGCCTGGGGAAGACATTAGAAGAACTTATGATTCAGGCAGTTTCAAGGTATTTTGGTAGAGTTTTGTCACTAATTTAATTTTTTAGTAGTTTGTGGACTTTAGGCCGATTTAGCAGGTGGGATGTTTCGAAGGAGAGGTTACTTTCGATAGGAAGCCAACAGGAAAGGAATTCAAGGCAGTGGACTAGTTGCCTGGAGTTCCTTGCTTTAAATACTGTTGCCCATAATTACTCTCTCTCTCTTTTTTTTTTTTTTTTTTTTTTTTTTTTTTTGGTGGGAGGGATTTGTCTTTGTTTTTAAGCTTGTCACACTCACATAGAGACCACTTAGGGCACTTCTGAAAAATAAAACAAAAATGAATAAATAAAAAAAACAAAGCCTGTGGAGTAGAATTAAGGGAAGCACCTCAAAGTGACTCAGGTGCCAGGTAGCAGCTGGTTGACCCCTGCACCTGGGAAACCATATAAGGTCATCACTGGTTTTGAGGCAGGCAGCTGGGGTTTAAGGACCCAGAGGGGAATCCCATAGGACCAGCCAAGAAGGTCCTTGGCTCTGCACAGGATAGAAATCAAATAGGAGCCCGCAGACGAAATCAGAGTTTACTGAAGGTATAGATTGTGGTCTGGTGTCTGTGTCCCCTCAGGCATCCAGAAGGGGTTGGAACAAAGGCTAGCGCCCAGGTGTTATTCCTTGGAACCAGGGGGTCTTGGCATTGAGATGTCTAGCACAGGTGGTCTGGAATACACAAATGATGGCTTCCTCTGGTCATTCTCACCTGGTGCTTCCTGAGATGTCACCTGTTCTAGAGAAATCCTTCACTCCTGGTCCCTTACAGGAAAGACAGACACTATTTGCATTCTGAGGCATGTGTGGAGTGGGGTGGGAGTCCAGGTCCTAGCAAGAATAGAAGCATGGAAAGGAGTGAAAAGCAGATTTTTGCGGAGCCCTTCAGTTTCCTTGTCTCAGTGTTGGCTATTTCTGAGGTCTTGTCCCAGATGCAAAAGTAGACACCCTTATTATTTGTTTTAATAAAACTTGGAACATGCAGGAGAATCCATTTTGAAAATTGCAGATGCCTGTGGAACAGGTACTGTCTTCTAAATTCCCAACAACAACCACACTTTACATCTGTGGAATCCTTGTACCTTCCCCCGTAGTTTACCACTCGGTTATCCCACAGCCTGTTGGCAGCCCCTCCCCTGCTGGCTTGACCCACTCTCCCTGAGAAAAACCGAGAAGTATTCTCATTTTAAAATGTTTAAAATGAGGCTGGGAAGAGATGCAAATTATCCCATCCAAATTGTAACTCCTTGGCTATTTAGCACAGAAGACAATTCCAGATCTCTTGGTTCTTAATCAGGGATTTAGGCCATTAAACCAGGCCCAGGGAACCTACTGTCTGTGGAGCTTGGTTTTGCTTGCTTTCTTTCTTTCTTTCCTTTTTTTTTTTTTTTTAAAGATTTTATTTATTCATGAGAGACATAGAAAGAAAGGCAGAGGGAGGAGAAGCAGGCTCCATGCAAGAAGCCCAATGTGGGACTCGATCTGGGGAATCCAGGATCATGCCCTGAGCCAAAGGCAGACGCTCAACCACAGAGCCACGCAGATGCCCCTTGGTTTTGCTTTCATTTTATCAGTAGGTTAAGGGCAAAGGGATATCTCCTTATCTGATTGCAGTATCTTCTTAGGAAAATCTAACAGGGCTTTAAGAGTATTTCAGATTAAAAAAAAAAAAGATTATTTCAGATTATATCACAATGGCTTCCTCTCTCCCTCCCTTTGTAAATTCATTCATTCATTAGTTTCTTCCTTCCACAGCTATTCTTAAATACCTCTGTGACCACTGTGGAAGGTGCTGAAGACCAGAATACATATATATGCACACATACACATAGATATAATCATGATGGCACCATTGTCCTTCTTATAATATGAAAGAGGGGAAAACCAAATTAGTGCAATGGCATTCTATCTTCTGGAATTAGAATATATGTATCCTCTAAAAGATAAATCCTTTAAGGTAGCTAGCTCATTATAAAGGCTTATGAATGATTAAAATTCCCTAATCAAATTTCTTTGCTCCCGTATATTACCAATCACTCTATATTCAGTTTTAGACAGAAGCTGATTTGGGATCCTACTTTAATAAGTTGATTCGGCCAGTTGAAAAGGGATAGGGCCAGGGGATGGGGGTGGGGGGTGGGACTATAATCCTAATCTCAGGATTCTGCTAGAGGTGGTGTGACATTCTCCATTTTCTGTGATAGAAAGTGGTGCTTCAATTGGCACCCGGTGATTGGTCCCAGGCTTTGAGCTTCTCTGAGCATAAGCCCCCGAAAGACTCCAGTAATGCAGGAAGAGGTGATCTGATTACAGGAACAGACGGGAACCCATCCATCATCTTTCACTCAATAAGCATTTAGCCTTAGAAAAGGAGCCCCTGAGCATCATATATTTGCTATTAATTAGAAAAGCATGGGATGCCTGGGTGGCTCAGTGGTTGAGCGTCTGCCTTCATCTCAGGGCATGATCCCAGGGTCCTGGGATCGAGTCCTGCATGGGGCTTCCTTTGAGGAGCCTGCTTCTCCCTCTGCCTATGTCTCTGCCTCTCTCTGTGTGTCTCTCATGAATAAATAAATAAAATCTTTAAAAAAATAAGAAGAAAAGAAAAGCAGAGCTGTGGTTGTAGAAATACTCCCAGGATAATAGCACAGAGTTATTTATCAGTCTGTCCACAGCTCTTGACAGCAGCTGATAGAGCTTCTGAACAGAAGTTTTCAAACTTGTGCCCAGGAGCCCTAAGGTATGCTGGGATCCCGGGGTGGAGAGAGGGAATGGAGCCCAGTGGGTAGCACCAGTCCCCCAATCCTCCTTCCCCTAGAATAGGTTCACCTTTTTGTGATTGCTGTGGGCACCACCAGCCGTTTTGCCTCTGCCATCTGTCGCTTGCAGTGGCACTCTCATCAGAGGATGGTGTGAGATGCTGGTTATGTGCACTATAATGACAATGCAGAAACAGAAGTCAGTGACTGCTGGGTGCAGCCTCCTCGTGCCAGCGCAGCCCTGATGGACGAGCAAATGGAAGGGGATTAGCAGTGGTCTCCTTATGCAGAAGAAAACATCTTAGCCATTGAGAAGCTCCAGATTCTTCCTTTGTCTCATTTTGTATAAACTCCCCATGGAATAGGCAATCCTGTTTGGAGAGGGTGATGAAAGCCAACATTGAATTATTTGTGTAAAATGAAGAACCTGAAAGTTCCAATGTCATGGTTCTCTCCCTTTCCCAAAAAATACAAATACAAATACAAATAAAAATACTGGATGTACTATAATAATGTAGGGGTTTGAAATTATTTTATTGATTGCATCTCCTGTTAATTCTAAGATTAGCCTGTGTGGCAGAGGCTGGCTAGCTATTTATCAGACCCATTTCTTTCTCTTCCTGGGCACAGAGCTGCGTTGTACTTTTCCAGTCAGTGGCGCAGCTACATTCAGCCCCACGGGTGTGCTCTGCCCAAACGTATGTAAGTGGAAGTACTGTGTGCCGCTTCTGGGCCTGGCCCATCGTAACCACCCGTTCAAAATTCTTCGTACTGTTTCTCCTTCCACTGAATTGATGAAGCTACACACCCTTCTTGTTGAAGATGAAAGAACCCGAGGGAAGGATCTTGGGTCCTGGAGTCACTCCGGACCAGTTTGTTTGTCCCAACTGAGCTTCATTAGATGATTTCATTCATCCTGATTAGACAATAGGATCTCCAAGAAGCACTTGTAAGTTCCAAGAACAACGGAAATTCTGAACCGAAGTGCTAGAAACTTCCCTTGGTGGATGATGGATGTATGTGTAGGAGCAATTATGGATGATCAGCTACTGATAAGGTTGAGTAAGGTCAGATTTGCAAAAGCCTGTCCTCCCCCATCCCTTCTACCTCCCAGCAAGAAGTTACTGGTATTAGTGTGGGTGCTGCTTAAGACTTTCCATTAATGGAATTGGAGACACCCACACAGTACAGGGAGGCAGAACATGTAGTGATTCAGAGAAACAGCTCCCAAGTCAGACCGCATGGGTTTGCACTCTGACTCTGCAACTTACTGTGTGACCTCAGGCAGATCACTCAACTTCTCCATTCCTTGGTTTCCTCTCTTTAAGATGTGGTAACCAGACCTTACTTTACAGATCATTGTGAACATTGAATGACATATTATATCAGTGCTTAAAAGGGTCTGTCACATAATTTTTCAAAGAAATATTGACTATTATCACATGCAGCTCACTGAGTCAAAGACATTTAGATTCTCCCTTAGTTTTCTCACCTAGAACCCAAGGTGTATTTCTACAAATAGGTGTAGTAGCTGGGTCCAGATGGAATGGCATTGGCTTATAGGTAAGTGCTATGCCACCTCCACCAGGACACTTTGGACAATCTGTTGACAGCTTCATGTAGTTGGGCTGTTCCCTGTAATTCCTTCTGTACCTGCATGGCGAGCACCTCTCCAGGACTATGGACAGCACCAGCTGTGGAAGATACCCAGGTGAAAAATAAAGAGTTTGCAGATTAGTGACAGAGACAAAAAAAAAAAAAAAAAAAAAAAGCAAAAAGTACTTCTGCTGCAGTGTAATAGCTCTCCTTTTTTTTTTTTTTTTAAAGATTTTATTTATTTATTCATGAGAGACACACAGAAAAAAGCAGACACATAGGCAGAGGGAGAAGCAGGCTCCCTGCAGGGAACCTGATGCAGGACTCGATCCCAGGACTCCGGGATCACGACCTGAGCCAAAGGCAGACATTCAACCACCGAACCACCCAGGCGTCCCAGTGTAACAGCTCTTGATTTTGTACATGATAGTTATTAGCACTCTGGACAATGACTGGGGAGATCAGGGCTGTAGACTTGTATGGGGCTCAGGTCCTGCGAATTGTAGGATGGAGGATGGAATAATGTGGGGCCAGCAATGCTTGGATGCATCCACCTGCTGCAGCCCAGAACACTTTCCAACCTTAGCCAGTGAATATGCAGTACTTCAAGAGACAGGACCCAGGCGGAGGGAGATTTGGTAAAGAACAAACTCTATCCCACTAAGAGCAGATAACAACCACACATCCTACTTCCAGTTCAACCAAGAAACCTGGGGTGAACAGAGCCCTATCACGGACGTGGCCCATGACCAAGTGTAAACTGAGGAATCCATGGGCACCACCAGTGTGCAAAAAGTTACTGTAGTGTTTGACATTTGCTCAGTCAGAGTTGGAATTTTCATCGTGTTCAGGCCGTAACGTGGGTTTTTGTTTGACAGAATGTGTTTTTGTGTGTTTTGCTGGTCTGATTCATCATGAAGTCAAAATCCACCCCCCACGTAAAACAGTTGCCTTGAGCTCCCAGTCATGGATGCCTGTTCTTTTTCTTCTCTGCCTCTTTATATTAATTTCAGCTTAATAAGGTCTAATGGCCCCGTGCTTCCCAGAACAGTTGGTTTCTGGCTAAAAGCAAAACAGAAAACTGCCCCTTTTAGTTACATAAGGTGATGTGGTGAGTACTTGCTTCTGAGGAATCAGGGTCTATTAATAGCCGGGGAGTCTGACCAGGCTGGACCAGAGGCGCCACCTGCAGGGCCAAGAGAGAAAAACCCAGTAAATAAGGAAAGGCAGGAAAAGCAGAAGGAAAGGCAAAGAAGCCCAAGAAAGCAAAGAACTCAGAAGGATCACTTGCAGATAAATATATATGGCAACACATCCTTGCAAGACTTCTGACAAATGCCCTTCGTTCCTGTATTTTCTATTTTTTTCCTTCCCAGATTGGGAAGACATTAATTTTCCTTCAGAGAACTTGCTGCTTAATGCTGCTGCTGGGGAACCCTGGGTGGCACAGTGGTTTGGTGCCTGCCTTTGGCCCAGGGCGCGATCCTGGAGACCTGGGATTGAATCCCACGTCGGGCTCCCGGTGCATGGAACCTGCTTCTCCCTCTGCCTATGTCTCCGCCTCTCTCTCTCTCTCTCTCTCTGTGACTATCATAAATAAATTTTTTAAAAAATTTTAAAAAATGCTGCTGCTGGCTGATGTTTTAATAAAAAGCAACACCATGCAAAGCATTCTTTGTTTTCATAAGACAAAGGGGATGTTATTGCAGACTCGGTTAATATGTGTCAGGGAGGGGTGTTCGGCCTCAACCCACTGTCCCCAAACTGGGTGTCGGCCCTTTTCAGCAGCTCTAAATATCCAGTCCCCCTGCACCCACCCACCTATTCCACAGAAACGGTGCTAGTCTAGAATTAAAGGAACATTGGTAATGGAGACTATCAAACATTCGCTTTTCTGCATGCCATGAAAAATCAGTCAGTCCAAAATAAATTTCCACCAGAATTCTTCTGTTTAAATGTATACTTTCATAAAGGGAACACATTTTTCTTGGACAGACCTAATTTCAAATATTCTGCGCGCCGTGTGATCTGATCATGTTTCCCATATGCTCAGCCACATATCAGCTGTTCTTCTTTTAGGTTTGTTTATTGCTGCTTTCAAGGGGGCAGAGTAGGGTTTATTCGCAGATTTATAGATCTTGTCAGTATCTATCTGTGGAGCATCTGCTGTTGTGCCAAGAGCAGGGGACACAGCAGATACAAAAGGGACTTTTAAGAGTGTCGCCAAGAAGCTCAAGTCAGAGTTTCGATGCCTCCCATGGAACACCCACTCTTCTTTACCTGAAACTCCTCAGAAAAACACTCAATAGGAACTGACTCTTTTTTTTTTTTTTTGGTTTTGTTTTAAAAGATTATTTATTTGAGAGAGAGAGAGAGAGAGCATGAGTGAGCAGGAGGGGCAGAGGGAGAGAGAAACTCAAGCAGACTCTGCACTGAGCATGGAGCCCAACTCAGGGCTCGATCACACAACCCTGAGATCACGACCTGAGCTGAAACCAAGAGTCAGATGCTCAACTGACTTTGCCACCCAGGTGCCCCAGAACTGACGTTTTTTGAAGTATCAAGTGTAGTGGTCGTTGTGGACAATTTAGGGATGTTAAGATGTAGCCCTTGTTTCTAGAATGGAGGGTAGGAGTTTGGATAATCACGTACCTAAATATCATTCAAAGCCAACCTCATGAGTGCCATGGATAGAGTACACAGGGCAAAGGAGGAGTAGGTTCAGCTTCGGGTTATTTGAATCTAATATCCCTCACTGTCCCCCGGTGCACACATTCACACCTTTACTGACAAGAAGGCTAAAGTACAAAGGGCACAGAGCTTAGCAACAGCAGGATACATTGTCAATCTGACACTTTGAGGAGCTTCAAAGACCACTGTCTGTGAAAGGAGCAAAGCATCGTCATGTGGAAAAATACATTTCTGTGCAGAAAAGATCCTTTTGAGATTCCTGGAGGCACTGAACCTATTTCAGATCTTTTTAGGGCTTCTGCTAAGTGGGTGCCTCCTTTAAGAAATCAAAACACAGGAGACATATGGGAGCCGCCTCAGGTTTGTTGTAGGTCTTGTTTTGGCCTTGGGGGTCTCCATGAATTGCCTTTTGCCCAGATGTTGGTGGAAGGGTGGCTCTCAAGACTTCCTGGGGTGCTCAGTGCTAATGGGTTTTTTTTGCAGCAGTGACATGAATGCCTGGTGCACCTTGTTGGTATAGTAGATCCTCACTTGCTGCTTGTTTGGGAAAAAACAAAACCAAGAAGAGAATGTGGTCGTGTTTGTAGAATCCAGAGTAGAGAGAGAGAGAGAAAGAGAGAGAGAGAGGGAGAGAGGAATAGAGGCTAGGCCACCCCCAAGCTTGAAATTCATTGAGCTGCAGATGATCATTAGTATTGCGGAAGACCTGGGAATGTCAGCTGCACACATAAGCAGCCCCCAAGGAGTGGCATTTACCTGGATCCATGAATTCCCTACAGTCCAAGGTCTAGACCTCAGCTGATGGGTCAGCACACCAAGATCAGGTCTTCTGGTCAGAGCAGAGTCCCAGTAACCAACAGTGGGAGAATGACAGTTTTAGTAAATTCTCATGAAATATGTAATTAGCCAGCAGGCTTCTGTTTGCTAAGCAGCATATTCTTTCCCTTTATGCAAAAATACCTGGAAAGGCAAAGTACGGTCAGAAGATTGCTGGGATGTATAGAATCAGTGTGAGAGGTAGGAGGGGGGTTATTTTAATGGCTGCTGCCATTGGACTGGCATAGTGTGAAGTCTTCCCTCCCCTGCAGGCAAATCCGGCCACAGTCCACGGGCAGTGGGCCAAGACTGCCTCTGCCAACAGTGTGGGGAGGCGCTGCTGCCCTGGGGATGGCCGACCTCTCCGACCTTCTTCAGTAGGCTGCCCTTGAGGGTGACCCCTCCCGCCTTTACCAGAGCCCCAGAGGCATGTCCTCACTCTAGAAGATTAATACAGACAACCCTCTTACTTGCACGTACAGTGTATTTCCCCAAACATGCACGTGCTAATGTGCAAAACTCTGACACTGAGCTGACATGTTTCTATGCCAGGAAGATTAAAAAATACATTAATATTTATACGAATGAGCATATAAAAATACAGGAGGTTCCTCATTACCCCTAATCCCTTAGCCACAGTTCCTGATTATATATTTCCAGCTTCCCATATAGTTCTTTGATTTTTGTGTTTTTATAACTAAATGCAAACAGTGGGCAAGCTAGAGTCCAACAAGCTCCCTATTGGCCACTTTCACTCCATTTAGGGAGTTCCGGCTTTGTCTTCTCTCAACTGCATTACTGTTGTAAATTCTCCATTTCTTGCTTCTAGTGGTTTCAGTTAACATTTTATCATTTTCAATTTATCTATTTATTTATTTGTTTTTAAAATTCTATTGATTCACAGAGAGAGGCAGAGACCTAGGCAGAGGGAGAAGCAGGCTCCCTGTGGGGAGCCCGATACAGGGACTCGATCCCAGGACCCCAGGATCACACCCTGAGCCAAAGGCAGACCCTCAACCATTGAGCCACCCAGGTGCCCTTTGAAGTAGTGTTCATATCCCTTTAGAACAGAGATTCTCAACCTCAGCCTCAGCACTAGAGACATTTGGGGCTAGATAATTCTTTGTTGTAGGAGGCTGTCCTGTGCATTAGAGGATGTTTAGTAGCATACCTGGCTTCTACCCACTAGATGCCAGTGGCACTCCCCAATCATGAAATAAAAAATATCTTCAGATATTGGCATATATTCCCTGGGGGACAAAGTTGCCCCCAGTTGAGAAGCACTGCATTAGACTGTCCAACTTTGTTGACCCTTCCAGGAAAATTTGCATTGGGCCTCCCTACTGCTCCAGCAAAGTGTTCTACTTCTTGAGTCCATTTGCTCACAAAGCTTTCAGGGCTGTAGACGGGAGGCAGGAGGGGTAATAGGGAGGCCTCACATTCATCCTGTGCCAGTGAACATGTGTCACTTAGTGAAAACTCGTATCACACACACTCACATCTGTGCACCCAGCACCCCACCTCCTTGGCCTGCTCCCCACCACACAAGATGAGGCCTGTGCCTATGTGGTACAATTTGGACAACTCCGCCACACTCACACTATGGTATTATGCAGACAGTGTGCCTGGAAAACTGGTGAGATATTTCATGAACTCCGTTTCTGGAATTAAACTCGTGTCTTGGCCTCTGGTACCCTGGAACATAAGGAATGACAACAGTGAGGGGCTAGTCAAGACTGATTAGAGGGCAGGCCAACTCCATCATCCTCAGCCCAGCTGTTGGGACTCTGGGACTCTCTTACTGGAGCAACAAAGAGAGCAGAGGACAAAGGAGAGCAGAAGGACAGTGATCTGCAGTCTCTTCCATATACCAGGTGCCATAAACAGTGCTGCTGGCCACAGAAGTAGTCAGAGAATATATTCACTGGGACTACACTGATAATTTCTCATTTTAAGTGTATTGGTTAACATTTAAAGAAAATGCCAATCATAAAAATAGATCAATGGAACAGAATAAAGAGCCCAGATATAAACCCACAATTATATGGTCAATTAATTTATGACGAAGGAGGCAAGAACATACGATGGGAGAAATACAGTCTCCAAATGGTGCTGGAAAAACTGGACAGCCACATGCAAAAGAATGAAACCGGACCACTTCTTACACCACACACAAAAAGAAACTCAAAACAGATGAGAGATCTAAATGTATGACCTGAAACCATAAAAGTCCTAGAAAAAAACATAGGCAGTAATTTCTTTGACATCAGCTATAGAAACATTTTTCTGGGTATGTCTCCTAAATCAAAGGAAACCAAAGCAAAGTTAAACTGTTGGGATGATACTAAAATAAAAAGGAACAGGAAAGAGACCCATCAACAAAAAAACAAGACCAACCAACTGAATGGGAGAAGATATTAGCAAATGATATATTCCATAAGGGGTTAATATCCCAAATATATAAAGAACACATATGACTCAATACCAAAAAAATTAATAATCCAATGGGCAGAGGACCTGAATAGGCATTTTCCCAAAGAAGACATACAAATGCCCAGCAGACACAGGAAAAGATGCTCAACATCACTGATCATCAAGGAAATGCAAATCAAAATCACAATGAGGTATCACCTCCCACCTGTTAGGTTGTCTAATATCAAAAAGACAAGAGATGACAAATGTTGGCAAGAATGTGGAGAAAGAGGAACTCTCATGCACTGTTGGTGGGAATGCAAACTGGAGCAGCCACTGTGGAAAACAGTGTGGAAGTTCCTTTAAAAAATTAAAAATAGGGCAGCCCGGGTGGCTTAGTGGTTTAGCGCCGCCTTCAGCCCAGGGTGTGGTCCTGGAGACCTGGGATGGAGTCCCATGTCAGGCTCCCTGTATGGAACCTGCTTCTCCCTCTGCCTATGTCTGTACCTCTCTCTCTCTTTCTCTCTGATGCTCATGAATAAATAAATTAAATCTTTTTAAAAAATAAATAAAAAATTAAAAATAGAACTATCATATAATCCAGTAATTCCGCTTCTGGGTATTTATGCAAAGAAAATGAAAACACTTATTTGAAAAGATATATGCACCCCTATGTCTATTGCAGTGTTATTTGTAATAGCGAAGATATGGAGGCAACCCAAGTGTCCATCCATAGAGGACTGAATAAAACACACACACACACACACACACACACACACACACACGCTCAGGAATATTACTCAGCCATAACAAAGAATGAGATCTTGCCATTTGCAAGCACACCGGTAGACCTAGGGGGTATAATGCTAAGTGAAGTAAGTCAGTCAGTGAAAAACAAACAATTTCACTCACATGGAATTTAAGAAATAAAACAAATGAACAAAGAAAAAAAGACACAAACCAACGAAACAAAGCCCCCAGATTCTTAAAAACAGAGAATAAGCTGACAGTTGCCAGAGGGGAGTTGAGGGGGATGGATGAAATAAAGGGGATTAAGAGTATGCTTATCATTGTGTGCACTGAATATTGTATAGAATTATTGGATTAACCTAACAGATTAACCTAACATACTGTATGTTAGTCATACTTCCATTTTTTTTTTAAGAAAAGAAAATACACATTACAAATAAAAGAATGCCCCTGGGGTTTGGGCAGTTGGGTTTGATCTGAGGGTCTGGGCAGCAGAAGGCAGGGAAGGTACTGCAGAGCCACTGGGGCAGGGCCAGGACTGGGGGTACGCAGCTGCAAGCCAGGGAACCCCAAGGATCGACAATCACCACCAGCAGCCAAGCGAACGGCATGGAACAGATCCTCCCCGCCAGCCTTCAGAGGGAGCATGGCCCTGCCAACACCTTGACTTCAGACTTCTGGCCACCAAAACTGGCAGATAACACATTTTTATTGTTTTAAGCCTCCCAGTTAGGGGCCTTTTGTTACAGCAGCCCTAGGAAACTAATATACAGGCCAAAAAAGGTGTTGGGAAAATTGACTTTTCCATTTGGGAAAAAACCCATGAAGGTAGATCACTACTGTCTACTATCAAAAAGCCATATTCTTGCTAAATTAAAAATCCAACTATGAAAAGCAAACCTTCAGCCTTCTGGAAGAAAATGTAGAAAATCTTTGTAGCATCAATGTAGAAAAGAATTTCTTAAAATGCAAGAAGTGAAATGACCTAAGAGAAGATTTATCTATTTGCATCAAAATTGAAAACTCCTGGGATGCCTGGGTGGCTCAGTTGGTTGAGTGTCAGACTATTAACCTCAGCCCAGGTCTTGATCTCAGAGAGGCTCAGGCCTCCCATTGTGCTCCATCCTGGGCATGGAGTTTACTTAAAAAATATTGAAACTGAAATTAAAAATTTTTTGAAAATTGAAAACTCCTGTACACTATAAGACACCACAAATAAAATTAAAAGGTAAACCACAGACTAGGAGAAAGTATCCATAATCTAATGTAGTCCATAAATAATCAATTTACATGTTATATAAAGAAATCCTAGAAATGAAAGGACAAGTGACCCAATAAAACCACAGGAGGATATGAACAAGCACTTCACAGAACTGAAAACAAATGGTCAGTGTATAAAAATGGGTTAAAGACTGATCTGTTGGGAAAAGGGAACGCTGTATAAAATTAAAATGAATCAGTTCTGTATATATCAAGGTATACAGATCTGAAGATGTTAAATGAAAACTGCAAGCTGCGGTGTAAGAAAGCACTTGTCCATAAAAGACGAAGCAATACCACATAGTATGGGTGGATACCTACATGGACTAGAAAATTAAAAACATGAACTGAAAAGTTACTACATTCATCGTGTTTGTTTCTAGGGAAGAAAGAGAATGAGACTGAACATAAGAACAGGATTGAAGGTGGAAACAGGGGGAACT
This sequence comes from Vulpes vulpes, assembly GCF_048418805.1. Lineage (NCBI taxonomy): Eukaryota > Metazoa > Chordata > Mammalia > Carnivora > Canidae > Vulpes > Vulpes vulpes. The sequence continues at coordinate 108,526,883 of NC_132781.1, read as the reverse complement.
TGAGTTTCCTCTGTCATGTTCTATTGATTTCATTAGGAGGAAATCTGAAGAAAAATGTTAAATTTGTTCAATTCGGTGGTAAATCCTAGGGTGCCTGTTACGGTGTTCTCTGTAAGATTTTGGATCTCTTGAACTCCTGAAAATGCACATAATAAACAGTTAAAGGCTTTCCAGGCATTTCCTGAAAACATTTTAAGAGTAAGGAATTTAATCAGAGAAGAGGTGTTTTTAACGGAGAAACAAAACCATGCATTTGGTTCTGCGATAATACATCATGTGTGTTGCTAAGACTCACAGCGTGATGCAAAATCATGCATCAAACCCACAGAACTTATGGGGAAAATGGTATTAGGCACACCACACTCAGTCCATTCATCAGTGATGTGTTAAGATGGAAAGATAAGAACCTAATGAAAATAGCCCAGTTTTATGCATGTTAAGTGATTAAGAAATGAACAATTCCCTTAAAAACCGCCTGAAATTTGTGGAAGTGGGTGTAAGAAGGGATAGACTAGCTTGTGAGTTATTGTGAAGCAATGGAAGTAAGGTTACCTGAAATCTAGTAAATTGTGACAGCAGGTGTGGCTAGGCAAGGCTCACAACATGGGGTAATTCAAGGTGGCTGGTAGGTGCTGAAAGGGTAGGTGTGTGTGCGTTGCAGATTCCTGCTCAGCTTCATTCCCTGTCCACCCAGGGCCACCTTTTGCACCCTTTTCACTCCTGACATTTTGTACTGCATAGTTTTGTGTTGTGCAAGCTGTCTTGCGCATTGTAGGATGTTCATCATCTACCCCAGTAGATGCTGGTAGCAGATCCCTCAGTCATGGCATGAATATCTCTAGACATTACCAGATGTCCTCTGAAGGGGCAAAACCACCCTGATCTGGAACTGATCTAGTGTTTCTGACAGACAGAATTGCATAGAAGTAAATACGAAATGTTGTGATATATTATTCCCTAATATATCAATCATGGTGGATGAAACAAGTTACTATTTTCAAAGCACGTACTATAGCAAAAATGGCTGGATTTCATTAAAGTACTGAATTTGTGCTTTATATATGAAGGAATCATTGTGTTTTAAAAACTGGACTCTAGGGACACGTGGATGACTCAGTGGTTGAGCATCTACCTTTGGCTCGGGTCATGATCCCAGGGTATAGGGATTGAGTTCTGCATCGGGCTTCTTGCAGGGATCCTGCTTCTCCCTCTGCCTATGTCTCTGCCTCTCTCTGTGTGTCTCTCATGAATAAATAAATAAAATCTTAAAAAAAACAGACTCTAGGTTTCATATTGAATATAACAAAAAGATGAATATAAGCTAACAGTAAAAGTCAAAACAACTTATACTTTAATACCTAAATAAACATACATGGCAATAACAATTGGAGGTAAGCTGACTTAAAGAAAACAATTCAATAAAAAGTGGAACACACAATTCATGTAAGTAGAGTGTTTTGAACTAACAGATAAAGAATTTCCATACTTCTAGTTATGAACCTCAGAAAATGTTTAGTAGATGTAAGACAACCACGATAATAACTAAACAAAAATGTTAGGCTTCAGTTGAAAAAGGACCCAGAATGCCATCAATTTAGGAATAGTCCAATGAAAAGGTGTATTTCATAGTACACTTCACAGTTTTAATATTCTATTTGGTTTAAACTATAGTTCAGAAGACATATCTCTTTTAAAAGTAGTCCTTGTATTGGTTTTGTAAGTAATTTGGAAAATTGCTTTTGGTTTTTAACATTTACGCCAACTTTCTAGTACATTTTTACAGCCAATTTATACTTTAATAATGGGGTATAAAGGCAATTATGAGGAACTCTTCACTGCTTGTTCTTAATGGTTGCCAGTAAAATCGGTATAATTAGGCTTTCATGTAAGGAACTGGGTTTTGCTCATGCAAGAAGAAAATCATTTCTGGTAACTTATTTGGGACTGGGCAAATTGGAATGATAGAAGCTTTAGAAGAAAACTTTATGAAGTGTACTGGTACAGAAGAGCCATCTCTTACTCAAGGCAATCATCTGAAATTTTGAAGTGATCTTTCCTCCATAGAGTGATACATATACATTTTTCAACATGAAAAAAATGTAGAGAAAGAGTATTTGAAGAAATAGACACTGCACTGAAATCATTAGCGATTTTAGTGTGACATTGCAGTATTGAAAGGAAGTACGCATTAAATACTAATAAAAATAATGTTACTTTTGTTTTTAATTTTTTATTATTTTTAAAGATTTTATCTATTTATTTGAGAGAGAGAGCATGAGAGGAGGGAGGGACAAAGGGAGAAGCAGGCTCCCACACCCAGGGCTCCATGCCAGGACCCTGAAATCATGACCTGAGCCAAAGGCAGAGACTGAGCCACCCGGGCACCCATAAGGTATTTTTAATTACATTGCCCCGTCTGAACTTTTTTATTTTTTTGAGCAGGAACGGCATCTTCCCACCCTACTCTACTGCTTCTTTTACAAAGTGGGAGCAAGATAATAAAGCTAAGTAAACCTATGCATCATTTCAGTGAGCCATTGATTCATGGTTTTTGGTTAGATTTCAAGTTTTGTAATTATTGAATTAATTGTCTCTGTATCCTATGTAAAAAATGCAATCTTGAAATGGAGTACAAAACACAACTTTTTGTTACTCATAGCCATTATTTGGTTTCTTTTTCAGAGCAGGTAGGGAAGATAAGATCAGATTACTCTTAATCGTATCCAACTTTAATTTTGGTTTGATTGTGTCTAAATTGCACTGTTCGGTTTTCATACAACATCTGAATCCTTTCTGTCAGTTCTGGTTTGTCTTGGGCCATTTGCTCCAGTGACAGTGCTCATAGGACATCAATCCTGTGCCCAAGAGAAGAAAGTTAGTAGGCACACAAGCCACCAGATGGCTCCCTTAGTTTTTTGAATTTCCACTTAGATAAATAAGTTGGCTTTCTCTGAAAACATTACTTGAGTAAATTTTGCATAATGCCCTAATGTGGTAATGTGAGCAGATCTTCATGATTTCAAAGTGAATTTACAGGTTTAGAGCTGGCAGGAGGTTACTATACAAGATCATCAGGATGGTTTTACTACATGCATCATGACTTACCATCTTCGCTGGCTTTTCTTTTTAATTTTTTTTTTTTTTTTTTTTTTTTTGCTCAAAGTTGAAATGCCTCATCTTGTTTCTTATTCTTTACACTGTGCCTTAGAAGTCTGCTTACTGGGCATGACCTTCCCAAAGACAGGGTTGGAAGTTCACACCTAGAGCAGAATGTAGAAGTTGTGTGTTGCTCATCTGACATAAATATTCTCTGCTAATCTTGTGTACTCGCTTCTCATAGTTCTCACTACTGGGCACCTTCCCATCTGTAAAGTTCTCCAAAACCCAATGGGAGCATCTTTAACTAAAAGGAAACAAAAGCAAGGGATTATGGGAGTGTTTGCTCATTGTAGTAAGAATACAACATGAGATATACCATCTTAAATTTTTAAGTGCACAGCATAGTTATCACTTGCTGTAGGTACAATGTTGTGCAGCAGATCTTCAGCTGAAGAAGTTCTAGTGTTTTTGGTAATAGCCATTCTAACAGGTATGAGGTAATATCTCACTGTGGTTTTGCTTTGCATTTCCCTGGGGATTAGTGACGCTAAGCACCATTTCGTATACTTGCTGGTCATTTTGTCTGTCTTCTTGAAGACATGTTTATTCAAGACCCTTGCCGCCTTTCAAAATCTGCTTCTTTGATGTTTTTACTGTTGAGTTGTAAGAGTTCCTTATAGACTTTGGATATTGACTCCTTATCAGACATATGGTTTGCAAATATTTTCACCCATTCCTTAGGAGGTTGCCTTTATGTTCTGTTGATTGTTTCCTTTTCTGTGTAGAAACTTTTTAGTTTGATGTCATCTCATTTGTCCATTTTTGCTTTTGTTTCCTGTGCTTTACCTGTTCTTTTATCTGAGAAACCATTGCTAAGACCCATGTCAAGGAGCTTTCCCCTATGTGTTCTAGGAGTTTTACGGTTTCAAGTTTTTTATTTAAGCTTTATCCATTTCACGTTGATTCTTGTGTATGATATAAGAGAGTGGTCCAGTTTTATTTTTGTGTGTGTGGATGTCCAGTTTTCCCAGCACTGTTTGTTAAAGAGATTATCCTTTCCCCATTTTGTATTCTTGGCAACCTTGTGATTGACCAGTTGACCATATGTGTGTGCATTTATTTCTGGGGTCTTAATTCTGTTCCATTGGCTTATATTTCTGCCCTTATGCCAATACCACACAGCTTTAATTATAGTCATTTTGAAATATATTTTAAAGTCAGGAAGGGTGATGCCTCCAGCTTTATTTGTCTTCCTCAAGATTATTTTTGCTATTTGGTATTGATTGTGGTTCCTTATAAATTTTGGGATTGTTTTGTTTCTGTTTTAAAAATGTCATTGTGATATTGATGGCTTTGGGTAGGTAATATTGACATTTTAATAATATTATGTCTTCTAATCCATGAACACAGGGTGTTCTATTTACTTGTGTCTTCTTTAATTTATTTCATCAATGTTTTGTAGTTTTCAGTGTACAAGTCTTTTTTAAGATTTTATTTATTTATGCATGAGAGACACAGAGAGAGAGAGAGAGAGAGAGAGAGAGAGGCAGAGACATAGGCAGAGGGAGAAGCAGGCTCCTCGCAGGGAGCCCGATATGGGGCTTGATCCTGGACCCTGGGATCATGACCTGAACTGAAGGCAGATGCTCAACTGCTGAGCCACCCAGGCGTCCCAGTGTACAAGTCTTTAACCTCCTTAGTTAAGTTTACTCTTAAGTATTTTTTTGTGCTATTGAAATGGGGTTGTTTTCCTAATCTCCTTTTCGGATAGTTCACTGTAAGTGTACAGAAATGCAACTGATTCTTGTAAGTTGATTGTCCTGCAACCTTATTGATTACTAATAGTTTTGTGTAGTCTTTGAGTTCTTTACATAAAAGATTGTGTCATCTGTTAGAGATAGCCTTTACAATATTGAGAAATTCCTTCCAGACCTACTTTCTTGTGGGTTTTTATCATGAAGGGGTGTGAATATTGTTGAATAATTTTTTTTCATCCATTAAGAGGATCATGTGATTTTTTTTTATCCTCCATTCTGTTAATGTGGTGTATCATATTAATCATTTTACATCTGTTGAACCATTCTTGCATCTCACGATTCAACTGCACTTGGCCATGGTATATGACCCCTTTAATGTGTGGTTGAATTAGGTTTGCTGGTAGTTGGTTGAGGTTTTTTGCCTCTCTGTTCATCAGGCATATTGGCCTATAGATCTCTTTTCTTGTAGAGTCTTTGGGTGGCTTTGGTATCAATGTAATGCTAGCTTTATAGAATGAATGTGGAAGTGTTCCCTTGTCTTCAGCTTTTTGGCATAGCTTCAGAAGGATTGGCACAAATTTTTCCTTAACTGGTTAGTAACATTCACACGGGAGAGCATCTGGTCCTGGGCTTTTCTTTGTTGGGAGCTTTTTGATTGCTAATTCAATCTCCTTACTTGTTCATGGTCTGTTCAGATTTTCTATTTCTTCATGATTCAGTCCTGGTAGGTTGTATGTTTCTAGGAACTTATCCAATTCTTTTGGTTATTCAGTTTGTTGGTGTGTCATTGTTCATAGTAGTCTCTTACAATCTTTTGTATTTCTGTGGCATCAATTGTAATTTCTCTTGCAAAGTTTCTCATTAAAGATTCACCACAGGAACTGTTGAGTGTCACTCATTTCCTAAATGCACCACTCTAAGTCTCGTGGTGCATGTTATCATAATGATGAAAGAAATCCGTGAGGAGAAATTCACCTAATATTCTTGTCACCACCAGATATTAGGTGACGAGGAAGAGGCTGGCTGCACTGAGCAGACCTTCATCAATAATCCTCTTTTCTTTTTAGGGTTAGAATCACTTTGTATTGGCCTCACTGAAAACCACTCACCAGAAAGCTCTAGGAACTCAGAAAGTACTAACTCCTGCTGGTGAACCTGTGTCTCCCTGCCAACCTTACTCCTCCTTCAGTCACTTTTTACGTAGCAAGCTTCTTTTGCAGTTATCCAAGGGCAAAACCTGTGTATAACTTTGTTAGCAGCTGTAGGGGCCCCAGGAAGGATGGCTGAGAAATCTACATGGGAAAAGTTTTAGAGCAGTAGATCTCAGATTTTAGCACACATTAAGAATCACCTAGAGATTTTGTTAAAACAAAGATTCCTGGGCCCCACATTCAGAGATTGTGGTAGGAAAAGAGGTATAAATTTGCATTTCAAATGAGCTCCCTGGTGATTCTGGTGATGCTGATGCTGGTGGTCCAGGGACTAGCCTTCAAGAAGAAAGACTTTTGAAAACATGCTTTTAATACTCAGTTTTTGTTACCTGTCGGGAGGGATGCCTTTGTAGGTAAACAACAGGCCGCAGCCACATCAAACCATTTGCAAGTCCAAACCAAACAGGATTTTATGAGACTTGGAGCTCCTAACTTTCATTAGGGTGCAAAGAAACCTAATTTGGTTCATCTCCAGAATTCCTATCAAAGAGAACTTTTGGGGTATCAATATGAGAAGAGGAAGAATGTTGGAACATCACCTAGAGAATGTTCCTACTTGGAACATTCAGTTATATCTAGAAGAGATGATTGAGATATATCTCAAGACATCATCCCATTAATAACACAGAGGGATTGATGCCAGTTGTTGAACATGAGGAGACATGATGAGTGATGAGAAATGTGGCAAGTTTGTGACCAGCCTCCTCCAACAAGTCACTGCAAGATATTCTTACCAATCTTTCAACCCAACCATTACTTCCGGGCAATGAGACCCAAAGGTGACATCTTAGATAAGATGACTGCTGATGGATCCTCTAATCTCAACTAAAGTAAACAGAGATCCATTGTCCCAAACCAGTGACTGGCACAAAGCCCTGATTCTCTTGACAGAGAGTATACATGAAATAAGAGCCTTTCAAGCCTTTTTTTGATAATGATACTGCTACTCTGGAGAAAAAAATTCCTTTTTTGAATGGCCCTGTTGAATCAATAAGGATTCATATCTAGGCTTTTCTCATCCATGGAAAGGTGGCTACTCTCAGCAGATGATGCTGAGGACCTATTGTGTGTGCCATCATCCTTTAGCCTTTTCCGCCTTAGAATTAATTGCAACCCAAGGACATATATCAAACCTTGTGTTTGAGTAGTTCTCAGAAGCCAACAATAGGGTACCTATCTTCTGGAATTTATTAATTCACTCAACAGAGACCTTTGGTAAGACTCTGTGAGATGATAGAACACAGGCCCTGATTCTTGGACTTGCTGCCTTTGGGTGAGATGTAGATGTATACATACAAATAATGACAGACTTGTTCATTTACATTACATGAGGAGCAGACATTCAGCCACCCCCAGTGTGCTTGGGCAGCATCAGGGATGGAAGGACTGGCCTGGAGTGGTGCAGATGGTGCAACCTTAAGGAAGGAAGATTTGCGAGGCAGAACCAGGATTTCAAGACCAAATGGCCAGAGTCTGGAAGAACATAGACATATGGACATGAAGAAATGTCCATGTTGTAACTTGTGTAGTCTCATTGCCTACGCCCAGTTCTGGGACATTTCAGTCACTCCATAAGTATTTTGAGACTGATTGCAATATATTTTTGTTTTACAGGGTGGGCAGCCTTGATGAGAGCTAACAGTTTCTCTGCATCTGCCTCCCTCCACATTCAGCTTAATAGAAGACCTTGTAGAACTCCATGTAAGAAAGAATGGAATTTCTTTAGAAGAGATGTATTAAGATCATTTATCACTCAATGCTGCACTGTTGATGGCAGGTCAAATCTGGGATTCTGGTGTGAGAGAGCTTAGAGCTTCAACATTCCACGTTGCTTTCTCTGACCATTATTCATTCATATATTTGTTCATTCATCCAAAAAGTATTTACTGAGCACATCCTCGGTGACAGGCCCTTTCTAGGCATCATTAATACAGCAGAGAACAAAATAGTCAAGGGCCCTGAACTCACAGAGCTCATTACCTAGGAGAGGGAGACCTGTAGTAACAGGTATACACATAAATGATCACAGATATTTCCAAATAAGGTAGTGCTGTGAAAACCTGATGAAGAATCACTGGTGGGAAACAGTAGGTTTTGGTTTTGGAAGTTAAGTCGTGGGAGACAGGTTTGGCTGGTTTCCGGCCTGCAGGCAGGTACCGGTTATGGACACAGTGCTAGTCTCTAGAAGTCAGAATTACTGGTAACATTTGATAACATTTGCTAACGGAAGTTTTTGTAGGAGTTATTTAAACCCCTTGCTGGTTTCTAAGAGAGGCAGGGTCTATAACTGGAGGGTCCCCATTTTACTGATCACAGAGGTGCATTCGGGGGTGTGAGTGGAGAAGCAGCTGCAGAGCAGAGCAAATTGATCTGTACATGGAAAGAGTGAGAAATGGGAGAGATCCAGGAGAGGGAAACCTGGATCTGGACATGCCAAGGGGAAGCTGGGGGAAACTAGAACCTCTGACGAGAGCTTGGGAAAGGAAGGATTTTAGAACAAGAACAGAGCTGGCTCATCATGACGTGTGTTCCTGTTGTCGTCTGGGCAGAGTGAGAGGCCACCTCTGTCCTCCGTGCTGCCTGCAAAGCTCGGCAGGGCCTTCGTTGCTTGTTGATGCTATTCTGTAGCTGGATCCTTTTTGGTGAATTCAAAGCAGGGTTGAGTTGGGTGTCCAGGCAGGTGTGGCGCATCACGAAGTTCCATCATCCTATGGGAAGTAGGAGATCGGCAGAGGAGTCAACACCTGGGCTGCACTCTAAAACAATTCCAGAGAGGTCTGAAATTAGCAGAGTGTAAAGTCATCCCCTGGAAGTCATAGAAATGTGTCCTTCAGGATCCTCATGTGGAAAAGAGAGAAAATCATTCTTTATGGAGCTGTTGTGAAGATTATGTAGCCAAGTGCTTGCCACCCTGTAGCTGTTATGGGCTGACTGTGCACCCCCCAAATTCATGTTGAAATCCTAACCTCTAAGGCGATGGTATTAGAAGGTGGACCCTTTGGGAGATCATTAGGTCATGAGGGTGGAACCTTGCGATGGGGTTAGTGCCCTTGGAAGAAGAGGCAACAACAAGCTCTCCCTCTCTGCTCTCCACCATAGGAGAGCATGGCACCATTTGAAAACCAGGAAACCCAGAGGGGTCAGCACTGGGAGCTTGGACTTCAAGAATTGTGAGAAATAAGGGTTTGTTAAAGCCACCAGATCTATGGTAATCTGTTAAGGCAGCCTGAACTAAGACAATAGCCATTCCATTCAATAAACGTGGATCTCCTCTCTCATTGCCTACAGGGGCATTTGGACCAGGTGACCTCTAAGGGCCTTACCATTTAAATTTGATGAAAGAGGGGCACCTGGGTGGCTCAGCCGGTTCAGCATCTGCCTTCAGCTCAGGTCATGATCCCGGGGTCCTGGAATCGAGCCCCACATCGGGCTCCCTACTCAGCGGGGAGTCTGCTTCTCCTTTTGCCCACTTGTGCACTTGCTCACTCGCTCTCTCTGCCAAGTAAATCAATAAAATCTGTAAAAAAATAAATTTGATAAAAGATAAGAATCTCCGTTCTTACTGAGTTTCTGATATTATGGCAGGAACAAAAGAAACATAATCATTGAGATGAATGCAGTGTCATTGAGACCACTTGAAACAAGAGTAAAAAATGAGAAAACAAGGTACACAGTTCACAAGATACTATTTAATAAACAAGTGACAGGATCCTGAAAGTGCTAATCGGCCCATCTCTAATGGCAGTACGTTGGAAAGCTGTGTGGACTGGACTTGGAGTAGAGTGTAGATGGGGGGCGAAGGGAGAAGAAGGATGGTTTAGAGTTCCTGGCAGAAGGAAGACAATATACACACAGGCATGGAGACAAGAATCCACGTGTTTCTGAAGAGACTGAAGCCTCCGGGGCGTCGGGCTGTGGGTGTGCACGCTCGTGGGCCCACACATCTTAATCAAGCAATCTCACTGAGTCACACGTAACTAATTTAGAACTTAACAATTATTTGGAAAGAGCCTGCAGTTGGGGAGGATGAAGATTTGTTCACTTTTTGAACACTCCAAGCAGGAGAATTGGAGAATTGTAGCTCAAAAAAGGAAAAGGTGAGGTACCTACAGCTCAGAGAGTTTGAGGAACTTTCTTAACCTAATGCAGCTAATGAGTAACAGAATTAAAACAGGCCTGCCTTTCCTGGCATCACTTTCAGGGCATCTCACCTCAGAAAGAAGAAGTAGTTATCTACTTAAGGAAACAAATCATGAAAAAGACCATAGAATTTATGTGAAAGCATGCTGAATTGCAGCCTGGCACAGGTGAACGTGAGTCTTCTAGTCGTCTCACTAATCAGCCTGTAGATTAAATGAAACCAAGGCCTCCTCCATGAGGCAGCAGTTTCTTTGTAAGCCAAAAATCATTTTTTTCCAATTAAAATACACCCTAAATGATCATGTTCAAGTTTCTGCAGTAGTTTTAATATACATGAGCAGGTTTTTAAAATGTACTTCTGGATTTATATCTCTTTATCTTTGGTTGTATCTTCAAAGGGTAAGGAAAATGGCACTGGCCGAAATGGAGAAGGTTCGATGTTTATACTCTGGGGCTTTTATTTCCCTGAGAGTGTCCTGTAGTTAACCAAGGGAAGGAGTCCCCTCACTGCTGAGGCTTGTCACTTCCTCAGATTTCTTACAGCTATAACTCTGGGTCTTCTGATGTAAGAATGGAATGCCATTGTTGGACAAAACCAAAATTTTGTAAATCTGCTTTAAAGAACGCAGTTGCATACATTCCTATTGTTGTGAATGTGGAGAAGCCCCTGCATTTAGAAGGCTATTTGTGGAAGTGTTCGTATTTTAGAGCTTGATGGCAGGCAGCCTGTTGCCTGGGATCTAAATGGAAGGAGATGCTCCTTCTGTGGTCAAATAAAGCCCTGCTCAGCCTTCCTTTCCTAAATCTTCCTTTGGGTCTCACCAGGTAACATAATATGCTCCATCTGTGTCCAGATTTCTGCCTCCAGAGGTATTTGGTGTAACTGTGGAAGTATTAAAGGCACATTTCCTTCCACCCAACTTTTTCAAAAATATAAATGTCTCAAATAATAACTAAACATGTTTGTCTAGCAATCCGCAGAAGAGAGTCCCTGACGTGTCTCTCTTTAGCCATGTGGTGAGGGGGAGCACCCCCAGATCCATGATCCTCTGTCTCTGAAATCAGCTTGCAGACTCCTGTCCTTGCTCCCCCCACTCCAGATCACCAAAGGCCTGAATAAGAACATGCATGTGAAAGCACTAGGTGGTCACAACTTTGGAAACCCTCACCAATGTCAGGCATTGGTATGTTTTTCTATGTGTGAATGGATTTCGAAGCTCCTTTATACCTAAACTCAGAAATAGGCTGTTTTATTCCTAAACAAAAAAGACATGAAAATAGCCCTTTTAAAGAGAAAGTAGAATGTAACCTCAACTCAGAAATATTAATCCAAATGGGATTTTTAAAAATCCTTTCAGAGAATGACTATTCAGCCAGAATTGTTACTAATCATACAACCTTTAACGGCTCCCTTAAAAAGTTCCAAGTACATGCTGGCAATGTCAAGTGATGCTTTATTTTCTCAATGTTCGTCTCTCATCTTGGAATCTGGCAGGTGAGATTAGTATCATGAGGCATGCCTGCACCTGTTCCCGAGAAGGAAGGAATGTAAAGGATTCCAAAGCAGGTCATGTTTTCCTGGGAGATTAGACACTGTGGAATAGTCTGGTGTTGGCTTGTATAGATTGTTGCTCTTTTTAGGGAATATTCCTAGTTCATACGTGTTGAAGGTCAGAACGAGTTTTTTTCTGTTTTATTTATTTAAGGCCAAAACCATTTTAATGTGCATCTGAGTACTTTTAGTAACAGACATATACCCAACATAACATTTGCTGTGGACAATTTCCAATTTCGTTCTACATCAAAGACCACCGCAGAATGAAATTTTGATATCGGATATTGCACATATTTAAAATTGATGTCTCCTGCCCCACAGGGAACATTTTATCACCTATTTTCCTTTAAATCCGGTTGTTTCCATAATGGATTTACAGGCAGCACTTACATTTTTCAAAATAAAATAAATGCTAATTTCTCTCTCTCTCTCTATCCACACATTACAAACACATTGGAAAAGGATTCTGTGGCACAACTTTCCAGTGTTTCATCACTATGCACACACCAAATGCTTTTTCTAGCTAATGCATACTTTATCAGGATTCTTACTTAGCTTACAAAATAGGATTGATGGCATTTAATATTACGAAGAGAAGACTGAAGTCAAATACAAAACAGACTTGCATCTTGTTGACTTTAATTAGATGCTTTTCTGCTACAGAACTAAGAAAGCCATGTCCCAGAAAATAGTTTTCTGGAAGCTACAATCAGAACATGTTACTGTTAGTAATTTTAGAATTAGAGCAAACCATTTAGTTCATAGAGCAAACCATGCTGAGCACTGATTATTTATTAAGTCCTCACACCCACTCTGTGCTGGTTGAGGAGCAGAGAGCTGGACAAAGAAGTGACTTGCAAAGTGATACAACTTAGGTTTGTGGTCCTGTCTCCCAGTTCCCAAATTGTACCTGTGACAACTGTGGTTTTCAAACACAGGGCAGGGCTTTGAGTTCCCACTTTTGTTTCCACCAGAATAGCCCTGCTTCCTCGCTTGTGGGCAGTTTCTCTCTCTCTCTCTCTCTCTCTCTCTCGTTCTTTGCACTCCTTTGTGCATCTTTGTGTAGATGTTCCATGGAGCCAGATTTCCTCTGAGCTGTGCACCCAGGCCCATCACATTAAACCCATGCCTCTAGCAGCTGAGACCGTGACCACAGGCAGAGCCACCCTTGCCATCCGCCAGCTGCTCTGCCCAGGCGCCTGGCAGCGTGCGTGGGGCTTGTGGGTGGTGGGACTGAAGAACTGGCAGCTAAGGCTTTGCTGTCTTGTGAAAACTCATTACCTAAGTGAGGGAAGCAAAAATCAGGCTCATTTTGATTACAGTAGGCTACAACTTAAAGCCTTCCACAGACTTTAAACAATCCTTTTCAAGTCCAGAAAGAATAGAGAGGTCATGTCTCAAAAACATCAAACCAGGATGTATTTGTGATCTGGGGTTAAGTAATCATGGGTCTGCGCCTATTCACAATATTTCTTAATGTCTTGCTTCAAGTAGCATTTTTACTGACAGCATATGAATTCCTAAGCAATTTGCCTTTTGACGTTTGTACTGTGATTGTATACACTGTGTCCAGATGATAAATAATTTAGTGGTCTATGTTACAGACAGAGGGTGTCTTTGGGTGCTCTTCTATACAGGTGGTGACCCCTGGAAACTACCAACATTAAAGAAATTAGGCCTTTCATTTTTATTTATTTTTTTCAAAGATTTTATTTACTTGACAGAGAGAGAGAGAGAGAGACAGAGAGCATGAGCAAGGGGAGGGGCAGAGGGAGAGGGAGAAGCAGACTCCCTGCAGAGCAGAGAGCCCAATGTGGGGTTCCATCCCAGAACCCTGGGATCATGACCTGAGCTGAAGGCAGATGCTCACCCAACTGAGCCACCCAGGTGCCCCAAGAAATTAGACTTTAAAAAAAATCTTCGATTATACTCAAGGTCAGATTCCAGTGCATTGCTCTCTATATATCATAATATAAATCTAAGAGCCACAGACTTTTTCAAATGTAGCATATTTCTAAGTAGATCGTGGTGGCCATTTAGCCTGGAAAATGTGCTCAAATGCCTCCCTGTGAGTGATGCAGAGATGCTGCCTCCATAGGACTGAACTACATTTCCAGACTTGTATCGCTCATTGGAGGGCTGATAGGGTCACGACATTGCATTTCTTAATAAATGTGGTGGCAGTTTTTAAAATTAAAGACCTAAGGAAATACTGCATGTTTTTCTAGCAACCATTTTGTGCTAACATCTTGCAGGGACAGCCCTTCTGCTTTGTGATTCCAGTTGGCTGCTTGTAGAGATCCTGGGGCAGCACTGGCTATGACGGTGCAAGCATTCGAAATGCATTACAATTTTAGTCCATTAGCAGGGCTCCTGTCTGACGGTAATGGCCTCTGCAGGGCTGAGATAGTGTGTGATTGTGAATTGGCATCAGAGCAGTGATAAGTGGCTTGACATGGCCCACATTTTAAGAACTGTAGGCTAAGAGTTACAGTCTCTTGGAAGAAGTGCTCCAGTACTTCATTGTTGGTATGGTAACGAGACCAAGCCGGAGACTTTGCTTGCAGAGTCCCTTTAAAGGAGATGCTATCTTTGTGCTCTTGATGGCTGCCCAAGATGAGGCAGCCTGGTTTCTCTACCTGCCTTTTTAACCTCACCTCATTCCCCTCAGTGACCCATGCCACAGAGCTGCCTTGGTTGCCAAAGTCAATGATTCCATAGAGGTCGCCACTGTTGTTTGGCTTTTGGTATATGTGTCCATGTCCTCTTTAGTCAGGTGCCTGCTTACAGAAAAGTCTAGAAGAGATTGTAGTTAGTCCTGGAGATGATAATTTGCAGTAGCTCTTCAGAAAAGAAGTAACTTCTCCAAATTCTGTAACAAGGGGAAAAAATTTAAAAGATACTCCCAACACATGAAAAAACTAAAAAATAACTGAAATAATTCTTATTTCCTTACTAAAGTTCAGTATTTTTAAAAAAGATTTTATTTATTTATTCCTAAAAACACAGAGAGAGACAGAGACATAGGCAGAGGGAAAAGCAGGCTTCCTGCAGGGGGCCTGATGTAGGACTTGATCCCAGGACCCCGGGATCACAACCTGAGCCAAAGGCAGACGCTTAACCACCCAGCTGCCCCTAAAGTTCAGTATTTTGATTGATTCCATCCTTTATGCTTTCATGTCAGTGTGGTTGGGATAGTAGGATTCCCAGCATAATGGGGCTTTGGAACATGGGACAGGGCAGTTCTGTGTGTGTTTTTCATTCAATAAATCTTTTTTTTAAAAAAGATTTATTTATTTTGAGAGAGAGAGAGAGTGGAAGGGGCAGAGGGAGAGAGAAAGAGAGCATCTCCAGCCGACTCCCCTGCTAAGCACAGAGCCCGATGCAAGACTCCACCTCACGACCCTGAGATCATGACCTGAGCCAAAACTGAGAGCCTGACACTCAACCAGCTTTGCCACTCAAGCGCCCTTCATTCAACAAATCTTGTGTATTGTGTATGCAGTGAGTGCCAGGGATGGTTATAGTTTCAAAACAGACAAAGTCTCTGCCCCTGTAGATGAACAGAACCAATAAATAAGTATAGTCTTTAGTATGGGGGAAGGTGCTGAGTATTCTAGAGAAAATTAATCAGGGTTCCAGGAGGATATGGGTGATCAGGCATAAACCTCATTGAGCAGGTGACACCTGAGCAAAGACTTCAGGAGCTGAGGGGTAAACATAGTGGGTATTGGGGGAAAGAGCATTGCAGGCAGAGGGAACAGTAGTAGAAGACCTGAGGCAGGAATATGCCTAGTATGGCCAGGGAACTGCAGAGAGGCTAATGTGGCTGGGACAGGGCGAGGTGAGGAGATGAGAGATAGACACAAGGCTCCAGCTGCAATAGGAGGCTTACTACTATAGGACTGTGTAGCCTTATGTGGACTTTAGGACTTTGGGTTGACTCTGAGGAGAATGCAGGGCTACTGGAAGATTTTTAGCAGAGGTAAATTGTGATGTGTTTCTTTTTACTTTTTTTAAAAAATATTTTATTTATTTATTCATGAGAGGCACAGAGAGAGAGAGAGAGAGAGAGGCAGAGAGACACAGGCAGAGGGAGAAGCAGGCTCCATGCTGGGAACTGGACATGGGACTTGATCCTGGGACTCCAGGATCATGTCCTGGGCTGAAGGTGACACTTAACCGCTGAGCCACCCGGGCTGCCCGTTTTTCCTTTTAAAAGAATCACTCTAGGGGTACATGGGTGACGCAATTGGTTAAGCATTAGACTCTTGGTTTCAGCTCACATCGTGATCTCAGAGTCTTAGGATCAAGCTCCCTGTCAAGCCCTGCACTGGGTTCCGCAATCAGCGTGGAGGTTGCTTGGAATTCTTTCTCTCCTCTCCCTCTGCCCTTCTCTCTCTCTTCTCTCTCTCTCTCTCTCTCTCTCTCTCTCTCTCTCTCTCTCTCTCTCTCAATGAAATGAAGAAAAAAAAATCACTCTGGTTGCTCTGCTATGTTGAGAATGGACTGTAGGGGCAGTGGTGGACATAGACCATCACAGGGCTGCTACAGTGATCTACTTAAGATGGTTCAGACCAGGATGGTTGCAAGGGAGATAAGCAGATATGGTAGGTTCTGGATGTTTTGAGGGTCAATATTCTCTGGCAGGTTGGATGTGGACCAGTATGGAAAATAGGGGACTCAAGAGTGACACCAGGATTTCTGTCCTGAGACATTGGAAGGATGGACTTGCCATCAACTGAGATGGGGTAGATGAGAGTTAGAGCAGATCTGAGGGAAAGGTCAAGAGTTCACTCTTAGACATGCTGAGTTTGAAATGCCTGAGACCTATCCAAGTGGACAGTTTGAATAGGCAATTCTGTGCATTTATGATTGAGGTCTGGGCTGTAGATAGAAAGTAGGGAGTCATTGGCATTGCCATTTGAATTTTCATCTGTGACCCAGGATGAGTTCACCAAGATATGAGGATAGATAGAGAGGAAGACAAAGACTGGGGCTCCCCAACATGAAGAGGCTGGGAGAAGACGAAGAGTCAGAAAGTAAAGTGGAAAGGAATGACTGGTGAGGTGGGCAGGAAATGAGAGCCATCCCTTGGAAGGTGAGTCACGAAGTGTTTCCAAAGGATAGCCATGGCCACTGATGTCCGTTGCTGCTGGGGGTCAAGTAAGTTAGGACTGAGCCTTGACCACTGCTTTGGAAACCCTGATGAGATTCTTTTCAGTGAAGTGTTAGAACAAAAGCCTGATTGGAGGTGAAGAGAGAATTGTAGGGAGAAGATTTAAATGTGAGCATCAAGACAGTGTGGTACTGGCACAAAAACAGACACATAGATCAATGGAACAGAATAGAGAACCCAGAAGTGGACCCTGAAATGTACGGTCATCTAATATTCGATAAAGGAGGAAAGACTATCCATTGGAAGAAAGACAGTCTCTTCAATAAATGGTGCTGGGAAAATTGGACATCCACATGCAGAAGAATGAAACTGGACCACTCTCTTTCACCATACACAAAGATAAACTCAAAATGGATGAGAGATCTAAATGTGAGACAAGATTCCATCAAAATCCTAGAGGAGAACACAGGCAACACCCTTTTTGAACTTGGCCAAAGTAATTTCTTGCAAGATACATCCACAAAGGCAAAAGAAACAAAAGCAAAAATGAACTATTGGGACTTCATCAAGATAAGAAGCTTTTGCACACCAAAGGATACAGTCAACAAAACTAAAAGACAACCTACAGAATGGGAGAAGATAT
Organism: Vulpes vulpes; assembly: GCF_048418805.1. Lineage (NCBI taxonomy): Eukaryota > Metazoa > Chordata > Mammalia > Carnivora > Canidae > Vulpes > Vulpes vulpes. Next base: position 108,509,359 of record NC_132781.1, on the reverse strand, counting down.
TTGCAAATGACATATCAGATAAAGGGCTAGTTTCCAAAATCTATAAAGAACTTATTAAACTCAACAGCAAAGAAACAAACAATCCAATCATGAAATGGGCAAAAGACATGAAGAGAAATCTCACAGAGGAAGACATGGACATGGCCAACAAGCACGTGAGAAAATGCTCTGCATCACTTGCCATCAGGGAAATACAAATCAAAACCACAATGAGATACCACCTCACACCAGTGAGAATGGGGAAAATTAACAAGGCAGGAAACCACAAATGTTGGAGAGGATGCGGAGAAAAGGGAACCCTCTTACACTGTTGGTGGGAATGTGAACTGGTGCAGCCACTCTGGAAAACTGTGTGGAGGTTCCTCAAAGAGTTAAAAATAGACCTGCCCTACGACCCAGCAATTGCACTGTTGGGGATTTACCCCAAAGATTCAGATGCAATGAAACGTCGGGACACCTGCACCCCGATGTTTCTATCAGCAATGGCCACAATAGCCAAACTGTGGAAGGAGCCTCGGTGTCCATCGAAAGATGAATGGATAAAGAAGATGTGGTTTATGTATACAATGGAATATTCCTCAGCCATTAGAAACGACAAATACCCACCATTTGCTTCAACGTGGATGGAACTGGAGGGTATTATGCTGAGTGAAATAAGTCAATCGGAGAAGGACAAACAGTGTATGTTCTCATTCATTTGGGGAATATGAATAATAGTGAAAGGGAATATAAAGGAAGGGAGAAGAAATGTTGGGAAATATCAGGAAGGGAGACAGAACATAAAGACTCCTAACTCGGGGAAACGAACTAGGGGTGGTGGAGGGGGAGGAGGGCGGGTGTTGGAGGGGAATGGGTGACGGGCACTGAGGTGGACACTTGACGGGATGAGCACTGGGTGTTTTTTTGTATGTTGGTAAATTGAACACCAATAAAAATTAATTAAAAAAAAAATAAATGTGAGCATAGAACGTGTGTTTGAGCTGCTTCACTGCCAAGGAGAATAGAGAAATAGGGGAGTAGCAGGGGTGGGGGAAGTGAGATCAAGTTAGGAGGTTTGTGTGTGTGTGTGTGTGTGTGTGTGTGTGTGTGTGTGTTTTAATGGGGAAAAATACAGTATGTTTGTGTTCTGATGACAGTGATCCAGCAGAGAGAGGAGAAGGTTGGTACCATGGAGGGAAGTAAGAATCATTCAGATGGGTCCTTGCATGTGGAGAGGGGATGAGGTCTGGTGCAGGAGCAGAAGGACTGGCATTAGGACAGATGTAGTTGCCTGTGAAAGAGGAAGAAGACAGGAGTAACTCAGTCAGATGCTTTATTTAGGTGGTGAGAGTCTGTGGAAATTCTCTGATTTTCCTAGGGAAGGAGGAAACCAGGTTTTCTGCTGAGAGTCTTGAGCAAGAGAGATTGGAGAAGGGGGAAAGTTGCAAAATGGTCATCTGTGGGGAGGAGTCAGACAGTAAATGGCCTGGGGAAATAGACTATGACTGCCAGGCATCGTCTAAGGTCAGCATGGTCAGGAATCTAAAGTGGACCAGCTGGCAGGCTTGTGTGTCTTTCTGCCTCTGTGTTCAGCTGCACAGGTGCAGGCACGGAGTAGGCAGAGGGTTAGCTGCAACCAGGGTCATGGCTTTGCCAAGTAAATAAGCTAGAGAGAGGACCAAGGGCATATGGGAGGGGTGATTTTAATGACTGGCTGTGAAATTTAATCTGGTTAAGGGAGCAAGAGAGAACCTAGATCTGGCTAAGGACAGTGAAAAGATGGTGGGTGGAAAAGACGGATGAGAGGCCCCAGTGGGTTGAAGGATTATAGGAGTCCTGGTATGAGATGGAATGGGCTGGAAAGACTGAAGGTAGAGTTCAGAAAGGAGGAGACATGCCTGATATTAAGATTATGGAAGGGTTGCAGTTATTGGTGATGACAAGCAAGGTCTCAGTTATGACTTCGAGCATGAATGGATCATGAGGTTGGGTGAAGGACTAAATCCTTGGATGATCTGAGAGGACCTCCGTTCAAGACCTGAGGGTCCCATGCATGGGCAGTGTGATCTCCATGCATATTGAAATGACTAAGTAGTAATGGTCTTGAAGAGTGTGACCATGAGCAGGGATCTCAAACCATAGATACACGAGGGGAAGCGATCTGGGGTCAAGAGTCACCAACAACAATGAGGAGCAGTGGTACAAGCTAGTGGTGGTGGCAGGATCATCTGTGTCATGTGATTGACAGGCATTGGCATTGGTGCCACAGTGGACCTCATTTCCAATCTCCACTCCACCACTGCTGCCTGGCAAATACTGACCCCTCTCAGTCTCTGTTTCCTCATCTGCTCGACGGAGACAATAAAAGTACGTACCCCAAAGATGAAGCATTTTGTGATGGTTAAATAGATGGTGCATATAAAATGTTAAGCACAGTGCCTGGTAGATAGTAGTTACCTAAAATATCACTATGATGTCCCTCTCCTGCTTTGAATCTTCACGTGAGACCCTGTGCCTCTAGTTTGGAGCATTGTGGCAGTTTCTCTATTTTTATGTACCAGCAACAAGTTGCTAGATAGGGTTCATTTGCCTCCGTTTCTTAGCTTTTGCTCCATAAATGTATGGAGGGCAACTTTGAGAAGGATTGCCCAGAAAGAGGGAGTGCAGCTCGAATATTATTCTAAGAGCTGAGGGAGGAGAAGAAGCCACCTTCCTTAGTAGGAGAGGAGATGAAGATGGGAGGAGAGATGAGAAATATGTCAAGATCATAAATAGGCAGAAATTGAAACCTGATAATGATGGGTGGAGAGTCATGGATGGTCTCCCGGGTTTCTGCCTCCGGTGACCACACAGATGGGAAGAAAGGCTTGGAACACTTCATGGCAAACAGCTGCTTCGTTGATTGAGTGGGTTTCCATCAGATTTGGCAATAATCAGGACATGGACCCATTTCCAAAATCCTCAGCGTATTGGGAACCCTTGATACAGCCACAGAAGAATTATCACACAAGGTAGTGTCTTAGAGACATCACAATTACAACGCCAACCAGTGTCTCTTTACTCCGTACATTTCCCTATGTTCTGCACACACCCCTGTCCAATTTGTTTGTAATGATCATATATGGTAGTATTTCTTGAGCCATATGGCTCAAATGATTTCATGGTTCCTGAATTGAACTTGTTTCTCTAGCCAATAAATTCAAAACAGACATTCATTTTATTGTGACTTTCAAAACCATATGTATCTCTTATAAATGCACTCATTGTACATGTGCTCAATTTCTAAATTATTTTATAATCATTTTTTTTTTGAGAGAGAGAGAGCGAGCTCACATGCGCATGGGGGAGGGACAGAAGGAGAAGGAGAGGGAGAGGGAGAGAATCTTAAGCAGGCTCCATCTTCAGCACAGAGTCCAACACGGGGCTGGATCTCATGACCCTGAGATCATGACCTGAGCCAAAATCAAGAGTTGGATGCTTAACTGGCTGAGCCACCCGGGTGCCCCAGCTTCCGAATTATTTTAAAGTTTTTGAAAGGCAAGAGGTTCAAAGGTGAGAAGATGAAATCTTGAGCCTTGCCAAGACTGTGTGTGATTAAGCTTTCTGCAGTGGCCTCCATTCAGATCCTCATCCCTTGGGCTTCCTACACACAATTGATTTGTGTGAAATCATGGACACAAGCCTCTTGCACTTAGCTGTAGGAAAATCTTAGAGCCACATTGTGACCTGGTTCCACCAAGTACGGAGAACGTCATGGCTTTGCATGCTCACTTCTCCCCCGCCCCACCTTAGCTTCATTCTGTTCCTTAATTTTATTTATTTTTTTATAGTACGTATGCTTTCTCTTTCTTTCTTTCCTGCATCCTTCCCAACCTGCTCTCTGGAATAGGGTTGGGCATAAAAAGTAGTTCCTTTCGATGGATTGGAGTGTTTGGGCAGGTTCCTCCCCACTCCTAAGAGAATGGCTGTCACAAAACATGCATCCAGTAAACATTTGCTAAATCAGTGCGAGTTTACTAGACCCCATCTGTGTGATGGAGATACTATCTCAACCATTTGCCTAGCTTGAAGCATCTTAAAATAAAAATAATAATAAAAAAAAATAATAATGGCAAGTATGTATAGAGGGCTTGCTCTGTGTCTAATTGTTTTTCATACAGTATCTTCATCCCAATGGTCCTGTGAGATAAGTGCAGGGTTTTTTTATAAATTTATTTTTTATTGGTGTTCAATTTGCCAACATACAGAATAACACCCAGTGCTCATTCCATCAAGTGCCCCCCTCAGTGCCCGCCACCCAGTCACCCCCCCACCCCCCACCCACCTCCCCTTCCACCACCCCTAGTTCGTTTCCCAGAGTTAGAAGTCTCTCATGTTCTGTCTCCCTTTCTGATATTTCCCACTCATTTTTTCTCCTTATAAGTACAGTTTTTATGCCCATTTTACCTCTGTGAGTTCTGGAGTGGAAGGTATCTTATCCAAATTCAGGGAACTAGAAGTAGAGGAGTGAGGATTGAAACTCCAGCACCCAGAATCGTAGCACTACCCTGCAATGCAGCATCCACGTGATAAACTGGCAGTAGCGTGTCTCCCTAGAAGGAACTTATAATACTATAATTTATCACAGGAGACAGCAAATAGACATTTGGCTTTTGTCCTGTTCCTGGCACAGAGCTCCTAAAACCATTGGAATTTTCTAAGTGACAAGAGCAGCCACAAAGTTGTCTTTGTTATGTTAATGAGGCAACTTCTGGAAAGCTCTGGGGGAACCAACCAGGTGATTAGAGCTTTGTAACTTGGCGGGTTATACCCGCCAGACCTTCTGGGAAGGGAGGAGGGCTGGAGACTTTCAGTCACCGATGGCCAAGGATTTAATCAATCATGCCTGTGTAGCGAAGCTTCCAAAAAACCCCACAAGGATGAGGCTCAGGGAGCTTCCAGATTGGCGAACACAGGGAGATTTAGGGAGAGTGGCATGCTCCAAGAGAACAGAAGTTCTGCGCCCTTTCCCCTACACTTTGTCCTACACATCTCTTCCGTCTGGCCATTTCTGAGTCCTATCCTTTTATAATAAACCAGTGATCTAGTAAGGAAAATGTTTCTCTGACTTCTGTGAGCCACTCTAGCAAATTAATCAAACCAGAGGAGGAGGTCGTGGAACTCTCTGCCTTATAGCCAGTGGGTCAGAAGCACAGTGACAATTTGGACTTGGGATTGGCATCTGAAGTAGGGAGGGGACAGTCTTATAGGATGGAGGCCTTAACCTGTGGGATCTGATGGTATCTCCAGGTAGACAGCGTCAGAATTGAGTTAAATTGTAGTCCTGCAATTAGTACTCTCAGGGAGCCCTTTGATTCAGGTCACCAAAGTCCATGTCGGTTGACCTGCTCTGACCTGGGAGCCAGGAGCAGCAGTCTAAGATGTGGGGCCCACAGCCTAGCAAGTTCTAATCCCAGTAGAGTTACAGGGTAGCAGAGTCAACCAGTGTTTTTTATTTTTATTTATTTATTTTTAAAGAAACAGAAAAACATGAAAAACTGTACTTACATGCAAAGACATGGAAGAAAGTTAAATGCATGTTAGTAAAGTGGAAGAAGCCAATCTGAAAAGGCTGCATACTGTATGATTCCAACTATATGACATTCTGGAAAAAAGCAAAACTATGAGGATAATAAAAGGAACAGTGGTTGCCAGGGGTTACTGAGAAGGGAGGGATGAATCCGTGGAGCGTGGGGAGGATTTTTAGGGCAGTGAAACTACTCTGTATGCTACTAAAATGGTAGATCCATGTCATTAGACATTTATCCAAACCCATAGGCTGTACAACCCCAAGAGTGACCATAATGGAAACTGTGGACTGTGAATGATAATAATGTGTCAGTGTAGGTTCATCAGGTGTGACAAACGTATCACTCTGGTGCGGGATGTTGACAATGAAGATGCTCTCCATGTGTGGGGGCAAGGGATATATGGAAATCTCTGTACTGTCCTCTCAATTTTGCTGTGACCCTAAAACTGCTCTAAAAAATCTGTTTAGGGATCCCTGGGTGGCGCAGCGGTTTGGCGCCTGCCTTTGGCCCAGGGTGCGATCCTGGAGACCCGGGATCAAATCCCACATCGGACTCCCGGTGCATGGAGCCTGCTTCTCTCTCTGCCTGTGTCTCTGCCTCTCTCTCTCTCTCTTTCTCTCTCTCTCTCTGACTATCATAAATAAATAAAAAATTTTTAAAAAATTAAAAAAATAAAAATAAAAAATCTGTTTAAAAAAAAGCTGCACCCCTTGTACCCTTGACCAGCAGACTCCACTGTTACAGGGTTGATAGATGGCTGGCAGTTGCTCAGATTGCAAGGGGAAAAGAAGGATAAGCTGATTTTGATTGAAATTCCACCGTAAGCATCTTGAGGAATTTTAAAGAATCTCTGAGCCAGTGAATGCTGTAGGATCCTTTTGTTTAGATTTGGCACTGGCTGGAAGGCTGTGCTACCAGGGGGAGCTACTGTGGAGGACAGCCAGGTCTGCAGCAAGTCCTGAAATGTTGCCCCTTTTTCATCCAGAGATTTCGATCATGGTGCCAAAAGCCAAAACTTCTGTGGAGTCTGCTTTGCCTCAAGCACCCCACAAGTGCCTTCCTCCATGACAGAAGACAAGCCATGCTTTCTCTTTTCTCCTCTCCCCCACCCCCTCACCTTCTCTTCTGAGTGAGAGCCCCAGCCCCACCCTTCACTCTTTCATACCCCCCCCCCCACTGCCCTCCCCTCTGTGTCCCCCGGGAGCATGCAAGAAGTACATGTGCTGCGATTGGCCTCAACCCACAAGACCCAGGTCTCTCACCGTTGAAGGGATAAACCTTGCACTAGACTGGAGAGTTTTATTCATTTAACTGCCAAACTCTTGTCAAAGTAATACTGACAATTTTTTGAAATTTTCTTTTTTTTTTTAATTTCTTTAAACAATTCAATTTTAGAAACAAAGCAACTTCTATCATTTAAAGTTTTTTGGGAGTTCTTAAATAAGGATTTGTAGTTTATAATTTTGAAAAAACACTCCAGTGCAAAACTCAAAGACTCTGTGACAAATGAATAACAAGAAAGCCAAGGCTATATGCTTATGCATAAGCACAGGCTGTATGCATCCACTTGGATATACCCACACGCTCTAATTTCAAACTTTCTGTTCCCTTCCAGTACATTTCCTTCCACCTGGATTGCTTCGCTAGATGAATGCCCCCATCGTCTACCTGGTTGCCCAGGCCAGAAGCCAGCATGACATTTGTTTTTAGTTAAGAATCCTTTGGTTGGGGCGCCTGAGTGGCTCAGTAGGTTGAGCATCTGACTCTTGATTTCAGCTGACGTCATGATCTCAGGGGCTCAGCATGGAGTCTGCTTGGGAGTCTTTCCCTCTCCATCTGCCCCTTCCCCTACTCACTCTCTGAATGAATGAATGAATGAATGAATGATCAGTCTTACAAAAAAGACTCCTTTGGTTGCGAGAGCAACCCCAAGCAGAAGCAAGCCCCAGAATGGAGCTCCTTTAGCCAGTGCTGATTCTCTCATGTTCGTTCATTCTCTCTCCTGGCCACTCTCAGTGTCTCTTCTTTCATATTCTCTCTGTATGTTGGTTCATTTTTGCTGCCATGGATCAGCTTTGCCCCTGCAGTGGGAACCGTGGCCGAAGGTTTGACTCATTCTGGCTTACCACCCCAAGAGAGGAGCGAGCATCCCTGAACATGTTCAGGAGATGCAGCTTCGAGGAGGACATGCACTAGCCTAGCCTAATCACAGAAGGACCCTCACAAAGCTTAAACCTGTGTTTTCTCAATTGTGAGTTTGAGCATTTTAAATGTTTATTAGCCTTATCTAAGTCATCCATGTGACTCTTTGTATCTCCTGCTAATTACACGAGCTTACAGTGTCCTCTTATTGGTACAAAGGCTGCTAGACACACACCCCACTCGCTCTCAAAACTTCTCCCCACCCCGTCCTTCTGTCCTGCCAACAGCCAATTAACCATCGAGTTCTTTTTTTTTTAACCATCGAGTTCTGACAATCCTTTTCCCCGACAATCTTAAATTCTTTCCTCCCTTCCCATCACTGTTGCTCCTTTTTTTTGTAAATTTATTTTTTATTGGTGTTCAATTTGCCAACATATAGAATAACACCCAGTGCTCATCCCATCAAGTGCCCCCCTCAGTGCCCATCACCCAGTCACCCCCACCCTCTGCCCCCCCCTTCCCCCACCCCTAGTACTGTTGCTCCTTTTGGGCAACTTCACTCATCTTTCTGGCCTGTTGCCGTAGCCATTTGACGACTCCTGCACCTTGGTTATTTTTTCCCCTCAGCTCATCTCAGCTCTGGAATGCTCATTCTAGAGCATAACCCTATACATGAGATTTCTGTGCTTAGAACACTGTCTTTCCTGCCAGCAGAATAAAGTCCCAAGGCCTTCTCTCCATGATTTGGCCACTCCACTAATATCTATGATGATAGATAATACTGCTACCATCAGCACTTTATCTTGTGAATGTTGATTTATATAGGTACTGAGTATTGAGTATAGTATATTCAAAATTTTCCATAATTGTCACTTATTACCACATCCTAGATTCTATAGCTTTCTACTCACTTTTAGGGAACATGAGCTGCAAGATGAGCACAAATTAATAAGAAATACTCTAAGAATGAGTGTTATAGTATCCAAAATCAACAAAAAATACCAGCACTTGAGATTTATTGACCTCATGTGCCAGTTATATTACACAAGACTAAACACCAAAACAAACTCTAGGTGGATTAAGTAACATAAAATAGCAAATCAAATCACAAAATCTCTGGGAAGAAGGAATTATAAGATTTTTGAAAGAGAGAAGACCTTTCTTCAATGAAAGAAATGAAGAATAGGGGTGCCTGGGGGGCTCAGTTGGTTAACTGTCTGCCTTCAGCTCAGGTCATGATCCCACGGTCCTGGGATCAAGTCCTGCACCAGGCTTCTTGCTCAATGGATAATCTGCTTCTCCCTCTCCCTCTGTCCCTCCTCCTGTTCATGTTTTCTCATGCTCTCTCTCTCTCAAATAAATAAAATCTTTAAAAAAGAAACAAAGAATATGTGGACAGATATAATGTCCTAATAAAATTGACAGCAACTGTAAGTGACAAAGCATGGAGGAGGGATAACATTAAAAGTAAAATACTAAACTGTGAAAAATATTTCAAAAGTTGATAGACTCTAGGATTCATATCCTTACCATACTATGAGCCCATACTAATTTCTACCATAAGATGCCTGACCCAGTGTCTCTCATGAATAAATAAGTAAAAACTTAAAAAAAAGATACTTGACCTGGTGAAATGAGTAAATAAAGGATATAGTCACATAGATGCATAAGGTGTGGTGAATAAACATGTAAAATGTTGCAACTCACCAGTAATTAAAGACATGCAAATTACAGCAGCGTATGTGTGTGACCTACAGAATGGGAAAAATTTTTAACCTCTTTTGGCAAGGCACCAGACATTCTATAAGAGACTGTTGATATGAGTGAAAATGAGCACTTTCTTTCCTCCTAGTGTCTTGTCAGTGGGGTATAGTTCTTCCTAGCAATGGACCCCAAAGGCATCATCCAAAATATAAACAAAGGTGCTTAGACCAAGTTGTTCTCATTATTTATAATAACCAAAATATCCCCAAGGACTATATTGTTCAATTATTTTTAATCACATTTTGTGAAAACCTCAAAAATTATTTTGTGAAGTATCTTTATTAAGGTCAAGAAACATTTGTTATATCATATTGCTTGAAAAACTCAATACAAAATTATATATTGATGTAATTTGGTCTCCATATAACTTAGATAACAGGTTGAGAGGTTAAAGGCAAAGTGTTAATTATGGCTGCCCCTGCGGGTAGTTTTGGGTGATATTTTAAAGTTTTGTATGCTTTGTGTGCCTTCCATATTGTTGATAACAATCATGTATTATTCACAATCAGAAATTTGGAAGCCCTCCAAATTTGTGGTACTCTCTGACTTTGTGTTCATTTCAGCTCAGCTACTAACCAGCCAAATCATTTATCTTTTCCATAACCCTGCTACTTTATCCTTAAAACAACACCAGGAATAGCTTGCCTTGTGAGAAGCAACTGAAATTTGTACATTTGCACAAATGCCTTTCCCCCAGTGTTATTGCCATATAATGGATATATGATATTGTATAAATTTAAGGTGTACGGTGTAACTTGATACCTGAATAAATTGTGAAGTGATTATAATAGCATTAGTTAACACATCCCTCAGCTCACATAATTATTTCTTCTTGTGCGTAGTGAGAACATTTAAGATTTACTCTCCTAGACACTTTCAAGTGTATAATACAATATTATTAACTGTAATCACCACACTGTACATTACATCCCCCTTATTCATCTTTCCACTGGAAATTTGCCCCCTTTGACCAACATTTGTCTGTTTCCCTCACACCTCTCAGCACCTGAAAACCACCATTCCACTCTCATTTCTGCGAGTTTGGCTTTTTTAGATTACACGTGTGAGAACATACAGTACTTGACTTGCCTTTCTCTGTCTTATTTCACTTAGCATTATGCCTTCAAGCAGGATTCACTATGTCACAAATGGTAGGATTTCCTTCTTCTTTGTAACTGAATAATATCCCATTATATATATAATATTATAAATATATAATATCCCATTTTATGTGTATATATATTATGAATATATAATATCCCATTATATCTATCTATCTATCTATCTATCTATCTATCTATCTATCTATCTATATCTATTTCACATTTTCTTCATCCACCTATCTCTCCATGGACACTTAGGTTGTTTCCATGTCTTGGCTATTATGAATAATGCTGCAATGGACACGGGGGTGCCGTTATCACTTGGAGAAAGCAATTTCATTTCCTTCAGATATATGTCCCAAAATGGAATTCCTGGATCACAGGGTATTTTTACTTTTAATTTTTTGAGGAACCCTCCATACTATTTTCGGTAGTGGCTGTGCCAATTTAATTTCCAACAGCAGTATTCCAGGGTTCCCCTCCCTCATGACCTCACCAATACTTGTTATCTCTTATTGTTTTGATGACAGCCATTCTAAAAGATATTGAGTGATACCTAGTGTGGTTTTGACTTCCATTTCCTTGATGATTAGTGATGTTGCACATCTTTTAATGTACTTATTAGCCATTTGTGTGTCTACTTTGGAAAAAACGTTTGTTCAGGTGCCCTGACCACATATTAATTGGATTATTTGCAGTTTTTTTGCTGTTGAGTTGTATGAGCTCCTTACATATTTTGGATATTGCAGATACACAGTTTGCAGATTTCTTCCCCTTTGTAGGATGCCTTTTCATCGTATTATTTCCATTGCTGTGAAGAAGCATTTTAGTCTGATGTTCCCCTTGTTTATTTTTGCTTTTGTCACCTGTGCTTTTGATGTCCTATCCAAAAATTCATTGCTGGAACCGGTGTCTCAAAGTTTTTCCCCTGATTTTCTTCTAGAGTTTTGTGATTTCAGGTCTTTTATTTAAGTCTTTAATCCATATCCAGTGAAGTTTTGTGAGTGGTGTAAGGTAAAGGTCCAGTTTCATTCTTTTGTTTTGAATATCCGGTTTTCCCAGCACCACTTATTCGAAAGACTGTCATTTCCCCATTGAGCATTCTTGGCTCTCTTGTCAAATATCAGTTGACCATATATATTCATAGGCTTATTTCTGGTCTCTCAAGGCTGTTCCATTGCATTGGTCAATGTGTCCATTTTTATGCCGGTACCATACCATTTGGATTACTGTGACTTTGCAGAATGGTTCAAAGTCAGGAATTGTGATGCCTCCAGCTTTTTTTTTTTTTTCCTTCCCAGGATTACTTTGGTTATATGGAGTCTTTTGTGGTTTCATAAGAGTTTTAAGATTTTTTTTTTCTATTTCTATGAAAAACTCAGTTGGAATTTTGATGGGAATTGTATTGAATCTATTCAATTATTTTAGGTGGCATAGACATTTTAAAAACATTAATTCTTTTGACTCATGAGCATGGGATATCTTTCCAGTTATTTGTGTCATCTTCAATTTCTTTTATCAGTGTCTTATAGTTTAGTGCACAGATCTTTGCCTCCCTGGTTAAGTATATTTCTAAGTATTTTATTTCATTTTTGGATATTATTTTAAATGAGAATATTTTCTTAATTTCCTTTTAGATAGCTCATTGTTAGTGTAAGAAATACAACAGACTTTTGTATGTTGATTTTTATATCCTGTGACTCAACTGCATTCTTTTACTAGTTGTAATAGGTTTTTTGTGAAGTCTTTAGGGTTTTCTTTACATAAGATCGTATTATCAAGCAAACAGAGACAATTTTACTTCTTCCTTACCTATTCAAATGCCTTTTATTTCTTTTTCTTGCCTAATTGCTCTTGCTAGGACTGCCAGTACTAGGTTGAATGCTAGTGGTGGGAGTGGGCACCTTTGTCTCGATCCTCATCTTAAAGGAGAAGCTTCCAATATTTCACTATTAAGTATATGATTTCTGTAGGCTTGTCAAATATGACTTTTATTATGTTCAGGTGTATTCCTCCTATTCACAATTTGTTGCAAGGTGAAATTTGTTTCCATGAAAAGATGCTGAAATTGCCAAGTGATTTTTCTCCAACAAGAAGATAGTATGATTTTTATCTACCGTTGTGTTAATATGGTGTGTTACATTGATTGGTGTATGTTGGACTATCCTCATGTACCATGGATAAGTTCGACTTGATCATGGCATGTGTTCTTTTTAATATGCTGTTGAATTCACTTTGCTAGTATTTTGTTGAGGATTTTTGCTTCTATGTTCATCAGGTGGGCCTGTAGTTTTCTTGTTGTGTTCTTTTCTGGTTTTGGTATCAAAGTAAGGCTGACCACATAAACTGAGCTTGGTAGTGCCCTATCCTCGTCATTTATTTTGGAAGAGTTTGAGAAGGTTGACACTAATTCTTCTTTAAATGTTTGGTAGAATTCACCAGGGAAATCATCTGCTATGAGCTTCTCTTTGCTGGGATGTTTTTAATCACAATTTACTCTCCTTGTTGTCTGTTCAGATTTTCTATTTCTTCTTCTTCTTCTTTTCTTTTTTTTTTTTTTTTGGATTTTCTACTTCTTATTAAACTAGTCTTGGTAGGTTGTATGTTTCAAAGAATTTATCTGTTTCTTTTAAGTCATCCAATTTGTTGGTATATAACCACTCATAGTAGTCTCTTATGATCCTGTGGTAACAGTGGTAATGTCTCCTTTTTTTAATTTATGGCTTTATTTGATTTTTTTCACTTTTTATAGTTAGTGAGTTAAAGGCTTATCAATTTTGGTTATCTTTTCAAAAAATAGCTCATGTTTTCATTAATCTTTTGTTTTCCTGATCTCTATTTCATTTATTTCTGTTACCATCATTTTCCTTCCTTCTCTTAATTTGGCAGTTTTTTTTCCTTGTTCCTTGAAGTGTAAAATTATTGTTTATTTAAGATCTTTCTTTTTTTCTTTTTTTTCCCACTTTTATTTTATTTTTATTTTTATTCATGAGAGATAGGCAGAGGGAGAAGCAGGCTCCATGCACGGAGCCTGACGTGTGACTCAATCCCAGGTCTCCAGGATCAGGCTCTGGGCTGAAGATGGTGCTAAACTTCTGAGCCACCTGGGCTGCCCTATTTTTTAAGTTTTTATTTAAATTCCAGTTAGTTAACATATAGTAATATTAGTTTCAATAATGGAATTTTGTGATCCATCACTTACATAAAACATCCAGTGCTCTTTGCAAGTGCTCTTCTTCATGCCCATCACCCATCTAGACCATTCCCCACCCTCCAACCCCACCCAGCAATCCTCAGTTTGTTCTCTATAGTTAAGAGTCTGTATTATGGTTTGCCTGTCTTTTTTCCCCCATTTTCATCTGTTTTGTTGCTTAAATTCTACATATTAGTGAAATCACATGGTATTTGTCTTTCTCTGACTTATTTTGCTTACCATTATAATCTCTAGCTCTATCCACATCTTTGAAAATGGTGAAAATTAACAAGACAGGAAATTACAAATGCTGGGTGAGGATGTGGAGAAAGGGGAAGCCTCTTGAACTGTTGGTGGGAATGTGAACTAGTGCAGCCACTCTGAAAAACTATGTGGAGGTTCCTCAAAGAGTTAAAAATAGAGCTACCCTATGACCCAGCAATTGCACTGCTGGGGATTTAGCCTGAAGATACAGATGCAGTGAAAAGCCGAGACACCTGCACCCCAATGTTTATAGCAGCAATGTCCACAATAGCCAAACTGTGAAAGAAGCCTTGGTGTCCATCGAAAGATGAATGGATAAAGAAGATGTATATATATACAATGGAATATTACTCAGCCATCAGAAATGACGAATACCTACCATTTGCTTCAACGTGGATGGAACTGGAGAGTATGATGCTGAGTGAAGTAAGTCAGTCAGAGAAGAACAATCATTATATGGTTTCACTCATATGGGGAATATAAAAAATAGTGAAAGGGATTCAAGGGGAAAGGAGAGAAAATGAGTGGGAAAAATTAGAGAGGGTGACAAAACATGAAAGACTCCTAACTCTGGAAAACGAACAAGGAGTAGTGGAAGGGGAGGTGGGTGGGGGGATCGGACGACTGGGTAACAGGCACTGAGGGGGACACTTGACGGGATGAGCACTGGGTGTTTCTTTTTTTAAGATTTTATTTATTTATTCATGAGAACACAGAGAGAGAGAGAGTGAGAGTGCCAGAGACACAGACAGAGAGAGAAGCAGGCTCCATGCTGGTTGCCTGATGTGAGATTTCATCACAGGTCTCCAGGATCACACCCTTGGCTGAAGGCAGTGCTAAACCGCTGAGCCACCCGGGCTGCCCAGCACTGGGTGTTATAGTATATGTTGGTAAATCGAACTCCAATAAAAAATATATATATATACAAAAGAAAAGAAAATGGCAAGATTTCATTATATATATATATATATATATATATATATATATATATATATATATATATTCTTTATCTTTTCATCAGTCAGTTGACATTTGGGCTCTTTCCATAATTTGGCTATTGTTGATAATGCTGCTGTAAACATTGGAGTGCATGTGTCCCTTTGAATCAATATATTTTTAAAGATTTTATTTATTTGCTCATGAGAGACCCAGAGAGAGAGGCAGAGACACGGACAGAGGGAGAAGCAGGCTCCATGCAGGGAGCCCGACGTGGGGCTCAATCCTGGGACTAGGATCACGCCTTAAGCCAAAGGCAGACACTCAACCACTGAGCCACCCAGGCATCCCAGTATTTTTGTGTCCTTTTGATGCACTACCTAGTAGTGCAATTGCTGGATCACAGGATAGTTCTATTTTTAACTTTTTGAGGAACCCCATGCTGTTTTCCACAGTGGCTGCACCAGTTAGCATTCCCAGCAACAGTGTAAGAGGGTTCCCCTTTCTCCACATCCTCGCCAACACCTGTTGTTTTCTGTGTTGTTCTTTCTTTTTCTTAATATAACCATTTATCTCCATATTTCTAAAACTTCCCTTTAGAACTTACTGTGTTCCATAATTTTTGGTATATATTTCCATTTCCACTTGTTTCAAAATTTTTTAAATTTCTGTTTTGGCTTTTATTTTGACCTATTAGTTGTTCAGGAGTGCTTCATTTAATATCTAGTAATTTGTGAGTATTCTAGTTTTCCTTCTGTTTTTCTAATTTCACACCATTGTAATTGGAAAAGACACTTGGAATGGTTTAAGTCTGCTAATACTTGTGAATACCTAATATGTGATCTATCCTGGAGAATATTTCATGTGTACTTGAGAAAAATACGTATTCTGCTACTGTTGGATGGAATGTCTGTATATGTCTGTTAGGTCCATTTGGTCTAAAGTATAGTTTAAGTTTAATATTTCTGTATTGATTTTCTGATGATCAATCCTTATTAAAAGTGGAATATTAAAGTCCTCTACTATTAGTGTATTATTGTTTATTTCTCCCTTCAAATAAGTTAATGTTCCAATGTAGGGTGCATATATGTTTACAAGTGTTGTATTTTCATGATGATTTGACCCACTTATTAATATATTATAACTTTTTATGTCTCTTGTTACAGTTTTTTACTTAAAATCAGTTTTGTCTGAAAGTGTGGTTACCCCTGCTCTCTTTTATTTTCCATTTGTATGGAATATCTTATTCCATTCTTTTGGTAGAGCATATATATATGTCCTTTAAACTGAGGTGGGCCTTTTGTAGGCAGCATATAGTTGGGTCTTGTTTCTTATACACTTAATTACTCCATGCCTTTTGATTGGAGAATTTAATTAATTTATATTTAAAGTAATTATTGATAGGTAAGGACTTACTAATGCCATTGTATTATTTTCTCTCTAGCAGTTCCTGTATTCCCGGCTTCCTCTCTTACAGCCTTCCTTTATGAATTTATTTTTCATAGTGATATACTTTGATTCCTTTCTTTTTATATTTTGTGTATCAACTGTAGTTTTTTTGCTTTGTGGTTACCATGAAGCTTACAGAAAACATCTTAAAGAGATAATGATCTATTTTGAGCTAATAATTACTTAATTCCAATTGCACACAAAAACTCTACCCTTTAGTCCCCTCCCTAAACAGATCATGTTTTTTGATGTCACAATTTACCTCTTTTCTATATTGTATATCCACTGACAAATTATCATAGATATATTTTTTAAATACTTTTGTCGTTTAAGTTTATACTATAAGTTTATACTAGAGTTGCTTAACATCCTAGCACATTACAGTATTAGAGTACTCTGAATTTGACTATATATTTGCCTTTGTCATGGTGTTTTATATTTTCATGGTAAAATTAGCATCCTTTCATATCAGCTTGAAGTCTACCTTTAAGCATTTCTTGCAAGGCAACTCTAAATGGTAATTAACTTCCTCAATTTTTGTTTGTTTGGGAAAGTGTTTATCTCACATTCATTTAAAAAGGATGACTTTGCCAGGTAAAGTGTTCTTGGTTGGCTGTTTTTTCTTTCACCACTTTGAATCTATCATTCCATTCTCTCCTGGCCTGTGAGGTCTCTGCTGAGAAATGCCCTGATAGTCATATAGGAGTTTGCTTCTACGAGAAGAATTTTTTCCTCTTTTAATTTGCTGCTTTTAAAATTCTGGTTTTAGTTTTAGATAGTTTTATTATAATGTGTCTTGGAGGATATCATTTTGGGTTGAAATTTTTGGAAAACTCATAAGCTTCATGAACTTGAATGTCCAAATGTCTCTCTAAATCTGGGAAGGTCTCTACCATCGTTTCTTCAAATAAACTTTCTGCCCCTTTCTCCCTCTCTTCTTTTTGTGGCACTCTGATAATAACATATATGTTGTTTCTCATAATGATGTTTAGTAGTTCACAGAGGCTTTCTTCACTATTTTTCATTCCTTTTTTTCGCTTTGTTCTCCTCTGACTGGATCATTTTAAATGACCTGTCATCTACTTCCCAGATTCTTTCTTCTGCTTGATCCAGTCTGCTGTTGATACTTTGTATTGCTTTGTAAAATTTCATTCATTGTATTCCTTGTCTCCAGTACAAATTTGTTTGTTTCTTTTTTAGATTTCTGTCTCTCTGTTAAACTTTTCATTTTGTTTGTGTATTGTTCTTCTAATTTGCTGAATCATCCTTCTATGTTTTCTTATGAGTTCACTGAGCTTCCTTAAAACAACTATTTTGAATTCTTCATTAGGCAAATCATAGATCTTCATTTCTTTGGGGTAAGTTGTTGGAAAATTATTGTGTTCTTGTGGTGGTGTCATGTTTCCTTGATATTTCATATTCCTTGAAGTCTTGCTATGCTGTCTTTAAAATGAAGTCACCTTGCCCAGTCTTTACTAACTAGCTTCAAGAGAGAAATACCTTCCATTAGCTCTACTAGGGATTCTGAGGCTTTCTTAGACCTTTTCTGTGGATAGTCTTCCTCCACACTTTCTGCTCTTTCTTGGGAAGAAATTCTTAAGATTATATGTCTTCTATCATTTCTGTAAAGTCATACCAGGTGCCGACAGTCTCTCGTTTTCTTGTTTTCCCACAGGCAGTGGTGAAAATGCTCAAGTCTGTGTCCTCTATCCCAGTCTCATGGAGCTGGCCCAGTTTTTTTTGCATGTGCTTATTAGCCATTTTATTGCAAAGGCTCACTCTTGCTACCATTCGGAATATGCATAAGGGAGCTGGCCTCAGGGTGGGAGGTTCAGGTGTAAAGAGAATTAGGGTTGCTTTTGGGCTAGTTGGGAGGATCTGCAGGTAGGACATCTGAAGACTTATAGTAGGCTTCCTGATAGAGTCAGTGAAGCAGTTAGTGGGATCCATGTCCATTGGAGGCCATCAAAGAGACCTGACTACTGGTCTGCCATTATCTGCTTGTCTTTCAGCTATACAGTATACCACAGTTTCTGGTAGGGTGAGAAAGAAGTGGGTCTCTTTGGTGGTGTCCTGCAGATCTGGGGAAGCCAAATGCTCACTCATATGTTCTCACTTCCCCAAATGGGAGAAATCATGGACCAAGAAGGTCTCCCTTGGCCCTGATCTATGCCACATTGGGAGAAGGATAACACAGGTAAAGCTAAACAGTTCCTTTTATCCTCTTCAATGACTCCAATCTCAGATTTTTTTTAGGCTCCATTGGTACACTGAAACATCTTCTCTGGACTGGTAGGCTTTCACAAGGCATCCTCATTGTGGGTGATTATCAAAATATGTGCTCTTTGAAAGAAGATAATAGAAAACTGCTATGCCATTTTGATCTCACTGATATTTTCAAAAAGTAAAAGATTGGCAACAGTTATGAGTTAAAATGAATACTATTTGTGTCAAATATTTCATAACTTGTAAAAATATAATAGCATGATCAGAGAAAGACAAATACCATAGATCTCTCTTATATATAGAATCTAAAAATAATTAATTTAAAAAACCAAGCTCATAGAACCATAAAAAACCAGCTCATAGGTGTAGAGAATAGATTGGTGGTTGCCAGAGACAGGGGGTGGGAGATGGAGAAATGAGTGAAGGGCGTCAAAAGGTAAAAATAAAATAAAAAGATAAATACAAATAATTTTTAAAAATAGCATGGTAAAGGAGTAGTGCTGTTTGCTATTTCATCCCACCATTTGGGGTTTCATTTTCCTGATTTCTCACTGTGTGCTTCTCTGCCTGTGCCCAAGAAATCCCCTGGTCTCTCCTCTATTCATTCTCCACTTGGGCAGTATTCCCTGAAACTGGTTTGGGGTTTTAGAAAGTTATGTGCAAAGAACAGCCTATTGGGGAAACTTACAAATGGGAGAGGGTTTTGTGTTATAAGTAAGAGATTCATTCATGGAAGTACCACGTCAAGGGAGAAAGACAAAATCAGAGGCAGGAGATGGAATCAGAAGGGTGGGCAGGACAAATGGATGAACATGGTTGGGCTTACAACTGGAGGAGCTAAGACCGAACCAGGTAGAAATAGGTAAACTAAGGCAGTTCTGTAGCAATTTGTAAGAATTTGGAAGGCAGTGCCTCCCCTGGAGAGAACTGTTTTCACATAGAACAACACATTCCATCATGCTGGGTACTGAATTGGACCTAGCACAACCAAAGCAGTAATTTATATCTCTTTGGTTGAGGACAGTTATTATAGTACTAACATTCATGAAATGGGCCAATGGGAGTTAATGATGGTTAGATAACCAGAGATGTCTAATAAGATTTGGGATTTTTTTTAAGCCAGGCAATTTCAGACAATTGGTTCCTGGGCTCCCTAAGGAAAGGGGATTTTCCAGATCATCCTTTTGATGTAACGGAAAGAATATGTGGAATGTTCCCTAAAATGTTATAGTATCAGTGACTTTAAATAATTTAATTGCCAAAATCTTATTATCCTTCTGCCTGTGGGCTTTCTAGCAGAAAGTGCAATTATATTAAATGTAGGAAACAAATGGACTCTAAATTCAAGTGTGGGTACAGACTTACTTGGCATCTCATTGCCTTTCTGAAAGTCTCATTACTCTCAGATTCCTTGTTTTTCTTTCTTCATGCTTGGCAGAGACCGCACACTCTTAAAATGATTGCAGACAGGGCAAAAGGAGACCTAAGTTCAACAACCCCATCTACACAGATGAGTAAATACATCTCAGTACTTAACAAAGACCAAGGAAGTGACGATAAAGATGAGCCTGGGTTTTGATGTAGAATTTATTGAATGACTAATTTAGTATTGACTACACAGTCTGGGAAACTTCAGATATATTGTTCCTAGAGTTTGTGGTATTTTAGTTTGGGTTGTTTTTTGTTTGTTTGTTTTTTGGGGTGTTTTTTTGTTGTTGTTGTTTTCTCCTTATTATGAAAAATTTTAAATGCTTGCAAACACAGAAAGAATATATAATGAGCCTCAGTCTTAAATCAGGTTCACTGGAGACCGACTCGGACTGACGCCGGGGTTTGGGTGCAGGTGGTTTTCTGGGGAGAGCAGTCGTGATCAGCTTCTGCAGGAAGTAAAGGAAGCAGGCCAGGCCAGAGGGAGATGCTGAGCTGAAAGTCTCAACAAAAGCCTCAGCCAACTCTGGGACATCTGGATGAGCATGGCCCTTAAAGGATCTCTCCTTCCTTGAAACACGTCTCCTCTTTGTATGTGGGCTATGCCCAGAGAGGGAGGCACAGCCTCAGACAAGCAGTGCTCTTCCACTAAGGGAAATACCTTTGGAGGGACCCAGCCAAGAACCTTCCTCAGCCACCAGTCCCTCATCTGGAGTGGCCTGAAAGAGAGTACTAGGCACCGCCCAACAATATCCACTCCATTTACCCACCACTCATCTTCCACGATTGTACACCTTGAATCCATTGTGTCCACCTCCACCCGCTTCTGACCCTTCCAGCCCCATGGTTTGTTTATTTTTTGGTGTGGGTTTTTTTTGATAATTTATTGAGATACAATTTATATACCATAAAATCCACTTATCTTAAGTGTACAACTCAATGATTTTTCAGTACATTTCACCAAGTTATGTAACCCTACCCCTCATCTGGCTTTAGAATCTCTTTATCACTCTAACAGCACACTCCCTTTTAAAAAAAATTATTCCTGGTATATTTTGAAGCAAGTCACTTCAGTGAAGTTTTAATGCAATTAAGTTCTTAACTGAAGGGATCTCTTGATAGGAAAAAGACAAGACTTACATTTATATGAGTGAGGTGCCATTCACAAGTTATTTAAGGTCACATCATGTTAAGACCTTGGGAGATGTAAAGAAGGCTCTTTCCAGAGAGAATGACTGTCCTTCCCTTTAAGTGAGTTATTCCCAGAGGTCATCTAAGAATAACACATCTGACAGACGGCTCTGTGCATTAAAGTTCTAGGGCATTCCTCAAGAGAACTCTTCTATCAGAGACAGGGAACTGTTCAAGTATTAGTGTGTGCAAGACAGCAGGCAGTCAAAGACAGCTTTCTAAAATAGGAAACAGTAGCTCCAGTGAGAAACCACCTTTAGATGGAATCATGAAGAGGAGAAGGAATAGATGTGGAAAAGATGGGAATAAAGTGGTAAAAAGACAAAGGGAGAAAATTCCATTTGTCAAGTGGGCAAGGCAGAAAACAAGGCATTCTTTAGGATTTGTATAAAGCCTTTGTACATGTGTCATCCTGTTGATAAAAGAAAAGTTCCGGAAACCCAAAAGAGAGGATTTTTAAGCTAAAATATAATTCACTACCATAAATTCGCCCTTTTAAGGTATAAAATTCAGTGGTTTTTAGTATATTCACTAGATTATGGAAACATCACCACTATATAATTCCAGAAACTTTTTATCACCCCCAATATAAACTCTGTACCCATTAGTGGTTACCCAGCCTTCCATCCACACTCCCTCCCCTCGCTTCAGCCTTCAACCACTGATCTTTTTTCCATCTCTATAGATTTGCCTATTCTGGACTTTTCATATAAATGGAATCACACAATGTGTACTCATGTCTCATTTCTTTCCCTTAGCATAATATTTTCAATATGTTTGCAGTATTATATAGTATGTACCAGTACTGAATTCCTTTTTATGGCTGAATAATATTCTTATATGAATTATATGGATATACCACATATTGTTAATCCATTCATCAACTTATGGCCATTGGGTTATCTCCATTTTTTGGCTATTATGAGTAATTTTGCTGTGAACTTCATGTACAAGTTTTTATAGGCATCTGTATGTTTACTGCACCCAACCAATGAAATTGCTGGGTCCTATTGTAAGTCTCTGTTTAAATTTTGAGGAACTGCCATACTGTTTTCCCAGAGGGGTTGCACCATTTTACACTCCCACCAGCAATATGGGAGGATTCCAGTTTAACTACATTCCCACAGACATTTGTCATTTCTGCTTTTTCGTTTTGCTTTGTTTTTAAATTATAGCCATCCCAGGATGCATAAAGTGGAAGGGCACACTTTAAAAGACGCTGACAGTGAAGAAAGGTGAATGCTAGAAACATGAGTTCCGTGTTTGGGGCCCTCAGTTCTGTGTTCGGTGAGGGGGTTTGGTGGCCGCTGGTGTGGAGAACCCTGTCACTTGCAGGACCATGACGATGCCTGTTCTGGCCTCACTCATTAAACAGAGCCTGCTCTATTTTATAACAGCCAGAGTGTCAAAGCTCATGGCTAATTTCAAATAAATGTCCGTGTAAACACACGTCCTGAACTAAAACACTAGTAACAGAATGTGCTAAAGAGAATAGGAAAGGTAAATCATTGTGGTCGGTCTCACTGAAGAAAGTGTCCCTGCCCCAGGTGGTTTTTGTAAGTTTTTTAAGTATTGCCATATATGGGGGGGGGGGGGGTTCTAAATATAAGAAAGGGTGGTATAAGAACTTTCTTCTAGAAAACTGAATTAAGGATAGTGACTTTGTTGAAAGTATGTCCCAGGGCCCCTTTGGCACTTGGACAGCATGTTAGGCTGTAGTTGGCATTGGAGGGTTTTTGTCATCAAAGGCACATTTAGTATTTGGCTGGGTGCCTACAATTACCTGTAAAAGTAAAAACACAATTTACTGAGTCTTAGATCTGTCTGCTTGAGGCTGAAGTACCTTAGAAGAGCTTGCCAGAAATCGTGGGAGGATTTGAAGTAGTAGATGAATTATTTATAAATATGAATTTCCCATGTTGTGCACCCCCATTTCATTATAGAGAAAGTTTTTTTGGGGAGGGGGGTCTGTGTTGGGGGGGGCGACACAATGGTTTCTGAATAGACAGCTCCTGAAACGACTTCCTCTTTTTGTGTTCTTTGCTGCCTCTTCTGTTCCAGTCTTCTTCATCTCCTCTTCTTTTGCTACATTGTTGTTTCTGCTCTCTGGTTTCGTTTCTAGAGTAGTGACTAGGGTTGCAGAGAAAAGTGTCCTTTCACAGGAGGCAACACCAGGCAAAGTCAGGAGGCCCTGCCATTGAGAACTGTGTGACCGTGGGTGAATCACACTGTAGCCAGGGCCCCCTTTACTCATCAGCAGAACGAAGGGCCTAACCAGATGGCCTCAAAGGAAGTCACACCTTGGAGGCCAGATATTTTTCTGAATACCACAGATGATGCCATTAATTGGGGTTGGGGTTGAGCCAAGGAGTTCTAGAACCTTCAGAAACTTGGAAGCTGAAAGTCCCTGTACTTGTCATGCATTAGTTAAGGCTCCCTAGAGAAACAGAGCCAATAGGGTGTGTGTACACATGATGTTTTATATATTTTATATGAATATAAATATCTTTGATGAATACACACACACACACACACACACACACACACACACCTATATAAAATACATATAAAGAGTTTATTGTAAGAAACTGGCTTACAATTTTAGAGAGGCTGACAAGTCCCAAGATCTGCCAGGTGAGTCAGCAAGCTGGAGATGCAGGACTGCTGATGATGTGGTTCTCATCCAAAGACCGATAAGCTCAAGACTCAGAAAGACCTGATGTTTTGGCTCAAGTGCAAAGGCAAGGAAAAACAGATGTCTCAGCTTTAAAGCACTCAGGCAGAAGGAGTTCCCTCCTCCTCAGCCCTTGTGTTCTATCCAGGCCTTCAACTGATTGGATAGGGCCCACCCACATTGGGGAGAGCAATCTACTTTACCCAGTCTACCTATTCATATGTTAATCTTGCCCCCAAACCCCCACCCTCACAGACACACACAGAATAGGGCATCCTGTGTTCCCGTAGAGTTGAAACACAAAGTTAACCGTATCAGCCCCAGTCAGAGATACAAAGAAGAGAAGCTAAGGAACTATCCTGGTGTCTAGTTTGGCCGGCACTACTCCACTCTTCACCCCTCACAGCTCATTATATTTAAACTTTTCCAGTTGTTATTTGTTAAAGACATATATATATATATATATTTTTTTAATGGTTCAAAAGCAAGCATACTTAGTGTGTCTTTCAGAAAAATCTTGAGTAAGAAATATTTCTGTCAAAGTTCTCTTGTCAAACTGAAGTATGAAGACCCATTCTGTGCTTAGAACATCAGGAAGAAAGAAGGGGAATGATGCATGAAGCTCCTGTGAGGCTCAGGCCTCGGGTGCTAGAGACATGCTTGGTGTTGGAAGAGGGACCAGGTGGGCAGGGCTCAGAGTTCTCCTTTGGCTCAGGTCATGATCCCAGAGTCCTGGGATCAAGCCCCACATCGGGTTCCCTGCTCAGCAGGCTCACGGGGAATCTGCTTTTCCCTCTCCCTTGTCTATTCCCCAACTTGTGCATGCTGATTCACACTCTCTCAAATAAATAAATAAAATCTTTTAAAAAACAAACAAAAAATTCAAGGAGGGAAGAAAAGCATTTTTGGCTAGAGCTTCCTTTTTGGAATCTGAAAAGCTACTGAGAGTTGCTCCAGGCCTCTGGTTTGGGGATCATTGGCAGACCAGAGTGACTCTTCCATCAGTAGGACAGCAGCTACTTACACAGCCCATCAGGAGGGGCTCTTCACTGTGCCATGTCCCCAGACTCCTGTTGCCAATGGACGTGTTTGGGCAAGGCCTGATGTTCCTTAATGGTGATTGATAAAAAACAAAGTTTGGGCTATAGGGATTCAGATTATTTCCATGACTTCTTTTTCTCTATTGATTGTCACTCAAGGGGTTTTTTACACTCTTATTTAATAATCTGTGTTTACAGAGAGACAGTTTCATTGTAAAAGTATGAACTAGGGGTCTTATTGGTGACTCATACCATGACCAACAGACTTTGCCCAACAGCTGCTCCTAAGTTTTGTGCACAGCTTCCAGGAGACAGTAATTCTAAATTATCACTCAAATTTCAGGATGGTAATTTTCACAAGGTTGCCGTTCACTCTTTGAGGTTAGTGGCATGCATTCTTTTTCTTTTTTTTTAAGATTTTATTTATTTATTCATGAGAGACACACAGGGAGAGGCAGAGACATAGGCAGAGGGAGAAGCAGGCTCCTTGCAGAGACTCGATCCCAACGCCTTGGGATCATGACCTGAACCAAAGGCAGATGCTCAGCCACTGAGCCACCCAGGCACCACAGTGGTGTGCATTCTTAAGGGCCTTGTCAACTTGGAAGAAACCTTTGCCAATTTTTTATATGAAGGCTCATGTTAGACACAAACATAATATGGTTTTAGAGGTTGTTACCTGTTGTCTCTGAACATGTTGTAAGGATCACATTCAATGTCATGTTGCATCTTATTTCCCCTCTATGCTAAGTGGGGAAGGTCAATGTGTGGGTGCTAGAAAGAAAAAAAGAAGAAATGCACCAGCAAGCATTACTTAGCCCAATATGGGGACTAGGACACCTAGGAAATATGTTCTAGGAGCTGCTGGCAACATAGCCCTGAGTGGAGGTTTTTTTACATCCTCAACTTGTCGCAGTTTGAGCAGAGTGAAAGAGCAAGTATAGCGGCTGGTTTACCTGGAATGTCTGGCACTTGCTTCGTTTTATTACCTTCCTCCTAAAAGAGCACATTAATTGAAGAAAACATTTCAGTGGACATATAATGTGTATTCGTACAGTTACAAGGGGGTGCTTTAAAATACTTAGCCATCAAGATGTACAAATGACAACAATCTCCATGGCTTACCTGCTTTTGTTTTGCAGCCTGTTTGGGGCTCTTTTGTTTGGTGCTCTGTGGCACATTCTTTGCCAGTGTGCATGATTGCTAAACGATGCCATGCCCAGCAAGACCCAGACCCCACTCACTATGCATTTCTTGTGCAACATCTTTCTTTATTCAGCAAATAGTTTGTTAGCTTTTTGTCTGTGCAGGTACCATGCTAGGCCCTGGGTAAAAGCATCAAAAAGGCTGACCTTGCCTCTGCCTACATGGAGTTCACAGTCTGGGATAGGTCGGGGCAGGGTAGGAGGACAGTGCATTACATAGATGAATATACCAATAATTAACTCTAACAGGTGAGTGTTGTGTAGAAATGGAGGCATTAAGAGAATGTATTGGCTGGCGGGGGCGGGGGGCACCTAATTTAGTCTGGAGAACAGAAAAGGCTTTTCTGAAGTAGTGACATTCAAGCTACAACCCCAACAATGAGCAGGAATCAGATTCAGAAATTATCTGAGGGTTCAACAGGTACAGAGGTGGCTTGGAGCCAGGGAACCCTGCAGTGGGCAGCTGTGACCATGCCCTTGGTCAGGGCTATTGATAGGAAGTAAACTTGGGAGGTCCACGGACTTAATCAGCAAAAGCATTGAGCATTTTGCAAACCTAAACAGTAGGCAGGCCATTTTTATTTTGTTTTTGCTCTTTTGAGGGCAGTGTTAGATCTTTCTCCAGTTCCCTAAATACATACGCTCTCCCACACATCTACTGGAATATTTTTTGGAAGAGACCCCCTTTAGCCAAGAAACACTGGAACTAATATAAATACGTATAATGAACTTCATTAAAACTGTACAGAGAAGAATTTAAAATGAGCACTGGGTGTTATTCTATATGTTGGCAAATTGAACACCAATAAAAAATTTATAAAGATATTTCAATCAAAAAAATAAAAAAATAAAAAATGCAGTTTTTAAGCTTGTTGTAAAATTAGAGCCTTAGCCAGTTGCCTTCAGAGTCTGAATCTCTGAGCACGCATGAAAGTATGCGGTTGCTCTCTATCAGTTTTGAACACAGCCCATTACCCAAGATAGACAAAGATGTGCTTACAGCCCAGTGGCAACTCCCTACATGGGAGTTATAATTTATGGACTATCTGTAACCAAGCCATATTCCTAGACCTATTCCAGAGCCGTTTCATGCCTCTTCCAGTTGTTATCTGCTCAAGGAATGCAAAGCTGCTCTAATATTAGAAAAATCATAACAGAACAATGTGTTGCCAAGTAAAATCTTTCTAATTGAGACTAATTCTGGAAAGCCAGTGTGTAATGGTTCTTTGCAGAACTTTTCCCAAAATTGTATTTAAAACGTTCAAGATTGTTTGTTCATACAAAGCGCTTGCTGTGCGTGTTCTTTCAGAAGGTCACTATGTGGGGCTATGGCATGTTTAACATAGAACATTTCAGGAAATAGGCCATACTAGGTTGATAGCATTCTGACCACCACCACCCCCCTTAAATCCTCATTATTAAGGTCATAGAAAGAAAGATTAAAAAAAAAATAACTAATTAATGCAGACGAAGTCACAATACAAAACTGTGAGATTATGTAATAAGGCTGAAATTTTCACAAATCTCCATCCTAATAAAGGGCATGGATATTTTCCAAAATCCCCCTTGTGTCTGTGGGGAGCAGAGAAATTTAGGGACTCTCCTGTCCAGAGAACCAAAGGCTCTGTGCCACCTTCCTCTGCGGGCAGTTCTGTTCCTAGCAGCCCTCTCGCAGATGCCTTGTCAGTGGTTTGCACCTGCCCAAGGTCCTCAGTGGGAGGAGAGAAGGCATGGACTTTCACAGAACAGTGAGGAATGCCGGGAGTCTACCTAGGGACTTCCCTTGCCTTCATTTGCTTTAATTCTTAAAGCAAATATAATTACCCCTTTTACAGAGAGAAAAATGAGACTCGGAGAGCTCAGTCCTGGGTACCCATCTCTTCTCTGTGTCCTCAGACATCTCCAGTCCCACAGTCTAGATGCAGTCTCATATGTCAGTGACTCCCAGCTCTCTGCCTCCTGTTCTGGGCTTCGTCTTGCCCAGTACAATGGATGTTTCTCTGTCCTCATGATGCTTGACCTCTCAGACCCTCCTTGATTTCCATGGTACTGCACTCTCCTCCTTTGCTTCCTACCTCTGGTCCTTTGCTGGCTCTTCTTTATCTGTGTATTGGCATTCCTAGGAGTCAGGCATCTTTCTTTTTTTTTTTTAAGATTTTATTTATTTATTCATGAGAGACCCAGAGAGAGAGAGAGAGGCAGAGACACAGGCAGAGGGAGAAGCAGGCTCCATACAGGGAGCCTGACGTGGGTCTCGATCCCCAGTCTCCAGGATTACACCCTGGGCTAAAGGCAGGTGCTAAACCACTAAGCCACCCAAGCTACCCCCAGACGTCTTTCTCTTATCCAGCTGCACTCTCTCAGTGGTCAATCACGTCTAGCTTCTTGGCTCTGGGGACCATCTCCATGTGGATGACTTGCTAATTCTAAACATTAGCCCTGATCTTGTCCTTGAACCTCAGACTTATACCCATGGCTGTTGCTTGATATCTTCATCCAAAAGGCACCTCAGATTTCACATATACTACCCAAGGCTCTAGGTCTGAGCTATCCAATGTGGTAGGGCCATGTGGCTACTTACGTTAATTAAAGTGCTAGCATATTTCAAATGTACAACAGCCTCCTGTAGCTCGTGGCTGCCAGGTTGGACATTGTAGGTAGAGAGCATTCCATTGTTATAGGAAGTTCAGTGCTGCCTCAGCTGTTTTTACCCTTCCAAATCTGTTCTTTCACCAAGATCCCCATTTCAAATAATGGCACTACCCCCGGGTGTTTTTCAAGTAAAAAAATCAGGAGGCATCCTTGATTCTTCTCCTTCCTGCATGCTCATGTCAACCTCATCAGTGAATCTTGCCTACTGTGTCTCCAAAACATACCCACGTGTGTCAACCTCGATTTCCAGTGTTCCCCAGGCTGAGCCACTCTCCTCTCTCACCTGGAAGGCTGCAATAACTCCTCAGTGATCTGCCTGCTTCCACTCTTGCCTCTACAACCCATTCTCCACAGAGCAGCCAGCGTGATCATTAAAAACAAAAAAATAATTTCACCTGTCCCCCAACTGAAATCCTCCTAATGATTTCTTACCAAACAGAATAAACACACCACAGTTGGAACATTAGTTTGCATGGTGCCCTAGTCCATTTGGGCTGCCAGTACAAAGTGCCATAGACAGGTGGCTCGTAAACAACAGAAATTTATGTCTCACAGTCTCTGGAGCCTGGAAGTCCCAGATCAGAGTGCCAGCACAGCTGGGTGCTAGTGAAAGCCCCATTCTAGGTTGTAGATTGCCAACTTCTTGTTGGATCCTCATCTGGCAAAAATAGGGCAAGCTAGCCCTCTGGGGTGTCTCATAAGGGCACTAATCCCATTGGTGTGGGCTCTGCCCTCATGGTCTATTACCTCCCACAGACCCCACCCCCAAGTACCATCCCATTGGGGATTAGGTTTCAACATTTGAATCAATGGGCAGGGGAGCTCACAAACATTCAACCTGTAACAAGCGGCTCCATGTGATCTGGGCCTTCCATTCTACCCATTGCCCAGCAGATTCCACTCACTGCTGACGTTCTTTCTGGTCCCCAAATTCTGTAAGACCTTTGCTGTCCTGAGGATCTTAGGATTGGCTCACCCCTTTACCCAGACACTCTTCCCCTCCATGGACACTTGGCCGGCTCTTTCCTGTCATCTAGAGGGGCCATCCTGGAGCCCACTCAAAAGTGGTGACACCATGCAGCTTGTTTCAGTTCTCTGCACAGCATTTTGGACTCTCTGAGTGGTTTAAATTTCTTCATTTGTTGATTTATGTCTTTTCTTTTTCTGCATTTCCCACTGGAATAACAGTTATAGATACTGGGGATTCAATAAGAATGAGATATGCTTTGCCCCCTTGGAATACCAAAAACTAAAAATGATTTGTAATTATCTTTTTTTTTTTTTGAAACGTGAGCAGGTGCTTGGACTTAGAACAGATGAGTTATTTTCTCTTGAAAACTTGAACATGCTAATAATTTCTCAACAAATCCTTTGGCCCTTTTCTCATGAGTAATACAAAAGTAGAATTTCTTTATGAGGGTCTCAGCAAGCAAGTTTCCCATACAAAATTAAAATGCCTTAGTTGTTTCTTATCCATGGTTTTGGCTATTAACACACTTTCCCTGGCCCTCCTTGAGGGGCAGCCAGCTGGGAACCGAAGGGGCGTAGTTGGAAACCGGGAGAGAAGACAATTCCAAGGAATCCCTGAGGCCCCACGGAATGCAATGGAAGTTGCTGCCTGGGTGGGTGGAAAATTAGTGCGCACTGCAGAGCTGGCCAGCGTGGATTTGGAGGAATGGGTTTGCTCTTGTGAGCACTTCTGAGGGTGGCAGGAAGGCCCGGGAATCTGAAATCAGTAGGCCTCCAGGATGGCAATGGCAGACCTTCGGTTAGAAGACAGCGTGACCGGGATCCCTGGGTGGCGCAGCGGTTTGGCGCCTGCCTTTGGCCCAGGGCGCGATCCTGGGGACCCGGGATCGAATCCCACATCGGGCTCCCGGTGCATGGAGCCTGCTTCTCCCTCTGCCTGTGTCTCTGCCTCTCTCTCTCTCTCTCACTGTGTGCCTATCATAAATAAATTAATTAATTAATTAAAAAAAAAAAAAAAAAAAGAAGACAGCGTGACCCCTGCCTTCGGGAATCGTCTTTCTGTTAGCATTGTGCTGGACTCTGGAGGCAAAAGGGAAGTTAGGAACTGTCCTGCAGGCCGCGTCCTCTCCTCACTGATGTCTCCCCTCTGCGATGTCCTGTGGTACTGAGCTGGGGTCATGGCTTGGCAAGTCCTTGCTTGCTAGTAGTCTGAATTGTCAACTTGGGCTTCTTTTGTAGCTCCCCAAATACGGGCTAGCACTGCCTGCCGAGTGCTGGGCTTATAAAAGGGATGCAGTCAACACTTCTTTCACTGACTATACTTCCCTAAGGATATTCAGTTCACCAAAAGACTCCTTTCATGACAATTCAAATTACTGGTGTCGGCCTACCCCCTGCACTTTTTGTCCACTTGACTAAATATCAGTCCCCCTTTAAGACAGCTCAGACTCATCTTCTCCTGCCCTGCCCCTGGGACCCTCCTTGGTGTCTTTCTGGGATTTTCCAAAGCGCCTTCATCGGCCTCACGCCCACCCCCCAACACCAGAACGCCAGAAATTAAACTGGTCTATCTGGTCCATGAGGTGGAGAGGCATGCCTTTGCGTTTTGGAATCTTCTGAACAGCTTGAGCCAGGAAGATGTTGTGAAACTGAATTCTAAGAAAAAAAGATATTTTTATTATTAAAGTAGGATTTGTCAAGGGAGGAAACATGGAGGCTAGAGGTTGCATGAAATAAACCCTTAATCCTTCCAGAGCAGGCGAGACAGTCCCCTCGGGAGCAGGGGGTGTGGGTGCCAAAGCCAAGGGAAGCCGTGAGGATTAAGAGCACAGGCCCGGGAGCTGGGGAGCTGGGCGACTGCCCTGCGTGGGAGGAGGGAAATCCCGGGGACCGCCGAGTTGGGACTTCATTGAGGAAAGGACTGAGAGGA
Source organism: Vulpes vulpes (assembly GCF_048418805.1). NCBI lineage: Eukaryota > Metazoa > Chordata > Mammalia > Carnivora > Canidae > Vulpes > Vulpes vulpes. The sequence goes on along the minus strand of NC_132781.1, from coordinate 108,477,644 downwards.
TGGGCCCTTTCTTTCTCCAGGCTGGCTGAAAAAATACACACCTCTTCCATCTGGGCCTTGGGGTCTCATGGATGAAACATGCCTCTCTTGTAGCCTCTCTGATTCACATCCTGCACATTTCAAGAGGACCCTCCTCTTAGGATGAAATGTGAATGGGGGAGATGGTTCTGGGAAAACACATGTGTAACCAGCCTTGCTCTGGGGCACAGAGAGGCCACCTTGCTCCATAGCCAGGTCTCCGGCTCTTTTCCATTTTCACCCCCTAGTTGGGTGATGGTCTTTGTGAGTTTCAAGGCATATTTGCTATAGCACTGCTTTTTTTTTTGTTTTTATTATCTCAGCATGACTGTTTATATTTCTCAGAGTGCTCTCTAAAATTAACGGCACAGCCCTATACTGCTTGGCTTTTTAGGGAGATACAAAGTCTTCCTTGACTTCTGTCTGTGGGTCCCTGGCTGATTCTTAGGGTCAAACTGACAAAGACCCATTAAACGGGAAGAAACTAGACACATGTTAATGAAGTTTGGCAGTACTTGGGATCCTTGCTCAGAGAATGAAGACCTGGGGGAGTGATCAGAGCTGGAAGCTTTTATACCTTTTACACAAACAATAAATTTGTGAAGAATTGACAACACAGAGGGGTTTGGGCCGGGGATAGTAAATGGTGAGGAGACTAGAGAGATAAAAGATTAGTTGAAGGAGGTTTGTTTGCACATTCCTCTGGTGCAGTCTGTGGGCTGATAGAGTCTGTCTCCAGGAAAAGAACTCATTTCTTGCCTTTAGACAAAAGAGGGAGACTTTTTTTCTTGCATTCACTGCTTCTTAATTGCTTGGAACTCAAAATAAATTTTATGTCAAGGAGGCATATTCTGGTTTCCTGCCACCTTCTTCATATTTTATTATACCTAACTCCTAGAGGAACAGGTTTTTGGAGCCCACTTTTCAGCATTAGCCACAAGTACTGTCTCTTTTTTTTTAAGATTTTATTTATTTATTCATGAAAGACAGAGAGAGAGAGAGAGAGAAAGAGAGAGACAGAGACATAGGCCGAGGCAGAAGCAGGCTCCATGCGGGGAGCCTGATGCCAGACTCAATCCCAGGACCCCAGGATCATGACCTGAGCCAAAGGCAGATGCTCAACCACTGAGCCACCAGGTACAGCCACCCAAGTGCTGTCTTTTAACGAATGTGTAGATATTGTTATAAGATTTTTAAAAACATTTTAAGTTATAATTAACAGTGACTTTTAAAACAATGGTATGACACCTATGGAAACAACATGGAGAAGTTCAAGTGCGTGTAAAGAATGGCTCCGTGTACCCCGTACTAACAGTGGGTGCATGGTACACTGACTAGGGTATGTTGCAATGTGCCGTGGTGGAATCAGAACTTGATCCAACAACTTTAACATTATGTTTCTTGACAATGATTTTTTTCATTTGAAGAGATTTGCACTACTTAAAATTTTACAAATAAACTGAAATTTGGTTGAGATTGTGACATCGAACCATTTCATATTTGCGGATATAAAATTCACGTGCAGTGATAGCAGTAAAATGTAATAGACACAGGAGATAAGAAACTGAGCAAACCCAAGGTCGATGCAAAGACAGGTTGTTCTAAATGAATGTCAAATGAGAAGAGTAGAGAATTTTTGCACGATCTCTGTCCTCTCCCTTAATCTTTAATAGCCAGTTTCTTTCGTTTTTTAAGATTTTATTTTTAAAAATTTATTTGAGGTGGGGGATGGGACAGAGGAAGAAAAAATCTGAAGTGGACTCTGTGCTGAGCACTGAGTCCTGAGCCCATGACTGCGAAATCACAACCTGAACTGAAGCCAAGAGTTGGATGTGTAACCAACTGAGCCACCCAGGAGTCCCAATAGCCAGTTTCTTTCTATGTCCACATTCCCCTAATGAACCTCTCTCCCATAGCCACCATTAGTTAATTTTATTTGTTGATCTGTCATGATGGTTCTGCTCCTTTTCCCCAATCACCTGACCCCTGGCCCTTCTAACTTCCTTCTGATGCTTGACGTGCTCCCATTGGGGAACTCCATTTCTAACGTGGAGCTATAAACCATGCACTTGGGAAATTTGCTGTAGAAAGCAGCCAGTCAGCTCAGCAGCCAACCAACCGACCTAACTCCTGATCTGCGGGCCTGAAAATGAGATACACCCCTCACCACAATTCTAAACTTATTTCCCCATTAGTGATTCTAGGATTCCGGTTGTTCACAAATGGTTTTTAAAAGAAGTAGATGTCTTAGCTCAGGTTGCCACAACAGAATACCAGAAACGGGGCAGCTTAAATGACAGACATTTATTTCTCACCGTTCGGGAATCTGCCATATCCAAAACCAAGGTGCCAACTGATGTGATTCCTTTTAAGGCCTCTTCCTGACTTACAGATGGCTTCTCCTCAATGTGTCCTCACATGGCATGGTGGAGATGGGGAGGGAGAGGAGAGAACTGGACTGGACTCAATGGTTTCTCTTTGTATAAGGACACTAATCCCGCCAGAGGGCCCCACTTTCACGAACTCATCTCTACCTAAATACCAAAGGTTGATGCCAAAGGCCCCATCTCCAAATGCCATCACCCTGGGGGTTCGGGCTTCAACATGAGTATGGGTGGGGGCACAAACATGTAGTATGTAACAGTAGCCATTTGGAATGTATGCTTAAGGAGATTTTTGAAAAATATATGGTGATTTGCAAATTTTAAGGCATTTTTATGAGTATTGTTATGGGGTTTTTTTTTGGTGAGTTTTTAGACTTCTTCCCTGTGCCTTGGTTTCTAAGGAAACCATATACTTTCTGAACACTGTTCGGAAGAATAAAGCCTTGGTGTGATTTGAAATTTCAGAAGTGAAATAAATGTGCAGAGCATTGAGACTGTGACAGAACATGGTGCAGCAGTGTCTTACACTTCAACTCTTGCTTCAATTCTTTTTTTTTTTTTAAGATTTTATTTATTTATTTGACTGAGAAAGAGAGAGAAAGAGAGAGGGCACAAGCAGAGGGAGTGGCAGACAGAGCAAAAGGGAGAAGTAGGCTTCCCATAAAGCAGGGACCTCACGCAGAGCTTGATCCTAGGACCATGGGGGTCATGACCTGAGCCAAGGGCAGATGTTTAACTGAGCCACCCAGGAGCCCCTGATGCTTCAATTCTTACTGCACTAATGCCCAATCAGAGTGCAGATGTTCTATTAATACCTAATATATTACATAGGAGAAAGGAGGACTTGGAGAGAATGGGAAGCAGGAAAGATCAGTTGTGAAGGAGGGAGAGAATCTGGCAAAGGTGGGTCACTTCAGCTAAAGTGAGCGCACGCAGGGTCACCCTAGCCTTGGCAGCAGGGCATGCTCCATAGTACACCCTCAAGGCCTGCAGAGCTCTTCCACTGAAACTCATTGCAAGAAGGATCTAGAAACATGAAGACTGGTGAGAGCTTGATGTTGAGCTGCTGAGAGGGGATGTCTTGGGATTTTGGTTTACATAAGGATGGGCCATTTAGACAACCTGGTCATCAAAAGGTGTAGTTTCTCCTTGATGTTTCCATTTCTTTTCACTCTCTGAATTACTTCTTATTTCTACGGAGCGTCTTTCCTTTTCTTGTCTTGATTGTTCAGTTTGCTTGGGAAACAAGACATTATCCAAGCACAACATCGCTTAGAATGACGCTCGGTAATGGGAGAAACTCAAACACCTTGGCATTTTATAGCCACAATTGGTTTTCTTTATTGTTTTTTTTTAAAGGAGGATTTTGATGGATCAGATATTGCACATTAATTGCTGTGACTTGCAGAAAATGAATCAGAGCTCCAAGTGTGTTTGTGTGTGTGTATGTTACTGCCAGGGCATGTCTTTTACTATATCTATTACAGCTGTAAAAGTTGTTTGTGAAACTGCTTTAAGATTTTAGTGTCTCAAATAAATCGTTTTCATTTTGGTCTTGGAAATTGTTTCTTTTTATGCAAGAGAATAATATTAATATATCCATCGAAACTAATTTCCAAGATGGCTTAATTATCTGAACGAAGCACTGTTTTTCTTCGAGAAGTATAAATTCTACAAATTTGAAGGCTAAGGGTTGAATTGTTCCTAGGCAGAATTGTACAGCTCTGTTACTTTGTTCAACTCAGAGCAGCACCAAATATCGGAGCTGAAAGGGGCTAGAGGGCCTGTCCACCAGGGCTTTTTGACCTTTGCCAACCTAGGCAATAAATATAATAAATACCAAGAAAATATCTAGTGCAGTATGAAATTCAAAGCAAATTAAAATTTAACATTGTCACCAAAAACAGTGTAAAACAGTGTAATGGGGTGTCATTCTTTCTTTTTTTGTAAATTGCAATTGGCTTTCAGGTTCTCATGCCGCAGAGGGTGTGCCCCTACCTTCTGTTGGTTATAGTTGACTAGATTAATCCCCTTATTTTACAGATAAAAAACTGGGGTCCAGAGATTCAAGGAATGCCTGTGCTCCCACCATGTTAGGAGCAGAACTTGGTCAAGAACCCAAACATCATGTTGGCTATTCTTTGCCCACAGGGCTGCTCCTCCCATGCTCTCTACCCCTCCAGACCTTGAAGACCTTGAAGACCTTGCAGACCTCGCTTATGCAGAAAAAGCATCCTATCCATCATCTCCTTGTATCTTATGATGCCAATATTCTGGAAAGTCGTTCTGACTTTACATTGTCATAGTGGGATGGAAGCAAAGGCCAGAGGAGACTTCTCAAGCCTGGCTAATCCATGAGTCCTGGTTTATTTTTATTCCCTTCATTTCATTCCAGATAATTATACCATCATGACACAGAAACACTTCCCTGGCATAGCATCTGTGGAAAAGATGGGGCAAAACTTAAATCTGAAAATTAATTTATTTTGGAGATAAAATTTGGTTCTTTTGTCAGACTGAAATCTCTTATTGATGGCTTCCCCTGAACAATTCCACAGGTCCTCTCAAATTTCTTATTTGTTCTTTTTTTTTTTTAAATAGTGTATCCGGTGGAGAGCTATTTGATCGGATAGTGGAGAAAGGATTTTACACAGAGAAAGATGCCAGCACTCTGATCCGCCAGGTCTTGGATGCTGTCTACTATCTCCACAGAATGGGCATTGTCCACAGGGACCTTAAGGTAAGGCCGTCACTTAGCAACATCCTCCTACAACTTTCCCACCCACAATGCACTTGTCCTAGAGCATCAACCCCAGAAGACGGATGAGGTTGCCTGGATGGATATATGGCTGGCATGAATGGGGGTATTTGTGTACTGTTAGTTGTCAGGGCCTTTGGGACCCAAAGAAAGATAAAGATCAATGGGGCCAGCCATCATTTGGGAGATTTTATAATCATGTGCAGCCAAAGGGCCACAGGGAGGTAGGTTGTGTATTGCTTTCAGCCTACCTGAAAGGTAGTTTTGTTCAGGATATATTGGCCACGAAAAGCCTTCTCCCAGTGCAATTCTACACAACCTTCCCACAGGTCCAACCCCATTTCAGCACCACACTGCATGAAAGAAATGGAACAAGTCTATAGAAGGCATGACAGAAGAGGAAAAATGGAAGGTTATGCAGAAAGAAAGAAATGCCCTACAATCGCAGCCTTCCCCCAGTGTCCTGTTGGTTATAATCTGATCTTTTCTTGACGAAGAGTTGGCATACTGACCCTTCACCCAATAGCACTAATGGATCGGAGCCTTCATTGGGCAGCTTGGCATTACATCCCTTCCTGGTCAGTATAGATACCGAAGGGTAGATATCAATCATATGCTACCAAGTGCAGGTGGCGAACATATTGGTTGGAGGAACAGTAACAAGCAACATTGTTAACCCAAGGCTGTAATGTGGCTTCATGCTACAGTGGCCACAGGTATAGACCCCAGAGCTCACTGCACCAGTCAGGGCAGAAGCTTCACCCCAGCCCACATACCTGCCACTCACATCATAAACACAGGGATTATATCGTACTGGAGCCATGCTCTGCATGACTATGTGAAGTCTAAACCGATGTAAAGAACAAACCATAAGCATTTTTTTAAAGATTTTATTTGTCTATTCATGAGAGACACAGAGAGAGAGAGGCAGAGACACAGGCAGAGGGAGAAGCAGGCTCCATGCAGGGAGCCCAATGTAGGACTCAGTCCCCGGTCTCCAGGACCACACCCTGGGCTGAAGGCAGCACTAAACCACTGAGCCACCCAGGCTGCCCACCATAAGCATTTTTTAAAACAGAATTTCAGCATCTGCCCATTTTTAAATACTGGGTGTGAATAAACAATATAGCTTTTCTTTTCAGAAGGTCTCACTCGAAGTTCTCTCCTCTTCTTCCCAGTGGCATTTTCCAGGAGCTGGGGTAGTAGCTTCCAAATGTTAGCCTACATAGAATTGTCTGGAGCACTTGTGCAATCAGGCTGGCCCTAGCCCAGAGGTTCGGAATCTGTAGGTCTGCCGCGGGGCCCAGGAACTCACATTTCTTTTTTTTTTTTTTTAAAGATTTTTATTTATTTATTCATGATAGAGAGAGAGAGAGAGATCAGAGACACAGGCAGAGGGAGAAGCAGGCTCCATGCACCGGGAGCCCGACGTGGGATTCGATCCCGGGTCTCCAGGATCGCGCCCTGGGCCAAAGGCAGGCGCCAAACCGCTGCGCCACCCAGGGATCCCGGAACTCACATTTCTAAGGGGTTTACAGGTGATGCTGGTGTTGCCCTGGGAATATTCTTGGAGAACTGCTGGACAAGGGTATTTGGAAATGTTGACGGAGTCCTTACAGCCTTTGCCCCTGGCAGGCTTCTTGACAGCTAAAGTGGGCTGTGAGCATTAATCTTCAGAACCTCGAGGCCCTTTCAAGTGCTAAGCCCACTTAGCCTCTCTCTGCCAGGCAGCAGTGCCCTCACCAAAGGCCGATTCCCTGCTTCCAGAACAGAGGAGGCAGGCAGCTCTCTGAACAAGTTAGTGTGGGAACTGACCATGGGGGTGTGACGTGATAGGCTGGGTTGTTTGTACTTCATAGAAATCATTCCTACGCAGATACCATTTCCTAGAGGGGCACTGTTTATTCCCCTTTCGAAAGGCAAATGGGCTGCACAGGAGAGACTGCTTTTTACGCCCACATAGCACTTTCAGAGAAGCACTTGCAGCTCCCAGCCTCTGCAACTGTGAGACTACCAGGCTTATCGCTGTGGAAAGAACAGTGCCACGATGGGACCTCTTGTCACTGCTTTTCAGAGTCACAGAGGAATTTGATCTACGTGGCAGCAGTTGGGATTGAGTTATTAAATTTTCATAAACATCTTAGAAAATGAAAACAAACTAGATGATCCAGGTCAGAGCAATAGAGAACATGATCAGGTTCATTGAAGATTAGGGCACCATCTGGGATACCGTGGCACCCTCAAATGCAAATATACCCCCTCCGTCCTCCAGAAAGGTGGTCTTGTGTCTTCTTGCCCCAGGGGCCTACTGGAGACAATCAGTTGCCCTTTTATCTTTCTCTGTGTTTCTCTCTCTCTTTAAAAGATTTTATATATTTATTTGAGACAGAGAGCATGAGTGCAGAGAGGGGCAGGAAGGCAGAGAGAAGCAGACTCCCCGCTGAGCAGGAGCCCTACATGGGGCTTGATCCCGGGACCTTGGGATCATGACCCGAGCCAAAGCCAGATACTTCACTGAGCCACCCAGGCATCCCAGTTGTCCTTTTTTCAAAATGAGGGACTGAGACAGGAAGGGACTGAGTCCAGTACTGCCCCCTCACATCAGGGTAGGGCTTCTTAGCCCTATGTTCTTTGTGGGGGTGGGGGGCTGTCCTGTGCATTGTAGGATGTTGAGCAACATCTCTGACCTCTACCCACTAGATGCCGGTACCACTCTTGCAGTTTCGACACAGCCAAAGACATTGCTAAGTGCCTCCCTGGGGTGCCAAATTGCCCCAGTTGAGAATCACTGGATTAGGAGTGTTTATGTATAAAATTAACTTAATAGGAAGTGTTGATTCAGACGTTTTAAAAGCTTGTTATATAAACTATTAAAGGGTTGGCATTGACCTTCCAACTCCCCAGTTAGCCATCCGTTTTCTTGCAAAGATGTCATCAAAGGAACAAGGTTTTTTCAGGTGAATCCTGGGCCTCTTGTGACCCCAGGCAGATTTGCTGGATCCCCCCCACCCACGCCAGACTGTCTGCCTGATTGAGCCCTCCTATTGCCAACTGGGAGCCTCCCTCCAGATTACCCTGGAACCTGTCTTCTCTCCCACTTTCCTGTTTCCCCCCCCCTCCCCTCAAGGAAAAGCTATATCTTCACTAAGTCAGAAGATGCTTGCGGACAAGTAATGATCTAAGTTGTGAATGACCAGTGGCTTTAACCCTCCTTGGTAATCATCCCACAAAAAGAGGGCTTTATGACCCAAATGTATCCCCTGGAGGAAGAATGTGTAAGGGGGATATTTGTCTCCATGGCAATCTCTTGCCTAGATGCAGCCGTGTTGAGGAGCATGAGGCCACTGGCTTCGCAATCCTTGCTTGGGATAGAAAGATTAAAAATCAGAAACTTAAAAGTCCTCTCCACCCCCAAGGTCAGATCCTTCCTGTTTATCATGAACCACATATGCACCTACGCGTGCGCATGCGCGCGCGCGCACACACACACACACACACACACACACACCCCTTTTGATTAGATTATTTCATCCCCACTCTAAGCATTGTTCTTATTTTGATTATTGACTGGCCCATTTTCTTCTCTCTTCAAACTCCTTGAAAGCACCCTCAAGCATACATTTGATTTTCTTCAACTCTCATGCTTCATCCGTGGAATTCATGTCACTGTGAATGTTAAGTGTTATTCCTTCTCGGGGTATGATTTGGGGTGAAGGATAGTATTTTTTTTTCTTTTGAGCTCTGTTAAAAAAAAAGAAATTATTCTGATACTTGTTAAAATAAAGGAGACTTTATTTAAGGCTATTGCAGGAAGGGTATGACAATGGAGGAGAGAATTGGGTTCAACGCCAAATTCCTCAAGGACCTGTGGGGGGTTTATAGCCATTAAGCAGAATGAGGGGCATGGATGGAAAATTGCCAAGAGAGAATATCAAGGATGGGGGGATTCTTGATAAAAGCCTGGCCAAGAACTTAGACATTGGCAGACTCTCTCCCTTGACCAAACTTGAGTTTGGCCCCTCCTGAGTCTTCTTTCTGACCAGGCTCCATGGGCTCTGTCCTTAGTCAGTTGGCTCTGGCCATGTGGTCCAGGCTGAGCAATAATCCCACTGAGTCACATTGGTGAACATCACCCATGCTTGAGTGTCTGAACACATTCCTTATCTTCCACCCTCCGTATCCACCCACCCTGGCCTGCCCACAAAAGGATCCTCTGAAATTGGTGTAGCCCCAATCCTCCCACTCATGATATTCTCTCTTAGTGATTTCCCATCCACTGACCCTCCTCCTGCTCCTGGGTATTGGTCTCCACTTGTCTTTGTTGCATTAGGACATGAGCCCACTCTTTCTCTCCTACTGTAGAACCCCACTGCAGTGCCCCCCTGCCCCGAATTAAGTCTGCTGACTATCTTTACCAAGTGTCTGAATAAATGTTTTTGAACAACATCCAAGGTGAGAGAGCTTGGCCAGATATCACGGGTGAGGGATTCTCTCTACCTGACTTAGCAGTACTCTTGCTAAGACTGGACTGTGCAAGCCCAGCAAGACAGGAAGGACACAGAAGACCAGGATGGAGGCCCCATTAAGAAGAGGGCTTAGTGAAAGGGAATAAAGGGAAAGGAGAGAAAATGAGTGAAAATATCAGTGAGGGTGACAAAACATGAGAGACACCTAACTCTGGGAGATGAACAAGGGATAGTGGAAGGGGAGGTGGGCAGGGGGTTGCGGTGATTGGGTGACAGGCACTGAGGGGGGCACTTGGCAGGATGAGCACTGGGTGTTGTGCTATATGTTGGCAAATTGAACTCCTATAAAAAATAAATTAAAAAAAAAAAGAGGGCTCAGAGTGGCTTGACTACGGTTTCTTCACAAAGGGTGTCTTGATCAGTTCCCAGGATTTCCTCACAGCAGTGTTTGCACCTCAGAATCTCACCCCCCCCCCGCCCCCCGCCATGGATTTTAACACCCAAAGGCCCTGGGCCCTTCTGAAATCTCCTGAAGAAGACATGCAGACATTTGCTGCTGTCCGAGGGGATTCTGCTGCACAGCCAGGCCCAGAACCACTTCTTGACACAGGCCTACTCACTCGATGAGAGAATAGTTCCTCAAATTCAATACTCGGGAACCAAAGACTCACCACAAAGCGCTGACCAGAGATGTTCTCGCTTCACTCTCAGGGATGGGAGAAGAGCCAGACAGGAAATGGAGTGGGGAAGGGGCCTGCCCAGCTCCCGTCCTTCCTGTTGCATTTCCTGTAAGGTTAAATGCGAATGAGAGAAGTGATTGCTTATTCACTGGGTCAATCTTCAGAATTTTCCCAGTGGGGGGAGAGGGGAGGTGTCATTCCTCAACATTATCTCCTCAGGGACAACATCATTAATTGAGGCAGCCCATCTGTGTTCAGGCTCTGCCTGGGGAAGGATTGGCCCAGTCCCGAGGCTGAGACATCTCCCTCTGTCTCCTTGAGCTTCTCTTTCTCTCTCTCTCTCCCCCTTTTGGCGAAGAGTGACACCCCAATTTTTCCTAGAACACTATGCAAATAACGCTTCGTTGTCTCCCACTCCACCCCTGGATTGCGTTCCCTTGGCCCCCCCTTTGGAGCTGCCATGCAGGTGCCCCTGACTGCAGGGCTCTGGGGAGACAGGACCTCTGCCATGTGTCAAGCATTCTTGCCCTCTGAGCTCCATCATGTACTGTTCCAGGAAGCAAATGAAGAACCACTGCAACCCATGTTTTCCAGGAAGGCACACAGAGCTCAGAATCTTTAAGGACACGTGCCTACACGGTGCTGGATCTTCGGATTTGATTCAACCATGATGATATCCCTCTATTTCCCAGGAGGTGGGGGAGCAGGGGTCAGCTGGCTCAGTAGAGGGGAACGAGGGACACATCTGCCAGAACAGCAGGACATGGGATGTTACCAAGGGCTGGGAGAGGGAGCCTGGGATTACAGAGAGGTTGCTAACAAGGGTCAGAGAAAGGGAACAAGAAATTCCACCTGCAGAAGGAATTTCATTTCTGTGAGTCCCCCCTGCTCCAACCCAAGAAATACACTGACAGATCTGAGAGGATTTCGAGGTCACCCTAACAGAGGATTCACTTTTTTAATGCAGAGAACATACTGGTAAGCGAAAGGGAGTCACATTTCTTGAGACCTGAGTGCCCAGTGCTGCGTAGGGTCCTCTACATTGCTCTTACTGAACACTGCTTTCCTTGGTGCATTTACTCTGTCTGAAGTTTAAGCATGTGCTTAAACTGTGACCAGATTAGGGGATACCTGGGTGGCTCAGTGGTTTAGCGCCTGCCTTTGGCCTAGGGCGTGATGGCGTGATCCTGGGGTCCCGGGATCGAGTCCCACGTTGGGCTCCCGGCGTGGAGCCTGCTTCTCCCTCTGCCTGCCTGTCTCTCTCTCTCTCTCTCTCTCTCTCTCTCTCTCTCATGAATAAATAAATAAAAATTTTTTAAAAAACTGTGACCAGATTACATGGCTTGGTGAGTCTCCCACAATTAACCCCGCTTTAAACACCCTTTGTTGATTTTTTGCTTCTTATTTTCTCTCCAGCCTGAAAATCTCTTGTACTACAGTCAAGATGAGGAATCCAAAATAATGATCAGTGACTTTGGATTATCAAAAATGGAAGGCAAAGGAGACGTGATGTCCACAGCCTGTGGGACCCCGGGCTACGTTGGTAAGTGCAGTGTGCATGTGTCTGTGTCTACTTCGTCTGTCTTAAGTGCTCGAGCCTGGCACGGGATCACAACTGCCTTCGTTCCCCTCGAGGGGAGAATAAAAAGGCTGAGAGACATTGGAACAAGATAGAAGGGAAGCATTTTCCCCTGAAACCTTTGAATAGTTGGGGAGAAATCCTGTCTAGTTCAAGTGTGGGCCTGGGCGCGGAGGCCTGGAGTTGATTTGGATGAGCTCCCGGGTTCTGATGCCAGAAATATTGCATACATACCCGTGTTTTCAAATGATTTACAGCGAGACAGCGAGACACTGACATAGCAGTGAGGTGCAGACACACACAGAACATGTAAAATATGGAGATAGAAGGTGCCAGAGAACATCCGTAGGAGGAAGCTGCTTTGTACCTTGACGAAGTCACTCTTGAAGTAGCCGGTCCGGATCTGTCCTGGAGAAGGCAAGAATGAAAGTCCTTCCTAAAATCAGAGCCCCAGATCCTTTGTACCAAGCATTCAGAATGCAGAAAGGGCAAGAGCACTTGCACGCTCAGAGTCATCGTCTGCCTTCTGGGGACCCGGAGAAAGGCCACGGGCGCCGTTGGCGAGGGGTCCATGACTTTGGTTTACACGAATGTGTTCACTCCTGCAGCCAATGTATACATGAAGGTGCCCACCACGTGCCAGCCGTGGTGCTGGGCACCGGGGTGAAGGCAGGGCACGAGACGCAGGGCGCCTGCCCTCGAGGAGCTTACATGTTACTTGGGAGTGGCAGACCACAGCCAAAGAGGTGAAGAGCAGGGTCATTTCAGGCCATGGCGAGGGCTACGAGGAACAGAAGTGGGAGCTGGCAGCAGAGTGGCAGGGCGCCGGGGAGATGGGGCTGAGGGCGCAGCAGGGCGGGCAGCCTATTCGCCTGCTTGTGGAGAAGCAGGCGGCTCTGGGACGCGAGGGCATGGAGCGTCGGCTGGTGCCAGAGCCCCAAGTGGGAAAAGCCTGGGGAGTCGGTCCGAGCTGGGAATATCCGAGGATGCGGATGCAGAACAAGAGACCAGGCCTGGATTCCTGTGGTACAAACCATGATTTTGGTTTTCCTAATGAGAACAGGATGCCCACCCTGAAAGAGAAGAGGGAATGTTCTCTGACGGGCATCACTCCTGTCTGATTTTAGGTCCAAGCACATGGCCTTCCCAGGCCAGGCTGCGGGAAGCGGGCCTCCCACCTGAGGAGCCAGGGGCCTGGTGCATAGTGGGAAACTCCACTAAGCCCTTCTTGGTCCTTCCACCGCGGGCAGGGGTGTCAGGGCATTAGGTCGCAGCCGTCCCATCTTTGAAGGTGCCCACAGGACAGGAGAGAAGAGCTGGCTGAGGGCCCCTGGGGAGGGGGGTAAGGTGAAGGGAAGCCACAGACTCAGGAGGAGATAATGACAGTGTGGCCAAGGCGGGTGTGGTGTCCCGCTGGTGTTCTGACCACGGAGAGGCCATGCAGGCCAGGCCCCAATGAGATTGACAGTGCCCCGAGCGGTCCCTGTCCTGGGCTGGGGAAGTGATTCAACAGGACCCATCTGGGTCCTGTGGGGTGGCGGGGACTTGGCATCACGGCTGTGGTGCGAGATGCACACGGGAGCACACGTGTGTGCCTGGGAGTGGGGGTGTGTGCGGTGCACACGTGGGATTTCTCCGGTTCATTCCAGGCCAGGCAAGCGGCAAATAAAAATGAAAGAGGTGCGCTTCTCAGTTCTCGTCAAAGGCCCAGAGGAGAGAAACCTGTTCCACCAGGTGAATCAGAAAATGTAAAGTGGCACTTTCTCTGGGTTTCTAAGCGGCTGTCATCCGGGGGGGTCTGGTTCTGTGCAGGCGCTGACGAGTCCAGGAACCGAGAGCACCATGTAGATGTGGCCCTTGCTGTGACCACCCTAAATGGTGGCAAGTGGAGCCATCAAGTAATTCCATTGTCAGATATGGAATTTTCTTTGGGTGAGGAGGGAGAAGAGGAGCTCTGTGGGAATGTAGCAGCTCCGTACTCGTATTTGTGAGCACTGAGATGCCTGGGGAGTCCTCTGAGAGCAAGGAAGGGGCCATGCTGGGGAGCTCATGACTTGTAGACCTACATCTTGAGCAGGGAGCAGCAGAGCTTGGCCTGTTTCCTCCCCACTCCCCAGGCTGCATGCAAACTCCTATTCAGCCCTCAAAGCCCACTTCACAGGTTGCCCCCCCTTTGGCCACTTTCCCAACACCCATTCTTGCTCTCTCTCTTTTTAAAGATTTTATTTATTTATTTATTTACTTACTTACTTACTTACTTACTTACTTATGAGAGACACACAGAGAGAGGCAGAGACATACGCAGAGGGAGAAGCAGGCTCCCCGTGGGGAACCCAATGTGGGACTCGATCCCAGGATCCTGGGATCACGACCTGAGCTGAAGGCAGACACTCAACTACTGAGCCACCCAGGTGCCCCTCATTCTCTCTCTTGTCATCCTACTGATTTTCCTAACCATTTCTTTATCATGGCTCTGATTACATTGCACCAGAGTCCCTATGTATTGCTGTCTCTTTCCCACTGCACTGCGGGTTTTTCCTACATTCATCTTTAGGAATTCTCTCACTCATCCCTGCAGAGGCGCTTGTTAAATTGATAAAAACCCAAGGTTGGTGAAAATTAGCATTTTTCTCTCTCTCCCCTTCTTCCGTTCATTCAGCATGTATTTATTAGATCCCTGTTACATGCTGAGCTCGGTGGCTTGGTGTTAGGAATATAAATATATAGGGACAGGGTTTCTGACTTCAAAATGCTCATAGTATTATGAGAGACAGAGGACAAACAGGCAAATTGAATAATATCTGGTAAGTGCTCCATTATTCATCACCTAAGGATTATTTATTTAGTGCCTACCTGCTGTTCTAGGTACTGGGGACACATCAGTAGAAAGGAAAAGAAAGGCAGATAAAAATCCCTGCCCTCAATCAAGGGGCTTACATTTGAGCGAGAGGGAGACGGACTGTATGCAAACAGCTAAGTCTATTCTTTAGTATCTTAGATTGATGAGTGCTATGAAGAAAAATAAAGCAGGTAAGAGAGGGGGGTGTGTGTGTGTGTGTGTGTGTATGTGTGTGTGTGTGTAGGAGGTTGTGATTTTAAACATAGTAGTCAAGGCAGCCCTCACTATGAGGGTGACAGTGAGGTCAGGATTTGATAGAAGTGAAGATGCTGGCCATGTTGTTACTTGGAGGAAGAGCATTCCAAGGATAGTGCAAAGGCCCCGAGGCAGGGGTATTTGGGGGAGAAACGGGAGCCATGTGAGCAAAGAGGAGAGCAGTGGAGGATAAAGGCAGAGAAGTAACAGGCAGGGCACATGCAGCTAGGACTTTAGAAGTCATTGTCAAGACGGTGGCTCTTACTCAGGGTGGTAGGGGAGTCATGGGAACGTTCTGACACAAGGCATGGCATGATCTGACTTTTACCAGGAATCCTCTAGGAGACAGGCCAGGGATTAGGAGAGATGCCAGGGTGCAGGGCCAGGGTAGAAGGAGGGGAGAAATGGTGGGGTCTGGGCTGGGTTGACAGAGTAGAAGTGGTGAGAAGTTGTCAGATAAAATTTGAAAGTAATGTCATGGAGGTTTTCTGGAAAACTAAAAGTAGGGATTGAGAGAGAAATCCGTGATGATTCTAGGGGGTTTTTTTGGCCTAAGCCCCAGAAAGGGTGCAGTTTCCATTAATTTTATTTGAGATGTAAAAGTCAGTGGAAAGAGCAGGTTGCAAAAATATTATCAGGGGTTCAGATTTTGATGGGTTCAAATTTGCAAGGTCGAGGAGGCAGTTGGAACGTGAGTCTGGAGTTCTAGGGAAAGAGCTGGTCTGATTCTCATTATGCGCAGGAATTATGTCCTGTAACATCACTGTCAACGCTGAGCTAGTAAAGACTGACCTGCTGTTCCCAGGGGAGGTACAGGGTCAGGTTCCTTGTGAACCTCTGGTCACCACATTTGCACCTCCTGATCGATAAATGACTTTGTTTTATGTGTATTTCTGTTCCATGGCACCTTATTTTATGGACAGTCTTGATTCATGAACGTTGAACTCATGGCCAGCAGCCCCATAACTTAGCCCTAAAGGAGGCTTATCTAGCTGCATATTTTCTCTATAAGCACATCTCTGCTCTCTGGTGCCAGGAACACCAGAAGGCACTTCATCACGGCACTTGGGGGCCGTTTTAAACCATGAATCTACAAAAATGCACAGAAATGGGAAAAACATGACCCTAACTAGATCATGAAAATGACAGTTGTTTATAGTGTGAGCGTCGAAACAGGAGGGCAGAGCGTGGCCTTGTTTGACCTCAGCTGGGAACGTGTGCCTCGGAAACACAGTTTGAGCCTCTCTGCTCATGTCCACAAGTGACCTAAAAGCATGGCAAGTATTGATTTGGGGGCTACAAATTTAGCAAGTAGGCAAATTAAAAAGGACAGAATCCACGTGTGGACTTGAGGATGGACTGGACCGGGGGGCTTGACAGCTTCTGGATGTATTTTGAAGCCGTGAACCCAGATGAAATGGCTATGGGGGTTGGACAGGGAGAGATGGAGGCGAAGAAGGACTGAGGCTGGAGGCCGAGGAACAGTGAGGGGGGAGCATGTGAGGCAGAAAGAGAATCAGGGTGCTGTGGTTACCTCGGAAGTACCTCGGGTTGGAGAGAGTACCTGTGTCCATTGTGGCTATTCAGTCAAGGAAGATGAAGACTGGGTGTTGGCCATTGACTTTGGGGGCCTTGAATTATGGATATGTCCCAGCCAGTGGGATCCCGACAGCCAGTGGGCAGAAGATGAAGTGGGTCTCTGTAAGGGGACCCCAACATGCTGTCAACCCTAGCTCTGGACACCCCCACCTCCACCTGCTCCCCACTCCTGGCTTATCTCTCAGCGAGACTGGGACACTATTTGGGATCTTGGACAAAGAAGCCACAGCCCCATCCCTACTGGGCAGTTTGAGTTTGAACACAGCAGAGCCCAGCTGCAGTCAGCCCTCCCGATTCTGGGGGCCGTGCTGTCCAGGAGCCCAAGCCAGGCACAGAGCACCACTGTCTGCTTTCAGCTTTGGTCCAGACTCCTTCTAGGTCCTTCTAGGAGTATTGATTTCAGTTTGTAAAGGCCATCGCGTTCTTGTTCTCACTATTCTTGTCTACATGACTATTCGGCTAAATAGTGAAGTTTGGCAGCATCAAGATACCTTCAATTTAAATGAGCTCTCTAATGATGAAATAGTGAGGAAGAAAGGGCTGTTTATCCCAAGCACCCGGTGCTTGAGAAGGTGAAAGGATCTGAGCATCTTGAGCTTCACCCTTCACCCTTTGCAGCTGTCAGATATTACATGTCCTCTATAAGGAACCAGGGTGCTTGCAGAGCATCACGTCAGTGGTGGCAGGAGACCATGAGCATCTCCCATCGCTGCCGGCAGCTCCTAGAGCTCGCTCTCACACCTAGGGCCCCTCCAACGGACTCCGGCCAGGGGGCGATGCAGACCCATAGAAGGTGGCACGTTTGCAGTATGCCATCACTGGACAGGTGTCACAAGCGGCCTCACAAATGCAGGTGAGAGAGGAATCAGCAAGGGCTGGAACGAACAGGGGAAAACTCATGGAGGAGGAGTGATTGGAAGGAAGAGTAGAATTCTGGGCCAAGATGAAGAGAGTGACAGATGTGGGCAAGCAGGAGAACAAAGTTCCAGAGTCCCAAACTGCTTCTTGTCAGTGTGGAAGAAATGAACAGACTCATTTGGCTTGGAAAGGGGACTTGCATACACAAGTTCCTGGAGATAATTTAGAAGAAATGATGGGGCTATCCGGTGGTCATCAGCTCCTCGGGGTAACGTGGTGGCCGTCAGTATGGTATTGACCTGGACTTGGAATCCACTTGATTGAGCCAGGTGAAACATTCCCCTTGGTGTCGCCAATAAGGCAAAAGTCCGAGCTTAGAAAGTTAGTAAAGTTACTTGTGTCACTTGCTCTGCTACGTAAATTAAGATATCTAAGTGGGCTCTCTTTTGAATCACTGAATGGAAACAATAAATCACGAGGATGCCTGGGTGGCTCAGTGGTTGAGCATCTGCCTTCGGCTCAGGGTGTGATCCTGGGGTCCTGGGATCGAGTCCCTCATCAGGCTCCCCGCAGGGAGCTGCTTCTCCCCCTGCCTATGTCTCTGCCTCTCTGAGTGTGTCTCTCATGAATAAATAAATAAAATCTTAAAAAAAGACAACAGTAAGTCATGGAAAGCGCCCATTTTAGTCAAACTAAAGATGACAAATCTCCTCCGACTGGTAGAGGACAGCGTGTTGTTTTATTTCTTGATATCGCTCTTTGTGCACTAATGCGATTTCCCCAGTTCTGTGGGTCTGGTTCTCCTGATTCCAGAAAGAAAAGTAAACAGTTTCAAAGAACTTCAAACCACCATCTGTAGATTGAGTGACAGGGGTGCCTCGTCAGAGGAAGGCGCGCAGGTGTTCTCTTGCTAGCAGGGTGACTCAAGAGTCCCAGACTTCACCTTAGAAAGGGCAAGAAGGGTGGTAGAGACTTTAATTGCTTTGTGATGTTTCCGAGTTAAACAAGACTTTCTTTTCTCATCGAGCCCTACCAAGCGATGATCCACCGCTGTGCAGTGCTTCCTCTGGAGTGCACACCAGCAACCACACTGTTTCATGGTGGGATGTGGCTCAAAAATAGGAAGGCGCACTTACCTCCAGTCCACCACTGCGTTTAGGAGCAGAAGCACACCATGGTTCTGTACGTGGTGGCTGATTGTCATATTCCTAACTCGGTGGGAAAGGAGTCCTTCTGGTTTCCTTCCCTAACTTACTTGTGGTACTGCCTGCACAAATCTTTGGCCTAGCTCTGGCTTAACTTCCCTAAAATAGTTGAAACAAGTTTCATCGTGTTTTCTTGTAAATGGAATGAAGAAAGGCTGGTCAATATTCTTGGCATTTTTTTTTTTTTTTGATAGAGGAATGCCCTGAATTCATGAGACCACAGCATCTTTAGAGCTTGATCTGGGCCCTGTGGCTCCGATGAGATCTTGGAAAGCGGTGGTTGCAGCCAGCATGGTACTGGGACAAGGACCCAACTTGTTCTCCAAGCCACCCAGCCTCTAGTTGGTGGCAGTCACAGCACTGAGACTTGCATGCGAGTCACCTGCATGTCTCTGCCATTGGTTAGAGATGTGGGAGGCCAGAGCCCTTCATTAAACTCTTGGGTTGTCAGTTTCTTGGATATAAAATAACTGTGCTGGACTAACCGAGCTCCATGATTTTTTCTGGGTCTGCCATCCTGTATTTCTAGAGACATGTGACTCACGGTCCTCTAAGTATACAAATATCCATGTGTGGAGGATCTTGACTGCCACTTTTCCCACCTTCACTCAGAACGGATAAGAAAAGACTAAAATAAGTTGCTATCAACCATTTTTGTCCTGGTCAGCAACCTGTCATGGTGATTCCTCTCATCTTTTCCCCATGGGCCCTTGCTCTTAGCCCTTTATCCCTACTCTTCTGTGTGGCTGTTTCTCCCACAGAACTTGATTTTTTAGTTTGCTCCCTTATTTATTTTATTTTATGTATTTATTTGACACAGAGAGAATGAGCATAAGCAGGGGGAGGAAGAAGGGGAGAAGCAGCCCCCCTCCCCCCCCCCCCCCCCCCCCCCCCCGTTGAGCAGGGAGCCTGACGTGGGGCTCGATCCCAGGATCCTGGGATCATGACCTGAGCCGAAGGCAGATGCTTCACCAACTGAGCCACCCAGGAGCCTCTGTTTGCTACTTGAAATTTCACATTTTAGTGTTTGGCTAAAAATATCACATCATTCTCATGCTCTTAGGCTGTTGGTGTTGAAACAGGGTTTCTAGAACTCGTAAATGGCCATGCAGGGTGCAGATGAGTAAGCAGAGGACCCAGAGAAGAATTTTCTCTTTCTTCCTCTCCCTGCAGCTAGCTGGTGACAACCAGCAGTGAGCGTTTCGCCACACGGGGTGCTGCAGCCAGACCCCGTTTGTCAGAGAGAACAGGGCCCCCCTCAGTGGGGACACTAGCCTTGAGGGGGCAGGAGCTCCCTGTCAGCACATGGGCAGAGAGTAAGCCCTTGGAGGAGCCCCCCCCCCCCACGTGCCCAGGCACCCTAACTCACTCTTCACACTCTTCACCCTTCTGCAATTGCTGAATGGCAGAAGGACAGACTAGCAGGTGCCCTTCGAGACAGGAAACTGAGGCACAGAAAGGTAACGAATTCTCTGAGATATGCTGGCCCCGGGCCCAGCCTGTTATTCTGTCCTCTGATTCCCTGCCTTAGGAGGGAGAGAGAGACCTTAGGAGGCAGACAGGATATTGGGATGGAGTGTCAAAGTTTCTAAACTGGTTCCACTGGGTGGAAGTGAGCTGGGGTGGCGAGGAAGAGAAGGAAGCCTTGTGGCACTTTGGAACTTACTCATTTTTTTTTCCCCTCTCTCTCTTTTAATGATTAAAACCCCAAACATCAGAATGGCCAGAATGGCTCTGAACGTTTCGCTTCTTCCCTCCCACTGAATTCCAGGTCTCTCCCACATTTTATTTTATTTATTTATTTTAAATTGGAGTTCAATTTGCCAACATAGAGCATCCCAGTGCTCATCCCATCA
Source organism: Vulpes vulpes (assembly GCF_048418805.1). NCBI lineage: Eukaryota > Metazoa > Chordata > Mammalia > Carnivora > Canidae > Vulpes > Vulpes vulpes. Next base: position 108,457,147 of record NC_132781.1, on the reverse strand, counting down.
AGTGCCCTCCTCAGTGCCCGTCACCCAGTCACCCCGTCCCCCTGCCCACCTCCCCTTCCACCACCCCTTGTTCATTTCCCAGAGTTAGGAGTCTCCCATGTGCTGTCACCCTCACTGATCTTTCCCATTCATTTTCTCTCCTTTCCCCTTTATTCCCTTTCACTATTTTTTATATTCCCCAAATGAATGAGACCATATAATGATTGCCCTTCTCCAATTGACTTATTTACTCAGCATCATACCCTCCAGTTCCATCCACGTCGAAGCAAATGGTGGGTATTCATCATTTCTAATGGCTGAGGAATATTCCATTGTATAGACAGACCACATCTTCTTTATCCATTCATCTGTCCATGGACACCGAGGCTCCTTCCACAGTTTGGCTATTGTGGACATTGCTGCTATAAGCATTGGGGTGCAGATGTCTTGGTCTTTCACTGCATCTGTATCTTTGGGGTAAATCCCCAGCAGTGCAATTGCTGGGTTGTAGGTGCCTCATTAGCACAGTAGGTAGCGCTTCAGATTCATAATCCCCCATATTTTAAACCACCAGCTGCCACCCGATTTTTCCACTGCTTTCCTGTTCCCCGGCTTTGCCCCTCCAGGCACCGGCCGCACTGTGGCTTGGGTGGCGCGGGCCTGGTAAGCAGCCCCCATCAGCCCGGGTTAGCAGCACGGCACTTTCCATGGGGACCTCGCCTGCCTGCGGTGGAGTTCAAGGGGCTCCAGGAAAGCCAGGGCGAGCTGCCGTTTTGTGATGCGTTTTTAGTAACTGGCAATTCTAAGGGCAGCGTGAGAAAGTGCATGGGAACCCATATGGGCAGGACAGGGCTGTCCCAAGAACACGCTACTCCTCGGAGCTCCCATGACATTGGGCTCAAGGCAGAGCACAGGTGAAGCATCAATCTGTGTTGCAGCTGTATCCTTTGCCAGCAATCCTGGTGGCGGTCCTCTAACCCTCCAGGAAGCAGCACCACTTGTGAGGACTCTCATGGGAAAGCCCCTCGTTATCTGGGCTTTTACCCATGTAATCCCCCTGCTGCTGCTGGAACTTCCACCGACAGAGTTCTGGCTCCTGCGGTCAGTCCTACTCCTTGACATCAGTTCTTCCTGAAGCCACATCTCCCCCCTGAAAGGGATGCCTGAAATTTATTTTCCTTATCTGTAGAATTTTATTTATCATCCCTGAACAGGTAGCTACTGGGTTGATATGTCCTTTTTCTCTCCCAGTGTTTTTTTTTAAGATTTTATTTATTTATTCATGATAGAGAGAGAGAGAAGCAGAGACACAGGCAGAGGGAGAAGCAGGCTCCATGCAGGGAGCCCGACACGGGACTCGATCCCAGGACCCCAGGACCGCGTCCCAGACCAAAGGCAGGCGCCAAACCGCCGAGCCACCCAGGGATCCCCTCTCTCCCAGTGTTTAAAAGAAATCCCTCTTGTCACTTCTCCAACCTGCGCCATTACTTAACTCTTTGGGGCCGGATTCCAGTTTCATTGAAGGCCTCGTTTACTCATCCACCAGCAAGGAAGCTGCTCCTTCTCACCACCTGTGGAAATCCTCAAAAACAGGAAGACTGGGATCCAAGTGGCTAGCCCTGGACACAAATCCCTAACCGTATTCCTTCCCATGAAGTGTCACGGGCAACTCTTCACTTGAGCTCAGATTCTTTACCACAAAGGCATAACTTCAGGACAGAGTAGCAGGTGCCCTTTGAGACAGGAAACTGAGGCACAGAAATTTAATGAATTCTCTGAGATTCACTGGTCCTGGGCCCAGCCTGTAATTCTGTTCTGATTCCCTGCCAGATCTCAGGGGGTGGAGGTGAGAGTGCCACTCTCTGTGTGCACAGTCTCATCAATTTTTTAAAAGATTTATTTATTCATGAGAGACACAGAGAGAGAGAAAGAGAGAGAGAGAAGCAGAGACATAGGTAGAGGGAGAAGCAGGCTCCTCGCAGGGAGCCCGATGCGGGACTCGATCCCAGATCCTGGGATCACGCCCTGGGCCAAGGGCAGGCGCTTGACCGCTGAGCCACCCAGGTGTCCCAATCTCATCATTTTTTTTAAAAGATGTTATTTATTTATTCATGAGAGAGACACAGAGAGGCAGAGACATAGGCAGAGGGAGAAGCAGGCTCCCTGCTTAAAATCTTTAAAAAAAAATTTTTTTTTAAAGCCATTTTCCAAAACAGAAGCTCATTCAAGGAAATGTAGAGTGCTGTTAATCTTGGGGTCTGGTCATCTCTGTTCTGCAGGTAAGGGAAATGGCAGGACTTTTGCAAATTCCAAAGAATTAGAAAAAAAAAATAAGATACTTCTGAAGCAAATTTTTCTAATCTCCCTTTAAGAAAGAATTATAATTGAGGCCAGTGAAAAGAAGAATTGGGCTGGAGCTGGGCATTGCTCCCTTGCTGCTAATTACACGACTGAAGAGAGCTCAGGGTGATGGCAAAGGCAATCTTGATACCCCTGGCCTGGAGGTAGGAGAGGGTGGGATGGGGTGAGGGAGGGCCGAGGGCCAGGGAGAGAGAACGTAGGAGGAGTACAGTCTCTCTCTTCCCTCCATAAATGCAAAGCCATGAAGGAGTCACAGTGAGCCAGTGTCCCTTGGCCATGGTGGGCATCGTTAATATTATGACAGACAGTTCTCATGCCCATGGCGCTGTCAGCAATGATGACAACCCAGTTCTGGGGTTGCAGTGTCTAGAACCGTGCCTGGACTGAGAGAGGCCTGTAGAAGTGTGTTGGCGAATAAGTGAACAAAAGATCAGTAACTCAATGGACAGAGGGACCAACAAGGCGGGAGGTTGGTATAGGGGGTTTGAGGTTTGCCCTCGAACTCAAAGATTAAAATCCTCAGCTGTGCTTTTCCATTGCTTGTAGTCCCCGTTCTGTTCTGATTTCTGAAGGTTCTAATGCAAAGGAAGGAAATCTCCCATTTATGAATCATTTCCATTAGGTAAAGCTAGAATGAAGGCAGGGTACCGAATGAAATCAAGGATCTGTCCATCCTTTATTCTAAATTCTAAATTCTACAAAATAATAGAACCTCCATTCTCTCTCTCTGTGGTTCTCTCAACCTTTTGTCCTTACATAATACACTATTGGCTCTATCTGTAACTTTATTATGGTTATTATTTTCACTAAGCTTCATTACAGTCCTGAAGGTCGGGCTCTGTGAAGGTGCCCATTTTACAGATGAACAAACTAGAGGCTCAAAAAGATCAAATGACTCACCCGAGTCCACAGGTGGAGTAAGTGGCAGATCCCAGATTTCTTTTACTGAAGAGTCAGTGGGCCTATTTAAAACTTCTTAAATACAGACAACTAAAGTTGTTTGAAGTTAAAACCACCTACATCCGAGCAACCATTTCACATCCTTACCCCCTGTGTAATGAGAAAACAAGCCCCCGTACCTCTCCTACTCCTCATCTCTAAACCAATTACTTTATTCTTAGAGCACAACTCAAGGGCATATTCTCACAACAGACTAGCGCGACAGCCTTTCTTCCCCACTGTTTGACTGTTGGAGGTAATATAGCCCTTCCTAGATATTTTTGAGTTTTATTTAGAGCAAGTGCAGTATTTTCAGAGTTTTATTCAGAGTTTTAAAAATCTTGCCACGATCTTGTCTGGCTTGGTCTGACCGTCTCCCCTAGGAGGGCAGCTGTGGCTGGCATGACTTCTGTGGCTCGTGTCACACTCAGCACCCAGGAGGACGGGGCCAGGTCTGCTTCCTTCACACCGTACACCCAGTGCCTGGAACAGAACCCAAGCTGGTAAACAATTGAAGAATGCAAGAAACACAGCCTAGGCCCCATGGTTCTGGGCTGTGTGCTTCCGTTTCTGGCACTGAGGGCTGCTCCTTCCCATCCCGGGCCACCCTCTTCCTAAAGTGACCCTGTCCTTCACGCACTGGAGGTGGTCAACTGAGGTGCTGAGTGCAGTGGTACTCAGACTTCCACAGAGGAGGACAAACGGCCTTGAACGTGAACTTGGTGACCCGGTGAGATCTTCTCAATCTCCTCCTCTCTCTCCAGTAGACAGCGGCTCTTCCTGCTTCCAGTTAGACTTGGTTACGCCTTTTTCTTCGTTTTCAGTAAGGAAAATGGGCAATTTAATTGTTTTTAAAAAACAAGACAAAAGGTTTCTGAAAAAATTTTTTTCCTTTTTTTTGAAACCTCTGGAGTTTACCAGGAACCCTAGCTCTCAACCAATATAAAACAGCTCAGGTTGTAGGATGTGTCCCACCAAGTGGAATTTATCACGGTGGGTTGGTGAGTCTCACAGCAGTAAATTCAGTTATTTTAAATCTTGAACCACTGTTTCACTGAAGAGCATGAGAAAAGTCTCAGAAGGAGGACCACATCTGTCTGTCCGCAGATATCTCCAGTAGCTCGGGGATGCTCTGCTGAAGATGAGCCTTTACGTATTAACTCCCATTTGCTGGAATAAAACTAAACTGGCCAGAGGGATGCTGTTCCCATCAGGGATGGCTAAGAAAACTGAGTTGTTAACCCCAACCTTCGACCAGGGAGGAAGTTCTGAGAGATCACTTAACAGAATATCTTTTCTGCCCATTGGACCTAAAAGTAGTAATCCTGAAATCCCTTTGCAAACAAGGTTTTAAAAGGAGAATGGTATGAATGACAGTCAGCCACACGCAGAGAATTGGAGCTAATTCAGCCTGTTTTATCCCTAAAATTCATGTTAGGAATAGCCACTTGTTAACCAAATGGAATGTGCTAAGCCCTAAAAATATAGACCTGAGATATGTCCCTGGTGTCCGGTGGCACGAAACCTGGTATTTGATGGTGTGATTCACGCAGCAGGGAAAAGATGCAGAGGTGTGGTGGGAGGTCCAGGAGGCTGATGTGTTACAGGATTTTTTTTTTTCTGAGTGGACCCAGGAACCCGACACATGTCACCTAGGTAGAGCTGCTCCCACTCAACCACTGCCTATCTTGCGTATGTCCCTTTCAGCATCACTAGATGGGTCTCTTGCCACTGGTGGTCCCCAGGGACTGTGCCTGGAGATGCACCAAAGGAACATATGTGTCCTCTTGCCTCGAGTCCTTTCCTTCTGTCTAGGCTGACCTGGAGACTAAGCCCTTTCCTGCTCTGCCTGGGGGCTGATAACATCACCAACAAGCTGCACTGCCTTTTAATGACAGCTCTCTTTTCCGAGTGCCAGTAGTTCCAATTATTTCAGTTCAAAGCCTCCCTCTATTAGGAGGTGTGGGGGTGGCGAGAATCATTGTCACCCTCCCACTACACATGCATTGCGCTGGATACAGTCAGAAGAGAAAATTGTTTCTCCTTGATGAAGAAGTTCTTCAGCATCTGACAGCGTTGGGGGAGCGGTGGATGTGTGGTGGGCACCGCTCAGAGAACCACTTTGCAAGGCTCCTGGCTGACTGTGCCCTGGGCCTCCTCTGCCTGGAAGCTTATTCACTGTCTGAGAGTTTGTAAACTGGATGCTGTGACTTTTTAGGGTTACAGCTGAATTCTTGCCAAGAATTACATGGTATAAGATTGATATAATCCATGGGAGCATGGCTGGTTCTCAAAGTGATCAGAGCCAGAGGCAGATTGTCACAGAGCACAGTCTACAGGCTGAAAGGATCAAGGAAAGGGTAGGAGGGGGGGCAAAAGCCAGGAGAATTCAACAGGTTGGCCAAACAAGAGGTGCCAACTGCAGGACCCAGAGGAGAGCAAGAAAAAAAGACATCCCAGATCCCAGGGATTAAGCATGATTTGGTTGCCATATCACATTGACAGGAAGGTTTTGATTATTGCCTGAGAATTGACGCTTTCCAAGAATCACTATGAGATGAAAAGTAGCTAAAGGGATGTAGGTAGGCTTGTTCAAACAACATCCCAGAGAACATTTGGATTTTTTTTAATTAAGTATTTTATCTATTTATTTATTTAGAGAGTGTGAGCCAGGGGGAGGGCCAGCAGGAGAGGAAGAAAATCTCAAGCAGACTCTGCACTGAGCACTGAGCCCAACACAGAGTTCAGTCTCATGATCCCGAGATCATGACCTGAGCCAAAACCAAGAGTTGGTCACTCAACCGACTGAGCCATCCAGGCGCCCTGAGAACATTTGGTTTCAGGAATCAAATCAAAAGTGGAATTGGAATTAAGGCCATTAGTGTGTGTTGCCATTGTATAGTTTTTTAAGTATTTTAGTTTGGTGACACTCTCCAGATCAGTCTGCTTTCCCTTTTTTATTGTTATGGTACACATCCAAGGACTTCACGCTCTCCATTTGTTTCAAGTGCTGTGAAGAACCTCACCAGCGGGCAAGTGGTTCACCTGCCAACAACTGGTTAAAAAATGTTTACTGTGCTGTTGTTGATAGAACCTAGATAAGACACAACACCAGAAAATTAACAAGAAATATTTGGCACAGGTACATAGACTTCCACCCCCAGATTGCTACCTTGATGTTTGCCTGTTAATCATTTAGAACTTTCCCCTCTAAAACCCATGCTTCTGATCCTGGCACCTTTCCATCAGTGTCTCCCTTTTGTCAGTTGTGAGACCAGAAGCATCTAAGAAAGAACCAAATACCTTTTTTAAAAACATATACTTGCTGTGACAAACTTCGCTATTTATGCAAAATCGCATATTTTAAAAATTATATGTGGTATCTGTGGCTTCAAGAATCTAAACGTCTCAAGTAACATCCCAGTTCCATGCTGCATAAAAATCAGCCACTCGCTGCTCAAGTGCACGTAGGCCCCTGCACGGTTCTCCCAAATGGGGGTGGCCCTGCCAGCCTGAAGGTGAGTTGCCAAGTGTGCGTGTCCCCGTGGGTATACAGACGTCCGGAGGGACACCGTATTCTTTATTCTTTTGTTTTCTGAATAATGGATGGTGGCCAGAACATCCCTCCTTCTAAAAGGCAGGGAAGGGGAAAGAGGAGAAGGAGGACAAGGATGTTCTGTTAAGGAGCCCTCCCTCCGCACGCCCACAGTGCCAGAGAGCATGAGGATGGAGAGTTCCAGAGAACACAGTTTCAGCTCCTCCTAGGGGTGAGATCTGCTTGCAGGCTAACTCTCTACTAATCACGGCTCAGAGGATCGGCTCAATCTTTGCTTATAAACTATGGAATCAGCCATTGGGGACGCCAATATTTTCCTTCTCGGGGCTCCTTCCCCACATCTGTCACCATGTCCCACCTGGTGTGTGACGTGAGCTTGTGCCCCGAATCCTGTGCTGCACTCTAGCTGCCCCTACACCACTGTTTGACATCTGGTGCCATGCAGCGGCTGGGCCTGGCTGGCTTGCCATCTCCCCAGAGAGCCCAGCAGATCCCATGACATGGAAGCCAGGGCACCTGCCCGCCATCCTGCCTCTGTGCTCAGGATTTCTGCCGTCTGTCCTGCTGGAAAGCAACACTGGGTCAGAAGTCACCAGTGAGCCTTATCCTGCCTTCTGAACTTTCCATCAAGCTGCATGGATGGCTCTGGAGACTCAGAAATAAGCTCCTTGCAGATGCAATCACCTCCACCATCTGTGCCCTTGCAGCCACTCAGGCCAGAAGAACATCAGCTCGGAGAGAGCTTACCTCCTAAATCAGCAAGACATTTACTGTGGGAAACGGCTCCCTTTTGTCAGTTGCCATAATAGAAGTGTCTGAGAAATATGCTCTTAGCAGTTACAGGGAAAAGGACGTATTGATGCAGCCAGCTCCCAATTATCCAAGGGCCACTTCTCCAATACGTGAGTTTCCTAACTTTATAGTCCTGTTTCTCTCGTGCCATTGCATTGAGGGTGAACACAGTCAAGAAAGGACACGCAAGCGAATTTATTTTGCTCTTGATAAAAAAGCAAAAAAAAAAAAACGATTTGATTTGAAGTGTGGAGGAATGGGGGCTAAAATCGAAAAGTAGACTTGGGGATTATCTGTGGATTGTATTTCTTACCATCACAACCAGAAACATTCAGCAAACGTTTGTGTGTGTCCCTCATCCTGCTTAGGAACTTTTACCTTAATGAATATAAGAGAGGATTTCCCTGTTGGTTTTTCTGCAAAAGGACTTTTCTTATAAGCTAAAGAAGCACTCACCTTCACAGTAAATATATTCCGATGGTTGGAACTGGAACAAGGAAGAGACTGACCCGGTTCAAATCCCAGCTGGTCCATGTCTACTGTGTGGTGTCAGAAAAAGAACTTCTCTGAGGCTCATTTTCCTTAGATCAGGTGCAGAGTGTGATAAGTGTGCGGGTTGCCAAAAGGGTTATAGTAGAAAACATCTATGAATGCCTGGCACAAGACCCAGGCCATGGCAGGCACTTCTTTTAGGTTAAACTTCAGAGAGGAAGTTGGTATAGAGACCACTTGCTAGCTGGATCACTTTGTGCAAGTTACTGGATCTGTCAATCCCTCTGTGTCCTCACCTGTGACTAGGGAGTCCTCATAATAATGCTAATTAAGCTCTTCCCCCCCAAAGCCAGGTGAGTAAGTGAGTTAAGGCATCCCAAACCCATAGAACACACAATCCAGCAGACAGCCCATGCCTGGTAGTTTTACTTTGTGTACTCTCAAGTTTTCTGGAAAGTCTATGCTAAAGACATGCTAGTCAAGTGTATTTGGGTAAAAGGGGGATTTTGCTTGTAAAGATGCACTGTTTTCTCTTGTATTTACTTACTCTTTGCACAAAATGTATGGCAGCCACTGTTGGTGGCCAGATACTTGGGTGGATATCCAGCCCAGGGCTAGAGCCACAAGGCCAGGATTAAAAAGCAGGAGAAGACAAAATAAGCTGAGACACACACACCCCTTCCCGGGATGGAGCATTCTTGGGTTATAACCAAGGACTCAGGATCAAGGAGCATTTTTGCTGTTTCACGGATGAGAAAATAAAATGATAGTATTGTTACAGGTCACTTGCCCAACACCTTAAGAGTGAGCTGAGAGCAGGTCTAAGGCAGGCTTCCCAGGGATCAGGTCTCAGGTCTCACCTCCATTGGATCATGAGCTCCATGAAGGCATTAGGAGGAAGCTTCACGCTCACACCCCCACAGCAAACAGGCGGGCCCTACCCGGGGGCCAGAAATGCTTCCCTGAATTAATTTTAGGTGAGGTCACCCCCCCAGGCTCCAAGTGGAATATCCTTTTCTCTGACTCAGCCTCATCTGAGCTGCAATACCTAGCATAGCACTAATATAAAATAGCCACCTATTCCGATTGATAGATGGATTTTTTTTGTTAATCTCATTACACACACACACACACACACACACAGATTTTTTTTCTAGTTAGATAAGCCAACACATAAAATAAGTCCTATATCTCTACTCAGTTTTTAGTCACAGAAAGTTCAGGCTGAGGGGCAGACAGATAAAGAAAAGAAAAAATTGTTAAAGATGTTTTATGTTGTAGGCATTTAAATTGTCAGGCTTGTGTCTCTCCTTTATCTTTTCACAGCTCCTGAGGTCCTGGCCCAGAAACCATACAGCAAAGCTGTTGACTGCTGGTCCATCGGGGTGATTGCCTACATCTTGTAAGTATTGCTTGCCACCTTGGCTCCTTTTTTCTTTCTTCCTTTTTTTCCGTTTTATTGTGGCAAAATATACATGACACAAAACTTACCATTTTAACTATTTTTAAATGTACAGCTTGGTGGCATCAAGTACAGGCACCGTATTGTGCAATTGTCACCACCATCCGTCTCCAGAAATTCCTCATCTTCCCAAACAGAAACTCTGTCCCCATTACACACTAAAGTTCCTATCCCCCTCCTCCCTGAAGACCCTGGCACCCACTATCCTACATTCTGTCTCTGTGAACTCAACGACTCTACGTTCCTCACATCAGTGGAATCCTACAGTATTTGTCCTTTTGTGACTGGCTCTTTCACTTATCATAATGTCCTCAAGATTCATCCACGTTGCAGTAGGTACAGAATTTCCTTCTTTTTAAGGCTGAATAAGTGTCCATGATATGCATATAATACACTGTATTTTTCCACCCATCCATCAGAGGACACGGGGTATTTCTGCTCCGTGGCTATTGTGCATAATGCCATTATGAGCATAGGTGTACAAATGTCTGCCTTTGAATGCACACCAGAAGTAGGGTTGCTGGCTCGTATGGTAATTCTGTTCAGCTTTTTTGAGGACTCTCCATACTGTTTTTGCAAAGCAGCGCCCTCACTTTTGCATTCCCAACAGCAATGTGTAAGCGTTCCAGTTTCTCTGCATCCTTCCCAACACTTATTTCCAATGTTCTATAATAGCCATCCTGATTGGCATGAAGTGCTTTCGTTTTGGATTTGATTTGTGTTTCTCTTTTAAAAAATGTATTGGTAATGTGTTTCTTTGAATATAGTTGACACACAGTGCTAACATTAGTTTCAGGTGTACACTGCAGTGGTCCGACAACTCTATGGGTTATGCTGTGCTCACCACGAGTGTAGCTGCCATTGGTCACCTGACAAGGCTATCTCAATACCATTGGCCATGTTCCTCATGACTTACCCACTCCCCTTCACTTATTTTGCCCATCCCCCAACCCCTTCTCTCTGGCAACCATCAGTTTGTTCTCTGTATTTATAGATCTGATTCTGCTTTTTATTTGTTTTTGTAGTCATTTGCTTCATTTTTAAGATTCCACATATGATGAAATGATATGATACTTGTCTTTCTTGCTCTGACTTATTTCACTTAGCTTAATACCCTCTAGGTCCATCCATGTTGTGAATGACAAGATCTCATCCTTTTTATGGCTGAGTAATATTCCTGTGTGTGTATGTGTGTGTGTGTGTGTGTGTATCAATGGACACTTGGGTTGCTTCCATATGTTGACTGTTATAAATAATGCTGCAGTGCATTTCTCTTATGGTTAATGATGTTTAACATCTTTTCTTGTGCTACCTTGGATTTCCTGGGGATACAAACCAGTATTATGAAAGTATTAGGACATCTCCAAAAGAAATCAAAATGAGAAAAAAAAAATGTGATGAAAATGGGAAGGTAGCCTTTAGATTCTCATTTCCTTTCAGGTGCCTCATCTCCCCAACCCAGGAAAGGCCATCATGGACATAAGGTTTTTGCATTTCTTTCAGGGTGATCAATATTGGGTTTTGTTGTTATTTTTCATTTTGCTTAAGTCTACTGTAAAGTTATTTTTTAATTATAATTTCTTTTTGCAATGATACTTTCAAATGCTTACTACAGAGCACATTCCTAGGGTGGGTTTGGGCCAACTGGTGTCTGTAATTGATAGGAAATGAATTTCTCCCCAGGGAAGGGAAGGCTTTCTAGCAGATAGAGCCCACTACACACAATGAAAGACTGTGGAGGATTGTGATCAGAGAAAGGTCTGACAGCATGTGGCATCCTCAGGGACTACTGGAAACATCCCCCCTGTGTTGGCTTTGTCTCATTATCTGGAAAGCAAGTGGTCTTTCTACAGCCTACATTCAACTGGGCAGCTTTTGTAGTTTAGTATGGATTTAGTTGACAGCTCCTGTAGATTCTTGCCATTATCACAGGATTTTTCCATTATAATATCCTTGGCCCCTGCGGCCCCCACTTATGGAAATGGATAAAGGCCAGATTCATCTGAGCTATAAAACTAGCATATTGCACTTACATACTGCTTTCACTTTCAAAGCACATTGACTGTCTTCTATGGTAGTTTCATTCTTTTTTGTGGGGGTGGGGAGGGTTATAGACCCCTTGAGAATCTAGTAAAAGCAATGGATCCTCTCCCCTAATAAATAAATTCACACACACACACACACACACACACACACACTGCTGCATACCTCATTAGAGAGCTAACTGGGTAAGCAGAAAGCAGACATGGACTGTGTGTCATTTACTCTGGCTCCTTAAAACCCCAGCTGAAACTCTTATCAGAGGTCCGACCTTGCCAGACTTGACAAGGAAGATTTAAAGAAATGAATGATGGGCCACTGTCCTTCCTGCCGAGGACCAAAGCTAGTGTCATCTAGGGAAATCTGGGGCCAGGCAAAAAATGCACCCCCCATCTGGGCTTCTACTTGTTTGTTCCTTCACATCTGGCTGAATCTTGAACCACTACTCTGGTCTACATTATAGTGTCTATAGATTCCCTTCATATATACAGCTGTGTATATAATTGTCTCCCTAAAGTCTTGGCATTTGACATACCACAGCTATGAGGAGGTGCAGATGGCTTTACTGGGATAAGCAGTGGTGTCTTAGATACCTCTGGCTGCTAGAACAAAAAACATCATAGACTGGGTGACTTAATCAGCAGGTTTGTTTCTCACAGTTCAGAAGGCTGGGGGTTCCAAGATCTGGGAGGTCCTGCTGATTCAGTTCCTAGGGAGGACCTTCTTTCCACCTTGCAGACCACCACTTTCTTGGTATGTCCTTAAGAGGCAGAAGGAGAGCATGCAAGCTCTCTGGTGCCCCTTCTTATAAAGAAGGCCCCCATTATGGGGGCCCTATCCCCATGACCTCATCTATACCTAATTACCTCTCAAAGTTCCCATTTCCAAACACCATCACATTGGGGGTTAGGGCTTCAATATATGAATTTGAGGGGGACACTATTCGGTCCATAGTAAATAGTTTAGTTGTGCTATCCTTAATAAAATTATTACAATGGAATCCCTTTAAGATATGAACATTTCAGGATGGACATAGCACCTGCTTTATAATAATGCTGACATCAAACATCTGTATAACACTGCAAGAATATAAATACGGTCACAAGTTTTATCTCCCTTCACCCTCTCTCAAATCCTACAAGATAGGGGTAGTTGTTTTAAACCCACTGAGAAGATAACTTCAGAGAGACTAAATAATATCACTTGGTAGCAGAATCAACATTTGAACCCAAGCCCAGCTCTGACTTCCAGTCCAGCTCTTTGTGCTATACCATATACCCCTCCCATAGGGATATGGCCATGTCATTGAGGGTAGAGAAGATACTTCACTCCATGTTCTATCCAGCTTGTATTTGTTTATCTCTTTCCACAAATGTTTACTGAATCTGTCCCATGCACCTGCCACTATGCAAGATACTGAGAATGAGCACTCACCAAGACATATGCAGCCCCTGTTTGTAAACAGGCTCACAGTCTCGTGGAGGAGACAGGCATTCAAAGAAATCTCATAAATGAACGTGGAATTTTAAAATGTGCAAATTGCTTTTAAAAGAAGAGCACAAGGTACCATGGCAAAGTAGAACAGAGATTACCTATTTCCAGTGGGTGGCTGGGGAAGTCTTCCTTGAGCAGAGGGCCTAAAATGAAGCCTAAATGATGAGTAGGGAGACAAGGAGTGAGGAGGAAATATTCCAGGCAGAATGAATAGCATGAACAAAGGACGCTTTCAGCTTCAAGTAACAGAAAAACCTGGCCCAACTAGCGTAGGCATTTTTAAGAAGTCATACCTCATGTAATAACAAGTGCATAGGTAGGAAAGCACTAAGATCACCTAAGTCAGAACCTCAGTCCCAGATTATATCCATCCTTGCTCTCCACCATCCTCAATGCATTGGTTTTTCCTTGTGCCCTCCCCAACCAAACAAGATGACTGCCACAGCTTCTGGGCTCATGGACAGATGTTGCACCAATTGGTG